>NC_054472.1:28623755-29873755 GCF_017639515.1 Carcharodon carcharias | reverse complement strand
CCCTGATGCTGCAGTTCCCGGTCAAGTTGATCCAGTGAAAGAATCTCAAGTCGTAGAATAGTGTTGCTCTACCCAAATCAGAAAATCACCTCAAAGACTTAATCTATAATTGTATGAGCTGTAATCTTAGGGGCGGAGCTTTCTAGTCGTGGACCTGGTTCAAGCATGTGGCTTTATCAGAAGCTCTGTAAATAAAGTTTACTGTTTCTAACAAGACACCTGTCCGGTATACCAAGTTTATTCCAGAGAGTAAGACTCAGCTAAGAAATGTTAGGAAGACTCAAATGCCAGTTGAAGAGTTTGGACACTTCAACTTATGGGGTACATTCTTGTGAGAATCCATTATGGTTTAAGGAGTCAAATGTTGATTGGACTCGACTGAGCTGCCTCCACCTCCACGCTAGATGTCCAGGGAGCACCAAGAGCAGCAGCGTTAGGAAAGTTAAAAAGATTTAGCTGCACAGCCTGGGAACGGGTTTTAATCGCTTATATATACTGTTCACTATAGTCAATAAACTCCCTGTCTTCCTGCTTATGGCTCCTTGTTCTGATGAGCAGTGTTCTTGTCACTCAGACGTGAAAACTTTCTCACAAGAGAAAGGCAGGTGTCTCAGTCCAGGGCCTGTTCCCTGTGCATTGTGCAGCCTTCAGACCAAAGTGATGGTCAAGTCTGACACTCCCTGGACACATTGCTGATGCCTGCATCTCAGCTGTGCTGGTCATTGCTTGCAGAATGCAGTGGGTAGAGTTCCCTCATTCTCTCTGTGTGCTCTCAGCATCTTTTAGGTGGGGCTGCCCCCCATCTCTTCAGCATCTGTGACCAGTGACGATGTGCTCCTGAAGGGGTCAGGTGCTGAAGGCAGACAAAGGATACTTCTAAAGTTTCATGGTTGCATCTCTATAATATGACCCTGATCACAGGGCACTAGTGAGTTGCCCTCAGACAGACAGGAGTCAGACATTCATAGAGGTTATGTGAAGATCTATGGAGTGTCCTCACTGCATGTCGTCATCATCCTCCTGTAATCGAGTGACCATTAGTGCCTCCACTGTTTCTCCATGACAGGAGCATTCTCAGAAAGAGTATTTACATTTCCATAAGCCAGACTAGAGTCAAATGTTCACAGATGCAATGTGAGGACCTATGGGGTCACCTCACTTAATGTTGTCATCATCCTCCACACATCTGGCAGCTATGAGGGCCTCCCAAGCGTGCCTGCCTCATATAGCTGGTGAGAGGTACTTACCCCACATCATCGTCGCCTCCGAAGGCCTCCTCACCCTCATCCCTGCCAATGTCTTCCTCATCGGAGGAGACCTCCATTTCCTCCTCCTCCTCTTCAGCCAGGTCATCTCCCTGTTGCAGCTCCAGGTTGTAAATGGCGCAGCAGACGACAACAATGCGTGACACACTCTAAGGACTGTATTACTGGGCTGCACCAGACCGGTCCAGGCACCGGAACCTCATCTTCAGCATCCCGATGGTCTGCTGCACCAAATTGTGAGCTGCTGCATGAGCTTCATTATAGCGTCGCTCTGCTGCAGTCTGAGGCTGCCGCATGAGTGTCATCAGCCACAGTCTCTGCAGGTCGCCCTTGTCTCCAAGGAGCCATCCCTGTAGCTTCTGTGGACTCTACAGGGATCTGTGATGGACTGAGGATGTAAGAGTTGTGGAAATCTTGCGCACACCTGCAGTTTACTTTTCTGGTGGTCGCACACCAGCTGCACATCCAACAAATGAAATGCCTTGCGGTTAATATAGTTCACCATGTGTTGTGACGGAGATCTGAGTGCAGTCGATCGCACCCTGAAACTGTGGGAAACCTGAGACCAGTTCCCTAGACATGTGCAGTCTTCAGCCACACTATTTCTCGGTCATCTGCAGGAATGACAGGTGGCGTCTATAGACCCTGGGTGTCGCTAGGCGCCAACCAGCAACGGCTCGCTGTGGCTCATTTGGGACGGAGATGAGTTGATTGTTTTTCTCTCAGAGGGTGGCGAGTCTTTGGAACTCTTTTCCTCAAAAGGCGGTGGGTGCAGAGTCTTTGAATATTTTTAAGGCACAAGTAAATAGATTCTTGATTAACAAGGGGGTGAAAGGTTATCGGGGGTAGGCTGAAATCTAGAGTTGATGTTACAATCAGATCACCCATGGTCTTATTGAATGGTGGAAAAGGCTCGAGGGGCTGTGTGGCCTACTCCTGCTCCTTGTTCGTATGTTCATACATATGTTCATATTACATTAGTGCAAGGCTGGGCTATAGTCTAGCCCAAAGGAGGCAGTCTGACAGTGCCCTGACTGAGGCTGATAGCGCCTGGCTCCTCTCAACCACGTCCAACCCTGTTTGTGAAAATGCTGTCATGACTGGACAATTTTGGTGAGCGGGGGTGCGGTGGTCAGATTCCAGTGATCTTTAAGGCCTTGCGAGAGCTGCAAGGGACGATCTGGGGATGGACTGCCTGGAGCGGAGGAAACCCCATGGGCTTCACAATGACTCTCTAGCTTGATGATGGGAGGTGATCATTGCAGGGTTATGTTCAATCACATCTCTATTCAATTTTCCCACAGAGAATCTCATGCAACTGGGGAGAAGAAGGCCAGTGCAAAGGGGAGTGCCTTGACCTGAGGAACATGGGCTAGCGGGGCGCCATGGCAACGCAGCAGCTGAGGCATGGATACCATTTCCACGGAGGCGTTTAACGTGATCCTGAGTGTGCTGAAGACATCTCTCATACTTGCAGATGAGACAGCGCCGCAGAAGCCTTCGCTTGTCAAGGGATGTGGTGACTCGCATCTCCCACATTCTTCGGGAGGATCTCACACCGCACAGCCTGGGAGGCCATCCATTGCCAGGGGCTCTAAAGGTGACCACCGCACTCAACTGTTTTTTACCATTGTTTTTGTTCACTGCGGACCTCTGTGGAGTATCACAACCCTCTGCTCATAAATGCATCTGAAGGGTTATCAACTCCCTATTCAGGGAGACACACAATTATATCCTGTTCTCCCTGGATGAAGCCAGCCAAGCTGCCAGAGCAATGGGATTTGCAGTGATCTCTGGCTTCCCAGAGGTGTCAGTGACTGCATACATGTGGCTTTAAGAGCTCCCTGGCAGCAGCCACAATGATTCATCAATAAAAAAGGCTCCCACTCTCTCAACGTGCAGCTGATCTGTAACCACTGAAAGCAGATAATTCAGATCTATGCAAGCTACCCTGGGAGCTCACACGACTCTTACATCTTGAGTCATTCGCAAGTGCCACAGATCTTTGAGGGTCCTCAGCGCATAGAGGGTTGGCTCATCGGTGATAAAGGCTACCCACAAAAGACATGGCCGATGACATCAGTTTGGCAGCCACAAAGTGCTTCAGAGGAGAACTGCAATGCTACAATGTGACTCATTCTGTGACATACTCTTTGATCGGCCATTGGTATGCTGAAGATGCATTTCCGATGTCTGGACTGAACAGGAAGTGCTCTCTAGTACTATCCCCAGAAGGTGTTCTGCATCATCGAGGTTTGCTGTGCTCTACATAACCTGGCACTTCAAATAGGGGGGATGAGTTGCCAAATGGAGAGAATGCACTTCTCCTCTGATGAGGAGGACATCTAGGGGAATGAACTCAATGACATTAAGGATGTTAAGGCCTCAGAGGAAGAGGCCATTACACAGGCCTGATGTGGCAAACTTGCTTGTGAGGTCCTAAGTGCCACAAGGTTCCATAATGATGAAGACAATAATCTCAAGTGATCCATTTTCACATGTGCCCTCCATGCCGGCTTGACTTTGACACCTTCTTTGCTATCTTCAGCATCTCAGTAAAGGTAACCAGCCTTAGAATGACTAGTTACAACCTTGTGTGATAATGACCTCATCCTTCAAGGGCTAGGCAGGCTCTGGAGCATGTGGCCATTCTGTTATGGTTAAAGACCTCCACCAGCGTGTACTGTGAAGAAACTAGACATGGTGCTGTCTTTCCAAGTATCACATCAACATTTCACTGCCTTTGAAGCCTTCAAGAGGCAGGATCAGTATTGCAAACGTCAGTGCACTCATAGCAGTATGCCTGTAGTGTTGTAAGGCACGTCGAGGAGAACAATCATCAATCCCTGGTTCTTGTGTAAACATCTGAGGACTGATCTGAATCTGTTCTGCAGCATCTCTCCACAGGCCTCCCTCATGCAAGAATAATGTTCTAGCCTGACCCTCATACTGAGCCCCCAGCATGAGATCATTTTTTAGGGCTCAGTGATCTGTCACCCTCAGTCATGGATGTGAGTCTGAGTCAGATCACCTTTGTCTGCACAGAGAGAGCTTCAGCAGCACTACCGTTTGATTATTGACAAGCACTCGTGATCCAGCATTCGCATGGAACATCCCAAGAACCCGTCCAACATTGCCTTGGCATCCAAAACAAAAACAAAAACAGAATTACCTGGAAAAACTCAGCAGGTCTGGCAGCATCGGCAGAGAAGAAAAGAGTTGACGTTTCGAGTCCTCATGACCCTTCGACAGAACTTGAGTTCGAGTCCAAGAAAGAGTTGAAATATAAGCTGGTTTAAGGTGTGTGTGTGGGGGGTGGAGAGAGAGAGAGAGAGGTGGAGTGGGGGTGTGGTTGTAGGGACAAACAAGCAGTGATAGAAGCAAATCATCAAAAGATGTCAACAACAATAGTACAAAAGAACACTTAGATGTTAAAGTTAAAGTTGGTGATATTATCTAAACGAATGTGCTAATTAAGAATGGATGGTAGGGCACTCAAGGTATAGCTCTAGTGGGGGTGGGGAGAGCATAAAAGATGTAAAAAAAAAAGATATTTTTTTTTTATAATGGAAATAGGTGGGAAAAGGAAAATCTATATAATTTATTGGAAAAAAAAGAAAAGGAAGGGGGAAACAGAAAGGGGGTGGGGATGGGGGAGGGAGCTCACGACCTAAAGTTATTGAATTCAATATTCAGTCCGGATGGCTGTAAAGTGCCTAGTCGGAAGATGAGGTGTTGTTCCTCCAGTTTGCGTTGGGCTTCACTGGAACAATGCAGCTAGCCAAGGACAGACATGTGGGCAGGAAAGCAGGGTGGAATGTTAAAATGGCAAGCGACAGGGAGGTTTGGGTCATTCTTGCAGACAGACCGCAGGTGTTCTGCAAAGCGGTCGCCCAGTTTACGTTTGGTCTCTCCAATGTAGAGGAGACCACATTGGGAGCAACGAATACAGTAGACTAAGTTGGGGGAAATGCAAGTGAAATGCTGCTTCACTTGAAAGGAGTGTTTGGGCCCTTGGATGGTGAGGAGAGAGGAAGTGAAGGGGCAGGTGTTGCATCTTTTGCGTGGACATGGGGTGGTGCCATAGGATGGGGTTGAGGAGTAGGGGGTGATGGAGGAGTGGACCAGGGTGTCCCGGAGGGAGCGATCCCTACGGAATGCCGATAAGGGGGGTGAAGGGAAGATGTGTCTGGTGGTGGCATCATGCTGGAGTTGGCGGAAATGGCGGAAGATGATTCTTTGAATGCGGAGGCTGGTGGGGTGATAAGTGAGGACAAGGGGGACCCTATCATGTTTCTGGGAGGGAGGAGAAGGAGTGAGGGCGGATGCGCGGGAGATGGGCCGGACACGGTTGAGGGCCCTGTCAACAACCGTGGGTGGAAAACCTCGGTTAAGGAAGAAGGAGGACATGTCAGAGGAACTGTTTTTGAAGGTAGCATCATCGGAACAGATGCGACGGAGGCGAGGGAACTGAGAGAATGGGATGGAGTCCTTACAGGAAGCGGGGTGTGAGGAGCTGTAGTCGAGATAGCTGTGGGAGTCGGTGGGTTTGTAATGGATATTGCTGGACAGTCTATCACCAGAGATTGAGACAGAGAGGTCAAGGAAGGGAAGGGAAGTGTCAGAGATGGACCACGTGAAAATGATGGAGGGGTGGAGATTGGAAGCAAAATTAATAAATTTTTCCAAGTCCCGACGAGAGCATGAAGCGGCACCGAAGTAATCATCGATGTACCGGAGAAAGAGTTGTGGAAGGAGGCCGGAGTAGGACTGGAACAAGGAATGTTCCACATACCCCATAAAGAGACAGGCATAGCTGGGGCCCATGCGGGTACCCATAGCCACACCTTTCATTTGGAGCAAGTGAGAGGAGTTGAAGGAGAAATTGTTCAGCGTGAGAACAAGTTCAGCCAGACGGAGGAGAGTAGTGGTGGATGGGGATTATCCCGACTCTTTATATATACGTCAACTCTTTTCTTCTCCGCCGATGCTGCCAGACCTGCTGAGTTTTTTCAGGTAATTCTGTTTTTGTTTCCCCATTACTCACACTGGCAATGCTGCTGACTCTTTTTACCCTGTCTGTGGATGAGGCTTTTGAAATTGTTGGCTGACCGCCTGCCCCTTTTGCCGTGCGATGAGGGTGAAATAGCACAGGCAACGAAAAATCGGCATCAATTGACTTTTTAATGGCCTTAACTGGTCTCTTAATTAATGGCGGGTGCGGCTCCAGCACCCATGCATACCTGCTGAGCAAAATATCGGGCGTGTACATGATGACGTTGGGACACTCGCCCGATGTCATCGCACTTTATTTTACATTCAAACGTGTCGTGCCCGCGCCCACGCCCTAAGCGAAAAATTCTGTGGCAGGTTTACATGGAGGAGAGAATGCTCCCTTCTTGTGGTTCTGCATGTATGGCACTTTCAAACTGCCTAACTACTTGTAACAGAAGCTGTGGCTGTTTCTAAATACCTTTCTTTGTCTCCCTGGGTTGAAGCTCCTTCAGTGGATCTACCAGATTCCTGCCCTTTTCAATGTGTTTTGCAGGTAAGACACAATGGCCACCATTATCATGTGACCAAGAATGCCAAGTCACTTTCCATATAAGGTAAGTGGTAATTCCATTACAGTTATCCGAAGCCTCCTTACCTCCTCTAGTGATTAAAAGGGTCAAGGTTGTCCACAACTTACAGTGCCTTATCAGTTAGCGTCTTTATGTTTCTAGAAAAGGTCATCACGTCAATGAGTTTCTGTTTACTCTTTTGCAGCACTCATTGAATTTTAAATGTGTTTGTCTGAGGGTATCTCCACTTTGTCTGGCTGAAGGGGTTTTGGACCGAATCCACAAGTGGCCCTCTGAGCCCATTTGGAAACAGTCTTTAAATTCAGTCTAAGATTTACAAAATATGACTTTTGAAAGCTTTTCTAAAAATTTGCACACTGTAACAATTGCCATATCAGACCAACAGAGTCCTTATTGGTGAATTTCTCTCAAAGACTGAGGACGGCATCATTTTCATTAATCTTGTGAAATGCATGTGATGAAATGTGAAGCATAAGCTAAGATAGATTGTCAATGTTTGGCATTGAACATCTTTGGTGCTTCCTGTACAGATTTGCCATAACACTGAGGAAGTCCAGTGGAACGCCCACAAATTAAGGCAGGTTGTAGTTATGGTTGATCCTGGCTTTCCCCCAGATCATTCAAGGAGGTGGGCATAAGTCCCTTCCATCATGGTTGGGAGCAGGAGATTCCCAGGGTGAGAATCATCATATCCCCAGCCTGCAGGAAGAGCAGCTGGGTATGTATACCGAGTGGGACCAGGCCTAGCATTCACCTAATGTGGAAGACAGCTGAAAGATTGAGGGTCAAGCCCAGTTCAAAATTGTATCATGGCTGTGTTGCCAAAAGAGAAAGGAATCTGGCAGGAATATTTTGCCCCTGTTGTAAAGAAAGTTGAAGGGCCATGTTTGGGTACTTTCCAAGACCCACCATTGCTCGCTACATTTAGTTATCTCTCGATTCACTTATTTATTACTTAAAAGTATCAGACCTCCAGAGGTCTTGTAAAAACACATTTTTACATGGCAGATCTTCAACCTCTGTCACTTTATCAATTCCATCACAACTTAAAACAGCACATAGGAAATCATTGAATATACTTTTTATACCATAAAACATGCATTCAAACCTTAGATATTATGGACCCTCCTTCAGATGAGGAATAAATATATTCTCTAATTTTCTTTACACTATTCTCAATACCTTTTAGGTGCTCCTTTATTTCAATGTACATGTATAAATGAATTCATTGCTGCTTTATAATCCTCTGGAATGGATTGTGATTATCAATATCTCATTGTGGACTGGTAGTGTGTTGCAGTTTCCTCAAGGAGCCCATGTTGTTATGGAAACATACACTTTTACATGCATGTTGTAGTCTGGATGTAATGATAGAGGCTTCAACTTTCTTTCCATCATGTGACTGACCAGGAATCTCTCCCACTCTTACTGCTGTCACTAGCATGAGTTAGAAGGATTTGCAGGTTGTTTGGTTGTGTTAGCAACACAGCTACTATGGTCATCAAATCCTGGTGTGGGAGTTGAACCCACAGCCTCTGGTTCATTAGCAGGGATGTTAACCACTGCACCACAAAACTTCCACCCCATCTCTTTGTAGAATGCCAAATTTGAAATATGAGGAGCAATTATGCTTCGTCTCATGCTTTTTGCCTGTGTATCACCCACAACCTCCCACCCAAAAGGAACCAAGAACAAAACAGTGAAGCAGAAAGCAGAGCGAAAAGCAAATAAAATGAGTTCAAGGAAAATAAGTAGCATAGAGGAGAAAAGAGATTAAGAAGCAAAAGGAGCGAGATAGAGAGAAACTGAAACACAAAAATATCAAAAACAAACAAGATTCTCTGACTTACTGTGGAAAACACCATGGGTGATTAACCAACGGATATAAATTTTCAACACAACTTTATTTTTAAAGTTTGTATTATAGTTGAAATGGTAGTGAAGTACACACATGGGTCTCTGTGCTGTTGGTTGTGTTATTTTATGTTTTATTTATGGTGTGACTGTGTTGTGTAGTTGCAGTTTTAGGTTCTTGGCCTGATGTCTTGTGTGGGTGGAGTGATGTCTGGTGTGTATGGGTTGTCACCTCTGCTGTTAATTCAAGTCATCAGTAACACTGGTGACACACTGCTGCTAATATGTGACACTGTACACCGTATAAATATCTTGCTCAGAGCTGTGCAATGTCTGTGTGTCAAAACTATTTTAATCCTCAGTGTAAGAATTCTTTATTGAATAAAATAAATCATAATCTCTGCCTCCACATAATTGGGTACAGTTGGTGATAGGGGCATCAGCAGGCATGATTGGGCCAAGGGTGTGTATTGTAGAATTTTCAGGCTATCTCTCTGAATTTGTTAACTACTTGTATGCTAATACTGCACAGCATTTTATCAAAGCCACAGCTCCCTGAAACTAAGCAATAGCAAATGGAAAGAAGCAACAAGCTTTGAGCGATTTCCAGTTTTGTTCTCTCCTTTCCTAAAGGGGTTGACACAGGTTGAAGTACAGAGCTATATGTGCCAATAGCTCTCCAGTACTACACCCGCTCAGGTAACTCATTGTATTTATCCCTACTCAGTGCATCAACCATGTACCTTAGTGTGAAATGCATTGCAGGGGCTTAATACACTCTCACTCATGTATTTTCCAGTAGGAACCACAGTTTGCCGGTCAGAGGAATAGTTGTGCTATTATTAATGATGTGACAGCTAGTGAAATTAATAATCAGGCAGTGTACTTTTTTGATAACGTCAAACTTGACCTCAACTGAACCCAGGCAGATTTTTAAATTTGTTGGTTAATGTTGGGCAGGATGTTCACTCCAAACTGAGGAGGTAAATCACACACTGCTGCCGGACTTGAGGGTGGTCAGAAACAGCAGTGAGATCCTGTCACTCTGAAGAATATGAATGACATCAGGCTGGATTGAAGAAAACTGACTTTGAAAATTCTTGGGCTCACTGTACTGGCAGAAGTGTGGCTGAAGTGTGGCAGAATGGGTGCTGGTGACATCCATTCTTGGCACTGCTATGGTACCTGGGATCAAGATGTGATCACCTCATTCAGGTGGCAAGGGCAGGCCGGGAGCCTTGGCAGGCTTCAGAAAAACATGAAACCTCGTCTTCGGGCGGGATGAGGTTTCATGAGGGTATTTAAATATTTAATAAAGGTTTCAATAAAAGTTATGGACATGTCCCAACTCATGTGACAGTGTCACATGAGGGGACATGTCAGGGAAATCTTTCTATCATTT
Source organism: Carcharodon carcharias (assembly GCF_017639515.1). Classification (NCBI taxonomy): domain Eukaryota; kingdom Metazoa; phylum Chordata; class Chondrichthyes; order Lamniformes; family Lamnidae; genus Carcharodon; species Carcharodon carcharias. Next base: position 29,863,649 of record NC_054472.1, on the reverse strand, counting down.
GTTTAACAATTTTTAATTTGGAGCCAATTTCCCCGAGGCAGCACTCAGCCTCAGGGAGATCAGTGCACTCTTTCACACACGTGCATGAAAGAGTGCACTCTCGGCTGAGGGAATACACCCTCCAGCCCGCACAGCATTTCCTGCCAGACGTCACACTGGGCAGGCCTTAGTTGGCCTGCCCACGTAAAATGGCGGCACACCCCCAATCCAGTACAGTAAGCCCATGGATTTTCAAAGTCAGTTTTCTCCAATCCAGCCTGATGTCATCCATATTCTTCAGAGTGATAGGATCTCACTGCTTTTTCTGTGGCATATTTGTAGGGCCACCAGCTTTGTGCCCCCACCTCAATACCCACTAAACCTCCACACAAAAGAATATCAGCAAAAATATCAGCTTCCTTCCTAAGCTAGGCAGAACAAACAAAGCAACCTTGGAATAAAAGGGTCGTAAGCCCTGAAGTGTTCCAAAGTTTTTTGCTTCAGCCCAGTTTTGCTCCCTCTCCATGGCACTCTCAGAAAATTTACACGGGGAGTGATTATTGGTCCCAAATGAATTCAGACCAAATCAATATGGTCAATAATAAAGTTTTATTCAACAATTGAGACAATTAACAAAAACAATGGCGGCAAAGGAGAATTCAGAAAATGGACAGTGTGCATAGATTACATTATATAGAAGCAACTGCATATTGAGGTGCTGTTTTGTGTCAATGCACTTTGGAAAAAGAACTGAGGCCACAGGACTAGATCCTTTCACCTGTTTTGCTTCTAGAATTTTCTGCTAAACATTTTCTCTCCAGATCTTTCTTAGCATTATTGAAATGTTAAACACTTTCCTACTCTGATGTGTTCATGAGGATGACACTTCTTGGATGAGCCAATTCTTCAGCTTATTCCTTTCTTTGTGTATGTTTTTTTTTAATATGCTTTTCCACAATGAAGCCCAATTTAGCGCCTCTGAAAATGAGACTTTCATTTCTCTTTTGTTAAGTGCATGGTACAATAGCTAACAGACCAGACTGGTTCATACTTGGCAGTACTTAATTTTCAGATGTTTAAATTAATTAATATGCAATATAGTATTGTAATATGTGTTTATTGGATGGCTTAATTTACAACCAGCAGTACAATTGACGAAGTAAGTTACTCTATGATCTGTTGTGCCGCTCAAAAGTGATTAATGCCAACAACACAAGGGGAAAAGATTTCCCCCGTTGGGGGGGAGGTGAGGGAGTAGGCGCAGGAAGGCACGCCTCTGATCAGCGCCCCCAATCGGGGGCGCGCCGCCATTTTACGTGGGCGGGCCAATTAAGGCCCGCCCAGTGTGACATCCGTCATGAAATGCTGTGCGGGCTGGGGGGTGAATTCCTTCAGCCAAGAGTACACTCTTTTGCGCACGTGTGTGAAAGAGTGCACTGATCTCCCTGAGGCTGAGTGCTGCCTCAGGGAGATTGGCTCCAAATTAAAAATCGTTGAACAAATGATAGAAAGATTTCCCTGACATGTCCCCTCATGTGATACTGTCACATGAGTTGGGACATGTCCATGACTGTTATTGAAACCTTTATTAAACATTTAAATACACTCATGAAACCTCATCCCAACCGTAGACGAGGTTTCATGTTTTTTCTGAAGCCTGCCAGGGCTCTTGGCCTGCCCGCCAACCTTAAGGTTGGACGTACAGGTCTATTAATAATGTTAATCACTTTTTCAATGGCCCCAACCGGCCATTGACAGGTCAGTGGGCGCACAGCTGATTCGGCTGCGCCCCCAACGACCTGACAATGGAAATGACGCGGGGTAACATCTGGAGCTCCACCCGACGTCATCCTGCGTCATTTTATGCATCAGCAATCAGGCCCCACCCCCGCTTACCGACCAGAAGACCCTCCCCCAGAATCCAGCCTGACAGTCATACTGATTTCTGGACCTCAGCCTGAACAGTGAATGAGCGACTTTGGTTTAGACCTCAGTTAACAGAACACAAACACAATCTGAAAAGTGATTAAACAAGACAGATCTGCATCTAGATTTTTCAGTAACAGCTTTGTTAAATGCTTGTATTTTATGTTAATCTTTCTGGACTGCTGAGTTAATTGCATATATTGCCAAATAATTTCTGCAATATCAACAATCAGCCCAAGGGAATATATAAAGTTAAGCAACATTTCATTGTTCCCCAGAAGCTAACTTCATATATAATGTGCTTCCAGCTTATGCAGGATAATTATCAATAAACATATCTATTATTCGAAAGCATAAGCAGTATGTGAAAATCTGTGAGCTGAAATAAAAGCGGTCAGCAAAAGAATAATCAGGATGAATAAATTATTGGCTAGATTAAGCATTAAGTTAGAAAATGCTGTGTCTTGTATCAGTTTAGTGTGGCAGGAAAAATAAACTTCTGTGTACACCATTGTGCTATTTGTCTGTTGAGTTTACACCAAAGCACTGCAAATTCATTATGGAAACATAAGGGACACAGAAGCCTAATTTCATTTGGATTTGCCTGAATTATTCCTATGAAGATCCTTAGATGGTGTTCATTTCTGGGTAATGCAGCACATACACACAGAGAATGCTTATAAATACAGAATGCTGTGGCACACATGCTGACATGCATATTGAACACTTGATGCTGCCATAAATGCCCCTGCATGTACAATGATGCACTGAGACTTAAGAACATGAGGAGATTGTAGCAAGGCAGAGCTTTTTGATGTGCCTCACCCTCCCTAGCCAGATAACTATAACAAAAGGGTATAGAGTTCAATGCTTTTTAGTTCTATTAAAAAAAGATCTACAATTCTCCACCAGGATACACATGGTAAAATAATGTAAATGGTTACAAACCATTGTCTCCAGAGGCTCTGCTGGTCTCCAACCTGCAAAATCTGCAAAAAATCAGGGCCATGCTTCTGGATTCATGCTGATGGCTTTTGGGTTTTTTTTTAGCATTTATTAGCACAATTAGAATTAGTGTTGGGTAAAATACCATTTTATTTACATATTACCCAGGATCAATGTAGGGGACCTTATGACTGCACACTAAGTAAATGTCAGCTCCATCTGCACAGTATCTGCAATATCTTATTTGAATTTCCAATTTGCTTCTCTCCCCTCATACAGACACTAATTTATTATTGGGTACAGTTCCTTAGATACTTGCTATCCTACTGTATCTTGCTCGAGATTCAGTTATTCGCATGTGACCTCCGACAGTGAATGCTATCACACTATTCACCCACATGGACATCAAAGTCCAACCAATGCTGTCTGCATGTGTTGTCCTTGGAGAATCATTGCGACAATGTGCCAGCTAACAACATGCAAATAATATAGAGGCATGTCACATTCAAAACTTTAAAACCCAGACTGGAAGATTGATTCCAGAGAGATTGATTGGTATTTACATGTTTTTAAAAAGGAAATTTCACTTGTTAGTTCACATATACCTCATACTTACCCTGAATGTTTGGGTATAAGGTAGGCTTTGTAAATTGTTTTATCTTTCTGACATTGTATAGTAAAGTCTATTTTTGTTTGTTCAAAACCCATGGAATCCTGTGGCTTTATTCACTTAGTAAGCATTGTGAATCTTAAACTTTACCTATTTTAAACAAAATGTTATTGGTCCCAAACCAGACCTCCCCCCCACTTTCCAGGGTCTGGACAAGGGTCATAATAGTAGAGATTTTTTAAAAAATCAAATTCTACATTTTTAATTATTTATCTTACTTTCCCTTCCTCTCATTTTCCTCTTGCTCAGCCCAATCTTGCGCTCCCGCATTTTATTTTTCTTTCTTATCTGATCTGACTCTCATTCACTCTTTCTGTCATTGCTTTGCTTCTTTCTTAATCCTTAAATCTCACTGGTTAAACAGATAGATATTCAGTCAGTCTCACAAAGAGGTTCTGAGTCTCATATGGTTGACCATTAAGTGTTTATTGATAACACGTAATTATGTGTATATATACAGTGTATAGCCTAGACTATGAGCTAACTCCATGCTTGCTTCAGGTCCCTGCTCAGTCCACAACTAACTCTAGCCTCAGGTCATGTGCCTCTTTATATCACACAATGGGCAGTACTGTTTCCCAGTATCACATTAACCCTTGCTATGACAAATACCTTTATACTACATCACCCCCACGTCTTTACCCAATATATTTACATTACAAATGAACGATCCCTTGTCCCCCACCTCCTCCCCCTCCCCCCCTTAAGTCTCTGACTTTATAAATAAAGATGATCTGGAGGCTTAAAAAGTCTTCCAGATCTCGTTCTGGTCACATTTGGAAGAATGTAAACCATGTTAATTTAGGCACCATTATTAATTCCGAGTTCGAGTTGTAGTCTCTGGCATTCAGTTGTCTTCTTCTGATATGCTTTTTCCTCTCCTTGGATTTGAACTTCTCTTTGTCAACTCCATATCTGCTCTGTTCGAGGACCACTAGCTTGTCCTGTTTTTTTTCCGAAGAGAGTGTTCACTCTGTAAATTTGTGGTATGAAGCTTTTGCTGATAACACATAAATATGTACATTTATACAAGGTATTGCCAAAATCATGAGAGAATTCCTTGCTTGCTTCTACATAGGTCTCTATCTAGTCTACAACTGTCTCCAGTGTCATGTCATGTGTCTCTTTACATCACACTGTGGGCAGTACTGTTTCCCAGTCCCACATTAACCCTTGCTGTGTCAGTACCCTTATACTACAAAACACAGCTGGTCTCACTGTTCAACAAAGTGCCTGCACCCTCCTTGCCCTCACCACATTAGTAATAGATTGCATCGCAATGACACCTACACCCTTAACATGGCAAACACAGAGAGGCAGAAGTGCAGCTGATAAAAACAGATGAGAGTCTCTAGCCCATTAACACCAACTTGCCCTCTCTGTGGAGTATGACTGGATCACATCCTTCATGTCTTGACAGCAAAATCACTTAATTGCCAATAGTTACTTGCTGAATTATGAGTTCTCAAGTGGAATACTGAATGCCAAAGAAGGATTGAAGTAACGCCTGCAGACTAATTACATCGGTTACATCGTGTCAAGTTATGGTACAAAGAAATTTCAAGCTGAATGTTGCAGGAAAATGTCTAAATTATTGCATATGTCACAAGATGCTTCAACAAGATTTAGCCCAAATATTTCCAGGTAAAACTGTCAATTGGGTGTTGAATTAGACTTACATTGTTTTATGGGCCAATGTTCACCAAGCACGACTGAGCTAATCTGATAAGTTTGTTCTTCTTTTGCAGACTTTTACACAACACAAGAATATATTGGCAATTAAGGTGAAGAGATCAGTGACCCACAATGTTCTGTCCATTCATTTCAATAATGGAAAATCATTCAACCATGAATTGAGCAGCACACTGTTGTCCATTCCTCGCTTCCTAATACTCTTCCAACGTATTCTATATCAGGAAAGCGAGTTCTTACAAAGGACCCCCGGAGACTGAAGCACACAAATTGATTACAACCAATAAACACCTCTAGTGATAACTTTGCCTCCTTGCACTTGGCTGAATGATTGCCTGGATGCAGGGGAAACAGAATGATCAGGTGTGGAGGTTCACTTGGTTATCATGGAGCCTTATCAATGCTCCATCTAGTAAATTATATAGGTATTCAAGTGGTCTCCATGACAACCATGTGATCCTCCCCACATAATTTTATCCTTAAGCACCATGGCCATGGGAGCCCTTCACACTGGGCTGAATTTTGCCGTCGGTGAGCAGGGGGCGGGGCCCGCTTGCTGACATGTAAACTGAAGTGGGATGACGTTGGGGGGATCTCCCAGCGTCATCCTGCCCCATTTAAATTTTCAGGAAGGTGAGCCCGCAGCTGATTTTACTGTTGGCCCACTGACCTGTCAATGGCCAATTGGGGCCATTGACAGGATCATTAAAACAATTGAAGGACCCGCCGGGATGAGGTTTCATGTAGGGATTTTAAAAGTTTAATAAAGTTTTAGTGTAAATTCTGAACATGTCCCATCTCATGTGACATTGTCATATGCGAGGGACATGTTAAGGATTTTTTTTTTCTATTTTTAATGTTTTTACAACTGTCAGCGATCTCCCTGAGGCAGCACTTAGCCTCAGGGAGATGTGCGCTCTTTTGTGCGCATACACGAAAGACTGCACTCTCGCATTTGGGGAATTCCCCCCACCCCCTGCCCGCACAGGAAGCGCATAGCACTTCCCACCGGGCATCACGCTGGGTGGGCCTTAATTGGCTCGCCCACTTAAAATGGCGGCGGGGCTTGCTTCTCAGGCAGGGATTGGCTTCCCACCCGCCGGAGATTGGGTCAGGCCCGCCCGCCTGGTAGGCAAAAAATTCTGCCCACTAAGTGCAAGAAAAGGAAATGTTGCCCCTTGTCAGGGCTGATTGAATTTTAACCCAAAGAAAACTTTGCCCATTCATCAGTCCTTTATCTCTCTACCACCACACAAGGATTAGACACATTGGCCAGGATTTTCCACGCCTGATCAGGACGCGTGTGTTTGGTGGCGAGACGTGAAAATCTCACGAGAAGGCCCTAGGCACGTTTCCCGGCAACATAAATCCAGGAGGTGATTTTCCCCCCCATCCACGTCAATGGCAGGCTGCGTTTCCCACCATCAGATGTCGGGAAATTAATTTGAAAACATTTGCATATCATTATTGTGGCTACAGAGCAGAATCAGCACCCCGCCATGTTAAATACATCGGTGTGGTTTCAGAATGGGGTGATTGACAACTGCTTTTAAAATGCATGCACCTGGCAACCTGAACTGCGTGCTCAGCACAGCGCTTGCAAGGAAGCAGCAATGCAGTTTCGGAGGTGGGGGTGGGATGGGGGGGTGGTGGCAGGGGTGGGTGTGGGGCACAGTCAAGTCTCCACAGCAGTTTCTTCATAGCTGGCTTGTGGTGTCAGGGCTAGGGCAATCGTGCCAGAGCGAAGGGAATCTCGGTGCTAGGGCAATAGTGCCAGGGAGAAGGGAACCTCAGATCTGGGGCAATAGTGCAAGGGATGGTGGGGATCATGGCAGCATGATGCTGGGGGAGTTGGGCGGGATGGGTAGAAAATGGCCAGGCAAGTGGAAAAAACATGTGAATGATGAGCACTGTTCCACAGCTGACACTGTCTAGCTTGAGCTCAATTGACATGGGCTCACTGTCAGAGTCAGGCTAATCAAACAATTTAGGGGAAGTGATGGCGTAGTGGGATTGTCACTGGAGTAGTGATCCAGGGATCCTGGGGACGTGGGTTCAAATCCTGCCATTGCAGATGGTGGAATTTGAATTCAATAAAAATCTAGAACTAAGAGACTGATAATGACCATGAAGCCATTGTCGAATGTTGTAAAAACCCATCTGGTTCACTAGTGCCCTTTAGGGAAGGAAATCTGTCGTCCTTACTTGGTTTGGCCTACATGTGACTCCAGACCCACAGCAATGTGGTTGACTCTTAAATGCCCTCTGAAATGGCAAGCCACTCAGGAGTAACAAACCACTACAAAGTCACAAAAGAGGAATGAAACTAAAAGGACCACCTGGCATCGACCTAGGCACTGGAAACGACATTGGCAAACTCAGCCCTGTCGACCCTGCAAAGTCCTTCTTACTTACATCTGGGGGCTAGTGCCAAAATTGGGAGAGCTATCTCATAAAATAGTCAAGCAACAGTCTGACATAGTCATCCTCACGGAATCATACCTTACAGGTAATTCCGCAGGCTCACCAATACCATCCCTGGGTATGTCCTGTCCCAGCATCAGGACAGACCCAGGAGAGGTGGAGGCATACAGGCAGGAGGGAGTTGCCCTGGGAGTCCTCAACATCCACTCTGGGCTCCATGAACACTCATGGCATCAGGTCAAACATGGGCAAGGAAACCTCCTGCTGCTTACCACATATCGCTCTCCATCAGCTGATGAATCAGTGCCCCTCCATGTTGAACACCACTTGGAAGAAGCACTGAGGGTGGCAAAGGCACAGAATGTACTCTGGGTGGGGGGGCTTCAAGGTCCATTACCAAGAGTGGCTTGGTAGCACCATTGCGGGCCAAGTCCTAAATGACATAATTGCTAGACTGGATCTGCGGCAAGTGGTGAGGGAACCAACAAAAGGGAAAAACATACTTGACCTCATCCTCACCAACCTGCCTGCTGCAGATGCATCTGTCCATGTCAGTAGGAGTGGCCACCACACAGTCATTGTGGAGACGAAGTCCCGCCTTCACATTGAGGATACACTCCATTGTGATGTGTGCCACTACCATCATGCTAAGTGGGATAGATTTGGAACAGATCTAGCAAATCAAGACTGGGCATCCAGCTGTGGGCCATCAGCAGCAGCAGAACTGTACTCGAACCCAATCTGTAACCTTATGGCCTGGCATATCCCCCTATCTGCCATGACCATCAAACCAGGGCATCAATCCTGGTTCAATGAAGAGTGCAGGAGGATATGGCAGGAGCAGCACCAGGCATACCTAAAAATGAGGTGTCAACCTGGTGAAACTATAACACAGGACTACTTACATGCCAAACAGCATAAGCAGCAAGTGATAGGCAGAGATAAGCGATCCCACAATCAACGGATCAGATCTAAGCTCTGCAGTCCTATCATATCCAGTCATGAATGGTAGTGAACAATTAAATAACTCACTGGAGGAGGAGGCTCCACAAATATCCCCATCCTCAATGATGGAGGAGCTCAGTACAGTAGTGCAAAAGACAAGGCTGAAGCATTCGCAATAATCTTCAGCCAGAAGTGCCGAGTGGATGATCCATCTCGGCCTCCTCCAGAGGTCCCCAGCGTTATAGATGCCAATCTTCAGCCAATTCGATTCACTCACCTGATATTAAGAAACGGGTGAAGACACTGGACATTGCAAAGGCTATGGGTCCTGACCATATTCCAGCAATAGCAGTGAAGATTTGTGCTCCAGAACTTGCCGTGCCGCTCACCAAGCTGTTCCATTACAGCTACAATACTGGCATCTACCCGATGGAAAATTGCCCAGGTATGTCCTGTACATAAAAAGCAGGACACATCCAACCTGGCCATTTACCGCCCCATCAGTCTACTCTTAATCATCAGTAAAGTAATGGAAGGGGTCATCAAGCTACCAAGCAGCACTTGCTGAGCAATAACCTGCTCATTGATGCCCAGTTTGCGTTCCGCCAGGGACACTCAGCTCCTGACCTGAGTCTTGGTTACAGTCTTGGTTCAAACATGGACAAAAGAGCTCACCTCCCGAGGTGAGGTGAGAGTGACTGCCCTTGACATGAAGGCAGCATTTGACAGTGTGTGTCATCAAGAAGCCCTAGCAAAACTGGAGTCAATGGGAATCAGGGGGAAAACTCTCTGCTGTTTGGAGTCATGTCTAGCACAAAGGAAGATGGTTGTGTTTGTTGGAGGTCAGTCATCCCAGCTGCAGGACATCACTGCAGATGATCCTCAGGGCAGTGTCCTAGGCCCAACCATCTTCAGCTGCTTCATCAATTACCTTCCTTACATCATAAGGTAAGAAGAGGGGATGTCAGCTGATATTGTATGATGTTTCGCACCATTCGTGACTCCTCAGACACTGAAGCAGTCCATGTCCAAATGCAGCTAGACCAGGACAATATCCAGGCTTGGGCTGACAAGTGGTAAGTAATATTTGCACCACACAAGTGCCAAGCAATGACCATCTCCAACAAGGGAGAATCCAACCATCATCCCTTGATGTTCATTACCTTCACTGAATCCCCCGCTATCAACATCCTGGGGGTTACCATTGACCAGAAACTGAACTGGACTAGTCATATAAATATGGTGGCTACAAGAGCAGGTCAGAGATTAGGAATTGTGTTGAGTAGCTCACATCCTGACTCCCCAAAGCCTGCCCACCATCTACAAGGCACAAGTCAGGAATATGATGGAATACTCCGCACTTGCCTGGATGAGTGCAGCTCCCGCAAAACTCAAGAAGCTGGACACCATCCAGGACAAAGCAGTCCACTTGATTGGCACCACGTCCACAAACATTCATTCCCTCTGCTGACGCACAGTAGCAGCAGTGTGTACCATCTACAAGATGCACTGCAGGAATTCACCAAGGATCCTTAGACAGCACCTTCCAAACCCAAAACCACTACCATCTATAAGGACAAGGGCAGCAGATAGATGGGAACACCACCACCTGGAAGTTCCTCTCCAAGTCACTCACCATCCTGACTTGGAAATATATCGCCGTTCTTTCACTGTCGCTGGGTCAAAATCATGGAACTCCCTTCCCAACAGCACTATGGGTGTACCTACACCACATGGACTGCAGCGGTTCAAGGAGGCAGCTCATCAGCACCTTCTCAAGGGCAGCTAGGGATGGGCAATAAGTTCTGGCCCAGTCAGTGAAGCCCACATCCCCTGAATGAATAAATTTTTAAAAATTGTGTCCATTCAGGCAGCATTGATTTCTACAAAATTAATGCGTAATGGGGAGCTTCAGAACTATTGGGTAACCGGGTAAGCTTGATGATCTCTTTGGGAAAGGTGGCCCTGATGGAGGGTACGTTCCTAGTGCCTTGCATTTTGTTTAAGTAGACATTGAAAATTTACCCCCATGGTCGAAGAAAACCGCGAAGCCATGGAGTCTAGGTTTGGACAATGCCTGCGTCTGAGATGAGAGTTCAGGATCTGAAGCTGACACCACTCGATCATGTGGTGTGGGGAGGTGGTGGTTGGAGTTTTGGTCAACCATCATGTGCACTAAACACTGGGCATCTATATGCTGGCTAGGACTCTGCAGCATCAGTAAAGGGGCCTTGAGAGGCAGTGACAAGCGATGACTTGGTCAAGAGTGGTTCTTGGGAGACAATTGCTGATCCTTATGTCTCTCTCTTTGATACTGCAGTGAGGAGGCCATCAGGAACATGATGGTGATTTCGCTGTCTGCCTCATTGCTTATAGGCAAGACAGAAGATGGAGAAGAATGTGACGGAGGTGTGTGGCTCGCCAAAGGAAGGAACAGAATACTCAGGACCAAGGGGCAGCAGAGCCTCCTCCACATGCAGAGGATGAGCTGCAGAGAGCCGTCATTCATAAGTGTCTCTCTAGACCCAGGGTCTATAGATAGCACATGTGTTACCTGCAGTTGAGTGAGAATCAATGTTGCTGACATCTACACATGTCAAGGGAACGGATCACTCACATATACCACCTTCTGCAGAATTTGGTACCACGGGGACTCAGAGAGCATCCACTGGCAGTGAAAGTGACCACCATACTCAATTTCTAGGGCAGTGGCTCCTTCCAGGGCTCCACTGGGGGCCTATGCAGGATCTTGCAAGCCTCCACTCACAAATGTATCCAGGAGGTCAAGGCACACAACTTCGTCAACTTCAACAGAGATCAGGCGAGCCAGGAAGCAAGAGCATTGGGATTGCTGAGATTTCCAAATCCCCACAGGTGCAGGGTGCCATCGACTGCACTCACGTGGCCCTTAAATATCCTTGTAAAGAAGCAGTCCAGAATGAGAATTGCAAAGGCAACAATTACAAATGGATCATGCAGGTTTGTGCAAGAAGTGCCCACGTCTCGTAACCCTCAGTAGGTCTCAGATCCCTGACATCTCCCGGGGACAACACAAACTGCAGGGTTGGCTCCTCGGGGACAAGGGCCACCTGCAACGTGTGTGGCTGATGACACCCGTGCAGTGGCCTCAGCATGCTGCTGAGAGAAGGTGCAACAAGGCTCATGCCACAAGCTGGAGTTTGGTGGAGCACACCATAGGGATCCTGAAAATGAGGTTCCGGTGCTTCGAAAGTCTGGCGGAGCACTCCAGTGCGCTCTTCAGATAGTGTTATTCATCATCGTGGCTTGCTGTACATACACAACCTGGCGATGCAAAGTGGGAAGGACCTGGATGATGAGGAGATGCAAGAGCTACACATCCCCTCTGATGAGAAGGAAGTCAAAGCGGATGAGGGTAATGAGGTCCTGGAAGGGGAGGATGCAGGTGATGAGGCCATTGCACTGGCCAAACGTGGTAGGCTTGTTCGTGAGGACCTCATTGCAGCAAGGTTACAGGGGGATGATGATGAAACGCGGTGAGGACAATCCTGAGATCTTGACATTGCATCTGGCCATGTGACACCTGCCTGACTGAGGGCAGCACACATATGCTCTGTGAAGAGGGTTATACCATGGAGACGCTGCAGAGATACAGAGGGTACATGCACTTTAACATCACTTGATCCTTTGGCAGGCTTCATCAGCTGTTCCCTTCAGCAGCACACCTTCACCTGTCAGGAAAGCTGATGATATGGGGGGGTGGGGGGCAATGCCAACTTTAAGGTGATGAGAACACACAGAAAACATCACGGAACCCAGTGACACTTGGGTGCAAGATTCTTGCAACAAACACAAGCCACATTAAGGTGCAAGCATCATTGATCTGGAGAGTGACTTTGAAGCCAGACAATCACAGTGCTCTGAAGGTTACGATCTGCACAGGAGAGAGGCACTGGACTAGACACTTACCTTCATTTTGTGCAGGAACCAAGATTTCATATCTGATTGACATGAACATTGTCCATAATAACACAGAGCCACAGACAAAGGGACATTCTTGGGCCTTCAGCTTTCTGACCCTGCTGCTACATCTTGATGCAACCCCAACATCCACAGCAGAGGTGGAGGTAGCTTGCTGACTGCTATGCCCTGTTGTCCGTGATGATCTTGGTGGGTGTTCTCTGATAGGCCAAGACCTCGAGGGCCCTGGCCTGCTTTCGGGGTCCTGCAGCATGGCAGCGCCACCCTCTTCAGCCAAGATGAAGCTGCTGGGGTCGTAGGAAGAGGGAATTTGGATGGGCCAGTAACTCACAGAGTCACTTGTGTGGATGGCCCCGGAGTGTGCACCTGCTGACCCTCTGCTCTCTGCCCCTGCCTGCCTCCTTAAGGGGAAGAGGGAGCTAGAGTGAGCTCGAGATGTCCCACCTGCCTCCCACGTTGACACTGATGAATGCCAGCAAGTGCCTCAGCAATGGAGTGCTGCTTCTGCAGCAGTGCAGAAACGATGTCCTGGACCAAGATCTCTACAGCAGCCACCACTCTACCAGTGTTGACCTCAGTACATTGGCAGGATGGCACTATCACCTCAGACTGAAGGTGGATGAAATCCTCCATTGTGCCTTGCAACCTGAAAAGCACAGCAGACATCCTTTCCTCATGTTCCCGAGCTTGCCTTAGCAGCTCCAGCAACTGAGGTAAGACCGAGTCCAGAGATTCCTTATCTGGCTAGATTCCTGGCCTCAAGTACTTCTCTGAGTGTTGGAAATCTGGGAATTCCCTGCCTCCGACCACTGTGGATCAGACAGTGTGATGTGCTCACCAGATTGTGACCCCAAGGCTACTCTAGGACTAGGTCCCATTGAGATATGTGTCTCTGCGCTGGTGAGAGTGTGGGTCAGCGCTGTGACAGGTCTTCAATATCACTGTCTGCAGATGCCTCTTCCATGGTTTCCTTGGGGCTAGAGTTGAGGACCTGGCCCGAGGACCCCTTGGCTGCTTCCCAAATGCGCCTGTGAAAGAAAGGAGAGATCATTAGTGTATGACAGAGGACAATGAAACAGGAAACATCACTCACAGCATGGCTGTATGATGGATGTTGCACTGTTGGATCATCACTTGGTTGAGTGCCACCGGCCCCACTGTCAGCACATGAACCATCCATATCCTCAATGACCAGTTGAATTGCTCAATTTTCAAAGTCTGTCAAGACCTTGAGGTCGGGTAGTCCTCCACTAGTCTGGGACCTCTCCCTTTTGTTGCAATGCATCTTGTCCTGCATAAAGATGGAAAAAGTGAAAGCAGGACGCCTGCCAGGCCAGATGAGAAGGATGCCTGGCATGTGTGGGTGGTGAGTGGTGCCATGGACGGGATGAGGACATGATCCACAGGGCAAATGAAGGTGTCTGTGAGAATCCCTTGAGCTGGTAGTGAATGAGATCCCTATGGACGTGTGATGGGTTTTTAAAGTTTGTGTTGAGAGTGATACAAAGAGTGACTTACCCTGCCGGAATAGCAGAGATCATTCATCCTCTTTCAGCACTGGGTGACTGTCTTCTTTTGGAGTGCATTGGCGCTGACCACTGCTGCCACATGCTAGGTTGGAGGTCTTGTTTGCTGGTCTTCACCCAGAGTGGGGTGTTGAGGACATTGTGGCAGGCTCCACTGCATCTAGGCCCTCGAGGGTGGCATTACTAAATTTAGGGTCAACATGTTTTCTAGCTTTGGCAACTATCAATTCCTAAAAGTTTCCTATCCCTTGGCAAGTGCGAGCTCTGTGCAGGGCTAGCCTTTAAATTACTGAAGCTCTGAGGTAACAGTGGGGCGGTTGAATCTGAGGCCAGCGATCCAACATAAAACCTATGCCTCTCATTTTTTTTAACAACATTCCACACAAAATAGGGTGAAACTCCACCATTACAACCAACGGGACAAACGTCGATTCCCGGGCCCGATATTGGACTTTGCCAATTTCAGGGAAAATCCCAGCCATTATCTTTTACTCAAGAAAATTAACTGTAATATCTTTGCATTTCCCAAGAGCAAGAGTAATTTTATTACTGAAAGATTAAAGTATTTAAGAGGAACATTTTGTATCCAGTACCTTTAATATTTTTCTACACCCTGAGAGTTTGACAAGTACGATAGATGAAATGGACCAAACATTGGATAATCTTGAAGTTATTTTCCCTCAATCCAATAAACTCCATAGTGTAGTTTGCCATCAATGCCATATTAAAAAACATGTAAATGCCTATCAATCAATTATCCCCACTAGCTTAATTCATTTACTGACTCTGGACAATCCTATAATTTCCCATGGGTCACTTTTTGTCACACAGATGACAGGGAATGAATATCCTTGTCTTTCCCTTTGAGTCTTCATGCATCAGTTAACCCATGAACAATTATAGTTTCCAAGGTAAGTCTGATTTCTCTTTCCATCACTGGACTATTTTGAGGCAGACCTTCCATTCATCACATAACACTGCTGATATTCTCCTGAGGTAGTTCTTGTTAGTTGCTATGGGGTGGTAGTAAAACCATTACCTATGTGTTCTCCATCACTATGAGGAGAGAAATTTAGTTTAACATGCAACAGTAGATTAAAAAGTCCTTACCCTCTTGGTTGAGAAACACAGCTGAATAAGATTAGAAGGAGACAGCTTGTTTAGAGAGGATATAAGTGAAAAAGGCTTCCAGATTTAAATGGTGTCCTTATTGATGTCCTACTTGCAGAAATAAGGACCAAATGAAAAGTGCTCCCAAAGACTAAGGACAGAAAGTCGCATAAGAGCCTGGCACAGACTTTGTCAAGGGAAATGGCAGAGGCAGTGAAAGTCTCCACAACACCCAAGATCTGCCACAAAGATCAGGGAGGACTTTAATGATCCCACAAGGTTTACTAAGGTTAGCGGAAGCACGTCTTATTGAAATGATGTGGGCATGTCTTACTTCCTTTCCTCTCTGGTCCTAC
The DNA here is from genome assembly GCF_017639515.1 of Carcharodon carcharias. Classification (NCBI taxonomy): domain Eukaryota; kingdom Metazoa; phylum Chordata; class Chondrichthyes; order Lamniformes; family Lamnidae; genus Carcharodon; species Carcharodon carcharias. Next base: position 29,848,116 of record NC_054472.1, on the reverse strand, counting down.
TGCTAACGTTATCTGGGTGAAAGGATCATTGACATATTCATAGGGATTCTCTGGAAACAATAATCCATTATGTGATATCTAAACCACTGTGAGAACTCACATTACCTACAACAATGTGTTTTGCTAGTCTTGAAGGTGTCACAGTCACATAAGGAGAGGTAAAAATGACACCTCTGACCTACCACTCCAAGTCTAACCATAACAGGGTACGTTTGTGAATTTGTAAGGTTGAAGATATTTACTCAGTGTCTGTGCTTAACCACTTATGCACTGATTGCAAAGACTTTCTTAAGCTTAAGACAAAAAGGGGCTAGTTTTAATTGAGTAAAAAACCTACCCAGGTAAAGATATAAACATAGTTAAAAAAGGTAAATCCATGCCCAATATTTGCAACTCATTCAAACACAGACACAGACACAAACATACATAGACACAGACATACTCACACATATGCCGAATTGCAGATTATACAGCAGTTATTTTCTTAGCCAAATTAAAGTTCAATGTAAAAAGGAAAAAAAAGAGAGCTCACTGTTTATGGGCGGGATTTTCACTTTGGCGGGTGGATGTGTATCCAACCAACTCAAGCGTGAAATGACTCGGGTGAGCATCCCGACATCAATGTGCAATCACGCGATAGTTCGGTCGGCGGGTGCATGCAGGAATCGGTAGCACCTGCTGACAATTAGAAGGCCTGTTAAGGCAATTAGACTATTATTTATTTAAATTTTCGTTGCCCATCCAACCTTATGGTTTGAGGGTAGGCAAAAAGGCCAAGCGACCTTTGCACTTTTTAGAAACCTCATCCACAGGCCGGATGAAGTTTCCAACAGCAGATAAAAATAAAATATTTTACATCTCATTCATAACATTTCCCTGCTCATGTGACAGAGTCACATGAGGGGACGTTTTTAACATTTAAAAATTATTTATTTTTATTTTTTTCAGAACTCTTCATCTTCCTGAGGCAGCTGTCTTTTCCAGTGCACACCCGCGCGCATTTGCAAAGTTCCCTGCTCGCCCTGCTCACCCTCCTCCACCACCCCCGCACAGGCAGTGCTGAGTGCTGAGGGGGCGTTAATTGGTGCACCAGCAAGAAATCGCAGTCCGGCCCCAATTGTGGGCTGTGGTCGGCGACCCCACTGCCCCTACCCACCCCCGCCAAGCCTACCCGACAAGGGAAAACTTCTGCCCTCTGAGACTTTGTTGTATCTGAGGCTATGGCAGATTTTTCTCCATTGCGGTCTTGAGATCCCAGGAGTTGAAGCCCATGTAAAACTGCAATTGCCGGAGACAATTTCTGAACTGATGTCTGGACAGACCTTGACTTTTGTTTCATGGCCGAGGAGATCAGATTCTGTAATGTCCCAGCTATTAACTCCTGAATATTGATTATCCATCTTGAGGAAATAGGAAGAACACCGTTCCATGTATTTATTGTTCTAATAGACTTTCTGACTCCACTTGAGTGGTACCCTTAAAGAAATGCAAATGTGAGGTTCAGTGCAGTTTCAGTAAATCTTTCACAGTTGTTCTTGGCATCAGCAGGTGTGAATTTCATTAGGATGCTTGGGAATGTCTTAATTCTATTCCATATTGGAACCTACCCCAGAAAATTAGTCAACTGACAATCCTGGATATCGGGTGACTTGTGGCAGCCATCTCAATTCAGTGCCTTTGCTTCCTTTTTAAAAACCCTTTTTAAAGAGATCAATATATGTTTGATCAGCTGATTAAATTAAAGATTAATATTACCCATGCACAGGTCACATTAACGTGACAAAGGAAATTATTTTGAAGAAAGGGGAACTTACAAGTCTGATAACACTCATGCAGATATACCGCTATTGCCAGTCATATTCCTTAACCTCCATGCTCTCTCATTGCAAAGGGAAAGGAGAGTAAGCTCATTGCCAAAGAATTAGAGCTGTTGAAACTGATGACAGTCAGCAGCTACCACTGCTCCAATGCATATTTGGAGAGTCAATCTGAACACAAAGGATGGATTTTCATCCTCAAGACAGGTAGCAGGAGTTAGAAAGATTCCTGGCTCAGCCTGCCCATTGCAAGGGAAAGTGCCAGGAAACACAGGATTATCATGGTATGGGGGGTGAGGTGGGGGGGGTGGGGCGGGGGGGAGAATGTGGGCTACGGTTAGCCCAGCTGACCCGGGAAAGAGATTGGAGGCAGCCACAGGAGTTGCCAGGTGCCGAGGCAGGCTGGTTAAAAGGCCTGCTTAGGTACTGTGGTACTTGGTCCCAGTTATAGTGAAAAAGACAAGGCCTTATAGCACTTACCTCACACACTGTCACCAACCACAACCCCTCCCACACACACACTCCCTATGCCTCACTCATGCCACCTTATGTTCCCTACCCACCCCCTATGGCTCCTCATGTCATCCATGCCAAGGTATGCCTGCAACTCAGCCCCTTTTGGCCCCTTATGCCTCCCATGCCAATCTATGGTGCTTCTATGCCCATTCACCCACTATACACTGCATAGAATGAATGCAACATATAAAGATGACAGGATATATGAAAACAGTTTTAAAAATGGTCATTCATTGATAAATTTACACTTCCTTAATAAAAAAAAACTCTATTTTAGTACAGGCCAATAAAAGTGTCAATGAACCAGAACATTTAAACCACCAATGGCTGAAGATACTTGAAACCTCTTTATCCTGCGTATTAAACATTGTGCAATTGACAGAAGAATTCAGAGAGCCAGAGCTGAAAATCAAGCAATGCTTTCTCTGGGGCTCAGGTGTTTTAGTACTCCAATGGATGTCTGGGGTCCCGGCCAAAAATGCAAATGAGGCTTGGTGGTGGATCTGAGGTGCCATGAACCATGAATCTTTGAAAAGACATGCCTATCCCTGCAAAGGAGCTGACCAGATCTGCGACCAATATAAGCCTGCACTATTAAAAGGTACTTCTGAAAATTGGAAGCGCCGGGAAAACTCGGAATTAGGACCCTGCTGCAATTTTCACCCTTCCATGGAATCTCCCCATCTCCATGAAAATCCAGCCTTATGACACTTAACATGCACCATTTAGGTTCTTTGTACGATAGAAAAAGCAAAAGAGAAATAATGGCAAGTAGTTAAAGGTTAAATAATCTGCTGGGGACAATGTCATCAAGTGCATTGTGGTAGACAAGTTTCCCTCATCTATGCCTACTGCTTGCCTGCTTCCACTGCTATCTTACCCAGCTGTTCAATTCTTGGGCCAAAGGCAGCCTATAAGTGGCCAATTAATTGCAACTTAAGGGCCTCCTCCCACAGTTCTTGGTAAAATTGCAGCAGTGCGAGGGTAGGCATTTCCACACCACAGGGTGAAGCTGGCAGGTAAACTCTGGTGGCATGAATGTGGGCTTGGGGTGGGCACCTCATGTCTGGGCAGCTTGTGCCTAGTGGGGGCCCACTCCATATGGATCACCAGTGCCACTTGCTCCTACCCTCCTAGCTTCACAATTGCAGCCCCCCCACCAACACCATCTGCAAGGCCTGCCTGACTGGCCCCAGTGAAGCCACCCCAATTCACTTTTGATTCTGGCCTCCATGTTTCTCCTCATGGTAGGCTGCTGCAATCCCAGCAATGACCACCACTCCCAGTGCAACTGCTGAGACTGGGGATCTGCCAGCTATCTAATAGGCCGGCAGCTCTCGGATATCCTCTCAGATGAAGGTGAAAACCATGATCTTAGCCACTGAACAGCTGTAAAATCAAGTTGATAAAATTATGTTCTAGTATCTTCTTTTAATATGGAATATTTTATATTTCTTAACTTTTATACCATTGGTGAGTCCTGCAAAACACTCAACTTCAATAACTGACTCACTCTTACAAGAAGAGCTTTCTCATTATATTAATGTGAAACCGTTAATCACTGAAAGTGCAACCCTACATGAAAATAAAACAAAGCAAGTACTCAACCTTTGGTAACTCAACCATCCCATTTCCCCATCATTATCTGTCCTACTTTTGTTGTCTACCAACTCTCCCTCTACACTACCTATTCTAATCCATCCTTAATAGTTAAATGAAATTTTAAATATTGAATGTATCCTTTTTTTTCTTTTAGATAGTGAAGGTGGGGTGACATTTATTAATAAAGGTTTTTTTGGCTTGTAGATTGACTTTGTCACTTCACGAGAATTGCTAGCTTTTAAAATTTCTGATGAAAATTCCCACGCCATGGGGAGACTTATAAAGAAGGCAAATGTACATGGGATGCAGGGTAATTTGATAAGGTGGATTCAAAATTAGCTTAGTTGTAGGAGACAGAGGGTGATGACAGAAGGATGCTTTAGTGACTGAAGCCAGTGTCCAGTGGCGTACCACAGGGATCTGTGCTGGATCCCCTATTATTCATCATTTATATAAACAACATAGATGACTATGTGGGGGTGTAGGATTAGTAAGTTTGCGGATGACACAAAGATTGGCCGGGTGGTTAACAGTGAGGTTGAGTGTCTTGGGCAATGGATAGATATAGATGGGATGGTCAAATGGGCAGATAAGTGGCAGATGGAATTTAAACCTGAAAATTGTGAGCGAATACACTTTGGAAGGTGTAATTTGCCAAGGAAGTATTCAATGAATGGCATGAAACTAGGAAGTTCTGAGGAACAAAGGGACTTGGCATGTGTGTCCATAGATCTCTGAATGTGGAGGGGCATGTTAGTGGAGTGGTGAAAAAGGCACTTGCCTTTATCAATCAAGGCATAGATTACAAAAGTAGGGAGATCATGTTGGAGTTGTATAGAACCTTGGTGAGGCCACAGCTGGAGTATTGTGTGCAGTTCTGGTCACCATATTATAGGAAGGATGTGATTACACTGGAGGGGATGCAGAGATTCACCAGGATGTTGCCTGGGATGAAAAATTTAAGTTATGAAGAGAGGTTGGATAGACTTGGGTTGTTTTCGTTGGAGCAGAGAAGACTGTGGGGCGACCTGATCAAGATGCACAAGATTATGAGGGGCATGGACAGGGTGGATAGGGACCAGCTGTTCCCCTTAGTTGAAGGGTCAGTCACAAGGGGACATAAGTTCAAGGTGAGGGGCAGGAGGTTTAGGGGGGATGTGAGGAAAAACTTTTTTACCCAGAGGGTGGTGACGGTCTGGAATGCACTACCTGGGTGGGTGGTGGAGGCGGGTTGCCTCACATCCTTTAAAAAGTACCTGGATGGGCACTTGGCACGTCATAACATTCAAGGCTATGGGATAAGTGCTGGTAAATGGGATTAGGTGGGTAGGTCAGGTGTTTCTCACGTGTTGGTGCAGACTCAATGGGCCGAAGGGCCTCTTCTGCACTGTGTGATTCTGTGATTCTGTGAAAATGACAAGTGTAACCTTTGTATGGCTTGTTTACTAACATCCTGTTTTTAAATTTCAAGTTTGATTAACTCATTTTCTATCACTAGGCCATGCTTTGCTCTGTGTAATAGCAAGCTCTATCTGAACCAACAGCAAAGATTCTAAGGGGAGATCCCTCTGACACTATCACAGACTGTCCAGCAGTAACTAGTTTGGAAAATTATTGATAGTAGCAATATCATTACAATATAATCATTTTGTGTCATCTAAACAGTTTGATGCCATCTAAAGAATTAAATACTCAATTTGCAATTCTTTCATCAGATCCATAAACCAGTAATATAACCAACAGTAAGACTGGTCCATGGATACTCAGCTGATCAGTGCTAACTGAATCAAATATTTACTGTTGATAAATGCAGTTTCCAGTTATCCATAAGATGTATTATTAATTTTTGATGCTCCAAAGGTCTACTTCGAATTTCAATTCCCCTGGTACCCATGCCACGTTTGCCTGTGGCACTCTCTGACAGACCCTGTTACTGTCTGGAGCTCCGTGCACTGCTCGCAAAGTTCAAACAGAGTTGACACTCATCTGCTGAACCTCGGTTGCTGAAGCAAGCATCACAGTTATGAGAAGACTCCGGGCTTTTACCTTGGCAACCAGCACATATTCTCTGAGTGTTTTTGCTGTTAGCGACTAGCCATCGATTGTGTGAAACATATGTCTTAATAGTTATCCCTGCCTGTACTCTATTATATCAGACTGTCAGACCAGCCATGAAAGCAAACCCTCATTTTCTACAATTTTCTTACACATAAAATACCTTCACCGATGGTGATTAAGGTTTAATAATTTCACTAAGTGAGGCTTCAAATTTGGGGATTTGCAGCTATCCAGGATCACAACCCAATAATGTTCATTCCTCTGTCAGGCATGCAGAATGTTTTAATCAAACAATGAATGACAGCATTCCTTATGTTTCAAAGTATGTGTTGATTCACATTTGTAAAAAACATCAGCCATCTGGAAGCTTCAGTTAAGAGTCTTTTTCTGTTCATTCATGGGAAGTGGGTGTCGCTGGCAGGGCCAGCATTTATTGTCCATCCCTAATTGCCCTTGAGAAGGATGTGAGCTGCCTTCTTAAACTGCTGCAGTCCATGTGTTGTAGGTACGCCCACAGTGCTGTTAGGCAGGAGTTCCAGGTTTTTGACCCAATGACAAAGAAGAAATGGTGATATATCTCCAAGTCAGAATAGTGAGTGGCTTGGAGAGCAACTTCCAGGTGGTGGTGTTCCCATCTATCTGCTGCCCTTGTCCTTCTAGATGGTCTTGGGTTTGGAAGGTGCTGTTGAAGGAGCCTTGGTAAGTTCCTGCAGTGCATCTAGTAGATGGTACACACTGTTGCCACTGTGTGTTGGTGGTAGAGGGAATGAATGTTTGTGGATCGGGTGCCAATCAAGAGGGCTGCTTTGTCCTGGATGGTGTCAAGCTTCTTGAGTGTTGTTGGAGCCACACTCATCTAGGCAAATGGAGAGTATTCCACCACACTCCTGACTTGTGCCTTATAGATGATGGACAGGCGTGGGAAGTCAGGAGGCGAGTTACTCGTAACAGGATTCCTAGCCTCTGACATGCTCTTGCAGCCATAATATTTATATGGCTAGTCCAGGTCAGTTTCAGGTTATTGGTAACTTCCAGGATATTGATAATGGAGGACTCAGTGATGGTAATGTCAAGGGACGGCAGTTAGATCCTCTCCTGTTGGAGATGGTCATTGCCTGGCATTTGTGTGGCACTTGTCAGCCCAAACTGGATATTATCCAAGTCTTACTGCATTTGGACACGGACTGCTTCAGTGCCTGAGCAATTGCGAATGGTGCTGAACACTGTGCAATCATCAGAGAACATCCCCAATTCTGACCTTATGATGGAAGGAAGGTCACTGATGAAGCAGCTGAAGATGGTTGGGATGAGGCCACTACCCTGAGGAACTCCTGCAGTGATGTCCTGGAACTGAGATGATTGGCCTCCAACAACCACAACCATCTTCCTTTGTGCAAGGTATGACTCCAACCAGTGGATTGCTTTCCTCCTGATTCCCATCTACTCCAGTTTTGCTAGGGATCATTGATGCCACACTCTGCCAAATGTTGCCTTCATGTCAAGGGCAGTCACTCTCACTTCACCTCTGGAGTTCAGCTCTTTTGTCCATGTTTTAACAAAGGCTTTAATGAGGTCAGGAGCTGAATGTCCCTGGTGGAACCCAAACTGGGTGTCAGTCAGCAGGTTATTGCTCAGCAAGTGCAGCTTGATAGCACTGTTGATGACCCCTTCCATCATTTTACTATGATTAAGAGTAGACTGACGGGGCAGTAATTGTCTGGGTTGGATTCATCCTGCTTTTTGTGTACAGGACATACCTGGGCATTTTCCATGTTACCGGGTAGATACCAGTGTTGTAGCTGTACTAGAACAGTTATTCAACAACCAAATTTGTTTTCTCACAACATGAGGCACCATGACTCCAGATTTCCTGGTCCTCAAGGGGTGTACATTATATTTATGTCTGGACAGCTTGGAATATGGCTAAGAGCCAAAATCCACTAGCATTATGCCCCATTTAGTCCTTGTGGTGTGGATTCTCCCCATCCATTCTGCATAGTCATCCTCCCCCACTGAATCCTTACAGTTATTTTGTCTACTCCTGCTCTGCTGTCTTTTTCCTTCCACATATTCTCTGCAGCCACACATTCATCCCACTCTTTCTATGCTGTCTATTTCTTTCTGTTTGTAACCAGGCTAATGCAGACCTTGTCTGCAGCTCTTGTATTTTCATCACTCAATGCCTAGAAAGGAAACATTAGAGCAAACAGCTAATGGAGCTGATAGCCTAATTTTCAGAGATAAACAGGAATATGACCTTTCAGTCAAACCCCAGACTCTGTTTCTGCCTTAGCCAGCCAGCATGCCCTAAGAAGATAATGAATAATTTCCAAAAGTGGCTCCAATCCAGGAATAGTGAGTAAGGCGGAGTACTTCAAACCCCAAGGAGTGACTTGTTTGAAACAAATGGGCTAACATCTGCTGCAATAGCAGAGGGAAGAATTTCAGTTGAACACCTCGGGCATCCATATTTCACCATGCAATTTCAAGGTCTAGGATTAACTAAATGATTTTAAAGGAAATGTGTGACATTTTAAAGTTAACTCCAAAGTGAGTGCTTTTCTTAGCTCACTCTTCTGCACTTTGACAGCATTTCCCTCAGAATATGTAGTGCACAGAGATACATGATTGGTTCACTATTTCAGTATTACCCTACTAATTATAGACACAAGATGATACCAAGGTGAATTGATTGAGGTGAAGATAAATGTTCTAACCCATTAAACTGAACACAATAATAAAACTCTACCCTTAAGAGAATGCATTAAAGCTTAAGTAAAGTATTAGCTTAAAAATTCACTTCAATGTGACTAATGAAAAATACCACCTTGGTATTGATTTTCGTGGTTCACATTTCAAATGGTACGAAAAGATGCTTTGAGATCTTAAACACATGGAAAACAGTATTAGAGTGAAAACTGAAGAAATAAATTATTTTTATAATGTCACATTAATGTCTATACTGGTGAGCTGATCCAGGGTCAACAAAAAGTAAAAGCAGATCCAGGAGAGAGAAAACAGTGTCAGACGTTAGTTTGAAAGTGTCCTAAATTCAGCTTTCCAGCATGGAATAAATATAGAAGCCAGAATTTTCAGGGAGCCAGACTTGGCTTGGCCCCGCCTTCGGAAGAGTTGGGAGGGAACACGCCCTGCTGACTCCAGCAGCCTCAATGCCATTTCATGCTTGAACAAGTGTTGATTGGCAGAAGATGGGACTTCCACTCATTACTGGGAGGAAGTCCTGCTTTGGAGAGCTGCTGGCCTATCAGCGCTGCAGTGGCCGGAAGAGACACTGCAGCTAGCTGCCTGGAACCTGGCTAGGAATGGGAGGAAAGTGGCAAGGTTCAAAGTTTGGCAGAGGGGTAGTGTGGGGCGGGGGGCGGTGAGTAGGGAAGGCCTGGGGGTTATCAGGGTCTTGGGGCATAGGTCAGGGGGAAGGGAGGTCCGGAGGTCTCCAGGCCCTAAGGGGAGAGTGCCTCTAGTCAGAAGCAAGCTTCTGATGGAAGCACACCACCCTTCCCGCTTGAGATTGAACTTTGTTCAGAATTTGGGTTCCCCATCACGAATCTATCATCCACCTGCCAGCCTAAACATTGAGGTTGGGATGGAAAAGACCATTAAGTGGTCATTAAGTAGCCACTTAAGGGCCTTAATGAGGGTAAGGGCGGACATCCCATCTGAGGCCTGCATAAAATCGCAACCATATTGGAGCAGGCAGGATCCTGGAGGGAATCCCATCCATGCAATTTCACACTCTCCCACCACCTCAGAACCCATCCATGGATGTTGGGTTGTTGGGGGGGGCAGGTAAAATTCTGGCTGTAAGCTATTTTGGTGTAACATGTCTAAAAACAAACTGTTTCATGTGTACAGGAGAATGTCATTAAAAGAAAAACACGTTAAGCATTTGTTTGCTGGCAATGCTTGACCCAAGGAGCTATAATTCTGGGCCCTAGCTCCTGAACTGCAGCGGAGCAAGATCTCTGTGTGTCAAATCATGGGGACTGGATCATTTACATAGATGGAGAAGAGTGACCTGTATCTGCAGAAGCATAAAGATTTGCCTGCCCCAGTGATCAGGCAGTAGCTGGAACAACAGAGTGCCATTCCAACAGGGCACACTGAGACTCAAAGAAACAATAGTCCACCATTTTCTCCGATGGCCTTAAAGAAACAAAGAACCATCACATCAAGGTAAGCCTTTTGAGAGTGGCTAACTTTCTTCCTGGTAATGTTGGGGCCTTTTTGAGGCCTAACATTGGAACTCCTACCAGGAGAGATACGTACTATTGGACCTGGTGGGTAATGTGCAATGCAGAATCTCCTAGGCAGCTAAAGAGTGCCCAAATTCTCCGTTGGTCAAAAGCAAAATGAATAGAAGACTTACTAGCCCTCAGTATTTAAAACAAAGTGAAAATGGATGCCTTGAGCCAGCTTCCTCACAACTAGTCAGTTGCAATGGTACTGCTGTTTGTGACTGTACTCACAACTCACTGGCGGCAGTAAAATGAAGCCTGTATATAAAAAATGATTTCAGCCAACGTACAAAGGTTTTGGGGTGGATGAGCAGCTGGTCTGTCAACTTTGTGCCAATTCAAGGTGGTTATCAAAGATTGTGCAACCCCCCTCACCCCGCCCCCTCCACCATCCCATCCAACTATCAGTTATCGTGCGAACCTTCTAAAACTGACAACACAGTCTGTGTAAAGGGCTCATCCTCAGTTCGAGTTTCCTTAAATCAATACTCAGTAGAAGGTATAAAATCTGGAACTTGTCTGGTTCTTGAAGCTAAGGTAAGACTACTTTGCTACATTATATATTTTTATTCCTAATTTTTTCATTCTCTCTTGCTGGGAAAAAGTACTGTGCATCCAAGTACATGGACACTGATGAATCCGCAAGGTAAATGGTCATGGTTACTAAGCTCTCCTGAACGTGGGAAGGATGCAATAGGAGATATGCATCTTGTGAGTTGGATGTGGTTATTCAGTTTGGCCTAGCATGCGCTCTTGGCAGGCACTCTTATTTATTTCCCACTGATGAAGGAAATGAACATACACCAAATTACATGAGTGTCAGGATTTGGCCACATTTGGCCGAAGTGCTACTTCGGGTTGAAAGGTTTAGTTGTTATGCAAAATCCTTGCATCTACGAACTTTGCAGAAGAAAGTCTGGCTGAATTTCAGGCAGATGTACAATAAGAGACTTGTATAACCTCCATGAGGGAAGGAAAGAAGATAATTATCAAGGTATGGAAAGGCTGACAAAGAGAAATGAAAAGAGACACTATCTCCTATTAATAGCATTAATAATTCATAGTTAAATTTTATTCTTGTTGGTTTATATTGTTGTAGAATGCTGTTAGGGTTGTGTCTGTAGACTTGGGTAACTGAGAGGAATCGAGTAAGTTGAAAAAATTGATTTTGTTTTTTGCTTCTTGTTTCTAAGAAGGGCAGTTTAAGGTCTGCAGTGAGAGAAAGGATATTTCTATTTATGGCAACAAGCTTCACAGTCTAAAAAGTTCTTGTATGTGCTGAGTTGGTTGATCTGAGGGAGGCAGAAGAAGAGCAGTTACAATTGGCCTCGAAAGCTTTCAGTGAGGAGGTGGAAGAATCAACCAATTGCTATCCAGCGATTCATGTAAGAAAGTACTTGTGTGTAGATACCAGCATAAGTCCTGATTAGATTCCATTCTGAAAGCTTCCACAAATAAATGCTCCAACATGAAGAATGGCCATTTTGGGCTCAACCCAAAGGACTGTCCTTAAGAAAAAGGAGGAAGAAAGTGAAAAGCACTGCCAATGGATTAAAAAAAAACAATCTTCTGTATGTGAGATGCTAATATAATGCAGTTAAGGTCATCAATTAGTTTACATTTTCCCTAATTATAACAAGAGAATTACAGCTACAAAAGAACCCACCTATACTGTTATCAATGGCTTCATTTTGCTTGGAACTGTGCTGCAAGATGTAAGTCTGCTTCCAGGATACCAATCCAGTAGATTCTCTCTATAGACACTTGTCTCAGTGGAGCCCCTGGAATGCTATAGTTGGGATTTCGGGAGGGGGCTGTGGGAATGGGGGTCAGTGCTGGGGAAAGGTGATGATTCACTTTCTTTCCCACCAAAATTTCCTAGTCACTTCATCATGGGCCAGGATCCTTGTGGTGCTGGGTCCTGAGCCTTCTGCTCTAATAGTTACATCAGAGATAAATCCAGGGCACAATTTTGGAGACAGCTTTTTGCACTGTTGCCTGCTTGTCCCAAGACAGGAGCATTATGAAAAACAAAATGAACACTGAGATGCATATTAAACCAGAAGACCAAAAACTTAATCAAAGAGGTAGTTTTTAAGAAGTGACTTATAGAAGGAAAGAGAAGAACAAAGGTAAAGTCATATAGGGAGGAATTTTAGAGCTTAAACCTAGGCAGCTGAAGGCACAGCCAACATTGAGTGATTAAAATTGGAGAAGCTCAATAGACCGGAATTTGAGGAGCCTAAATATCTAAGGGTGTTGTAGCACTGGTAAAGATTACAGAGATAGGAAGGGTGAGGCCATGAATCAACTTGAAAACAAGGATGAGAATATCAAGTTGAGACATTTGTGACAGACTACAATCTTAAACAGTACTTTTCATAATATATATTTATACTCAGTGTTATTTCTAATTTTAAAATTGGACCTTGGCAGAACACAATCTCTAAAATGGCTGAACCTATGTCTGCCTGTGACCCCAGAACAGAAGAAACCACTTTGCAGTTTCAGGAAATCTCACACCTCGTTATTTCCAAGGTGCCACTAACGATCATCTGGGGACTGCACAGCCCAACTTTAAAGAAAACTATATAAAAGCCATTTGCATGTGATATCTCAGGCTTTCCAGCAGGAGACAAAGGATCTTCTAAGACAAAAGACCCTTCAAGCATTCCTTTCACCTCATAATGGCTTTGAGACCCAGCCAAATTCCAGATGGGTACACATCCTTCTTTTTGAACATCTGGTGGAGAGTTGGGAGTCATGTGACCTAGACCTCTGGCTTGTGGAACAAGTAATACTGCCTTGTTGAACTGTATAGCTCAGTCTGCTCTTTAACATCTGACTTGCAGCCACACAGAAAGGAGCTCTGCCCAGATTGAACACCTGGCGCCATCTACACTGCTTCTGCTGGAAGTTCTGTGCCACTTCCTGCAAGGCTGATCCATGTCTGCATGCCTATCTCACCTTGTGAAGTCAACTCCACTGAAAAAGCAAATTGTATGACATTGGTTTTCAGCCTGCCAACCTCTGTGAAAGAATACCTCATTGGGTTTTGATTCTGGACTCTGGAACTCACGTGAACCAATATTTATTTTCTCTGTGGTCTCTGTACTGTAAAACCTTCTTTTCTCTATCCATCTCTTTACTATCTGAGTGTGGAAGTGAGGTTGCGAAACCTCCTTCCCGTGTTTTGAGTGTGTGCAAATAAACTAACCCTATGTATTCATCCTATCTTGAGTTTTCTGTGGGGTTATTAATAGAAACCTGGATCGCACAAAAACCGCCACTGCTTAAAAAGAGGGAAACAAATCAAGACAACTTTCTGTTTATGGACAGGTGGTGAGAGGATAAATTAATTCTGTTTAAATTAACCCTCCTCTTATCCATAACACATTGTTGACTGGGTCAGCGATGAAAGAGCAGAACTTGACACAGCAGCAGAGTTTTGAATGAGCTCCAGTTTGCAGAAGGTAGAATGTGAGAGACTGGCCAGGAGATTGTGACAGTAATCCAGTCTAAAGGTAACAAAGGCACAACTGGGGGCTCAGCAGCAGATACTTTGAGGCACGGTCAAAGGCAGGCAATGTTACAAAGGTGGAATTAGAAAGTCTTAGTGATAGTGTGGATATGTGGTAGGAAGCTCATCTTGGGGTCAAATATAACATCAACTTACAAAATCCCTGGACGAGCCTCTGACATTTGCCAGGCAGAGGGATGGCATTGATGGTCAGGGAATGGAATTAGTAAATGCAAAACAATAAGACCATAAGATATAGGAGCAGAAGTAGGCCATTTGGCCTATTGAGTCTGCTCCGCCATTCAATGAGATCATGGCTGATCTGATAATTCTCAGCTCCAATTTCCTGCCTTTCCCCCATAACCCTTGAATCCCTTATGGCTTCTGTTTTCCCATTATTTAATTGGAGGACATTTCTGCTCATCCAATACTGAATGTCAGAGAACAGTCAAACAACTAAAAAAGAGGAGTCAGCTGAGGTGGAGGAAGGGTAGAGCTGAGAATCATCAGCGTACATATAGAAATTGATGCCATGATTTTTGATGATGTCCCTGAGGAGCAGTAAGTTGATGGCGAAAAGGAAGGTCCAAGAATGGATCCTTGAAGGAAGTTAAGGTAATGGTGTGGGAGTGAGCAGAGAAAAGATTACAGGTGATTCTCTGGGTATGACAGGACAGATGTGAATGAAACCAGGCAAGTGCAGTCCCATTCAGCCAGATGAAAATGTGTGCACTTCCAGTTCCCACAAAAATAATCTGAGATGTTGCTTAACAGTGATCCTCACAGCCTATGACTGAGTGCCCCCCTTCCTGGCATTCACATTGTTGATGGATGGGGTGGCCCAATATGCATTGGGCTCAATCTGATAAGCTGCACTGACTCTGAGGCACAATATTAATGAGCACATAAAAAAAAAATCACAGTCATCTCTTTATTGTGGATATGGGAAAGAGGTCAACACACTCCAGTCAGTCATCCCAGTCAAATTTAATGTGTGGAATTAAGGACAGTTTGCCATAGTGCTTGAGTTTGGGTAATGGTGTTCCACAGGATTTTGTTCTCTGAGTGTTCATTTTGCTGTACAAGTGCAGTTACAAATGTTGATGAGACAACCAGTAAAGTTATTAAAGTGAAGTGGAAGACCCAAGCATTGTTTCTCTCTTCCCTCTTTGTCTCCCAGTCTGCTGCTGAAGAATACAGGTTGAACTGTCTTTCTAAAGGATGCACAGAAGATTCCAGGTCATTCTTCTGGTTTACACCAATTTCACACCATTGTGTCAATGGGTGAGCAAGTAGTAGACCCAGGAAACCCTTGTGCAACTCCCCCTGCGGGACACCAGTGAATGAAACATTAGCTTAATTTGCTGAGGAGATTTTGGGCCATATTCTTTTCATTTAACACAGCCCATACTTCTACTTTTTGATAGCATTGCAGGTGGTAATTTCACTTTTATAGGTATAAGTGATGTTCAAACCACTTGCGCTTGAGCTAAGGAACTGTTAGCTCAGCAGGTTATAATCTCAATACTACAATAAGGCCAATGATTATGGTTCAGCTGTAATCTACCATTTTATTAAATGCCTATATTGGTAGATGTTCAAGTACTGACAACTAAGACTTAATGCACTTCTGAATCTATCTGGTTATCACCATATTGAGAATATTCTATCTTCCAGTTACATAAATGTGATTATTGCTATTCCTAATACCAGGGTAAGACACCACCAAAGTCACATAACTGGTCACACTACATAAAATACAGGAACAATATTTAAAATACTATTTGAAAATGCTGGAAATGAACAGCAAATCAGCCAACATCTGTGTTAATGGCTTTGATTTTTACGTTGAGGACTGGGGTCATTTAAAACAGTATTTCCATACTCCCGCCCGATACCCAGCCAGATTCACCAACTGCCTGAAGGGGAGCAGCAATTTGGCCACAGGCCACCATAGTCAATCACCTATGGAAACAATCCCTGGAACTCAGTGTGTTTGCCATCCACACAAAAATTAAGAGGATTAGATAATCCTTCTTTGCAATCCGATCGAAGGTTGGTGAGGTCTGGGGTTGCTTTGTTCATAATACAGAGTGGAAGATGGAGGTGACGAGGCCCTCACTCTTCTTGAGTGGCTTGGAGGGAGCACTCCTACACTTCAAAGCCCACAAGGAATTCAGAGAGAGGGAGTTCTAAAACTTATCATACCCTCTTTTGGCTACTTTTATGATGTTCTTGCTGCCGGGCAACAGACAAAGCAAAGCTAACATTAAAATTATGACGTGGCTGTGTTAGCATTGTCAGGCCTTGAGTTTTGAATCTAAATGTGCCTGCTTTTAGCAGCAACCTCATCCACTGCTGTAAATATTACAGTGGCTGGGAACCTAGCAACTTGGAGGTCAGGTCTCGAATTTTAGATCTTTAACCTCTCACCCAACTCTTGTTTGCCAGTGGGGGAATTAAAGTTGTAGCTATCTTTCTGATGTAACTGTTGATCACACGCGGGACAAATTACAGATGAACGGCATTTAAGAAGGCCAAGGGAATGGGAAAGAAAACAACAAACAGACATGCATACACTTCCACACATGATGAAGAATAATCAGTAAAGCCCTTAAAAGGAAAACAGAAGATAGTAAAATGGCTGATGTGATATTAGCATTAGGTTTAGGAAGAAGTAAGATATAAGAAATGGATGATATTTAAGCAATAAAGACTATAGTCCAGATTTTCATTCCCCCATCTGGGTCAGAATAGGGGTGGGAAGGAGTTTAAAATGACAGGCAGGACGTGCTTCTGGGATTCCCACCCCCATTCCCAACAAATGGGTTTTTTATGGCTCCGGGATAAGGGTGTGGGTAGTGAGCTGCACTCAGTAATCCCGCCCTTGCCTACTCCATTGTGGGGGTGGGCATGTCAGACTTCCTGCTATTCG
Organism: Carcharodon carcharias; assembly: GCF_017639515.1. NCBI lineage: Eukaryota > Metazoa > Chordata > Chondrichthyes > Lamniformes > Lamnidae > Carcharodon > Carcharodon carcharias. The sequence goes on along the minus strand of NC_054472.1, from coordinate 29,831,412 downwards.
GAGTTGGAGCTATTTTGGTGGCAGACATAGTTCACAGCACCTCGGAGGAGTCCCAGTCCCAAGAGGGAAACCAAAAAAAGAACAGTCACCTGTTCCTGAAGTTCTTTCATTCGCAGGCTTTGAAGTACAAAAAAAATTGTTTTATAAGTTTCAATAATTTGATGTTATATTGTAAGCCAGATGTGTTTTTACCACAGTGATTGATTGTAGGGCTCTGTACTGTAAAGATAAGTTGTTCAGAATTATGTAAGTATTGAGATGTATTAGAGTACTTTTCCCATTGGGAAGAGTAGTTGGTGGCCTTGTGGTGCAGTGGTAGCATCCTTACCTCTTGGTCAGAACCTCTACATTCAAACCCCTACCAGGCTTGTTAGCTATGGAAGGAGCATTTGTGACATAATCCAACATGCTGGTAATCAGCCCGTGAATTCTTCTACCATTTTCCCACTGCTTCCCAAAGGGAAAAAAAGTAGATGTGAATATATGCTTAAAAAAAGGGAAGAGTGTTCTTATGCATTCAAAAGTGAAAAAAAAAACACAGTTTGGGATCTCTATTGTAATGATCAGAAGTGGTTTAAAAGACCAGAACCCTTATAAATTGAAAAAAAAACCTCAGTATCTTTCACTTAGAGATCAAAAGCCTCCATATGCTTCTGGACTGATTTGAGTGACAGGACATTTGGCGTAGCTTGGGAAAAAAAAAGACGACATCTGTTTCTTAGTTTCAACAGACCCTATTGTTTATGTTGTTATTACATTTACATTGTTATTACTGCTGGGCCCTATTATCAATGCTTGGTTGAAGTTCAAATGTTCCCAACCTACTTATCTCAGCAGGGGGCTATGTTCACATTTTGATTGACAGTTTTAAGAAATTATTAGATGATTATCTGTCTTTGAGGTGGTTAGTGAAATCAATGTTTGTTTTCACAACAGATTGACCACTTAAGTTACATTTTTGAATGAGACATTTTCAGCATGAAGTGTGTTGGAGTGAGAGCTCTATCCAATTCTTAGAAGTTTTTAAAAACCTCTATTTCAGAGGTATGACTCCTGAGGTCTGGCTCTGGGTGAGTGGCTATGGGTGGGGTAAGTGAGGGGAGTGGCCAGGAATTAGGGACACTTGTATAAACTGACCATACCGCTGCAACTAAGATAGATCAGGCACAGCCGCAGTGATATGATTGGGGTCGGGCTCCTAGCCTGCCCACTCATACAAGCAATGCGGCAGCACCAAAGGGCCACCAAGCACTCCATACATTACCACTGCCCCCCTGCCCCTGGGCCGCACCCCCCCCCCCCCCCCCCCCCAAAACCCCACCCCACCCCACCGCCCCCTCGGCACAGACTTCGAGTTTGACACCACTTTATTGGACCGTGGAACAGTTGGGCTGCAGACATTGTACAATCTCCTCGCCAACACTGGCCATGTAGCAGTCACTGCTGGAAGCACTCACAGCCCCTTACAATCTCAGCCTCCTGGTTTAGACCAGTGTCCCCCATGTTTTAGGTTGACAGGGCAGACATGCAGCGCACTCACCTCTGGCCATCTGAGGGGTGACCAGCACTCTCTCCAGGAAGCATTAAGAGGTGGTCACACAGGAAAGGAGCTAAGTACAGCCATGATAATCATGTCTCCCTCTCTCATGCTGCAGGGGGACCATGTCAGGATCATGGATCCTGGTGAGCTAGCTGTGTGCCTGATGGCCTACAGAGACTGTAGAAGACGGAGGAGAGAGTGACTGAGACATCTGGCCACGCAAAGGCAGGAGCAGCAACCTCATGAAGAAGGAGCAGCAGGGGCTCCCACACACACTGCCCAGGAGTGACAGTGACACCCAGGGTCTATAGACTCCACCTGCCATTCCTGCAGGTGACTGAGAACCAGTGTCACCGATGACTGCGCATGTCTAGGGACCTGGTGGCTCACATCTGCCACTTACTGCAGGACTTGGTGCCAAGAGGACATGGAGAGCATCCACTGCCAGTGACTGCAAGTGACCGTGGTGCTCAATTTCTATACCAGTGGCTCCTTTCAGGGCTCCACAGGTGACCTCTGTGGGATTTCACAATCCGCCACCCACAAATACATCCATGAGGTCACGGATGCCACCTTCTCCATGGCACACACAACTTTGTACATTTCGCCCAGGACTGGGACAGCCAGGATGCAAGGGCCATTGGATTCGCCCTGATCTCAGGATTCCCACAGGTGCAGGGTGCAATTGACTGCACTCATGTGGTGCTCAGGTCTCCATCGCTACGCTCAGTGACTTCATCAGCTGCAAGGGCTTTCACTCACTGAATGTGCAGCTGGTCTGCGACCACCAGAAACACATCCTGCAGGTATGGGCACAGTTTCCAGAAACTGTGCATGACGCCTACATCCAGAGTCACTCGCAGATCCCTGCAGTCTTCCAGGGTCCATAGAGGCTGCAGGGTTGGCTCCTTGGGGACAAGGGCTACCCACAGAGGCTGTGGCTAATGACACCCATGTAGTGGCCTCAGACTGTAGCAGAGCGACACTATAGTGAGGCTCATGCAGCAGCTCGCAACTCGGTGGAGCAGACCTTAGGGATGCTGAAAATGCGGTTCTGGTGCCTGGACCAATCTGGTGGAGCCCTGCAATACAGTCTGCAGAGGGTGTCATGCATTATCATCGTCTGCTGCGCCCTTTACAACCTAGTGCTGCAATGGGGAGAGGAGCTGGCTGAGGAGGAGATGGAGGAGCAGCACGTCTCCTCCGATGAGGTGGACGCCGATGAGGATGAGGGTGAGGGGGTCCTCGGTGGTGACTATGATGGGCATGAGGCTCTCGCACTGGCTAGATGAGGCAGGACCACTGCGGAGGCCCTCATAGCTGCCAGATTTGTGGAGGGTGATGACGATATGCAGTGAGGTATCCCCATAGATCCTCACTTCGCAGTTGTGAATGTTTGACTCCAGCCTGGCTTATGGCAGCACCAATAGCCTCTGTGAGAATGCTCCTGTCATGGAGCTGCAGTGGAGGCCCTAATAGTCGCTTGATCTCAGGAAGATGATGACAACATGCAGTGAGGACACTCCAGAGATCTTCATGTAGCCTCTGAGAATGTTTGACTCCTGTCTGGCCGAAAGCAGCTCACTTGCCCTCCATGATCAGGGCCATCTCAGAGACACAGCCATGAATCTTTAGAAACATCTGATGCTGTGTCCGCCTTCAGCACCTCAGCCCTTCAGGAGCTGGTGCACAGCATCATTGATCACAGATGCTGGTGTGAAGGGGGCCAGCCCCAGCTTAAAGGTGCTGAGAGCACACAGAGAGAACGAGAGAACTCTGTGGCGCCTGCTCCTACATTCTGGCAGCAATGACCAGCACTGCCAAGGTGCAGGCATCAGTAATGTTTCCAGTGAGTGTGAGGCTGGACCATCACTGTGGTCTGAAGGCTGCACAGAGCACAGGGAAGAGGCCCAGGACTGAGACACCTGCCTTTATCTTGAACAGAAAGGCGACATCTTGCACATCTGTGTGACAAGAACACTGCTCATCAGAAGAAGGAGCCACAGGTAGGTTGACATTCCGAGGAGTTTATTGACAATAGTGAACAGTATGTACAAGTGATCAACACCCGTGGCCAGGCTGTGCAACTACTTTTGCCTAACTTTCCTAACCCTGCCACTACATCTTGATGCTCCCTGGACATCCACAGTGGAGGTGGAGGCAGCCTGCTGACTGTGACGCCCTGTCTGTGATGACTTTGGTGGGTGTCCTCTGGAGGGCGAAGACTTGGAGGGTCCCGGTCTGCTTTTGGGGTCCTGCTGTGTGGCAGTGGCACCCCCTCAGCCTGTGAAGTTGGATCTGCGGAGGTCACAGAAAGATAAGATTCGGTTGGGCCGGTCACCCCCGAGTCACCTGGGTGGATGGCCCCGGGGAGTGCACCTGCTGATCCTCCTCCCTATGGTTGCCCGAGGGCCCCTGACTGACTCCATGAGCAGAAGGAGTAGCTGGAATGAGATTGAGCTGCCCAGCACCCCTCTCGTGTACACACTGTTGAAGGCCAACTTTGGCATCAGCGATGAAGCTTAACTACAGTGCAGGGTGATGTCCTGGACCTCAAGGTCTTCATGGCAGCCACCATCCTGCCAAGGTTGACCACGATGCAGTGCAATGCTGGTGCTATCACCTCACTCCATCATGCCTTGCAATCTGAGGAGTGCAGCAAGGCACCCCTTCCTTGCCTTTGCAGCTCCAGCAACTGTGACTTGACCAAGTCCAGAGGCTCATCATCTGACTAGGTATCAGCAATGTTCTGGCCTCCAGCAGTCCTCTGAGTGCTGGGGACCTGGGATGTCCCTGCCTCCACCTGCTGTGGATCAAAAAGTGTGATGTGCTCACCAGATTGTGATCCTGAGATGACTCTAATGCTAGGTCCCAGCGAGGTGTGTGTCTCTGCACTGTTGGAGGGTGTGGGTGAGCACTGTGATGGGACTTCAGGAAGGGTACCTTCAGATTCCTCTTCAGAGGTTTCTTCAGAGCTTGATTGGAGGCCCTGGGTCATGGTCTCTGTTGGCTGTTTGGCAGATGTGCCTGTGAAAGCAAGGGGAGATAATTAGTACATGGCAGTGGCCTGTGAAGCAGGACACATCACTCACAGTATGGTTGTCTGATGGATGTTGCACTACTGGATCCTCACTTGGTAGAACAGCGCCAACCTCACCATCAGCACAGGGCCAGTCCCAGTCATCGCCAGCCAGCTGGATGGCTCTGTTTTCAAATTATGTCAGAGCTTTGATTTCCGGCATCCCTCCACCTGTCTGTGACCTTTCCCTCCTGTTTTAGGCCAGTTTGTCCTGAGTGGACAGAGATAGGGAGAGTGCATCAGGATGCCTGCCAGGCCAGGCCTGGCCTGTGTGGGTGGTGAGTGGTCCCATGGATGAGATGAGGACAATGATGGTGTGTGTGAAAGAGTGAATGGTGATGTCCCTTGCACTGGCAGTGAGTGAGGGCCCTCTGGATGTTTGATGGGTTTGTGAGTGTGTGAGTTAGGAGTGATGAAAAGAGTGACTTACCCTGGCGGAAGGGAGGAGATCATTCATCCCTTTATGGCACTGGACAGCTGTCCTCCTCTGCAGGGTGTTTGCGCTGACCACTGCTGCCACCGTCTCCCAAGCCAGGTTGGTAACATTGCTACCGATCCTGCGGCCAGAGCAGGGGTAGAGGAAATCCCATTGGGCCTCCACAGCATCCAGCAATCTCTGAAGGGATCCAAGTTGAAGCGGGGGGCTGCAGTCTTTTTGCCTTTGCTGGCCATGTCTCCCGGATAGCGATGGTGAGCTGGTGGTGATGAGTGCTTTGCTGGCGGCTGACTTTTAAATATGGCGGCCAGCATGGTTGACAGAAGGTTGCTGACGTTTAGTCTACATGACTGCAGTTGGCCTTGCAGGATGACCCCGCACAGCTTTGACCCTGAAGGTTCAACTTTGCACCCCGCCACATCGGTATCAGAGGGAGCAATCTAGAGTGGTTGGCTGAGAGGCAACAGCCAGAGCACTGACAGAGCAGTAGTGGTAGAAGGGCAAATGCTGTCATCCGGACAAAAGAGAACATGATTGTGCTCCACGGAGCCATTGCCACTCCCACCCTCCCCCATCCCCTCCCCAGGGCAACACCTCAGTAAGATGTTCAAGGACAAATTGCTGGATTCTGCTGATGCCCTGCAAGCCCCTTTGAACATTGGTTTCTGCAACCATGATAGCAACAGTTTGAGCTTGCATAGCAGCAAGCTCAGCTTTCACGATTTCAATCTGAGCTTCCACTGCAGCATCCTGCTGTTTGGTGACTTCTGCTTGTTCTGCAATGGAAGCTGAGATATTGGCCATCATGGTTGGATCCACAAGAGAGGTAATAGAGCTGACCAGCACTTACAGGCTAGAAAGCATGGCATTTTCCTGTCCTAGTGCTTCTGTGCATTGCAACCCCAGTGCAGCAGTATGGCTGGCAGGAGGCTGCTGACATTCAATGGGATCTGTGCAAAACCAAGTGCAAGGTGTGAGATCCAGTCTCCTCCACGCTCCTTGACAGTAACTGCCTCTCTAAGTGTACATTAATTCTGTCCCTCAGAATTGCTTCCAATAGTTTCCCCACAACTGAGGTTTGACTGACTGGCCTGTAGTTGCCTGGTTTATCCCTTCCTCCCTTCTTAAATAATGGTACCACACTGGCTGTCCTCCAGTCCTCTGGCACCTCTCCTGTGGCCAAAGAGACATTGAAAATTATTGCCAGCTCCCCTGCTATCTCCTCCCTTGCCTCACTCAACAGTCTGGGATTCATTTCATCCGGGCCTGAAGATTTATTTACTTTTAAGCCTTCCAGACCACTTGGAACCTCCTCCCTTTCTATGCTAATTTATTTAATTATATCACAGTCCTTCTGCCTGACTTTCATACCCACGTCACCCCTCTCACTTGTGAACACCGACAAAAAGTATTCATTTAGAACCCTACCTACGTCTTCCAGCTCCATACACAAATTACCACTATGGTCCTTAATGGGTCCTACTCCTTCCGTAGTTATCCTCTTACTCTTAATATACTTGTAAAATAACTTTGAATTTTCCTATATTTTACCTGCCAATGTTTTCTCATGCCCCCTTTTTGCTCTCCTAATTTCCTTTTTAAGTTTACCCCTGCACATTCTATACTCTTCTTGGGCTTCCACTGTTTTGAGCCCTCGGTGTCTGCCATAAGACTCCCTTTTTCTCTTTATTCAATCCTGTATATTCCTTGACATCCAGGGTTCCCTGGACCTGTTGGTCCCACCCTATATCTTTACTGGAATATGTTGGCCCTGTACTCTCCCTATTTCCTTCTTGGATGAGTCCCACTGCTCTGACGCAGATTTACCTAAACGTAGCTGCTCCCAGTCCATTCTGGCCAAATCATATCTGATCTTATTAAAATCAGCCTACCCCAATTTAGAACTCTGATTTCTGGCCCAACCTTGTCCTTTTCCATAACTACATTGAATCTAACAAAGTTATGATCACTATGATCGCTTTCTCTAAGCTGTTCTCTAAAGTATGTGAAGTGCGAATATCTGAGCTGGTGGTTGCAAGTGTGAGAGCAAGCAATGGTGTTTCTTCATCACCATTCTCTTCTTCCTCTACCTTCCTTGGCGAGTCACCAACCTTCTTGCGGAACTGCATCCATGTCTAAAGAGCTGCGCTGCTGTCATTTATCAGGGTGGTTTTCTGCTGCTCTTACATTCTCAATTTCTGTAGGATCCCCTGGTGCCCTGTGGTTAGAAAGCCTCTTTCTTCCTAGCCACCCCATACATCCAGGCCTACAGTACAGCATCGGAGAACCTTGGAGCATGCTGTCAGCCCTGTTGTGTCATTCATGTGACTTTCACAGGTCAAAGTTACTTTTAGAATGACCTCCAACACGAACTTTAGTCAGCTTGAACATCCCAGTTCAGAAGTGGAGGCTGGCTTGAAGTAGTGCAGGTTAGCTTGAACTCGTACTAGCCTCTCAGTGCTCAAATGTGCAGCCTCTCAACAGCATGCCTAGCACTTGTTGACCTTTGCATTGGCCAACCAAAGCAGCCCAGGACTGCTTCAGTGGAGACATGGGCCTGAAAGCCAAGAAGGGATCCAGTGACCTGTCAGTGGAATGCTTTTTAGAGGCCCACCATGATGTCCCCCAACCCTGCTCTGGCCAAGGGAGGTCCAGCAATCTCACCACTCCGGCTTGGAAGGCGGTGGCAGAGGTGGTCAGTGCCAATGCTGCACAGAAGAGGTTTGTCATTGCAGATAGAGGATGAATGATCTCATCCGTGCTACCAGGGTAAGGCAACAATCTCATCGCTCTAAACTCACACACTCACAAGGACATCACACATTCACTGGCATCTCACTCACTGCCAGATCAAGGGACATCATCACTCACTCCCTCACACACACCCTCACATCTTTACCTGGCCTCATCTCCTCTGGAGACTGCCTCGTCAGCCCCAACTATCTTGAGATCAACATGTGCCCCCTCGCAGAGTCTGGGATACCAACCTTCCCTAGTACAGCTCTGCAGCCTGCAGCCTCTTCCATTGCCTGAGACTTCTGCCCCTTCCCAAGGCAAGCCCTAGCCCTACAGCTGTTGAAAAGCAACCCCCACCTTGCGGCTGGTCTGGTAGGTATATTCCTGCCTGTGAGCCCCCCTTAAAGCGATGTAGTGCTGCCTGTGGAACCTGGTGCTGATGACCATGAGTGCACTCCAAAGCAAGGTGGGCAAACAAGCCTTAAGGTCCAGAGCAAAGAGCAGCTCACCAGTTGCACATTGCTTATGTTCAGTTGTGAAACACATTGGCATGCAATCATGCAGACGTGCCCGGATGATCCAGTGCGGGGGGATGATTCCAGTGAGTAGGGCTTAAAACGAGTTGCTAAAGTATTGAAACTAGGTTCCTGACATGCAGCGGTGGGAAACACAGCTCGCCATTGGTGGGTGGAGAGGACAATCGCAATCTGGTCTTACGATGATGTGAAACCAATTTTTGAAATCTCCTAATATTTTCCTCTCCTGCCCGCTGCAAATGGGAGCAGACAATTCCGCCCTTAGATGCAGAGCACACAATTTTCACCACTATAAGTCTAGGTTGAGTATGTAACTGTGAGCTGCAACCTCTGCCATATTATTAAATTTCAGAAGATTCTCTGGTATTCCTTAGGATTTATGAACCTTAAATCTCAAATATCATATTTGCCAGTTTACTTGGTACATGGCTGCCCAGACCCTCAAACTTAATCATTTAGACTTTAAAGGAGGCCTTTTAACATTTTTTGCAACAAAGAATTGCATGCACACAGTTATTAAATATGCTGAGATGCATTTATCACTACAATGGTAACAATATGGATTATATATGTGCATAAAGATTCATAGAGCCCTACAGCAAAGAATGAGCCATTTGCCTCATTCAGCCGATTGATACGACCACGTTAGGAAGGGTGAACTGAGTCCTCTCTTTTTCCCGCTCCTGGGCTGGTTATAACAGAGTTTGAATTTTTAAAAAGTGATATTGCCAATTCACTATGTAAGAATGAGGTCTTCTGATGGGTTTTCAAATCACAAACAGCTTAGCCTAGATGAGAGAGGCTTAAGAGAAAGAGAGGGTAAAGTTGTTGTAACCCTGTGGTAATCTCTCTGACTGTTAGTTAAAACCCAGTATATTTTACAACCAAAAGCTGGGTCACATAGCCTTCTCTAGTTTTAATCTGGGTTTATTTTAGTCACTGTCTCTGAAAGTGCCATAGACTTTGTGGAGTGTATTTTATTGGCGGTGGGGGGGGGGTGGGGTGGTGCGGAATGGTGGTCAGGTGGGGGATGGTGGTCAGAGGTGGTGCACGGGCCATGATGCTTAATTCTCCCTCTCCAACTAAAAAGTCGGTCAGAAGCTCATCAACAAAAACAAAGTCAATCCCACAGCAATTGCACACCGCAGCTGACAAGTAAAGTGAGATTTCTGGCCCATCACTGGGAGGAAGTCCTGGCCTCAGGGGCTGCCAGCCAATCTGATGTGCAAAGGGTGCTACACCCCAAGGATAGTATCTCCTTTCCTTCCTGCCCTTTGAAAAAGTGTTTTAAAACAAGGTGCTGTCCATTTCCGCCTGCCTGCCCACACCAACCATGTTATGACAGGGGCATTGTAATATTGGGGTCAATTGGCTTGTAAACAAGCTCAACTGACCCTTAATTATCATCGAATCTGCTTTCACCATCTTTGCTGCAGTGCATTGCAGCCATCATAACAACTGGATTCATAAGTCATTTTCACAAAGTGCTAACAGTTACATTAGGTGCTTGTCGGGGTTAATTAACAAATCATTGTTATTGCAATTTATGAAAGATAAATAAGAGATGATTGTGGAATGTATTTTGTATAAATCTGGCTCTGTGTAGTGTACATTGCATGCCACTTTCTAAATATATTGTGTGCCAACACATTTTTGAGTTGATGCAAATAAGCCATTTCAGGTCTGATAGCAATTCTATTCAGGAAAATAAGTGCTAAAGTCTACTTTTCCTGTGTCTATCTTTAATCTGTCGGTAGAGTAAATTACAAATTGGAGTACAGCATGGAAGCTGATATAGTTCTGTCATTCTCTTTTTTCTGGTTTCAGAATGACTGAGAGCTTTCAGCAATACATACAGTCTAGAAAGAAAAGAAGCATCCCTTAGGATTTTGAGACATCATATTAGATTTCATTGTGTGATTTAACACCTACTGTTTTTGTGGGTTTAGATTTAATAAGTGAATGTTTTATGATCTATATGATGACTTAAAATAGGATTTTGTGTGTCAGCCATCATTAGTTCTGCCCTAGTATTAGTTGTTTTCACTGCAATGTACGTAAAACCAAGTACAATTAAGTCGCTTTTGGTAAGGTGGTAAAGTAAATCCTGCAATTAGCTACAATAAGGCTATTTTTTTCTGTTCCCTTTGGTATTTGTTCTGGATGAGTTGGACTAGCTAGACATTGAATTCATTTTTTTATTCCTTCTCCATTCCTTGAGCCACCAGCTATGGGTGAGAGCAGAGAATTTGTTCCATATTTTATGCTACTTAAAGTAAGTGGAAGTTTAAACATCAGAATGTATAAAACAAGTGCAGGAAAAACCCTGTTTATGGAGTTAAATACTTTGACATTAGATGTATCATTAACCAGAGATAGTAAAATGTTCCCTCTCCGTTGATCTAATAAAGGACCCTAACCCCGACTCTCAGTGTCTGTGTTGCGCTACTGTGAACTTTTACCCTGGAATCACGTCTAATCATTCTCTCCAGCATTGATTCCAACGGAGTTTGCAAGCCAGCTGGTTGATATCTCATTTTTATGGTACAAATGCTATTTTGGGTGTAACCAGAAATTCAGACATCAGTCCACCAAACTGTGGAAAGGATTGTCCTATTCAATTACATCTTCAGCCCCATGAACAAGAAACCCAAATCATGAAATAAAAATTCTGGTGATATTCAAGCTTCCAAATGTTTTGCCTTGGCTGGCCACTACTTATGGTAACCAGATACATGTAGTGGAAATCACTACACCTCCCTTTGTTGCTACAGTGCAGGAACCTAACTGAGGAATAGATGGAAACTTCTGGCTTATGAGGTCCCCACTCCTGACTCTGACCTTACCCTTACTTTGCTTGTAAGTAGTCATTCTATTCCATATAAGATATTCCAGGAAAGCCCTATCTTGAGTCAAAGGTTTCAGTACAAGATCAGAACTCATCAACAGTGGACAAGTTCATTTATCTCACCAACATGTTCTCTTGTTCTGTGCATATCAATGATGCAATACATGCAAGAATTGCTAAAGGAAGTGTAGTCTTCCGCAGGCTTCGAACATCAGCCTGAGAATGAAGAGGAGCAAGTACATCTACCAAACTGAAAGTCAATAGAGCAATAGCCCTGCCCACTCTTCTCTCTGCATGTAAGACTTAGACTGCGTACCAGCATCATGCCAAGAAACTCAATCACTTTCATTTGAGATGCTGTTGGAAACTTCTGAAGATCAGATGACAAGACAAAATCCACGACATTGAGGTGCTCACCCAAGCTGGCATGCCAAGCATCCATACCATATTAAGAACATAGGAATAGGAAGTAGACCATTCAGCCCATCTAGCCTGCTGCACCATTCAATTGGATCATGGCTGATCATCTACCTCAATGCCACTTTCCTGCCCTATCTCCATATACCTTGATGTAATTAGTTTCCAGAAATCTATCGATTTCTGTCTTGAATATGGTCATTTGCTGAGCTTCCACAGCCCTCTGAGGTCGAGGATTCCAAAGATTCACCACACTCTGAGTGAAGAAATTCCTCCTCATCTCAGTCTTAAATGGCCTACCCTTTATCCTGAGATTATGTCCCCTGGTTTTAGACTCACCAGCCAGGGGAAACATCTTATCTACATGCACCCTGCCATGCTCTCTAAGGATTTTGCAAGTTTCAATGAGCTCAGTTGGGCTGGTCATGTAGCCAGAATGCCTGACTCTTGTTTACCAAAGTGAATGTTCTATGGAAAGCCTTAGTCCAGGGTGCACTCTCATGATGGTCAAAGGAAGCACTACAAGGACACCCTGAACACTTAACTTGGGAATTTTGACATTGACTTCTAATTCTAGGAGATGCTCACCTAGGGTGGCACCACCTAATGTAACCAAATATAAGATGATGTGGTCTCTTTGAAAGCAAGCGCATATCAGAGACAGAGAGAAAATGTAGTGAGAGGAAATCCCGAACCAGCAACTCATTCGAAACTCAGTCGTCTGTGGTTTCCTGTCCTATTTTCAGCAGAACCTTCTAGGCGCAGGTCAGCCTTAGCAATCAACTACCTACTCACCAGAATTCCACCAAACATCCCAGATGACAAACATCTTCACCTCAAAGGACGAGCAACACAACATATAAAATATTGCGGAATCTCTATGAAACAGCAAAAACTCGACATAACCAGGGGTCGGTAATTTTCATGAGGGCTCTGCTGGAGTTCTGCAGGAGTCCAGTTTCACAATTACTAGGAATTGAGTCAGAGCTGGACAAGCATATTTCACAAATAAACCATACACCATAGAGAGAGGAAATTTTTCTCCAATGAACCTCAAATCGCAGTGTTGGAAGAATAGTGAAATGAACTTCATTCATTAGAATGTTTAAACATGAGCGTAATGGCTCCAAAAGCAAAGATAACAGAATCCATGCTGTAAATCTGAGGCTGCAGATGTGTACTCCTTGCACAGAGCTTCACGTGCTCAGGGTAGGAGTGGGCCTATTAGAAACTTGAGATCAGTGTGCCCTGCAATGTTTTCCATCTGTTAAAGTTAACATATGGATGATCCTGCATTTCCCTGGTCTATGAGTCGAAATTTCCTTTAGATGCTCACAACACAAAGTTCTCTACAGGGAGTACAATTATTTTGAATCACCCCAGTGATGTGCTTTGAATTAGATACATATGATTTACCCTTATCAGATTACTCGCTGTTCAGATTGTATTTTATCCTTCATCCCAGAATGTTGAAGGAGATAGCTCTAGTGGATGCATTGATGGTTATCTTTCAAAATTCTCTAGATTTTTAAAAGGTTCCTGCAGACAGGAAAGTAGCAAATGTAACCCTACTATTTAAGAAGAGAGAGAGAGAAAAACAGAGAACTACAGACCTGTTAGTTTGATGTCATTAGTAGGGAAAATTAAAATCTATGATAAAGGATGTGATAACTGGACACTTGGAAAATAATTATATGATTGGAAATCAGATTTGACAAACCTGTTGGAGTTTTTTAAGGATGTAACTTGTAACATAGATGAAGGAGAACCAGTGGATATGGTGTATTTGGATTTTCAGAAAGCTTTCGATAAGGAACCACACAGGAGGTTAAGTAAACAAAATTAGAGTACATGAAATTGCGGGGGTGGGGGGAGCGGTGGTAATATACTAGTATGGATTGAGAATTGGCTAACAGACAGAAAACTGAAAGTAGGAATAAACGGGTCATTCTCAGGACGCCTGGTTGTTACTGATGGGTTATCAGTGCTGAAGTCACAGCTGTTCACGATTTATATAACTGATTTGGATGTGGGGACCAAATGCAATATTTCCAAATTTGCTGATGACACAAAACTAGATAGGAATCTGTATTGTGAGGATGATGCAAGGAGGCTTCATTTTAACTCGGATAGACTAAGTGAATGGGCAAGAACACGGCAGATGAAATATAATGTGAATAAATGTGAAGTTATCCACTTTGGTAGGAAAAAAACAGAAAGGCAGAGTATTTATCAAATGGTGAGATGTTGGGAAGTGAGTGTGTCCAGAGGAACCTGTCCTTGTTCATGAGTCACTAAAAGCTAACATGCAGGTGCAGCACGCAATTAGGAAGGCAAATGGTATGTTGGCCTTCAATCTCAAGGGGAGTAGAGTACAGAAGTGAAGATGTCTTGTTGCAATTGCATAGAGCCTTGGTGAGACCACACCTGGACTATTGTGTACAGTTTTGGTCTCCTTATCTAAGGAAGGATATATTTTTCATAGAAGAAGTGCAACTGAGATTCACCAGACTAATCTCTGGGATAGTGGGATTGTCTTATGAAGAGAGATTGAGGAAACTGGGCCAGTCTTCTCTAGAGTTTTGAAGGGTGAGAAGTGACCTCATTGAAACGTACAAAATTCTAAAAGAGTGTGAGAAGGTAGATGTGGATAGGATGTTTCCCTTGGTTGGTGAGTCCAGAACCAGGGAATACAGTCTCAGAATAAGAGGCAGGCAATTTACAACTGAGAAGATGAAGAATTTCTTCACTCAGAGGGCAGCAAATCTTTGGAATTCTCTACCCAAAGGGCTATGGAAGCTTAATCATTGAGCGCTTTCAAAACAGAAATTGATACATTTCTAGATACTAATGACACCAAGGGATATGTAGATAGCACAGGAAAGTGGTGTTGAGGTAAATAATCAGCCATGATCTAATTAAATAGCAGAGCAGGCTCGTCAGGCTTAGCAGCCTACTCCTGCTCCGATATTCCTATGTTCCTATGTTATTAGTTACATCCTCCAACATTGACATACAAGAAAACTGAGTGGTACAATCAATGAATTGAAAGACAAAAGGGGCAGAAATAACTCCTCAAACATCAGGGAACTTATCTACCAGGGGAAAAGCTGACAAGAATTGTTTGATACAGTTATCTGAATGTAACATGTAAAGATGTAACACTCATTGGAGCTGCCTCTCTTTGGTTGAGTAACTGTCCACATATAGGTCACCACACATTCACTCATAGATTCCAGAAAATACTCAACCAAGCCTGCCACTTGACAACTGACATGAACTTTGACTGGACTCTGAGGATCAGATGCTGAACAGAACAGTTTCAATATCACCGGCTAGAGTACTTCTCTGTCATAGAAAAGACATGTGGAGAAGATTTATCTCTTTAGAATATCTGCAAAAAGTTCCATTTCATTTTCCAAAAGGATTATACATCAATGATTAGCTTCCATGAAACAATAACTGACTATAACTGGATGCCAAGTAGAGACACATGGTACACGAGCCAACAGCTAAGTTGGCACATACTATTTTATTCACGTAGTTACTACTCTGGAACTTGAGTGGCAAATTCACATAGATAATTTTGCTCCACTAATGGTGTCATTATGTTTGAAGGTAAGGGACTCTAATTGGAAAACTTTGAGCCCATTAAAAGCGAACAGTACTTTATTATAAATAACAATCAACAATTTGTAATTGCTCCATTCCCTTCTCCGTAGTTATGAAGTTTATGAACTGTCAGCTGTCATCTTAATAAGCAGGGAAGAGGAGAATTAAAATAAATCCCTTTAAGTAAGATGCAGAATGGTATGTCAAGCACACTTCACAGGGTTGATAAAAATGACAGCACCCCTAAAGTTCCTTTGAAAATATTTTCAAATTAAATGTCAACCTTTTCATTGTTATTCACCTAAAGGACAAGAAAATCAACTTTAATTCAGCTTGAAGACATTCTGTCTTGTTAGCATTTTATTCAATTAAACACAAAAAAATAAATTGCGCTTTGGGTGTTCAAGCAAACCATCAAGAGCTGTAAAAATCTTTTGTGAACAAGGTCCTTAGGCATACGTCCACTTGAATATTGTGTTGAACTATACATCCATACCTGATGTTATAGGGCACTGGGACCATGAGAAATTTGTCTCCAAATAAGTGGTCACTAGTCTCTCTGATTCACAAAGGGACAAGGGGGTTGTATAAGCCAAGTAATAAGGGTGGACTAACTGGATGAAGAGACATAGGCTTCAGAGCAAAATTTTGAGTAGGTGTATTTTGTTTTGTGTATCTAACAATAAAAGTACACAGGGATGTTGAACCACTTCTGAGTGATTGGATTGGATTGTTTTTCAGTACATGAAGGGGTGAAAGAAGTGCTGGCCAATCTGAGACAGGGGCACCTGATCAAAATATGCATTTACAGTTTTGTGGGGGCAAATGGCTGAATGAAAATAAATATATAAATGTCAGAACCAGTCAGCACTGAATTCCCAACAAAATACAGTTTACGCTTTAGCTGGGAGTAATATTAAAACTGTAACTGAAAAAGTTTGGGAATATTTTCTCCAAATTGTTTGTTCAGAGAGTGTTAATCAAAAAAAGCACGAGAAACCTGAAACCAAAACAGAAAATGCCAGAAATGCTCAAACATTTGTGGAGAGAACAGACGTGTTAATATTTCAGATACAATCCTACATCATCCTGAAAAATATTAAAGAGAAAAAGAGAAAAATTGGGTCGACCTCAAAATCAGGCCCTGGCATCATAATGTGCGATTAATCCTTGCCCATTTGTTCTGATGCAGTCAGCGCTCAAACTTTGTGCTACCTGCTCAAATGAGTTTATCAGTACATTGAGAAAAGTGCACAGGTGAAGTAAAACCATTAATATTGTAAGATGGCAAAGCTAAAATCTTTGGCCAAGGTTGCCTGTTAAATAGATTAAGAAAGATATGACGGGCAGCTCAAACTGTGAGGGTGAAACCCCAAACCCTGGAAAGGTATGGAATTCTGACCCAGGTTGGATTTTCCCATCCTGATGCAGGGGACACAACTCTGGGGCTCCCATCCTCATTCTCAGTGCCGGCAATTTTAAGTGTTGTGGGATAAGGGAGCGGGTCAGAAGACCACGTGCTGATAGTATAACATTGCCGGCACCATTGTGGAAGTGGGCATTTCAGACCTTCGTCAATTTTCATGAATTTGTGTTGGTTTCGGAAAGTGACGTGATTCACACCAGCACAAAGGTGAAGTCATGATTTGGAGTCGTGAGCCATACGGAAGGTGCTTTTTAAAGAAATATTCATTCATGGGTTGTTGGCATCACTGGCGTGGTTAGTATTTATTGCCTATCCCTACTTTCCCTTGTTCAGAGGGCATATAAGAGTCAATTGCATTACTGTGGCTCTAGAATCACATTGTAGGCCAGACCAGGTAAGGACAGCAAATTTCCTTCCCTAAAGGGGATTAGTGAACCAGATAGGTTTTTCTGACAATTGGCAATGGTTTCATGGTCAGTATCAGACTTTTAATTCCAAATGTTTATTGAATTCAAATTTCACCATCTGCCAGGGTGGGATTTGAACTCAGTTCCCCACACCATTACCCTAGGTCTCTGAAATACTAGTCCAGTGACAATACCACTATGCCACCACCTCATAATTAAATGTTGTATCATAAGTTCTATATGTTTTTGACACATTGAACGATGATACGGCTATTTTTGAAAAAAATAAGTGACCATTAAATAATGTGGTTGTCAGTTTGTCACTTCTGACATCTGGCAAGCTGTCAAGGGAATGAACAGCATTTTGAAGGTGGAGACATCTTCAGATTCTTTAGTGTACATTATCTACTGGGTATAGTGCAATTCTGCATTGTACAACAGTGAAATCCAGATCTGATGGTGTAAGATGTGCTTTGAATGTTTTTTCCTTGAAGTTCAACTAATCTATCTGTTTGGCTTTATCGTGGCTGAGCTTCTGGCTGTCTTTAAAACCTTTATTGGATGCAGCTCAGGAGGGTTTGTCGACACAGTTGTTCAATGGCTGACTTCCAAACAAATTAATGGAGCAGAATTTTACAGACTCCTATTGGTGGATTTGTCCATAAAATTCTCCGGGTGTCCTTCCCATTAACTACATGCCTGCGCTTGACCTGTCTGAAATTTTATGGGTGCTGGACAATGCCTAGGCTGGCTCATCTGCATTCTTCACAATTGAGCCCCTTAAGTGGCCAATTAATGTCCACTTAAGGAATGTTTCCTACCGAGCCAAAATTTGGAGGCTTTGGGAGGAAGTCAAGGGTGGGGTGGAAGGAAGCCCAGCAGGTTACCCTACTCAGGCCTCAGTCAAGGAAGTGGGGGTTTTCTCCATCATTGACCTCATTTCCCAATTGGGAATCCACCAGATTCTGCCCCTCAGGTGCATCATCCCCACCAGTCTTTCCATCATGACCCCACCCCCCTCTGCAGCTCCCATAGATCTTCTCACAATGAGACCCCTACACTTACCTTACTCCAGCAGTTAGACTCTCAGGGTTTCCTCTCAGTAGCCCTGCCTGGACTATAGAGCTGTTAGCAAATCAGGTTTATTTTTTATTTATTCTTTCATGGGATGTGGACGGTGCTGGTTCGGCATGCATTTGTTGCCCATCCCTAAGTTCCCTTGAGAAGAACTGCTGCAGTCCATGTGGTGTAAGCACACCCACAGTGCTGTTAAGAAATGAGTTCTAGGATCTTGACCGAGTGACAGTGAAGGAGTAGCAATAGTCAAGATGATGTGTAACTTGGAGGGTAACATGCAGGTTATGCTGTTCCCATGCATCTGCTGCCCTTGTCTTTCTCGGTGGTAAAGGTTATGGGTTTCGATGGTGCTGTTGAGGGAGCCTTGGCAAGTTGTTGCAGTGCATCTTGTAGATTGTACATATTGCTGACACTTCATGTCAGTGGTGGAGGGAGTGAATGTTTAAGGTGGTAGATGGGGTGCCAGTCAAGTGGGCTGCTTTGTCTTGGATGAAGGAATGCTTCTTGAGTGCTGTTGGAGCTGCGCTAATCCAGGAAAATGGAGAGTATTCCATCACATGCCTTACATGTGCCTTGTAGATGGTTCACTGGCTTTGGAGAGTCAGGAAGTGAGATACTTGTTGCAGAATTCCTAGCATCTGACCTGCTCTGGTAGCCACAGTATTTATATAGCTGGTCCATATCAGCTTCTGGCCAATGGTAACCCCCAGGATATCAGTAGGGGGATTCAGCAATGGTAATGCCATTGAATTTTAAGGGGAGATGGGTAGATGCTTCCTTGTTGGATATGATCATTGCCTGGCAGCTGTCCGTGGTGGTACTTCCTCCCCTCACTCCCTGGAGCATTAAATGACTGTGGGGCTGTCCACAGGCAGGAATGCATTCTCCACTAATTTTATAGGTGGTGGGGTGGGTGCTTTTTAGCAAGTGCAGTTGACACAGATGTCGAGGGAATGTA
This sequence comes from Carcharodon carcharias, assembly GCF_017639515.1. Lineage (NCBI taxonomy): Eukaryota > Metazoa > Chordata > Chondrichthyes > Lamniformes > Lamnidae > Carcharodon > Carcharodon carcharias. The sequence continues at coordinate 29,812,340 of NC_054472.1, read as the reverse complement.
ACCTTGTTTATTTTGGCACGTTTGTGAGTTGTTAATAGTATTGTGATTTTTTAATTGGATAGCAAGTAATACTTATTTATTTTGACAGATTTATGAGTTTCAAAGTCTTCCCAATGATATTACATGGCTAAACTCAGCAGGTCTGACAACATCTACAGAGAGGAATAGAGTTAATGTTTCGAGTCCATGTGACTCTTCATCAGAACTAAGGAAAAATAGAAATGAGATGAAATATAAGCTGGTTGAGGGGGGTTGGGACAGGTAGAGCTGGATAGAATCATAAACTCTCTCCTCCATCCCCACCACCTTTCCAATCCCTCTTTTTCCAATAATTTATATCTTTATATATATATATATATATATATATATATATATATTTATATATATTTTTCTTTTCCCACCTATTTCTATTACTTTTAAATGTATTTCCATTCATTGTTTTATCTCCACTTTTTAGCCCATTTCAATCCATTCCCCCTACCCCACCCCCACTAGGGCTATCTGTCACTTGCTCATCCTGCTTTCTACCCTTAATGTCACCATTAGCATATTCCATAGCTAATATCACCACCGTCAACACCCCTTTGTCCTTTTGTCTATGACATCTTTGGCAATCTCTTCTTTGCCTCCACCTATCACTGGCCTTCTATCCAGTCCACCCCCCTCAACCAGCTTATATTTCATCTCATTTCTATTTTTCCTTAGATCTAATGAAGAGTCATAGGACTTGAAACGTTAACTCTATTCCTCTCCGCAGATGCTGTCAGACCTGCTGAGTTTTTCCAGCTATTTTTATTTTTGTTTCAGATTTCCAGCATCCGCAATATTTTGCTTTTATGATATTACATGGCTCATGAGTTCTGTTTATAATAGAAACTGGGTGAGTGGGCTGGTGGATATAGGGCTGCTGAGACGAACAAAGGGATGAGGATTAATGGGCCTCACACTCTTTTTCAGAGCTGGCCAATATCTCAGCAAATGAAGGCAGGCCTTTTAATTCGGTTGCCTCAACATTGGTCCACCTCCGTCTCTGCCTTGGGCCTGCTGCCCTGAAAATATTGTTCGCAGGCATTGCTGATCAGAAGCTGGGATTGTAACATCGTGAAATCTCCAGCCTCCTGATTTGTGCCACCAAGATGAAAGTCTGGCCCCCTGATCTGCATCATCACCACATCCTCCTTCTTTCACCACTGTGACATTGCCTGCCTCTGTCCCTGCCTCTGTCCATATATTGCTGATACCCTCATCCATACTTTTGTTACCATATAGACTCAGCTAATTCAGTACTCTGCAGGTCTGACAGCATCTGCGGAGAGGAATACAGTTGATGTTTCTAGTCCGAATGACTCTTCATCAGACCTGCTGAGTTTTTTGTTTTTGTTTTGGATTTCCAGCATCCGCAGTTTTTTGCTTTTATTTCAGTACTCTCTTGGCCAGCCTCCCACCCTGTACCCTCTGTAAACATCATCTGATCCAAAACTCTGCTGCCCATGTCCTAACTTGCACCAAGCCTTATTCACCCAACACTCCTGGGCTTGCTGGTCTCTGCTGCTTCCCGGTCGAGTAACGCCTCAATTTTGAAATCATTATCCTTGTTTTCAAATCATTCCAGGACATCACCAGTCCCTATCTCTTTAACCTCAATTAGCCCTGAAACCCTTTGAGATACTTGCACTTCTGTAATTGTGGCCGCTTGCCAATCCCCAATTTCAACCACTTCACCATTAGCAACAGTGCCTTTAGCTGCCTTGACTCTAAGCTCTGCAATTCTCTCCCTAAATTCCTCCACCTTTCTAAACCTCTTTCCTTCTTTACTGTTTAAAGCTATCTCTCTGACCAAACATTTGGACATTTGCCCTAATATCTCCTTATGTGCCTTGGTGTCAAATTTGTTTGATAATACTCCTGTGAAACAGTTTGGAATGCTTTACCATGTTAAAGATGCTACTTAAATGTAAGCTGTGCTTGTTATATTGAAACTCGGGCATAGCTGCTCACGGTTTTCTGACCCCTTGATCATGGGCAGTGCCCACCACATTTTTTACATGTATTAACTGTGGACAGGGCACATTGACAGCAGTGTTCCATCTAAGCTGGGCAGCCACATGGCTGTTCAGCAACACAGAAGTTCCTGCATAGGTCGAGCATTTGTCCTTTAAGTTATTATGCACGTGTGGCTGTGGAAAACAAAATTAAAGAGCCTGTACACATAAACGAATAGGCTGTGTTCTAAAAAGTATAGTGGGGACGTTGCTCCAGGCTCAGGAAATTACCCTTCAGGGACAGCGGTTACACACAATTTATGCTCCTCAGTGAAGTTTCCAGGATTGCTGTAAACACAGATTATAAAAGATGGCCAAACCTGTAACTTAAATTCTAATTCTGACCAGGCCAACTGTTATTTTATTAGTCTCCTTCCAATCATCAGTAAAGTGATGGAAGGCAATTATCATTATTAGCATTTGGTTCCTTCAGAAACACTCAACCCCAGAACTCAATATAACCATGGTCAAAACATATAACAGCTAAATAACAGGAGAGGAGAGGTTAGAGTAATTGACCTTAATGTCCAGGCATATCATGACCAAGTGGTTTATTCTAAATCTAAGGACAGGATTTTACTTTCATCGGGCAGGCACAGTGGGTGAGCCTGGGAGCTGCCGGGAAAAGGTCCGCCGCTCGAGTTCAGCCCCTAACTGCGAATTCACGATGGCTAGTCAATTAACGGCCAGCCAGCATGAATCACGCGCTGCAATGCTCAGCGCTGTTGGGGTGGGTGTGGGAGGAAGGCGAGCACAGAAGTCTGCACATGCGCTTGGGAGCACATGCTGAAGGCTCCCTGAGGGCACAGGGCCACCTCAGGGAGTTGAGGAATTGGAGAAACAAAAATAAAGATTTAAAAATTGATATAAACTTGTTCCCACTTGTGACTCAGTCACACAAAGAGGGATATGTTTGAACTGAAATCGAAAATTTTTTCCCACTTTTCTATTTGCTGTTTGAAACCTCATCTTGCCCGTGGACGAGGTTTCGTAAAAAATGCAAAGGCCGCCTAGCCTATTTGCCTATCTGCCAACCAAACAGCTGAGAGGGCAAGGAAACATAGAAATTAATTACCTGCTTAAGTGCCTTAACAGACCTCTTAATTGGCAGCAGGTGCACTGCCGTCTCTCACGAGTGCCAACAACCGAAAGTTCATGAGAGTGTGCGATTATGTCGGGACACTCACCCCACGTCATCGTGGGTGATTTTGCACTCAATCGGGTCGGGCACGCACTCACCCAATGAAAGAAAAGTCCTGCCCTATCTCTGGCTCTGTTCTTATTATTTAACTGTAGCCAAGGTATCACTCGTCATGGCTTCTCTTTCACCTCTGGATGGTGCCTTACCTAATGTTCTTTTGCCTCTTTTAATGCACTATTCCCCAAACACCAATTATGATACCCTGCAGGAAAACCGCTTTGAGTGTTTTTGCAAGTTGTTTGCTTCATCCTCTCTCTTTCTATTCTGTATCGTTAGCGAGCTTGGCTACTTTTGTGTCCACTGTACGCTCGCTGGCAGTTCTCCAATCTCTGAATCAGAAGGTTGTGAGTTTTATACTTTATAGACTTGTTCACTCCAGTGCCGAATTGAGAGAGTACTACACTATTAGAGGTCTCATCTTTTGGATGAAGCATTGAACTGAAGCATTCTCTGCCCTCTCAGGTGGGAACAGTTTTATCTTGAGCTATCTGAGAAGAATCACAGCTTCCAGTGACAAGCTTGATCCTCCATTCTCCATTACTTATCAAGAATGGTTGTTTAATTAACACTAGTGCTCAAGCAGACTATGGAGCAGTGAGGTTCAGTATCAAAGTAACAAGTTTACCACTGAAAGTTGATTCAGTTTCAATGTTCCATCAGCAGGCATATTATTTTTGGTGCCTTCTGAACCTTATAGTGTTCTCTCTAACTTTCCTCCTACCCTCATCTCCACCCTCCCCAAGGAGGGAAGTCATTAGTTGGTCATTAGAGAATAGACACACTGGGTTTGAGATTGTCGAAGGATTGTAAGGTGGTAAGAAGTTTCAAAATTTGGGGTCTACTAGGATGAGATGTTAAAGGTCCCATAGAACCATTAAAAGAAGAGCAGGAGAGGCCTCACTTGGTGTCCTAGACAATGTCTATTCTTCAATCAACTTTAAACAAAGAAACAAACGACCTGGACTTTATTGCATTGCTGTTTTATGGCACAAATTAGTTACAGTGTTTCCTGCATGACAACAGTGACTACATTTGAAAAGTACTTAATTCATGATAAAATGCTTTGAGTGGTCCTGAAGTCATGAAAGGGGCTATAAAAATGCAAGTCTTTCCTTTTTGGCACTTATAAAATTGGCAATGTAATTAGGTTATTCTGTAAAACAGAAACTATTTTCAGTTGACAGTTTCTTATAAAGTACTCTTCTACTACAATGCACAGACTAGACTCTGGAGTGAATTTTATAATTGATTACTCATAACACAAAGCTTTGCAAGACTGAAACAATATTGGGAATTATATTTCAGAGGTCAGCACCTTGATTCATAGCCAATGTGATTTTCCCATCCAGTAAAATGAATGGAGAAGAAATTGCGCAGGCTACATGACAGCCATGCTGAGGTTCATACCTGAATGTTCAATGTGCACTCTTGCCACATGAAGCTTCATTGCTTTATATGTCATTCATGTTAGCCTAATGGGCCAATAGGCGATTGGTGATAATTGAAAAGCAGCACGAGAAGGAGACACCCAGTGAGAAGGAGAGGTCCAGTGAGAGGTAGAGATCCAGTGAGAGTTCAAAAAGCGGTGCATGAGGGAGAGACCTGGCAAGAGGTAAAAATTGGCATGGAAAAGAGAGACCCGTTGAAGTTCAAAAAGCAGCATGAGAGGAAGTAACCCAGAGAGAGGGAGAGATCTGGCAAGGTCAGGCTCTGGGCTGACTGCATTCTGAGAAAAAAATCAAAGTTTTATTTAATAGGGAAACAGGTAATTGATTGGTTGGTGAGTATCTTGTTTGTCTTTGAAAAATCATAATTGTTAGTAATTGTAAAGTTTTGTTTGTATTAGTAAGGTTTATTAGCAGTCATAAATCTTATTGGGAGTTGTAGGGTTTATCAATTATAAAGTAATTAAGGAAAATAATAAATTTATTAACACATAATAAAGATGGAAGGGCAGGTGATGTGTTGTGACTACACAATGTGGGATCAGTAAGGGGTGCGCGAGGAGACAGGTGACTACGCCAGAATGATACAAGACTAATTGAGTATCGAATTAAGTTCAGATAGTAAGCACGGTAAGTTTTTTTCAGGTTTAAATGTATATTAAGAATCAAGCTCTGAAACAGAACTAACATGTTCAACTAACTTAGACTAGCTTGTTAAACAGGAAATTGCCTGGTAGTAGCAGCCAACTGTCAATCAACTGAAAGCAGTTGGTTCAATTTGTGTTAATTACTGTGGCAGGAAACTAAATTAGTTAGTGACTCATCAGAGGGTCTATAAAAGAGATAGGCTTTTCAAACTGTACCATCAGTAAGGGGCGCGCAAGGAGACAGGTGTGTGTGTATATGTGATGGAGACTGAGTGAGTAGCAAATTGGTGCACGGGGCAAAGAGGTGTGGCATACATAGGAATTGTTCTAAATTAATTAAGAAAGTAATTGACTTAAGCCAACTAAACAACATTGGAGACCCCACATAAAGCAGCATTCCTGGGTACAAGGTGTTTAGGATAAACCTAGGAAAGGAAGAAAAGAGGTGGTTGGGGCAGGGGGGGTGGTGGGGTGGTGGTCGGGTTGGCAAGGGGAGCGGTGGGGGAGGGGACAGTGGCAGTATTGATTAAAGATGCCATTCCAGGATGTTCCATAGGAGTCGAGGACAGAATCTCTTTGCCTAGAGGTAAGGGATGAAAAATGTGCAACAATGTTGATTTATGTAGTATATAGACTACTAACTAGTGGAAGGGATATGGAAAACAAATTTGCAAAGAAGATGCAGAGAGGTGCAATAATCATAGGGTAATTATACTGAGGAACTTCAATTATCCAAATAGAGACTTGGATAGGAATAGTGCAAAGGGACAAGAAGGGCGAGAGTTCCTGGAATGTTTTCAAGATAATTTTCTGCAGCAGTATGTTACTGGTCCAAGAAACATAGAAACTAGGAGCAGGAGTAGGCCATTTGGCCCTTTGAGCCTGCTCGGCCATTCAATATGATCATGGCTGATCCTCTATGTCAGTGCCATATTCTCATTTTCTCTCCCAGCACTTGATGCCCCTAATATCCAAACATTTATCAATTTCTTTCTTGAATATCCTTAATGACCCGGTCTCCACAGCTTTCTGTGGTAGAGAATTCCAGAGGTTGACCACCCTCTGAATGATGAAATTTTTCCTCATCTCAGTTGTAAATGGCCTGCCCCATATCCTGAGACTGTGGCCCCTGATTCTAGACTCCCAAACCTCCTCCCTGCATCTAATCTGTCTAGCCCTGTTAGAATTTTATATATTTCAATCAGATCCCCTCTCATTCTTCTGAACTCTAGTGAATACAGGCCCAATTGAACCAATCTCTCCTCATACGACAGTCCTGCCATCACTGGTATCAGCCTGGAGAACCTTGTCTGCACCCTCTCTATGGAAAGTATATATAGTCTTAGGTAGGGAGACCAAAACCGCATGCAATACTCCAGGTGTGGTCTCACCAAGGCCCTGTATAAATGCAGTAAGATATCTCAACTTCTAAACTCAAATCCTCTTGCAATGAAGGCCAACATACCAGTTGACTTCCTAATTGCTTGCTGCACCTGACTATTTACTTTCATTGACTGATGTAAAAAGACACCCAGGTCCCTTTGTATATCCATATTTCCCAATATATCGCCATTTAAATAATAGCCTGCATTTTTGTTTTTCACACCAAAGCGTATAATTTCACATTTATTTACGTTATACTGCATCTGCCATGTGTTTGCCCACACACAACTTGTCTAAATCGCCCTGAAGCCTCCTTGCATCCTCCTCACAACTCACAGCCCCACCCAGTTTTAAGTGATCAGCAAATTTGGAATGAGAGGGAAGGCATTGCTGGACCTGGTTCTGGGGAATGAGTGGGCCCAAGCGGATCAGTTGGAGACTATTTAGAGGACATTGACCATTGCATCATAAGATTCAGGGTGGCCATGCAAAAGGACAAGGAACAATCCAGAGCAGGGATAATTAATTAGGGAAAGCCAAGTTCAATGGTATGAGAATGCATCTGAGTCATGTGAGTTGGAATCAAATGTTGGTGGAAAAGACAGTGGCTGAACCATGGGCCATCTTCCAAGAAAACATATTGCAGGCCATGACAAGGTACATAACCTTGTAGGGGGAAGGTAGGAGAAATAAATTCAGAGTGCCTTGGATGATGACAGAGATAGAGGTGAAGATGAAAAGGAAGAAGTGCACGAATGACACACGTCAGGTAGAAAACACAATGGAAAATCAGGCTGAATATAGAAGGACCAGAGGGGAAGTGAAAAAACTAAAAAGAAAAGCAAGAAGAGAGCATGAAAAGGGACTGGCAGCTAATATAAAAGGTGAGTGAGAAGGTAACTGATGCAGCAGAAGAATTTACAATTGAGGAGGAGGAGGTTTTAGCAAGTGAGTGTTGGTCCTCTGGACAGTGAATCAAGGGAATTAATAATAGAAAATAAGGAAAAATGGCAAATGTATTGAACAGATATTTTGAAATGTCTTCACTGTAGAGGATACAAAAAACATTCCAGAAATAGTTATGAATCAAGAGGTGAAAGGGAGGGAGGAACTTAAAACAATTATAATCACCACAGAAAGGGTACTGAGAAAAATTTTAGAATTAAATGCTGACAAGTCCCCAGGTCCAGGCGGACTTCTTTCAAGGGTCTTAAAAGAAGTAACTGCTGAGATAGTAGATAAAGTGGTTTGATTTTCCAAAATTCTCTACATTGTGGAAAAGTCCCATCAGATTGGAAAATAGCAAATGTAACTCCTGTATTCAAGAAAGGAGGGAGGCAGAAAGAAAGAAATTACAGGCCAGTTAGCTTAACATCTGTCATAGGGAAAATGCTGGAATCTATTATTAAGGGGGTTATAACTGGGCAAATAGAAAATCTCAATGCAATCAAGCAGGATCAACATGGTTTTGTGAAAGGGAAATGGTGCTAGACTAATTTATTAGAGGAAGTAACAAGCAACATGGATTAAGGGGAACTTGTGGATGTGGTACACTTAGAGTTCCAAAAGGCATTTGACAAAGTGCAATATCACAAAATAAGAGCTCATGGTGTAGGGGGTAATGCATTAGCATGGATAAAAGATTGGTTAGCTAACAGGAGACAAAGAATAGGCCTAAATAGGTACTTTTTAGGTTGGCAGGATGTAATGAGTGGAGTGCCACAGGGATCAGTGCTAGTGCCTCAACTATTTATAGTCTATATCAGTGATTTGGATGAAGGAACCAAATGTATAGTTGCTAAATTTTCTGATGACACAAAGATAGATAGGAAAGTGGTTTGTGAAGGGGACACAAGGGGTGTGTAAAGGCATATAGATAGGTTAAATGAGTGGGCAAAAAGTTTGGCAATGGAGTACAATGTGTGAAAAAGTGAACTTGTCCAATTTGGCAGGAAGAATATAAAAGCAGCATACTATCTAAATGGGATGGAATCATTCCAGATTTGCACTAAGTGAGTCAGTGGGCAGTAAAAAGAATGTTTTCACGTCGGCCTCAATGGCGACTTTTCATGTTGTATCATCCCAATCCCGCCTCATTAATCATGCATTCCTGGGAAACACACCATTTCAATGATGGACAGGTTCTGATTCGCCCACCATGCTGTCACGTCACCACTTCTTCATGCTGTGTGCCATATTTAAAATGCAGTCACACGCGCACCTCTCAGTGCTTCCAGCCCAGGACCGCTGCACAGAAGACATGGCCCCAAAAAGCAAGAAAGCTGCAGCCCCCCAACACAGTGACGCATCCCTGGAACACTTTTTGGAAATGGTGGAGGCCTGCCGTGATGTCCTCTACTCCACGCTGGCTGCAAAATGGGCAGCAACATCACTGATCTGGCTTGGGAGGCGGTGGCAGCGGTGGTCAGTGCCAATGCCCTGCAAAAGAGGACAGCCACCCACTGCTGCAAGAGGATGAATGATCTCCTCCATTCTGCCAGGGTAAGTCACTCTCAACTCACAAACCCATCACACATCCACAGGGATCTCTCTCACTCTGCCAGTTCAAGTGACATCACCATTCACTCTCTCTCACACACACACCTTCATTGCCGTCATCCCTTCCATGGCACCACTCACACATGCCAAGCATACTTATTGTCTAGTCTGGCAGCTGTCCTGCTTACAATCTCTCCATCTGTATTCATGCGGGACAAGCTGGCACACAACAAAAGGGAGAGGTCACAGACTGGTGGAGGAATGCCCGAAATCAAGGTCCACATGGACATTGAGAATGGAGCCATCCAGATGGCCGACAAAGATCTGGACTTTTCCTGTGCTGACAGTGAGATCGGCGGTGCTCTATCAAGTGAGGGTCCAGCAGTGCAACATCCATCAGACAACCATGCTGTGAGTGATGCGTCCTCTTTCACAGGCCACTGCAATACACTAATTTTCTCTCATTACTTTTGCAAGCACATCTGGGAAATAACCGAGGGAGTCCATGACCCAGGTCCTCGACTCAAGCCCCAAAGATACCTCAGAAAAGAAATCTACTGAAACCCCAATTGAAGACCCATCACACTGCTCACACACACCCTCCACCAGCGCAGACACACACCTCGGAGGGACCTAGTTTTAGAGTAGCTCTGGAGGTACAATCTGGTGAGCACATCGCACTATGATCCACAGCAGACAGTGGCAGGAACTTTCCAGGATTCTGGCACTCAGAGGATTGTTGAAGGCCAGAAATTTGCTGAGTCCGAGTCAGATGATGAGTCTCTGGGCTCAGTCATACCTCAGTTGCTGCAGCTGCAAAGAGAAGCCCGGGTACACCAGCATGGGATGTCCGCCATGCTCCTCAGATTGCAAGGCACAATGGAGAAGTCTGTCCGCCTTCAGTCTGAGCTGATAGCGCTGGCATGCCAGCGCACCAAGGTCAACACTGGTAGAACGGTGACTGCCATACAGATCTTGGTCTAGGACATCACTCCTACACTGCTGTGTGGGCCGAACTCCATCACTGATGCCATAATTGGCCTTCAACAATGTCAATGCGAAAGGGGTGCAGGGCAGCTCAATCTCACTCCAGTTTCCCCTTCTCCTCAAGCACCCATAGGGAGGAGGATCAGCAAGTGCACACCCCGTGGCCATCCACCCACGTGGTTCTGGGAGTGTCCAGCCTGTCTGATCCCTTCATCCTGTGACCCCAGCATCTCCAGCTCCATAGCTCGAGGAGGCTGCCACTGCCACATAGCAGGACCCTGAAAGCAGGCCGGAGCCCTCCAGGTTTTAGCCCTCCAGAGGATGCCCGTCAAGGTCATCACATGATGAGTGTAGCAGTGAGCAGCCTGCCTTTACCTCCGCTGTGGATGTCTGGGGAGCATCATGACATAGCGGCAAGGTTAGGAAGGTTAGGAAGGTGTAGTTGCACAGCCTGACATAAGTGTTAATCCCTTGTACATAATGTTCACTATTGTAAATAAACTTCCAAAATGTCTCCCTGCCTATGGCTCCTTGTTATGATGAGCAGTGTTCATGTCACTCAGATGTGAAACCTTGGTTCCTACACAAGATAAAGACAGGTATCCCAGTCCAGGGTCGCTTCCCACAAACCCGAGTGATGGTCCAGCCTCACAATCACTGGACACATCAGTGATGCTTGCACCTCGATGGTGCTTGTCATTGCTGCCAGAACATCGCAGGCAGGGGTCACAGAGTTCCATCACTCTCTCGATGTGCTCTCAGCACCGTTAAGGTGAGGCTGGCCCCCATTTCTTCAGCAGCTGTGCTTAGTGATGCTGTGCTTCTGACGGAGTCAGGTGCTGAAGGCTGGCAAAGGATCAGATACATTCAAAGTTTCATGGCTGCATCTCTATGATATGACCCTGATCACAGAGCACAAGTAAGCTGCCCTCAGCCAGACAGGAGTCAAACATTCACAGAGGCTATGTGAAGATCTATGGAGTGTCCTCATTGCGTGTTGTCATCATTCTCCACAAATCTAGCAGCTACAAGGGCCACCTGAGCATGCCTGCCTTGTCTGGTCAGTGCTATGACCTCATTGCTGGTATCCTCAACTTGGAGGACCCTTACCACTGTGGGCATCCTCCTCATTGGAGCCAATGTGCAACTCCTCTATCTCCTCCCCAGCCAGCGCCTCTCCCCATTGCAGCGGCAGGTTGTAAAGGGCACAGCTGGTGATGATAATGCGTGACACAATCTGTGGACTATATCTCAGGGCTCAACCAGACCAGTCCAGGCACTGGAACCTCATTTTTAACATCCCAATAGTTTGTTCCACGAAGGTGAGAGTTGCAGCATGAGCCTCATTGTACCTTCTCTCTGATGCTGTCTGTGGCCACCGCACGGGTATCATCAGCCACATCCTCTGTGGGTGGCTCTTGTCCCCAAAGAGCCAACCCTGCAGCCTCTGTGGACCCTGGAAAACATCAGGGATACGAAACCTGTTAAGGATGTAGGAGTTGTGGACACTCCCTGGGAATCATGTGCAGATCTGCAGGACGCATTTGTGGTGGTCGCACACCAGCTGCACATTCAGTGAGGGGAAGCCCTTGCAGCTGACATAATTGACCGCTTGTTGCCATGGAAATTTGAGCACCACGTGAGTGCAGTCAGTGGCATCCTGCCTCTGTGGGAAAGCCGAGATCTGGGCAAATTCCAGAGCTCTTGCTTTCCTGGTCCTGGGCGAAATGCACAAAGTTGTGTGCCCTCCCAAAGATGGCAGCTGTGACCTCATGGATGCAATTGTGGGTGGAGGCTTGTGATATCCCACAGAGGTCACCTGTGGAGCCCTGAAAGGAGCCACAGGCATAAAAGTTGAGCTCTGCGGTTACTTTCACAGTCATTCGCAGTGGATGCAATCCATCTCCCGTGGTGCCAAATCCTGCAGTAGCTGGCAGATGTGACCAACCAGTTCCCTAGACGTACACAGTCTTCGGTTCTTGGTCATCTGCAGAAATGAAATCGGCGTCTATAGACCCTGGGTCTAGCTAGGCACTGACCAGTGATGGCTCACCGTGGCTCTTCAGTGGCATGAGCAGGTGCCCCAGCCAGCATTCTTCCTGAGGGTGCTTCTCCTCCTGCTGCACAGCCAGGAGCCTCCGTCACTCTTTTCTCCATCGTCTCCGCTCTCTGTACATCACGAGGCATACAGCTAGTTCACCAGGCTCCATGATCCAGATGTACTCCTCCTGCAGGATGAAAGGGAGAGACACACGTGGGTTAGCTTGGGCTTTCGTTAAGTCTGAAAGCCCCTTAATGCCTCCTGGAGAGTGCTGGCCACCACTTGGGTGGCCATAGTTTAGTGTGTTGTATGGCTGCCCGAAACCTCACCCTCCTCCACCGCACTCCACCTGACCGATTGACGGCAGCTTTGCCCACTGGACTGCATGCTGTGCTCTCAGCTAGGCATAGGCATTCTCCTGACCCACACTGCAAGGCTGCACTTGGAACCACACAGAAGACTGGTCTAAATCAGGATGATGACATTGCAGGGGGCTGTGAGCGCCTCCACCAGTGTCTGCTCCATGGCCAGCTTTAGAAAGGAGATTGTACAATGTGCCCAGTCGTCCAACTGTTCTGCAGTTCACTAAAATGCTCATTATTTGGCAGTGCCTGAGGGGTGAAAAGCTCTGGAGCACTTGCTGGCATTGTATTGCCTCTGCATTGCTTGCGTGGGTGAGTATGCAAGAGGCCCGACTCCAAGCATGTCAATGTGGCTGTATCTGAACTGTCTCAGCTGCAGCACTACCAGCAACTGGTGTGCAGTCCTTGCCACCTGCCACCAACTCGCCTCAACCATAGTGCAACCCTTGCCCCAGGACCGCAGTGTCAGCCAGCTTGGAAAAGGTGACTTGCCTGTGCCCTCGCCTGAATGCATGGCGCCTCAACCTTGAAGTCCAACTGGCGACCCTCATGAGTGCTGCGCAATGTTACTGTGCACTCACGTCCAAGTTCCCCTCGAAGTGCAGCTCACCAGCCTTATTAATACTGTTGTGAAGCATGCCAGCGTGCAATCATGCCGATGTGCTCAGATGATCCAGGCTGGGGCGATGATTCCGGCGAGCTGGGCTTACAATGATATGAAGATGTATTACAATTAATCTCCCGACACCCGACAGTGGGAAATGCGGCCCACCATTAATGGGCAAAGTGGATGGTTGCAAACGTGTTTCATGACAGCGTGGAACTGATTTTTGGCCTTCTCACCATATTGTCCGCTCACGCTCTGACGTCAGCCGGCATAGAAAATTCCACCCGTAGGCTTGCAGAACTTATGCTTGGCATAATTTAATCAGTACTTCCTGATTAACATAACCATCTGCCTTACGTTTTTCAAATTTGGTCTTGCACTGGAAAAATTTGGGCCTTTCATGAAATTTTACAACAAAAGAAAGCCCTGCAAGAATCTATACACAACTAGAACAGCAAGGCAAGACACTGGGAATAACTTTCATAATTGATTATATATTAAGAAACCAGATTCCAACAATGTAAATTATCTGTTGATCTATCATAAAATTTAATTTCTTGAAAATTTGCTCGAAATGAATTAAGAAGTGAAATTCTGCTGTTCATTGTTGGGAGGTAATTGCTGGTATTTGACACAAGAAATGAACATTTAAATGAGCCAGTGGCATGAATGTTATGTTCACTAATAGAGGAATGGCACATTTTATTTTTTTAGCTGAAAATATCAGTTACTTTAGCTTTAATGATCATTAGCAAATTATTCACTAATTGCATTGGCCTCTATTCTCATTGCTTCCCGTTTTATATGGATATTCAAAATCAACATGTATATTTAGAAGGTCATGAAATCAAAACTGAGGGCTGCCTGCTTGCCACCCAAGCTTGCTCTCCTTATTTACGAGGGTGAAAGGACATTTGTCTCTTTAAAGCAGGGATGAAAATTAAAAATCACAAAATTGCAGCACAGAAGGAGGTAACTCAGTTCATTGCACTGATGGCAATCAACATGAGATAGTTTGTACAACAGGCGACTGATACCAGTGACAGATTTACACCCTGGCAGCAAGTAGCAAATCGGGTCCATCTATTCTATTTCTCTGTCCCTTCCTCTGATCCTTTAATATTGTTCCTTTGCAAATACCCATTGAATTCCTTTTAAATGACACTATAGCTTCCTCAAAAGTCATTTAATTTTTTCATGTTTGGAATATTTGTCCATGTTTAAAAAAAACACCCAATCCCCTTTGATTTTTTAGTGGAAATCCTGAACCTATGCTCCATTTTACCAATTTACCAAGCGATGAAATCAGTCTTTCATTATTTACTCTCATAAAACTTTTGTAATTTTCAAAATACTCCGTTCCATATCAACCCTCTTTGTTCCAGTGGAATGAAAGAAAACAAATCAAGGTTGAATAAACTCTGAATAATGCATTGTCTCTAATGGTTCGCATCTATCGTTTTAACTGTAGCCTTTCATTTCTGGTACAATTTGAGCAAATCTTCTCTATGTTCATTTTGTAATTATGAATTATTCCCAGAATGCCTTGGGGGGCAACTTTTCATACCTACTGGCATCGGGCGTGGTCGGCAGCATGAGCAGACAATAAGGCCAAAAATCAGTTTCACGACGTCGTGAAACCAGTTTGTGATTGTCCACTCAGCTTGTTGATGGCGGGCCGCGTTTCCCACCATCAGACGTCGGGAACCTCATTGTAACACACATGCACATCATTATAAGGCCAGTCCGCCGGAATCAGTCCCCGGCCTCGGCTGGATCGTCTGCCCAAGTCGCCAGGGAAACATGCCGACTTGTTTCACAACAGCATATATAAAACGTGCACTTGGCAGCCTGTACTTTGAGGGGAACTCGGAGGTGAGTGCACACTAATGTTGCCCAGTGTATGCGAGGGTCCCCTGTTGGACTTGAAGGTTCAGGCAACTTGGGAGAGGAGGAAAGGGATGTACTGCATTCTTTTTTTATTGATTCATGGGACCTGGGCTTCACTGGCTGGGTCAGTATTTATTCCCCATCCCTAGCTGCCCTTGAGAAGGTGGCTGTGAGCTGCCTTCTTGAACTGCTGCAGTCCGTGTGGTGTATGTACACCCACAATGCTGTTAGGAAGGGAGTTCTAGGATTTTGAGCCACAGACAGTGAAGTAATGGCGATATATTTCCAAGTAAGGATGGCAAGTGACTTGGTGAGGAATTTCCAGGTGATGGTGTTTCCATTTATCAGCTGCCCTTGTCCTTCTAGATGATAGTGGTCGTTGGTTTGGAAGATGCTATCGAAGGAGCATTGGTGACTCCCTGCAGTGCATCTTGTAGATGGTACACACTGCCCCTGCTGTGCATCAGTGGTGAAGGGAGTGAAAGTTTATGGATCTGGTGCCACTCAAGCAGGATACCTTGTCCTGGATGGTGTCCAGCTTCTTGAGTATTGTGGGAGCTGCACTCATCCAGGCAAGTGGGGAATATTCCATCACACTCTTGACTTGCATCTTATAGATGGAGGACAGGCTTTGGGGAGTCAGGAGATGGGTTACTCAGCACACAATTCCTAGCCTCTGACCTGCTCTTGGAGCCACAGTATTTATATAGCTAGTCCAGTTCAGTTCCTGGACAATGGTAACCCCCAGGATGTTGATAGTGGGGATTCAGTGATGGTAGTTCCATTGAACATCAAGGGGAGATGGTTGGATTCTTTCTTGCTGGAGATGGTCATTACCTGACACTTGTGTGGAGCCAATGTTACTTGCGGCTTGTCAGCCCAAGCCTGGATATTTTCCAGGTCTTGCTGCATTTGGACATGGATTGCTTCAGTGTCTGAAGAGTCACGAATGGTGCTGAACATCGTACAATCATCAGCGTACATCTGCACTTCTGACCTTATGATGGAAGGAAGGTCATTGGTGAAGCAGCTGAAGAGGGTTGGGCCGCGGACATTGCCCTGAGGAACTCCCGCAGTGATGCTCTGGAGCTGAGATGACTGACCTCCAACAGCCACAGCCATCTTCCTTTGTACTAGGTATGACTCCACCCAGCAGAGAGCTTTTCCCTTGATTCCCATTGACTCCACTTTTGCCACACTCTGTCCAATACGGCCTTGATGTTAAGGACAGTCACTCTCACCTCACCTTGGGAGTTCAGCTTTTTTGTCCCTGTTTGAACCAAGACTGAAATGAGGTCAGAAGCTGAGTGGCCTTGGCAGAACCCAAACTGGGCATCAGTGAGCAGGTTATTGCTAAGCAAGTGCCGCATGATAACACTGTTGATGACCCCTTCCATTTCTTTACTGATGATGGAGAGTAGACTGACGGGGTGGTATTTGGCCATGTTGGATTTGTCCTGCTTTTTATTTACAGGACATACCTGGGTAATTTTCAACATAGCTGGGTAGATGCCAGTGTTGTAGCTATACTGGGACAGATGGGTGGGGGAGGTGACAAGTTGTGGAGCACAAGACTTCAGTACTATTGCCAGAATATTGTCAGGGCCCATAGCCTTTGCAGCATCCAGTGCTTTCAGCTGTTTCTTGATATTATGTGGAGTGAATCAAATTGGTTGAAGACTGGCATCTGTGATGCTGGAGACCTCCGGAGGAGGCCAAGATGGATCATCCACTAGGCACTTCTGGCTGAAGATTGTTGCAAATGTTTCCACCTTACCTTTTGCAATGATGTGGTGGGCTCTCCATCACTGAGGATGGGGATATGGGGATATTTGTGGAGCCTCCTCCTCCAGTGAGTTGTTTAATTGTCCACCACCTTTCACGATTGGATGTGTCAGAACTGTAGTGTTTAGATCTGTTCCATTGGTTGTAGGATTGCTTAGCTCTGTCTATCACTTGCTGCTTATGCTGTTTGGCACACAAGTAGTTCTGTGTTGTAGCTTCACCAGGTTGACACCTCATTTTTAGGTATGCCTGGTGCTGCTCCTGGCATGCCATGCTGCACTCTTCATTGAATCAGAGTTGACACCCTGGCTTGATGATAATGGTAGAGTGGGGGATATGCCGGGTCATGAAGTTACAGATTGTGGTTGTATATAATTCTGCTGCTGCTGATGGCCCACAGCGCCTCATGGATGCCCAGTCTTGAGTTGCTACATCTGATCGAAATATATCCCACTTAGCACAGTGGTAGTGGAACACATGATGGAGGGGATCATCAGTGTGAAGATGGGACTTCGTCTCGACAATGACTGTATGGTGGTTACTCCTGCCGATACTGTCAAGGACAGATGCATTTGCGGCAGGCAGGTAGTTGAGGGTAAGGCCAAATAGGTTTTTTCCTCTTCTTGGTTCCCTCACTACCTGCTGCAGACCCAGTCTAGCAGTTATGTCCTTTAGGACTCAGCAAGCTCGGTCATTAGTGGTGCTACCAAGCCAACTTTGGGGGGGGGTGGGGAGTTGATTTGCAGGGGGGTAAGGCCTGCCTTGGGGTTGAGGCGGCTTGGGGGCGTAGTTTGCAGATTATATAAAGATAGGTGGAGGGACAGGTAGTGTTGAGGAGGCGGGGAGGCTGCAGAAGTATTTAGACAGGTTAGGAGGATGGGCAAAGAAGTGGCAGATGGAATACAATGTGGGGAAGTGTGAGGTCATGCACTTTGGTAGGAAGAATAGAGGCATAGACTATTTTCTAAATAGGAAGAGAATTCAGAAATCTGGAGTGCAAAGGGACTTAGGAGTCCTAGTCCAGGATTCTCTTAAGGTTAACTTGCAGGTTGAGTCGGTAGTTAGGAAGGCAAATGCAATGTTGGCATTTATTTCAAAAGGACTAGAATATAAAAGCAAGGATGTGCTGCTGAGGCTTTATAAGGCTCTGGTCAGACCACATTTAGAAGATTGTGAGCAATTTTGGGCCCTGTATCTCAGGAAGGATGTGCAGGCCCTGGAGAGGGTCCAGAGGAGGTTCACGAGAATGATCCCAGGAATGAAAGGCTTAACATATGAGGAACGTTTGAGGACTCTGGGTCTATACTCGATGGAGTTTAGAAGGATGAGGGGGATCTGATTGAAACTTACAGAATACTGAAAGGCCTGGATCGAGTGGACGTGGGGAAGATGTTTTCATTAGTAGGAGAGGCTAGGACCTGAGGGCACGGCCTCAGAGTAAAGGGAAGACCTTTAAGAACAGGGATGAGGAGAAACTTCTTTAGCCTGAGAGTGGTGAATCTATGGAATTCATTGCCAAAGAAGGCTGTGGAGGCCAGGTCATTGAGTGTATTCAAAACTGAGATAGATAGGTTCTTGATTGGTAAGGGGATTAAAGGTTACGGGGAAAAGGCGGGAGAATGGTGTTGAGAAACTTATCAGCCATGATTGAATGGTGGAGCAGACTTGATGGGCTGAATGGCCTAATTTCTGCTCCTTTGTCATATGGTCTTATGGTCTTATGGCATCAGTGGGAATCAGGGGGAAAACTCTACACTGGTTGGAGTCATACCTAGCACAAAGGAAGATGGTTGTGGTTGTTGGAGGTCAATCATCTCAGCTCCAGGACATCACCAGAAGAGTTCCTCAGGGTAGTGTCCTCAGCCCAATAATCTTCAGCAGCTTCATCAGTGACTTTCCTTCTATCATAAGGTCAGAAGTGCGGATGTTCATTGTGCAATCATCAATGTTCAGCACCATTCGCAACTCCTCAGAAAATGAATCAGTCCATGTGCAAATGCAGCAAGACCTGGTCAATATCCACGCTTGGCCTGACAAGTGGCAAGAAAAATTGGCACTGCATAAGTGTCAGGCAATGACCATCTCCAACAAGAGATAATCCAACCATCGCCCCTTGAGGTTCAATGGCATAACCATCACTGAATCCCTCACTATCAATATCCTGGGGGTTATCATTGACCAGAAGCTGAACTGGACTAGCCATATAAACACTATGGCTACAAGAGCAGGCCAAAGGCTAAGAATAATGTGATGAGTAAACCACCTCCTGACTCCCCAAAGCCTGTCCACCATCTACAAGGCACAAGTCAAGAGTGTGATGGAATACTCCCCACTTGCCTGGATGAATGCAGCTCCCACATCACTCAAGAAGCTTGACACCACCCAAGACAAAGCAGTCCACTTGATTGGCACCACTTCCATAAACATTCACTCTCTCCACCACTGACGCACAGTAGCAGCACTGTATACCATCTACAAGATGCACTGCAGGAATTCACCAATGCTCCTATGACAGCCCTTTCCAAACACACAACTACTACCACCTAGAGGGACATGGACAGCAGATAAATGGGAACAGCACCACCTGGAAGTTCCCCTCCAAGTCACACACCATCCTGACTTGGAAATATATCACCACTTCTTCACTGTTGCTGGGTCAAGATCCTAGAACTCCCTCCCTAACAGCATGTGAGTGTACCTTCACCACATGGACTGCTGTGGTTCAAGAAGGCAGCTCACCACCACCTTCTCAAGGGCAATTAGGGATGGGCAATAAATGCTGGCTTAGCCAGCAATGCCCACATCCTATAAATGAATTTTTTAAAAAAAATCTTTCACCCCCCTCTTTTGAAGTCAATCTGGTCTAGTTCATTTAAAAATGCAAATGTTCTGTTTACACCTCAGTTTACCTACTTAACATTTCAAACTTAGCTTACCTTCTGTTACATCAAAGGCTTCAGACCAGCAGTAGTTAATTCAATTCACACACACACACACACACACACACACTATTAATCTACAATAAATTCCAACGGCATTATATCTTCCTGACAGTGGGTCCATTACAGGTAGAGTCAGGAGAATTCATAATGGGGAATAGAGAAATGTCAGAGAAGCTAAATGATTCCTTTGTGTCTGTTTCCACTGAGGAAGGTACAGGAAATTTCCCAGAGATCCAAGGGACTAGGGAGAATGAGGAGTTGTGTATTGGAGAAATTAATGGGACTGAAAGTTGATAAATCCCCGGGACCTGATATTCTGTATCCCAGAGTGTTGAAAGAGGTTGCTACAGCATTAGTGGATGCATTGGTGATCATCTTCCAAAATTCTATAGATTCTGAAATGGTTCCTGAAGATTGGAAGATAGCAAATGTCACCCCACTACTTAAGAATGGAGGGAGAGAGAAAATAGGGAGCAACAGACAAGTTAGCTTTACACCAGTGACAGGAAAAATGCTAGAATCTATTATAAAGAATGTGATAAATGAATACTTGTATAATCATGATCTGATTGGGCATAGTCAGCATGGATTCGTGAAAGGGAAATCAAGTTTGACAAATCTGTTGGAGTTTTTTGAGGATGTTACTAACAAAATTGATAAAGGAGAGTGAATGGATGTAGTATACGTTGATTTTCAGAAGGCTTTTGATAAAGTCCCCCACAGGAGATAGATTAGCAAAATAAAAGTACATTGGATAGGAGGCAATATACTGGCCTGTATTAATGATTGACTAACAGGCAGAAAACAGAGAATAGGAATAAATGGATCATTCCCGCATGGGCAGGCTGTGACTAGTGGGGTACCGCAAGGATCAGTACTTGGGCCCCAACTGTTCACAATATATATCAATGATTTGGATGTGGGGTCCAAATGTAATATTTCTAAGTTCACAGATGATACAAAACTAGGCAGGAACATATGTTGTGAGGAAGATGTAAAGCGGCTACAGGAGGATTTGGACAGACTTAGTGAGTGAGTAAGAATGTGGCAGATGGAATATAATGTGGAAAAATGAGAAGTTATCCACTTTGGTAGAAGGAGCAGATGTGCAGAATATTTCCTAAATGGTAAGAGATTAGAAAGTGTAGATGTACAAAGGAAGCTGGATGCCCTTGTCCATAAGTCTCCGAAAGCTAACATGCAGGTGCAGTAGGCAATTAGGAAGGTGAATGGAATGTTAGCCTTTATCACAAGAGGATTTGAGTACATGAGTAGTGATGTTTTGCTTCAATTATATAGAAGCTTGGTTATGCCGCACCTTGAGTACAGTGTGCAGTTTTGATCCCCTTACCTCAGAAACAATATTATTGCTTTAGCAGGAGTGCAACAAAGATTCATCAGACTTGTTCCACAGATGGCAAGACTGTCTTATGGAGAGAGATTGGGGAAACTGGGCCTGTATTCTCTAGAGTTTCGAAGAGTGAGAGGTGATCTCATTGAAACCTACAAAATACTTAAAGGAATAGACAGGGTAGATGCAGGTAAGATGTTTCCCTGGAGTCCAGAACCAGAGGACACAATTTCAAAACAAGTGGAAACAACTTAGGACTGAGATGAGAAGAAATTTCTTTACTCAAAGGGTTGTGAATCTTTGGAATTCTCTACCCCAGTGGGCCATGGAAGCTCAGCAATTAATTATGTTTAAGGTAGAGACTGATATATTTCTGATTAAAAATAATGTAAAGGGTTATAGAGATAGTGTGGGTAAAAGGCATTGAAGTGTTCAATCAGCCATGATCATATTGAATGGCGGAGTAGGCTTGATGGGCTAAATGGCCTTCTCCTGTTCCTATGTACTAAAGAAAGAAAAATAACTTGTAATACCTTTTGCAACATCAGGACACCCCAAAGTGCTTTACAGCCAATGAAATACTTTTCAACTGTAGTCACTGTTTTTTGAACTATGGTTGCCAATTTGCATGCAGCGAGGTTCCATAAACAGTAATGAAATAAATGACCAGATCATCTAGTTTTAGGCATTGGCTAAGGGATAACTGCTGCCCAGGGAACTGGTAGAACTCCCCTGCTCTTCTTCAAATAGTGTATTATAGATCCACCTTCAGTTTTGTAAATTATCACTGATGACCTATGTATTGATGGGATGGAATCCCTTATGGCTCATGAATGAGAGCATTTTTGTGGGGGTGTAGACTGCCTTTTGGGCATCATCCATATGGCTATGTGCAATACCACAAAGTAAAACAGTTGGGGATACCTTCACAGGTGGAGCTATACAATTCTAACCTAATTGCAAAGTGTGTGTTTTTTTTTGCCAGAATAGGACTATGGAATCACTACTAAAGGACAAAAATTTTAAAACAGAGATAACATGTGAAATCATTTTATTAGCAAGTGTAAGTCTTGATGCTCTGGACATCATGAGGGTGATGCCCAACAATTTCATATATTCATATGAACATTTATAATTAGGGACCAAAACTCATTAGTAACTCACCCCTAATTACTCGATGCAGGCAGTCAGTGAGCCAACTCACTTTGCATAGCCTACCTGAGGGGTTTAATTGTCAGGACCATCCAAGCATCCAGTGGATAAGAAGGGTGTGGTCCTCAGAGCTTCGGCTTAAGATGCAGTGCAGGACTTACTTTGAAATATGTAAATGACGTTTGCGCAAGCTGGCAGCACAGTATGGCCATATTTTAGCTCCATATTGCCCATCACGCAATCCTGAAGGCTGCAAAGGCTGCCAACCAACTTCTATCTTGCTGGCAGACAGCGTTGGAAAATTAGGGTTCATACATCATCTTCATTGTGATAACATGCGCAAGTGATGCCTTGTGTTTTGATTTGGAACAGTGTCTTGTTCGTCTGCGCATATATCTAGTTTGGGGAGCGATTCCTCACACAGTCACGTTAAGTCATGGAAACAGGCAGCGAACAGTGTGCACACAATTCAATTTTGTAATTATGGTTCCATACATTTTGTGGAAATTTGCATATGGAAGAATAAGCTTTGTTAAATCTTACTGTGATAGGGCAATTTCTCTGATTAGCCATTGAATTTGTGTTAGTTTCTTCTTCCAGTTTTTTTTATCATCATCAAGAGTAAACCAAGAATGTACCTTTCCACTGAAGAAATAAAACAATTTACAATCCAGATGGTAACCTTATACAATATTTATGCCTCTGCTCCACCCTGTAGTCTGTCAAGCTATGCGTATCTGTTGGAAGGAGTAAGTTTGGGAATAGCAGTAGTAAATATATCAGATAAAAGCCGTTCTGTGGCTGTTAGGTAGGGTCTCATGTGGTAATTAAAGGATTCACAGTGATGTGCCTTGGTGATGATTTGCATCTGGTTCCATTACTACATTATATTGGACACAACTCCTTCTCTGCAGAATAGTGTCCCCACATTAAAACTTTTTACCAACTAATTTACACAAATCCTTCATGTAGCAAAAGTTTTTTTTTAAAATCTAGCAGCATGTTTCCAGCATAAACAATCCAATACAGTGAAGTCCTGCTGTTCGCGGGGATTACGTCCCGCGAAACCTCGCAATAGGCGAAATCGCGAAGGAGGAACATGCTTTTGAATGGGACTCAAACGGATACGTTCCAGCAATGTGAGAGCAGCATTGTTATGGGGAGTTATAGTACTCTACAAAAAAAAAACTGTGTTTCTCTTCACTGAGGCTGTTCGATCTGCTCTATATACTGGCACTCCACATTTTTGCTTTGTGTTTCTGATTTCCAGAATTGGCAGTTTTACTCACAACCCATTTAAAAATCGCGGTCAATGAAAAAGAGAAATATCCAAGGCCAAGAAGGGTTAAAATATCTCCTGGAAAATTCCTCTTCGATCCCCCCGCCCCATGTCACTGAAACCAGCCAAGGTGGTCACATGAACCAAGGACTGCAAAGATTTATCAAGACACTTGCATTCTTTTTTATGTGATTTCTGCCCTGACAGGAACTAGTCCACTTCCCTCTGATAGTATTCGGAGAGTCAGCGCCTACCACATCAGCTTGTATTGTATTCCAGAGCCTCGCTACTCTCTGAGAAAAGACAAATCACCTGATACCCATTCCATTCCTTCTCTCTCATAGTAAATTTGCCTAGTCCACACTCGAGCTATGCGTACTTGTCAAAGAATCAGTGCAGAGATTTGGACATGTCAAATGCCGATAAGCGAACAATGCTCAAGCGATGGGTGAAGCGGTGTACAAAGTACAAAACGCCCGTAAGTGAAAACACAAACAAGGAAGTTGTGAAAAGTGGGATTTAACTGTATATGGCTTGTCAAGCTAACTGTTTCATAGATTTAACCCATTATTTCTTCATTAAGTGATCATTTCTACTTTTTTTTTTATTCGTTCATGGAATGTGGGCGTCGCTGGCAAGGCCAGCATTGATTGCCCATCCCTAATTGCTCTTGTTCAGAAGGCATTTAAGAGTCAACCAGACCAGCATATTTCCTTCCATTCATGAACCAGATGGGTTTTTACAACAATCGGAAATGGTTTCCTGGTCATCAGATTTTTGATTCCAGATGTTTTATTGAATTCAAATTTCACCATCTGCCATGGTGGGTTTCAAATCCCGGACCACAGAGGATTCCTGAGTCTCTGGAATACTAGCCCAGTGACAATACCACTACTCCATCACCTCCCTGAAACTATAATTATGCTGGTATCTATGCAAGCTCATATGTTTCAATGACCCAGTTCGATATAGACCAATTGTGACTTTATGGTGGCGGGTAAGTTATATGAGGTCAGGCTACCTTGTCTTAATTTCACATAAACCATTGTGCTTATTTAAGCAGTACTCAGTTGTTACTTTTGATA
This sequence comes from Carcharodon carcharias, assembly GCF_017639515.1. Classification (NCBI taxonomy): domain Eukaryota; kingdom Metazoa; phylum Chordata; class Chondrichthyes; order Lamniformes; family Lamnidae; genus Carcharodon; species Carcharodon carcharias. The sequence continues at coordinate 29,787,642 of NC_054472.1, read as the reverse complement.
TTTAAACAGCAACCATATGTGAAAACTGATTGGTCCATGCTCTCTAGTGCTGTGTGTTTGGTCAAGTGAGGATGATTGGGAATTGTATCATCCAATTTACCAACAGCTGACAAAAACACCACTGAAGAAACCTGTAATTTGCAACAGGAGGGGAAAGTCAAAAGTCTGTCCAGAACCCTCTAATGGAGGTATTCATAGTGCCCTTAATAGAAAAATGCCACAGGTCAAAGTCATGAGTGGTATCTTAGGTGACTGCAACTGTAGTTTACTGTTCCTGGTTTCCTTCTCTATCTTTCTGCAGTGTTCAACACTTAACAACTTTGCACCCCTTAGTCATTTTCCACCAGAGACCTCTGCCATGATACTGCTCTCCCCTGGTTCCTACCTGTTGCACTGTAGATGTTACATTGACTCAGGTTGTTTGTCTTCCCAAGGCCAACAATAAAATGTCACCTATGATGTACGCTATCCTTGTCCAACATTTCATCTTTTACAAATGACTGATGTTACCTGGATGTGCAAGATTAGCTTCCACATGTGCTAGTAGCTATCAGCTCTCTTCTCTTTCGTCCAGTTTCCTATCTGACATCCAGCTGAAGATCAGTTCCCATAAAAACTATACAGCTCTGGCTTTGGCTCCATCATCTTCCCCAGCTGGCAACAAAGGCTCAGACCAGGGTCTTGGATTAATGTCTAACTCTTAACCCAACTTCTCCCTATGTTCAATCAATTATTCAGAACACATTTGATCAAGTCCACAATATTACCCATCTCCAGCCCTATGTTTCCTGCTTCCAGTCCAGGATATTTAACCACCTCCTGAGGCTGGAATTTTTGAATGTTCTCCTTGCTGGTCTCCCCACTTCTACCATTGAGCAAAAATTTTAAAGTATTGCTGCTACTATTTAAAAGACAGAGCCAGCTCTCCTTCCTCATTGCTCGGCAACTGTGCCTGTGCCCCATGAGTATGGTTGATGGCATATTGGCGGGTGTGATCATCCAAGTCTGATGGCTCTGAACTCCCTGATGTGTCTTCTTTGCTTTCCTTCATCCTCTTGATTGAAATCCTGTTATAATGAGTAGAGCTTTGAAAACAACCTCCGATCTCACAAAGGAAGATTCCTGATTGGCAATAACTTTGATAATTTAAAATGGCTGTTAAAGGTTAATCTATTGGGTAAGAAATGGGAAAATTATGGGCTGTCTCATTATGCACAGTGTTGAATAACATTTGGCTCTCTTACAAGGTTCTCACAAATTCTGTCTGAAGGAGAATACCACCGGGGTAGGAACAACAACAGGGCAGGAATCTTGCACATAGGATGATGTGAACAGGGAGCTGTCACATTCTATAACTCTTGATGTTCCAGCTGCTACGCACCTAATTCCTGCTACCAAATGCACATTCTGCCCTGAGGCACAGTGGTGGGGCAACCTTCTTCAAACTTATTGCAGTTGCTCTTCTACTTCTTGCCATTAGGAGGAGTATGGGGCCCACTTCTGCAGGATTTATTTGCTTCCCTCCTTCGGCATAGGGACGTCTGGCCTCCTCTTGGCACTTGCCTACCAAGGTCAAGATCTCATATTATGGAATCCCAAGTGTGAAGCAGCATTGTGTCATTAAATTGAAACAATGACACCCCTTCTCAGTGAGTGACTTAGAGCTAGTTTCTCATGAGATTTATACATGCTGATCAAAATCACTAAAGTTTGTGTTATTTGATGGCCAAATCCCAAGCAATCTGTTAGGTTGTTAAAGCTTTCCTTAAAAAAAGGCTTAAAAAGGTCAGTCATATTGGCTTCTATGTTGCTCTAGACATCTCTGGATTGTTGTTCTGGAATTATTTCTTAGACAGCTGGGTCAAGTAACATCACTCACTACTTGTCAAGAGCTACAAGCCTGAGCAGTAACTTATTTGAGAGCTTCTCTCAAAAACTCATCAATAATCCAATTCTACTTGCCTCCATTCAAAAACAATGTGCATGACATGAAAACTAAAAGGAAATATTGACACATTTTCTTAAGCTTCAAAGCAGTTTTAATTCCCATTATATACCACACACTGGGTATCCTGTATACTCTTTTTAAGGAGACTTGTTGTTACAAATTAGCTATTGGTAGCTTGGAGGCACTAGTTAACTCAGTTGGCTAGATGCCTTGCATGTGATTCAGAATAACGCCAACAGCAATGGGGTTCAATCCCAATTCTAGTTGAGGGTGATTTGAGGCCAGCCTTGTCATTCTCCCCCATAGTAAAGTCACAGAATAAGCCATGGTTTGACAAATAATCAAGGATGCTACCCAAAGAGGTAGTTTGTTGTAGACCTGATTCAGTGAGGCTGAAATTAGTATCTATTCCACCCATTTTTCATGCACAAAACATACCTATTCAGGAGTGAGAAGTGTTGCTACCACTGCTAAGGCCCTTTCTTAGGCCTGACGACTAAAACAAGCATCAGACAGCTTGAATTTGTCCTTCATAAGGACCCCATTGAGAAATGAGTTGAGGTTAGGCCTGCTGTATGAGATTCTTAAGCAGCCTTGGCAGACAGGTAAGTCAAAGCAAAAAATGATTACACCCGCCCTGAGGATCCAGTGTAAACAGGAGTGCTCTCCCAACATCATGGGAACTGGAATCATTAAGCCAGTCCAACCTTCCCTGCTGGGACTTATAAAAAGGCTATTGATAGGAAGGCAAGTGGTCAAAAATTGATGTCTTGGAGGGCATGACGCTCACCCAAATGAAAATGGGCCTAGGCTCCTATCTCATAAGTCTTGACACCCAGTTCAAATATGTATATTTTAACCTTTCCCAGAATGTTCAAATGAGAAGAGAACCCTGCACGTATACAAGTAACCCAAACAGAAAAATGACCTGACTTCTAAGTTACTGAATTTCAGAGATTTAAGATAACTGAACATATGTGTCTTTAATGTGACCTGCTTGAAGCTTTCAAGATTGTAAAAGAACTGACAAAGTTGACCCCAGCAACTGGTTCACTATAGCGACCATTTCAAATACCAGGGACCACAGCTCGGAATCAGATTGTTAAAATAAGGAGGTGGGTTAAGTAGAATAGGAGGACAGAGTTGCAGAATTGAAGCAGACAATAGAAATGGTTTCAAAAATAAATTAAAGGTTTTAGAACAGTAATCAAGGGGAGAAATCTTTTTGGCCAGTTTTTCCATTGGAACGCCAGGGTCAGTTTTGTTATCTGAGAAAGCTCTGGGGATGTATGCTTAAAATTCTGTATTTTTTAACATTTTGGGAGCATTTGCTTTCTCAAAAGAATGAAGAGACTCTACAGTAAATTTATTGGCCCATAACTTCTGGGCTCCCGAGCATTGTAACTGGGGTACCTCAATGATGCTCTGGGAAACCACCCCAGGAGGTCCCCAGGTAAGGATTGCCCAGCGATTGCCTGGGAAGTTCAAACTTCCATTGGGCAATTACCCTGCAATTGGAGCCACCAGCTGCATGACAAGAATAAACTCTTTACCTTTCAATTTGGAGCAAATGTTTCTGTGTGCTAATCCAACACTGTGCTAATCCAAAGAAGGAGGAATGCCAGCTCTATGCTTTTAAAAAAAGTGAAACCTTTCTGAAACAATGCAAAAAGTTCATCTGTTATAAGACTAAAAAAATTAGACTAGGAGATTTGCTACTTTGGGGGGGAAAAAAAAATCTTCCTACCTCATATTAAGGATATCTGTATTCCAGCCACGTCATGTAGCAGAGGTAACAAAACATTTCTTCTTTTGGACAAAGCAATTCTAAAATACATGACTCCGTAACAATCTGGACACAAAAAAAAACCTATATATGTGGACTCATTTGTTGCCAAACTGAATTCTGTTTTGCAACTTGCTGAGAAACTGTTCCTGGATGTTATTTCCCATGAGCTCAATTCTTCAGCTGCAAGTTTAATCTGGCGGCAGCAGCACCACCTGAATATTTTTCATTATCCAGTCTTTCTTAAAATAACTGCCAAAGTACTCACCACAACTTGCAAAGAAACAGCTCCTCACCATCTGAAAGCAAGTGGTCTGACGTGCTTCGTAAGGTTGCGACATATTGTGTAAGAAGCCTCTGGGACTCTTTTTGTATCCTTCATGTGGCACTTGTTGCTGAGCTTGAAGAGATTTCAGTTGAAGGATGCAACATTCCCTGAATGGGCCAATCCCTTCAGTGTGCATTTCACATCAAAATTAGGATGTCTTACTCTGTGATGTTGCTCCAACTTTGACTTCTTCAGCACTAATAACTGCTCTTTGAAAAAACATGTTGCTAACTTTGCCAACCCTTCAGTGCACAAATTTATTTCTCCCAAGCAAATAGAAAACAAAATGTTCTCATTCTAAACTTCATTTACTAAGGGCTTTTCCTCGCTTCGTTGGCAACATATTTTAAGTTCTAAAATCTGTAGAGCAAGATGCTTTCAATGCCCTTATAGCAATCATTCATCTCAAAAAACAGGTAATTTGTGCTCCATTTTACAGCAAGAACTTTCCACAATACAATAATAACATTGTTTAGTAACTGAAACAAAAAGAAAAGGGGAGGAATTGGACTTTATTAAGCCTGTTTATCAGTTGCAAAACAACAACGAAAAATTCCAATGTCATGGTGGGATTGCCATGCCTTAATGGTTGCTGAATTACATCCAATATCATTTTAGTTCAGACAATATGCAGGTGTCCCTGGCAGTCAATTTAAACAGCTACTAGTACCCTTGGCTGTGTTAGTGAAGGGCCTAATGTTGATTTAAGGTTCCCTCTCAGGAGCTGGTCTGCCCAGAGTAGACCTTGCTCCATTTGAATTTTTCTGTTTTGTTGCAATCTAATGAGTGCATCTTAAAGGAGGCCCCCCCACCAAAATACAAGTTTCTTCCTTTTAGCTAACTTATATTTGATATCAGAAGGAGCAGGGCATCACTTCCAGCTGTCATGAATGTGTAATTGTGACATTATAAATGTTGTAAAAAAGCTAATATTTATTTTAAATGGACACAAGGAACCTTAAAAATGACTGCTAAAAGTCACCTGACCTTTTACAACTGCCTGACAAACTTTTAGAAGGCCCCAAGTGATAGACATACTTAGATGTGTGTTTGGAATTCAATACGCATTTCCACAAAGGTAAACATAAACTCATTAACAATAAACAGACATAATAACATATAAGAGGTCTTTCCTAACTCATCAAACCTGGAATAATGGGAGCTATTCAAGATAATGACTAAGACATTTAAAAGGTTAATTACCTTGGCTAAAAGACAATGGATGGGACTATGCTCTAGACCTGGGCTAATTCAATACCTATTATGAAAGCATGATTCAACAGTTTTGGATAGCAGCCATTTTGAATTCTGAACTGTCTTGAACTCTGGCTGAGAACAGCCAATTTGTGCAGAAGCTCAGGAGTAACTCCAAGAGGCATCATTTGAGAGGGTTCTTGGCAAAGGGACAGCAAAAAGGAAGGTATTCAGAAATCAACTCCTGTTCACTGAGAGTCCAATCAATCTGCAAATGCCATAACTGCAGAAGTAGTGAGGAACAAGAAACCTTCTCTCTCCAAAAAGCCTGCTGAGTGTACCGAGAAAGGCAACCGGCAACTATTTGACTACAGAAGCCATTTCAGCTGCTGAATACAACTCTTCAACATCAACCCCTCATTCCAGACAACCAATGCTTCAACTGCAAGCTATGGACCTACATGATGTCTTAAAGGACTGAACTGAATTTCATCTTTATACATACCTTTTATCCTAATTTGCATTTAATTGTGGTATATATTTAGTTAGTAACTTTATTACTTTTACTTAAGTAACTTACAGTTACAGTAACTCACAGTAGTTTTGTAATAAATTAACCTTTATCTTGATTAAGACTGAAGCTTTGCTGCTGGTTATTTTTAAATTGAATCAATTGCAAATCACAAGAGGGCTACATACAAGCACATATACAAATTCTTAGCTCATGGACCACTTTGAGAAAACACCTTTCACATGAAGAGTAACAGACTTTACCTGTTCCTTCCCATGATCCTCTCACTTTACTCGCCCCTCCCCCTATCTATCTGAGCACTGCTGCTGACAGTTCAACCAGCTCAAATTGGAAGGAAGCCAACTGGCAAGCTGCCCCTGGACAATTTATGGCATGACAGCTCACTGGTTAATGAAGGCCTGTTCCTTCGGGTTTCTAAAAACAAAAAAACTGCGGATGTTGGAAATACAAAACAAAAACAGAATTACCTGGAAAAACTCAGCAGGTCTGGCAGCATCGGCGGAGAAGAAAAGAGTTGACATTTCGCGTCCTCATGACCCTTCGACAGAACACAAGTTCTGTCGAAGGGTCATGAGGAGTTGAAACGTCAACTCTTTTCTTCTCCGCCAATGCTGCTAGACCTGCTGAGTTTTTCCAGGTAATTCTGTTTTTCCTTCGGGTTTCTGATTTCTTGTGGGTGCTTTGAACATGTTGCTTATTTCAGGCTTGCAAATGTGCGTAAACCAATTCAACATCAGTGGAGAGAAAAAAAAATGTTTCCAGTCTAAATTCTTTATCAAAACCAGTTTTAAGCATGTATGTGATGACTGAAAGAGATAGTTAAAATAAATGTTAATTGATACCTCAACAGAACATATTAGTCAATTAGTTAGGTATTGTTGACAAATCTAATAATTATTGACCCTAGTTCTAATAGATCTTGAAAAACATTGAAGCTATCCTGAGTGAAACTGTACAATGTGATTTTCCAGGGTCTCAGCCAAGTACATTATATCACATAAGGGCAGTGATTACTGAAAAAGCAGACCGGTCAAAGTGCATATCTGTAAAGAAACCTACCCAATTTTTGTTTCAGACTCAGGAAAATCTATCTTATATGTTGGACTGAGCATTGGATCGTGCTATGCTAGATATTGCTAAATTGTTAACTCTTCTTACAAATCTGGGACTCTCCCCTCAAAAGGCTGCAGATGCAGGGTGAATTAAAACTGTTGACGGTGAGATCAATAGATTTGTGTCAGTTAAGGGAGTCAAGATATAGGGTCCAAAGGCTAATAATTGGATTTGAGGTATAGATCAGACATGATCTGTTTGAATGGTGGCAGAATAGGCTCAAGGCACTGAACGGCATATTTCAGTTCCTGTGCTCCTATTAAGAGAAAGGCAAGCCAAGTGTCAGTGAGAATTGTTGAGAGCTTTGAGGCTCAAATTGCCACAGGTTAATATCTTAATTAAAATATCGCACACTGGAATTGAACATGAGCCTGCTAAATCTGCTAAAATGTAGCACACAGAGAAGCTTCAAATAAATCCTGAGATCAAATAATGTAATTATTAATTTTACCAACTGATCCATGAGGGGAAGCATTTGAATGTTACTTGTATTTAGCAAGGTATATAACTGAGGATCCCTCTTATATGTGCACAGTATTCTCAAAAAACCAACTCAAGTTCTCTTAGGGTACATTCATATTAGAATAGTTTCAGTTCATACCACTGCTGAAAGGACCTTGCAATCAACAGGTTATTGGAAAAGAAAAGGGGCATCACCCTTGTGGTGCAGTATCTTGGAACATTTTGGCCATGGTGTCAACATAGTCTGATGCCAGAGCATAGAAAGTACCAGTCCTGTAGGAGATGGTCCAAATTTGCTTCACTACGGAATCAGCTCAGCCTTGAAAGTTAATTTATTCTCCAAGGGGATTATTTTGAATTTGGGCTACAGTGTAAAATGGACAATATTTGATCTGCTGCATGTTACATAATTCTCCCAATTTTAACTTCCATTGAAGTTATTAGAAGTGAAATTTGTGGAAGATATATAATAGTGGCTGATGCAATCCCGCATGTTTGGCACCATTATCCATGGTGGTCACGTTGTACCTGTAAAGATGAGTGGACAATGGACTCAGTGGGCAGAATTTTGCCCTTGGTGGGTGGGCGGGCTCCACCGGCTCGACAGTGGGTGGGCAGCCGACCCCCACCTCCGAAATGGGGCCTGCTGCCATTTTGAGTGGGCTGGCCAATTAAGGCCCACCCAGCGGTCTGCCCGACAGGAAGCGCTATGTGCTTCCTGTGTTGGGGGGGTGGGGAGGAGGGGAGGGATTCCCCAACTGTCAAAGTGCGTTCTTTCGCGCATGCATGTGAAAGAGCACACATCTCCCTGAGACTAAGTGCCTTCTCAAGGAGATTATTGACAGTCTAAAAAACTTTAAAAATAGAAAAATTAAAAAATTAGTAACATGTCCCCCTCATATGACAATATCACACGAGATGAGACATTTTAATAAGAAGCACAGAAACTTTATTAATTTGTTAAAAATTGACATGAAAGCTCATCCCGTCACTGGTTCCCCCCTCCCCCCCCCGCCCCCCACCCCGATGCCATCCTGTGTCATTTTCACGTTGGCAAGTGGGCCCCGCCCCCAACGGGAAAATTCGGGCCAGTATCTTTTAAAGAAAGGGAGCAACATGGAAAAATGGACGCTGTACTTTTTAAAAATGGTTTCTGAAAAGTCAGATGACTTCCATTTGTGGTTTCTGGGCCTTTAAAAATGGCAGCCAGGACCCAGTTCCAGGATTCATGATTCCATTCCCAGAGTTTCCAATTTTCACCAGGGTGTTTTAAGGGCGTGGGTTGATTTGCGTTGCAAGCCCACACCCTGAATTCCCAATCTGTTTGGCTCCATTTTGGGGGATAGGGAGGTCCTAGTCCTCAGGAATTTTCATGGAATTGGGCCAGCGTTTCAAAGAGCCGTGGTTCATGGCACCTCAGAGGTGTTGTGAACCATAGTTTGCACAAGGGACCCTTTTTCAAATGTCAGTTCAAAAGGTCCTCCTCATGAGTCCCATGCAAAGGTATGCCCACCACCCCAAGGAATGCCCCCCATGACCCCTCATGCCATCTATGTCAAAGTATGGCACTTTCTTCCCATTCACCCACTATGCACTGTATAGAACCAATGAATGATATAAGTTCTATTAAAATGCTTTATAAAACTGTCGTCATTGATTGATAACTTTACTCTTTCTTAAAAACAAACTCCTTTGTATTGTAGGTCACTAAAAGTGTCAATCATCCAGATCTTTTAAAGTATTAATAGCAAAACTTACAAGCACTTGAAACCTCTTTATCTTGTGTAAATAAACATTGTACAATGTTTGATTAGCATAGATCAGAGAACCAGAGCTGTCAATCAAGTAGCACTTTCCTTGGGTCCAGGTATTTTGGTATGCTAATGAATGCCTGGACTCACAGCCAACAATACATAATGAGGTTTGGCTGAGAGCCCAGAAATCCAATAGACTGTTGGGACACCTGTCCCAGGGAAAACAGGGGGTGGGAGGGGTGAGTACAGGAGGGTCTTTCTGTTTTTGTTATAACTGGGATGAAGTCCCACATCACTGAGTTGGAGCTTTTAAACAGCTTGCCTTGGCACCTGACAGCCCCTATGGCTGCCTCTTAACTTTGTCCTGGGCTGACGGCCCAACAGCAGCCCACAAACTCCCACACCACCCCCTCCGCTCTCCTTTACAATGAAAATCCCATCCTTATTAGCATCTTCTCCCAAGACAGACAAGCTAAGCGTAGAATTTTCCCAACTGCTGCTACCCGCCTCAAGGATGAAAATCGAGTCCAAAATATCTAGCAAGTTAAAAATGCAGATATGTCTTTCAGGTGCAAATTGACTGACTCTTACCATTTCAGTTGAAGTGATTTAAAAGACAATGGTTAGCAGACCTGTCAGCAGCATAAAAATGGAATGACCTATCAAATAAGGGATTTCAGTGAGCTAAATATAACTGGTATATTGATCACCACCCCACCCCCACCCTCCCCCCATTGTGTATCAATCACCTTGGCTCCAATCCATTATGTAGACAAAGGGACACATCAAAACCACCATCTCATGACCAAAATCAGCTGGAGAGGTGGTCAATATATTACTCCACAAGAGAACCCAGTAAGGCAGTTTGGAAACCATCAAGACAGTCTTATCATCACTCAGCAAGAACTCTGCCATGAGCAGAGTTATCCCAGGCAGTGAAAAGGGCTAATTTGTCTTCACTTGCAAGGTTACATTTTTTTCTCTAGGGAAACTTGGCCATAATTTCTTATGCAAAACACGGAAATTTCCAAACTCCATTGACTTCAAAGAACCGAGAGAGAGAGAGAGAGAATCCTTCATCTTATAAGACTCATTAAGAACACATGACTTGTTTCTTCTTACTCTGTTAGTAATCAAAGTACATGTACCATCTATAAAACTCATCTTTCCTTGTGTGGATATGTGTCTGTGTCTTTGAGGGAGTGGATGTTTTGTTTCATTTACTTTTCTGATGCTGGGTGAATAAAAGTTTATCCTCTCTTTTGATTTAAACTTACCAGAAAGCCTGTTGAAGTCCATTCTTTAAAGTCACAGCACTCAAAAGGTTTAAAACATTATTTCTAAAAAATATATCTTGCTGCAGTCAACTGAGGAATGAGAGGAAAATGGGAAAGTTATCCCACTACCTCTCCCTGTCCATAACATATCCATTACCCTAAGATAAATGCAAAATACTGCAGATGCTGGAAATCTGAAACAAAAAAACAGAAAATACTGGAAAAACTCAGCAGGTCTAACAGCACCTGTGGAGAGAAAAACATTAACTTGCAATGTTAACTCTGTTTTTCTCACCACATGATGCTGTTAGACCTGCTGAGTTTTTTCAGCATTTTCTGCTTTTGTATCCATTACCCTAGTTTGGTGTCAATGTAAAGCCAAAATGACTTCGCAACACTGCTAAATTCAGATGGTGGCGCCACATTAAGGAAACCTGGTAAGAGGAATGTACACACTTAAGGAAACCCACTCAATTTCCTATCCACTTAAATTAATGGAAAGAAAGGCCTTTGGTCCATTTTGTAGACATATGATCCCCTCCAGTTGATATTCCCCAATCCACTGCACCCAAATGATCCACTGCACTGAAGGTGCAGCAACAGGACAACATGACTTTGAATGAAAAATATACAATAACAATATATTTATATGATTGTGTCCTGATGAATCAAATATCAGAAAAAATTGCAGAAAATGATTGAATCTTCAGCATAGTATAAGCTGGATTGATTTCTGCCAAGGTGTGGACAAATTAAAAACAGCTCCAGACAATGTGGTCTGAACTAATCTTTTGGAAGGCCTCGATGCTATTTCCATTTGTTGGACTACTTAGTCACAGTATCAATATACAGTCAGTTAATTTGCAATTTCTCCCCTTTCCATTGTTCAAATTTTTCCACTGAATGCGTTTTCCTATAGCTGAAGGAGCTGACTGATGAATTGTTCCTCTTCCTCTTTAAGTGCCACTTTGTGACCTGTAACATGAAAACAGCTGCAGAGTAGTTCAGCCTGTAATTCTCACAGCTTCTCTGCAGTATATCTGAGACTGGGGAATTGTAAATACTGATTCAAATCCTGTCAACTCACAGCACCGGTGCATTAGAGCAGTAACATCCTATCATTCTGCCTTATATTAGTTGCAGCTAAAAGGATAAAGATATGCCGCACAATATTCATTCATTAAAAAGAGAATTGTCCTTATTATTACATATTATAAGCATTTCAAAGTAACCGGATTATGTGCTGCCCCTAAAGCAACAACGTCCCTCGCTCTGTTAAATTGGATTTTTTTAAGCATTACATAGCTTTGCCATTGAAATCCATATACAAATCACAAGCTAGTTTGACATGTCACACAAAAGAAGCCGCGCACTGCTGATGTATTAATTAAGATGCCAGAATTGACAATATCTGTTCCTGTACACAAGATTGTTGCAGAAGGATGAATGCAACATTTCCAAGACAGTCGCATCTGAGCGATAACTGAAGTGTCCCCAAATTGCAAGTGAAACACAAGGTGCGGGTGGGAATGTGTCCAGTTTTCAAGACATTATGAACACTTGTGCTGATTTTTTCTTCATTTTACAAAATCTGTCTCTACAACAGGTTGCTTCTGCCCCAAAATTACTGGCTGGATTACGGTTCTTTAGTACTGTATGGATTAAGACCTTCTCATAAAATTTCTCTCAGCACTATTTTCATGCAGTTATATAGCAGGCAAAGGGATGAAAGGATTAAGTGGCGTGCTATCAGGCTAAATTAAATTGTTTAATATGCACATTTTTTTCTTCGCAATTCAGTGCCACTGTAAGTGCTGTGTCGATCAATTGATGTCGCTCCTTAAAAATAAACATTGAAATTCATAAGCTTTGAAATATCTGACTGCAAAAATCATAGTGCAGGAGAGACAATAGGATCATATTGATATTCAACCCTAGGGTTCTACACTGGCGGAGCAGATCACTTGCCTTTAGGAAACTTGCCCAGGATTTATTTCGATTGAAATCCGCCAATTTACTGTTCACGCTGTGAAGGTGAAAATCACTTCCTACATCACTTACCTGCATAGCAGAATATATTGCTATTCATTAAGAACCTAGACCAAAAAAAAAACACGATGCTTTTGATGGAATTGAAGAAAGTGGCTGAAAGCTTCACTCCCACGTGCTGATCATTATAGAATCTTCACTTGTCCAGCACTGGCAACTCGCCGAATTTACTAATAATAAAGCTCAAATTAAAAACCTCCATTCGTCTCCTGACCATCCTACACCAATTATTGAATTGACTGCAATAATCAGAAAATATGAAATGAATGTATGTACATAAGGCTACAGTATACAAATGGCAAAATAGCGTTAATTTTTATTTTATTTCACTATTGTACAAAAGGTCGGGAACACAATACTTGCATTCGTGCTTTGATAAAATTGCACACAGTTAAACAATTGAATATTTCTCTTAAATGGGTAAGAAACTTAAAAGAATGGAGTTGATTGAAATATCTGTGTTCACATTCTCAGTGAGATAGACTTCGTAAGATTTACAGTCAAACTATTATTCTAAACTAATGGAAACCAATAAAGTATTCTTTTTCCATATCAAAGGGTCCATTTTGCTGAGGTCTGTTGTCCTTTGTTGGCCATAACTGAACTGCAAGTGAGGTCAATGAAACGGCTACTAATAACAGAGTTTGTGTATTGAAGTTTGAGGGAACAATAGAGACAGCAGCACAAAGACGCAATAAAGGAATCTGTACCGGCATTGTACATCCTCAAATGTCATTATTTATAACTGCTATCTTCATTGTTTTTAATCTTTACATCTGACTTAATGTAAAGATAATGCGATGCTGCGTTTCTTTTTAATAATTTAAGCATTTTAGAATTTATTTTTGGGGATAGATTAATAATGAGAATTTCATTGGTTTATTATAGTCTACAGAAATCCAATTCAAAAATTGTAAATAAAAATACATTGTTCTCCGTTTTATGATGATGGCCGCAATCTTTCCGGCTAGACAGCCGTTTTTTCCTTCTGCCCATGACATCTGTCAGAAGTATGGAGAAGGAAAACTCTGCGTGTCTGGTGTAAAAATAACACCGGGGGGGGAATTGGAAAACCGGGCAGGATTGAAACACCCATGACAGAGCCGACCAGGGGGCACGGCTTGTCTCCCCCTGATGGCCCCAGTGCTACGAAGAAGCAGCTCCATTCGAGATACTCCCCGTATTTCTGGAGGAGCCGGGATCAGAAGCCCCAGCCAGAAATGCGGATCTCCGGCGTAGCGGAGTAGAGGAGCAGCGGAGTGACAATCCAACGTTGACTGTCACTCCTGAGAAGATTCGTGCCATGGGTTTTCCCACCAGTCATGTGTTAACAATGGGCAAGGCCTCAGCGCTCGCAGTGCAACATCAGAAAATAATCCCTTAGAATGTAATTGAACCGCTTAACGCTGTACTACGTTGAATTTTGACCTTTCCTATTAGGAACATGAGTCCAGGGTGTAAAGCACTCCTTATAATTCAGTTTACTTTGCACTGTGACAATCAGCTGGGGATTTTGCCATAACCTCACCTCGCATAAGCGTTTCCCCAACACTTAATTGTCCCTTAATAGCAAATAAAGCGAAATTAGAGATGAACAGCTCCTTGAGATTCAAAAGTGTCATCAGTTATTGACTTAGGAATAAAGTATCTTATACATTCCAGGTCTCCAAATAAGAAATCCAATATGTTGTTTTGTTGTATAGGAGAGATAAGAAGGAATAATTGCATTCTTATGTAAAGTTTTGGTGCTTATTAAAATGAAAGATGACAGCATAAGAGTTATTGATCTGCTGAAAGGCCAATATTCACATTGGAAATGTATTTTTTCTTTTATTGTTGGGTGGCAGCACGGAGCAGAATTCTGTAAGCGCAACTGACAGAAATGAGAATTTAGATTATTTTGTAAACAGGGGTGTCGCCGGTGCTATTTCCCATCAATACAATCATGAAAAGTGATTCATTAACTCTGTCGGGGCTTTGGACTAAACATATTGTACCACCCGACTGCTACAGGAACTACATTTGACCAACGAAGATCCTCAAGCACGTCTTTTTTTTAAAAAAGAAAACACATTTAAACACTGCTGCCAACCGAAAGAACCAAAGTTCAATCTCTGGTCGTTGCTGAGCTAGCTAGTCTTGGCCAAGTGTGACAAATGGTGTTAGCAAGGAAGGAGAAAAATCAATGTTTCCCATCCTGGCAACTCGCTCCCCTCCCTCTGGACACGGAGCCTGCAGGAACATTAATGTCCTATTTCAATAATGGATAAAATCGAACTGATTTTGTCCAAAAATACAAGAGCGTTGAGCTAATGGCCCAGAGGGTTGGCCAAATTAATTATTCTGATGGGACACACTTTGCTTACTGGCACATGGAAAATTTGTTCTGAGAACTTGGCATGTGGAATGCTTGGCTAGGAAAATCTGGCAAGGCAACAGCTCTTAAAAGGCTGCAGCTCATTTTTATTATTAAAAGAAAATTGCAGTAATGTTAGAACATTTAACTAACTGATCACAATGATAAAGGTGAGACATGTGGACAGCTGGTTAGGGAAGCTGCTGCAGGAGGCACATCAAAGTAAAATGGCTCCATTTGGGGCGGAAGGCCATGCTCCAGTAACAAGACAGAAACAAGCTGCAGATAGGAAGGTAATTGACTCAGTCAGTCCATTTCCTTCAGATCCCCATAAGTAGCTCCAAACAGGAATAAGATTTGCCAGTGTCAGGCAGAAAACAAAAGTCCTCTCGAATTTGGTTCATATCTTTATGGGGCTCAACTGTCATGGCACAAAAACAAATAGGAAACTGCCCATTGGAGGTACAATTTCAACCATTGTGCAGAAGCTGCATGATATATTTCTCTTGGCAATGGATTTGACACCAGAAGAATTGCAAACTGCTTTCAGATCTAGGTGGTCTCCATCTGATAGAGGCTGACTAAGTGGGGTCAGCACATGAAGTTAGAGAGAATGTCTGTATTCTGACAGCCAACCATTCCATGTTTTTCCTGTTTTGGTTGTGCAGGTGCCATAAGCCATCACAGCACCATAAAGACATCCTGGCATAACCTCATAAGTGCATAATAAGAAAAAGAGAGAAAAAACTTGCATTTTATTATCTCAGAATGCCCCCAAAGCACTTTTCAGCAAATTAAGTACTTCTGAAGTTACTGCTGCAAGGTGGGTAAATACTCTTGCCAATATTATGCATAGCAAGGTGCCACAAATGGTTATGTGAGAATGACTCAATAATCTGTTTTCATGTTGTTAATTGTTCTTTAATTGTATTTAATTATATGCAGGTGATGGGCATTAACTGGGGATTCAGTTGTGCCCCTATAAATAGACACAGACTGAAACTATGGTTGTTGGGTTAAGAAGTATATGTTTGTAACATGTATCTCTGTAAATAAATGCTGATAAAAGTGTGTGAAGATTAACACTAATGACTCTAATTCTATCATTGCCACCTGACTCTCAAGAGTATCACGTTGGCTGAGAGATACATTTTGGCTAGGATGCCAGGGAGAATTTCCCTACTCTTCTTCGAATAGTGCCCTGGGATTTTTTACATCCACCTGCCTGGGCACCTTGGACTTTGGTTTCACATCGCATCTGAAAGGTGGCACCCTAAGTGCTGCATTGATGCGTCAGCCTAGATTAGGTGCTCAAGCCTCTGGAGTGGGACTTGATTTCACACTTTCTGACTCAATATGCTATCAGTTGTGATTATGTAATTAACTATAGCTGGAACATAATTTAAGTACAAATGGTTCTGCTTGGCCTAAATAGCCAAGAGGTTATGGTACTGGGTTTGTAAACCTAAGATCAAGAGTTCAAATCTCACAATGGCAAACTATGAAACAATATAACCTCATCTGAAACAAATAAAAAGGGGTTTGTACTCGAAAGAGTTACTGGGTTTGTAACCCTAAGGTCAAGAGTTCAAATCTCACAATGGCAAACTATGAAACAATGTAACTTCATCTGAAAGAGATGGAAATGTGTTTGTACTCGAAAGAGTTACAAAGAGACTGTCGGAGGGTGAAGCTTGGCCTAAATAGCCAAGTGGTTATGGTAGTGGGCTTGTAACCCCAAGATCAAGAGTTCAAATCTCACAATGGCAAACTATGAAACAATATAAAGTCAGAATCAGAATTTGACCAGTCCTACACCGTCCCGGACCGAACCATTTATGATAACATCCATCTGGTCCGGGACATCATCCACCATTCCCAGAGGGCTGGTCTGTTGAGCGCCTTCCTGTCTCTCGATCAGGAGAAGGCGTTCGACAGGGTGGATCACGAATACTTACTCGGAACTCTGCGAGCTTTCGGGTTCGGGATGCATTTTGTCGCCCGGATCCGACTTCTGTACACTGCCGCGGAGTGTCTAGTGAAGGTTAACGGGTCCCTGACGGCGCCCCTTCGCTTTGGAAGAGGGGTACGTCAGGGCTGCCCCCTGTCTGGCCAGTTGTATTCTATCTGCGTGGAGCCTTTCCTGCGCCTCTTGCGGAGGAGGTTGTCGGGATTGGTTCTGCGCGGGCCGGGCATCAGGGTGGTCCTTTCGGCTTACGCCGATGACGTGCTCCTTATGTTTAGTGACCCGGCTGACCTGCGGAGGATGCGCGAGTGCCAGGAGGTCTACTCTGCCGCTTCTTCTGCCAGGATCAACTGGGGTAAATGTTCTGGACTCCTGGTCGGTCAGTGGCAGATGGATCCCCTACCCGAGGAGCTCAGGCCTTTCACCTGGAGCAGGACCAGCCTCCTCTACCTGGGGGTCCATCTCTGCCCCGCTGAGGAATCCTGGCCGGCAAACTGGCAGGAACTGGAGACGAAAGTCACCGCTCGCCTGCGGCGCTGGACAGGACTGCTCCGAGTGCTATCTTACCGGGGTCGAGTTCTGGTCATAAACCAGCTGATCGCCGCCATGTTGTGGTATCGGCTGGTCACTTTGACCCCTCCCCCGGACTTTGTCACAAGAATCCAGAGATTGTTAGTCGACTTCTTCTGGGACAAAAGATTGCACTGGGTCACTGCCGAGGTTCTGAGTCTCCCACTTAGGGAGGGTGGTCAGGCGCTAGTGTGCCTACGCACACAGGTGGCGACTTTCCGCCTTCAGACCCTGCAGCGATACCTCTACGTCGAGCCTCCTCCTAGATGGTGTGCCCTGATGACGTATTTCCTCCGTCAGGTGCACGGCCTGAATTATGACGTGCAGCTCCTGTTTATAGAACAGCTGGGCCTCGGTGGCTCCTTGCAGGCGTTGCCCGTCTTTTACCAGGACCTGATCAAAGTCTGGAAAGTGGTCGCCTCGCGACGCAGCTCTCCCCCGTCAGGAGTAGCGGCTATCGTCAGAGAGCCGCTGCTCAGGAATCCGCCCCTCCGTCCTTTTCAGTGGTTGGCGGAGAGGAGGGCTGTGGCCGCAGGGGTGACCAGGATCGGGGACGTGCTGGGTGGCGGAGGACTGGGCTGGATGCTCCCGCAGGAGTTGGCGCGACGCGCGTCTGTGAGTGTCCAGGTCGCAGCCGATGCCATCCAAGACCTGAGAACGGTCGTGCTCGGACCCGACATTATTTTGGGTCTTGAGGTGGCCCAGGTGCGCGGTGGTCTTCCGTCTGAGCGTTCCCCTGTTCGGACGGAATTCCACATTGGCCCCAAGCCCCGAACCCTCCCTCGGGTGCTGGTGCCCCGCAATATGAGCCGCCTCGGGGACATGCCCTCTGTGCCTTTTGGCACAGCAAAGAGGGGCTTTTTGTATGGACTGCTGCTGCACACCTTCCATTTTCTCGCCCTTGTCCGTCGACCGGACACGCCCTGGCGTGCCTTGTTGCCGTCCGGCGGCGGAGGCCCTCGATGGGAGGCCCTCTACGGAGGTGTCCTCCCCCTTTCTATCGGGGACCTGGGTTGGAGGGTGTTGCATGCAACAGTCCCTTATAATAAGAGGATGCATAGGTTCACGGACTCTCAGGACACATGCCCTTTTTGCGGTCTTGTGGAGTCCGTGGACCATGTATACATAGGGTGTTGTAGGCTGCACTCCCTTTTTAGTTATTTGAAAAACCTTTTATTGATGTTCTGTTTGCACTTCAGCCCCACGCTCCTGATCTATGGGCACCCGGTGCGGAAGGGGGTCGGGAAGGAGGAGGACCTCCTCGTGAACCTGCTCCTGGGCCTGGCCAAGTTGGCCATTAACAGGTCCAGGCAGCGGGCGATCGACGGGGGAGTCCCGCCCGATTGTTTGTCCCTCTTCCGCGGCTACGTTCGCTGCCGGATGTCCCTGGAGAAGGAGCACGCGGTGTCTGCTGGCACTCTCGAGGCCTTCCGTGCTCGGTGGGCACCGCGGGGACTGGGGTGTTTTGTTGACCCCTTTAATCACATTTTGATTTAAAGTTTGTAAGTTTCCTTTAAACTTTGTTCTTGGTTTTACAGCTGACCTGAATTGGGGCTGTGCCTGATTTATCCCAATTTTGTTGATTTGGTTTTCATTTAAAAGATTATCAAGAGTTCAAATCTCACAATAGCAAACTATGAAAAAATGTAACTTCATCTGAAACAGATGGAAACGGGTTTGTACTCAAAAGAGTTACAATATACTCAAGAGTTCAAATCTCACAATGGCAAACTATAAAACAATGTAACTTCATCTGAATAAGAACAGATGGAAACATGTTTACTTGAAAGAGTTACATCCTTTTACGGTACCCCGCACTGCACGCGAGGTGTGAGTAAGTTGCGGGACCTGGTCAGGTCCTTCGACTTAGTGGACGTCTGGCGAAATCTCCATCCTGACTCCAGCGTGTTCACCTTTGTGTCACCTGGAGTCGGAGCGTCCAGACTCGACCGCCTTTACGTTTCGAAGGCGTACGTGTCCTGCGTTCCGGCTGCTTCTATACAGCAGGTTCCGTGCACGGACCACCGTCTGGTGTGGGCGGAGCTCACTTCGTTCTGCGCTCGGACGGGGTCCGCGTACTGGCATTTTAATAACCTGTTGTTGGAAGACCAGCGGTTCCTGGACTCGTTCCGTCGCTTCTGGGCCGGCTGGAGAAGGAAGCGGGGAGGCTTCCCCTCCTTGAGGCTATGGTGGGACGTGGGCAAGACTCACGTCCGAGTTTTCTGTCAAGAGTACGCGAAGGGGTCGACAAAGAGACGCAAATCCAGGGTCGAGGAGTTGGAGAAGGAGGTGCTCGACCTGGAGGCACGTCTCCGTCAGCCCGACGCGGACCCGGCCCTGCGGTCGGTGTACGATGAGAGGAAGGGCGCGCTGCGGGACCTGCAACTGGTCGGGTCTCGGGGCGCGTTCGTGAGGTCGCGGATCTGTTTCCTTAAGGAGATGGACCGTGGCTCCCCCTTCTTCTACTCACTGGAAAAAAGGCACGGGGTCCGTAAGCAGCTCTTTACGCTGCTGGCCGACGACGGATCCCTTGTCTCGGATCCGGAGGGCATCAGGGCCATTGCCCGAGATTACTACACTGCCCTGTTCTCTCCGGATCCATCCAGTGAGGAAGCTTGCAGAGTTTTGTGGGAGGACCTGCCGCAGGTCGGCCCGGAGTGCGCCGGAAAGCTCGACTCCCCTATAAGTCTGGGGGAGCTGACCGGCGCACTCGACGGTCTTTCTAGGGGCAAAACCCCGGGACTAGACGGGCTGACCGTGGAGATCTTCAGGGCGTTCTGGGATGTCTTGGGGAGCGACTTCGCGGGGGTCCTGGGGGAAAGCATTGCTACCGGGGAGATGCCCCTTTCGTGGCGCAGGGCTGTGATTGCCCTGCTGCCGAAGAAGGGGGATCTCCGCCTTCTTAAAAACTGGCGCCCGGTCTCCCTCCTCAGCACGGACTACAAAATCTTCGCCCGAGCCATGTCTTCTCGGCTCGGCACCGTGCTGGACCACATGATCCACCCTGACCAGTCCTACACAGTCCCGGACCGAACCATTTATGATAACATCCATCTGGTCCGGGACATCATCCACCATTCCCAGAGGGCTGGTCTGTCGAGCGCCTTCCTGTCTCTCGATCAGGAGAAGGCGTTCGACAGGGTGGATCACGAATACTTACTCGGAACTCTGCGAGCTTTCGGGATCGGGATGCATTTTGTCGCCCGGATCCGACTTCTGTACACCGCCGCGGAGTGTCTAGTGAAGGTTAACGGGTCCCTGACGGCGCCCCTTCGCTTTGGGAGAGGGGTACGTCAGGGCTGCCCCCTGTCTGGCCAGTTGTATTCTATCTGCGTGGAGCCTTTCCTGCGCCTCTTGCGGAGGAGGTTGTCGGGATTGGTTCTGCGCGGGCCGGGCATCGGGGTGGTCCTTTCGGCTTACGCCGATGACGTGCTCCTTATGTTTAGTGACCCGGCTGACCTGCGGAGGATGCGCGAGTGCCAGGAGGTCTACTCTGCCGCTTCTTCTGCCAGGATCAACTGGGGTAAATGTTCTGGACTCCTGGTCGGTCAGTGGCAGATGGATCCCCTACCCGAGGAGCTCAGGCCTTTCACCTGGAGCAGGACCAGCCTCCTCTACCTGGGGGTCCATCTCTGCCCCGCTGAGGAATCCTGGCCGGCAAACTGGCAGGAACTGGAGACGAAAGTCACCGCTCGCCTGCGGCGCTGGACAGGACTGCTCCGAGTGCTATCTTACCGAGGTCGAGTTCTGGTCATAAACCAGCTGATCGCCGCCATGTTGTGGTATCGGCTGGTCACTTTGACCCCTCCCCCGGACTTTGTCACAAGAATCCAGAGTTTGTTAGTCGACTTATTCTGGGACAAAAGATTGCACTGGGTCGCTGCCGAGGTTCTGAGTCTCCCGCTTAGGGAGGGTGGTCAGGCGCTAGTGTGCCTACGCACACAGGTGGCGACTTTCCGCCTTCAGACCCTGCAGCGATACCTCTACGTCGAGCCTCCTCCTAGATGGTGTGCCCTGATGACGTATTTCCTCCGTCAGGTGCACGGCCTGAATTATGACGTGCAGCTCCTGTTTATAGAACAGCTGGGCCTCGGTGGCTCCTTGCAGGCGTTACCCGTCTTTTACCAGGACCTGATCAAAGTCTGGAAAGTGGTCGCCTCGCGACGCAGCTCTCCCCCGTCAGGAGTAGCGGCTATCGTCAGAGAGCCGCTGCTCAGGAATCCGCCCCTCCGTCCTTTTCAGTGGTTGGCGGAGAGGAGGGCTGTGGCCGCAGGGGTGACCAGAATCGGGGACGTGCTGGTTGGCGGAGGACTGGGCTGGATGCTCCCGCAGGAGTTGGCGCGACGCGCGTCTGTGAGTGTCCAGGTCGCAGCCGATGCCATCCAAGACCTGAGAACGGTCGTGCTCGGACCCGACGTTATTTTGGGTCTTGAGGCGGCCCAGGTGCGCGGTGGTCTTCCGTCTGAGCGTTCCCCTGTTCGGACGGAATTCCACATTGGCCCCAAGCCCCGAACCCTCCCTCGGGTGCTGGTGCCCCGCAATATGAGCCGCCTCGGGGACATGCCCTCTGTGCCTTTTGGCACGGCAAAGAGGAGCTTTTTGTACGGACTGCTGCTGCACACCTTCCATTTTCTCGCCCTTGTCCGTCGACCGGACACGCCCTGGCGTGCCTTGTTGCCGTCCGGCGGCGGAGGCCCCCGATGGGAGGCCCTCTACGGAGGTGTCCTCCCCCTTTCTATCGGAGACCTGGGTTGCATGCAGCAGTCCCTTATAATAAGAGGATGCATTGGTTCGCGGACTCTCAGGACACGTGCCCTTTTTGCGGTCTTGTGGAGTCCGTGGACCATGTATACATAGGGTGTTGTAGGCTGCACTCCCTTTTTAGTTATTTGAAAAACCTTTTATTGATGTTCTGTTTGCACTTCAGCCCCACGCTCCTGATCTATGGGCACCCGGTGCGGAAGGGGGTTGGGAAGGAGGAGGACCTCCTCGTGAACCTGCTCCTGGGCCTGGCCAAGTTGGCCATTAACAGGTCCAGGCAGCGGGCGATCGACGGGGGAGTCCCGCCCGATTGTTTGTCCCTCTTCCGCGGCTACGTTCGCTGCCGGATGTCCCTGGAGAAGGAGCACGCGGTGTCTGCTGGCACTCTCGAGGCCTTCCGTGCTCGGTGGGCACCGCGGGGACTGGGGTGTTTTGTTGACCCCTTTAATCACATTTTGATTTAAAGATTGTAAGTTTCCTTTAAAACTTTGTTCTTGGTTTTACAGCTGACCTGAATTAGGGGCTGTGCCTGATTTTTCCCAATTTTGTTGATTTGGTTTTCATTTAAAAGATTATCAAAAGTTCAAATCTCAGAATGGCAAACTATGAAACGATGTAACTTCATCTGAAACAGATAGAAACGTGCTTGTACTTGAAAGAGTTACAAACTCAACGAACTTTGCATTAATCTGCGCAAAGAAAATTTTGGGAGGCTTCCCCTCCTTGACGCTATGGTGGGACGTGGGCAAGACTCACGTCCGAGTTTTCTGTCAAGAGTACACGAAGGGGTCGACAAAGAGACGCAAATCCAGGGTCGAGGAGTTGGAGAAGGAGGTGCTCGACCTGGAGGCACGTCTCTGTCAGCCCGACGCGGACCCGGCCCTGCGGTCGGTGTACGATGAGAAGAAGAGCGTGCTGCGGGACCTGCAACTGGTCGGGTCTCGGGGCGCGTTCGTGAGGTTGCGGATCCGGTTCCTCAAGGAGATGGACCGCGGCTCCCCCTTCTTCTACTCGCTGGAAAAAAGGCACGGGGTCCGTAAGCAGCTCTTTACGCTGCTGGCTGATGACAGATCCCTTGTCTCGGATCCGGAGGGCATCAGGGCCATCGCCCGAGATTACTACACTGCCCTGTTCTCTCCGGATCCGTCCAGTGAGGAAGCTTGCAGAGTTTTGTGGGAGGACCTGCCGCAGGTCAGCCCGGAGTGCGCTGGAAAGCTCGACTCCCCTATAAGTCTGGGGGAGCTGACCGGCGCACTCGACGGTCTTTCTAGGGGCAAAACCCCGGGACTAGACGGGCTGACCGTGGAGTTCTTCAGGGCGTTCTGGGACGTCTTGGGGAGCGACTTCGCGGGGGTCCTGGGGGAGAGCATTGCTACCGGGGAGATGCCCCTTTCGTGGCGCAGGGCCGTGATTGCCCTGCTGCCGAAGAAGGGGGATCTCCGCCTTCTGAAAAACTGGTGCCCGGTCTCCCTCCTCAGCACGGACTACAAAATCTTCGCCCGAGCCATGTCTTCTCGGCTCGGCACCGTGCTGGACCACATGATCCACCCTGACCAGTCCTACACCGTCCAGGACCGAACCATTTATGATAACATCCATCTGGTCCGGGACATCATCCACCATTCCCAGAGGGCTGGTCCGTCGAGCGCCTTCCTGTCTCTCGATCAGGAGAAGGCGTCCGACAGGGTGGATCACAAATACTTACTCGGAATTCTGCGAGCTTTCGGGTTCGGGACGCATTTTGTCGCCTGGATCCGACTTCTGTACACCGCCGCGGAGTGTCTAGTGAAGGTTAACGGGTTCCTGACGGCGCCCGTTCGCTTTGGGAGAGGGGTACGTCAGGGCTGCCCCCTGTCTGGCCAGTTGTATTCTATTTGCGTGGAGCCTTTCCTGCGCCTCTTGCGGAGGAGGTTGTCGGGATTGGTTCTGCGCGGGCCGGGCATCGGGGTGGTCCTTTCGGTTTACGCCGATGACGTGCTCCTTATGTTTAGTGACCCGGCTGACCTGCGGAGGATGCGCGAGTGCCAGGAGGTCTACTTCTTCTGCCAGGATCAACTGGGGTAAATGTTCTGGACTCCTGGTCGGTCAGTGGCAGATGGATCCCCTACCCGAGGAGCTCAGGCCTTTCACCTGGAGCAGGACCAGCCTCCTCTACCTGGGGGTCCATCTCTGCCCCGCTGAGGAATCCTGGCCGGCAAACCGGCAGGAACTGGAGACGAAAGTCACCACTTGCCTGCGGCGCTGGACAGGACTGCTCCAAGTGCTATCTTACCGAGGTCGAGTTCTGGTCATAAACCAGCTGATCGCCGCCATGTTGTGGTATCGGCTGGTCACTTTGACCCCTCCCCCGGACTTTGTCACAAGAATCCAGAGATTGTTAGTCGACTTCTTCTGGGACAAAAGATTGCACTGGGTCGCTGCTGAGGTTCTGAGTCTCCCGCTTAGGGAGGGTGGTCAGGCGCTAGTGTGCCTACGCACACAGGTGGCGACTTTCTGCCTTCAGACCCTGCAGCGATACCTCTACGTCGAGCCTCCTCCTAGATGGTGTGCCCTGATGACGTATTTCTTCCGTCAGGTGCACGGCCTGAATTATGACGTGCAGCTCCTGTTTATAGAACAGCTGGGCCTCGGTGGCTCCTTGCAGGCGTTGCCCGTCTTTTACCAGGACCTGATCAAAGTCTGGAAAGTGGTTGCCTCGCGACGCAGCTCTCCCCTGTCAGGAGTAGCGGCTATCGTCAGAGAGCCGCTGCTCAGGAATCCGCCCCTCCGTCCTTTTCAGTGGTTGGCGGAGAGGAGGGCTGTGGCCACAGGGGTGACCAGGATCGGGGACGTGCTGGGTGGCGGAGGACTGGGCTGGATGCTCCCGCAGGTGTTGGCACGACGCGCATCTGAGTGTCCAGGTCGCAGCCGATGCCATCCAAGACCTGAGAATGGTCATGCTCGGACCCGACGTTATTTTGGGTCTTGAGGTGGCCCAGGTGCGCAGTGGTCTTCCGTCTGAGCATTCCCCTGTTCAGACAGAATTCCACATTGGCCCCAAGCCCCGAACCCTCCCTTGGGTGCTGGTGCCCCGCCATATGAGCGGCCTCGGGGACATGCCCTCTGTGCCTTTTGGCACGGCAATGAGGGGCTTTTTGTACGGACTGCTGCTGCACACCTTCCATTTTCTTGCCCTTGTCCGTCGACCGGACATGCCCTGGCGTGCCTTGTTGCCGTCCGGCAGCGGAGGCCCCCGATGGGAGGCCCTCTACGGAGGTGTCCTCCCCCTTTCTATCGGGGACCTGGGTTGGAGGGTGTTGCATGCAGCAGTCCCTTATAATAAGAGGATGCATAGGTTCATGGACTCTCAGGACACGTGCCCTTTTTGCGGTCTTGTGGAGTCCGTGGACCATGTATACATAGGGTGTTGTAGACTGCACTCCCTTTTTAGTTATTTGAAAAACCTTTTATTGATGTTTTGTTTGCACTTCAGCCCCACGCTCCTGATCTATGGGCACCCGGTGCGGAAGGGGGTTGGGAAGGAGGAGGACCTCCTCGTGAACCTGCTCCTGGGCCTGGCCAAGTTGGCCATTAACAGGTCCAGGCAGCGGGCGATCGACGGGGGAGTCCCGCCCGATTGTTT
Organism: Carcharodon carcharias; assembly: GCF_017639515.1. Classification (NCBI taxonomy): domain Eukaryota; kingdom Metazoa; phylum Chordata; class Chondrichthyes; order Lamniformes; family Lamnidae; genus Carcharodon; species Carcharodon carcharias. The sequence continues at coordinate 29,761,924 of NC_054472.1, read as the reverse complement.
GTCCCTCTTCCGCGGCTACGTTCGCTGCCGGATGTCCCTGGAGAAGGAGCACGCGGTGTCTGCTGGCACTCTCGAGGCCTTCCATGCTCTGTGGGCACTGCAGGGACTGGGGTGTTTTGTTGACCCCTTTAATCACATTTTGATTTAAAGTTTGTAAGTTTCCTTTAAACTTTGTCCTTGGTTTTACAGCTGACCTGAATTAGGGGCTGTGCCTGATTTATCCCAACTTTGTTGATTTGGTTTTCATTTAAAAGATTATCAAAAGTTCAAATCTCACAATAGCAAATTATAAAACAATGTAACACTCATGTGAAAGGGACTGGAAGAGTTTTTGGCTTGGCTTAAATAGGCAAGTGGTTATGGTACTGGGTTTGTAATCCTAAAATCAGGAGTTCAAATCTCACAATGGCAAACTATGAAACAATATAACCTCATCTGAAACAAATAGAAAGGGGTTTGTACTCGAAAGAGTTACTGGGTTTGTAACCCTAAGGTCAAGAGTTCAAATCTCACAATGCCATCTATGAAACAATGTAACTTCATCTGAAAGAGATGGAAATGTGTTTGTACTCGAAAGAGTTACAAAGAGACTGTCGGAGGGTGAAGCTTGGCCTAAATAGCCAAGTGGTTATGGTAGTGGGCTTGTAACCCCAAGATCAAGAGTTCAAATCTCACAATGGCAAACTATGAAACAATATAAAGTCAGAATCAGAATTTTGGCCTAAATAGCCAAGTGGTTATGGTACTGGGTTTGTAACCCCAAGATAAAGAGTTCAAATCTCACAATGGCAAACTATGAAAAAAAAATGTAACTTCATCTGAAACAGATGGAAACAGGTTTGTACTCGAAAGAGTTACCTTATATCACAACATCTCCCTTTAAGCTTGGCCTAAATAGCCAAGTGGTTGTGGTACTGGGTTTGTAACCCCAAGATCAAGAGTTCAAATCTCACACTGGCTAACTATGAAACAATGTAACTTCATCTGAAACAGATGGAAACGGGTTTGTACTCGAAAGAGTTACTTTAGCTTGGCCTAAATAGCCAAGTGGTTATGGTACTGGGCTTGTAACCTCAAGAAGAGTGTTCAAATCTCACAATGGCAAACTATGAAACAATGTAACCTCATCTGAAACAGATGGAAACGTGTTTGTACTCGAAAGAGTTACAAATGGTTCCTGAGGTTTGGCCTAAATAGCCAAGTGGTTATGGTACTGGGTTTGTAACCCCAAGATCAAGAGTTCAAATCTCACAATGGCAAACTATGAAACAATGTAACTTCATCTGAAACAGATGGAAACGTGGTTGTACTCGAAAGAGTTACAAATGGTTCCTAACAGATGGAAACGTGTTTGTGCTCGAAAGAGTTACAAATGTTTCCTGTTCATGTAGATCATGGGATTGATATGAAGAGATCTGGTGCCCACTTGAGCATCATTTAAACCAACCTACATTTGAGGAAACTATCAAAAAGCTGATGCTTCCTTTCCTCAAAGTAATGAAAACAAAAAAGGTAACATTCATCATTTGCTTGATGCAGGTGTGAACTGAGGACTGCCTAATGTGGCAGGTGTCCCATTGGGAGTTTGCAGAGAATGCAGTGGCACTAAAGATTTGTGAATAGGTAACCTTATTTTCTCGAGGAAGAATTGTCCCTGTTCAGGATATTATCTGCATCTTACTCTGCAGGAGGTAGTAGAGAGATGTGTGGCAGCTGCTCTTGTGAAATAAAGGTGCTGAGCATAGAGATAAGTGTCTATATCTGGATAGTGATATGTCTGGACCAATTATCTCTTGCCGTGTTCATTTGTTGGATCCTCATAAACTTCTTGTTTCAGATCCCAATCAAGAAGTCCACGCCCCCTCCCCCACACCCCCCCTCCCCCAACCCCCCACACCCTCCACCTCCCCCAACCCCCCCAACCTCCACCCCCCCACCCCCAGAAAAATATCCATCTTGGCTATTTAGTATAGTGCTATTTAATTCCAACACCAACGGAAATTAATGAAGAAGTATTGCAAGGAGTAAAATGAAAGAAACAAAATAAAAGTGTGTGAAGATTAACACTAATGACTCTAATTCTATCATTGCCACCTGACTCTCTAGAGTATCACATTGGCTGAGAGATAAAATTGCAAAAATGATAGAACACATCAGGCAAAATGGGATGAAAATAATTCAAAATAAAAGAATTACTTGTATCAGCAATAAAAAACGGCCACCGCTCTTTAAGCAGTCTGTTAGAACTGGCCAAGTCCCAGCACTTCCATTTGCCAGTTTATACCAGTAAGGAACATGCTGGGAACACAGCCTCACCTAAGGCCAGAAGATTCACTGGAGGATTGTTTTAAATTATTTGAACACTTAACTGTGACCTGCACATGCTAGCGTTGTGAAGTCATTTTTTTTTTTGCCCCAGAGTGTTATTAAAAATTAACCTACTGCACCATAGGAGCCATAGCAGCCATGGACTTTAAGAAAAGGCTAAGCTTGACTATGATATCTCATACTCAAATAGTCTGCTGAACCACTTACTGTACTGACAAGGCATGTGCAGAACCATAGCCTGGAATGAATCAGTACTATCAGGAGAGGAAGGGAGAGCAGAAAGAGTTTAAATAAAACTGCTGATATCCATCTGTTGATGCAAATGCTCAGCCACCAGACAGAGATGACTATGGGTGGCAAATATGAAGTCAATATATATATATGCAAAGGAACATGTTAGCCAAGATTTCCTGCTTTAGTACTCCTGAAATACAATTGTTCCTCAGGGTGGTGTCGTAGGCCCTACCATCTTCGGCTGCTTCATTAATGACCTTCCTTCCGTCATTAAGGTCATTAAGTGGGGATGTTTGCTGATGGTTGCACGATGTTCAGCACCATTCGCGACTACTCAGATACTGAAGCAGCCTATGTACAAATGCAGCAAGGCTTGGAATGAGAAATGGAAAGTAACATTCGCAGCATACAAGTGCCAGGCAATGACATTCAATGGCATTACCATCGCTGAATCCCTCACTATAAACATCCTGGAGGTTACCATTGACCAGAAACTGAACTGCCTACAAGGGCAGGTCAAGAGGCTAGGAATCCTGCAGTGAGTCGCTTACCTCCTGACTCCCAAAGCCTGTCTACCATCTACAATGCACAGGTCAGGAGTGTGATGGAACATTCTCTATTTGCCTGAATGAGTGCAGCTCCAATAACACTCGAAGCTTCACACCGTCCAGGAGAAAAAAAATGCTTGATTGGGACCCCTTCCACAAACAAACAGTCATTCCCTCCACCACCGGTGAACAATGGCAGCAGTGAGTATCATTTACAAGAGGCACTGCAGGAACTCACCAAGGCTCCTTAGACAGCACCTTCCAAACCCATGACTGCTACCGTCAAGAAGGACAAGAGCAGCAGATATATGGGAACATCACCACCAGGAGGTTTCCCTCCAAGCCACTCACTATCTTGACTTGGAAATATATCGCCATTCCTTCACTGCCGCTAGGTCAAAATCCTGGAACTCCCTCCTTAACAACACCGTGGGTGTACCCACACCACATGGACTGCAGTGGTTCAAGAAGGCAGCTCACCACCACCTTCTTAAGAGCACTTAGGGATAGGTAATAAATGTTGGTCTAGCTAGAAACGCCCTACATCCCGTGAATTAATTAAAAAAAGGAAAATTCCACAGCCCTGGACTGTGATTTCCTGAGCAGAACCTCTAATGGATAATCCCCATCTTTGCGTCCCTAAAGCTATGGAACCATATTAGTAACGAACCTATTGAATAAAAGAAAAAAATGTCTAAAATGGACCAAATTCAGAATGCAGGTATATGCTCACAATTCACTGCTTTGGATTGATTTTTTTTCATTATACTGAGTAATGTTACCCCACTTTCAACCATATCCTTGACTTAGATGCATGTATTTTCTGTTATGTGGGTCATCGGAACATACATTCAAGGGCTATGCCATAGATTGTATCTGCAAAATCTTCCCTTTAAAATCTTGCAGTGCCTCCAGCAGCAGGTGGCAATGGTGGGGGAGAGCAGGGAGCATGGGAACTGATCAGCCCCTTGGGGCCCCTCTCTGCAGGTAATTGTGTATTTGAAAAACTGAGGGGTAGGGCCAGGGCCAGATGCTGTGAAGTGAAGGAGAAAGCAGCCAAGACAAAGCCAGGACTTGTGATTTTCAATGTGGCTGAGACTGCCTAAAGAGCTAGGAAAGGGAATTGGAAATCTAGTCAGAGTGGCCAGCAAGCATTCTGAATCTGAGAAGCCTCATGAAGACAGAGCAGAGCAGGACTGCAGCAAGGGGCTGGGCAGAAGGACAAGCCTGAATACACCTGGTGAGTGCTGCACTAAGGGGCTGAGTCCTCAACTAGAGCAGAGATCTGGAGCATTGACAGTGAACAGTCTCTGTGAATAGTTGGTTCTTGGAGTTACGCTTTCCCTTGACATTTATACGTTTTGATGCCAGTGGAATAAAGGAACTTTGCTTTTTAACCTCCAGCATTTTAGTGGACGGCAGAACAGTTGGACAACTGCGCATGTTGTACAATCTCCTCACTAAAGCTGGCCATGGAGCAGTCACTGTTGGAGCCGCTCACAGCCTCTTGCAATGTCAGCATCCCGAATTGGACCAGTCTCCCCCATGGTTGAAGCTAACAGGGCAGCCATGCAGCGCATTAATCTCTGGCCATCCAAGTAGCAGCCAGCATTCTCTGGGAAGCATTAAGGGACCATCACACTTAACCAGGACAGATCCTTGGCACACCAATGCTAACCATGTGCCTGTCTCTGTCATCCTGCAGGAGAAGTACATCAGGATCATGGAGTGTGGTGAACTAGATGTTTGCCTGATGGCCTACGCAGCATGAAAATGACGGAGGAGAGAGTGACTGAGGTTCCTGGCTGTTCAGAGGCCATGGCTGCTGACACCCATACGGCGGCCTCAGACTGCAGCAGAGCAACGGTATAATGAGGCTCATGCGGCAGCTTGCAAATTGATGCAACAGACCATCGGACTGCTGAAGACACGGTTCTGGTACCTGATGCCTGGACTGGTCTGGTCCACAGAGGGTATCATGCATAGTCGTCATCTGCAGTACCCTTTACAACCTAGTGCTGCAGCCGGGAGATGAGCTGGCTGAGAAGGAGATGGAGGAGCTGCGCATCTCCTGAAATGAGGAGGATGCTGATGGGGATGAGGGTGAGGAGGTCCTTGGAGGTGCCGATGATGGGATGTGTGATGGATTTGGGAGTGTGAGAGCTGAGAGTGCAAGAAGATTCCTGTTGGAATAGAGGAGATTATTCATCCTCTTGCAGCACACGGTCGCTGTCCTCTTTTGAAGGGTGTTGGCACTGACCAACACTGCCACCGCCTTCCAAGCCAGATTAGAGCTGTTGCTGCCCATCCTGCAGCCAGAGTGGAAGAAAGGACATCCCTGTGGGCCTCCAGGGCATCCAAAAGGCACTCGAGGGATGTGTCACTGAACCTGGGGGCTGCAGTTTTCTTCAGTTTTAGGGCCATGTCTTCCATGCAGCAGTGGTGGTCTGGAAGCACGGAGATGTGTGCTCATGGCTGGCCTTTAAATATGGCACCCAGCATGATGCAATGGCGGGTTGCTGGCGGGCGGGCGAATGAGAGCCCACATGCCATGGAAATGGCCTGTTTCCCAGAAGTGCATAAATAATGCGGCGGGTTTGGGATGACACGGGGTGAAAAACTGCCATTGCGGCCGGTGGGTAAAACATAATTTCTCCTGCCCACTACCACACAGTGCAAATCTGGGACGATTCCACCTTAAGCTGTCTGCTAGTCTAAAAAGAGTCATTATTACAAAACAATTAATGGATACAATAATGAATAATTTAAAAAGGAAATCAGCCCCCTTGTCCCAATCTGTCCTGTTCAATCCTACACCTTCCACTGCCTAACAGCTGACAGGCAGCAGATTTTTTTTAAACATGTAAATGGTGCAGGCATTAGTGTTTAATAATAGTGACATTGAAATATTGGAGATAATATTTGACACTCAGTGCATTCACAGGCAGTTTTCTTTTGTATGTTTTATAGAGACCCTAACTCATTTATCAATGTGTTATAGTATAGTTTAAAATAATGGACAGAAAAATGTCAATAATATACTGAGAGTTTAGTTCCAAATAACTGTAATTGTTACCTTATTATAGCATGCAAAGGGTACTAATTAGTAGCAATATAACATAGATTTTATTCTTCTCAAGAGGAAACTGTACTAACATACTAATGACAATGCCAGAGGATCATCAGGTTGTTTTGGATGAAGATCATTCAGCTAATCTTTGCTCAACTATCCAGAAAGATATTAAAATTTTCTGTGGCTTCACAAATGTGTCAGTTGTGACTTAGTGGCAGCTCACTCACCTCTGAGTCAGAAGGTTGTAAATTGAAGACCCACACCAGAGGTTTGAGCACATAATCTAGGCAAGCAATTCAGTGCAGCATTGAGGGAGTATTGCTTTGTTAGAGGTGCTGTCTTTCAGATGAAATGCAAAGCTGAGGTTCCATTTGCCCTCTCACATGAATGTAAAAGATCTCCTGGCTTTAATTTGAAGAACAAGGGCATTCTCCCTGGTGTCCTGGCCAATATTTATTCTTCACCAATAACACAAACAAATTATCTGTCCATTTTCTCATTGCTTTTTATGGGACCATGCAGTGTGCATATTTCCCTGTGCACCGGTGACTACATTTCTTTTGAATTGGCTGTGAATATTTCGAGATGTCCTGAGATCGTAAAGACGTTATATAAATGCAAGTCTCTCTTTTGCAAAAGATCGTAGTAATTTCAGCTGGGATTTTCCAGTCCCACCCATGTCAGGAACAGTCGTGGGCGGGAATGGAAAATTTGGAGAGGCAGCTAAAGGTCCATTGGCTTTTGGTAGACCAGAGAATCCCAGCTGTGAGTAGGCATGGGAAATCCTGCCTTTCACCTCCATTCTTCCTCCTGGAAGTCTATTTCCTACATTAATCACTTGTGTGCAAAACCATTTCTTGATACCTGTTCTATATTTGTCTTTTACTGTTTTGATCCAGCTTCCCACTCTCATCTGTTAACTTCAAGTAATGTTCTGTGTTTGTCTTTTCCAATTCCTTAACTAGCTTTATTTCTACATAAAATCACCCTCAAACTTCAATAGAAAGGAAAACTGGGGTGGAATGTGTATTGCCACAAGTCAAAAAGTGCCCTTGTTTCCCAGATGAAAAGCTCAAGTTTTGTCAGTCTTTCCCCTTAACTAAAAACTCTTAATACCAGGGATCAGTCTTGTTGCTCTTTTCTGTGCACAATGCTGAAGATACTGTTTGGTCAGAGGACTTTGCAGTTTGACTATGAATTTCTTTTATATTGTATTCTACTGTTTTGACCATATGTTTCAATTATCTATTGTCTTTTTTTTCTGATTGCTGCTCTGCATTAGTTTGACTTTTGAGTTTGAATCCAATAAGAATCTGAGGTCTCTTCCTTTGCTATTTCAACTTGTTCACAAAGTACATGTGCCACTTATTTTTCTTCCTATGTCCAGTACTTTATATTTGTCTGTATTACATTTCTTCTGCCATTTTCTCTGTCAATTAGTATATTCATTTTAACTCACCTTGTAATTACTGATGTGCATCCTCTTATTCTACTGACTCTCCTGAATTTGATATCATTTGCAAATTTGGCCACTTTACATTAAGCTTCTGAATCCAGGTTACTTATGTCTTTCAGGAGCATGATTAGTTCCAATTCTGAGTCCTAAAGCACCCCACTCAATGCGTATTCCACCTGGACTTAAGCTCTTTAAAAATATTAATTGTTTTCTACCTTCCACTAATTTCTTACTCATTTCCAGGGATTATACCATTGATGCTTTTAACTTTAATGATTAGCTTTAACATAGAACTTTAGCAAATACTTTTTGAAGCATGAGTATGCCAGGTTGTAGGATTCCTTCGGTTCATTTTTAATGTCACTTTCTTATAGAAGTCAAGGAAATTAGTCAGGTGGCCTCCCTCTGAGCAAACCTTCCATCCAAATTTTCTCCCTCTGATCTTGGTAGGTTTCCCACATAGGGAAGCATTACTAGGAGAGCAGGAGAAGGAGGGTACCCATACAATTTAAGGCAGGCAACTTGCTTTGGAAACAACAAAAATATTCTAGGCCTGATAAAATTACAAAGTTCACCAACCACTCCACTGTGTCTACATATATTTGGTCGTCCGACTTTGGGTCTTTATATTCCTGACATAATTTCATCTTGTTGAGGAGTTCCCAAATCCGTGGTTGGCTTCTAGGAGAGAAGGGCTACCCCTTAAGGAATTAGATTATAACCCTCTTTAGAAGCCCACAAATGAAGGCAGAGTGCAACACAACAGCAGCCATGTTGCCACCAGGACTACCACTACCGTCGATCAGGCAATTGGCATTTTAAGGATGCGTTTCAAGTGCCTTGATCACTCAGGTGGAGGCCTGCAATACTCCCCAGCAAGGGTATCAAGAATAGCAGTGGTGTGCTGCATGCTGCACAACATTGCCCAGCAGAGGGGCTGAGAAATCAATGACAATGATGCCATGGGCAGAACTCCAAACTCTGAGGAGAAGAAAGATGAGGGTGAGGAGGAAACTCCTGTCCATTTGGAAGATTTCAAAATGGATGAGGAGGCTGCCAATGGCAGAGCAGCTGGGAGGCATGAGCATGTTGGCAGAGCTGACTGTGCAGGAGCAGATGGGTCCTTGTGCAAAATAGATTGTCATAAGGTCCTCCCACATCATAATTGCCATCGCCCAGTCCCTGGTGACATACTTCTACCTTGAATGAACCTTGTTCATTGACTGCCCAACTTGCACAAGGGAGTGAATAAATATCAATGAGTTGAACTCAGTCTCATTCTTATGGCTGAAACCCTCATCATCATAACCATGGGGCTCATCATATTGCAAACACACATGGTAATAAACCATTCACAACCTGACCCCTCACATCAATGCCAATGACCCGAAATGAGGGGCCCATGCAGCCAAATTGTCCATAATCAAACCGTACCCACAAGGCTGAGAGTGACAATGTCAGAATTCAAACACTATACATGCTGATAGGATTTTATGTTGTAGCATACATGCAGTTAAGGCATCTTGTACATGATGAGCCCATAACTGTGCAACAACAGCTCTTTGATGAACCTGTGCACCATCCATTCCAGCCAATGGTCCCATTTTGGATGTGGGAACCACATACAACTTTCATGTCTTCCATATATTCCTCGCACAAATCACATCCTGTGACAGCTGGAATGCAAATGCAGCCAAAATAATGGGCACAGCAGATGACCAATATTACCTGCACAACGTGTTGCCTCTCGGGCTGAGATGCTACACCTAGGCCAGTGTGTAACACTGCAGTGCAGATGAATGCCTTGCACACAACATTCATGCTTGATACGTACCTACCATCCAGCATTTGTTGGTGGAGTGTGATCATTGATCCTCCCTTAAAGTCAAACTTGGATGACAATAAAAGATACAAGGATCATTTCACTGCTTGAGCCTTTGAACACTGGAAATCTTACGAGATGCAGCAGCGAAGGAAGAAGCACTCTGAAGCATCACAAATCAGCTGACAAACTTGACCCTGCTGACAGCATGTCGAAATGGACCTCAACATGCCACCCTCTTTATTACTGGTAAGAACTGCCTTCATGATGTCACCATTGTTTTTGAGCTTATTATACAAACACACATTGAGTCATGTACAAGTGTATGTAAATATGCTCAATGTGAAAAGTGTGGCCATGGTGCATCCATTGGTGCTGTAGACGAGATGGCGCCCTTTGCTCTTACACACTCCTTTGGTGTGCCCCCTGTGTTGCCTCAGAGGAAGTAGAAGCAGGCTGTTCACTTCTCTGTCTAAACAGCAACGAGGAGTGTGGTGGCCTGCCTCATTGTGCAGACACCCATTGAGGACCTTCTTCAGACTGAAGCCTCTGCACCTCTGCAAGAGCAGCTGTCGTCACTGGCATATGTACAGCAGACGAGGGCTCTTGCGGAGGGGCTGGAGAGGTGAAGGAAGATGGGGGTGCTGAGAAGCTCTTGGTACCCTCACCTTCCTCAGTGACCTGCGCAGCCTTAGGGTTGTCCTTAGGTGGGGTTGATGGGGCTGGCTGCTGGTGTGCAGCAGTTGTCCGTTCCAGCAACTGATGTGCCAACAGTGTGATCATCCAGTTAATGGTACACAGCTCTTCATGTGTCAGTGGATGTGAGTGCTCATACTCTGAGTGGACTGATCCAGGCTACTGCGTGAGCCTTGCATCCCTTCCTGGCTGGGATGCTCTTCTTGTATCCACTCTAAGTTGCTACATGTGTATCTCCATGAGATTGGCCAACCTCTCATGGTCACAGTTCATGAGATTGAACTCTAGGGAAAATGCGGAGCTCATGACAGCAATGGACTCCCCCATTCACTGTCTGAGAGCTCCCACTACCTCAGGGAACTCCATCAGATGTCCACACATCTGCTGCTGATTATCTAAATACTATGCCCCAAAAGGTGACTCCTGAGGCTCCACATTCCTGCCCACTGGAGCATCATTGTTACTTTCCTTCCTTCTCCAAGGGGTGGCTGTGCACAGATGTCTCTGACACTGACATCTCCTCCTACACTCTGCTGTGGCGACTTTACCCTGTGGCACCAATTCTACATACGCACTATATCCCTCTAAAGCGCTTGTATCTGAGTTGGAGGAGTGTGGGCTAGTCAGATGTGATGCTGCCTTATTGGATATCTCTTCCTCCTCTTGATGCCCAAGGGATGATCTGGCCTGGGGTGAATGAGGGAGCAGGGCTAGGATCTGTGTGAGGTACAAATGGAGTTATTTAGTTTTAGCCCACCTTATTGTGAATGCCCACTCAGATGCATGCCATTGCCTTAACCATGCTCATACTGCCCAAATGACAATCCTATCCTTGCAATCCCTCTCAAGCTAACATCCCATTGTGTTCAGCGAAGTGACAGCACGATCTCCACCATTAACACTATGTGGCAAGGTGATTTCAACACTTTAACACCCGCTAACAGCAATTCACCATCACCAACAGACAGCTGTTCAGACACCCTGTCAATCTCCATGGCCATCTGCTCCATGGGATGGATGCATCTTAGCCAGGCTGACCCACCCCAGTCTGGCCCATCTCCATGGCATCCTTTGCCCTTTTGCTATGCAACAACAATATGTTTTCATGTCAGCCTGATACATAGTGCATGGACGGGATATTGCTCTTCAATGCTGTGTATCACAGTGCTCATTCACGTGTGTTCTGTGCATACCTACATGAGCAGCTTACACATACAAGCTTCAATGCTGAAGCAGAGGTATGCGTCATGTCTCACACCTTAGCTACAGCAGGTAGATATGACTCTCCCCTAGAAGCTGTGTGTGGGTGAGCCAAGCAACTTATCTTGCCGGAACGCAGCAAGTCATTGAACCTTTACCTGCACTGAAATCATGAACGCTGATGGTCTCCCGCTGCATTCAATGTAGCCGCTATTGAATCTTGGTTGCTGCAGGGGCATTATGTCAGCCAGTAGGGCATAAGATTGGTCTCATCTTCTGGACCTCTTCCACCAAAACATGGATGTGCTGGTCAGGAAAGGGTAGGCAGCTGGACCCATCCTTTCCCCACATCTCCTGTGTGACATTCTATGAATGAATCTTCCAAAACCACCTAGAAAGACAAGAGCAGCAGATACATGGAAACACGGTGGTTCCCCCGCAGGCCACACACCATCCTGACTTGTTAATATATTATCATTCCTTCACTGTCACTAGGAAAAACCCTGGAATTCCCTTCCCTTTGGGTGTACCTACATCACATGAACGGCAACAGTTCATGAAGGTGGCTCACACTACCTTCTCCAGGGCAATGAGAGCTGGCTAATAAATGCGGGTCGAGTCAGTGACGCCCACATTCCTTGAATGAATAAAAAAAGAACAATAAGGTGAAAAGCATCACAAACTATTTAGATTACAATGCTCTCATTCACTTTTATGTGTGAACATGTATTAACCATTTTTACCATATCAATGATTACTGGTAAGGCCTGGTGGAGAAAATGTCTCTATGCAAATGCTTGGTACCACGTATGTTGCGGATGTGACTCTAAGGTAGCATGCTGTACCCCACGACCGCTGACAGCTCTACTGACTTACTCCCTCTTAGTTGCATCGTTATGCCATAACAGTGTGTGGATGTGAAGGACCTGCTCAAAGGCCAACAGTATGGGTGCTTTCTGACATATGGGTGGCAAGAAGGCAATTGGATGCGATAATGAGCATGGCACCATTCACCATTCATCCACCCACTGAATCTTGGCAGCTAACTACCTGACTGCATAATATTTGTAGCAGTTAGTGGTGGCAAGACAATGCTATCTCCATGGCTGTGTCTTCAGAATCCATTCCATTCTTTCAGTCCTTCAGTGGAGTCCACTTTGATTAGGCAGCAACAATGACAATCCTCCTATCGGGAAAGATCATAATGGGCCATCCGCTCCAGGACTGGCTAACAGTTGGACAACATTTACAGAGTTCCCACTCACCTGACACGGCAATGATGTCTTCTCCAAGGCACAGGGACTTCACCATTAATGACCTACCTCTCAAATGGGCGTTTCAGAAGGCCTGCTTTTTATATCCTCCCGAGTCGCTCAACCAGTGCTGGGCCCGCTTCTGACCACTTACTACTTCCAGGGTCACCTGTCCCAATTCCTATTCTAGTTCATACCCCTGGACTGAAACTCAGGAGTCATGCAGCCATTTTTAAAGGTCGAGATTATGGAACCAGGATTTCTCCCATCCCTGTGCACCTGACCCAGGAGCGAAAATCTGGGCCTCAGCTCTTGATATTTCATTTTAGTTCTATCGTTGTTGTCTCATTGAAAGCTGTCCGCCTCTTAACCAGGTGGGAGCCTTGGGTGTCCAACATAGGTGACGACAGAAAGTCTGCCACGCAAAATATTCTAATAATTCTCTGATACGTTTTCCATCCCCAACTGCCCAGTACTGCTGGTAAACTTGTGGATATGCAAAGATAAATCTTGTTTCAGGTTGCCCTTTTAAACCAGCTGTATTTAAGATGATAGGTGAGATTTTCTTGGCTCCGATTCCAGAGTACACGGATTAACCTGTGATATTGGAAAGTCAGGTGGATCCAAGCACATACCCGCAAAAGTACTCACCAATTAATTTTACACTTAAGTTAACTTCGAGGCAAATTGGGAAGGTTCTTTCACAGGTTTGCACACCAACCTCTGATATAGCTGGCCTGGGAACAGGCTCAGTGCATAAGTCTTATTTGGTGCAAAATGTTGCAATGGTTTGTAAGTTGAGCACAAACCTTGAAGGAAGAACAAAACCATATTCAAACAAACACAGACAGAATGACTTTAACCCAACCCACTCAGTGGGAACCAGGCAGCCACACAGTTAGCACCACTTTGGTAAACTCCCCACCTGGTTTCTGTCCAGTTCCTACCTATTCACCCGCTGAACCGCCCATTTTGTTTTGAATGGCAGAGGCATCTATGAGAGTTAGGCGGACACATACCTCATGAGGGGAGAATGAGGAGCAGCAGCAACCAGGAGAGGCAGCAGATGAGGGATGACTGCTTGTGGAAGGCCTTACCCAGCACTCAGAGCTGATAGGTCAAGAGTCACTTTAATGTATACCTCTACATGAGGAGGCTATACTTCTCCAGACAGATTGTTATTAATCTCTGCACCCTCCTGTATTAAGACATGCTGCCTTCTGGGTATGGTAGCCATGCTTTGCTAGTAGCTGCCAAAATCAACCTTGCCCTTAAACCTTTTGCCTCAGGTTTCTTTCAGGGTACTTAACTGAACACCTTTCAGTCTGAAATGCAAAACTGCATTAAGCAAATCACAGATGTTCAGTTTGCCAAGACCAACCAGTTTATCACTTTTCGTGTGGAAGCCAAGAGTCAAAATGAGAGAGCACTGGGATATGCAGCATTAGCTACCTTCATTTGTGGGGAGGAGTCTACTGACTACACTTACGGAGACATCAATTTGCCAGAAGACAGGCCAGCAGCTTTTGTCAATATGAAATGTTTGCACTCCATTACTGTCCAGTTAGCCTGTGATTGATGTATATCGGTCTTGAAAGGCAATGATTTCCAGAACTTCCTGTCCATCAGGGTGCAGATCCTCTCTTGGTGTTTTCCTCACCTTTGTGTTGTGTGTCATTTGAGAGGGTAAGAGTTAGACTGTGTCTATTGAAAAGGAGAGTGCGTATGCTTGGGACATTTGCACGTAATGCATATGCTGAGAGGAAGAAGAAGCCAGGTATAAGCTGGATGGGAGGTGCTGTTCATAAAGCAACAGCATGGAAAATTGCATGAAAAGGGGGTTATTAGCCAAGTTCCTGGTTCTGCAATTGCTACTATGTGAAATCAGAATGTTGTGGAGATAGCAAGCAAGAGTTGACTATGTGTTTGAAATGAAAATATGAGGTAGTATCATGCGCTCTTCTGATTGGTGTAGGAAATGATGAAGAGAAAGACATTTGCTTTGAGTGCTGGGGGGAAGGAAGGACTTTTGACAGTTGTTTTTGAGAGAGTTGGAAAAATAGACTTACCCTTCCCTGCTCTTGTCAGCCCATTGAATCATATCTGATATTGGATTTAGATCCCTGGGGCTGATGCCCCTGAAACTGACCATTTCTGTCACCTCTCTCCAGGCTCTTCGAGGTCTTGTTGATCTGTTTCCCAGGAAACAGAACACTCCTCCTTGCCCTTAACACTTCCACTAAGACATCCAACAAGGTATTAGGCAACGTCACAGCTCATTTATGAAATTCCGCACATTCTAACACATGAGAGATCAATCTTGCAGCAGTGAACCTCCCTTTAAGAGGTTAATTCACATTTTAATAAGTCTGTAGCAGCTCACAGGAATCTTGTCAGGACAGTGCCTGCTTTTCACAATCATGTAAGCCCACCAATCAAATGTAAATTGAGGATGATGGGCCTATTTGGCACAACCCCTACTCTGTATTTGACCAAAACTTGACCCAAGTTAAAATTCCTCACCTTACTGCATAGCTTTTCTCAATTACGCACTGATAGTTACTTTTGAACTTGATCAACAATTATTTAAATTCAATAAGCCCTGAGAACTATTGAAACTGCTTAGACATATTTTAAACCCTGTCAATCATTGTGCGCAGTTGAGTTGAGCCACATGAAATCTTAATTAGGACACTGCAAAGTGCTCCTTACTAACATCTGGGGGCTTGTGCCAAAATTGGGAGAGATGTCTCACAGACTAATTAAGCAACAGCCTGAAATAGTTATACTCACAGAATCATACCTTACAGATCATGTCCCAGACATCACCATCACTGACCCTGGCAGGACAGACTGAGCAGAGTTGGAAGCATAATGGCATACAGTTGGGAGGGATTTGCTTTGGGAGTCCTCAACATTGAATGCGGCCCCCATGATGTCTTATGGCATCAGGTCAAACATGGGCAAGGAAACCTCCTACTTATTACCACATAATGCGCCCCCCACCTCCCCCCGCCCCACCCCATCAGCTGATGAATCAGCGCTCCTCCATGTTGAACACAACATGGAGGAAGCACTGAGGGTGACAAGGGCGCAGAACGTATTCTGGGTGAGGGACTTAAATATCCATCACCAAGAGTGGCTTGATAGGACCACAGACCGAGCTGGCTGAGTCCTAAAGATATAGGTGCTAGACTGGGTCTGTGGCAGATGGTGAGTGAACAACAGGGAAAAATATATTGATCTCCTTCTCAGCAACCTGCCTGCTATAGATGCATCTGTCCATGATAGTATTGGTGGAGACGAAATCCCATCTTCACATTGAAGATACCTCCGTTGTGTTATGTGGCACTACCACCATGCTAAATGGGATAGATTTGGAACAGATCTAGCAACTCAAGACTGGGCATCATGAGGTGCTGTGGGCCATCAGCAGCAGCAGAATCGTACTCAACCACAATCTGTAACCTCATGGCCTGGCATGTCCCCCACTCTACCACTACTACCAAGCCAAAAGATCAACCCTGGTGTAAGGAAGAGTGTAGGAGGGCATGCCAGGAGCAGCACCAGGCATACCTAAAAATGAGTTGTCAACATGGTGAACAGGACCATTTGTATGCCAGACAGCATAAGCAGCAAGTGATAGACAGAGTTATCTGATTCCACAACCAACAGATCAGATCTAAGCTCTGCAGTCCTGCCACATCCAGTTGTGAAGGTGGTGGACAATTAAACAACTCACTGGAGGAGGAGGCTCCACAACTATCCCCATCCTCAATGATGGAGGAGTCCAGCACATCAGTACAAAAGATAAGGCTGAAGTATTCACAACAATCTTCAGCCAGAACTGCCAAGTGGATGATCCATCTCGGCCTCCTCCAGAGGTCCCCAGCATCACAGATGCCAGTCTTCAACCAGTGTGATTCACTCCATGTGACATCAAGAAATGGTTGAAGGTACTGGATACTGCAAAGGTCCTGACAGTACTCCGGCAATAGTACTGAAGACTTGTGCTCCAGAACTTGGTGCACCCCTAGCCAAGCTGTTCCAGTACAACTACAAAATTGCCCAGGTCTGCCCTGCACACAAAAAGCTGCACAAATCCAACCTGGCCAATTACCCCTATCAGTCTACTCTCCATCATCGGTAAAGTAATGGAAGGAGTCATCAACAGTGCTATCAAGCTGTAGGGGGTGGTGGTGTGTGTCAGCTTCACCTCTGACTTCTGAGCGGTCCAAATCACTCCCATTCCCTGGGTTCTAGACCTTGGACTTATTTGGGGGTTGTGAAAAAGTGCAGCAGACAACTGGTTTTGGTGCAAGAAAAAAAACTGGGTTTACTGAAGTCACAAATGAACTTATAACATTAGGATTACACTGAGATTATACAGACTTACAAAGTACACTTAGTTAAGAATGGGGAACACATGGCATAACAAGGGAAAAATCACGTTACTAATCCTCTTACCCTTGTGCCACCGCCAAAGCCTAACTAAATTGAACTAGGAGAGGTCAGGGATGATGCTCACCAACCAGGGTTCTTTGACAGTTCGAAATCCAGCCAGGTGAGCCAGTTGCAGTTTTGGGGTGCACTCTTTGTGTCCTCTGGGGCCTGCTGTCCCCACGTGGTCCTGGTCTGTGGAATCTGCAAAGGTTCTTCAGCTGGGTGGAGGACGCGGTTGTGGGTGGTCGATCTTTATGGAGGGCTGTGTTTGCGGTCTTCTTGTCTTCAGTTGAGCCTGCTACCTCATGCCCTCGCCATGCTGTTGCCTGCGGGCCTGCAAACCTCCAGATCTCCTCCCTCCGCTTGGCTCAGCTACCTTTCTCTGCTTAAACTCCGCTTCAATCGCTCCAAAAAATGCTCACCCTCCAAAAAACCGCTCACCCTTTGTAACTGGATGCCCAGTTATACTGTTTTTCGAATTACTTATCGGAATCCAAATCAAAATTAGTTCTTTGTCTGATTTTGGTGGGCTTCTTCAGGTGATTGCTATCTCGTTGTTTTTAATGGGCTCGCATGACGTTTATCATTGTCTTCCTGTCCCTGTAACTAGTCTTGAACTGAAAGCCATTGTATATGTGGAGTATTGATAGGTTTGCATAATTGCATTGATTGCTGCTTTCCTGGCTTAGTAGTTAGTAGCGATTATTTATGCAAGATTTTTATGGGCTTTAATTTCGTGTAAGATGAAGTCTTTCTCTGGGTTGATTATTTTAAAGGGAAGAATGCATATTCTGTCTCTGCTCGTTGTCTGGCTTCAGGCAACAATCCACACTGTTCTCAACAAGCCCGGGCATGTCCAGGCCCTGGCCTTCATGGGCCTAGCCTCCTGTCTGCAGGGTTTTAGACTTAACTCAGCAGTTGGGTCCTCCTCCATAAAAGTCCAAAAGTCATATCCTTGTTGATGATATGAAAAATGTGGGAATTTTGAGAACCCTTCAAAACTACACTTGCTTAGCAATAACCTGCTCACTGACACTCAGTTTGGGTTCTGCCAAGGGAATCAGCTTCTGATATCATTACAGCCTTGGTTCAAACATGGGCAAAATAGCTGAACTCCAGAGGTGAGGTGAGAGTGACTGCCCTTGACATCAAGGCAGAATTTGACTGAGTGTGGCATCAAGGATCCCTAGCAAAACTGGAGTCAATAGGAATTGAGGAGAAAACTGTCCACTGGTTGGAGTGATCCCTGGCACAAAGGAAGATGGTTGTGGTTGTTGGAGGTCAACCATCTCAATTCCAGGATATCACTGCAGGAGTTCCTCAGGATAGTGTCATCTTCAGCCATTTCATTAATGGCCTTCCTTCCATCATAAGGCTAGAAGTGGGGATGTTCACTGATGATTGTGCAATATTCAGCACCATTCGCAACTCTTCAGATACTAAAGCAGTCCATGTCTAAATGCAGCAAGACCTGGACAATATCCATTCTTGGACTGACAAGTGGCAAGTAACACTTGCATCACACAAGTGCCAGGCAATGACCATCTTCAACAAGAGAGAATCCAGCTATCACCCCTTGACATTCAATGGCATTACCATCACTGAATCCCCCACTATCAATATCCTGGGGCTTACTATTGACCAGAAACTGAACTAGACTCACCATATAAATACAGTGGCTACAAGAGCAGGTCAGAGGCTAAAAAACCTGTGACAAGAAAGTCACCTCCAGGTTCCCCAAAGCCTGTCCACCATCTGCATCAACCAGTCAGGAATGTGATGGAAAACTCTCCATTTGTCTGGATGAGTGCAGCTCCACCAACATTCAAGTTGCTTGGCACCATCCATGACAGAGCAGCCCACTTGATTAACACCCCTTCCACAAACATTCATTCCCTCCACCACCAATACACAGTAGCAGCAGTGTGTGCCATCTGCAAGATGCACTGTGGGAATTCACCAAGGCTACTTAGACAGCACCTTCCAAACTCATGACCACCACCATTTAGAAGGACAAGGGCAGCAGATACATGGGAACGCCACCACTTGGAAGTTCTCATCCAAGCCATGCAACATCCTGACTTGGAAATATATCATCGTTCCTTCTCTGTTGCTGGGTCAAAATCCTGAGGTTTTTCCTTAACAGCACTGGGCTACAGCGGTTCAAGAATACAGCTTACCAACCCCTTCTCAAGGGTAATTAGGGATGGGCAATAAATGCTGGCCCAGCCAGTGACCTGGTTAGATTTGTGAGGACCTTCCACCATGAGCTGTTTAATAACTCCTTTAGATGTGAGTCAGTCATGGGTAGTTTACTGCTGGACAGAAAGGTTTTATTTCATAGAAGAAGTCCCTGGATTATTCTACTTTTAATACTCAAAACACTTTTCAAATATACATTTTTTTATTCTTCTTGAAGGAGTTTAAATTTTTATGTGCTTGATAAAAATAAATCAGTCAATAGCCTTGTTAAAACAGTATGCAGACGAATTTAACAAGATCACATATACCCAATGCACGAAAGGTAACACTGAGAGGAATTTGATAATGAAGGCATCAAACAACGTACTAAAAATATTGCATCAAGGGACTTATCACAAAGGCATTAACCAATGCACTAAAATAGCAGATTCAGAAATCTCAACAGCTAAGTTGTGAAAAGAAAGTCACAGAACAAAATGCTTTTCAATGAAGAAAACAAGATTGAGAGGAGGTATAATCCAAGTTTGCAGACTGCTGATCAGGAAACATAAAAATAAGCAAGCTACTTAATTTTAATTGTGGACATAGAATCCATACCACAAATATAAAATTGACAAGCCTCTAATGAGACTTGACATCAGAAGAGTTTGTCCGCCTCACCCCAGCATAGTATGTAACAGATATATGGAACAGATGTCCAGCAAACACCAGTCATATCATACCAAATCTTACTGGAACAGGTTATCTCACAGAATACAGTGTAACTCTTTTGAGTACAAACCCATTTCCATCTGTTTCAGATGAAGTTACATTGGTTTCATAGTTTGCCATTGTGAGATTTGAACTCTTGATCTTGGGGTTATAAACCCAGTACCATAACCACTTGGCTATTTAGGCCAAGCTTAGCATACAGTGTAAGTTAAATCTTTTCCTGCACACTTCAGCTCAAAAACTATTTACCACATTATTTGCTTGCAGAGTGAGGCCAATGGGACACCTGGAAACATAATGAATGGTGGGACCAACAGGGTATCTCCTTAACCAATAAAGTTTAAGAATTAAGAAAGATGTAGAATAGAAAATGAGGATGAATTAGGGAAGGTGAATTAGAGTCAAATCAGGTAGAGGGAGGTTGGAAGACACTGCATTGACAATTACCAAATCATTAAATGGCTACTCACATTCCTAATTACAAGCTCCATCTGTTTGCAGCAAGTTTAATATGTAATTAATGTACAAATCTAGCAAGTGCTTGAAAATAACAAGAAGGCTAAGGACAAGATGCCACTTGTGTGAAGCCAGAGGCTGAGTGCTGTAAATTGATCAATAAGTTCGAGAGATTTAGAATTCATGGTATATCTCTTAATTCCCTGAAATGGCTGGTCAATTTATGCATTAATAAGAGCATGCATAATTAACAGGCTGTTAATTTCACACCACGTTTCAGCTGTGTGTCGAGTAATTCCTTCAATGAAACAAAATAATACCAGGTCAAAATCACAACTGAATATATCCCAGTAGAAAAACTCCACTGTTCTGCAATGGATTTCCTTTTGTTGCAGATGTTTATTGTATGCCACACAAGTGCCAGACAATGACTATCTCCAGCAAGAGAGAATCCAACTTTCTCCCCTTGACATGCAAGCCATTACCATCACTGAAACCTCCACTATCAACATCCTTGGGTTTATCATTGACCAAAAACTGAACTGGACTAGCCATATATATACTGTGGCTACAAGAGTAGGTCAAAGGCTAGAAATACTGCAGGGAGTAACTCAGCTCCTGACTCACCAAAGTATTTCCACCATCTACAATGCAGCAGTCAGGAGTGTGATGGAATACTGTCCATTTTCCTGGATGAGTACAGTTCCAACAACACTCAAGAAGCTCAAAGCCATCCAGGACAAAGCAGCTTGCTTGACTGGCACCCCATCCACCACTTACAACAACCACTCCTTCCACCACTGATGCACAGTGGCAGCAATGTGTATGATCTGCAGAATGCACTGCAGAAAATCAGCTAGGCTACATAGACAGCACCTTCCAAATCTGCAACATCTATCACATAAAAGGACAAGGGCAGCAGATGCATGGGAACACCACTACCTGCAAGTTCCCCCCAAGCCACACACCATCCTTACCTGGAATTATATCATCATTCCTTCACCTATCACTGGATCAAAGTCCTGGAAAACCATCCCTAACAGCACTGTGGGTGTACCTACACCACATGGACTGCAGCGGTTCAAGAAGGCTGCTAACACTACCTTCTCAAGGGAAATTCGGGATGGACAATAAATGCCTGCCTAGCCAGTGATGCCCACATCCTGTGAAAGAATAAGAAGCTTTTCTTTCATACACAATCAGTGGAAACCGATTGCCTGTTTATTTTGCTCTCAACTTTATGTTCCCTTGAACACAAAACTCAAATTAATACTCCTCATGAAAATGTGTTAATTATCCCTCTCTGAAAGTGGCTGTTAACTAATGGCAGATATTGATATTTGTTTTCAGCAAGGTTAAGAAAAGAGTTGGCTAATGCTTGGCAGATTTATATTGGACTGCATTCATCAATGCTATCAGACAGAATGGACACAGTACCTCCTCCCCCCTTGTCTGGCCACCACCAGTAGATCTGGTAAAAAAAAGACCATTGACCTTCTTTGGATGCAATTCCAAAACCCATCCCTACATTTGTTCAGCAGTAATTAATCATGTAAAATGTATTGTAAATAAGTCTTTTTAAAGCTTGGCAGAAGCGTATGGCAGAATCTAAAAATATGCTACAGAGTAAATCATCTAATTTCATAACTAATTCTGCTAAGCCAGGTAATATTCCTTTAGTTTAAAATGGCTGATAAAAAGTCATGCATCTCACAAAAAACAAATACACAACAGCAGATGGTTCAGCAGTAAATATTTGGTGATTTATAAGAATACTGATGTGACTGATGCCAAACATTGATACACAAAGAAGGAGAAGCAATTACAGAAGCATAGCCATTTTATGTTTTTAATGATGATTTATTGTTAACTTGAGCACATGTTTGTATATGTGATGAATAATGGTTAGTATTCTTCTATAATTTATGCTTGACCATCATATGTGAACTTAGCTGTGGTTCCATGCAAAGTTGTATTGAAAAAAAATAAAATCACTCTCACACTCTTAAGTTACTCTTTGCAGGTGTATACGATAGGGAAAAAATGCATTGATTAAAACTGCTTAGATTTTATTAGACTGAGTTCCTCAGCTAATGAGAAACAATATTAATTTATGTATTTAAATTTGGGGCCACCGAGTGGTGAGGAATTTGAATTATTGTGGTTACTCTTTTCTGCGCTTTTACCTGTCCTGATAATTTTGCTGGCACAATATTTCAGTATTGTTTTATCTTGTTTAACCTCATTGTAAAATATTATCCATACCATTAAACATTAACATTAGCATGAAAAAATTACTATTGATCTCTTTCCCAAACCCTTCTTGAAAACATGCACGATAGCTGGACTGCATTAATCTTTATTTTACATCTCAATGTCCCATATTAAATAATGTTTCTACTATACAATCAAATGGCCTTGTGGCACTCGTTGCAATGCATCAGTGGTAAACACATGATAAATAGGTTATTACACTATTTCATCCCATCAGATGCATTCATGACAAAAGGCAACTCTTCAATATTGACTGAATAATTCAATCCTGTCATCCCGTACAGTAAGGTTTCAGAGTAATAAATTGCAATAGCTGTGCAGCTTATTGAGTACCAAGCCGCAAGGGAGTTGTGATTTGCGAAAAACACTCCGGGACTCATTCTTCAGAAATGATTCATGTTACAGTAAGCTTTAGAAAAACTGCCAAACGAACATAAAGTTTTTGTGGAACTAACCTTACTGCTGGATGTGGTGCAGCCATCAATAGAGAGTTAAAGGCAACATTGGGGAAATATCAGGATTAAGAGCAAGGAAGTAGGAGATCACAAGGCATGCCAAGAAAAGATGGTCAGGGGATTTCCTTGATTCCCTCCAGTGTCTGCTGGACTTCAAAATTTGAATTTCCTTTTATATTTTGAAGAATTTACAGACAGAATGATATTTTTTTCTGATATCTTGATACAAATCAATTGATCATGAGAGGATGCTTTGGTTCAAGAACTGTGTTTGAACTGCTATCCATACATTCACAGCACGTACTTAGCAGGTAAAACTATTGGTACAGTCTTGGTATATGTGATGACTCTATGGAGCAGACTGATTTCATCAGGAAACAGTCAACCATTATTGCAGAGACATTTTCAGTGCTTGCACGCTCGACCAAATCTCTCATTGGAAAAGCCTTGCCCCATGGATTGCCCGCATTAAGATCTCACTGGTTGGAGCCCCATAGTACATCACATGACCAGTGATAGGCAGGAGGGAGTGACTACACATCCAGTTACCTCATTTCCTCACCTTTAGTTTTTTACAAATACTCTTTACAGAAAAACAATCCAAGAAATATATATACAATTTCAGGTGATTATAAATCAAGCCTCTGAGGTGCTCTTCTTATATGGCTAGAGCGCCGTAGCTCCACCACTGGAGTTTCCTGAACAGGATCAACTGGATCTGGACCTGCACTATGAGACACACCACTGGAAATAGGCAGTTCAGGATTTGGCAACTCTTCTGAAACATCCGGAATGTCTGTTCTAGTTCGATCACACATCTCAGAAGTCGACAGTCCAATGTTAATCACAGGTTAATCAATTAATTGTTGGAATGGTTCTTTGGCATAGGTGTGATCGACGTGCTTACAAATGATTCTATCTCCCACTTGTACTTGGAAAGATAATGGACCAGTCTCTGAAACAATGCCACCCTGAGCCCAGCATGGTCCACTGCCGAAATTTCCCACATAAACTGCATGATCTACACTGAATGGGTGAGCCTTATTGTGTATGTCATTGTTAAATTTCTGATTATTCTGGCTCTGCACTACCTTCTCCTCTAAATTGGGAAACAAATGCATGTAAATGTGTATGCAGATGGCATTTCATTCACAACTCTGATGGTGTTGAATCTGTAGTGATATGTGGCGTTGTACGAAAACTGAAGATAAACCAGGAAAGTTGAGGTTCCAGGTGCCTTCCGATAATTTTTTCGTACCAGACTTAAAAGTTTGTACTGCCCTCTCAGCTAGACCATTCAATGAGGGATGACAAAGGGCTGTTTTAATATGTCGGATTCCATTCAGATCCATTAATTTCTGAAACTCAGTGCTGGTAAAGGCTGTATCATTATCATAAATGGCAATATCAGTGGGTCATGAATGCTGAAACAGTGACGTAGCTTCTCGATAGTTGTGTTCAATGTTGGTGGTTTGAATTTGTACACAGCCATCCATTTTGAATGTGTATCTACAATGAACAAGCACATAGTACTAAGAATGGTTCTACATAATCGATATGTAGCTGAACCCAGGGTCATCAGGCCACTCCCACGGATGCAGGGGAGCTGAAACAGGCAACTTCTGTTGCTGAGAATGGAGACAGTGCTTGACTATGCTTGCAATGCCACTGTCAATGCCTGGCCACTATACATAGCTTTGCACAAGCAATTTCATCTTTGATATGCCTGGATGTGCACTGTGGAGTTCTGCTAAGAGTGGCTCTCTACCTTGTGATGGGGGCGACAACTCTTGAACCCCACAGCACAATTCCATCTTGAGAGCTTAATTCTGTGTTTCTGACATGGAATGGTCTGAATTCTTCAGATACAGGTGAGTTTGGCCATCCTTGCAAAACAAAGTCTCTGACTTTCGACAATATTGGATCTCTGTTTATCCAATATCTAATTCTGCACAGACGTGTGAAGAATCTAAAAAATTCAACAATAGCACTCATTTTTGCGGAATGGGAATATTTACAATACTATCTGGTAAAGGGAGACAACTGAGCATATCTGCATTTGCAATGTGTAGGCCAGAACGGTACATAAAAGTATACTCATACACAGGTGATGTCAGAACCTAGTGTTGTATTCTTTCTGATGCTATTGGCAGAATGGTATTATCCTCACTGAATAATCCCTTTAATGGTTTATGGTCGACATAATGGTAAAATGTCATCCACGTACATACTGGAGAAACTTTTTTACACCAAATACGACTGATAATCCCTCTTTTTCTGACTGCGAGTAGCCTTTCTTGGCTTGGGGAAGGGTTCTCAAGACATAACCAATGGGTCTTTCTGTCCCAGTTTCCATTTTATGTGATAACACATCTTCTGCACTGTAAGGAGAAGCATCATATGTTATTTACAGCTCTTTTGGTGGGTCGTGGTACACCAATAAACACGACAAATGCAGCAGTCTCTTTGCTTTCATAAAGGCTTTTTCCTGTTGTGAGCTCCACAACCAATGGTGGTTCTTTTTCAGCAGCGAGTGTAATGGTACTAAATCGGTTCACAGGTTGGGTAAGAAGCGGCTATGGTAGTTTATCATACCCAGAAGGACTTGAGTCCTGTTACATTGGATGGTGATAGTGCATTTTTTATTGCCTGAACGTTATCTTCTACTGGATGCAAACCCATGGCATCCACCCTTTGACCTAGATAAGTGATTTCTGATGTTTGATATGTGTATTTTTCTTTCTTTAACCATACACCGGCTTCCATGAACCTTCTTAGCACTTCCTCCAGGTTGGCCAAGTGGTCAGCCCCGGTTGACCCAGTGATGAGAACATCATCCAAATATACTACCACTCATTGGAGTCCTTGCAGAAGACTCTTCATTGTTCTCTGGAAAATAGCACATGCTCACGAGACTCCAAAGGGCAAAAGACTGTACTGATAGAGACTGTTGTGTGTGTTAATAGTCATTTAATCTCTCGACGTGCTATCCAGTTCTAATTGTTGGTAGGCCTGGCTCATATCCAATTTTGTGTAAGATTTGCCTCCAGCCAGCTTGGCATATAATTTGTCTCTTCTTGAAATGAGGTATTTATCTAGTTTTAATGCCTTATTTACAATTTATAGTCACCTCAGATGTGTATGGTGTGGCCAGACTTAACCATTGGAACTATGGCCAGAATTTTCAGCTCAGCGAGTGGGGGTGGGGCCCGCTCGCTGAGGCGTAAAATGATGCGGGATGATGTTGGGCATGTGTCCCGACATCACCACGCGTCATTTAGATTTTCAGTTCGGCGGGCATGCAGCCAACTGTCAAAGGCCTATTAAGGCCATTTAAGTATCAATTAACGTTATTAACGGAGCTGTCTGTCCAACCTTAAGGTTGATGGGTAGGCGAAGAGCCCAGGCGGCCTTTGCATTTTTCATGGGCAGGGTAAGGTTTCATGAAGGTTTTATAAATTAAATAAATTTTCTCATTAATGTTCCTTGGCATGTCCAAGCTCATATGACACTGTCACATGAGGGGACATCTTAAAATATTTTGTTTGCTTTATTTAAATTTTTAACCCTTAAACTAATCTCCCTGAGGCACAGAAGTGCCTCAGGAAGATTTCTGTGCTCTTTTGCACGCATGTGCGAAAGAGCGCAGACACCGACTCAGGGAACCCGCTCCCGCCCGCACAGGGAGAGCTCCCGGGTGAATGGCAAACTGGGCAGGCCTTAATTGGTCCGCCCACATAAAATGGGGGCACGCACCCAAGTGGGGGCACCAATCGGGTTCACGCCTGCTCCTGCCTACCCTTGCACAATGCCCCTGACGGGGAATATTCTCCCCAGTGGGTGCGGCCCACTCCGAGTATTGGACAGTTTGCATGATGCCCAGCTTTTCTAACCTGCACCGCTCTGCATCCACCTTTTCTCTCAATGTATAAGGCGCAGGCCTGGCCTTAAAGAAACGTGGTGTTGCCTGAGGATCAACATGTATTTTGGCGTGCATGCCTTTTAACTTCCTTAATTCATCCCGAAAGATCATTTTGTATTTCCTTCGAGGTTCTGGGGTTCCATCTGAATTTAGGTGAAATGTCCCAGACCAGATCTTCTGTAGCCAATCCTGGCCTAAAAGACTGGGTCCCTCTCCTTTCACGATTACAGGCAGTTGGACTGTCTGTCGCTTGTAAGAGGCTGAGACAATGGTGATGCCCTTTACTGGAATAGATTCTCCTGTGTAAGTTAATTTAGCAGTTGTCCGCCCAACGTGAAGCACCGTGCCATTACTCATGTGTTGCAAAGTCTGCCAGCCTCTTGCAGCACTTTCCATGGTGGGGGATATCAACCTTGGCAAGCAAGCAGCGCTGTATGGCATCGTCCTTGACTCTACATACCAACCGGTCCCGCGGCATATCATTTAAAACATCTCCAAAATCGCAGGGTTCTGTTAACTGTTTAAGGTTTGCTACATAGGCTGTGATGGACTCTCCCAGGGCTGAACTCTTGAACTGAATTTAAAGCGCTGCATTATCATGGATGGCTTCAGCTGGAAGTATGTTTTCACTAAGTCCACTAATTCGCTATATGGCTTGGGATTGGGCGTGCTCGGGCAGTCAGGTTATGAATCGAGTTATATGTTTCACTGCCACATACACTTTAAAGGATCACTTCCCGCTTTTCTTCAGTGTTTATTTCATTTGCTACAAAGTAAACTCCGAGGTGCTCAACATACTGGCTCCAGTCATCAATATTAGCATCATATGGGTCGATTCTTCCAAACAGCAGCATGACTGGTGAGTAGGATCTTTTTAAATTTGATTTACTCACAGTAACAGGGCGAGGTGCAGAGTCAAAGTTGATTTTAATCCTTGTTGCCAAATGTGATGACTCTATGGAGCAGACTGGTTTTGTCAAGAAACAGTTAAACTTCATTACAAAGACATTCTCAGCGCTTTCCTCCTCGACCAGATCTCTCATCGGAAAAGCCCCGCCCCGCGGATTGCCCGCACCAAGGGCTCGCTGGTCGGAGGCCCCACAGTACATCACATGACCTGTGATTGACAGGAGGGAGTGGCTATACATCCAGTTACCACAGTATAAAAGAAAGTGATGAAAAATCTCAGCAGGTCTGGCAGCAGCTGTGGAGAAAGAAACAGAGTTAACGTTTCAAGTCCAATATGACTCTTTCTTTCTCCACAGATGGCTGCCAAACCAGCTGGGTTTTTACAGCATTTTCTGTTTTTATTTCAGATTTCCAGCATCTGCAACATTTTGCTTTTATTATCGTATAGTCCTGGTGCCATTTTCAATTTTTAGAATGAACACAAAAAGTTTGCACTAAATGTTTTAGTTAAAATAGGGCAAAAGGAAATCTCAAGCTATCTAAAATTTACTAACCAGAAGAATTGGGGGATGGGTTTTGTGGTCAGTGGGATCTCTATCTCTGCTCGAGCTTGTGTGCTCTCTTCTCTTATTACGCTAGAAAACAGAGAGTTCTCGATGTGTGAAATGGTTTAGGTGAACAGCTGGGAAGGGCAATATTTATGGAGGGTGACTGTGAGGCATGGGTGCGAGAGGGCAATTGGACGAAGGCGATTGTGAAGGCTGTTCATAAGGGGATATGAGGGAGTATCTGGAAAGGGAGTGGTGTAAGTGGAGCTGCAAGGCATGTCATTCGGAGGAGCGCTATGCAGGAGAATGTTGGAAAAGTCAGAGTGAGGGCCTTAGGGTCTGAAAGTGACATGCCGTGCATCCTGTGCTCCTAAATCCTCTGGTGCACTGCCTCCGGGTAGGAAGAGCCACACTTCTGCAGCTGATTTACTCAGCCATTTCCATGCACGCCTGTTTGATTTGAGAGCCTTTCCTTTCCCTTCCACCCTTGGGAAAGATTGCCTCCTTGAAACCCTTCAGATCCCACAGCAGGGCCTGCAGGTGTGAATGAAAGACCCAGAGAGCAGCCTTCCCAGGTCTCCTCTCCGTTCTTCTGGTTGCTGCATCCTCAAAACTCCATGGGCATTTGAGCCTTTCTGACCCATTTTGGGGTGCTTTTAATCAGAAATCCTTTCCTTGTCAGGTCTGCTGCATCATCCTACCCACCCTCTCTGATTAACCAGGGGGACTCAGAGGTGAGACGCTAATGCTGTGACTCACTTAAAGCCCGTTGAAACTATCGCTAGGTTTCCAGCCTGCTACAGGTCCTGTTATTTTGGCAAGGACTATCAGTTGAAAATTCAACCCCACATTATATAGGCACTGTCAAATGGTTTATAGATTATTTCCCTTATGAATCTTGAAGGTAAATCTTCAAGCAATTTTGCAGGGCACTGTTCCCACATTCTGTTACTAGTTTTTCCACTTATTCACATTTGTTCTGGTGCAATCTTTATTTATTTGGTAGGTTTTAAAGCAAACCTTAGAGAAAGTGCCCCCATAGCTATTTAAATGAACTGCAAATGAAACTTCTGTAAGATGTTGACAGAATAGGAACTGTTGAGAAAATGGCATCCGAGAAAGAAATTCTTCCGTTATAAAATTGCATGGAATCATAAGGCATTTCAGCACAAACCATGAAGCTGCGGCCGAGCAAGTTAAAGTAAAATGAACAGTTTGTTGTTGGTGGTTGTTGTTTAAGATGAAAGAAATTATTCCTGCAGAAACAACGAGCACCAGAGTTGGACTTTCTGTGTGTTATGTCAACATATATATCTGCAAGATGCATCATAGTTGCATGACATTGACAGAGAGGAACTCTCTATGCAGGTGCCAGGTGAACCAAGCATCAATTGCAGAGTTATGCCTTGTGTGTAAGAGTAATGTGTACCATATTGACTGTATGGCTCATTAAAGAAATGTCACCAATTCCCTTAACTTTAACACTTGCACCTTCTTCCAGGCTAACATAGAAATTGATTGCAATATCAACCAAAGCATGTATCAAACTGGTTACTAATATACTGGACAATATGCCCAGTGCTTTCACCACCTATCAGTATGATGCTTGGGCCTTTGTTGGAACACAAGATGAGCTGCAGAACTATGGATTTTAGATTGATTTTCCAGTATATTTACCTTTCTATGATACTGCACAGTGACCAGCAAACACAACCTGTGCCCTGGCCACTAAGAACTTATAACTTGTTAAAGGACAGTCAACACAGATCCAGGAGAGTGAACATTAATTTTTGCTTGTCTTTTACTCATTTTACTCCCAATATTTTCAATTTTTGTGTTTTGGACTATCAGTAAAAAATTGCAGCATTCCCAAAATAATAAGCAGTGTCCCTAATCGATTATTTCAGCTATTAATTCTATCTCATGCTCTCTTATGTGTGGAGGCTCAGAGAATAACATTCTGCTAGGTCTTGTTTTAGGTTTCAGCAAACTAACCAGTTTTTTAAATAAAGATCTACTTTTGGTGCTGGGCTGTCCACGAATATTCATTACAAGTCCATCGACTCCCACAGCTACCTCCAATAGAGTTCCTCACACCCTGCTTCCTGTAAGGATTCCATACTCCATCCCATTCCCCCAGTTCCTCTGCCTCCAATGTGTCTGTTCCGATGATGCTACTTTCCAAAGCAGTGCTTCTGACATGTCTTCCTTTTTCCTGAACCGAGGGTTCCCCCTACTGTGGTTGGCAGGGTCCTCAGCCGTGTCTTACCCATTTTCCCCATCCCTTGCCCCTTCCCCTCTCTCCCAGAACCATGATAGGGTCCCCCTTACTCTCATTTTTCACTCCACTAGCCTCTACATTCAAAGGATCATCTTCTGCCATTTCCGAGAACTCCAGCAAATGCCACCACCAAACACATTTCCCCACGTCAGCATTCCATAGTGACCATTCCCTTCGCGACACCCTCGTCCACTCCTTCATCACCCCTAGTTCTTCAGCCTCTTCCCATGGCACCTTCCCATGCAATCGTAGGAGGTGCCCCTTTATCTCCTCCCTCCTCACTACCGAAGGCCCCAGGCACTCCTTCCAGGTGAAGCAGCACTTCACTTGAACCTCCTACAATTTTGTCTACTGTATTCACTGCTCCCAATGCGGTCTCCACTACACTGGGAAGACTAAACGCAGACTGAGCGACTGCTTTGCAGACCACCTTTGCCCAGTCTGCAAGCATGATCCACACCTTCCTGTCACTTGCCATTTCAACTCACCGTCCTGCTCTCAGGCCCACATGTCTGTCCTTAGCCTGATACAATGTTCCAATGAAGCCCAACGCAAACTGGAGGAACAGCACCTCATCTTCCGATTATGCACTTCCTGACTTAACATTGGGTTCAACAACTTCAGGGCTTGAACACTGGCTTCCACTTTGACTCTTTTTTAATGCAATTATTTTTTTCCCAATGCAGACCCCCCACCCTGACAACAAGGCCATCTGTCACTTGTTGTTATATTTTGCTTTCACAGAGTGCTGACCCTTGTTCTGCTATTAACACATTCTGCTATCTTACCTTTATACCACTATCAGCACCTTCTTTAGTCTTTAACATTATCTTTGTCTTGTGTTCATGACACTGTCACTGACCTTCTATTTGCTCCACCTCCTCTGAAACAGTACAAGATCCATCACAAACTCTGTTTCTCTCTCCACAAATGCTGCCAGACTTGCTGAATTTTTCCAGCATTTCTTCTTTTTATTTCAGATTTCCAGCAACCACGGTATTTTGCTTTTATTTTATTCTTTCATGGGTTCTGAGTGTCACTGGCATAGCCAGTTGTTGTTGCCCTTGAACTGAGTGGCACTTAAGATTCAACCACATCTCTGTGGGTCTGGAGTGACATATAGTCCAGACCAGATAAGGACAGCAGATTTCCTTCCTTCAAAGAGGACAGTGAACCCAATGGATTTTTACAACAACCTATTGTAACTTCATGAGACTGGCTTTCACATCCAGGTTTTTATATGTTAATTGAATTGAAATTCCACCAGCTGGGATTTGAACCCATTAGCCTGGACCTCTAGTTTACTAGTCCAATGATATTACCACAATGCCACTGTCTCCTCTAAAGTAAGAATAGAACAACCAAAATTGTGGCAATTATTAGCTCCTTGCAGAATAGAAAATGATAGTTGTAACTCTCGTACTAAATTATGTTGTATTATAATTACTATTCTATGCCTTTTTCTTTGATTTTTAGGAAACTTTTAGGAAGTTTCAGTTGCCTTACATAAATTAAAGGTACAATGTTGTCTCTATGGAAGCTCAAAATAGATTCACTAATTTGAAAAGAACAAGCTCATGAATATGTTTAAAGCGGAGCTGTGAAGTTAGTGTAATTTCAATAACAGTTACACTCTAGTTGAACTTCTTTTTGGTGAAGGTAATATGCTCATGGAAATTGCATGTAATATGCTTGGGTTGACATGGTGAGGCCAACGAAGTGAAAATACTCATGCACAGTGAAAGATTTGAATAATAACAACACAGGAAAAAAAAAGAAACCCAGGGGAAGAATCTTTGGCTCGGTGAGCGGAAGGCGTAAAATGATGTGGGGTGATGTCGGGCATACGTTCCAATGGTCCTGCGTGACATTTAGATTTTCAGTTCGGCAGGCATGCAGCCAATTTGGCTGCATGCCCGCCAAACTGTCAAAGGCCTATTAAGGCCATTTAACCAACAATTAAAATAATTAACGGAGCTGCCTGCCCAACCTTAAGGTTGGCGGGCCAGCGAAGAGCCCAAGCGGCTTTTGCATTTTTCATGGAAGCTCTGTGCCTTAGGCAGATTTTTGCGCTCTTTCGGGCGCATGTGTGAAAGAGCACACTCCCGACTCAGGGAACCGCCCCCCTCCATCAGCACAGGGAGTGCACAGCACTTCTGGGCGCATGTCACGCTAGGCAGGCCTTAATTAGTCCGCCCACATAAAATGGCGGTGCGGACCCGATTGGGGGTGCTGATGGGGTCTCTGTCCGTCCCCGCACAAACACCCAACGGGGGGAGAATTCTGCCCCCAGAATCAATTTAAACAAACCGTTGTGGATTTTGATTAAAATTTTCCCCCTCAAATGGAGTGGTGTCTGCCACCAGCCTACCAACCCCCTACAGTCAGAGCCATATCCAGCGGAGGTTGAGATGTCATCATGCCACCCGCTAAAAGGACAAAATTGAAAGTTGAGGAAATGGAGTTGCAGCAAGTGCCAAATGAACACCGAGAGCTGGGAATGCTTAAAAAATTGTGAAAGCAGAAGGTGGGGAGAGGACAAAGCAGCCTGATCAGTCTTTTCCACACAGCGAGTGGTTAGGATCTGGAAAGCACGACCCAAAGGTGTGGTGGAGGCAGGTTCAATTGAGGCATTCAAGAGGGCATTGGATTCTTATCTAAAAAGGAAGACTGTGCAGGGCTACAGGTAGAAGGTGGGGGAGTGGCACTAGGTAAATTGCTCCTATTGACAGCCGGCACAGGTATGACAGGCAGAAGAGCCTCCTTCTGTGCTGGAACCATTCTGCGATCTGTGATCCTAAACCTTGGGCAGAATCTTCTGTTTGGCATGCGGGGGCAGGCCCTGCATGCCGACGCATAAAATGACATGCGGTGATGCCAGGCATGCGACCCAATGTCACCATGCATCATTTTGTTCTTCCTTTCAGCGGGTGCACAGCAGAGTCGTCTGTGCGCCCGCCGAACTGTCAAAGGCCTGTTAAGGCCATTAATGAGCTAATTAAGCCTATTAGAAAAGCTGCCCGTCCAAACCTAAGGTTGGCGGACAGGCCAAGAGCCCAGGCGGCCTTCGCATTTCTCATGAAACCTCATCCACGGATTGGGATGAGGTTTCATGAAGGTTTCACTTATTAAAGTTAAATTTTAATGAAAATTCATAAACATGTCCCAGCTCATGTGACACTGTCACATGAGCGGACATGTCTGATTAATTTTTTTTTCCATGTTTAAAACTTAAGTTAATCTTCCTGAGGCAGCTCCGTGCCTCAGGGAGATTTCTTTGCTTTTTTGCGCACGTATGCAAAAGAGCACAGGCCCCAACTCTACCTCCTCCCCCCGCCCGCACAGGTAGCACTGAGCACTTCTGGGTGCGCGTCACACTGTGCGGGCCTTAATTGGCCCGCCCACATAAAATGGCGGTGCTCAGCCAATTGCAGGTGGCGATCGGCTCTACGCCCGCCCACGCCTGCTCCCAACCAGCCCGCCTGATGGGAAGAAAATTCTCCCCCTTGAGTTCGACAAAAAGCGATCATGACTAAGCTCTTGAAGCTCTTTCAAAAATAATATTGACAAGAAAAATGCATTTGATAATATGTATAAGGCACCGAAACCTTATTTTATATAACAACTGTTGAAAGATCTGTGCCTTTACATGATTTCTCCTTCACTATTACTGAATACAGGCTGAAAAGCACTCCATTGAGACAGGCATGTTCAGCTCAATAACTGGCTTATTTACATAAGATACGTGAAGCTTCCACAGTGAAAACGCATGCTTTCCTACTCTCTTTGTTTTCTGAAAAACGCAAGAAAGTGTTGTTCGGACCTAGTTCCTTCATGCCCCAAACCAAGCAATGCATGGCAACAGCTTACCAGAATGGAGAGGATCAAACTAAAATTTGTTCTCAGCTGCCATTTCCAAATACCCCAGTTTTATATTGCTATGTCTTAGATGGTTTGATGCTAGGGTGAAAATAGTGAAGTTTGAATTGGATAACATCATCCAGCACTCAACATTTCACTTGCATGGCCAAACTTTTGATAGAGCAAATGCAATTGTTCCCCACTCCCTCACTTCTAGTAAAATTGTAACTGTAATCAAATGTAGCACAGAGCCTGTGATTGCAATCTAATCCCTAGATTCTGACCCAACACCAAAGAACATTCACAGATAGAGCTATTGATACTCTACCCTCCAATACCATTGGAAATTCAGGGCCTTTATTGTATACATAATCATAATGACAATTACACGATTTATTAAAGTGAATTAAGGGACTAGCCAGCTCAGTTGCCTATATGGCTGGTGTGTGGTTCAGAATACTACCAACAGCATGGATTTGATTCCTGTTCTGGCTGAGATAGATTTGGCATCTGCCTCCTTGCCTGCTCCTGAGAGTGGAAGGCAATGGCAAAACCACCACTGAGGGAAAAAATACAGCCAAGGAAGTAGCTCAGGATGAAACAGCAGCAGAAATGAAGAGCTACCTATGGGCAGAGCGCGCCTGAATGAATTATTGTCTCAGTAGTGTGCGTGTTTAATTGTTTTCCTGTTGCATTTCCCCTTCTGTCCACTTCCAGGTTTTACCAGACAGGACAAGAGGCGAGGTGCCAATCTGCTTCCAGGAGGCGAGTTGAGAACTTAAATATATAATGGGCCTCTGATTAAATCAACTTTGCAGATTTTACATTTGGTGACAAGGTTTTCGAGATCTCTGGAAACTTGAGAGATGAAACCAGGTGAGGGCAGTCTCAGGAAGAAGGCAAAGTGCTTTCACCACACTGCTTTTGGAGCAGGAGAAGGAGGGTTGGATAATTGGCTGGGCCTTCTGTTTCTGCTCTTTCTGGCCAACAATTTTTCATCCATTTAATTTAACTGGGAGAATCTTATGAACTGACAAGCACTAAGTCCCAGCCATGAAATTAAAATAATCAAATTAGTGTTGAGACATCAGGAAAAGTGGACAGAATTATGGAATAAATTATGAGGGAAGGGCACTGAAGTGGACAATATAAATTGTTCAAGAGACAATTAATTGCTGGAGAGAAATTAAATTGAGGGCTATGGTGACATGCTACTTTCATCCATTGAAAAGGTGGCAGGTTCAATGGGCATATTAGACTTTACCTCCTCTTATAGATCATTGTGTTCTTTGAAGTATTTTGGGTAGATTTACCACTAGTTTACATTGGTTTTAATAGCACAATGTCCCCAACGTCAGCCATATCAGCGTAAAGGATCAAAGAATTTCAGGAGCCAGTTAGGTCCAGCACAAATCAAAATTCCACAATCTTTCACAACAGTCCAAATTACATTGTGAAGGTAGATAGCCCCATCTACAAAACTAAGCACTCCCTATAGATTTTTCTCAAGTCAGGCTACTTGCAAGTGGTGAACTCAACATTCTTCTGTAAGGAACATATCTTTTCATTTTTGTTGGACTGTTGGAAAGGACAAATCTTTTTATTTTCTGTTGGACTGTGGTAAAATTACAATGGCTGCTGTTGAAAGACATGCCCACTGGAACAGGATGATGTTGCAGTCCTGGAACAGAGTGTGCCATGAAAGACAGGATGGTGCTGAAGCGGAGTCCTAGACCAAGGGAGCTGTCTGATAGCAGCATTTTAATTGGGTCCTGACCAGATGACCAGATTTTGTGTGAGTGCTGCACAATAGCTCCTAGCCTGAAAGGAACAAATCCTAAAACCTCTGTCCCTTGTGTGTGGAAGATTCCAGTAACACTACAATAATAGCTAGCTGTTTTATTTTTCTCCTCATATCTCTATAATCTGCTCTCTCTCTGAAAACTCCTGTCAAGAGGAAAAGGGGAAATCACTGTTAGAGACATTGAAAGGCAAGTGCTCAACCAGTGAACTACAGACTGAAAGTGCTGGAAGACCACCTTGTGTCATCAACAAGAACTGAAAGGAATTTGGAAGACATTGATCACAATCAACCCCTCGAATCCTGTACTCCAGAATTGGTGCTATTGATCTGTTTTGTCCCACCCCTAAAATCCATGTTTTGTGTGTCTTATGTGTGTGTGTGTGTGTGTGTGTGTGTGTGCAGGGGTCTAAGAATGGTGTAGAGTTTAAGTTATAGTGTTAGAAGTTTGATGTTTATATTTCTTTCTTTTGCCACTAGCTAAAGACAACTTATTCAATAAACAGTTATTTACTTATTAAGTTTACAAACTTGTGCTTGTATTCTGTTAAGCTAAATTGAACAGTTAGGGAGAATTGGGGCAATCTGGTGGTTTGGTCAAACTTTTCACATTTGTTGTGGCTCGGGGAACAGTGGGGCTCGATATTATAGTGTACTATCCACTGTGAGTTGTGACACTTGTTAAAATGCTTATTTTTTCTGATAAACCCATTTTCAGCTACATTAAGTTTGACTGCACCAGGCTACTTGTAAATAAACCAAGGATTTTTTTTTTTTTAAAATGCAAGCAAAAACAATAAATACTTACATTTTAAAACATTGCCCAACTGCTCTGGTTCAATGGAAGGTTTTATGTCTGTGATCATGCAAATAGGTTCAAGTGGAAATTTGAACCGCAATGTCACTTTGGAAAACTAGCGCAATTGTGAATGCAGTTTAGACCTGAATTGCTGATTACGCCTGAAGAATAAACTCTACCCTTTTGAGTTTAATGTATTTTGAGGGAGATGGTTTCTGCTTTAATTAATTAATTACTTAATTACTTAATTAATTAATTACTTTTTTTTTCAGAGGTTATTACAGGAAAGAGGCATTTTGTCACCTTTGTGGAAAATTCCTGTAATGTAAACTAATGTTCTCTAGAATGGTGTTCCAAGCATGTCCGAAGATTATTATTGAATGAAGTACTGAACTTTAGCATCTT
Source organism: Carcharodon carcharias (assembly GCF_017639515.1). Classification (NCBI taxonomy): domain Eukaryota; kingdom Metazoa; phylum Chordata; class Chondrichthyes; order Lamniformes; family Lamnidae; genus Carcharodon; species Carcharodon carcharias. The sequence goes on along the minus strand of NC_054472.1, from coordinate 29,724,247 downwards.
CTAATTGAATTGAGTTCTTCCTTAATAGTTCTTTATCTCATTAAGAGGCAGCTTTCCCCTAACTGATGACCTTTAAACATTGCAGCTTTGTTTCTACTGCTTGCAGAATCTATAAGGCTTGAGCATGTTTCCAAATCCTTATGTAACTACTGCATAGATAGAAAAGATTAAACCTTTGCCTATTATTTTCCTGGTTTCGTGATAAACAAAACTGCATTTAGTCCCGAAGGTAGCATCAATATTAATCTAACAGGATCAATTTAGGTGGAGGAATTAACCTTACTGGTTACATGAAAAGCAAACAGGCAATTGATGTTTCATTTAGAACTATATCTTAAAAATCATATCATTTTGACTGAATTCCATAAAAAAGAATCTTGTTAACAGATGAATCATAGAATTATAGATTGATTACAGCACAGAAGGAGGCCATTCGGCCTTGTAAATCCATGCAGGTCTTGATACGAGCATGATGACCCATGTAACATGTGTGGTGACCCAACAAAGGTAAGTACTGAATTAATTTTGGGGGCCGGGAGATGCAAGACTACTGTGACTTTAACCACTCCTAACGCAATGGAGGAGACAAAGGAGGGGGAGGTGACTCCGTGCACAGCTCCAGCAGGAAGGACATGGTCAAGCAGAGCCAGGGCATGAACAGATGGGTCAGGAGGAGAAACCCAGACAACTGGGGTGACCTGCCAGACCTTGGGTTTATTGCAGAAGAGTCTCCTTTTTACAAATGAGTGAGAGGCAATGCCGTGCACGTCTGCGATTATTCAGAGCTCTGGTACATCACATCTACTTTCTTAATGAAGGCCTGATCCATATGTAGTTGGAGGGTATCCCGTGCCAGTGGCTTTGAAGGTGACCACAATTTCTTGGCCTCTGGATCTTTCCAAGGATCAATAGGCAACCTGTGTAGCATCTCTTAGTCTGCAACACATCAATGCATAAAGGAGGTCACAGATGCCCTTTACAGGAAAGCCCATCATTTTGTCAGGTTTGTCTAGATGAAGATAGCCAGGCTGCGAGATTCACCAGCTTTGCCGCCATCTCAGGCTTCCCAAAAGTGCAGGGAGCAATACACTGGACCCTTGGGGCTATATGCACTCCATGGCAGCAGGCCCTAATGTTTATAAACCGCAAGGGCTATCATTCTGTCAATGTAGAACTGGTCTGTGATCACTGGAAGCACATACTGTATGATACCCTGGGAGCTGCCATGACTCCTAGATCCTGAGTCACTCCCAGGTGTCTGACATTTTCGAGGGGCTATTACACCTGCAGGGATGTCTGCTTGGGGGTAAGGGGTTCCCACTGAAACGCTGGCTGATGACACCAGCGTGTCACCATCAGAGTCATTCTGAGGAGAGGTACAATGCTGCTCACAGATCCACATTCTCCCTTATAGCGTAGACCATAGGGCTACTGAAAATGTGCTTCAGATGCTTGAAGCACTCAGGTGGCTCACTACAATACACTGCCGACAGGGTTTCCTGCATCATTGGAGTGTTTTGCGCCCTTCACAATCTGGCAATGCAAAGAGGAGAACCCCTACTGGAGAATGAACTGGAGGAGGATGAAAGCTCATCGAAAGATTAAGATCAACTGGCCCAGGAACGCCATGAGGCTGCTGAGGATCAGTGTGAGCGCAATCACGCCATGTACAAAGGAAGATGAGGGAGATGTGGCCATGAAATGTTAATTGCTGACAGGTTCCAGGAAAAGTAAAGTTAAATGACGGAACATGGCTACATCTCTCCTAACCCTCAAAGTCATTGCCTTTCACCTCAGGAGATGTCTACCCACTTGCAGCGAGAACGAGTCCCACATTCACACTTGCGCGTTCTAACCTCAAGAATCACCAGGCCATGATCTTTGCTTTGGTCCATAGGGCACCGTGAGTGAGCTCACTCTGGGAACTGAGAGTCCACAAGAGTGATGTGAGATAGGACTTGAAGCCTTTGCCACCATCTGATAATGCAAACACTGCTTTGACTGAGATATGGACATGCCTAGGGATCTCCTCCTCTGGTGCATGTCTTTTCTTCTGCCATTACCACTGAGGAGACACAAATGCTGCTAGAATATCAATGCTGATGGTGCTCCTTGAGGATGAAGGGTTAGAAAAAGCTTACAACACATATTTCCAATAGAGATTTAAACACTTCTCCCTGACATCACACAAGGGTGCGGAGATTAGTTCAACTGAGGCTGACATCATGGGAATATGATTCTTACAGTGAGACACTATCACTGAGTGGGAGGAACGTTTATATAACCATCAAATGTATTAACAAATTTGCAATTTATTTACATGTCTCACACACCCGTGACCCAAAAGTGACATCAATTTTTCTTAACTTTCCTAACTGTACTGCTATGCCTGGGTACAGCCCCAACATCTGCAGCAGACGTGGAGGCAGACTGCTGACTGCTACATCCTGATATCTGCAATGACCTTGGTGGACGTCCTCTGGTGGCCCAAGGTCTGAAGGGCCCCGGCCTGATAAGAGTCACCTGCTCAGGGGTAGAAACGCCCTCGGTGGCCTGAGAAGCTGGAGCAGATAAGGTCACTGGCAGAGGGGGCTGTGAGCAGCTGCACACCCTTGGAGTGTCCCGACACGTGGCCCTGGGGTGTCCGGCTGATGTTCATCCTCGCTCTGGATGCCTGAGGGACCCGCCCTGACTCCTGCAGGAGATGGTGTACCTGGATGGAGGTCAAGCTGCCTTGTCCCCACGTTGCCTACATCTTGATGGCTACTACCAGGGTATGTGGCCATGGAGTGCAAGACCAAGCTCAAATTTGACAAGAGCTGCTGAACTAAGGTCTCGATGGTGGTCACCAACCTTCCCATGGTGACCTTGAGGCACTCGCATGACTGCTCCTGCCTCTATTTCTTATTTGTTCTGTTGAAAGCTTTTCTAACAATTGGATTACACAATGTATTTGTTCAACATTTTCTTTTGCTCAGTGCCTCTGTAAGAACTTACTTGAAGAACCTTTTTTCCTGAGAAATGCTGATGACAAGGGTTGAAGTGTAAAACTTGTCATTCAGGAGATCTAACAGCTCTATAAGCACAATGTCATGAAGATGTGTTTTATGCTAAATAATGAGTTTTAATCCATTGTCTGGAAACTTGAGTTGAACCCTTAAAAATAGACGTTTTTTAAAAACCCAGAGCTTAAAGTGACTTGAACTCACAGCCCATGATGGCTAACCCCAATTTGCTTTATATGTTCTGCATTCCAATTCATTGAAGTGGAGTCAGTCTATCTGCAAAACTCACCAAAGACAATGAACACAGAGGAGTGTGAAGGATTCACATCTCCTATCGCATTAGCAAGGCATCTATGGCAATCAGCTGAGGTGATTGATTACTGCTGGAGATGGGCCATTAAGACTAATTGGACACTGTGACCCTTAACAAGTTAGCTTCCAGACATGAAGTAATCAGCTTTGGAATGAAGACAATGTCTTTTTCTTTAATTCCCCTGTCAGTTCAGCAGAACTGAAAACAAGCAGCATAGGTAGAAGCCTTGAATGGTGTTCCTCATGTCTCATTTTCTCTTCAGCCCACCTGGTAAGCTTCAAGCCCTATTTTCTGACTGTCATCACCCAGGGATGCCCTGCTGCAGGCAGAGATTTCTTTAAAAAATGTCCATCCCAGCACCACAGTCTCCCAAAGAACAATCAACTCAGCCACCTGCATCTTTAAATCAGAAGCATCAAGACCATTGAGTTCAACCTGAAGCCAGCTGAGTTACCAAACTCCAGACTGTATACTCTTTCACAGTAAGGGAAACACAAGGAGATAGAGGGTTATGCGTGAATGAGATGGAGTCTGAATGAGCAGCGAATTGTGGTAAGTTCAGCTAAGACTTTTTCAGGTTTAAATATAGTTTAAGAATCAAGATCTGACTCAGAACGAACAACCTTTAAGTAAGTTAGTCTAGCTTGTTAAACAGAGAACTGCTTGGCAGTGGCAGTTATCTGTCAATCAGCTGAAAGCAGTTGGTTCAATTGGTGTTAATTACTGTAGCAGGAAGCTAAACTAGCTAGTGACTCATCAGAGGGTCTATAAAAGGTACAGGCTATTCAAACCACATGATCAATAAGGGGCGCACGAGGATACAGGAGATTACATGTGAGTGAGACAGAGACCGAGTGAGTTGCGAATTAGGCTCAAGTGGAAATTTGGTGCACAGGGAAGAGAGGCATAGTATACATGGGGAAATGTTTTAAATTAATTAAGAAAGTAATTAAATTAAATCATGATTAGCTATATAAATATTGAGCTACAAGAGCAAGTCAGAGGCTAGGAATCCTGCAGCAAGTAACTCATCTCCTAACGCCCTAAAGCATGTTCACCATCTACAAGGCATAAGTCAGCAGTGTGATGGAATACTCTCCACTTTCCTGGATGAGTGCAGCTCCAACAACACTCAAGAAGCTCGACATCACCCAGGACAAAGCAGCCCGCTTGATTGGCACCCCAACCACTAACATTCACTCCCTCCACCACTGGCGCACAGTGGCAGCATCGTGTACCATCTACAAGATACACTGCAGGAACTCACCAAGGCTCCTTAGACAGCACCTTCAAATCCACAACTGCTACCACCTAGAAGGACAAGGGCAGCAAGTGCATGGGAACACCACCACCTGGAAGCTCCCCTCCAAGCCACACACCATTTTGCCTTAGAATTGTGTTGCCATTCTTTCACTGTCACTGGATCAAAATCCTGGAACTCACTCCTTAACAGCACTGTGGGTGCACCTAGACCACATGGACCGCAGTAGTTCAAGAAGGCTGCTCGCCACCACCTTCTCTAGGGCAATGAGGAATGGGCAATAAGTATTGGCCTAGCCAGTGATGCCCACATTCCATGAATGAATAATAAAAAAAAGTTAAGTAAACAACATATGTAACAATGGCAGAACAGATGTTATGTTGCAGCTGTGGAATTGGGGGACCATTTGGAGGTTAAAGTAATCCAGGACAAACGCTTCTGCAGAAAGTGTAAGCAGCCAGAGAAATTCTGGGTCAGGATTATTGACCTGGAAGCTAAACTGCATACACTGCACAACATAAGGAAGGGGGAGAAATACCAAGACACTTGGTCCCAGAGGACAGTCATAACTCTTAGAATAGGGTCATCTGTTTTGGTCCATGGTGAGGGACAGGCAGATGTGACCATGAATGAGGCAGGTAAAAGGACCAAGCAGACACTAGTGGAGGAGACTCAGACTTTGCAATTGTCAAACAGGTTTGAGGTACTCACAACCTGTGTGGATGAAGGCAAGATCTGCAGGATAGATGAACAGGCTGGCCATGGCACTGTGGTACAGGAAGCCGTTCAAATGGGAGGAGCAAACAGCAATGTAGTGGTTGTAGGGTGCAGTATAGGGAGGGGGATTGAAACTATTCTCAGCAGCAATGAGCAAGAGTCCAGAACAATGTGTTGCTTGCCCGGTGCAAGGGTTCAGGACATCTGCTCAGGGCTGGAGAGGAACTTGCAATGGGAGAGGAAGGATCTAATCATTGTGCTCCATGTAGGAACCAATGACATAGACAGTACAAGGAAAGAGCTTCTGTGTAGTCAGTATGAGAAGCTAGGTACCAAATTAAGAAGCAGAACCTCAAAGGTAATAATCTCTGGATTATTACCTCAGCCAAGTGCAAATTGGCATAGGGCAAATAAGGTTAGAGAAATGAATATGTGGCTCAAAGACTAATGTCTTGGTCCATTAGGAGAATTGGTCCATTGTTCATTGGCTCCAGTACTGGGAAAAGTAGGGGCCATAACATTGGCATAGTCTAGACCTGAACGCTGATGGGCCAAATGTTCTTGTGAACTGTATCACTAGGGAAGTAGGGAGGGCTTTAAACTAAACAAGGTGGGTAAGAGATCAAGCTTGGGTAGATATAACAAACCAATGGGTAGTGTCAAGACAGGGGAGCAAAATAGTAATTTGGGAAATGAGGATCAGAGAACAGCAGGAAGGGACAGAGATTTAAAAAAAAACTAAGAATACACCAACAGTCAAGAATAGATGTTGCAAAGGTAACAAAAAGACAAAACCAAAGGCTTTGTATTTGAATGGGTGCAGCATTCATAACAAAGTAAATTAATTGGTAGCATACATTGAAGTAAATAAATATGATCTGATAGCTGTTACAGAGATCTGACTGCAGAATAACAAGGATTGGGTCCTGAATATTGAGGGGTATATGACTTTCAAGGAGAATAGATGGGATCCAATCCATGGGATTCAAGGCAATTTGGCAAGTTGGATCCAGAATTGGCTGAGTGGCAAGAAGCAGAGGGTGATGGTCAAGGGGTGTTTTTGTGATTGGATGCCTGTATCCAATGGGGTTCCCCAGGCATCAGTGTTGGGTCCCTTGCTGTTTTTGGTATATATAAACGATTTACTTGAATGTAGGAGGGTTGATCACTAAGTTCGCAGATGACACAAAATTGGTTGGCTGGTAAATAGTGAGGAGGATATTAGATTACTGGAGGATATGGACGGGCTGGTCAGATGGGCTGATCAGTGGCAAACGGAATTTTATCCAGATAAGTGTGAGGTGATGCACTCGGGCAGGACAAATGTGGCACGGGAATACACGATGAATGGTAGACCCTGGGAAATACCAAGGGTCAGTGGGATCTTGGTGTGCATGTCCACTGGTCCCTTATGGTAGTGGGACAGGTAGATAAGGTGGTTAAGAAGGCATTTGGGATACTTGTTTTTATTAGCCGAGGCATAGAATACAAGAGCAGGGATGTTATGCTGGAAGGTATAAAACATTGGTTAGGCCACAGCTAGAGTATTGTGTGCAGTTATGGAATCCGCATTATAGGAAGGATATGATTGCACTATTGAGAATGCAGAGGAGGTTTACCAGGGTGTTGCCTGGGCTGGTGAGTTTTAGTTATGAGGAGAGATTGGGTAGACTGGGGTTATTATACTTGGAGCAGTGGAGATTGAGGGGGGGACTAGATTGAACTGTTAAAATTATGAGGGACATAGGTAGAGTAGACAGGAAGGAACTTTTCCCCTTGGTGGAGGGATCAATGGCCAGGGGGCATAGATTTAAGGCAAGGGGCAGGAGGTTTAGAGGGGATTTGAGGAAGAATTTTTTCACCCAGAGAGTGGTGAGAATCTGGAACTCACTGCCTGAAAGGCTGGTAGAGACAGAAACCCACATAACGTTTAAGAAGTATTTGGATATGCAATTGCAATGCCATGGCATACAAGGCTATGGGCCTAGTGCTGGAAAATGGGACTAGAATAGTTAGGTACTTGTTTGACCAGCGCAGACTTGATGGGCCGACAGGCCTTTTTCTGTGCTGTAGACCACTCTGACTTTATAACAGGAAGTGAGGGAAATGTGGAGGGATAGCACTGTTAATCAAGGATAGCATTGGTGCAATATTTAGAGATGATCCTGGTTCAGGAGATCAGGATGTAGAGTTGGTTTGAGTGGAGATGAGGAATAGTAGGGGAAAGAAGTCACTAATGAGAGTGGTCTACAGGCCCCCTAATACAGGCCCCCTAACAATAACCACAATAAAGGACAAAGGATACAAGAAGAAATATTAGGTGCTTGTGATAAAGGGATTACATAGTCATGGGTGATTTTAATCTATATATAAACTGGAAAAATCAGATTGGCAGTAGTAGCCTGGATGAGGAGTTCAGATAATGCTTTCAAGTTAGCTTCTTAGAGCAGAATGTTCTGGATATGACCAGAGAACATGTTATTTTGGACTTGGTATTGTATAATGTGACAGAATTAATTAATGCTCTTAGGGTAAAGGCACCCCTATATAGCAGCGACCACAATATGATTGGATTTTACATCCAGCTTGAAAGGGAGAAAAGTGGGTCTAAGACTAATATTTTAAACTTAAATAAGGGCAGCTACGTGTGCAGTGAAAGCTGAGCTAGCTGACATGAACTGGGAAACTAGGCTAGAGGATAGATCAATAGAGAAGCAGTGGGACACATTTAAGGGAATATTTCCAAATATTCAAAATAAGTATATTCCTACTATAAAGAAAAATTTTTAGGGGAGGACCCACCATCCATGGTTAACTGCGGAAGTTAATGAAAGCATCAACTTAAGGAAAAAAACATATAATTGCACAAAGGTTAGTGACAGGTCAGATGACTAGCCAGAATATAAACAACGGCAGAGAATGACTAAAAGATTAATCAGCAGAAAGAAATTAGAGTATGAGAGGAAGTTAGCTAGAAATTTAAGAATGGATAGCAAGAATCTCTACAGGTATTTAAACAGGAAAGAAATAAGTAAAGTGAGTGTCAGTTTTCTACGGAATGAGAATAGGGAGTTAATAATAGATAATAAGGAAATAGTGGATGAAACGGGCAAATATTTCACTTTTGTTTTCATTGTAGAAGATATGAAAACATTGCAGTAATATCTATAAATCAGGATGTGGAAGGGAGAATGAGACTTGGTGAAATTACAATCTCTAGGGAAGCAATACTGAGCAAACTGATGGAGCTGGGGGCTGACATCCAGGTCCTGATGGATTTCATCCTAGGGTCTTAAAAGAGCTGGCTAATGTGGTAGCAGATGCATTGGTGTTAATTTTCCAAAATTTGCTAGATTTTGGAAGGTGTCCATCAGACTGGAAAGTAGCAAATATAACCCCTCTATTCAAGATGGAAGGGAGGCAGAAAACAGAAAACTATAGGACAGTTAACTTGATGCCTGTCATGGGGAATGTGTTAGAAGTGATCATTAAAGATGCTATAGCTGGGCACTTAGGAAAAACTCAAAGTAATGGGGAAGAGTCAACATGGTTTTGTGAAAGAGAAATCATGTGTAACCAATTTATTGGAATTATTTGAAGGAGTAGCATGTGCTGTGTATAAAGGGAGCCTGTAGATGTACTATACTTGGATTTCCAAAGGCATTTGATAAGGTGCCACATCAAAAGTTATTGCAGAAAATAAAAGCTCATGGTGTAGGGGGTAACATATTAGCATGGATAGAAGATTGGCTGGCTGGCAGAAAACAGCGTATGCATAAATGGGTCTTGGTCTGTTTGGCAGGATATGATAAGTGGAGTCCTGCAGGGGACTGTGCAGGTGCCTCAACTTTTTACAATTTACATCAATGACTTAGATGAAGGGAGTGAAGGGATGGTAGCTAAATTTGCAGATGACACAAAGGTGGGTAGGAAAGTATGTTGTGAAGAAAACATAAGGAATTGAGTGAGTGGGTAAAAATCTGGCAGATAGAGTATAATGTGGAAAAATGTGAAGTTGCTCACTTTGGCAGGAAGAATGCAGAGTATTACTTAAACAGAGAATGACTGCAAAATTCTGAGGTGCAGTGTTCTCGTGCATGAGTCACGCCAAGTTAATATACTGGTACAGCAAGTAATTAAGAAGGCTAATGGAATGCTATCTGTTATTACAAGAGGAACTGAACGTAGAAGTAAGGATGTTCTGCATCAGTTATGCAGCGCATTTGTGCATCTCAAATACTGCATGCAGTTTTGGACGTCTTATTTATGAAGGATGTAAATGCATTGGAGGTGGTTCAGAAGAGATTTACTGGATTGATACCTGAAATGAATGGGTTGTCTTATGAGGATAGATTGGACAGACTGGGCTTGTTTCTACTGGAGTTTAGGAGAGCGAGGGGTGACTTGATTGAAGTATTTAAGATCTTGAACAGTCTTGACAAGGTGGTTTTATCTCGTGGGTGAATCCAGGACTAAGGGTCACTGTTTTAAAATTAGGGGTCACCTTTTTAGGACAGAGATGAAGTGAATTTGTTTCTCTGAGAGGGTTGTGCGACTTTGGAACTCTCTGCCTCAGGAAGGAGTTGAGGCGGGGTCATTGAATACTTTAAAGGTGGAGGTGAATCGATCTTTGTTAGGAAAGGGAATCAAAGGTTATTGGGAATAGATAGGAATATGGAACTCGAAAGAAAAACCGATCAGCCATGATCTTATTGAATGGTGGAACAGGCTCAAGGGGCTGAATTGTCTACTTCTGCTGCTGTTTCCTCTGTTCGTATGGACTTCAATATCGCCAACCTACCCTTCCCCATTCTGTAATGTGTGTGTGTGTGTGTTTAGATTGGTTTAAGTGTCATAAAGATAACCTCCTTCTTTGCTAAACTCAAGAAAACCTGTCCTGCTGGTTCTTTTAGGACCACAGCACATAACAGTTAAGCGGTCACTGAATTGTCAAATATATCCTTTTCAAACAAGGATATACTTTTTCTCTAAGAAATGCTGTACTTGTTGTAGGAGTCAGCCTCAATTTTCACCTCAGAAATGCCTGTTTCACTCACTTGTAAGTCAATGCATGGGATCAAGCAGGCAAGAAGATGTGCAAAAGTTTAAAACTCGCCCACACAGAACAAACGTGATGAATGATGAACAGAAATGGGTCCTCCAGCAAAGAGAATGAAGTATGAAGTTGGTTTCAAGCTAAAAGTCATAACATTTGTTAACTTGTCAAATAACTGCTTCGGTGAGGGGATTCAGATACTTCAGAATTAGTGGAAAAACTGGTGCGAGAATGGAAGAAGGAATCTGCAATGAAGAAGATACCCAAGACCAAATGCATTATGAGAACAGGAACCAACCACCGGCCAGATTTTGAAAATCATGTATCAGAATGGATCCTGAAAAATCAACAGAATGGTTACATCGCCACCAGAAATGCATTGTGCACACACACACTTAAGTGGGCCAAACCAAACCCTGAGTCCAGCAAAGAATTGAGAGCAACAGCTAGTTGATGTAGTTGCTTTATAGAATGGAAATATCTAACGTTGTGGCAAAAAGACCAACATCGCTCAAAGACTTCTAAAACCTTGATGCCAAAAGTGTGAGTTTCCAGCAATTCATCATCAGACAGCGGCAAAAACCTGACTACACTTTATGTCGCATCAACAGCATTGGATGAAATGCCAATGAGTCTTGATATGCCCAGCAGCCAAAGGATTGAAAACAAATCTAGAGAAATGCACAGTTCATGAGCAGCCAGGATTCACAGTGTTACTAGCCTGCATGGCTGACTGAATGAAATTATAACCTATGCTAATTGTCAAACATAAAATTATGCTGAGAAACACATTCCCTGCAGGAGTTTTGTACAGGCCCATTACAATGATTGGATGGGTGAGGACGGTTTGAAGTTGTGGATCAATAATGTGTAGAATAGGCATCATGGTGCCCAATGCAAAGAAAGCAGCTTCATATTCAGATCCCATATAATCAATGAGATCAAGAGGTGCCTGCAAAGAAATAACACTCAAATTGCAATTATATCTGGAGGGTCTAATGTCTGTCGTTCAATGTTCGGATATGCACCTGAACGAGCCATTCAAGGATCACACCAAATGGAATGGGTGGATGGTCGATGGAGATAAAGTCTTCACAATGAGTGGAAACATGTACTGTCCCACTTGGTGTTTTCTGTGGTTTTGTCATCAGATTGAGGGACGCAATGAATGCACAATCTGTCACCAGATCATTCAAACAACATGGAATATCCAATTTAATGGATGGAGAGGAAAATGACTTGTTATGGGGGGATGATTCTGAAAGCAAAAGCATCAAACCTCCTTCCAGAGTGGGATCCTTAAGATGATGCAATAAGTGACTCAGAATTAATCTGATGAACTCTTTGCATCAGACGTGGAAGTCAATGAATTTGACAGTTTTCAAAAAGATCTTGATTGTGGTTGAAGATATCCTTGTAGAATTAATTCAATAATATATTTCGTATATAGAAGACATGTTAGTTATGGACTAAAGTACATCACTGGAAAGCCAGACTTCATTCCGCGAAAGGATGGGTGAGAGTGGAGAAGAAAGAGAGAGAAGTTACAAACTTACCGCTCGGTTAGTCAATAAGTGCATCAATTCACAAAGCAAGTTTCTATAGGAAGAAGGGAAGTAAGAGTTAACACAGTGAATGCAGAGCCAACTATCAATGCAGAAGGTGAAATTATCCAAGAACAGAGGGGCTTGAAGGATCAATTATCACCTCTACGGACAAAGGTTTATCATCCTGATGTCTCAGGAGGCTAATGATTAATTCTAGAGGACAGCAAAGAAACCAAATTTGTCAGTTCATAAGCATAGGTTGTAAAAGTGCTGGAAAATTACTAACTATATGCATATAATATTAATCCATCTAATAGGCTGGTTATCTAATGCTTTTAATTTGTCAGCTGTTTTAGGGGTGTAATCATAAATTAATCTAATCAAATTATATTAATCCCAGGCACTGCTGTCAACTATAAATTTATAACAAGCAGTTAATGCTGAATCACTGTGATGAATATACAAATGTACGAATTAGGAGCAGAAGTAGGCCTTTCGGCCCCTCGAGTCTGCTCTGCCATTTGATAAGATCAGGGCTGGTCTTATTGTGGCTTCAACTCTTACTTTCCTGTCTATCCCCTATATCCTTTGTCTTTGTAATGTTTGTTATTATTCATTCTGTCAGTTAAACACCTCTACTAAATAAAAAACAAAAAAACTGCGGATGCTGGAAATCCAAAACAAAAACAGAATTACCTGGAAAAACTCAGCAGGTCTGGCAGCATCGGCGGAGAAGAAAAGAGTTGACGTTTCGAGTCCTCATGACCCTTCGACAGAACTTGAGTTCGAGTCCAGGAAAGAGCTGAAATATAAGCTGGTTTAAGGGTGTGTGTGGGGGGGCGGAGAGATAGAGAGACAGAGAGTGGAGGGGGTTGGTGTGGTTGTAGCGACAAACAAGCATGATAGAAGCAGATCATCAAAAGATGTCAACAACAATACTACAATAGAACACATAGGTGTTAAAGTTAAAGTTGGTGATATTATCTAAACGAATGTGCTAATTAAGAATGGATGGTAGGGCACTCAAGGTATAGCTCTAGTGGTTTTTTTTTTTTTTTTTTTTATTTTATATAATGGAAATAGGTGGGAAAAGGAAAATCTTTATAATTTATTGGGAAAAAAAAAAAAAGAAGGGGAAACAGAAAGGGGTGGGGATGGGGAGGGGACTCACGACCTAAAGTTGTTGAATTCAATATTCAGTCCGGAAGGCTGTAAAGTCCCTAGTCGGAAGATGAGGTGTTGTTCCTCCAGTTTGCGTTGGGCTTCACTGGAACAATGCAGCAAGCCAAGGACAGACATGTGGGCAAGAGAGCAGGTGGAGTGTTAAAATGGCAAGCGACAGGGAGGTTTGGTCATTCTTGCGGACAGACCGCAGGTGTTCTGCAAAGCGGTCGCCCATTTACGTTTGGTCTCTCCAATGTAGAGGAGACCACATTGGGAGCAACGAATGCAGTAGACTAAGTTGGGGAAATGCAAGTGAAATGCTGCTTCACTTGAAAGGAGTGTTTGGGTCCTTGGACGGTGAGGAGAGAGGAAGTGAAGGGCAGGTGTTGCATCTTTTGCGTGGGCAAGGGTTGTGCATAGGAGGGGTTGAGGAGTAGGGGTATGGAGGAGTGACCAGGTGTCCCGAGGGAGCGATCCCTACGAATGCCGATAAGGGGGTGAAGGAAGATGTGTTTGGTAGTGGCATCATGCTGGAGTTGGCGGAAATGGCGGAGGATGATCCTTTGAATGCGGAGGCTGGTGGGTGATAAGTGAGGACAAGGGGGACCCTATCATGTTTCGGGAGGGAGGAGAAGAGTGAGGGCGGATGCGCGGGAGATGGCCGGACACGGTTGAGGGCCCTGTCAAACGACCGTGGGTGGAAAACCTCGGTTAAGGAAGAAGGAGGACATGTCAGAGGAACTGTTTTTGAATGTAGCATCATCGAACAGATGCGACGGAGGCGAGGAACTGAGAGAATGGGATGGAGTCCTTACAGGAAGTGGGGTGTGAGGAGCTGTAGTCGAGATAGCTGTGGGTGTCGGTGGGTTTGTAATGGATATTGGTGGACAGTCTATCACCAGAGATTGAGACAGAGAGGTCAAGGAAGGGAAGGGAAGTGTCTACTAAATAATTGTGTAATCAATGTCTAAGTTTAAATACTGCTGAATGTGATCCTGAGATTAATAAAGAAACAAAAATTAATAAAGAAATATTAGTTAATGACTTCATGATTTAGATTCTTCTTTAAAATTTTGGCAACAAATGATTAATTAATTCACTGAACGATTCATGTGTAATCCTAATGGGAGTTTAGGAGTGTTAATGCTAATCTGATCAAAATTGATCAATGTAAGCCAGTTTGGTGAGCCAGATTTAGGCATCTTTAACTCAGATTGCAAGGGAATCCCAAATGGTTCCACAATGAGGAGTTAAGATGACTGACTTTTCTGGTACCTTTGATAAATGTTCTTGTTCATATACCCACCCCAGTGTTCTAGCAAATGGCAAGACCTTCAGTGTGTAAAATTCAACTGGTGGGATGTATTAGAGGCTGGGGCACTCATTATATTCAATAAGACACAATAGAAAGAAAAATAAAAAAGCATGTATGATGCACAGCCAATCCACTATTGCCCATTTTATGCCTGCCTGCCAAATTAAATTTGGTTATTTATACTACAGAGTTTATTATGGCAGTACTGCTGCCATCGAAAGCAAGTCAGGGTGCATTAGAGATATATTCAGAATCTTCTTTCTATAGTTATAATAAAGATGTATGTTTCACCATGCCAATTCCATTTCCATCCTCATCCGTTCATGTATGTATTATAGCATGCTGTTGAATTTGATGGTTTCAGCCCAATTAACTGTACTTGTCTATACCTGAGCAGCTTTCATTTGTACATCCTAACTAGCAAAAAGGATCCAGGGCATTAGTCACAGCAAATGAATATGTAATGATCAGAGTACATGTGTCTTTATCAGTTGTCTTTTTCTTTCGCAAGCAATCAGCAAACTGTCAAGCAATAAAGCATGTGGGATAACTGCTGCACACAAGTCAGCAGTGCAACTGAATTGCTACACATTTGCCGAGTTCTCCAGCTTTGGCAATCCATTACTGGTTAAAAGCCTGAAACATGCAACAGATGTGAAAGATGTTTTTCTCATTACTGAGCATTCAAGTCTGTTAACAGCCAAGTGCATGACCTAGGCTTGTTGTCTAATTTAATGACATTATTGTGCTGTGTCCTCTTACTTCCTTTGTCATTTATCTTCACTGGCTGTGGACAGCTGCACCAGGCTTTATGGTCAATTTTCTGCAGGAAATGAGGGAATGGCTGGTGTTGTAATGTCTACTCTACCCTATTTAAGAAGGGCACAGAATATCTTCTGCTATTGTTGAACCACTTGCCACTTAATATTTGCACAGCAAATGTTCCTTCTTGGTTTAACAAGCGTGTTTGGCCATTCTGCACGCTTAACTGGCCTCTTTCTCATTTGTTTTATTTTCCTTGAATTGATGCTGACGATATGCAGTTCTGTATTTCATCAGTGGCCTGATGGCATAGGACAGGATATCACCAAAGATTGTTATTCTAAAAACAAAGCTCTCCTACTTTTAAGAGATTTGTCAAGTTGCCTTCAATCAACCGCTTTCCAATGTGAATCAAAAGTTTCCAGACCTAACCCCAACACTCTATCATTACTCATCAGTTTGCGTCTGAAAAAGGGAGTCAGTATTTTTAAGCAATGCGGTAAAGCCCATTTCAAGTTAAATTCAGCCACTTACGCTGACAAATCTGGTGAAACACTAGAACTCAATCTTCTATGGCTTTTAAATGCTTAACACAGTCTTTATAAACAAAAGGACACGACAAGGAGCTGAATAAAGACCCTGTGATGTGAAACTCAACTCAGCTGCAAGACCAGGTCAGAAAACCTACTGCTGGATAACTGGACATTGAGCAATTTGCTGCAGCATAAAGTAAAGTGTTGCAGCTGTTCGTAGAATGTTCTGGAGTCCATCAACACAGCTCAAAACATTCCCACAGCCAAACAGCACATTTGTTCTGGGCAACAGTACAGATTCTGAGGCACCCACACAAATGCGTTATCATCAGTGAGTCAGCAACACATGACATCGAGACCTTAGCATTTCCACAAGAGTGGTCAGAGTTGGCAGATCTTAGATCCAGAAGGCACTCAATCATCATAAAAGAGTTTACGGAGCTTGGGATGCCCATCAACCTTACTTTAAATCAGGAAGTTGATGCACAGCATTAGGTAAACAGAGCTTGATGTGTACATGAAACAATTTTTGACCTAGTCTGAGGGCCAGATATTGACCCACAGTGGGATTAGGTGGGCAGGGGTCAAGATGAGTGTGAGCCCACCTCCCACCCTCTCATTAGGCAGCATGAAGCCCTAGTGATCTTAACTTGTTTGGGTATCTCTCCCGCTGCACCCAATCCCAAATGCCATGAGTTGCCTTCCAAAAACAGGTTGGGAACGGCAGTTGATTGGCAGGATAGAGTTTAATTTAAGCCATCAGGAGGCTGTTGGCTGAAGCTGAAGGAGCGATTGCTGGCACTCTTCACATGTTCTCCAGGAGTGGTTTTCAGAAATGTCCCCTTCTTGAGAAGTGCTGGAATCTGTGCCAGGGAAGGTCATAACTTTCCTTGCGGGGGGCCAGAGGAACACTTCCCTCTGCCTTAGAGGGCTTCTTCTTTGTGACAGCTGTTGACCTGTCTTCACCTGGTGGAATGTCAGCGCCAATTCCGCTCCCAGACCTGAATTAAAATTCATTTTGGAACTAATTTGCATCCATTTATCAGATGAGCACCTCAGCCATCTCACTGCTTTGAGAGTTAAAATGGTGGCTAGTGGGATTGTGGTGGGAACAGGATGGTAAGACTGAACACTCCATTTTAAAGGGACCAACACCTGGTCCCTGCCAGGTGGGATGTGTTAAAATTCTCCCTATTGGGCATTACTTTCCCATCCTTATAAAGCAGCTATCACCCATCTTACCATGAGTAAAGCGCAGGACATCACTTGTATGAAAAATTAGACATATGCTCACACCTCCAATATGTTGCACTTTTGATTTCACATCGTTACAATATTCACACATATATCAATAAAACTGAAAAAATATAGAATTCTATAAATATGTGGCATGAGGAAAACATACCTACAAGTAAAAACTTATAGAGCCTGTATCATATCATTTAATATGGTTTTTCAAAAATTCACTCACCTTTTTAAAATAATTTCTTTCAATAAGAGTGAGTTGTTCACTCAGATTTCTTCATCACTGTTCCCAGCCTTTTGTAACAGCTACACCAATGATTCACACTAAATAGTGCCAGGAAGGATGACAATATTAAGAAAATGGGACATTTGTGCACACTTCCAGTCCACATCGTCCGTCATATATCTTTTTTAGACACTAATGTGTCTATTGGGCTTTACACTTAACATAGGCAAATTATATGGAAGTATCTTTCAGGTAATTCGTTTGCATTTTCAACTTGTAAAAGAATGGCAATCCAAAAACTATAATTGTCAGAAGTGATGAAAAATCCAAGAATAGAAAAATATTGAATCAAGTTACTTTTTTTTCAATATCCCATCAATGAGAGGGATAATCGGGCATGTTGTATAACAGAGAATCAGTGATGGCCCTGGTGGAGGGCTGAGAAGATGATCAAACTTGACTGTATAGTGGAAGTAAAAGTCATAATGAGATTCCTGTTAGTGAAACTGCAGAATATCATTACCTTTATGAGGAACAGACAGACATTCCTGATGCTGCAGATGTGAATCCAGAATGGTAGGTTTCTCCCTGCTGCTAGGGTCAAGGATGTCAATAAGTGGCTGCAGAGCACCCTGAGGGGTGGAGGCTATACAGTCAGAGGTCCTGGTCCATATCAGATTGTTAGTGCTGTTGGGGAGAGTGTAAACTAACTTGACAGGGTTGGGCTCCAAAATGTATCATTAGAAAGGAATAAGGTGCATGAAGGATTGGGAGAGGGAGTTAACATGAGTAAGAACTAGTAAAGTATTAGGTGAGGTCAGACAAAGAGGGGATGCAATAAGATCTAACTTAGGTTTATGATCATGTGTGTAAGTGCACAGGGAATGGTTAATAAGGTTGATGAGCTGCAGGCACAGATAGCCATGTGGGAATATGATGTTGTGGTGATAATGGAGACCTGGTTCAATAAAGACAGTATTGGGTGCTAAATATTCTTTGTTGCAAAGTCTTTAGGAAAGGTAGGGAAGGAAAGAAAAGAATAGAGGGTACAGTATTGATAACAAAGAATATTACAGTGCTGGTGAGAGAGGATGAAGGACAGAATCAATTTGGTTCAAGTTAAGAAGCATGCAAGGTTCCATTACACTAGTGGGTGTATTCTAAAGGCCAATAGTTATTGAGAAGAATATAGAAGAGCAAATTTGTAGGGAAATAACAGAGAAGTGTAAACACAAAAGAATAGTGATAATTTGAGACTTTAATTATCCTAAAATAGACAGTGATGATTATAGTGTAAAGGGAAGAGAAGGGGAAATATTTCTGAAGTGAATTCAGGAAAAAAATATGCTTCTGGCACAATGAGGAAGGAAGCATTGCTGTTTCTTGTTTTTAGGAATGACATGGGTCAAGTGGATCAAGTATGAGCAGGAAAGCATTTAGGGAACAGTGGTCATTGTATCATACCATTTAAGTTAGCTACGTAAAAGGACATGGAGCAACCTAGAGTAAAGACACTTAATTGAAGGAGGACCAACTGCAGTGGAATAAGATCAGATCTGTTCTGGGTAAACTGATATCAACAACTAGGCTGCCTTTGAAGAGGAGATGTTTTGGGTACAGTCGAGGTTCCCCTTTGAGGGGGAAAGGCAGGCTACCAAATCCGGAAGGAGATAAAGGTCAGAATTTTCAATCCTGAGTTGGAAATACAGCCACTGGTGCAATTCTGTTTCCCGATCCCACAAAGAATTCTAGATGCACTTGCCTGAATTGTTAAAGGGCCTGGCCAAATAATGGCAGGAAGTGGCCTTGCTATCCCAAAGGTGGAGGTCAATTGCAGGCCCTCCAGCACTGACACATTGGCAGCCTCACTGGCTAAGGTGACAGCTGCAGATTCGTGATGGAAAAAGAAAATGCACCTCAAATTGGAGGTGTGCTCTGAAGAAGAAGTCAGTTGTTTTTAATCCAAAATGGCCATAGCTGCCCATGATTGTGGAGGGATAACACCTCCACAGGATGGCCAATAGCCACACCTGTGCTCCAGTGGCAATAAATGGCACAGATGGAGGGTGGGTCCCTTGCAAGATTAATCACAGCCCCAACCCCCCCACCCCACAACCCCTTTCCCAATGTGCGCCTGTCATCGTTGCCTCTCTGTGGTCTGGGCTGATATCTCTTGCTTGTATTACCACCTAAAAATCCCAGTGTGGGCATGTGGCTTATTAATTGTCCGTAAATGCTCTCAAATGGCTACTTGCCACTTGCTGACAGGCAGTCAAACTGAAATGGCCCCCCTCCCCCCCAACCCAACCACTCGAAAAATCAGTCAGGGTCGGGGTTGTGGCACTGAACCAGCATGATGGCAAGCTGCATCAATTTGTTGGCTTGCCCACGTTCAGGTTCAACCCTTACCTGCTTCTAAAATTGAACCCAAACAGTGAGGTGAAGCAGAAAAAGGAAGTGTATGTTAGCTGTCAGGTGGATAATACAAATGAAAACCAGGCTGAATATAGAAAGTTCAGAGGGTAAATGAAGAAGAAAATAAGAGGGATAAAGAGAAAGTATGAGGAGTGACTATCAACTAACATAAAAGGGAATTCAAAAGTCTTGCATAGGCATGTAAATAATAACAAAGTTGTAAGAGGAGTAGTGAAGTCAATTAGGGACCAAAAAGGGGAGCTATGCATGGAGGCAGAGGGAATGGCTGAGGTGCTAAATGTGTATTTTGCATCTGTTTTCACCAAAGAAGAAGATGCTGTCAAAGTCATTGTAAAAGAGGAATAGTTGAAATATTAGATGGGCTAACAATTTATACAGAGGAAGTATTAGAAAGGCTAGCTATACTTAAAGTCAATAAGTCACCAGGAGTACATGTGATCATGTGATGCTTCTGTGAATGCTGAGGGAGGTATAATGAAGATATGTTATATAAAATATTAATTTATAATGTCACCAGTTGGGCATACATCCATATTGAGCCCTTTTGAAAAGGACACTTTTACAAAACAAAGGACACTGGCTAGAATTTTCAGTCCCTTTGGCGTTGGGCGTCATGGTGGATGGGGAGAGGGGGGGACAATATGGCAAGAATGCCAAAAATCAGTTTCACGCCATCATGAAACCAATTTGCAATCATCCACTCCACCCATCAATGGCAGGCCGCATTTCCTGCTGCCGCACGTCTGGAACCTAATTTCAGTACATTAGCATCTCATTGTAAGCCCTGCTCACTGGAATCATCCCCCACGCTGGATCATCCAGGAACATTGGCGTGATTGCACACTGAATTGTTTCACAACTGTGCATTAGTGATGTGCACCTGGTGAGCTGCACTTGGCTCGGGACTTCGAGGTTTGTTTGCCTACCTTGCTTTGGTCAGCACTCACAGTCATCAGTGCCAGGCTTCACAAGCAGCATAACATCACTTTTAGGAGGGCTCACAGGAAGGGATCTACCTACCAAACAAGCTGTAAAGCAGGGGTGACTTTGCAACATCTGCAGGGCTAAGGATTGCTTGGTGAAGGGGGAGAGGTGGCCCCAGGCAAGGGAAGGTGCTGCAGGGCGAGGGCTGGACTTGGGAAGGGGGGGTATCTCAGGGGGTGTGTGTGGAGGCATATGTTGATCTGCGCAAGTGGCCTCAAGATGGTGAGGGCTGAGGACGTAGTCTCCAGAGGAGTTGGGGTCAGATGGTGATGTGAGGGTGTATGAAAGAGTGAGTGGTGATGCCCCTTGAGCTGGCAGTGAGTGAGATGCGTGATGGCCTGTGAATGTGTAAGTTTAGAGTGATGAGATGGTTGCCTTAGCCTGGCAGCATGGATGAGATCATTCATCCATTTTCTGCACTGGATGGCTGACTGACCTCTTGTGTACAGCATTGGCACTGAACACACCTGCCACCTCCTCCCAAGCTAAAGTGATGAGGCGGATGGGCCTCCTGAGGCCAAAGCAGGGGTAGAGGACATCACAACAGGTCTCCACAGTGTCCAAAAGTTGTCCCACGGATGCATCATCAGGGATGAATTGGAGGGCTACACTCTTCTTTTGGGGCCATGTTTTCACAGGAGCAGTCCTGGGCTGCAAGCCTTGAGAAGTGTGCATGCGGCTGCAGTTTAAATATGGTGCCCTGCCTGAGAAAGCGGTGAGGTAACAGTGTGGCGGGCAAATTGGACGCTGCCCGCCAGTGAGATGGTATGTTTCCTGTGGCTGCATAATTAATGAGGTGGGAATAGGATGATGCAGCATGAAAACCCACCATTGCGGCCAGCAGGTAAAATGACATGTTTCCTGCCTGCTACTGCACATTATGCAAATCGGGGATGATTCTACCCGCTAGCTTACCGCAGCTGCAATGTTGCATTTGCAAAGGATACAAACTGCATTTATAGAGGCACAGAGTCTATGGAGCTCTCAGAGAGAGGTCGTGTGATCTAGCTCTTGGGTGTGAAAAAAGGTATTGGACTTTTGGATAGTCAGAGAGAGACTGCCACAGGATAAACAGCTTTGTCTTATCTCTCTTTCTTCTAAAACCTCCCCATATCAAAGCAGAGTACTGTAATTCGAAAAACCCACCAGTAGGCATCATTGCTGTAAACCAAGTGTTCTTAAAAGGAGAAATCAGAATCAACAACATTGTATCCTGTGAGAAACCCCAAGAACCAACAGCTACTCTTCAGCTGTGAACAAGCATCTGTACACTCCATGAATTTTTTTTTTACTTGTTATTTGGCCAAGTTTTTTAATATCTGATACACTGCAGAGTTTTGCTTTTTTTGAGTGCTTGGGGGGATTTTATGTGGTTGTTTTTGCATTGGTGGTTAATTATATATATTTGTACATTTTAAACCTTTTGTTAATAATTTCTGCACCTTTACCTGAGTGAGTTTTAACAATAAAATTAATTCTTTTTACTTGTTAACTTAGGAACCTGGCCGCCTTATTTCTTGCACTGAGGTATGCACAGTTAAAATGTTTATATTGAATTGGCAATATTATCTCCCTTTTAAATTCAAACTCTTATTATAAGCAACTCAGGAGTGGGATAAAGAGAGGAGTCAGTTCACCTGTTAACCTGATCATGACAAAGGTAACAGTGAAAATAATGATAGCACTGACCATAATCTTTCAACCCTTCTTAGATATAAGGATTGTGCCACCAGAAGACTGGAAAAATGCAAATATTACACCCTTGTTTAAAAAATTATGTAAGGATAAATCCAGCATCTCCAGGTCAGTCAAGTTAATCTTGTTGGTGGGAAAGTTTTAGTTTTAAAAGTTTCAAAATTGACAGTCGCTTGGGCAGATGTGGATTAATTAAGGGAAGTCAGCATGGACTTGTTAAAGGCAGCTTGTGTTTAA
Source organism: Carcharodon carcharias (assembly GCF_017639515.1). Taxonomy (NCBI): domain Eukaryota; kingdom Metazoa; phylum Chordata; class Chondrichthyes; order Lamniformes; family Lamnidae; genus Carcharodon; species Carcharodon carcharias. Next base: position 29,701,751 of record NC_054472.1, on the reverse strand, counting down.
CTAACTTGTTGAGTTATTTGATGAAGTAATAGAGAGGGTTAGTGAGGGTACATGGACTTCCAAAAGGCACTTGATTATGTGCCACACAACAGCCTTATCAGTAAAGTTAAAGACTATGGAATAAAACTGACAGTGGCAGCTTGGACGCAAAGCTGCACAAATGACAGGAAACAGAGTTGCAGTGAATGGTTGTTTTTTCAGACTGGTAGAAGATGTGTGGAGGGTAGATATTAGGGCCACAGTTTTTCATGATTAATGATGACCTAGACTTGGGGTGTAGAGGGCCCAATTTCAAAACCTGAAGATAACAACATAAAACTTGGAAGCAATGTGAACTCTGAAGAGGATAGTGATGAACTTCAGTAAGACATAGGTACGATGATGGAATGATCAGACACATGGCAGATGAAATTAAACATGAATAAATGTGAAGTGATACTTTGCTAGGAAGAATGAGAACAAGCAATATAAACTAAAGGGTAAAATTCTAAAGTGGGTGCAAAAACAAACAGAAGGGGGGAATATATGCAGAAGTCATCAAAGATAGCAGGACAGGTTTGAGAAAGTGGTCAAAAACACATACAGGATCCTGGGCGTTATAAATAGAGGCACAGAATACAAAAGCAACACAGTTATGATGAACCTGTATAAAACGTTGGATCAGCCTTGACTGGAGAATTGTGTCCATATCTGCGCACTGCACTTGAGGAAGGATAGGAAAGCTTTAGATAGCACTCAGAAAACACTCATGAGAATGTTTCTAGGGATAAGGGACTTAAGTTACAAAGATACAAGCTGGTGCTGTTCTCCTTGGAAGAGAGAAAGTTGAGAGGAAATTTTATAGAGGTGTTTAACATCATGAGGGATCCAAACAGATTTGATAAAGAAAAACTGTTCCTACTGATGGAGACAGAACCAGAGGACACTGATTTAAGGTAATTTACAAAAGGAGGACTGGCAACATAAGGAAAAACTATTAAACACAGTGAGTGGTTAAGATCTGGAATGCACTGACTAGGATTGTAGTGGAGGCAGAACTTATTGTGGCTTTTGAAAGGAAATTGAATAAACACCTGAGGAGAGAAAACAAATTGTTGGGTCATGGGGAAAGGGCAGCGGAGTGGGGATAATTTGCTGTCATAGAGAGCCACAGGGACATGATGGGCTGAATGGCCTTCTCTGTGTTATGACCATTCTATGATTCTCTCATAACTGGCAGTTGATCTGCTACTGTCAATCCCCACACTACCAAAAGTGAAACTCAACACCTCACAGAGGCAGTGATATTGTGGGGCAGCAGGCAGGATGAAGGTTAGGTTGGTTGGTAGGCAATACTTCACTACGTAGAGAACTGCAATTCTCTTCAAAAGAAAGGATGCCATTCATATTAATTCCCTATAGCTCTTTAAGGACAAATTCCAGAGAGGAAGATATCTCAAAGATATTTAGATTTGCCACATCTCCTGCTGGAGTTTCTCATGGATAGGAGAGGAAATTCCCATTTTTGCTAATTTGTCCACAGGTATTTTTCTCTTTTATAACATAGGAAACTGAGAGAGTCGGGCTAATAGTGAGTGTGTTGTTTGTATATATAGCCTTGATGCACCTGGACAGGGTAGGCATGATGAATAAGATGGTTTTCTCCTACTTTCTTTCCTACTTATTTGTTTCCCAGAAACCAATCACTGTTTCTTAGCAGCAGGCTGAATATTAATGCTGAATATTTCATTGGATATCTACAACTTCTCCCCCACTTTCACAACATGCTTAAAGAAAAGACTTTCACAACTTAACACTCTCTCAAAGTAGTCAACCGAGTAATTTTGAAGAATGGTCACCACTGTAATTCCGGAAATGTGGCTGCTAATTGTGTGAACAACACAGTTCCACAAATAGCAATGACATAATGACCAGGTATCTCTTCTAATGTTGCTGGCTGTTAGATAATTATTAGCCAGGATGCTGAGATAACTCCTTCTGCACTTTTCTGAATAGTGCCAAGGGATCTTTCACATCAACCTGGGACAGCAGATGGGACCTTGGTTTAACGTTTCATCCCAGAAGAAGCACCTCAGACAGTTTAGCACTCCCTCAGTGCTGCATTGGAGTGTCAGTGAAAATTCTGTGCTTAAATCTCTGGATTTGGACAACCCGTGTAACCTGTGTCTCACCATGAGCAATGTCATGGGAGTGGTTTGTGTGTGTGAGTATGTGCCTGTGTGTATAAATGGAATATCTATTTTCTACCTTAACTGCCATTCGCAACGTGCGGTATAATAAAGGCTTCAGAGGAGGTGATTTTTGGCTCCATCAATAATTGGGAGGTTGGTGGATAAGGCTTTCAACACCCCTTTGAAGGAATTGCCATGGGGCCTGTGCCAGTTTTTCAGCCGGACCTCATTTGAATTAAATTGGCAAGCTGCCAACATAAACGTGCTCCTTATATTCCACTCATAGCTTGGGGGGGGAGGCAGGAAATCTTATGGGAAGCTGCAAAACCTTAAATAGTAAGTGCTGTTTTGGTGTTTGAGAGCAGACAGTGATATTGCGAGGCAGCAGGCAGGATGACTTGAACCAGTGCCCTGAGATTTTTGGATGCACTGGTGAAGGTGCATGTTGCGTCAGTGAGAGAGGAGGAAGAGATTCACATTTCCTCTGATGAATGACAGGTGCCAAGCTAAATTAGGCAGCAGGCATGGATAGAGGAGCAGAGCATATAAATGTCACCAGCATTGTCCCAAGGACCTGGCCGCAGTTCAGGAATATATTTCATGAACTGACCAATCCTGCCAAGGTCTCCCTTTATTTGCACTCTTCACAAACCCCGTATGGCTTCAGTTAGGTCAGCTTAGTGAATCCTTCCTTTTCTCCATGCCTCTCTTCAAGTCAGCATAGAACATGTACTTTCACCTTCCAATCACACCATCGAAACCTGCTGCTGCCCTCACAACTCTTGGTCACACCTGCTGCTTCTTCCTGTCACCATGCACATTATGCTAAATTGTCTCATCTATTTTGAAAGCTCTTAATCAGGATAAATATTAAGTCACTGCCATTTTTCATGCAGGGGGACAGTACAAGAACAGGAGGAGGTCTTTCCTTCACATAGAGAGTGACATCAGTGGAAAAGGTTACCATCAACATCATTGGCAGAGAAAGGTCACATAGCATCAGATGTGGCCATGCTGGATGCCAGGCACAGTAGGTTGACTGGGTGTTTGCCCATCCTTATCTCTTTCTATTTGACAGGCTGACTCACACACACATGCGTGCGTGTGCACACACACACACACACACAAACATGACAACTTGGTGGGATACTGCACTGTCATTGATCCATTACTGTGACCCCTTGCCACTACGTGTGAACACTTGTCCTCTTTTTTCAAGATCTATTAAATGATGCAGGTCTTGCAGATGTTGGGAGGGTGAGAGGAGCAGTGCGGAGGGGGGTGAGGTGGTGTTGGAAAGAATCATCCTAAAAGTGTACCATCATTTGCTGTCAGCCCTCAAGGCAGCAGCTCAAGCTGGACCCTGTGCGTTATAAGGAATAATTTAGAGGTGTCAGTATTAGGTTATTTTTATTCTTTTGATATGGGTGTCACTGGCAAGGCCAGCATTTGTTGCCCATGCCTGATTGCCCTTTAACTGAGTGATTGCTAGGCCAGTTAAGATTCAACCACAATGTTGTGGGTCCAGAACCACATATAGGCCAGAGCAGATAATATGCCAGATTTCCTTCCCTGAAGGACATTAGTAGACCAGACAGATTTTTACAACAATCAATGATAGTTTCACAGTCACCATTACTACAACTAGCTTTATATTCCAATTTTTTCTTATTAATTTATCCAGTTTAAATTCTACCAGCTGCCATAGTGAGATTTGTACATTTGTACCAGTGTCCCCAGGGTATTAGCTTGGACCTCTGGATTCCAGTAACATTACCAGTCTGCCACAGTCTTCATCAAGACCAAATGAGCAAGAATAAATGGAAGTGACAGCTCAGGAAGCAGCTCACCTCAGGGCTGCTTACATCCTAGCTCTGATTATAAGAACAGTGATGGAGACTTTAGACACCTAGTCTTTAAAGGAAAGGTTCTTTCTACATGTCAGTGATACACTGAATGCATTGAACTGCTTGCCACAACATGTTGATGAGTGTTTTACTATATTATGATTAAACTTATGTCTAAAATCATCTTTGAGTACATTCATTATCACACTTACTTTGGGTACTCAGTCTTCATGAGAAGCCTGGGGTTTGAGTTGATATTTTGCTCAGAGCTATCAATCCATTGATTGAAGGGAGTTGATAATTACACGTGTTCCCAATTTCCAACTTGCACTGTTGAGAATCTCCCAGCATGTATCACCATGATTTCCTCACATAATTCTTTCAACAATTCAAGCCATGACTTCAACGGCAAGTGGAAAGTTATCAGCTGATCTTTTGTTTTGTTCTGGTCATGTATATCTGGACTGAGTGTGACTTGCAATGTTGTGGTGTATATTCTGTACTTATTCAGAATTTGTAATGTGCCATAAGTTATTTGGATTGGTCACCTGAATATTGGCTAAATGGATAGTTTCAGTGTAAAAACATTTACTGTGGTATTATCAGTGTGTCAAAATTTGCAAGACAGATTTATTGCCAACCAAGGGAGTGGACTTTCCTTCATTGGTCAGCTATTTGTCGGGCAGCAATAACAGAAGACGGGGGTGGGAGTTCCACAGTGTTGGAATTTGACTTACTTTGTGTTGTGGTGACATTTTTGTGGGAGGACATAAGTTATGTGACACAGGTGACAGTCGTTAAAATGTGCAATACTGCATTATGTAACACCACACAAATATAGGCAGTCGATTCAAGTTTCTGTCTAATTTTCATTCTGGAAAGATAAATTCCACATAGGCACTCTGGTCTTTGGAAACATAAAACTTAATAACAAATTTTGTGGAGAAAGATAAGAGGGACTTGATTTTTTTTAACAAGTTGGAGTATTGAGAACAGGACGATAGAAGGCTGAGTTAAGTTTACCTGTATCAAAGGATCATGGCATCAAGCACACTGTAGATCAGAAATGTGAAGATGCATGTGAATCCACTATGATCAGGCTATGCTAGGCATGTCATAAAAGACCATTTTGATAAGAACATGTAAACAATTAAGGTATATGGATCAGCATTTTGTGACATTTGAGTAGAGCTCGCAAACTTGAGTAACTTAATTTCCCAAACTAAACCTTTTTGGTTGTAGGTGCTTCACTATGCTTAAAATATCATACTTTAAATAAATGAAAATTTGCCTGTGAGCATGTTGTCTTATCATCATTGAACTCGCATAAATTATTCAAAGAGTCAATAAGGGCAACATCAGTGTTGGGAGTAAGTACCTTAAATCGTAGAGTATTTCATTAACATGTGAATTTGGAGACAGGAGTGTCCATTCTTCCGGGTTCCTGCCCTCAAAGCAGCAACACCTGGCCCATTCCCTCTTCAGCCCTGAGTTAATATCCAGCCAGTGTATAAGTGCTTTCGGCAGCTCTGCATGAAACGATATCTGCTTGAGTGAATAACAACCTGTACTAGGCAAGATACCATCAACCATTCCTAGAGGTTGTGGCACAGTTTCCTGACAATCAAGTCACCTTAGCTTTCTCCTACCATTCTTTACTCTCCCTCCCTTCAGCCTTTGCAAAGGTTACTAAGTATGGATTTGCACTTACAAAGTTCAAGCCAGAGGGAATCAGATATAGTGCTATGCTTTCTGGTGCAAGACCACCTACAGCAACCATGCAACATATGTCTGGCAATGCAGTGACAGTATTAATCAGTTATGGCCTGAAACTTGTCACCATCTGTTATAAGACATGCTGCAAAACTTTGGGATTAGTGCCATAGGACGATATAGAGGGCAATCCTCCTCGCAAGCATTGCATTCGGCATCATCTCCACTTGAGCATGAATTGACAGAGGATCAGGTTCTGTACTCACCATCATTTGCCTGGAGACTTGTGTCTGCACCTTGGGTTTCCATTCCATTCAATGCTAAGTGTTTAACTACACTGATTTGTTTCAATGCAGCACTGCATTGATGTAATGGTTTGCCACTACCACAAACTGGCCTAACATATGTGGACTTTTCGATATGAAGTGTTGCCTGTTACAATCCAAAGCAGTTTTAGGGAATCCATGAATTTTCCTGAATTTTTAATACAACTTTTCATAGCTCCATGGCCTTGAAAATGCTATGTGGTATTATTATAAAGCTAGTGAAAGGGGGCAGGGGGAGGGGGGGTGAACTTCCCAAGGAGTGTCTCATTGGTCCTCCATAACTTTGGTGGAAGATCCATGGAAACGATGGAAAAATGGCATAAACATTGTAGTATAAGGGTCTGGCACTCATAGGGTTAATGTGGGACTGAATGCAGTACTGCCCACACAGTAATGTAAGAAAGCACATGACACATACCTGGGGTCAGTCCAGTGTTGGACAGCCACATGTACCAGCAAGCATGGAGACAGCTCCTAGCTTGTTTTCTTTACTGTATATTTGTAAATAGTTTTAGAGTCGATAAAGACTTAAAATTAAGCTTACATATGACTACAAAGACCTCTTCAGACATATCAAACTGTATACAACACCCTACAACAAATATCCAAACCAAACAGCAGAGCAACCATGCCAATGCTGTGGAGCAAAGCGCCCCTACAGGCAAGATCAATGTCTTGCAATTTCTGCCCAATGCTTTAAGTGTAACAGAATTGGATACTATGGCAAACTGTGCAGGACAAAAACTCAGAAATGCATAGAAGATCAAAAGATTATCCATTATTGAGACTGCAAGCTTGTAAGACACACAGCTTTGCTTCTTGAGTGAGGTCAAAGATTTTGGTTTCTCATTTTAGAATACAGGCATTTTAGTCGATGCCCATTTAACAAATTTTAAATTAGCCACAGGAGGCAGCATAACAGCCTTGTCAGACTAAGAAGCATGCTAGTAATCCAGCTGCTGATACTGCCCAAAACATCTCTATATGGGGCAGGAGACTTAAAGCTCCTGGTAAAAGGTGCCCTCTGAGAGACACATAGATACAAGAATAAAACAATCTGTTAGAGCATTTTTGTGATCTACAACCAGGACTGTTTATCACAAAGCCACAAAGCCTGTGTTGAATTTAACCTGTTGCAGAAGATTGACGAGGTCAGCCAGCAAGGGCTTGGCTCCAAGTACAAATGTGAATTCCCAAAACTCTTCACAGAATTCTGGTGGCTGAAAACCACATACAGGATCACACAGAGAGGATGCTAAACCTGTGTGCCCATTCACTCCACATAAGATCCCCCAGCCACTCATGAAGCAGGTGTAGCAGCAGCTGGATGAGGTGACAAACATAGGAGCCATCTCCCCAGTCACACAACCAACTGCATGGTGCTCGGGACGGTCCCAGTCCAAAAAGCAAATGGATCCATTTGTATGTGTGTCAACCCAACGCAGCTCAATAGAGTCATGGGGGCATTGGTTAGCTCTGTTGGCTGGATGGCTGGTTTGTGATGAAGAGTGATACCAACCTCGCGGGCTCAATTCCTGTACCTGTTAAGGTCATCCATGAAGGCCTCGCCTTCTCAACCTTGACCATTGCCTGAGGTGTGATGACCCTCAGGTTAAGCTCACCATCAGTCATCTCTTTAATGACAGAGCAGCCTATGGTCCTCTGAAATGACAGTGACTTTCACTTTCAATTACAGTTGTAGCCAGAGAAGTACATTCCATGTCCTCTGTGGACAAAAGCCTGAGCAAACTCTCAAAGAACGCAATATTTTCAAAACTGGTTGCAACTGGTGGCTTCTGGTGATTGCCTCTTGATGAAGAGTCCAGGCTGCTGACAACATTTATTATCCCCTTCAGCATGCTTTGACTGCCTGCCATTTGGAGCCATGTCAGTGCCAGGAATATTCCAACGTACAATATTAGCCATTTTGCAGGGCCAACATGGACGCTGTAATGGTTCACGGTGCAACAGTGGAAGAACATGACAAGAGGCTCACAGCAATCTTAGAGCACCTGCAGGAAGCAGGGCTGATGCTGAATGACAAACATGAGTTTTCCAAAACATCAGTTCGATTTCTGCATGGGCCACCATCAGCAATAAAGGCATCACAGCAGACCCACAAAAAACCAAGGCTATCAGTGAGTTTCCAACCACATCCTCAATTCCAGACCTCCAGCGATTCGTAGCGAACCAGCTGGCAACATTTTTACCAAATTTGGCACAGATCATAGAACCCTTGAAGCATCTACTTAAGAAAGACCAAGCATGGTGCTGGGACTCACATCAAGGGCAAGCTTTCAGTCACATCAAGGTGATGCTGCTCTCCACTAACATTCTGGCCTACGATGACACAGCCCTTCTCATCACCATAGCAGCAGATGCTTTGTCCACAGGCCTGGGAGTGCTCCTGTTCCAGAAACAACTGGATGGAAGTTGCCGACCTGTGTACCATGCATCCAGAGGGCTGTCAAACACAGAGATGAGGTAAGCCATCATAGAAGCAGAAGCGCTTGCAGTCACGTGGGTACGTGAGAAGTTTTCAGACTGTATGATCCGCCCCAAAGTTACAATCAAAATGGACCACAAATCACTTGTTTACTTATTGGATGAGAAGAAGCTAATAAAGATGCCTCCCAGAATCCAAAGGTTTTGCCCACACCTCATGTGGTTCACCTACGAAATGGTGTATGTCCAGGGTAAAAACCAAACCACAGCAGACACACTATCACACCGAGTCTCTGGACAAAACAGGATGGCAATCTCATCAGACAACTGGAAGCGTACTCCCAATTGACAAGACAACACCTCCCAGCGGCCACGTAAATTCCAATAAATCTGACAAACAAATGCGCAATGAGGAGTGTGTCCACATATGGAGATAGTGCCAATAGAAATAGCCTCAGCAGAGGCCTACGGAGCAGCTGATTCGAACAACAAAAACACTTCACGATTATAGATGACCTCCTGGTCTACAATGAGCAGCTGGTCATCCCAGTCTTCCTGTGGCCAGAGATCCTTCAAAAAATACACCAGGGCTACCCGGGCATCACCAAATGTCAATCTGCTGTCTGGTGGCAGGCATTTGCAAGGTGATTGAAGACACCATTGCAAATTGCCAGGTGCGTGCATTGTACAGGCAGGACCAAAGAGAACCCTTCGCCCCCACCACCCTCGCCCCCACCACCACCCCCTCCCCCCCCCGCACACACAACACCCCCCCCTCCCCCACCGCCCCTCCCCGGCAACAATTCCCTACCAGACCTTGGGAAAGGCTGTGTGCTGTTGGCCTGTTTGACTTCAACAGTAAATCTTTCCTTATATAGACCACTTCTCCAGACAGATTGAGGTGAAGCAACTATATACGACTACCACAGAGGCAGGAATTAAGGCACTAAAAGAGATATTCATGAACCATGGCATTCTGGATGAGATTCTGTCTGATAATGACCCACAATTTTCAAATGAGTACTTTGTACACTTCCACCACTGCACTAGCTCCCTGAGATACACACAGTCAAATGGAAAGATTGAAAGTGGGGTTCATACAGTAAAAGCCCTCCTAAAAAAGAACAAGGACTTCCCCACAGCACTGTTCACGCCCCTTTACAGTCTGGCCTGTCCCCATCTGAAATACTGATGGGCAGGAAACTCTACACACAACTTCCAATCCTACCGACAAAACTCATAACAGGGTTGGTAACCAAGGATTACCAGGAAATCCAAGCAAGAGAGCATTTTTAGAGGCAGAAGCTGGCTTCCGCACACAATAAATGTTATCACACCAGACACTTGCCACAATTACAGAAAGGTGACAAGGTCTGGATTAAAGACCTTGAGAGGAAAGATACCAACGTTAGAAAGATCGAGGACCAACCTCACTACTACCTGGTTAGCAGTGCAGAGGACAGTCAGGAGAAACAGGAGGAGTGTCCTTCTCATTCCAAAGCTGCCTGTTCCCACTGCAATGGAGAGATATCTGGGAACACACCCAGATGTCAGAACAGCCTCCAAACCTACAGGAAGAACTAACCGTGACAGAGCCTACCACTCCTCTGCCTGCAGTGGAAGGGTTATAAGGCTTCCAGGCTGCATGAATCTCTGAATTCAAGGACTTGAAGGGGGGAAATGGGGTAGTGATGATATAGTAATGACAATGGAAATGTATGATAGTAATAACAATATAAGACATCGGACAAACTATAATCACTGAAAATACATTGATAAAGACTTGAGTGAGGTGTAGTATAAGGGCCTGGCACACATAAGGTTAATGTGGGACTAAATACCACCCAGAAAGTGACGTAAGAGAGTACATGATTCATACCCAAGGTTAGTCTAGCTGTGTGTGAGCCATGTGTACCACCAAGCATGGAGTCGGCCCTTAGCTTGTACCATTTATTGTATATTTGTAAATAGCTCTAAGAGTTAATAAAGGCTTCCAGTTAATCTACGTATGACTACGAAGACTTCTTTGGACTGAACTGTGTCCAACATCCGACAACAAACATAATTTCTGAGGTTGCTCTGCAAAGGTACAGTGAACACAGTGGGAGCCATCCTGTGGAAATTCACCCTCAGTACGTCCATATGAAATATTGAATTATGGAGAATTTACAGCACCAAAATAGGTAATTCAGTCCAACTGGTCTCTGCTGTGTTTATGCATGAGCCTCCTTCTGCCCCTTTTTACCTAGCATTATCATAATTTCCTTCTATTCCTTTCTCCATATAGTTAGCTAGCTTCCTCTAAAATGCATTTATGTTATTCGTCTCAACTAGCATGTTTCAGTTTTTTTTAAAATTCCTTCACGGCATGTGGGCATTTCTGGCTAGGCCGGCATTCATTTCTCATCCCTAATTACCCTTGAGAAGGTGGTGGTGTTCTGCCTTCTTGAACTGCTGCAGTCCATGTGGAGTAGGTACACCCACAGAGCTGTTAGGGAGGGAGTACCAAGATTTTGACCCAGCGACAGTGAAGGAACAGCAATATATTTCCAAGTCAGGATGGTGAGTGGCTTGGAGGGGTATCTTCTAGGTGATGGCGTTCCCATATATCTGCTGCCCTTGTCCTTCTAGGTGGTTGTGGTCATGTGTTTGGAAGATGCTGTCTAAGGAGAATTGGTGAGTTCCTGCAGTGCATCTTGTTAATGGTATACAGTGCTGCTAATGTGCGTCGGTGGTGGAGGGAGTGAATGTTTGTGAATGGGGTGTCAATCAAGTGGGCTGCTTTGTCCTGGATGGTGTCAAGCTTCTTGAGTGTTGGAGCTGCACTCATCCAGGCAAGGGGAAAGTATTCCCATCACACTCCTGAGTTGTACCTTGCTGTCAAGAGGGGTCACTCTCACCTCATCTCTGGATTACAACTCTTTTGTCCATGTTTGAACCAAGGCTGTAATGGAGTCAGGAGCTGAGTGGCCCTGGCAGAACCCAAACTGAATGGCAGTGAGCCGGTTATTGTCAAGCAAGTGCGGCTTGATAACGCTGTTGAGAGACCCATTCCATCACTTTACTGATGATCGAGAGTAGGCTGATGGGGCAGTAATTGGTCAGATTGGATTTGTCCTGGTTTTTGTCTACAGGACATACCTGGACAATTTTTCATATAGTTGGGTAGATGCCAGTGTTGTAGCTGTATTGGAACAGCTTGGCTAGGGGCACGGCAAGTTCTGGAGCACAAGTCTTCAGTACTATTGCCGGAATATTGTCAGGGCCCATAGCCTTTGCAGAATCCAGTGCCTTCAGCCTTTTCTTGATATCACGTGGAGTGAATTGAATTGGCTGAAGACTGGCATCTGTGGTGCTGGGAACCTCCGGAGGAGGCCAAACCACTCTTTAGATGTTTCCCCTGAATTACCTATTGGATATATTAGTGACTATATTATACTTATAGCCCTTAGCTTTGGTCTCCACACAAGTAGAAATATCTTCTCCATGACGACCCTCGAAAACTTTTTTAAGACTTCTATTCGCTCCTCAGCATTCTCTCTTCGAATAAAAGGAACTCTAGCCTACTTTCCTGGTAATATGACCTCTCAGTCTGGCATCATCTTTATAAATATTTTTTGATCCTTCTCCAGTGCCTCTAAATTCTTTTTATAATAACGAGACCAGAACCGTACACAGTACTCTAAGTACGATTTAACCAAGGTTAATATAAATTATTTCTATTTCTATTCCCATAGAAATTAAATCTATTGACTTAATTTTTTGTGGCCCTTGTTATGATCAGGTGAGGAGGGGTCAAATGGTTCCCTCTTTGCTTTCTCCCCATTTAACCACAACAGGCTTTTTTGTTTGAAAAGGATATATTTGTCAATTCAGTGAGTTTTATCTAGTTACGCACTGTGATCATACAAGAATCAGTAGGAAAGATTTTCTTGAGTTTAACCAAGAAAGAGGTTAGCTTTATATTTAAGCTGACCTAAGTAAAATAATAAAATGTGCACCAACTTTTGGATGCACATACACAATTACAGATCGGGGAAGGATAGAGCCCATAAAAATTAATAATGTATTCACAGTCTGTAGTTTGATGACTCAGCTGTCTTCAGGCTTAATCTAGTGGTCTTGCTGCTTTCGCTCTGTGGTCGTCTCCTTTATTCAGCATCGAGGCAGTTTAAAACTGCAGTCGGATGAACTATCTTTTCTCTGGAGACACAGCTGTGGAGTTGAGTTATTTCTTTAAAATCTCTGTCTGCTGGACATGCGTCAAACGATAGAACACAGAAGCCAAAAGCTTGCAAGTGTTGGGGGTGGTGGGTTGGAAGAGAGAGAAAGAGAGGAAGGCTCTCCCTCAGCTTCTCAGCTGCTTATTCTCAGTTCTGCTGAGAAAACAACGTACTTAAAACATACAAAGTGTTGGTTTGTCATATGACCACCCTCTCCACCTGACCTGACTGTGTATCCCGACTGTAACTTGATTAGGTCAGGTCTGGGAGTTCCTCCACTTAGCCAGTGTTCAAGTGATTAGGTTTTGTTGTGTGTACCTGCATGCCATTGTAAAGTAAGGGTACTCAGCAGAGCAAGGGTTAACATGGGACCGGAGAATAACACCACCCACGGTATGACATATAGTCACATGGTAATAGAGCAGTCTAGAAGGAGCCCGCATGGGAGCAGCACCATGCATAGCAGTTATTGGGATCTGTACATAGTTGACGATCACCAATAAGTAGTTCATGTTTAAACATACAACTCTCAAGATCTCATCAATGAGACACCAAACAAACCCATAACACAACAGGTTTGATGGGTTGTCTCTGCTCAGTTGAGGATCTGGACATTGTGCTAATGCAATAGGAAATATGGTTCATTCACATTCCTTTGAGGTGTTTGCCTTTGATGGGTTTTTTGCAGACCTGCTCTCTCCATCTCAATGAGGTTGAATGTGGAATGCACAGTAATGCAAATTATGTAACTATATTTGCAGTGAGTTCAAGTCACTTTAGTCTCTGTTTTAAAAACTCTACTTTTTAAAAGTTCAATTCATGTTTCCAGCTGGTGGATTAAAAATCAGTATTTGGCATAAGGCAAATCTTCATGACAATTTCACACCAGGTGAATTGAAATGACAACAAGAATATTTCATGATAAGGCTGTAATAAAAAAATACACACAGTCATCCTCAAACGCACGCACATCAACCTTATACTGTCATACCGCTGCTCGGTTTATTTTTTTTCCGGGATGATTCTGAGCTGAGTCACCTCTTGATAAAGCATCAGCTGTCACATTGGCCCAGAATCCTGTTTTGAAGAAAGCTGTTCCAGCAGCCTTCACTCCGGTTGTGCGCCGGGATCCTGCAGAAGTCCCAATGCGCACACACACAAGATTTGTGTGGGATTTAAATTTCCGTGCTAGCTTTGTACACTGCCTGACTGGCAATGCTAATTTAAAGGGCAGCCATTTAAATAAATATAGCAGCACAGACTTGCGCTGGATGCCCCAATAGAAAGAAGGTAATTAGAGGCATTTCCTTACACATTTTCATGCATAGCCGAACAACAGCGAGGAGGGGCAGCAACAATGTCGAAGACCATTTGAAGGTGAGTGAAAACTATTTTTAAAATGGGAGTTCCAGCGAAATGTAACTCTACAGAATTTATAAAACGTGGAAAATGTCAATTATTTCACAACCTTTTCATGCAATTCGAGTGTTTATTCCTTTGAAAAGTGCTTTCGTTATGCAGCAAGGTAGATTGAACTTTTAAAGTATCTTTCATAAACTTTTTCAAAAATGAATGTGATATAAGTGTTTCTAATGTTTTTTGAAGGAGCTTTGGTTTGTAGCAAGGTGTGTTTAACTTTTAAACGTCTATTTAATAAGCATAATCTAAAGTTTATTTGTGGTATATGTAATTACAATGTGATGCAAAATGGTGTATTTAAGTTTTAAGAGACTCCTGAATGCAATGTTGATCTCTGAAAGCTTTTGAAAAAGTAAATTTGAATTGTGATAAGGGGCAGAAACATCTCAATATTTGCACTAAGTGCGGTAGTGGGTGCGTAAAACATCATTTTACTCGTTGGCCGCAATATAGCTGTATTGGTGACTTTTCACACCATATAGTCCCAAACCTGCTGCATTAATTATGAATTCCTGGGAAACACATGGTTTCCATGATGGGCGGGCTCTCCTTTGCCTGGCATGCCATCACCTCGCTACTTCATCACGCAGGGCGCCATATGTAAAATCCAGCAGCGCACACCACTCAGTGCTTCCAGCCCACGACTGCCGTGAAGATGACATGGCCCTGAAAGGCAAAAAGACTGAGACTCCCGGGTTCAATGACACGTCCCTCGAGCACCTTTTGAATGCAGTGGAAGCTCACTGTGATGTCCTCTACTGCCGCTCTGGCCGCAGGGTGAGCAGCAACCTCACTAAATTGGCTTGGGAGTTGGTGGCATTGTTAGTCAGTGCCAACATCCTGTAAAAGAGGACAGTCATCCAGTGCAGCAATAGGATGAATGATCTGCCAGGGAAGTCACTCTTTTCATCACTCTCAACTCACACACTCACAAACCCATCACACATCCACATGGCCCTCACTCACTGCCAGTTCAAGGGACATCAACCATTCACTCTCTTACATAAACCTTCATTGCCCTCATCCCGTCGGTGGACCACTCACCACCCACACATGCCAGGCATACTTACCATCTGGCCTGGCAGGTGTCCCGCTTACACTCTTTCCATCTCTGTACATGCAGGACAAGCTGGCACACAACAAGAGGGGCAGGTCACTTACGGGTGGACGCTTGCCTGAAATCAAGGTCCTCATGGACTTGAAAACAGAGCCATCCAGCTGGCTGGGGTTCTGGACCATTCCCGTGCTGATGGTGAGGCCGGCGGTGCTTGACCAAGTGAGGATCCAGCAGTGCAACATCCTTCAGACAACCATGCCATGAGTGATATGTCCTCTTTTACAGGCCACTGCCATGCATTAATTATCTCCCCTTGCTTTCGCAGGCACATCTGCCAAACAGCTGACTGAGTTCATGACTCAGGGCCTCCAATCAAGCCCCGAAGAAACCTCATGGGAGGAATCTGGAGGCACCCTCTTTGAAGTACCATCACGGCGCTCACCCACACCCTCCACCAGACACATACACCTCAGTGGGACCCAGCTTTAGAGTAGTCTTGAGATCACAATCTGGTGAGCACATTTTACTTTCTGATCCACAGCAGGGGGTGACAGGGATGTGCCAGATGTCTGGCAGGACTGCTGGAGGCCAGAAATTTGCTGAGTCCAAATCAGCTGATGACCCTCTGGATTCGGTCATGTCACAGTTGCTGGAGCTGCAAAGGCAAGCTCGGGAATGCCAAGAAGGGATGTCCGCTGCACTCCTCAGATTGCAAGGCATGATGGAGGAGTCCGTCCACCTTCAGGCTGAGGTGATAGTGCTGGCTTGCCAATGCACCAAGGTTAACACTAAGGGGATGATGGCCACCATGGAGACCTTGGCCCAGGAGGTTGCTTCTGTACTGCTGCGTGGGCTGAACTCCAACCCTCACACCATAGTTGGCCTCCAACAGTGTATATGTGGGAGGGGTGTGGGGCAGTTCGATCTCACTCCAGCTACCCCTTTTCCTCAAGGAGCCAGCTAGGGGCCCTTGGGCATAAGGAAGCGAATCAGGTGCACACCCAGAGGTCATCCACCCAGGTGACTCCAGGAGTGTCCAGCCCATCAAAATCCCTTCTTCCTGTGACTCCTGCAGCTCCAGCTCCACAGCACAAGGAGTGTGCCACTACCACACAGCAAGTCCCCTACAGCAGGCCGGGGCCCTCCAGCTCTCGGCCCTCCAGAGGACAAGCATCAAGGTCATCACAGATAGGGCATTGCAGTCAGCATGCTGCCTCCACCTCCGCTGTGAGTGTCCAGGGAACACCAAGACATAACGGCAGGATTAGGAATTTCAAGAAGATATAATTGCATGGCTATTAATTACTTGAACATAATGTTCAATATTGTAAATAAACTCTGAAGAATGTCTTCCTGCCTATGGCTCCTTGTTCTGATGAACAATGTTCATGTCATTCAGGTGTGAACCCTTTCTGTACAGATAAAGGCAGGTGTCTCAGTTCAGGGACTCTTCCCTGTTCTTTGTGCAGCCTTCAGACCAAAGTGATGGTCCGGCCTCACATTCCCTGGACACATTAGTGATGCCTGCACCTCGACGGTGCTTGTCATTGCTGCCAGCATGTTGTGGGCAGGCGTCACAGAGTTCTGTCATTCTCTCTGTGTGCTCTCAGCACCTTTAAGGTAGGGCTGGCCCCCTATCTCTTCAGCATCTGTGACCAGTGACACTGTGCTCCTGAAGGAATCAGATGCTGAAGGCCAGACAAAGGGTCAGATGCTTTTTAAGTTACATGGTTGCGTCTCTATGATATGACCCTGATCACAGGACGCAAACGAACTGCCCTCGCTCAAGCAGGAGTCAGACAGTCTCAGAGGCTGTGTGAAGGTCCATGGAGCGTCCTCACTAAAAGCCATAATCAGCCTCCTGCAATCAAGCTGTTAGGGCCTTCAATGAATCTCCATGACAGGAGCACTATCACAGAGAGTATGAGCCCTGCCATAAGCCAGGCTGGATTCAAACATTCACAGATGCGTTATGAGGATCTATAGTGTCTCCTCACTGTATGCTGTCATCATCCTCCATGAATCTAGCAACAATGAGGGCCACCCGAGCACGCCTACCTCATCTGGCCAGTGCGAGGGCCTCAACCCCATCATCATTGCCTTCATGGACCTCCTCAACCTCATCACCATCGAAGTCCTCCTCATCCAAGGAGAAATCCAGCTCCTCTATCTCTTCAGCAAGCTGCTCTCCCTGTTGCAGCGCCAGGCTGAAAAGGGCGCAGCAGGTGTCGATGATGCGTGGCACCCTCTGTGGTCTATATTGCAGGGCTCCACCAGACCAGTCCAGACACTGCAACCTCATTTTCGACACCTGATAGTTTACTCGACCAAGTTGAGAGTTGCAGCATGAACCTCGTTATACCGTCACTCTGCTACAGCCTGAGGCCACAGCACGAGTGATGTCAGCCACATCCTCTGCAATAGCCCTTGTCCTCAAGGAGCCAATACTGCAGCCTCTGTGGACCCAGGAAGACGTCAGGGATCTGTGACTGACTAAGAATGTAGGAGTCATGAACCCTCCATGGAAACTGTGCACAGACCTGCAGGATGCATTTGTGGTGACCACACACCAGCTGCACATTCAGTGAATGGAATCATTTGTGGTTGACATAGTTGACCGTGTATTGTAATGCAGATCTGAGCAAATCTCATCGCTCTTGCATCCTGACTCCCCTGGTCTGGGGCGAAATGCATAAAGCTGTGTGCCTTTGCGAAGATGGCAACCATGACCTCATGTTTGCATTTGTGGGTGGAGGCTTGTGATATCCCACAGAGGTCACCTGTGAATCCTGAAAGGAGCCACTGGTGTAGAAATTTAGTGCCGCTGTCACTTTCATTGCAACTGGCAGTGGATGCCCTCCACATCCACATGGCACCAAATCCTGTAGTAGCTGGGAGATGTGACCGACCAGTTCCCCAGACATGCAGTTTTCGGCAACACAGGTTCTCAGTCATCTGCGGGAATGAAAGGTGGCATCAATAGACCCTTGTTCTAGCTAGGCATGGACCAGTAACAGTTCACTGTGGCTCTTCAGCAGCATGTGTGGGAGCCCCAGACGCCCCTTCTTCCAGAGGGTGCTGCTCCTCCCTCTGTGCAGCCAGATGCCTCAGTCACTCTCTTCTCTGTTGTCCTCGCTGTATGCCTCATGGCATACAGAGAGTAAGTCCCCCAGGCTCCTTGATGCTGATGCAATACTCCTGCAGGATGGAAGAGAGACTTGTGTGGGTTAGCATGGGTGTACTAAGAACCTCTCTTGGTTAAGTCTGAAAGATGGTGCTGGCCACCACTTGGATGGCAGGAGATTAGTGTGCTGCATGCCTGCCCGAAACCCCACCTTCCTCCGCCCCACTCCACCTGACCGATTGGCGGCAGCTTTGCCCACTGGACTGCATGCTCTGCTCTCGGCTAACCCGCACTGCAAGGCTGCACTGTTAGCTTGAATCATGGGAGAGACTGGTCCAAACAAGGATGCTGACATTGCAAGGGGCTGTGAGCACCTCCACCAGTGACTGCTGCATGGCCAGCTTTAGCAAGGAGGGTGTACAATGTGCCCAGTCATCCAACTGTTATGCAGCCCCCTAAAACACTCATTAGTTTTCAGTCTTTGCCCGAGGGGCGAAACCTCTGGAGCATTTGATGGCACTTTGATGTCTCTGTGTTGCTTGAGTGGACACATAAGCTGGAGGTCCAACTCCAATCATATTAACGTGTCTGCACCTGAACTGTCTCAACTGCAGAGGAATGATGTGTCCCTCATACTTGGCCACATCCCTCACCACCACCGCCCCCCCCCACCCCCCCCCAACCCTGTATATGCTTATGCACTACCTTCAGCCACAGGGTTCCTCTCCACCCCCACCAAAGTCACCTCAATCGCAGGGCAGCTTTTGTACGCCACCCCCCTTCAACACCTCAACCTTGAAGTCCAACAGGCAGCCCTCGCAAGTGCTCCAAAATGTTATTGTGCACTCATGTCCGAGTTCCCCTCAAAGTGCAGCCTGCCAAGTGCACACCTTTTATTTGCTGTTTTGAAACATGTTGTCATGCAATCACGCCGACATGAGTAGATGATCCAGCGGGGGGTATATGAGTAAGGTAGGTTCACCTTACAATGATTATGCTGATGTGTTACAATGAGATCCCCAACGTCCGATGGTGGGAAATGCAGCCCGCCATCGATGTGCTGAGCAGAACATTGCAAACTTGTTTCACGACATTGTGAAACCAATTTTTGGCCTTCTCACCATATTGTCCGCTGATGCCACCGAACACGCCAGATGCCAGCGGGCACGGAAGTCTGCCAGATTTGAACTAAATATGGTAGCGGATAAGAAAAAGAATGTTATACCAGCTGGCCGCAATGGAGGCTCTTAATGCTGTGTCATCCCAAATCCCACCTCATTAATCATGCATTCCTGGGAAACATGGCACTTCGCTGCCCCGAGGTCACCTTAAGCCTTCAGAATACTGGGCGCCATATTTAAAGGCCGCCCCTGCAAAGAGCTTGTACTCTTCTAAGGGATAGGAAATTGCTGGGAACTGATGGCTGCCAAAGGGGGGAAACATGCTGCTCCCAGATTTAACAATGCCTCCCTCAAGCGCCTATTAGAAGCAGCGGAGGCCCGCCGTGAAGTCCTCTAGCCCCACTCTGGGTGAAGACCAGCAAGCAAGGTCTCTGCTGCCACCACCTCCCATGCTGGATTGGTGGTCAATGCCATCGTCCTCCAAAAGAGGACAGCCATCCAGTGCCAAAAGAGGATGAATAGTATCCTCCATTCCACCAGGATATGTCGCTGTTCTCAAAACTAAAGGCTCTGTATCTAAACGCATGTAGCATTTGAAACAGAACAGATGAACTGCTAGCAAAAATTAGAAATAAGTAAGTGCCACCTGATAGCCATTACAGTCATGGCTACAAGATGACATAGATTGGCATCTGAATATTGAAGTTTACGTGACACTTAAGAAGGACAGGAAGTTAGGAAAAGGTGGAGGGCTGGCTCTTTTAATTAATGATAGTATTAGCACATTAGCAAGCGATGACCTAAGTTTAGGAAACCAGGATGTAGAAGCGGTTTGCATTGAGATGAGGAATGATAAAGGCATGAAGTCGCTTGTAGGAGTGGTGTGCAGGCCCCCAAGCTGTAACTACATTGTAAGACAAGAGTATAAAAGAAGAGATAATGGGGGCTTGCCAGAAAAGTACAGCATTAATCATGGGAGATTATAATCTACATATAGACTGGAAAAATCAGATGGGCAAAGGTAGCTTAGATGAGGAATTCATAGAATGTTTTCAGGATAGTTTCTTAGAGCAGCACATTCTTGAGCCAACCAGAGAGCAGGTTATACTAGATCTGGTATTGAGCAACGAGATAGGATCAATTAATAACCTCATAGTAAAGGCACCCCTATGTACATTCATTTTGAAGGATTAATGAGTGCGCCCAAAACTAGTATTTTAAATGTAAATAAAGGGCAACTATGAGGACGTGAAAGCGGAGCTAGTTAAGGTGAACTGGCAAATGAAGTTAAGGGATAGGTAAATAGAGATTCAGTGGTAGACATTGAAAAGGATATTCCAGAATACACAGAATAGATACATTATAATGAGAAAGAAAAATTCCAAGGGGAGGGCCCACCATCTGTGGTTAACTAAAAAAGTCAAAGACAGTGTCAAACTTAAAGAAAAAGCATATAATTACACAAAGACAGATGGCAGGTCAGATCATGTGAAAGAATATAAAGAACAGTAAAGAATGACAAAAAAGTTATTAAGGAGGGAAAAACTAGAACATGAGAGAAAGCTAGCTAGTAATATAAAGACCATTAATGTAAAGTAAGAGTTTCTATGGATATTTCAATAAGAAAAGTTAACAAACTGAACATTGGCCCTAAAGAAAGTGCATGTGGAGAATTCAAAATGGAAAGTAGGGAGATGGCAGATTAATTAAACAAGTATTTCGCTTGAGTCTTCACTATAGAGGACACAAGTAACATCCGGAAATAGCTGTAAAGTAGGAAATGAAAGGGAGGGAGGAACTCAAGGGAAATTACAATAGCCAAGGAAGTAGTATTAAGCAAATTGCTGGGGTTGTGGATTGACAAATCCCCTGGATGGACTTCACCTTAATGTTTTGAAAGAAGTGACTATTGAAATAGTTGATGCATTAGTTTTAATTTTCCAAAATTCCCTAGATTCAGAGAAGGTTTCATTAGATTGGAAAATAGCAAATGTAACTCCTTTGTTCAAAATGGGAGGGAAACAGAAAGTAGGAAACTACAGGCTAGTTAGCCTAACATTTGTCATAGAGAAAATGTTAAGAGCTATTATTAAAGATGTTATAGCAGGGCACTTAGAAAAATTCCAGGCAATCAGGCAGAGTCAACAAGGTTTTGCAAAAGGGAAATCATGTTTAACCAATTTTATTGGAGTTCTTTGAAGGAGTCATATGCTATGGATAAAGGGGAACCAGTAGATGTACTGTACTTAGATTTCCAGAAGGCATTTGATAAAACACCACATCAAAGGTCATTGCAGAAAATAAGAACGCTTGGTGTAGGGGGTAACATTTTGGCATGGATAGAAGATTGGCTAGCTAACAGGAAGCAGGGAGTTGCCATAAATGGGTCTTTTTCTGGTTGGCAGGGTGTGACAAGCAGTGTGCCACAGGGACCAGTGCTGGGGCCTCAACTTTTTAAAATTTATATAAATGGCTTGGATGAAGGGACTGAAGGAATGGTTGCTAAATTTGCTGATGACATAAAGATAAGTAGGAAAGTAAATTGTGAAGAGGACATAAGGAGACTGCAAAGTGACATAGGTTAAGTGAGTGGGCAAAAATCTGGCAAATGGAGTATAATGTGGGCAAATGTGAAATCGTTCATTTTGGCAGGAAGAATAAAAAGAAGTTTATTATCTAAATGGTGAGAGATCAAGGAGCTCTGAGATTCAGAGGGATTTGGGTGTTCTAGTGCTTGAATCACAAAAGGCTAGTATACAGGTGCAGCAGGTAATTAGGAAAGCTAATAGAATGTTATCATTTATTGTGAGGGGAATTGATTACAAAAGTAGGGAGGTTATGCTTCAGTTGTACAGGGCATTGGTGAGACCACATCTGGAGTATTGTGTACAATACTGGTCTCCTTATTTAAAGGAAGATGTAAATGTGTTAGCAGCAATTCAGAGAAGGTTTACTAGACTAATACCAGGAATGGGCAGGTTGTCTTATGAGGAAAGGCCAGACAGGGTAGGCTTGTATCCACTGGAATTTAGAAGAGTAAGAGGCGACTTAATTGAAATCTTTAAGATCCTGAGGGATCTTGACAGGGTGGATGTGGAGAGGATGTTTCCTCTTGTGGAAGAATCTAGAACTAGGAGTCACTGTTTAAAAATAAGGGGTCACTCATTTAAGATAGAGATGAGGAGAATTTTTTTCTCTCAGAGGATTGAGAGTCTTTGGAACTCTCTTCCCCAAAAGACAGTGGAAGCAGAGACTTTGAATATTTTTCAGGCAGAGCGAGATAGATTCTTGATTAACAAGGGGGTAAAAGATTATCAGGGGTAGGCAGGAATATGGGGGTGAAGTTACATCCAGATCAGCCATGATCTTATTGACTGGCTCGAGGGGCTGAGTGGCCTACTCGTGCTCCTAATTCATATGTTCATATGCTCTCAACTCAAATACTCACAAGCCCATCACACATTGACAGGGATCTCACACCTCAAGGGGCAACACTACTAACTCTCTCACACACACACACACTTACACACCCTCACATCTCCATAAGGCTCATATCCTCTTGAGCTTGCGTCCTCATCTCATGCATGGCTCCGCTTACCATACAAGCATTCCATGCAGTGCCATGTGTTGTAGGGAGGGGCCTGAGAGTTCCTTCCTTAGACTCACTTTGATTCTGAGCCATACACTGGACGTAGCAGGAATGAGTGACTATGGCAAGTAATGTGTTAAAACAACAATTTTATTGAATATTGAATAATTATTATAATAATGATATGACAATTATAATTGATACATCAAAGAAAACTAAATAAAAAGAAAGAAAGATAACTTTATTGAAAGGAGAAAGCACTATTTATATATGTATATATATATATTTATATAATGAAGAAAGATATATAGAAATAAAAGGCAAAAATAAAAATTGCAACAATTAGTAGCTGCCAGCCTGCAGGCCTCAGGCATGCAGTGTCCTGCTCACACTCTGTCCATCTGTTATCATGCAGGAGAAGATGGCTCATAGCAACAGGAAGAGGTTCCAGACCAGGGGTCAAGTGACCCACCTTAGGCCCCTAACTCACTTTGAGAAGTGTGCCATCACGCTGACTGTTGAGGACATGGATCGTGCCTGCGGCGATGGTGAGTTCAACAGCGAACACCCACATGAGGACCCTTCACCACATTCTCCCACTCTCAACACAAATGTGAGTGCTCTCCTGCTTTTGACTCTGCTGTATGCACTAATTATCTTCACTTTGGTTCACAGGGAGCTCTGCCAAGCGGCCAACACCCTCAGCCAGCCAGTCCCTCGGCTCCATCCAGGTCCTCATCTCGAGCCAAGAGGACACCTACCCCATTGAAGAGCTGGAAGTAAGCAGCCTGGAAGACCTGTCACAGTGCTTACCCAAAGCCCCCACCAGCACAGAGAACTGAAGATGAGTCATACGAACTTGAAATGTTAACTCAGTTTCTCTCTCCTCATTTGCTGTCAGACCTGCTGAGTTTTTCCGCATTTTCTGTTTTTATTACGCCTATTCATAGTATACAGAAAAAAAATTCTAGTCCTATTGAAAAAAAGATAAACCCCTTTAAATGATTATTAGGTTGTGAAAACAAACAAATATCAATTCAGAAACTACATTAAGGACAAATAACATATGAATTAGAAGCAGGAGTAGGTCACTCGGTCCCTTCAGAAATTGGTTAAACTAATTTCCCTTTCACAAACCCATGTTGATTCTGTCTGATTACTGTGAATTTATCTAAGTGCCCTGTTATATTGTCATTAATAATAGCTTCTTACATCTTCCCTATGACAGATGTTAAGCTAACTGACCTATGGTTTCCTGTTTTCTGTCTCCATCCCTTTTTTACCTTAGCTATTTTCCAATCTAATAGAACATTCGCCGAATCTAGTGAACTTTGGAAAATTAAAACCGAAGTATCAATTATCTTACAGGCCACTTCTTTTAAGACCCTAAGATGAAATCCATCAGGACCCGGGGAGCTGTCAACCTATGGTTCCAACAATTTGCTAAGTTCCCCTTCCCTGGTGATTGTAATTTTCTTGAGTTCTTCCCTTCCTTCCAACCCCTGATTTACAGCTATTTCTGGGGTGTCACCCTCTATAGTGAAGACTGATACAAAATACCTGTTCAATTCATCTGCCATCTCCTTATATTCCATTATTAATTCCCCGGCTTACTTTCCATAGGACTAATGCTCACTTCGTTAACTCTTTTTAAAATATCCATGGAAACTCTTACTAACTGTCTTCATATTTCTAGCTAGCTTCCTCTTCCTCCTCACTCCTTGAACAGCTTATCCCTCTCTGTGGTATCTTCCTTGCTGTTCCCAGTCGTTGCCAATTCCCAAAGGCAGTCTTGCCAAACCACTCACATTTCAAACTGGACATATGTATAAGGCAAAAAGCAAGAAGAGGGCACAAGTGAAACACAACCTCTCGCAGTGCTGCCAAAATGAATTTCCAAGAGTGATAGAATTTTTTTAAAAAGCTTTTAGAAGTTACACAGTAACCAGAAATTGTAAACCAGAACCTAACCTGTAAGTGCTGCATGATCCCTTTAAATAACACTGGTGACCAGGCTTTGTTCTGTTTTGAGTTCTGTTGCCCTGCACAATGTCAGTGGAATGGTCCAAATTAAAAAATGAGTCCAACAAGTAGCCCAGGATCTTTGACCTGCATACATTAATTTTAATTTTGAATGCTATTGCAATGTGACAATTGTCTGTCTTCGTATTTCAAGCTAGCTTCCTGCTGATTGTCTTTCTCCTCCTCTTCCTCCTCCCCCCTTGAATAGCTTATCCCTCTCTGTGGTGTCTTCCTTGCTGTTCCCAGTCATCGCCAATTCCCAAAGGCAGCCCTGCCAAACCACTCATGTTTCAAACCCTTGTCTGGACAAGAGTGTTAATTCTTAATTCAATATAACTGGTGGAGCACTTAGTGCTGGAAGTGTGCAGGTGTTACCTGACCACCATTTTGGAGACTCAGTAGGCTGTAGTTGACACCCGAAAAACAGGTGCCACATAGGCCAAATGCTAAGTATTTCTATTTTAATAGATGGCTTTGCCGCTTTAAGTTTCTATCTACAAGGGCAAAAGTTTTCAACAGGACCAATCTGGTTTTCATTTGAATTGTCACTTTAAATCAAAAGAGTTCAATAATTACAAGTCCTTTGTTTATTCCCTAATCTCCGGGTTGTACTCCATTTGTAGCCGAGAGGGAAAATGGTTCATCTATTCTGGGAACGTTGCCAAAGTCTTTATAAATTCACCTGTTAAGACGCAAATGAGAACTGGGGATGATATTCTTTTCAATCGCTAAAGGGAATCTTGTGACTTCCCTAAATCGGCATGACTGTAATTGGCAATTCACTATTTTACGGATGAAGACAGAAATTCATGTCTCACCATCTCTGGCACAGTGTGGATTTGTTGTCCTGGAGTTGCTGCACTGCCCATTTTTGAACGTTTAGCAACAGGAATATTTCAAAATAGAATTTGATCAAATAAACACCATGAAGTTGAAATTTCTCTTAGCGCAGACAGTGGGCAGAATTTAATGTAACTGATGTGGGTCCAGTCCATCGTTGGAGAACCAGAGGGAAACCCATGTCACTTTTGAGAGGGAGGACCGACAGAATAAAATGCCAGCACTGAGCCTTCCCGGAATTTAGGACCTCAAGGGTGGAAACCTTGCCCGGTGGGAGCAGCTGATCGAGGCAGGCAGCTGGCCATTGCCGACAGTGCTACCCAGAGCAGTGGCTGCTGCTGGTCATGATGCAGGGTTTCCACAGTGATTATGGCGGGATCCCTGGACTCTGATGAGTGAAGGCAGAATGGGGATAATAAGATGGGGGGGGGTTATGGCAGATGGGGGGCAGACAGGTTGGAGGTGAGGGCAGGGGCATGGCAGCTTTCAGCGGTCACCCATCTTCCTGATGCTATGTCCCTCAATCTGGCAGAGAGTCTCTTTGAAAGGGAAACCTTACCCCAAAAGGCTACAGTCAAATCTGACAGGCATGGCATGGCATGGAGGCCATGGAGTTGGCATTGGGGCCATGGAGGTGGAATGGAGGCCATAAAGGTCCCATGGGGGCATGGAAGATGCATGGAGGCCATAGAAAATGATGGAGGCAAGGAAGAGATATGGAGGGCCTGGGGCGTGGTTGGGGGGGGGGGGGGGGGGGGGGGGGGGGGGGGGGGGGGCGGTGTGGTAAGAGTGTGTGCGGTATTCGGGCTAGAAGGGCTAACCTTTTTGAATACAACTGGGGCAAAGTGCCAGAGAACAACATTTTACCTGCCGGCCGTGATGTTGGGCTTTCATGCCGTATTGTTCTGAGCCTGCCACATTCCCAACATGCATCCCCAGGAAACACGCCATTTCCATGACGAGTGGACTCTCATTGGCCTGCCCGCTATCACCCTGCCGTGGCATCACACCGGCCGCCATGTTTAAAAGGCAGCTGCCAGCACAGCACTCATCACTACCAGCTCACCACCACTGTCTGGGAGACATGGCCAGCAAAAGGAAAAAGACTGCACCCCCTAATTCAACAATGGTTCCCTCGGGCGACAGGTGGGTGCCGGGATGTCCTGTACCACCACCCTGGCCACAGGATGGGCAGCAATGTGGCCAATCCAGCTTGGGGGTCAGTGGCAGCGTCAAACACCCTTCGGAAAAGGACAGCCACCGAGTGCCTCAAGAGGATGAATGATCTCTTTCCTTCTGCCAGTGTAAACTACTCTTCTCACTCTCAACTTACACACTCACGGACACATCACACATCCACAGGGCCCTCACTCACTGCCGGTCCAAGGGACATCACCATTCACTCTCTCACACTTACCATTATTGTCCTCATCCCGTCCATGGGACCACTCACCACCCACACAGGCCTAGCATACTTATCATCTGACCTGGCAGGCATCCTGCTTACACTTTCTCCATCTCTATTCATGCAGGACAAGCTGGCACATGAGAGGGACGTCACAGACCAGTGAAGGAATGCCCAAAATCAAAATCCACACGGACTTTGAAAACAGAGCCATCCAGCTGACCAGCGATGACCAGGACTGGTCCTGTGCTGACGGTGAGGTTGGCGTTGGTGTACCAAGTGAGGATCCAGCAGTGCAACAACCATCATCATGCCGTGAGTAACGTGTCCTGTTTCACAGGCTACTGCCGCACACTAATTATCTCCCTTTGCTTTCACAGGCACATCTGCCAAATAGCCAATTTATTCCATAACCCAGGGCCTCCACTCAAGCCCCAAAGAAACCCCTGCAGAGGAATCTGGAGGCACCCTCCCTGAAGACCCATTAGAGAATTCACTGACATCCTCCACCAGCACAGAGACCCACAACTTGGTGAGACCTAGCTTTACAGTTGCCCCTGGATCATAATCTGTTGAACATATTGCATTGGCTGATCCGCAGCAGGTGGTGGCAGTGACTCTCCAGGTGTCCGGCACTTGGAGGACTGCTGGAGGCCAGAACATTGCTGAGTCCGAATCAGATGACGAGCCCCAGGACTCAGACATTTCACAGTCGCTGGAGCTGCAAAGGCAAGCTCGGGAACATCAGAAAGGGATGTTTGCTGCACTCTTCAGATTGCAAGGCACAATAGAGGAGTCCATCTGTATTCAATCTGAGGTGATAGCACCAGCATAACAATGCACAGGAATGGTGGCATTTGCATTGTAGACCTTGGTCTAGGATTTGTTCCTGCACTGCTGCATGGGCTCTACTCCATTGCTGATGGCATATTTGGCCTCCAACTGTGTGTATGCGAGAGAGGTGCAGGGCAGTTTGATCTCACTTCAGCTACCCCTGCTCCTCATGGAGTCAAAGTGGGGTCCTGAGCATCAAGAGGGAGGAGGATCAGCAGGTCCACACTCTGGGCCCATCCACCCAGGTGACTCCGAAAGTGTCCGGCCCATCTGACTCCTCTCTTCCTCTGACCTCAGCAGCTCCAGATCCACAGGCCGAGGAGGCTGCCACTGCCACACAGCATGATCCCAAAAGCAAGCTGGGGCCCTCCAAGTCTCGACCCTCCAGAGAACGCTCGCCAAAGTCATCACAGACAGGACGTCACAGTCAGTAGGCTGCCTCCACCTCTGCTGTGGATGTCTGGGAAGCACCAAAGCGTAATTGCAGGGTTAGGAAAGTTAAGGAGAATTAGCTGCACAGCCCAGGCACGGGTGTTAATCACTTGTACATACTATGTTCACTATTGTCAATAAACTCCCAAGTATGTCTCCCTGCCTATGGCTCCTTGTTCTGATGAGCAGTGTTCCTGTCATTCAAATGTGAAATCTTTCTGCACAAGATAAAAGGCAGGTGTCTCAGTCCAGAGCCTCTTACCTGTACTTTGTGCAGCCTTCAGACCAAAGTGGCCTCACACCCCTTCGAAACATTACTGATGCCTGCACCTCGGCAGTGCTGATCATTGCTGCCAGGATGTAGTGGGCAGGCGCCACAGAGTTCTCTCATTCTCTCAATGTGGTCTCAGCAACTTTAAGATGGGTCTGGTCCCCATCTCTTCAGCATCTGTGACCAGTGATGCTGTGCTCCAGCTTCTGAAGAGCTCAGGTGCTGAAGGTGGACAAAGCATCAGATACTTCTAAAGTTTCATGGCTGCTTCTTTATGATATGACCCTGATCACAGAGTAAAAGTGAGCTGCTCTTAGCCAGACAGGAGTCAGACATTCACAGAGGCTATGTGAAGATCAATGTAGTGTCCTCACTACATGTCGTCATCATCCTCCTGCAATCGAGCAACTATTAGGGCCTCCACTGCGTCTCCATGACAGGAGCATTCTCACAGAAGGTATTCGTGCTGCCATAAGCCAGGCTGAAATCAAAGTTCACAAATGCGATGTGAAGATAGATGGGGTCACCTCACTGTAATCAAATATATGGGGGTATTATCATCCTCCACAAATCTAGCAGCTTTGAGGGCCTCCTGAGTGCGCCTGCCTCATCTAGCCAGTGGAAGGGCCTCATCCCCGTCATCATCACCTCCGAGGACCTCCTCACCCTCATCCCACTTGGCATCCTCCTCGTTGGAGGAGATGTGCAGCTCCCATCTCAGCCAGCTCATCACCCCATTGGAGCCATTGGTTGTAAAGGGCACAGCAGGCGATGGCGATGCATGATACCCTCTGTGGACTATATTGCAGGGCCCCACCAGACCAGTCCAGGCACTGGAGCCTCATCTTCAGCATCCTGATGGTCTGCTCCACCAAGTTGCGAACTGCAGCATGAGCTTCATTATAGTGTCACTCTGCTGCAGTCTGAGGTTGTCGCATGGGTGTCATCAGCCACGGCCTCTGCGGGCAGCCCTTGTCCCCAAGGAGCGAGCCCTGCAGCCTCTGTGGACCCTGGAAGACTTGAGGGACCTTTGACTGACTAAGGATGTAGGAGTCCTGCACACACTCTGGAAATCGTACGCACACATGCGGGATGCGTTTCTGGTGGTTGCATACCAGCTGCACGTTCAGTGAGTGGAAGCCCTTGCATTGATGAAGTCATTGACTGTAGCGACAGAGGCCTGAGCACCACATGAGTGCGTCAATCGTACCCTGCACCTGTGGGAATCTCAAAATCTGGGAGAATCCAATGGCCCTTGCATCCTGGCTGTCCCTGTCCCGGGCGAAATGCACAAAGTTGTGTGCCATGGAGAAGGTGGCATCCATAACCTCATGGATGTATTTGTGGGTGGCGGATTGTGAAACCCCACAGAAGTCACCTGTGGAGCCCTGAAAGGAGCCACTGGCATAGAAATTGAGCACCACGGTCACTGTCACAGCCGCTGGCAGTGGATGCCCTCCATGTCCCCTTGGCGTCAAGTCCTGCAGTAAATGGTAGATGTGAGCGACCAGGTCCCTAGACATGCGCCATTGTTGGCGACACTGCTTCTTGGTCATCTGCAGGACCCTGTGTGTTGCTAGGCACCGACCAGCCACGACTCGCTGTCATTCCTGGGCAGTGTTTTGGGGGGGCCCCAGAAGCCCCTTCTTCATGAGGTTGCTGTTCCTGCCTTTGCATGGCCAGGAGCCTCAGTCACTCTCCTCTCCATCTTCTTAGCTCGCTATAGGCCACAGGTTAGTCACCATGCTCCATTCTCCTTATGTGGTCCTCCTGCAGCAGGTAAGAGAGAGGGATGTGGTTAGCATCAGTGTACTTAGCATTTTTCCTGGTGCTGTGTGAAGGCCTCTTAACGCTTCCTGGACAGTGCTCGCTACCCCTTGGATGGTCACTGATGAGTGCGCTGCATGGCTGCCCTGTCAGCCTGGGACATGAGGGTGACAGCTCCTAACCAGGACGCTGAGATTGCAAGGGGGTGTGAGCGCTGGCAGCAGTGACTACTACATGGCCAGCATTGGCAAGAAGATTGTACAACGTGTGCGGTCCAACTGCGCCTCCCAGGGGAAAGCAGCAACAGCCAAACCAACAGTTGGCTCCGCTGCACAGGGGAGGAGTAAAAAGTGTGGGAATGCAATAGTTATAGGGGATTCAATTGTAACGGGAATAGATAGGCATTTCTGTGGCCGCAAATGAGACTCCAGGATGGTATGTTCCCTCCCTGGTGCTAGGGTCAAGGATGTCTCAGAGCAGCTACAGGACATTCTGAAGGGGGAGGTGGAAAGCCAGTGGTCGTGGTACACATTGGTACAAATGACATAGGTGAAAAAAAGGGATGAGGTCCTAAAAGCAGTATATAGAGAGTTAGGACGTAACTTGAATAGTGGGACCTCAAAGGTGGTGGTCTCAGGATTACTACCAGTGCCACATGTTAGAGTAGAAATAGCAGAATATATCGGATGAATACATGGCTGAAGACTTGGTGTGAGGGGGAGGGTTTCAGATTCCTGGGACATTGGGACTGGTTCTGGGGGAGGTGGGAACAGTACAAACTGGATGGGTTACACCTGAGCAGGGCTGGGACTGATGTCCTAGAGGGAATATTTGCTAGACTGGTTAGGGAGGGTTTAAACTAAAAATGGCAGGAGGATGGGAACCCATGCAAGGAGTCACAGGAGGGGGAATCAAGGACAAGAACAAAAGACAGAAAGGGGAATAAGAAAAGTGATAGGCAGAAAAATCAAGGGCAAGAATCAAACAGGGCCTCAGTGAAAAATAATGGGAACAGGACAAGTAATGTTAAAAAGACAAGCCTTAAGGCTTTGTGCCTTAACTCGAGAAGCATTCGCAATAAGGTGGATGAATTAATCGCACAAGTAGATGTAAACAGGTATGATATGGTCAGGATTATGGAGACATGGCTGCAGGGTAACCAGGGATGGGAACTGAACATCGAGGGGTATTTGGGAAGGACAGACAAAAAGGAAAAGGCGGTGGAGTTGCATTGCTGTTTAAAGAGGAAATTAATGCAATAGTGAGGAAAGATATTGGCTCCAACGATGTGGAATCTGTAAGGGTAGAGAAACACTAAGGGGCAAAAACATTAGTGGGGGTTGTATATAGACCCCCAAATTGTAGTGGTGATGTTGGGAATGGCATTAAACAGAAAATTAGAGATGCATGCAATAAAGGAACATCTGTAATTATGGGAGATTTTAGATTGGGCAAATCAAGTTAGTAACAATACCATAGAGAAGTGTATATGGGATGGTTTTCTGGACCAATACGTTGAGGAACCAACTAGAGAACAGGCCATCCTAGACTGAGCATTGTGTAATGAGAAAGGAATAATTGGCAATCTAGTTGTACGAGGCCCCTTGGAGATGAGCGATTGTAATATGATAGAATTATTCATCAAGATGGAGAGGGACATAGTTGATTCTGAGACTAGGATCTTGAATCTTAATAAAGAAAACTACGATGGTATGAGGCGTGAGTTGGCTCTGATGGATTGGGAAATGTTACTTAAAGGGAAGACAGTGGATAGGCAATGGCAAACGTTCATACAGCGCATAGGTGAACTGCAACAGTTGTTTATTCCTGTCTAGCGCAAAAGTAAAATGGAAAGGGTGGCCAAAACATGGCTTACAAGAGAAATTAGAGATAGTATTAGCTCCAAGGAAGAGTCATACAAATTGGCCAAAAAAAAAACAATAGACCTGAAGATTGGGAGCACTTTAGAATTCAGCAAAGGAGAACCAAGGGATTGATTAAGAAGGGGAAAATAGAGTACGAGAGTAAGCTTGTGGGGAACATAAAAACTGACTGTAAAAGTTTCTATAGGTATGTGAAGAGAAAAAGATTGGTGAGGACAAATGTAGGTCCCTTACAGTCAGAAACAGGGGAATTTATAATGGGGAACAAAGAAATGGCTGACCAGCTAAATCCATTCTTTGGTTCTGTCTTCATAAAGGAGGACACAAATAACATACCAGAAATGTTGGGGAACACAGGGTTTAATGAGAGGGAGGAACTGAAAGAAATCAGTATTAGTAGGGAAATGGTGTTGGAGAAATTGATGGGATTGAAGGCCAATAAATCCCCAGGGCCTGATAATCTACATCCCAGAGAATTTAAGAAAGTGGCCCTCGAAATAGTGGATGCATCAGTGGTCATCTTCCGAGATTCTACAGACTCTGGAACAGTTCTTACAGATTGGAGGGTAGCTAATGTAACTCCACTATTTAAAAAGGGAGGTAGGGAGAAAACAGGGAATTATAGACTAGTCAGCCTGATGTCAGTAGTGGGGAAAATTCTAGAGTCCATTATAAAAGATTTTAATAGCTGAGCACTTGGAAAACAATGGTAAAATTGGACAGAGTCAACATGGATTTATGAAAGGGAAATCATGCTTGACAAATCTACTGGAATTTTTTGAGAATGTAGCTAGTAGAGTTGATGATGGGGAGCCAGTGGATGTGGTTTATTTGGACTTTCAGAAGGCTTTAGACAAAGTCCCACATAAGAGATTAGTGTGTAAAATTAAAGTGCATGGGATTGGGGGCAGTGTATTGAGATGGATAGAAAACTGGTTGGCAGACAGGAGCAAAGAGTAAGAATAAACGGGTCTTTTTCCGAATGGCAGGCAGTGACTAGTGGGGTATCACAGGGATTGGTATTGGGACCCCAGCCATTCACAACATATATTAATGATTTTGATGAGGGAACTAAATATAATATCTCCAAATTTGCAGATGACACAAAGCTGGATGGGAGGGTGAGCTGTGAGGAGGATGCAGAGATGCTTCAGCATGATTTGGACAAGCTGAGTGAGTGGGCAAATGCATGGCAGATTCAGTATAACATGGATAAGTGTGAGGTTATCCACTTTGGTAGCAAAAACAGGAAGGCAGATTATTATCTGAATGGCTATAAATTGCGAGACGGGAATGTGCAACAAGACCTGGGTGTCCTCACACACCAGTCGCTGAAGGTAAGCATGCAGGTGCAGCAGGCGGTAAAGAAGGCAAATGATTTGTTGGCCTTCATGGTGAGAGGATTCGAGTACAGGAGCAGGAATGTTTTGCTGCAATTATATAGGGCCTTGGTGAAATCACACCTGGAATATTGTGTGCAGTTTTGGTCTCCTCACCTGAGGAAGGAATGTTCTTGCTATAGAGGGAATGCAGCGAAGGTTTACCTGACTGATTCCTGGGATGGTGGGGCTGACATATGAGGAGAGATTGAGTCGTTTAGGATTATATTCGTTGGAGTTCAGAAGAATGAGGGGGGATCTCATAGAAACCTATAAAGTTCTAACAGGACTAGACAGGGTAGATGCAGGAAGGATGTTCCCGATGGTGGGGGAGTCCAGAACCAGGGGCCCAATCTGAGGATATGGGGTAGACCATTTAGGATTGAGATGAGGAGAAATGTCTTCACCAAGAGACTGGTGAGCCAGTGGTATTTGCTACCACAGAAAGCAGTTGAGGCCAAAACATTTGTATGTTTTCAAGAAGGAGTTAGATATAGCTCTTGGAGCAAAAGGGATCAAGGGGTATGGGGAGAAAGCGGGAGCAGGCTGTTGAGTTGGATGATCAGCCATGATGATACTGAATGGCAGAGTAGCCTTGAAGGGCTGAATGGCCTACTCCTGCTCCTATTTTCTATGTTTCTATGTTTCTTTGCCTGTTTAAGCTTTAAACATCTAAATAAAGGAATTAAAACCTTTTAAAACATGTCCCCCCATGTGACGGTGTCACATGAGCTGGGACATGTCAATAAATTTTTTAAATAATTTTTATTGAATTTATAAACACTTCGTAAAATCTCATCCCGCCCTTTGAAGAGGTTTCATGAAAAATGCAAAGGCCGCCTGGCCTTAAGGTTGGACAGGCAGCTCATTTAACTGTTTAAATTAGTTTTTAACAGGTCTTAATAGGCCTTTGACAGTTTGGTGGGCGCGCAGCTGAGTTGGCTACGTACCCGCCAAACTGAAAATCTAAATGATGTGCAGTGACATCAGGACACCCACCCAACGTCACCACACGTCATTTTATGCAATAGCGAGCGGGCCCCACTCCTGCTTACCCACCGGAAATTTTTTCCCATAAACACATTACTCTAGAAGTCTCGGTTAGGTTTCTAAGAGCTGGTTTTGTTAAACTTTCAAAGAAGTTGGTTTCATTGGACATGCCTCAATGTCTGCCCCATCCTAAGATAACTCTGTTGGCTTTGCGACTTCTGGAAGAGAGGACTCTTATTTGAGGACCCTGTCTAAGACTATGTTCCTTTAATACTTAGAAATCTCTTTTAGTTGAGGCTCTAAGCTAGCAATAAGCTCGGGGGAATTGGCTTACCTTGCCGAGGAGTAAAGAAAGTAGAAGCATTAACAGTACTACATTGGCCCTTAAAGCGTTAAAAAAAATAACTGCCAGAGTCGCACCTAAAACTGCAGTACTCAGCTGGCAGTGCAATTAGCATACAGACTAGGCACAATACAGTTCCACCATGTTGTAATTTGATTTCAGATTCATGACTTTAATCATGTATCAAAATAATCAATCCTGCCTATCTAGCAAACACTTCAAAACAAATGATAAAATGCTGCTTGTGATTGTTTTGTGTGAACCAGCCAGATTAATTCCTAAACATGTAACAAAATGATGTGATCTGTTCTCTCCTTTCTCTTGCTACCACACCTCATTCATTATTCTAGGTGTACTATTCGCTTATCAAGAAATGCAAAAATGAAAATAATTTGTAGTTTAGATTTGGAGGTGTTTAATTTTCAGTAGCCTGACTGGA
Source organism: Carcharodon carcharias (assembly GCF_017639515.1). Taxonomy (NCBI): domain Eukaryota; kingdom Metazoa; phylum Chordata; class Chondrichthyes; order Lamniformes; family Lamnidae; genus Carcharodon; species Carcharodon carcharias. The sequence continues at coordinate 29,666,111 of NC_054472.1, read as the reverse complement.
AGTACAGCATGAACATTATTAGGGAAGGCCAATAAGCCATTAGTTGTATTGCACCACAGGTAGTCTTTTGGTAATACAGAACTTGAGTATTGCTGAAAAGAGAGGCATGTTGAAGTTTTTTGACTTGCAATCATCAAGGCACTTTGCAAGAATACCAATATAAGGGGGAAACAACAATTTATACTGTATGAGAAAAGAGTGCTGATTGGTTGACAAGTGGACTCTGATTGTTAGAGGTGGTTCCATGGAGAATGCACCAATTGATGGTGACTGACAGTTAACTGCCAAGCATTGCTTGAAATTTGAACCAGGCAGTTTGCTTGTGATTTATCAAGTCATTGCCCTGAGGAATGAGTCAGCGAATAGCTGTCACTTATTTTGTTTAGCTGAAACGGGCACAATGTGCTATCAAGCAAAAAAGAAGTTCTGCCTATCACACAAATAAGTAATGCGGTATTTGAATTTCAATGCCAGTGTGATGCTAGGTGTGTAGGTCATACATCCCAAAGATGGGCAGATTGTATCAAACAGTATGCCCTAGCCACTGTTTGCAACAGGCAAGATACAGACTGTACCCAAATAGCCCGTGCTTGCAAATCTCAAAACACGGTGTCCAACAATAGATGGATTCTGCGATTGAACAACATTTACTAAATTATCCTCAATGTGCTAAGAATTACACTGACAACCAACTTAAGGTTGTCAATCAGGCTCGCAGTGTGGTGCATTTGCACATACTGGAAACTACATATATTAATACACAGGACCCTGTTCTTTGCAGACAAAAAGAACATGTACAGATATTGTGCCTGTTTCAGCTAAACACAGAAGTGACAGTTATTCACTGACTCATTCCTCAGAGCAATGCCTTGATCATTCAGGGTCAAGCTGCCTGGTTTAAATTTCAAACAATGCTTGGCAGTTAACTGTCAGTCGCCTTAAATTGGTGCATTCTCCAGGCTAAAACTCTACCGATTAGAGTCCACTTGCCAACCAACCAGCACTCTACTCAAACAATATAGATTGTTGTTTTCCCCTTATATTTGTATTCTGACAAAGTGCCCTGATGAGTGCAAGACGAAAAGCTTCGACATGTCTCTTTTTTCAGCAATACACACCATAAGTGCAAAATTAATTCCAGAATAACCATGAGTGATGTGAACAAACATAAAGGAAGTCTGAGTCCTGGATTGAAAATTTACTCAGTAGCATATCCTTTACTTCGGAAAATGTTCATAAAATGTATAATGTAAAAATGTGTTGCAGACAGGGAGGGAGGTAAAACTGAACTACTTTATTTTTTTCACAGTCTGTCCATAAGCAGAGGCATTTAGATTTTTGAAATAGGCTGTGGCGTATTTCCCCAAACCGTCTGTTTGTGTGGTCAATTTTTAAAGTGACTCGCAGCAAACTCCCTTTCAGGTTAAATCAGAAATATTAAAACCCAGTAATGGCCACAGCTTCATACACACACACATAGGCACACGATAAGGTAGGAAAGAGGAGCTTTTACAATTATGAATAATTTAAAGAAAAAGCATCAAGAATACGCATATCAGTTCACTTGATTGTCAGGGTCCAGTGAGGGTTCCTTCACAAAGGAGCCACAGTTAAGCTAGCCGAAGCAGGACTTTGCAGAATTCCTTTAAAATTGTTGGTGACTTAGTGAGATGAGGTTGGCATACAGAGACTTGGTCTACTTGTCAGGTGATGACAGGAATCTTCCAAAGAAACAATCTCTTTGGAGGTTCAGGCTTGATGCAGGCTGGTGGTCAGCCTGGAGTCCTGCTTTGATGTTTGTAGGCTGGAGTTTAAACAGCAGACTGAGTTGCAAGTCTAGAAATGTAATATTAAAACGTTCTAAAGGCTAAAAGCATATGTCATGTCATGTTAACCATTAATGTGCTAGTTACAGGCTAACAAACACTTTCTATGCCTCTGGTAAAAATCCATTGTTCACTTTATGAGGTCAACCATGGTTTTTAGTGCCTTTGCTGGTAGAATGAGCTTTGCTAGCTTTCTCCTTTGTTATAGGACAGGCTGGGAAGACAAGTTGTCTGCTGGTCCCTTGTTTCATTGATTGTAACATATCCTCACGATCAAAGGTGTGAAATTCCATAAGGATGAGAGTTGATTTTGTTGTGCTGTAACTGCTTTCAGAAATTTCCAGAAACTGTAGGCAACTTGTGAATCATGTGATCTGTAGCAGCCATCTTTTGATTCAGCAAAGCCCACTTTTTAAAATAATCTATAAGGTAAGGTTTGACTTAACAGCTTATGATCTCTTTCATTTCATAGAGACATGACAAATGTCATGTTGGTATATTTTCCAACTTGTGACTGCAAGTGCTTTTCATGTATATAGTTTATAGTGTCCAGTTTGGAATGTTTTCACTTGATCTGTGACATTAACTGTGCATAAAGGTTTTATCCTATTATACTGAGTCTAGTGCAGCATATTTAGGTAGATATCTATATTATACATAGCACATCTTTACTTTTAAACATAATTGGATTATTCAGTTTTGTGTTCATAGATTAAGGCAGTAGATCCCTTTGGATATTCAATAATGTGTTTGGAAAATTGTTACATCTCCATATGTGTGGCAGGATTATGCAAAGTACTTCTGTTTTATTTTCGGAAAGGGTACTCTGTAGAAGGCTCAGCAAAAAGGTGGTTATTATAAGTCAGCTAGTCAGTAGGCATCTATCTGCCTCAGAAGACTATGGACTGCACCCAGGGTGTATGTCACTTCTGAATTGAACATTGCGTACTGTGGCTGCAGGCCGACCTGTGAGTGGCAATCCCCTTCACAGCTGACACAGTTGAATAGTGTTGGCCCAAGGTCAACTGGTGCTCGTTTCTTTTTGACAGGCTCTCCTTTCTACCATCTGGTCATTTCTTTTGTCTTCTGCAGTTTCCTGACTGCTTGTCTCCAGGCACTCCGTCAGCAGCAAAGACTTCCCATGCATTGGCTCCAATTCTGGTCAATTGAAGCCTTGCTTGTAGGCATCCTTGTATCATGGATGTGAGTGACCAGTTGGGTTTTACACAATAGTAAGCTCGCCATAGAGCATTTCTTTGGGAATACAGCAAATATCCAATCAGTGCACATGACCCAACCAACAGAGTCTCCGCTGATTCAAGAGGGAAAACATGCTGGGGATCCCCGACATGGGTATATTTTTGTATTCACCATTTTGCCCTGCCAGGAGATATCCAATATTTGTCTGAGGTAGCAGATGTTAAAACTGTTCAGCTACTTTTTTTGGCTTGTGTAAGTTTTCCATGCTTCACTATTAAAGACGGAGCTGAGGAGACAAGCCTTGTACATACAGAGTTTTGTATTTTATGTTAGTTTGCTGTTGGTCCACACTAGCCTTCACAACTTCAACACGACAGCTGTGGCCAATCCTGGTGCTGATTTCAGCATCGAAACAGGTTGATGATTATTGTTAATTTAAGACATGTGAAGCTGTTGACAACCGCTAGAGTGAGATTATCGATGTTAATGGAAGGTGGAGTCTTTACATCCTGCCCCATAAATTTGGCCTTCCTCATGCTAATTGTCATGCAAACTTCTTGCAGGCCCAGGAGAACCGTCTACAAGGTGCTGCATTTGAACTTCAGAATGGGATGCCAGCGCAGCATCATCAGCAAACAATAACTCATGGACTAGGACTTCAGACACTTTGGCCTTTGCATGCAATCTTGCTAAGTTGAACAGCTTGCCATCAGCTCTGATTTGCATGTAGACATTCTCAGCTGAGTTGCATAAAGTGTACGAAAGCAGTATGAGTAAAACATGCCAAAGAGAGTTGGCACCAGGGCACAGTCCTGCTTTACCCTGCTGTTGATCTTGAAAGCGTTTGATGTTGCGCCGTTGTAATTGGTGGAATGTTCTCGCGGAAAGAAGAAATGATAGGGCAAGCAATTTTCCACAGCAGTTTGAAGAGCCTGTTTCTGCTGACGAGATCCAAGGCCTTGCTGAGGTCTATGAAGACGATGTAGAGAGGTCCGCACTGTTTGCAGCACTTCTCCTGTAGCTGCCAAAGCAAAATGTAACACGAGCTATGCTGAAATTAATGTAATTGGGATATATCTGCAGGTATTTTCCTGTTAAACTTCAATGTGCTTCCAGACTCCAAAGTTTATTTTCAATTCCATTCTCATCTGCTTTTTTTTGTTGCACCATAATGATGATCAGGCTATATCAAGAGAAGAAAATTGGATTAAAGAACCCAATTTCTGCTGTTGGTTTGTATTTTTTCCTTATTGGCCAGTTGGAACTCCTCTTTACAGGCATCTGGAGTCAGAATCTCACAGCCCCTAACATACATAAATGTATATCCATATATATAATTTGTTTCATACTTTTGCTGTTTTTGTCACCATAGAGACTGCACGTGTGCATGCTTCACCAATAACAGTACCTGGAACAGCTACTATATCAGCTAATGGTTTGGCTCCTCCTTGCCAGGTGTGACTGTCATTTGGCAGAAAGTCAGCTGTTTTATAATTCATTAAAGTTAGAAATCCATCTGTGATAACTTTAGCTATCTGATCTCACAAAAATTGCATTGATCCAAATTGATGACAATAAAGAGCCGAAATTAGTTGCTTGACTTTTTCTGAAAGGATAAAGGCAAATAGGAAAACTGTAGGTTGGTCCTGTTATGAAGGAAGCCCTTAAACAGCATGCAGCCAAACGAGAAAATTCAAATCTTAATTATGGGGTAGGATGACAAAATAATAATTAAGTGCAATTTTAATCACATATTTCAGCATTATAGGTTTCCAACGTTCATGCCTAGTTAGGCCTGAATACCCACAAGAGAACCAAAAAGTATTCCTGAAAACACAAACCACTCAAATCATTAATTTACTGATAATTTTCTGGGAGAGATAGAATAAAACTAATATGCAAGGCTCCAAGGAATTATTTAGTTCAGGATGACTGGAAAAACTTATTATTCTTTTTTCATTGTTTGCATCTCCTGAGTCTATTATGTTATCAATGAGAGATAACTAAAAAAGGAATTCAAGGCATCACTTTATTCTTACCATAAACTTCTGAATCGTCCATTCTGTACAGCAGTAAATCACATATCAAGGCTTTATAGCATGATGATCCTCCTTTAATAGTACACTGAGATTTCAGACTATTTTAAAAATTCATACTAGGGATGTGGGTGTCATGGATGAGGCAACAACATTAGTTTTCCACCCCTAGATGCCATTGAGAAGATGCTGGTGAGCCCCTCTAATTGAACCACTGTAGTTGAAGATCTCTTTTCATATTGTTACGGCGATTGCTATGGGTGTGACCCATCCTGAAGTATGCCCACCTTTGTGACCATTGCATGGCTTTGAAGAAATGACTGAAAATGAAGACAATATTCCAAAGATATAGGGTTAGTCAAAATTGATTGCAATGGATAATCTATGTCATGTAAGAAGGCCAAGATTAATTTACTTCATCATCAAGAACAGATGGCTTGCAAAACAAAAGCTACTTCTGTTATGATGATCTGAACAAAAGATGACTTGGTGAGGCCACAAGCCACCAATATAAACTAAACATCTGTTGTATAACATATATTAGCATCTCCAGATAAAAATGTCTAATTAAAAAAAAACACTTTTTGCTGCTGATCCCTTGCTGCTAAAAGTCTTGCACTTCCACATGTGTTGTCATATGATGTTCTATACCTTCTGGTTGAGTGGCAGGATCTAAAATATACTGTGAAGATTGGATTAACCTCACTACTGCTGGTTCAGTACACTGAAGCAGAAAAAAAAATCACTATATTAGCAAAATAAATTGAACAGAGAAGCGCACACAATGAGCAGAATTTTATGCTGGTGGGATTTTACAGTCTCGCTGAAGTCAATGGACTTCTGAATAGCTTGCTGCATTTTAGGGCCCCGCCCCCACTGTGATGGGGCCATGAAATTCCACCCAATGTGTTTTATACAAAGTAAAGGTGAGGGAGAATTTTGCTCCATGATATAAGTTAGTAACATTGCAAACAAAGCAAAAAGATTTTCTTTCATCATTGGAAAAATTTATTTTTCATTTAGGATTTGAGGGAATTCAGTAAATGGGGCCAGGGGTCGATTGAGCAGTTAAGGCTTGGTGGGAGATCAGGGCTTGGGCGATGTCAGCAGTTGGGGCTGAAGCTTTCATTCTGGAGCCTGGGAGAGCATTTGTGCCCTCCTGGCACTTAACTTAGGGAGTTGGTAGTTACCAAGTTTCCCAACCATTGGAAACCATTTGCGCAGCAGCAATAAATTTAAAATCTGGCTCCCAATTACACTGGTGGAACACCCAGATGCCCAATATTCGCCAGCGTAAAAAAAGGTTGTGTACGTCCAGTGGGTTGGGGACGTGTTCTGCATATTTCACTTTTTAACCTCCTGCGCCCACACTCTCCACCTGGCAGGGGGGCATGGAGGCATGGGGCAGGGGATTAATATGGAGGCCGAAGTGTCTAGACAAAATATGCTCCAGAGTGAGCTCTGTTTACAATATGATCTTGACAGTCTGCATCTTTACTTCTGATTCACTCTGGTTTTGTAGCTGATTGTCACTTCTTGATGAAAACATTTAAAAAATATATGTTCACTCAAATGCTAATTTTGCTATTCATTTCTGAAAGTTTTCCAATTTTTTTCCCATTAACATGGTTCAGATAATTTATTGCAAAAATGTCACAATTTACAGGCCAATTAACATACTTTCAATACAAAACATTTTACCTAACATGATAAAAAATAAATCTTTATTCCAAAACCGATCTAATAAAATATTTAAAGGGGTGATAACAGAAGACTGAAGCTAATGTTATTTCAATAATTTCATAGAAATCTGAAGCATAATCCTGTGCAGTGTAGTTCTGTTGCCTTGACCTCTACATTGGAAGAAATATTGGAGTCATTCAGAACAGAAACAATGCAAGAGTATAAATAAAAGTAATAAATCCATGTCAGCACTGTTTTATGAGTTTATGAAAGATATGTCAAACCCAGTGAATTTATTGGAATATCTTTGAGGGTGTAACAGAGTTAATGGGTGACAGTTATGAGGTTAATTTAATGTATCTTGATTTTCAGAAGGCCTTTATAAGCTCTCTCGCAAGAGGTTTGTAGCAATAATAAGAACTCCTGGGTTCAAGGATCGGACTCAGCATTGGATAATAAATTGCCTGGAAATGAAAAAAATAATTATCCATAAAAATAGTCAAAATGAATAACAGCTTCCCCACTGATTGGTAATAAAAAGAAAACAAACTTTACAGGGAAAAGATATGGCCATTTGGCCAAACAATCCTTGATATACATTAACCCTACATATCACCTTCTCACCATCTTTATTAATACTACCTTACTTCTCTTTTTACTCCTTATCTCATCATTTTAATGTGTGCTGCCTATTATTTGAATCCTTCATGACAGTGATTTACTTTTGCCAATCTAAGGTGGGACAAGAGGACACATGTCATAGGCATGCAGGCTCAATTACTGGTTATGGACCCTTTGGAAGAACACCCAATCCTTATGACTTTCTGCAGGAGAAAAGGGCTCACACTAGGTGTGAGTGAGAGATGACTGGAGGAGGGGTCTCTGGCCTCAGACGCTTCAGCTGAGGAGGAGGCCACAGACCTGGCAGGGGTGCACAGTGGCTGAGAGTGCACTGATGGCGAGGCCAGTGTCTCTGCAGAATCCTGTGAGGATGCCTCCAACCTTGTGCTGTCCAATGCGCATTCAGGATTAATGCATGAAACTTAGGTGGGCAAAAGGATTATGCTTAACCATGAGCTAATCCTTTGTGTTCTCCACTGCAGGTTCCAGAACCAAGACTAAGAAAAAGAGGCTCACCTCTAGCTCCACCACCACCCCTAAGGATGATGACACTGAATCCTCAGAGGATGTACTGTCACAGCATCCCTCTGCACTCTCCACCAGCACACAGACATTTGTTGCAGTGGGTCCACATTCTAGATTAGGCTCGGGGTCACAATCTGGTGAGCAAATCATTGACATATGCCCACAGTTGAAAGACAATGTGACAACCAAGGTTCCTGGCACTTGGAGGACTGCTGGAGACCAGGCCACTGCTGAACCCCATTCAGATGGTGAGCCTCTGGATTTGGGCATAAGAGGCCTGATGGAGATGCAGAAAGAGGCAGGGGAACGTTAGGCAGAGATGTCAGAGGCCTTGCGCAGACTTGAGCGATGGCTGGAAGAGTCTGTCCATGTTATGAATACAGTCATGGCTCCGGCATGCAAGCACTTGGCTTCCCCCATGGAGTGGATGGCAACCACCATGGAGGGTCTTGCTTGGTAGAGTACTTGGTGGCTGCTGGAAATGTACTCGGACCTGCACTCCATCACACTGTAAGATCTAGGGTTCACTCCAAACTCAAAATTTTAACACTCAAATCAATTACAAAGTCAGTTATCAGAATGCATTGGGAAAGTTATCTAAAAGGAACCTACAGTTCCAGACTAGCTACAGACCACTCCGGGTACAAGTATATTGTCACCAAGAGTCACAGAATTTATTAAATTATTTGTGACAGATACAAAATTACAATCCTCAACAAAGACAGTGAATCAGTCCATTCCTTCTGGAACACTAGCTCTCGACTTCCAGTTGGCTGTGGTGCTGTCTCTTGTTCTGTTGACCGAAGTCTATCAGTTTTCTTCTTACTTCCTATTGTGTTGCGTGCTTAGCTACTGGGACTTGTTGCTTGTTAACCCTTGCTAGCAACTACCTCTGTGCATGATCAATAGTATCCTTTAGTTTTGATTGGCTCAAACAGCACATGATCAATCCCTGATTAGTTAAACATGGTCAATGTCTGATTGGTCTCTTAAGAGTGATGGTCATTTACTGATATCATTTTCTGTTGTCTCCTGACTGGCCCTCTAATGTGTCAGTTCCTCGTGGGACCGTCCCTCTCATCATAGATCTTTAGACCATAAGACCTTAAGACATAGGAGCAGAAATTAGGCCATTCGGCCCATCGAGTCTGCTCTGCCATTCAATCATGGCTGATAAGTTTCTCAACCTCATTCTCCCACCTTCTCCCTGCAACCTTTGATCCTCTTACCAATCAAGAACCTATCTATCTCGGTCTTGAATACACTTAATGATATGGTCTGCACAGCCTTCTGAGGCAATGAATTCCAGAGATTCACCACTCTCTGGCTAAAGAAGTTTCTCCTCATCTCTGTTCTAAAAGATCTTCCCTTTACTCTGAGGCTGTGCCCTCAGGTCCTCGTCTCTCCTACTAATGGAAACATCTTCCCCACGTCCACTCTATCAGTATTCTGTATGTTTCAATCAGATGCCCCCTCATCCTTCTAAACTCCATCGAGTATAGACCCAGAGTCCTCAAATGTTCCTCATATGTTAAGCCTTTCATTCCTGGGATCATTCTCAGGAACCTCCTCTGGACCCTCTCCAGGGCCAGCACATCCTTCCTGAGATACAGGGCCCAAAATTGCTCACAATATTCTAAATGTGGTCCGACCAGAGCCTTATAAAGCCTCAGCAGCACATCCCTGCTTTTATATCCTAGTCCTCTTGAAATAAATGCCAACATTGCATTTGCCTTCCTAACTACCGACTCAACCTGCAAGTTAACCTTAAGAGAATCCTGTACTAGGACTCCCAAGTCCCTTTGCACTCCAGATTTCTGAATTCTCTCCCCATTTAGAAAATAGTCTATGCCTCTATTCTTCCTACCAAAATGCATGACCTCACACTTCCCCACATTGTATTCCATCTGCCACTTCTTTGCCCATTCTCCTAACCTGTCCAAATCCTTCTGCAGACTCCCCGCCTCCTCAATACTCCTGTCCCTCCATCTATCTTTGTATCATCTGCAAACTTAGCCAGGATGCCTTCAGTTCCTTCATCTAGATCATGAATGTATAAAGTGAAAAGTTGTGGTCCCAACACTGACCCCTGCGGAACTCCACTAGTCACTGGCTGCCATCCTGAGAAGGACCCCCTTATCCCCACTCTCTGCCTCCTGCCAGACAGCCAATCTTCTATCCATGCTAGTACCTTGCCTCTAACACCATGGGCTCTTATCTTACTGAGCAGCCTCCTGTGTGGCACCTTGTCAAAGGCCATCTGGAAGTCCAAGTAGATAACATCCATTGGCTCTCCTTTGTCTAACCTCTCATTACCTCCTCAAATAATTCTAACAGATTTGTCAGGCATGACCTCCCCTTGATGAAACCATGCTGACTTTGCCCTATTTTACCATGCACTTCCAAGAATTCTGAAATCTCATCCTTAATAATGGACTCTAAAGTCTTACCAATGACCAAGGTCAGGCTAATTGGCCTGTAATTTCCCGTCTTTTGCCTCACTCCCTTCTTAAACAGGGGGGTTACATTAGCGATTTTCCAGTCCTCTGGGACCTTCCCTGACTCCAGTGATTCCTGAAAGATCTCCACTAACGCCTCCACTATCTCTTCAGCTATCTCCTTCAGAACTCTGGGGTGTAATCCATCTGGCCCAGGTGATTTATCCACCTTCACACCTTTCAGTTTTCCTAGCAGCTTCTGCTTGGTAATGGCCACCATACTCATCTCTGCCCCCCGACTCTCTTGAACTTTGGGGATGTTACTCATGTCTTCCACCGTAAAGACTGACGCAAAGTACCTAGTCAGTTCCTCCGCCATTTCTTTGTTCCCCACTACTACTTCTCCAGCGTCATTTTCTAGTGGCCCAATGTTCACTTTTGCCTCTCTCTTACCCTTTATATATCTAAAAAACTCTTGCAATCTTCTTTTATATTACTGGCTAGTTTACCCTCATATTTAATCTTCTCCCTCCTTATTTCTTTTTTAGTTGTACTCTGTTGGTCTTTGTAGGCTTCTCAATTCACTGCTCTTCGCCGCATTGTATGTTTCTGTTATTTCATTCAAGTTTACGGCTTTCTTCTGAGATAGTAGCAGCCTTAGGGTAGTTTTGATGTCTGCTTATTTGAGATAAGAGATGTGTGATGTCCAGTAACACTGGAATCATCAGTCTAGGTGTCCAATTGATCTATAGGTATCGGTATTGTACATCCTGGGGAACTCTCATTAGGACAGGGCTTATCAGTGTGTTTTGAATGAGAAAACTGCTATGCAATTGTATGTTTTTGTGGTATCTCTCAATTCTTAGTTTAAGTAGATTAAAAATAGAATTACAGAAATCACCCAAAGCCTATTTAAATCCACATAAAATCAGTGCTAAGAAGTGATTGGTGTGTTTAAGTTAAGGCAACAAGATTCACATAAAAATATACCTTGACACTTTCCTAAGTAATAAAAGTCAAGAGAACTACAAAACTACAAAGGCTAATTACAGAACTTAAAACATAACTTACAGAATCAAAGATGGTTACATACTGTGAAGGAAAGTGACTGCTTCTATTTTAAACATTACAAGTTAAACAAAGCTAATTTAAAGCACAAAGCTGAGTGTTTAAATACCTGCCTTTCATTTGCAGAATAGGCCTTTGCATTTAAGGAATACAAAATGCTAAGCTTTAATTGCTAGGGAGTTTGATGGTCTCAGCCCAGAACCATTTGACCTTGACGTCTTGCATAACTGACTTGGGGCCATGTGATTTTTCTCACTTGTCAAGTGTGAGTGAGACTGCTAACAAAGGCAAATGTACTAGTTTCTCACAATTCAGCATAATACCATCTTATGTTAATACACTTCAGTTACTTGATTGCTAGATATAACTAAACTAAAACTATTAAAATGATTCAACATGGACTTCCCTACAGCACGAGGCATGGGTGTAGTGTAGCAATGGGCTAGGTGAGAGGGGGAGAGAGGCATCTCAACCTCCCTCCTGGTGTCCCTTCTCCTCATGGAGTCAGGGCCTGAATCTTACATTCAACATTCGCGCATGATCGGCCGGCCTGGAAGTGGATGCAAAATGCGCTTCCGCCTGCAATTAGCCCCCGAACACAATTTCGCACTGTAGTGTGAAACGCGCGCTGAGAAAGCCTCAGCACTGCCGGTGGCGGGGGAGGGGAGGCGGTGGGGCGGGCGCAGTGGGGTTGGGTGGGATGAGGGTGGGTGCCGACAGAAGTGATAGTGCGGGTGGGCATTCCTAGCGAGCTCCCAGAAGGCAGACAGCTGCTGCGGAGCTGCCTCATGGAGCTGCAAGCCTGAATAGTTTAAATGCCAAGAAAAAGTGCGCCAAACTGTGTCTATACAGTACATTAAAGCACCTGCCTGCAGAACTCAAAAAACATCAGTCCCCAGATATCATTTTTTTATTACTTTTTAGCCCCAGATATTTCATCCCTGGATCGAGGTTTCACTGAAAATATAAAGGCCGCGTGGCCAATCGGCCTGTCCACCAAGCATAATAGTGGACGGTCCACGTAAGATCGATTTCAATTGCTTCCTTAATGGCCTGCTTAATTGTCGGCGGGCGCGCTTCCAACTACTGTACGCACCTGCCAAGCGAAAAATCGCGCAAGTGTACAATGACGGCGGGTCACGCACCTGTGCTGCGTGCTGTCGGGTTGGATGCGCACCCACACAACTAGCGTAAAACTCTGGCCAGGGAGTTGCGCTTGCACCGCAATTGGGAGGAGGAGCGCCAGTCAGGTGCCCTGGGGGCTTTTTCCCAGGGACTCCAAGGGTGCTCTGCCCCTCCACCGCCCCTCTGTCAATGGCCCTGTCACCTGCGATGGGTTAGGCCGAAGAGCGTGAACCTGCACCTGTGCAGGACACCCTCAGCAGGCTGGAGTCCCCCAGGCCTCGGACCACCAGTGGATGGCCACCAAGGTCATCTCAGGCAACGGGGAATAGCAGTCAGCTGCCTCCACATCAGCTGTGGATGTTGGGGCTGCACCTAGTCATAGTGGTAGGAAAAGAAATTATAGGGCCACAAAGGTGACACAGGAGTCTAATCATTGTATATATGAAAGACACTTGGAAGTATATGTTTAATTGCACTTCGTTCTTGTATGTTATATTTTCACTATGCTGCTAGTTGCTGCAATGGTCGCATGCATTTAAAGGTGTTGCACCTTGTTGCTGATCAGTCTTGGATGATGTGGTTCGATGGATACACCATTTATTGTGTTACACCCTCAGTGGGCATTTCTCTGAGTATCCTGACATGTGCAGAATTAAACTTTGGGCATCATTTGTAAAATTACAACATCTGGAAACCTAGCAGGCAGTGTTCACCCATCTATCACCCCTCTGAGGCTGCTGCCTGAGCAACATCTGCAGCCGAGCCATTGCGTGTCTTGCTGATGTCTGCATGATGTAGTTCTTTGCAAGGGATTGCCCCCATTTGGAGAATGCGTCAGGCATAAGTGTATCCCTGCCAAATTAAGAGTGCATGTGGCTCCCAATGTACCATACATAAGGATTTGCTTGCGCCAAGGGCCTGCAGCACTATTCCTTCCAAGGGTGCCAGAAGTCATGGGAATATGCACTGACACTGCAATGCTGTTGGAGCAGCGTATTGTACGCAAGTGGGATATTTCATTTCAGATTGGCCCACGCACAGGATCACAATACCAGCAACTTCAATTTGAAAATGTAAAATTCAATGCAGCTGCCAGAAGCTGACATGGATGAAATGAACAAAAATGTCCATGCCCATGAGCTGAACCCAGCCTCCCAGCCAAAAGAGCGTTATAACATATAATGTGGCGGAGATGTAGTGGTGCCTCACTGAGCCTGGAATCTGGTGGTGATAAGATTGTCACAGGCCTGTCTACCACATCGCACCATTGCCTTGGCTTCTGCTGCTGCATCCACAATACCCACTGCCTCATCAGCAGCATCTAACTCCCCTTCCTTCTGTTCAGGGGAGACATCTGGCTCCTCCATCTCCCCCTCTGCAAAACAATCCCCCCCTTTGCTGAGCGAGGTTGTACTACAGACCATAATAACCCTGGGCACTCTCTCTGGTGAGTTGAAGCAACCCACCTGAGCAGTCGTAGCAGCAGAACCTCATCTTTAACAGTCCCATTGTCTGCTCTATTGTTGCCTTGTTGAGGCATGGGTGGCATTGTACCTCTCCTCACTTGCACTTTGTGGGTTCCTCAAGGGTGTGATCAGCCAGGTCACCTGTGAGGATGCCTTGTCATCAATGAGCCATTCCTGCAGTCGATGAGGGGAAGCAAACCCTTGTGGCATCTGTGAGTTGATATAGGTATCGTGAGAGCTCCCTGGGTAGCACACACACAGCTGAAGGGTTTGTTTTTTGTGATCATAGGCTAGCGGTATATTCAGAGAGGGGAAATCCCTTTCTGTTAATGAATGCAGCAGGCTGATCCCAGGACTGATCAGTGAGGTAGGGAGCCTGAGGTTGGAAGGGGGACAGGGAGTCCGGGGCAGGAGGGAGTCAGGGAGGGAAGACGAGGGTGCAGAGATGTGGGAGGTGGGAAGGGCCTTGTGTTTTGGATGTTGGGGTCCTGTGATTGAGTGAGGGAGGAGGTTTCCAGCAGGAATGTTGGGGAAGAGATGGTCCTAAAGGACGGTGTCGGTGCTAACTATGGTAGGGTCCTGGGGGTTAAACTGAGGGTACTGGGTAGCAGATGGGACAATGACATGAGAGGGAGGAGTCAGGTGAGGTAGGGTGGAAGGGTGGAAGGTTCAGTGTAATGGTCGGGAAGCAGATGGCCTCATGGGGGGGTGGTGCGGATGTTGGGTCACAGAAATGGACAAAACCGGTGGCGCAGATCACATCATCAAGCAGCACAGAATACTGGCGACCAAGGGACAGGGGACAGCAAACATTGGCACGCAATTGTGTCTACCGCAGGTGGTGCAGCTACCTGTCTCCCTCCCTGCACCAGAATCCCACCCTCAGCCAGTCTGCCTACCCTGGATTTCCTTCTTCCCTCGATCGGCCTCCTTGCCCCATACATAGACTGTCACCATCCAATCTCAATCATCTCTTCATTGAACAATGCCCCCCCCCCCCAAAGAGGAAAATAATTTGGCTACTCACTCCAATTCCAGCAAGTTGACTGCCTCATCTGCTGCACATCACATATACGCAGTCTCAAATCTGAAGGCATTTAGTGCTCATCGCGAATAGCCTAATTGGGAAGAGCAAGTTAATTCTGGCAAGATTGCCTTTTAACTAGCATGTATGACATGCAGTAATCAAAAGCAATAATTCATGATTACTCCTAGTGCCACATGCTAGTGAGTATAGGAATAGAAGAACTCAATGATTGAACACATGGCTGGAGAATTGGTGTGGGAGGGAGGCCATCAGATTTCTCTGGCATTGGGACCCGTTCTGGGGCAGGTAGGACCTGTAAAAAATGGACTGGTTGCACTTCAGCAGGACCAGCACTAACATCCTCATGGGAGATTTGCTAGTGCTGTTGGGGAGGGTTTAAACAAGATTGTCAGGGGGATGGGAACCTGAGAGGGAGCTCAGAGTTGGGAGAAGCAAAACTCATAACAGGAAGTAGAAAAGTAATAAGCAAAATTAGAAGGCAGATGAAATGAAGGTAGGCATCAAATAGGATCCGAATGCGCAGTAATGTTAAAAAGAGTAAGTTAGGGCACTTACTGAATGCAGTCAACATTCGCAACACAGTAAAGACACAAATAGAGGCAAATGTGCATGATTTAATTGCAATTACAGAGACATGGCTGCAGGTGATCAAGACTGGAAACTGAATATTCAAGAATACTTGCTATTTGGGATGGATAGGCAAAAAGGAAAAGGAAGTGGGGTAGCACTGTTAATAAGGGACACGATCAGTACATTAGTGAGAGAGGATCTTAGATTGGCGGATCACAATGTAGAATCAATTTGAGTGGAAGTAATAAACAGCAAGGGGCAGCAAGCATTAGTGGGAGTTGTTTATAGGCCAACAAACTGTAGTGGTAACATTGGGCACAGTATAAATCAGGAAATTATAGCTGTGTGTAACATGAGTAATATAGTAGTAATGTGCAACTACACATTACATATAGACTGGTTAAATCTAATTAGCACTAATTCTTAAAGTATGTACAAGATGGATTTCTGAAGCAGTACCTTGAATAACCAACTAGGGATCAGGCTATTTTAGGTTTAACATTATGTAATGAGAAAGGGCTATTAATAACCTTGCTGTAAAGGAGCCTTTAGGAAATAGCGACCACAATATGATAGAATTTTACATTAAGTTTGAAAGTGATGTAGTTTGTTCTGAAACTGGAGTCTTAAATTTGAACAAAGGAAATTGTGAAGGTTTGGGGACAAATTGGCAAAGAAAAATATGAAGGTATGAGGGGTAAATTGGCTATGGTATATTGGGGAAAATGCATGACAAAGTTTATAGTAGGCAGATAATGGCCAGATTTTTAAAAGTATTAAATGGTCCACAACAAATATACATTCCGCTAAGACACAAGAACCCACCAGGAAAAGTGAATCAACTGTGACTAATAAAATAAGTTAAAGATTGCATTTGATCAAAGGAAGTAGCTTATAAGGTTGCCAGAAAGAATGGTAAGCCTAAGGATTGGAAGCAATGTAAAATCAAGCAAAGGAGGATCAAGAAACTATTAAAGAAAGGGCAAAGTGAAAATGAAAGCAAGTCAGTGAGAAACATAAAGAGGGACTGTAAAAATGTCTTCAGGTATGTGAAAAGGAAAATATTAGCAAGAACAAATGTACATCCATTACAGACAGAGACAGGAGAATTTTTAATGGAAAATAGGCAGAAGGTGGAGAAACTAAACAATAACTTTGGGCTGAATCCTACCCATGTCGAGTGTGCTGGGTGGGAGCAGGCGGGACTGGGCACAGAGCCGATCGCCACCCGAGATCGACTGCACACAGTCATTTTATGTGGGTGGGCCAATTAAGGCCCACCCAGCATAATATGCATCCCATAGCGCTCAGCGCTACCTGTGTGCGCAGGGGGAGGAGGGAGAGTCGGGGCCTGCGCTCTTACGTGCACGCACGCAAACGAGTGCAGAAACCTCCTTGAGGCACGGAGCTGCCTCAGCGAGATTAAGTTCATAATGAAGCTTTTGAACAAAGGATGTTATAAAATAATTTAAACATGTCCCATCATGTGACGTGTCCCATGAGCTGGGACATGTTTGTGAATTTAGCAAAATTTAATTAATTATTTTATTAAACCTTCAGGAAACCTCATCCCGCTGTGGATGAGGTTTCCTGGAAAATGCAAAGGCCTTCGCCTGCCCACCAACCTTAAAGTTAGACGGGCAGTGTGGTTAACTAATTTAATTGCATTTTTAATAGCCTTAATAGGCCGTTGACAGTTCGGCGGGATGCACACTTGACATCATCGCGCTTCATTTTATGTGTTGGTGTGTTGTGCCCACCCCCACATGCAGACGGTAATATTCTGGCCTTTGTCTCTGCCCTTGCAGAGGAAGATGCAGTGAATCTCCAAGAAATATTAGGGAATCAAGGGGTTTGTGAAAATGAGGATCTGAAAAAAAATTGTATTAATTGATAATTGGACTGAAAGTTGATAAACCCCCTGGATCTGAAGAGCTATATCCCGGACTGTTGAGGGAGGTAGCTGTAAAGATAATGGATGCATTGGTGGTTAGCATTCAAAATTCTATAGATCCTGGAAAGTTTCCTGCAGACTGGAAAGTAGCAAATGTAACCCCACTTTCTAAGAAAGGAGGGAGAGAGAAAGCAGAGAACAACAGACCTGTTAGCTTGACGTCAGCAGTAGGGAAAATGTTAGAACATATGGGGCAGAATTTTCTGGATGGCGGTGGGTACGGAGCAGGTATGGGTGTATAAAGGAAGGCCTGGCAGCCTTGGAAAGGCTGCTCTCAATGGCTGGGCAAAGGGCTGTGCAGAGGGGCAATGGAATTTATGCAAGTCCAGCGGGTAGGCCATCGGGACAGGCCAGGCTGGAGGGTAGGGCAGGGGATGTTACTTGCGACATAGATAATTTAGAACCAGTAGATGTAGTGTATTTGGATTTTCAGAAGGCTTTTAATAAGATCCCACACAGGAGGTTAGTAAACAAAATTAGAGCGCATGAGATTGGAGATAATATATTGGTATGGATCGAGAATTGGCTAACAGACATAAAACAGAGAGTAGGGATAAATGGTTCATTCTCAGGTTGGCAAGCTGTTACTTGTGAGGTACCACAAGGATCAGTGTTGGGGCCACAGCTGTTCACAATCTATATCAATGAATTGCATGTGGGAACAAATGTAATATCTTCAAATTTGATGGTGGCACAAAACTAGAAGGGGATGTAAGTTGTGACGAGTGCAGGGAGGCTTCACAGGGACTTAGACAGGCTAAGTGAATGGGCAAGAACATGGCAGATGGAATATAATGTGAATAAGTGTGAAGTTAAACACTTTGGTAGAAAAAATATAAAAGGCAGAGTATTTCTTAAATGGCGAGAGGTTGCAAAGTTTGGTTGCCCAAAAGGACATGGGTGTCCTTGTTCATTAGTCACTAAAAGTTAGTGTGTAGGTGCAGCAAGCAATTAAGAAGGTAAATAGTATGTTGGCCTTCATCACAAGAGGATTTGAGTACAAGACCAAAGGTGTCTTGCTGCAATTGTGTAGAGCCTTGCTGAGACTGCACCTGGAGTATTGTGTACAGTTTTGGTTTCCTTATCTAAGGGAAGATATATTTGCCATAGAGAGAGTGCAACAAAGGTTCACCAGATTATTCCCTGGGATGGCAGGATTGTCTTATGAAGAGAGATTAAGGACATTGTGTTCCTAGAATTTCGAAGAATGAGAGGCAATCTGCTGAAAGTTACAAAATTCTTACAGGGTGTGATGGAATAGATATAGAAAAAAATGTTTCCCCTGGCTGGTGAGTCTAGAATATAGTCTCAGAATAAGGTGTAGGCCAGTTAGAACTGAGATAAGGAGGAATTTCTTCACTTGGGAGGCGGGGGGGTGGGGGAGTGGGGGGTGAATCTTTGTAATTCTCTACCCCAGAGGATTGTGGAAGCTCAATCATTGATCATGTTCAAGACAAAAATTGATAGATTTCTGGTTACAAATGACATCAAGGGATACGTGGATAGCGTGGGAAAGTGGTGCTGAGGTAGATGATCAGCCATGATCTAATTGAACTGTGGAGTAAGCTCGAAGGGCCAAATGGTCTACTTCTGCTCCTATGTTCCTAAGTCCCTATGCAAATGCATGCAAAAGTGCTTCCTGGCGCTTGCCGTTCAGAAGCTCGATCTGCCTTCAAACTTCCCTGAACTTAATGGCTTAGTTTCATCCCATGATCAGGAAGCTGATTTTTAGCTTCCCACAGAATTAAGCTTGCCCAGCAGCCTTGCTTCTCACTCTCGGGGGCAGCACAAGGTTCTGCCCAGAAGCAAGTGTAGTCTAACCAAAGCTTTGCATAAAGTTAATGTGACCTCCTTATCTTTGCTACGCCATTCTCTGAGGAATGTGTTCCATTATTTGCTTATCCCCTTTATGGCTTTATCTACTCGTGCTGCTAGTTTTAGTCTTGCTGTAACTTCAGCAAAATATTAGCAGAAAACCTGCTGAAAAAGTTTAATATTTGTTCCAGCAGGAGATGAAAAATCCCTCAGGGAATTCAACTATCATTTCTGATGCTTCCAATAACGTAAGCCTGGAAATTACTGTCAACCATGTTAAAGTAAATGGATTAATACTTCAGCTAAAATAAAAAGAAGAATTAGAGATAATTTTCATATGATAATATCATTTAGAGCATAGGCTATAATTCTAGGATTAGACTATTGATTATAAATTTGCTCATTTAAATTGAATATACAGTAATTGCTGTTAATATCATACAGGGCATGGTAAAATTATATTAATTTTATCTTGCCAAGTTGCTGAGCCACACAAGTTGCCCACAAAATGTGAAAAGATTCAAAAAATCCCAGAGTCACAGAATTTTAATGGCACAGAAGGAGGCCATTCAGCCCATCGTGTCTGCACTGGCTCTCCAACTGAGCATTATAACCTAATGCTATTGCCCTGCCCTTTCCCCATACCCCTGCACATTGATTCGATTCAAATAATCATCCAATGCCTTCTTGAATGCTTTGATTGAACCAGCCTCCACCACACTTCCAGGCAGTACATTCCAGACCTCAACCACTCACTGTGTGAAAAAGTTTTTTCTCATGTCACGTTTGCTTTTTTTTTGCAGATCATGTTAAATCTGTGCCCTCTCGTTCTTGATCCTTTTACAAGCGGGAATAGCTTCTACTTATCTACTCTGTCCAGCGCCCTCATGATTTTGAACATCTCTATCAAATCTCCTTTTAGTCTTCTTTTCTCCAAGGAGAACAATCCCAAACTCTCCAATCTATCCTCATAGCTGAAGTTTCTCATCCCTGGAACCATTCCTGTAAAACTCTACTACGCTCTTTCTAATGTGTTCACATCCTTCCTATAGTGTGGCACCCAGAACTATACACAATACTCCAGCTGAGGTCTAACAAGTGTTTTATATAAATACAGCATAACTCCTCTACTTTTCTATTTTATGCCCCTAATAAAGCCCAGGATACTTCATTAACTGCATCCCTCCACTTGCCCTGCCATCTTCAATGATTTATGCACATATACATCCAGGTCTTTCTGCTCCTGCACCCCCTTCAACATTTTACCCCTTATTTTATATTGTCTGTCCATGTTCTTCCTACCAAAATACATTATCTCACACTTCTCCACATTGAACTTCATCTGACACCTATTTGCCCACTCCACCAACTTGTCTATGTCCTCTTGAAGTTCCACACCATCCTCCTTGCAGTTCCCAACACTCCCAAGCTTCGTATCATCCGCAAACTTTGAAATTGTCCCATGTACACCAAGATCTAGATCATTAATATATCAGGAAAAGCAAGGGTCCCAATACTGACCCCTGGGGAAATCCACTACAAACCTTCCTCCTGTCCAAAAAATATCCATTGACCATTACTCTCTGCTTCCTATTTTTTAGTCAATTTTGTATCCATGTTGCTATTGTTCCTTTTATTCCATGAGCAATAACTTTACTCACAAGTCTGCTATGTGGCACTGCATCAAATGCCTTTTGAAAGTCCATGTACACCACGTCAGCAGCATTACTCTCATCAACCTTTTCTGTTTCCTCTTCAAAAAACCCCAGTAAGTTAGTTAAACATGTTTCGCCCTTTAGAAATCCATGTTGGCTCTTCCTTATTTATCCATATTTTCTCATGTGAGAACTAATTCAATCCCAAATAATTGTTTCTAGAATTTTGCCCATCACTTAAGTTAAACTGACTGGTCTGTAATTGCTGGGCTTATCCTTACAACCTTTTTTGAACAAGGACGTAATGTTTGCAATTCTCCAGTCAACTGACACAACCCCTGAGTCTAGGGAAGATTATGGCCAGGGCCCCTGCAATTTTTATTCTCACTTCCTTCAATATCCTTGGATGCATCTCATCCAGTCCAGGTCCCTTGTCAAGCTTAAGTACTGACAATTTATTCCTTCTTCCTCCTTATCAATTTTGAACCCTCCTAGTGACAGAGCTTCCTCATCTGTGAAGCAGCCTTGCACTTGGAAAAGGTTCTCAAAATTGAGCATCCTTCCGCTGCTGAGACCATTCGATGCAGCTCCATTGACACACTTGGAGTCGGGCCTCTGAAGCTTTTCTGCCCACTCAAGCAACTCAAAATCATGAATATGTCATCAAATGCTCCAGACTTTTCACCCCTCGGGCGCAGATTGTAAATTAATGACCATTTTAGGAACAGCAGAACAATTGCCCAACTGGGCAAGTTGTAGAATTACCTTGCAAGAGGTGGCCATGGCACAGTCACTTGTGGAGGTGCTTACAGCCCCTTGCAATGTCCTTATTAAGTTTGGACCAATATTCCCCACAGTTCAAGCTAACAGTGCAGCCTTGCAGTATGGGTTAGGAGAATGCCTGCGCCTGAGCTGAGAGCAAGCATGCAGTTCAGTGGCTGAAGCTGCTGCCAATCTGACAAGTGGAGTGGGGCAGAGCTGGGTGGGGTTTCGGACAGCCATGCAGTGCACTACGCACTGACCGCCCAAGCAGTGGCCAGCACTCTCCGGCTTGAAATGGACTTGAGACTTAAGCAAGAAAGGGATTTTGGATACATATGCTAACCAACGCTTGATTCTGCAGGAGGAGAACATCAGGATCATGGACCCTGGTGATTGAGCGGTATGCCTCATGGCTTACAGAGACCAGAGAAGAAGAAAAGTGGGGTGGAGGCACCTGGCTCGGCAAAGGGAGGAGCACCACCCTCAAGATGAAGGGGTGGCAGGGCTTGCTGGGCACGCAGTTGAAGATCCACAGACAACTGTCACTCGTAGGTGCTTAGACAGTGCCTGTCATTCCTGCAGATGGCTGAGAACCAGCGTCGCCGAAGACTGTACATGTTTAGGGAACTGGTTGATCACATATACACCTGCTGTTGCATTTGGCGCCACGGGGACATGGAGGGCATCCACTGCCAGTGACCGTGACAGTGACAACAGTGCTCAATTCTTACACCAATGGCTCCTTCCAAGGCTCCACAGATAATCAGTACCAGATCTCAGAAACCTCCATGCATCTAGGAGGTCATGGACACCATCTTCATAAAGGCACAGAACTTTGTGCATTTTGCCCAGACTCAGGAAAGCCAGGAAGCAAGAGTGATGGGGTTTGTGCAGATCTCTGGTTTTCCACAGGTGCAGCGTGCCATTGATTGCACACACATGGTGCTCAAATCTCCATGGCAATGAGCAGTCAACTACGTAAATCGCAATGGCTTCCACTCGCTGAATGCTCAGCTGGTCTATGACCACCACAAACAGATCACACAGGATGCACACAATTCACAGGGAGTGCCCATGGCTTCTACATCCTTAGCAAGCCTCAGGTTCCTGACATCTTCCAGGATCCACAGAGGCTGCAGGGTTGGCTCCTTGGGAACAAGGGCAACCCACAGAGGACATGGCTGATGATGACCTTGCAGTGGCTTCAGACTGCAGCAGGGCGATGGTACAATGAGGCTCAAGCCGTGACCTGGACTTAAATGGACCAAGCAATTGGCATATAGAAAATGAGGTTCCAGTGCCTTGGCAGGTCCGGTGGAGCACTGCAATACATCCCCAGAGGGTGTCGTGCATCATCGTAGTTTGCTGCACGCTACACAATCTGGTGCTGCCACAGGGGAAGGGCTTGGCGGAGGAGGACATGGAAGATCTGCACGTCTACTCCAATGAGGAGGATGTCAAAGGGGATCAGGGTGATGAGGTCCTGAAAGGCAAGGATGCTGGTGATGAGGCCATTGCACTGGCCAGGACAGTCCTGACACCCTCACCTTGCATCTGTGAATGCTTGACTCCTGTGTGGCTGATGGCAGCACACATATCCTCAGTGCTCAAGCTCATGTCATGGAGATGCAGCGGAGGCCCCAAAAGTCGCTAGATTCCAGGAGGATGATGACGACATGCAGTGAGGACACTCCATAGATCTGCACATAGCATGGGCTGAACTCCATTGTTGATGCCATAGTTGACCTCTAACACTGTCAATGCATGAGGGGTACAGGGCAGTTCAATCTCATTCCAGCTTCGCCTTTTCCTTAAGGAGATAGCCAGGGGCTGATGGGCAACAATAGGGAGGAGGATGAGCAGCTTAATATCCCGAGGCTATCTGCCTAGGTGACTCCGGGAATGTCGGGCCGATCCAAATCCCCTCTTCCTGTGTAAAGCACAGCTCCAGCTGAACAGGCCAAGGAGGGTGCATCTGGCCCACAACAGGGCACCCAAAGCAAGCCAGACCTCAGCTCTCCAGAGGATGCTGGCTATGATTATCACAGGCAGGGAGCAGTAGTCAGCAGGCAACCTCCACCTCTGCTGTGGATGCCGGGGGAGCAGGAAGAACGCAGAGAAACAATATTAGGGTACAATTCTAAGGGGGGTGCAGGAGCAGGGGGACCTGGGTGTATATGCGTATAAATCATTGAAGGCAGCAGGACAGGCTGAGAATGTCGTTGATAAAGCATACAGTTATTAACAGGGGCATAGAGTACAAATGCAAGGATGTTATGTTAAACTTGTATCAACACTGGTTTGGCCTCAACTGGACTATTGCATCCATTTCTGGGCACCACACTTTAGGGACAATGCAAAGGCATTAGAAAGAGTGCAAAAAAGATTCATGAGAATGGTTCCAAGGATGAGGAACTTCAGTTACATAGATAGATTGGAGAAATTGGGGATGTATTTTTCTTGGAGAAGAGAAGGTTGAGAGGAGATATATTCAAAATCATGAATTGTCAGTACAGAGTAGGTAGGGAATAATTGTTTCCATTGGTGGAATGTTCGAGAGCAAAAGGGCATAGAGTTAAAATAATTAGCAAAAGAAGCAAAGTTGACATGAGGAAAAACTTTTTCATGCAGCGAGTGGTTAAGGTATGGAATGCACTGCCTGAGAATGTGTTAGAGGCAGGTTCAACCATGGCACATAAGAGGGAATTGGATTATGACCTAAGCAAAAGCATGGGGAAATGGTGGTATGGTAGCAATATCATTGGCCTAGTAATCCAAAAACGTAGACTAATGTCCTGGAAGTATGGGTTCAGATCCCACAATGGCTAATGGTGGAGTTTGAATTTAATTAGTTAATAAAAAATTCCATTGAAAATCTGGAACATAAAGCTAATTTCGGTAATGTTGGCCATGAATTGATTGTTGTTAAAAAGTTGTCTCAGGTTCACTGAGGAAACCTGCCACTTGGCCTCCATATGACTCCAGATCCTCAGGTTTACTCTTAACTGCCCTCTATAGCAAGTTACTCAGTTCAAGGGCAATTAGGGATGCTGGCCTTGCCAATGATGCCCACATCCCATGGAGGAATAAAAAAAAGAGTGGGAGAGTGGCACTAGGTGAATTGGTCACTTGGAGACCCGGCACAGACATGGTGGGCTGTGTGGCCCTCCTTTTGTGCTGTAACCATCCTGTTTTACAGGTGTAGAATGTACCTAATGTAGCGGGTGATGTACACACGTGCACACATATACACATTCTGATCTGAAAATGTGGTTGAGCACTTTCTTACTTGAATGAGGAGTTGAGGTGTGCAGAGGTCCTCCTGTTGGCTTTAGATTAAAACCACAGCTGCTAGCCACCAGTCAAGCACCCCACACTCCCTTCTGATTACTGCTGTATTTCCTCCCATCCTGGTTCAAAACTTCCAATTCCTGTGCAACCATATACCAGCATGGGTCCTCATCTCAGGAAAGAAAAATACAGGAAGAAAACTTAGGAAAAATAACTTCCAAAAACATGGAAGAGATCTATGGGCAAGCACATGACAGTATGAGCATCTACATGCACTGAATTAGCCTTTCTCTTTTTTTATTTTCACACTTGTGTCATTCTGATATCCTGTGCTGTGAAATATTAATTTGAGAGTGGCAGATGTGTGAGAAAAATGGCATTTGTCTCTGCGGGGCAAATCATATCAAATCATTCCTGGAGGCATTACAGATGGATGAGGGAACAAATTTATATAGGCTCAGCTTGGAAACACTTGTGTTAGGGCTTGTGTTCTGAAGTGATGGGAAAAATGATGTCAAGACTTTGAACCTAATTAAACATGAGGAGAGAAACAGGATAATGTACCGTGAATGAATAGGAGGTTATCATAATCTTGATATCATTATGTTGGAAATGTGTAAATCCTTTACTCGTTGAAGAGGCCACCCTCCAATAACTCATCAAGTGGGAATTTTTCACATATGAATCAAGGCAGTAATTGCTAATGAATGATGTGGTCACAGTCAACTTCAATCCCATTCTCATCCCTCATGAACACATGTATACTTTTCAGCAGAGTTTGCCGAATTATGAACTCAACAGGGTTCTGGCTGGTTTTGTCACTTATCATCCTGAGCTCTCCCAACTTTAGCTAGGTGGTGGTGCAGGGTAGCAGTGGTTAACTGAACACTCTGTCAAACCACTGGAGTAATTTTTGGGCCCAGGACAAGAAGCCCTGCGTCCAGAAAAATTAACAGGCTAAGGACAGGGTTTTCCCCACGGGCTTTGGGACCTCGATACAAGGATCAAATAGGGGTCAAAAGCCCACACTCTGAGGGAAGTGGTGACACGGCAGTGATCTTCACCAAATTGCTCAATTAGTGGTCAGAGGATGGGCTCAGCATCTAATAAAGGCTGGTTCCCTGTATAATGGGTGAATGATCATGGGGTGCAATGGATTAGCATGGGGGCTATTGGGGTTGGTTGTGCGGGCATAGCTTGTCATGAGGGGCATGAGGAGGAGCTATAGGGATTGTTTTGAGGGATCATGAGGGGCCTCTGGGTGTAGATGGGGTATGCAGAGTGCATGGTGGGGGTGGGTGGGGCAGGGAGTGTGAGGTTTGAGGGCTGGAGGGTCTTCCTGTTTTTATTTTAATTGGGACAAAGTCCCACAGCACCAAGATGGGCCTTTTAATCTGCCCACCTCTGCACTCAGCAGCCCCTACCTCTGAAATGTTTCCCGCATCGGCTGGCCTGACTACAGCCCACACCTGGACCCCCCGCAATGAAAATCCCGCCTTGCAAGTACTTTGTCTGGAGGCATGCGGGTTGAGCCTGGATAGTTCGATACTCCCACTACCCAGCTCAAGGATGAAAATATAACCCTATATTTCAAAGGACTTAATCAACAGTAAAGCGCCCTGGGAGTCCTGAGATCATGAAAGGTGCTGTATAAGTTATTCCTTTAAAGCAATTGCACTTATGGCCACTCATAGAGCCCTGAGCCATCTCTGCTTAGCTCTGAGAGCAGTGAATGGATCATCTTAAGTACCATTAGTCATGTGTGAAGGACTAACACCAAATGGCCTTGGTCAGCATCATAACTTTTAGTTATTTTTAATATCATTGTTAGTGGAAGTAAAATTAGTTCCTTTATTTTTTTTTTCCAGTCTTCAAAATGTACTTGCTGGAACATGGTAAATTGTCTGTGAATCCTGGGGAGAGAGAAAAACAGAAACACATATTGTTATGTTTATCAGCTTTGTGTCAGCCATAGCTCAGGAGTGGAACTCTTGCCTGTGAATTAAGCCACACTCCATGACCTTGAGCATGAAATCTAGACTGGCACTGCAGTGCACCCCCGAGGGATTACTGCACCACCGGAGATGTGGTCTTCCACATTGTGGTAGTTATGGTTTCATTTAGTGTATAACATATCTTTAAGAATAATGCTTGTTAAGGATGATCACATGATCTTTCACACCCAGTAAGAGAGTAGCATGGGCTACCTCTGTGGTTAGTAGTTAGTAGCGTAGAGACAGAGTTCAAAGTGAAAGCACACATGTAGATGCTGCTGAGTACCCTTCTAAATAAACTTAAAGTTTCCACCTAAGAAGTGTCTGCTGATCAACTCTATCAATAGTACCAACTCAGCCACCTCTCAGAACAAACTGGCGACGAAGATAAAACAAGTTTAACAAAAGAAATCAAGTGAAAAGAAATTGTACCTCGACCAGTAATTGTAAGTAGAGCTTCCGTTCGAATCGAAGAAGTAATTCTCTCTCAGAATGTTGCAATTCAGAAGAATTGACCCTTTTGACCCAGCCATGGATGATTGGGTGTCTTTACATTGAACACCTCACGTGAACAAGATTATGAGGAAAGAGAAGAGGCAAGCAATCCTCTTTAATGCAAGTGGGAATAAAGCCTATGGCTTGATTCATAGTTTGATGGAACCCAGTGCCCCAGCTTCAAAAAATTTTGATGAATTGGTAGACCTCGTGAAGGGCCATTATCAAGTGAAGCCCTCAGTAAGGATGCAAAAGTTCAAGTTTACCTCAAGAGATAGAGGCCTGGAGGAGACAGTTGCATGCTTTGTGGCAGGTTTGAAGCAGTTAATGGAACATTATGAGTTTGGTACATTTCTAAACGAAATGCTCAGAGGTCATTTAGTGTGCAGTGTGAATAAGGACATGATTCAGAAGAGATTATTGTCCAAAGTGATTTTGGATTTCAAGGAGGCGCTAGAGGTAGCACTGGCCATGGAAGGCACAGTAAGAGATTCAAAAGCCATACAGGGTGCGCAAAATGCCACCATCCTCCACATCGGGTGGGAAACCTCAGCCAAAAAACGGTGCATAAATGCTAGACTCCGCAGAGAAGCGGGAAACAGTCCCCACTAGCTGGAAAATGAGAAAAATGACTTAGCAGCGAAAACAAAGAATCATTTCAATTGAGGTGGAAAGAAGCAGTCTTATAACAATTGGCAGTTTGTAAAAATTGAATGTTATTATTGTCACCGAAATGAACAAATAATGAGACAGTGCAGGGAAAGATTCAACAGGCTTTTAAACAAAAAAAAACCCAGGGAGATCTATAATGTAGATCTATAATGCTGAAACGACAAATTCAGATATTTACTCGTTGTTTATCTGAATGTTGAAAAGGCAGAACCAATATTTTTAACAGTGAAAGTAAATGGCAGACCTGTTAGAACAGAAGTGGACACAGGAGTTTCCACTACAGTAATTGGAGTGCATACCTTCAGATATCTGAATAATGGGGAACATCAATTAAATTTGGAAGAAACAACCGCCCAATTAAAAACATACATGGGTGAAGACATTCAAGTCAGAGGCATAAATAGAGTAACTATCCATTGTGGAAGCCAATTGGCAAAGCTACCCTTGATGGTGGTAGCAGGCGAGGAGCTAAGCCTCCTGGGGTGAAACTGATTAGAGAAGAGTAAGTTAGAATGGTTTCAAATTTTCCAGTTGAGTGCAAGTGAAAACCAGAGATACTTCTAAAGTACTCCACTGTCTTTACGGGTGAATTAGGGAAAATCCAGGACTTGTAGGCCAAGATTCATGTGGATCAGGAAGCAACCCTTCGCTTCATGTAGGTGAGACCAGTGCCACGTGCACTGCGAGAAAAAGTCGACATTGAACTGAACAGACTAGAGAAGCTGGCCATTATACAACCTGTTCAGTTCACTGAATGTGCAGCATCCATAAGCCCCATCCTTAAACCCCACCAAAGAATCCGAATTTATGGAGACTACAAACTGATGGTTAATAAAGTACCTAAGCTAGGCAGGCACCCCATTCCAAAAATCGAAGACCTGTATGCCAAGCTGGCAGGAGGGACAAAGTGCACAAACCTGGACATGACTCATGCTTATCAACAACTAGAATTAGAGAATGCCTCCCGGGAATTTGTCACAATGAATATCCGCAAAGGGTTGTACCAAGATGCACGATTGCCTTTCGGTGTCTCCTCAGCTTGTGCCATCTTTCAGAGAACAATGAAAAGCTTACTGCAGGGACTGCCCATGTTGTTGTCTATTTAGATGATGTATTGGTGACAGGATTCACTAAAAAAGAGCATTTGGCAAACTTAGAAGAAGTCTTAAAATGTTTCTTGCAAGCTGGAGTGCATTTAAAAGAAGAAAAGTGCATATTCCAAGTGAGGGAGGTAACCTATTTGAGTCACCGAGTAGATTCACAGGGCCTCCACCCAGTTGAGGATAAAGTGAGAGCCATAAGAGAGGCACCTGGGCCAAAGAAACCTCAGAGCTCAAATCATTCCTAGGAATGATCAACTATTCTGGGCGGTTCTTTCCCAGTTTGTCTACAATGCAGCCCCCCTGCATTCTCTACTCAAAAAGAACTAATGTTGGTTTTGAGAGATGCACCAGAAAGAAGTTTCCATAAAGGCGAAACAATTGTTGCACTCGTCCAATCTATTAATGCATTATGACCAGATGAAAGAATTGCTGCTGACATGTTATGCATCTCCCTACGGATTGGGAGCACTCATCTCTCATTGGAGAGATGACGGGACGGAATGGCCGATAGGTTACATATCAAGAATGTTCACCACAGCGGAAAAGGGATATTCGTAGATAGAAAAAGAAGGCCTGTCCATCATCTTTGGTGTCAAGAAATTTCACCAGTACGTACATGGCTGTCATTTTACAATTATTTCAGACCACAAACCATTGCTAGGATTGTTTGGTGAGGACAACGCCATACAACCCTTAGCCTCAGCAAGAAGACAATTGTGGGCCTTAAATCCTGGCAGTATACGAATACACTTTTGTACATAGGCATGAAAATCTAATCGTACTTAGTCATTTGCCTTTACAAGAAAATGATGAGGACATCCCAGTTCCACAGGAATTTGCTTTACTGTTAAATTTCTTAGATTCCTCACCGGCATGTGCTCGACAGATCAGAGACTGGACAAGTTGAGACCCAGTCCTATTTCAGGTATTGGAACAAGTGCTACATGGTTGGTCACAGGAGCCCGTATCTGATGAAATGAAACTGTACTTCAGCAGAAGACATGAAATAACCAGCCAGGATAGCATCTTATTGTGGGGAGCATGAGTGATAGTTCCTCCAAAGGGAAGGAAACCACTTTTAATTGAACTACACAGTGCACATCCATGAATTTCCCTAATTAAGACCATAACACACAGCTATCTATGGTGGCCTGGGGTGGACGGCAAAATTAAGAGTTTAGTAAAGCATTGTGTGCAATGTCAGCAACTGCAAAAGTTGCCAGGGACAGCTCCATTACACCCATGGGAGTGGCCAGGTAGATCCTGGGTGTGGTTACACATTGACTATGTTGGACTTGTTTTTCTGTCATTGTCAATGCCTATTCATAATGGTTGGACATATACCAGATGAAATCACTAACGTCGGCCACTACAACTGAGAAACTGCATCAGAGTTTTTCTATTCACCAGAAGTAGTTGTTTCTGAGAACAGCATGACACTTACGAGTGCTGAATTTCTACAGTTTATCAGCCTCAACAGTATCGCTCATGTGAAAGCTGCATTATACCATCCTTCCTCAAATGGACTGGCTGAAAGAGCGATCCAAACGTTTAAGACCGGCATGAAAAAGCTAACTGGTGATTCCTTAGCAACCAAGCTAGCACGCTTTCTTTTTCATTATAGGACTACTCCTCACACAACAACAGGTGCCACACCTGTGGAGTTATTGTTGAAACGCTGTCTCAGGATGAGATTGAGCTTAATAATGCTGAATTTGGAGGGGAAAGTGGAAAGGAGAAAGGGAAGCCAGAAAACCAGACATGCCTGGCATAGTCACAAGAGAGTTTTACCGTGGGAAAGCTGGTATACGTGAAAAATTTTGGGGAAAGACCAAAGTGGTTACTGGGTGAAATAAGTGCAGTGACTGGACCCCTATCTTACCACATGGAGGTGGAAGGCTGGATCATCTGTAAATATGGGACCATTTAAATAAGAGAGAGACAAATCACCAAGATTTGGTTCTACCAGTGATCATGACCGGGTCTGTGTTTCCTGTTGATGATACTCAGCCCAGGACTGACATGTCTGATATTACTGTAAGAGTTGAAGATACAGAACTGCCAGCACCTGATAGTCAGGCAATTCTAGAAATGGAGGATCCTGGCAAAGAATCTGAAGCTGTAGAGCTGAGATGTTCTCAAAGCATAAGGAAACCCCCAGAAAGATTGAACTTTTACTTACCAGTGTAAATATTTTGCTGGCTTGAGAAAATTGTACTTGTAAATATAAAATGTATATCCAAGTAAAAGGAGAGGGATGTAGTAATTATGGTTTTAATTAGTGTGTAATATACCTTTAAGAATAATGTATGTTAAGGAAGATTACCTGATCTTTAGTACCCAATAGGAGAGTAGTGTGGGCTACCTCTGTAGTTAGTAGTTAATAGTGTAGAGATAGAGTTTGAAGTGAAAGCACACGTGTAGTTGCTGCTGAGTACCTTTGTAAATAAACTTAAAAGTTTCCACATAAGAAGTGTCTGTTGATCAACTCTAACAATAGCACCAACTCGACCACCGCTCACAACACACATGAAAACTTAAACTGAGGCTCTATCTGCCCAAAGATCCCATGACACTTTTCGAAGAAGTGCAGGGGAGTTATTTTAATATCCTGGCCAATAGCTATCTGCCAACCGACATCACTTAAAAAAAAGTGGGTTATCAGACAAAACTGCTTCACACCAATGCTAAACTACTAGTGTTCATGCACTGTGAATGACACTCAATCTGTCAGCACAGACAGGGTTCATACCAGACTGAAGTTAATAACTCGGCATAGATTACTGAGATCCAAGCAAAGTACCATTCTGCTCCTGAAAACAAATCATAAACCTAGGCTTCACTTCAGATATTAAACAGTGACTGAAAGTGTGTCACCATTTGACTCTGAATGAAAGGACAAAACAGTGGAAGGAAAGCTGAAGCATTTTGTT
The DNA here is from genome assembly GCF_017639515.1 of Carcharodon carcharias. Lineage (NCBI taxonomy): Eukaryota > Metazoa > Chordata > Chondrichthyes > Lamniformes > Lamnidae > Carcharodon > Carcharodon carcharias. The sequence goes on along the minus strand of NC_054472.1, from coordinate 29,633,831 downwards.
TTAAAATGTTAATAATTTGGTTGAGCTGAGCAATAAACAAACTATCACCTTAATCCCTTAACTTGAATTATTAATAATACTTCTGAATATTCTAATGAAAGCAACCTCCCATTTTTCAAGTCTTTCTTCATACTTTTACTAACTTATCAGACAGCATCACAGAATGCCTGTGTTGTACACTTTCCACAGCCTCAACATCTTTTCTGCTATAAAACACAGAAAATGCTGGAAAAACTCAGCAGGTCTATCAGCATCTGCAGAGAAAAAAAACCAGAGTTAACGTTTCGAGTCCCTAATGACTCTTCTTCAGAGCCAGGACGATCCAGCATCGTCCTGGCTTCCAGCAGTCCTCCAACTGCCGGCGCCCTGGGTGCTCTCTGCCTCCGCCTGCACCTCAAGTGGGTGTGAAGTGCCCTCAACAATGTGCAATGACAATGTAGCCGACGATCTAACGCCCACCAAGGTGCTGGTGTCTGTGCTGGTGCCTGGTTTATAGTGCGGGTGTGACGCAGGTGCAAATGAAACCCAGCGGCCCTCTGGCATCAGGAGTGGCTTTTCGGGGTCCTGCAATTTATTGTGTGCTGGTGCATCTAAAAGGGAGAAGAAGAACATGTCATTTGTTAAAGTCATCACACTGTCACTGTGCATGCCAGGCACCCGGGTGAGACAATAGAGATCTGCATTATGGTGCCATCATCTTTCAATGATCAATGGGGACTCCAGGTTTGAGGCTCCCATCAGTGAAGAGACTACACATAATCCAAAACTCTCACTTCTGTGCACTGCACTTTTAACTTTGTCTGACACCCCAGCTTCTCCATGACTGGTTCCACAGGGAGCAAGCCAGCACCCCAGCTCAAGGGTGTCTTGCTCAAACCTGGTCAGCAGAAGGTTGGGAAGGTCTCAACCTGTACGGGGCCTCTCCAATTGTTTATGGCTCACCTTCTCCTAAAGGACAGAGGAGCATTGAATAGTCCACTCTCTACCTGCAGCGCCATTGCAGCCAGGCCAACCCCACCCGAGGATCATCTTGCAGGGCACAGCCAAGTCATGGCCCTCGAGCCGCAAGGCACTCAGTCCAAGCAGCCAGGGCTCACCCCCTTGGCCAGCTCCGGCGTCATTGACAGTTGGCACTCAGATCCCAACAACCTTGAGCTCCATGGGGGGACAGCCAGCCCTTAACACCTCTGCACACTGATCCATGCCAACATGGTACTCACCCTTCCTGAGTGCAGCAGGTCATTGAACCTCTTGCGGCACTGCAGCCATGTGCGCCGCACCGCATAATGGCTGCTGACCTGCACTGCCATCTCCTCCCAGGCTTTCTTCATCAGGTATGGGGGCCTCCTCCTTCCATCCCTTGGTACAAGGGTGTCCCTCCTGGCAGCCACCTCCTCCAGGAGCATGGTGAGGCACCCGAGCCAAAATGTCGGGGGGCCAAGTACCCACCCAACCTGCTCTCTCGCCTGGTGTCTCCAGCCGCTGCCGAGGCCATTGGTATCGTCTCCGCAACACAGGCTGCATGCTTCTTCACCTTCAGCTTCCTAATCTGTTAAAATGTTTTCTCAGGGCTTGGTAGTTTCTTGCCCATTATCGTTGACTTTCGAGAGGGCACAATGATTGGCTGCTGCTCCTTCCTCTACTGTTTTCTTTCAAAATGTTCTTTAGCCTGCCACCTGGGAGACACCAAAGCACCCAGGAATCTCAAGCCATCGAGCCCACTATTCCTACTGCATGCCCAACTGAATTGCTAATCTTCACCATCAACCTCCCATGCCACTTCCCCCCACCCTAGCATGAACCATCTCATAATTTTGCCGCCAGTTTAATTTATTTGCTGACCCTGCCCAAAATGTGCATCCTCCCCACAGAAAGCCAGCACTTCAATTTTATGAGGAGAGGGTAATCTTATGTGAGCCGATCTTGTTTGTTCCCCTCGATAAATTCAACGCTCTTCATTATTTCCAAGTCCCTGGCTGGGATTTTCCACTCCCGATCGCGGCGGGTGTCATGGCGAAAGCCGGTGCTAAATCTTGCGAGAAGGCCAAAAGCCGGTCTCATGACAGCATAAAACAAGGGAGCAAGTGTGCACTTCAGCATCATTGATGAGCTGTATTTCCCGCCGCAAACGTCACGAAAATCGTTAGCATAAATCAGCATCTCATTATGATGCCTGCTTGCCAGAACCATCCCTCTACACTGGGTTAAGAGTCCATGTCGGCATGCAATTAGAACGACGTGTCTTACAACAGGATTTCAACGACATGCAGCTGGCAACCTGCACTTCGCTTGAGGCCCAGAGGCGAGTTCGCATACCTTGCATCATGCAGCGCTCGTGGGGGCCAGGGCCCAGCTTTGCAGGCTGCACCACGTCGGTTTCGGGAGTGGGGGTCTCAAAGCAAGTCTCTACAGGTGCCACAGCAGAACTAAGGCTATGCTGCAGGGCAAGGGCTCCAGTGGGGAAGGGGCCAAACAGGAATGAGGGAAGGGAAGCAACTGCAGGGCAAGGGTTCCACTGAGGCGAATATCGGGAAATTTTGCACTGAGATGCACGACTGGGAGGGGGAGAGCTTGCACTAAAGGGCCAAACAACTGAATTGATTGTTCCAAAATGAGGCCAGAGGCACAACTGAGGCAGGTTAGCAGCTGTTCAATTGACATGCAGGAAGTCAGGAAAGTAAAGCAACACTGATCCCTCAAAGTGGCAATGATTGTTCCCCTAGTTTTAACGCCTAGTTTTTTTTTTAATTCACTCATGGTATGTGGGCGTCACTGCCTAGGCCAGTATTCCTCTTTTTCTAAGAGTCAACCTGTGTGTCTGGAGTCACTTGTAGGCCAGACCAGGTAAGGACAGCAGAATGCCTTCCCTAAAGGACATCAGTGAACCAGATGGGTTTTTACAACAATGGACAACAGTTTTGTGGTCATCATCAAAATTTTAATTTCAGATTTTTATTATATTCAAATTTCACCATCTGCCGTGCTGGGATTTAAACCCAGGTCCCCAGAACATTACCCAGGGTCTCTGGAATACTAGTCCAGTGACAATACCACTATGCCACCAGCTCCCCTTCAAATTCAGCCTTCAAATTCACAAGAATTTTATGAAACAGCAGAACTATTGGGTGACTGGACAAGCTTGAGAACCCCCTTGGAAATGTGGCCATTTACCACTCACAGAGTAGAAGCCTCCAGACCCCCTAAATTAATCTCATGTGCTCACTGAACATTAACTCTCATATTTTGCCCAAACAGCGCAGTCTCGGGGTGCAGGTAATGATGATCCCAGCACCTGGGCTGAAAGCAGAACATCCAGCTGCCTGGCCAAAGCTGTCGGCAGTTGATCATGTGGGCTGGGGGCCGGGCGGGGGGGAGAGCGGGGGGTTGTGGCATTTGTGGTGAACTTTCATGCGCACCCGCACTGGGTATCATTTCAGGGGCCAGTGCTTTCTGGCATACGTGAAAATGCCTTGAGCCCACAATCACAGACAGAAAGTGGACCTTTGGCAACAAATGCTGACTCTTGCATGTTTCTCATTGATACTGCAGTGAGAAGACCATCAGGAAGAGGGAGCCTAGTGTTATCACTGCCTGCGTTATTGCTTATAGGGAGGAGGGAAAGATGGGAAGAACGTGATGGAGGCACCTGGCTTGCCAAAGGAAGGAGCAGAACCCTCAAGACCAAGTGACAGCAGGTCCTCCTCCGGATGCAGAGGATGATCCTCAGAGAGCTGTAATTTGTTGGCACCGCGCTAGACTCAGGGTGTATCGATGTTGCATGTGTTACCTGCAGATGAGCGAGAACTAGTGTTGCAGACACCTCCACATGCCAAGGGACCTAGTGACTCACATCTGCCACATGCTGCAGGATTTGGTGCCACGGGGACTTGGAGGACATCCATTGTCAGTGGCTGTGAAAGTAACTGCCACACTCAAATTCTACGCCAGTGTCTCCTTCCAGGGCTCCACTGGGGACCTCTGCAGCATCTCCCAAGTGTCCACACACAAAGACATCCAGGGGGGTCACAGACATCCTTTTTGCAAAGGCCCCTAATTTTGTCCACTTCGACAGAGAACAAGCAAGCTAGGATGCAAGACCACTTGGGCTTTGCAGAGCTTTCTGTTTCCCTCAGGTGTAGGGTGCCATCGACTGTACTCATATGGCTATAAAAGCTCCCTGGCAACAGGCAGTCCAGTACGTCAACCGGAAAGGCAACCACTTACTCAATGTGCAGCTGGTGTGCAACCATAACAAACTTATTATGCAGGTGTGCACCAGATTCCCAGGTAGTGTCCACAACTCTGAGTAGGTCTCAGATCGCTGACTTCTTTGAGGGACCACACAGGATGCAGGGTTGACTCCTGGGGAACAAGGGTTACCCAGAAAGGACATGACTGATGACGCCCGTGAGGCAGCCTTAGACTCCCGCTGAGGGAAGGTATAACGAGGCTCATGCTACAACATAAACATTGGTGGAACACACCATAGGGGCCCTGAAGATGTGATTCCGATGCCTGGACAGGTCTTGCGGAGTGCTCCAGTACACTCCCCAGAGAGTCTCATGCATCATCGTGGTGTGCTGTGCACCACACTACCTGGCACTACAAAATGGGGAGGACTTGGTGGATGACAAGATGGAGGAGTCCCTGCAATGGGGAAGACCTTGAAGGAGATGATGGTGATGAGGTTTTGGACACCGAGGATGCAGGTGAAGAGGCTATTGCACGGGCCAGATGAGGCAGGCGTGCTCATGAGGTTCTCATTGCCAGCAGATTTCAGGAGGAGGATAATGAGATACACCAAGGATCCTCCTGAACAACTTTCCTCCATCATCAGCCAGTATGAGCACCAGCATAGCTCCTCCTCTATTTTCACCCATGAACTTCCATATGACAGTGCATCATTACACAGAATGCTGACATAGCCCTGGATGCTGTGAAGGATGAGCAAGCCTCGAGGGCATGTGTCTGTACCTGGAGGAGGGTGTTCTGTCATCAGACATCAGAAAGTGCTCTTCACATGTCCATCCAGCATCCCAGTTGTAACTGCACCCTACAAGATGCAGGGGTACTTGCACAATCCTCAGTGGTCTAGTGACTGCATGCCTTCAATCTGGCAAGGCTCCTCATGGAGATACATCAGAACCAACGCTGCCACACATGATGTGCTATATCGATGGTGACATAGAAACATAACACCTGGGACAAGGCAGCCAATGAGATACTGCTACTGTGACAGCACTTAGAGATGACTCAGCTGGCTGTGATACACTCCCTGAAATGACACTGACATCCAGTAGTTAAAGCCTGGGATCCTGAGCTGCATTTCTCCTAACCCTACAATGGGGCGGACCATCTGATCATAACAAGGTCAGACACTTGGCTGCTTGATATTGAGATGCCTCCTCTTACACACAAACAGTGTGTCCTAACGGCCCTAGCAAAATCCAACGTGATCAGAGAACATGGAGCCCTCAAGGACATGGGCCATTGCTAATGAGGAGCACTATTTTGCTTCATCACATACTCGCTCCTAATCTATTGCTCTCCTCCATCTTTTCCAACAACATGCGACTCTAGAGCATACCTAAAGGCCATTTTGGCCTCCAGAAAACACTATTTGGAAGTAGCATCATTAACCTCTTGGAGTGTCAAGGCGATGGGACGCACACCACTGTCTACCAACTTTGTGACCAGACTCTTCTCTCCGCAATTGTCACAACTACACTGTGAAAGACGTTTAAGGTTGGACTTCTCAGTGCCTGCACAGAAATGTCACCTTGAGTGGCAAGGTTGTCCCAATTTTTTACTGAGCTCAGCAGATTGACTCCAGGAATATCAGAAACCTGTTTGGCTGAGGGCAGCGCACATAAGACCTGAGTATAGGCTCATATCATTATAACCCTACCAAGAGACAGTGGGCAGATGGAGTTGGATGGTACATGAGCCTTCTCCTTGTGTTTGCACATCGCTTCTTAAATGCCACACCTTCACCTGTCAAAAATGCAGATAAGGTAGGGGCACATCCCTGCCCCAATCATACAGAGTCAAGAATGCACATGACAGGACCCTACAAGGAATGAGAAAGAAGTTTGTTTCACAAGTACACTTAGCATGAAAGTACAGGCATTACTGATATGGAGCATTATGTTGAAACGGGACACTCACTATGGTGAGATGGTAGCAGATTGCACAGAAGTGGGGCCCAGGATGGAGACAATTGCCAGAAGTGTGTGCAGGAACGAAGGTATCACACGTGATTGACAGTAGCACAGCTCATCCTAAGAAGGAGGCATAGACAAGAGGAGGTATGAAATGATTGTGGCTTTATTCATATTTATGAACATTGCATTCATGTGGTTAACACCCATGCCAATGTTGTGCAACTACATTACCTTCACTTTCCTTACCTTGCCGCTACATCTTGGTGCTCCCCCAACATCCACAGCGGAGGTGGAGGTAACCTGCTGACTGTGACGTCCTGTTGTCTGTGATGTCCTTGGCGGGTGTCCCCTGGAGGGCTAAGACCGGGGGGCCCCATCCTGCTCTGGGTGCCTTGCTGTGGGGCAGGCGCACCTATCTCGGCCAATGAGCTGGAGCTGATGGGGTCACAGGAAGAGGGGACTTGGATTGGCTGGACACTGCCGGAGTCACTTGGGTGGATGGCCCCGGGATTTCAAGCTGCTGGTCCTCCTTCCTATGGCTGGTGAAGGCCGCTGGCTGACTCCTTGAGGAGAAGGGGCAGCGGGGGTAAGAATGAGGTGCCCCTCATCTTTCTCGTGTTGGTACTGATGGATGCCACCAATGGCTACAGCATTGGAGTGCAGCTCATGCAGCAGTGCAGGACTGATGTCCTGGACCAAGGTCTCCACAGCGGCCGCCAACCTGCCAGCGTTGATCTCGGTGCATTTGCATGTCACTGCTATCACCACAGACTGAAGCTGGATGGACTCCTCCATCATCCCTTGCAATCTGAGGAGGTCAGCTGACATCCCTTCCTGATGTTCCCATGCTTACCTTTGCAGCTCCAGCAACTGATTTAGGATCAAGTCCAAAAGCTCATCATCAGACTCAGGCTCAGGAGAATTGTGGCTTCCAGCAGTCCTCCGAGTGCCTGCTACCTCAGACATCCTTGTCGCTGCCTGCAGTAGAGCAGATGTTGTGCTGTGCTCACCAGGCTGTGATCACGAGGGTACTCTAGAACTAGGTCCCACCAAGGTGTGTGTCTCTGAGCTGGTGGAGGGTGTGGATGAGCGTTGTGACAGGTCTTCATAGGTGCTGTCCTCAGGTTTCTCATCCGAGGTGTTATCAGGGCTGACTTGTGGATACCCTCGGCAGCTTCCCAGAGGTGCCTACGAACGGGAGGAGAGATGATTAGTGCATGGCAGTTGACTCTGGAACAGGAAAAATCACTCACAGTGTGGTCGTCTGATGGATGTTCTAGTGCAGGGTTCACAAATGGATGTGTGCCACCGAAATCACCATCAGCACAGGCTTGGTCTATGTCCTCTGCGGCCAGCTCTATGGCTCTGTTCTCAAAGTCCGTGAGAACCCTGATCTCAGGAACTCCACCCCCAGTATGGGAGCTCTCCTTGTTATTGTGAGCCAGCTTGTCTTGCATGAAGACAAATGGAGGGGGTTGAGCAAGATACATGTGAGGGCAGGTAAGGATGCCTGGGATGTGTGGGTGGCAGGTGGAGCCCTGAGCAGGATTAGGGTGCAAGCCCCACAGGAGATGAGGCCAGATGGAGATGTGGGGATGTGCGTGTAGAAGTGAGTGGTGATGTCCCTTGAGGTAGCAATGAATGAAATCCTTGTGTACATGTGATGGGCTTGAGAGTGTGTGATTTGAGAGTGATGAGATGGTTGAATTACCCTGGCAGGGATCGGATGGGATCATTCATCCTTTTCCTGCACTGGGTGGTTGTCCTCTTCTGAAGGGCGTTTGCACTGACCACCTCTGTGGCCACTCCCCCTAAGCCATCTGGTCACCTTGGTGGAAGGCCTGCTGTGAGTCTGAGGGCAAAGGGCATTTCTGCGGGCCTCAACTGCGTTCAACAGGTGCTTCAGTGAGCCATCACTGAATTTGGATGCAGCATGCTTTATGCATTTGGGAGCCATGTCTTCACGGGAGCTGCTACAGAGAGTGAGATCACTGTTCAGGGGCACCATTTAAATAAGCCACCAGAGTTAGGGAGCGCTAAGATCACAGTGAAGCATGTTCGAATCAGATTCTGCCCATCAGTGGAATGGTGTGTTCCTCGTGGATGAGTAGTTGTGATGTGGATGATTCGCCCAATAACCGGCATTGCGGCCGGTGCGTGGAACACCGTTTTTCCCACCCGCTAACGGATTTTGCACATTCCAGGGAAAATCCAGCCCCTATCTCAGTGGGTTGACTCATTTCCTCACAGAGGTAGTGGATTATTTCTAACTCAAGCTCTGAGTATTGTATCATTTGGAGGCACTTCTTGTAGAGATGCTTATCCAAGCTAACATATGCTATTCAAAACTCCCGCAGAAAACATACATTTTTGTTCCTTCAATATTATACAAATGTCAGTGAAATTATGTTTAAGGTAAACATTTTCACTTTCTTGAATCTTAATGAAACCACACTGCTCCTCCATGCCCCTATACTTCAAATTCCTATTAATTCCAATTTACATTGCTCCCAATTCTGTTACCAGCTCGCTCTGTGTGCTTTCTGCTCAAACTGATATGCTCTCATTACTTTCTCTCTTTCTTAATCCTACCAAATCAAGCCACAGGCCAGTTTCAGAAACTCATTTGGACCAACTGCACAGTACATTAACTAACACCTAGCCCATGACTAATGATTTCCTACCACCCATTAACTGCTAATTCACTACAGTTGCACAAATTTAAATCTGAATTTCAGCTATGGGGGTTTTAGGAAGGGAAGATGTTCTTAGCTATCAATCACTTTTTCCTTCTCTCATCCCTGAATTCTACTCTATTTTGTTCCCAGCTCGTTCTGTTACCAGCTCATTCCATTGTTTACTCTGCTCCATGAATCAAAGTGGACAAGAGTGGTCAGTAGGAGCTTTGAATCAAGTTACCCCTCTGTGGCAGACTCTAATCCAACACCCAAAGCAAACAGAATCTCAGGACACAGTTGAAGATTGGTCAGCCTGTTTGGCTGCCAAATGAAGCCTAAAAGGTAAACTTGCCCATGGAGGTTGGGAGTCTACCCACTTAGCTCAACTCAGAAAGCCAAAGCCACAACATACAAGGAGGACCTGACAGACAAGCAGTTGGAACCATACCAGTCTTCTATACTGGTAATCTGTGTGATTTTTCTGGTTAAACACCAGCAATATCCCTGCACATAAGTGGGGTTTGTTCCTATGAGGTGCCTAGGTTAGGGTGAGGCAAACAGAAATGCCTTGGTCAGAGACTCTTAAACATGATGATTGGTTTCCATGCTATCAAAAAAAGCGTATTTAAATATGACAGACTTCATCTGTGCAATTTGCTGGTGTTATCTATGGAACATTTTAAAAGTTTAATCTCTTTCTCTGAGGAGAAATGAATAATTGTATCATGGAGTGCATTACTGAGATAAAGACATGGAAAGGCCCAGGGCTGGTTCAGCTAACCTTACCTGGAGTGATGGGAAGGTTATATTTGGATTTAGAGCTACAGAGATTCCAAGGATAAAAAAAAACTGCTTCCTACTCTTGATTACTTTTTTATGAACTCTGCTGGAAGCACATACATGTGGATGAAAAGGAAGAAGATGCTGGGTTCAGCTGTGATACCCTACACCATCAAATAACCTACAGCACTCATCGCCCAGTCTCACTCATGAATAATAGCCACCGTGACGATGAGGTATTGGACTGCTCCTGCACTGACTACCGACTTTCAGCGGAACACTGAGGAAAATGTAAGAAGAGAGGAAAAACTAATTCACACATTTCAAAAGCTTCTCACAGGAGTTGAGCATAGAACCCAAGCTGACACTTCAGGTGGAATCGTCCCGGTCTCGCTGGTTTGAAGTTTGAAGGTTGGATCAGGAGCAAGTTCAGGGATAAGGGTATTGGCTCAGCACCCCGCTGAGCTTAGAGCCTGGTAGCTCCATGGAGGTAGCCCCCTGGCAGGAAGCCAGGGGTGGGGCAGGGGCATTAGAGATAGAAGATCTGTGTCTCAATGGTGGGCTGCGTGGATGAAAATCTGCAGCTGTGGTTGAAACCAATCCTCCACTCCACTCACATGGCCCTATTGGCTTTCGCCCTTTTTATTTTTGAAACTGTAATGGTGCTTCTGAGGGCGTCTCCATTTTGAGGAGCTTGGTGTTCTCCTTTCTGTCTAAGCAGCCCCGACCTCTCCTGTTGGGGGTCCTGGCCATTCCCAACTGCAGGCCCTCTGATTGAGCCTAGAGCCTCTGCTTCCCACCTGCCATCCTTTATCATACTATGGGTGTGGAAGTGGCATATTAGGAGGTCGCCTCCTGGAGGATTGCACCACAAGGCGCACTGCAGACTCATTCAGGGTTGAAACCTGGAAATAGCCCCGATCTCTGTAAAAGAAAGCCTAAAACATAAGATGCCACCCTTCATTACAGTGTTGAGGAAGCACTGCATGAGGTAGCATCCTTTGAGTGAGCCTTTTAACCTAAACCCCGTTTTCCTGTTCTTGTTAACATTAAAGATCTCATTACTCATGACTCAAAGAGGAGTAAGAGTTCTCCCTGCATCATGCCTATTTTATTGTGTAAACCAAAGTCTCACTTGCCTATTCTATGTTTAAAATCCCATTGAATAGAAGCAAGATATCCCAGTATTCTGGTCAGTCAGCACATGCTGTGGATCTTGCTGTGCAAATAACGACACCTGCTGCATGTGTACCTGAGTTTCAAAGTAATCACATGCCATAACAGGCAAACATTCAAGCTGCTTAGCAAATGTATAATTAAGGTTTAAGTCTCTACAGCCCCTAGGTGCACTCATGGCATATGATTTTTCTCATCTTATTTAAATCCCATTTTTGATTACGATTACAGCATTTTTTTCAATTAACTGGCAGATAATATACTGACAAAGAAATGAAGAATAGCCATAAATGCACTGTGTTGATGTTGCAAAAATGTATATGCATCAGATGCATGTTTAATCCTTCTGTTGAATAATGAGGTGTGTCATAAGGTTAATGTGATGTATGTCCAAATTGAATTTTAAGGGTTAAGAATTTCTCATTGCCTTACTGTACCACACCTCAGCAGAATAACTAGAGTAAAACCATCAGCCTCCATGTCCCACTTGTGTGTTATAGACTAGTTTTTATCAAGACAATTAAACTGAAGGGCTACTGTTTTCATTAAAACAAAGTCTCTTGTGAGCCTATTTTATGGATGTAGTAGGAGAAGTGTCTTTCAGCCTTTTCAACATGACATACACTGATGTGATTCAATTTATGTCAAGTAAGCTTCATTTGTTTATAAACAAATGGGAGAACGTTCGCCAAACACCCTGCCGCTCAAACAATGTCCCTTTAAACAGATGGTTGAAGTGATTTCAAATTGTGTAGTAAGATTTGTATTGGCAGATGCTTTAACTAAATTTGAGTGGATTCGAGTTGTGGGTTATAAGATATGCAAATTTATTATAATGTATGGATTTTTTGTTGCTATTTCCAAAACTAAGATGGGAGGTGGATTGCATCACAATGTGAATGTGCTAATTAAAGTGACTACTCAAGCTGGCTCACTTAAAGATACTGCTGAGAGCAGAAAATATCTCGAGGAAAGGCAATGAGCGGAAGAGAGATACTGGTAATGATACCGTTTACGAGAGAACTTAACGGGGAGTGTCATTCGTACAACAATGTACAGGACAGCTTGCTTTAATTTTTAAAAAGGGAAGTACTGACGTACTATGCTAGATCTCACAAACATGTTTCCAAAGAATGATAGCACACACATACTAAGATTTGTTGGCCAAGGACTGCAGCTTTAGAGATTTCTCATCTGCATGACTTCTGAACTGTACGATATCATTACGCCTAACACTGCCAGCAAGTCTACCCATTTACTGTGCTGTAGGTGAAAAATGAAGCCTGTTATATCTCCTTTTGCATTTAATTATGCAATTGGTAATATGCATTTCAGACCTATATGTAAAATTTGCCGTATTATTTTTAGCTTGCACACTTCAAAACACATTCCTATTCACTCGTTGCATTGGCAGCTGGTAGTGTGGTTTCCTAGGGTACTGTCCCTCAGGACTGTCTTTCAGGCTAGTTTGAATTTGTAATTCCCATTATTTCTCATGGAGCCACTCCAGGACCAAAGGTGCATTCCTTTCAGTGATAAACTAGAATGGCCCGGAGGGGAAAGAGACGGATTTCATATTTGCTTATTAAAAATAAATGTCAATCAGGATTCCTGTAAACCTTTTTTTAAAACTACAAAATGAATAAACCTTCTCCCAACTCTCTTTTCCATTGATTTCCATTCTTTTACACCAAATAAATATTTTATTTCGAGGTAATATAAATAGGTATTTTATGTAACTAGTTAATTTTAATAAACTCCTATGTTAGAGTCAGCTTTAACGTTTCTGTGCCTCAGATAGTTTAATTCAATGTTATGCCATTATTCAGCCCTCCCATATGTTATAGAAATGCTTTGCATCAAAACTTGTCAAGCTTTTCTGCTGCAGTGATATTCCTCCCCAGTCATAAAGAAATGTTGTTTTATTGTTGCTAGCAGATCTACTGTGGCTTTGTTCAGAGGCTGTTCAGGGCTTGAACAAAGGATAAGAGAAGATATGGGTGCAAAATGTAACATGAGGCCAAAGAGCAAGTCAATGAAGCAAAGTGAGATCAGAAGCAGGGGTGGATTGAAGCATGAGACCTGAGCTGAAGCAGGTCTGAAGAGGTGGGGTGAATGGATGGGTGGTGAGGTGGTGCATGAAGAGATTCCTGTTATCTGGCAAGCAGGAACTTGGCATCGGATGCAAATGGAGTTCTTCCTGAAGCAAAGACTGGGAGCAGAGCTAGTCCTGGAATCAAAGGTACTCCTCTAACTGAAACCAGGACTGGAGGTATTTCCTGGAGCTGAGACTGAAAGCAAGGGTTGTCAACTGTGATTAAATGTATTCCTGGAGGTTTTATCACATGAATCGCCCCCACACTCCATCCATTAGCCAGCCAACACATCCATCCTTGTAATACACTGCCTTCCATATGCCAGCTGGAAAGCAAAAAGCCTCATTCCCAATTGGATGATACTTGATTGTCAGCCAAAGAGCCCTTTAATCCCATTTTCAATATTTTCATATTTGGCAAAGAGCAAAGCTCAAAGAAAATAACAAAAAAAAACTTTTTAAATGTCCCAATGATTTTTCTGTATTCAGGATTGCACACAGCAGTATACAGGAGCTTGATCTTCACTCCCTAGAGACTCCAGGCCAATCCTGATGGGTTGGCAACACTTCTAGGAGAAGAGGTATTTCTGACTTAAGGCCGGGCCAGAGACTTGCCATGCTTTTGGGTTTTTACTTGAAATATTTAATGGTTTAGAGCAATCCTTCAGATCAAACTTGTTCCTTATAGTGTTGATTAAGCCTTTATCTGTCCAAATTCTAAGTAATTTGAAAGCATGCCAAGACTCAAAGAAAATACCTCAATAATGCATTCAGCTCACTGTTTATGACGTGTATTCAATGATCCTCTTTAACTTGGATCGGCTTGTTACTATGCATAGGCTGTAATTAACAAACAGATTTATTCAATAATAAATGGGTCAGTGAATAATAAAAATGATATAACTGATAACATTTTAGAGTCTGTTTGTAGAAAATGTCAAACAATCATGTATGCTCTGCTAAACGTCAATGTCAATAATAACCTAAGTACTATTTTCATTTTGCTGATCCTCTACAGAGTTACTCTGGCCTACCTAACACTCTCTCTCTTTCTGAAGCTTTCAGATGGATTACTCAGTTTAAGAGATCTTCAGTATTGGGAATTTGTCTGGCCACTTGAAGTTGGAGCTAGATCAGCATTGTGGTTTGCATGGAAGATTCCCAGGACATTGCTACAGTGGTTCCTCAGTATCCTATGCCCAGTAGCTGCTTCATCAATGACCCCTTGTCTATGATTACCTTAGAAGTAGTTTTTTTGATTATTCCTGAATTACAAACAGCAAGCTAAGTACTCTCTATCAATTTCCAGCATTCTCTTGCTGTCAATCTGTATGCCAAATTGTGGTGGCATTCATTCAGGAGTTATAACTGATTAGGCCTCTTTTTTCAAGGAAATGTCATGCACAGAGTTAACTGTGAGAAAAAGCAAAACCCTAATTCCAGCCTAAGACAGGGACAGAGCACAGGTGAAAATTGTTGGAGAGATTTCAAACACAGCAAAGACATGACTAAGTTCATTGATGTAGCTGTTTGTTATTGTTTTTATCAATATATTATTTTATAAACTTTCGCCCCACTTCCTGGTAGGGAAGCCTAACCTCAGTTTGGGTGGGGGGAGGGGAACATGAATTTGAGAAGTTGATGCCACTAGGACCTTCTGTCTGCTTCTCATACCTGAGGGATTTCCCACACTTCCTCATAGATTACACCTCATGTTCATCCTGACAGGCACTACAGAACTACATTAACTCTCTCTCCTCTTTTCGATTTTCCTAAAGCCTATCTCTTTAACCAAACTTTTGATCATCCCTCTTGATCTGCCTTTCGCTTGACATCAGTTTTTCCTGATTCCTCCATGCAACATCTTGGTACCTTTTTTTATGTTAAGGGTCCTGCATAAATGTTAAGTTGCTTCTGCTGTCAATTTCCGATTCTTGGTTGGTAGTTTTGATTTCTCTTTGACACATCTTGGTTGGGACTTTTCGAAGCTACTTTCTGCTTGTCATTATTAAGGGGGGGATTTTCCGGTCCCACCACCATGGGCTGGAAAATCCCACCTGTAGTCAGCAGACCTTCGGCTGGTCCCTCAAATTTTCTGTCCCACCGTGATGATTCCTTCCATGGGTGGGACAGGAAAATCCCGAGTTAAGTTCCCTGTACATTGACTCAAGTTTCTAGTTTTTTTACCATGATCATTGAACCATTCAAGTCAAAGTGTGTCATGAAATTTAATTTTGTGTCACTTTGGCGTGTGGTATTTTGAGGAGCAATGGGTGCAAATTTACGTAGACCTCTATTTCTGTAAATTAAAGGCTCACAGTTTTTATTTGAGAAATGGGAAGAGGATAAATTCAATTGAATCTGTGTCATCTGGCGCTGATCACTGGCTAGTGTCGACTTGAAGTCGGAGTTTTTGTGCATTTTGGGTAGCTTTGAGGTACTTCTTAACAAATCTGAGCCTTTTATTTTGTGCTGTGTGTATATTCTTTTGATGCTGCATGTTGTCGAGAGCTGGAAGACCCTCTAGACCATAGGTGTTTCTCTGTATGGTATTTCTTAATAGTCCGCTTCTCCATCAGGCCTAGAACTTCAAATATCTCAGGTAGCAATGCTATCAGTTTCCTGTCCAAGTCCACCAGGCACCTCATATTAGCATGGCTTCAGAGTGGTGCAGCAATTGCTTTCTCGTTTCATTGTTTGACATTGATGGAAAATTATTATCTTCTTTGTCAAGAATGCAGCTTTTAACAGTCTCAGACAGCAAGCTGATCTCACAACAAAAGAGGACTGGTAAGTCAGAGTGGTCTAATGAGTCAATGTTCCGCTATGCAGCAACCCAAAAGTCCCCCTACAGGCCATGCATGGGTCAGCTCCTTTAAGTTACTGCATGTGTGCAGCCATGCAAAAGCATTTAAAGGGATTGCACATTTAAGCAAATCACCTACACAATTGAAAAAGAGATACATTGCTATGGATGGTCAGGCAAAGTGGTCAACTAGAAAAAAACTAAGCTAAATGTCTACTTTTGGTTCCGAGTGACTGCCAATAGGGCGTACTGTGCAGATAATCTGGCCAACAATTCATTCCTTCCACAGTTGACGACATTAACAAAAGGAAGCTTGATCCTGTTGTGTATCCGTCATTAAACATAATTTTAAAAGGTAACTAAGAAAGGAAGGTGAACTGTTAGGCAAAAGCAGAAGGCCATTTAAAGTGATACTTGAATGCCTTGCATTTATTTGTAAGGGTATTGAATGACACAAAAATGATCCCAAATTATTTTCTATTGGGTAACATCTTATTAGAGATAAAGATCATAAGGGTTCCATGAATTGACAACTGCTCTCCATCAGACTCTTGAGAGCAATTTTAGGGACTGGAGAGAGAGCACCATTTTGACCTGGTTTCTGACCCAGAGGGATGGAGAAACTTTTGGAATGTGCAGTTCAGATAAAAGTCCTTAACGGACTAGCTTTCAAGGGGAAAGCAGATTCACGCTGTTTCAAAAAGATAGAGCAGAAAGCCTGGATGGTATTCATTCTGAAAAGCACCTCTCGGCATTGGGTAACAGGAGTGATGGCAGCAGACTTGAACTTTGGTGAAAGGATCTGCAGATTCATCTCTGAACTGTCCTTTGGAAACTGATGAATAGAATTCCGCTTTAGGTTATTCAGTTACACTGTGCACAGTTATTCAATGCACAATTGTGGTTTTTGTACACAGGAAGGAGGATTATAATGAGCTCAGAAACCAATGTTGGGCATGAATTTGGTGGTGGTGGTGTTTCCATGCATTTGCTGCCCTGTCTTCCTGAGTGGTAGAGGTCAGATGTTTGTGAGGTGTTAATGAATAAGCCTTGGAGAGTTGCTGCATTGCATCTATGAGATGCTACACACTGCAACCATGTTGATCCATTGGTGCAGGGTGTGCTGAAACAGTGGATTCCTTTGTCCTGCTTGGGTATATTGGGTGTTGTTGAAGCTAAGGGAATAGTATTTAATCACACCCTGGAGATTCAAGGTACGTCTGCATAGCACAGTTAGAAGTCATGCTATGCAAATAAGTTTCTGTTTCTCCCCCCCCCCAAACCCATCACTCCCCCCCAAGGATTTTGAGGGGTTATAGTGGGAATTAACTAGAATGGTGCCAAGAATCAAGGACTTCAGTGATATAGTGACACTAGGGAAGCTTGGATTGTTCTTTTAAGAAAAGGGAAGTTAAGGGGAGATTTAAGAGACATGTTTGAAATGATAAGGGTTTTTGATAAAAAAAAATGGAGAAATTGTTTCATTCACAGTAATAAGATTTAAGATAGTGACAAATAATTCAGGGGTAAGTGAGGGTTTTTTTTCTTACACAGTGAGTTGTTATGATGTGGAATCCACTCCCTGTCACTTTTTAAAGGGGAATTAAATATATTCATGAAAATGAGAAATCCGCAGTGCTTTGGAGAAAGAGTAGGGGAGAGGGAATAATTAGAAGCTCTTTCAAAGAGTTGGTGGAGACACAATGGGCTGAATGGCCTCCATCAGTGTTGTAAGATTCTATGATTATCTTACTAATCATCTGGAAGCTGGAAATTCTCCTGAAAATCCAATATCACATTGGCTGACAGATCCTATGGCCCAATTACCTGCAGCAGAGTGCCCTTTTAAAGTCAGTGCCTCTGAGACACCAATCTCTCTAGGTCTTACTGGCTAGGTGGGCATTGGGCAGGAACTCTGTAATCTTGCATCTAGCAGCGTCACAGAAATCTGTGTCTCATGTATCGATGAGGTCCAAGTACCTCTAGTGACCACCTTGGAAGTAAATCTTTTAAAAATGTGGTTAAATGACAGCCAATGGGAACACAATGTGAACTGTTTCAAGTCCTGCAGCAATTTTAACTTCTTGCTCACCTCTTCCCTATCGGGGCAGCTCTGCTAAAATTGCCCTTAAAAAGCCTACTTTCAAATGAAGCAACAATTCTTACAGCAAAACAATTATAATAAAAATACCTGGAAAAACTCAGCAGGTCTGACAGCATCTGCGGCGAGGAACACAATTAACATTTCAAGTCCATATGACTTCAACAGAACTAAGTAAAAATAGAAGAGAAGTGAAATATAAGCTGGTTTAAGGAGGGAGGGGTGGGGCAAGTAGAGCTGGATAGAGGGCCAGTGATAGGTGGAGATAGCCAAAAGATATCACAGACAGAAGGACAAAGAGGTGTTGAAGGTGGTGATATTATCTAAGGAATGTGTTAATTAAAGGTAGAAAGCAGGACAAGCAAGGTACAATAGCCCTAGTGGGGGTGGGATGGGTGAAGGAATCGAAAAAGGCTAAAAGGTAGAGATAAAACAATGGATAGAAATACATTTAAAAATAATGGAAATAGGTGGGAAAAGAAAAATCTATATAAGTTATTGGAAAAAAAGGTGGGGATCGGAAAGGGGGTGGGGCTGGAGGAGAAAGTTCATAATCTAAAGTTGTTAAACTCAATATTCAGTCCAGAAGGCTGTAAAGTGCCTAGTCGGAAGATGAGGTGCTGTTCCTCCAATTTACGTTGAGCTTCACTGGAACAATGTAGCAGGCCAAGGACGGACATGTGGGCATGAGAACAGGGTGAGTGTTGAAATGGCAAGCGACAGGGAGGCCTGGGTCATTCTTGCGGACAGACCAAAGGTGTTCTGCAAAGCAGTCACCTAGTCTGCGTTTGGTCTCTCCAATGTAGAGGAAACCGCATTGGGAGCAACGAATGCAGTAGACTAAATTGAGGGAAGTGCAAGTGAAGTGGTGCTTCACTTGAAAGGAGTGTTTGAGCCCTTGGATGGTGAGGAGAGGGGAAGTAAAGGGGCAGGTATTGCACCTTCTGTGGGTGCATGGGAAGGTGCCATGGGAGGGGGTTGAGGTGTAGGGGTGATGGAGGAGTGGACCAGGGTGTCCCAGAGGGAACGATCCCTATGGAATGCCGCCAGAGGGGAGTGAAGGGAAGATGTGTTTGGTGGTGGCATTATGCTGGAGTTGGCAGAAATGGCCGATGATGATCCCTTGAATGTGGAGGCTGGTGGGGTGATAAGTGAGGTCAAGGGGGACCCTATCACCGTTCTGGGAGGGAGAGGAAGGTGTGAAGGTGGATGTGCGGGAGATGGGCCGGACACGGTTGAGGGCCTTGTCAACCACCGTGGGTGGAAAACCTTGGTTAAGGAAGAAGGAAGACATGTCAGAGGAACTGTTTTTGAAAGTGGCATCATCAGAACAGATGCAACGGAGGCGAAGGAACTGAGAGAATGGGATGGAGTCCTTTCAGGAAGCGGGGTGTGAGGAGCTGTAATCGAGATAGCTGTGGGAGTCAGTAGGTTTGTAATGAATATTGGTCTTACAGCAAACTGTCCATCTATGAAGGAAAACCAGAAGAGGAGGCTCCAGGCTGTGACATGAGAAGAAAGGTCTGTCAGTGGGACACAAAGGCTCCAGCTGATGCTCTGCTCTCTGAGAAAGGCTCAAAACTACAACTCATTAATTATGTACAAATAAAAAGCGCTTTTTTGCCCAGATTTTTTAATTTATTCAGGGGATGTTGGTGTTGTTGGCAAGGCTGGTATTTGTTGGTTGCTGTTGAGAGGTAAATTGCGTTGTAAATTTGTGGATAATGAATACATAATATAACATAACAGATTATCCATCAAATTTCAAATCAAGAAATGGGATAATTAATAGGCAATGAAATAGCATGACTGATGTAGGATTTGTGGAGATTGTAAAACTAGATTTACACCTGCAGCTTCGCTTGTTAACTTCTGTGAAAAAGGATGCATGGCACAACTCACGCAGAGCTTTGTGTGGGTGCTGTCGATTCCTTCTCTGCCCAAAGGCAGGTACAAGTCACAGCACTGCAATCTCCATCACAGGTAGAGTAATGAGGTAGGTCCTGAATCCACCTCAGCTGGAACAGGGATCAAATCCCATGTTGGCAACAATCTGATCCACACCAGCCTTCTAACTAACTGAACCAACCAGCTAAAAGTTGCTGTGACAACGAGTGCTTGCATTTGTAGTCTGGAGCTATGAATATTGGGAGCGGTTGCAACTTTTTTTCCATCATATTACTGACCAGGGACATTGGAAGGATTTACAGGTTGATACTCACACCATCCTTGCTCATCAAGTCCTGGAGTAGGAGTGGAACCCACAGCTTCTGGCTCAGAGGCAGAGCACTACTCATGCCACAAGACCTCCTGTAGATTCTGTGGCATTGCAGAAATATACATGAACTTGTGGAGAATGCATTTGGTGATCTGAAGAATGTTTCCTTGTTTCATAGTAAATTATAATCTTAATACATCAATATTCCATGTCGGGAATTTTATCTGATTTCTCAGCTATTGTCATTTACAAGCATATGGCACCATCAAATCTGCAACATCAATCAAATCTGTTGTAGAAAAGGACATGAAATATTGATTTCATATTTTACTGGTGTGAATGACCTATATCATGAACTTATGACATTAACCCTTATGTGTTATGGATTCAGCCACACTAGGAAAATATTATTATACAGCTTTCCGCAGTGAAGTGTCTACTATGCTCCATTGTGACCTGATGCCCATTCTCAATAAAAGAAGATTAGAATACAAAAACCTATTTGTGGAAAATTCCATGACAGGGTTAATAGCAATTATAACAAAAATTTGTAATTGCATAGCAATGTTAATGTAAAGAATATCCTATCATGTCATATTGTAAGTAAAATAGGTGCTGAGCCATGAAGGGCGAAGTTCAAAGGGGCAGCTTGTTCAAAGAGAAGGATAGCCAGGCAGTTTACGGAAGGATAGGAAACTGGAGGGGCAAAGGGATTGATGGAGGAAGGAACCTAGACTGTTTGAACCAGGCAGTGAAGGCACATTGCCACTAGTGATAGGGGAAAGAGATGGGATACGTCCAAGGCCAAAATAGTAGATGCTTTATCTTGAGTTCGGGTCTTGGCTGGGGTTTCTTTAGGGTGTGCTTGTTACCCTAAGAATGCTTACATAGGCTGTTATTCATAAAAACCATTCTTGTTTATTTACTAATCTATATACATCTAACCAACTCTACTTGGAATTGTACTTCTGCTTCCCACCAGATGTCAGTTACTTAACCATGTGACAATGCGTCATGGTTACATCTATAGTTACATCAATATCGAGTGGTCCTGATGTTAACTCTTCACACTACATCTCCCCATAAGTCTTTAATCCAACTAAATACATAATCCCACAGTAGAACTGAAATATTGGTTGTGGGCAATGTAGGCTAGAGGAGAGACATAGAGGTATCCATGGAGGTATTTACAATGAAGCAGGTTTTAAGTTTAATACTTTTTGTTAATTCATTCATGGGATGTGGGCTCCACAGGCTGGGTTAGCGTTTATTGCCCATCCCTAGTTGCCCTTGAGAAGGCAGTGGTGAGCTGCCTTCTTGAACTGCTGCAGTGGTACACCCACAGTGTTGTTAGGAAGGGGGTTCCAGGATTTTGACCCAGCAACTGTGAAGGAACGGCGATATATTTCCAAGTCAGGATGGTGAGTGACTTGGAGGGGAAGTTCCAGCTGATGGTGTTCCCATCTATCTGCTGCCCTTGTCTTCTAGGTGGTAGCGGTCATGGGTTTGGAAGGTACTGTCTAAGGACCATTGGTAAATTCCTGCAACGCATCTTTTAGATGATACACACTGCTGCTACTGTGCATCGGTGGTGGAGGGAGTGAATGTTTATGAATTTGGTGCCAATCAAGCAGACTGCTTTGTCCTGGATGGTGTCCAGCTTCTTGAGTGTTGTGGGAGCTGCACTCATCCAGGCAAGTTGGGAGTATTCCATCACACTCCTGACTTGTACCTTGTAGATGGTGGACCTGCTTTGGGGAGTCAGGAGGTGAGTTACTCGTCGCATGATTTCTAGCCTCGTTGAGATAGGGAGCTAATCAAGCTCAATGAAAACATATACCATTCAATAACCTTTGGACACTCGATAGAATAGTACCAGGTTCCTGCCAATAACAATTGTTACAAAGACAGATGCATCTTAGTGCTGTCTCATGAAACTGTGGCAGTGATTGGAACCATTGAAAAAACTGGGGAAATACAAAAAAATGAGTGCATACCCCATCAACCTTGATCCTGTAAATGGGTGTTAACTCTTAATGTAAACCATTTGGAAATGAGAGCTGCAGACAATGACACTCGGGGAGAGATCAGTGCAGGGAATGTGGGATGGTTTGTTTCTAAACAGGAAGAAAGATTTACATTTATAGAACAACAACAAATTACATTTATATAGCACCTTTTACATAATGAAACATCCCAAGGCACTTCACAGGAGCATACCGAGCCATATAAAGAGATATTGGTCAGGTGAACAAGAGCTTGGGCAAAGAGTTAAGTTTTAAGGAATGTCTTAAAGGAGAAGAGTGAGGTAGAGAGATGGAGATATTTAGGGAAAGAATTTCAGAGCTTGGGGCCTAGGCCATTAATGGTGGGGCAATTATAATTGGGAATTTACACAAGGCCAGAATTAGAGGAGTGCAGGTATCTCAGAGAGTGTGGGGTTGGAGGAGATTACAGAGGTAGGGAGGGTGGAGGCCATGGAGGGCTTTGAAAACACGGATGAGAATTTGAAAGTCAATATGTTACTTGACCAGGAACCAATGTCAGTCAATGAGCACAGGAGTGATAGGGGAAAGGGATTGGCTGTGAGTTCAGGCAGAGCAGCTGTGCTTTGGGTGACCTCAAGTTCATGGGAGGGTAGAATGTGGGAGATCAACCAGAAGTGTACTGGAATAGTTGAGCCTGAAAGTCACATAGATGATGGCTGAATGATGGTTTCAGCAGCAGATGAAATGATACGGGGCAAGGTTGAGTGATATTACAGAGGTGGACATAGCAACCTTAGTGATGGCCCAAATGAGGTCAGAATCTCATCTCAGGGTCAAACGTGAGGCCAATGTTGTGAATATACAGGCATAATCTCAGGTTGTTGCCAGAGCGTGGGAAGGAGGCAATAGCTAGAGCATGGAGTTTGGAGCAGGAACTGAAAAAAATGGCTTCAGTCTTTGCAATATTTAATTGGAGGAAATTTCAGCTCATCCAGGATTGGATGTTGGATAAGCAGCCCAATAGTTTATCAACAATAGAGAAGTTGAGAGAGATGCTGATGAGATAGAGCCGGGTATTGTCAGCGTAGATGTGAAAATTAAGATTGTGCCGTCGGATGATGTCACTGAGGGGCAGCATGTAGATGAGAAATGATGGGGGGATGGTGGCTGGGAGGGGGGCAAGGATAGTCCTGGGATGGCTGACAATAAAAAGCCATTAGGGTGTATGCTTTGGCCACCAGTTTCAGAAAAGCTTGATGGTTACTGTCAGTCTTATGTTATGACCAGGTGAGGAAGGAATACCCTCTTTTACTATTCCTCGGTTGATTGTAACAGGTTTTGAAATGTAAAAGGATGAATGTGCCAATTCAGTGCATGTATTTAACTGCTAAGATGCTGATTGTAAAGAGCTCAAGTCAGACAGGTTTTCTTGAGTTTAAACAAGTAAAGCACATATTATTGTGCTAAAATGCCACCCAGGTAAAGATATTAAAAATAATATGAAGCTAAAAGCACACACTGTCACAACATACATACATACACACATATGTACCAGCACGCAAAAGTGCAAGTTACAAAGTCAAGGTGATTGACTTTGGCCAAATTAAGATTCAGTTAGAAAAAAAACAAGGATATGGGGTTCACTGCTTGTAAGTAGCTGGCTGGTCTGGCTGTAGCAATCCCAAAGGTTTACTTCTCAGATGAGATGAAATTTAAATTTGTAGCTGCTGTTTCTTCCTTCCTGGAACACAGCTGTGGAGATCAAACTTTCTTTAGAATTTCTCTGTTTGTTGTTCACATTCTGATAGAAGCAAGGGTTCTGACTTAATTGATAAAAGCAAAACACTGCAGATGCTAGAAATCTGAAAGTAAAACAGAAAAAGCTGGAAAAACTCAGCAGGCCTGACAGTATCCGTGGAGAGAAAAAGGGAGTTAACATTTCGAGTCCCTATGACCCTTCTTTAGAGCTACAGAGAAGTAGAACTGTGATGAAGATTATATGGTTTAAGGTGAGTGGAGCTGGTGAATCTGGGTAGAAGGTCAGCAATAGGAGGGGGTAAAGGAGAGATTGACTAAGATACCATGAACTAAAGGACAAAGGAGTGTTAATGGTAGTGGTAAGGGCTAAAAAAGGTGCTGACAGTGGCGTAAATGTAAGAGAGCTGAATGCAATAATAGCAGGACAGGACAAAGGCAGGTGTCTCAATCCAGGGCCTCTTCCCTGTGCTCTGTGCAGCCTTCAGGCCAAAGTGATGGCCCGGTCTCACACTTCCTGGAAACATTACTGATGTCTGCACCTCGGCAACGCTTGTCACTGCTGCTAGAATGTCATGGGCAGGCACCACAGAGTTCTCTCATTCTCTCTGTGTGCTCTTAGCACCTTTAAGGAGGGGCTGGCCTCCATCTCTTCAGCATCTGTGACCACTGATGCTGTGCTCCTGAAGAGCTCAGTTGCTGAAGGCGGACAAAGGATCAGATGCTTCTAAAGTTTCATGGCTGCGTCTCTATGATATGACTCCAATCACAGAGTGCAAGTGATCGGCCCTTGGCGAGACAGGAGTCAAACATTTACAGAGGCTATGTGAAGATTTATGGAGTATACTCACTGCATGTTGTCATCATCCTCCTGCAATCGAACAATTATTAGGGCCTCTAATGTATCTCTATGACAGGAGTATTCTCACAGAGGGTATCGTTTTTTTTATTCATTCATGGGATTTGGGCTTCACTTTCTGGGCCAGCATTTATTGCCCATCCCTAGTTGCCCTTGAGAAGGTGGTGATGAGCTGCCTCCTTGAACCACTGCAGCCCATGTGGTGTAGGTACATCCACAGTACTGTTAGTAAGTGAGTTCCAGGATTTTGACCCAGCGACACTGAAGGAATGGCGATATATTTCCAAGTCAGGATGTGAGTGACTTGGAGGGGAATTTCCAGGTGCTGGTGTTCTCATCTATCTGCTGCACTTGTCCTTCTAGATGGTAGTGGTCATGGGTTTGGAAGGAGCTGTCTAAGGAGCCTTGGTGAATTCCCACAGTGCATCTTGTAGATAGCACACACTGCTGCTACTGTGCATCAGTGGTGGAGGGAGTGAATGTTTGTGGATGTGGTGCCAAGCTGTCAAGCTTCTTGAGTGTTGTGGGAGCTGCACTCATCCAGGCAAGTGGAGAGTATTCCATTACATTCATGACTTGTGCCTTGTAGATGGTGAACATGCTATAGGGAGTCAGGAAGTGAGTTACTTGACGCAGGATTCCTAGCCTCTGACCTGCTCTTGTAGTCACAGTATTTATATGGCTAGTCCAGTTCAGTTCCTGGTCAATGATAAACCCAAGGATGTTGATGGTAATGCCATTGATCGTGAGGGGACAATGATTAGATTCTGTTTTGTTGGAGATGGCCATTGTGTGACATTTGTGTGACGGGAATGTTACTTGCCATTTGTTAGCCTAAGCCTGGATATTGTCCAGGTCTTGCTGCGTTTGGGCATGGACTGCTTCAGTATCTGAGGAGTTGTGAGTGGTGTTGAACATTATGCAATCAGCAGTGAACATCTCAACTCTGACCTTATGATGGAAGGAAGGTCATTGATGCAGCACCTGAAGATGGTTGGGTCCAGGACACTGCCCTGAGGAACTGCAGTGATGTCCTGGAGTTGAGATGACAGATCTCCAACAACCACTATGATCTTCCTTTATGCTAGGTATGACTCCAATCAGTGGAGAGTTTTCCTCCTGATCCCCATTTACTCCAGTTTTGCTTGGGCTCCTTGCTGTACATTCGGTCAAATGTGGCCTTGATGTCAAGGGCAGTCACTCGCACCTCACCCTGGTGAGTCAAGGCTCTAATGAGATCAGAAGCTGAGTGGCCCTGGCGGAACCCAGACTGGACGTCCGTGAGCAGGTTATTGCTAAGCAAGTGCTGCATGATAGCACTGTTGATGACCCATTCCATTATTTGGAGAGGTAATTGGCCAGGCTGGATTGTCCTACTTTTTGTGTACAGGAAATACCTGGGCAATTTTCCACATAGCTGGATAGATGCCAGTGTTGTAGCTTTACTGGAACAGCTTGGGTAGGGGCGCGGCAAGTTCTGGAGCACAAGTCTTCAGTACTATTGCTGGAATATTATCAGGGCCTTTACAGTATCCAGTGTCTTCAGCCATTTCTGTATATCATGTGGAGTGAATTGAATTGGCTGAAGACTGGCATCTGTGATACTGGGGACCTCCGGAGGAGGCTGAGATGGATCATCCACTTAGCACTTCTGGCTAAAGATTGTAGCAAATGTTACAGAGGGTGATGGTAGAGGGATGTTTCTGTGACTGGATGTCTGTTTCCAGTGGGGTTTCACAGGGCTCAGTGTTGGGGCCCTTGCTTTTTGTGTATATATATATATGTTTTCAACTTAAATGTTGGAGGTATGATCAAGAAATTTGCGGATGACACGAAAAATGGTAGGGTGGTAAATAGTGAGGAGGATAGCCATAAACTGCAGGAGGATATCAATGGGCTGGTCAAGTGGCAGAGCAGTGGCAAATGGAATTCAACCCAGAAGAGTGTGAGGTAATGCTCTTCAGGAGGGCTAACAAGGCAAGGGATTACACTATGAATGGTAGTACGCTGGAATGTGCTGAAGATCAGAGGGAGCTTGGTGTGCATATCCACAGATCCCTGAAGGTAGCAGGACAGGTAGGTAAGGTGGTTAAGAAGGCATATGGGATACTTGCCTTTATTAGCTGAGGCATAGAATACAAGAGCAGGGAGATTATGCTGGAACTGTATACAGTTAGGCCACCATTGGTCACCACATTATAGGAAGGATACGATTGGACAGCGTGCGGATGAGATTTACCATTATGCTGCCTGGGCTGGAGGGTCTGAGCTATGAGGAAAGATTGGATAGGCTGGAGTTGTTTTCCTTGGAGCAGTGAAGATTGAGCAGGGACCTGACAGAGATGTATAAGATTATGAAGGGCATCGATAGGGTAGATAGGAAGGCACATTTTCCATTAGTAGTGTGGTCAATAGCCAGTGGGCATTGATTTAAGTTAAGAGGTAGAAGGCTAAGAGGGGAGTTGACGAGAAATTTTTTCACACCAGACCGTGGTGGGAGTCTGGAACTCACTGCCTGAAAGGGTAGTTGAGTCAGATACTCTTGTAACATTTAAAAAGTATTCAGATATTCACTTGCATTGCCAGAGCCTCCAGGGCTATGGCCAAGTGCTGGAAAATGGGATTAGTGTAGTCTGATCTTTCTTGACTGGTGCAGACACAATGGGCTGAATGGCCTCCTTCTATGTTGTAGCTGTGTTTGAGTCTATCTTTTGCACTGATGTGCTGGGTTCTTCTATCATTGAGGATGGGAACATTTGTGGAGCCTCCTCCTCCAGTGAGTTGTTTAATTGACCACCACCATTCACAACTGGATGTGGCAGGACTGCAGAGCTTAGATCTGATCCGTTGGTTGTGGGATCACTTAGCTCTGTCTATGACTTGCTGCTTCTGCTGTCTGGCATGCAAGTAGTCCTGTGTTGTAGCCTCACTAGCTTGACTACCTCATTTTTAGGTTTGCCTGGTGCTGCTCCTGGCATGCTCTCCTGCACTCCCCATTGAACCAGGTTTGATCCCCTGGCTTGATGGTAATGGTAGAGTGGAGGATATGCTAGGCCATGAGGTTACAGATTGTGTTCCAAGTACAATTCTGCTGCTGATGGCCCACAGCGCTTCCTGGAGGCCCAGTCTTGAGTTGCTGGAGCTGTTCAAAATCCATCCCATTTAGCATGATGGCAGTGCCACACAACACCATGGAGGGTATGATCAATGTGAAGGCGGGACTCAGTCTCCACAACAACTGTGCGGTGGTCACTCCCACTGATACCGTCATGGACAGATGCATCTGTGGCAGGCAGGTTGGTGAGGATGAGGTCAAGTATGTTTTTCCCTCTTGTTGGTTCCCTCACCACTTGCTGCAGACCCAGTCTAGTAGCTATGTCATTTAGGGCTCAGCCAGCCAGGTCAGTAGTGGTGCTATGGACCCACCCTTGGTGATGGACATTGAAGCCCCCCACCCAGAGTACATTCTGTGCCATTACCAACCTCAGTGCTTCCTCCAAGTGATGTTCAACATGGAGCAGCACTGATTCATCAGCTGAAGGAGGGTGGTACATAATAATCAGCAGGAGGTTTCGTTGCCCTGGTTTGACCTGATGTAATGAAACTTCATGGAGTCCAGAGTTGATGTTGAGGACTCCCAGGTCAACTTCCTCCCTACTGTATACCACTGTGCCGCCACCTCTGCTGGGCTTGTCCTGCCGGTAGGACTGGACAGACCTAGGGATGGTGATGGTGGTTTCTGGGACATTATCTGTAAGATATGATTCCGTGCAAATGATTACGTTAAGCTATTGCCTAACTGTGAGAGAGTTCTCCCGATTTTGGCACAAGCCCGCAGATGTTAGTAAGGAGGACATTGCATGGTTAACAGGGCTATGGTTGCCATTGTTGTTTCCGGTGTCTAGGTCGATGCCGGGGAGTCCGTTTGGTTTCATTCCTTTTCTGTGACTTTGTAGTCACAGAACTGCATGTCGTCATCACCCTCCACAAATCTGGCCAAGAGGGCCTTCCAACCACACCTACCTCACCTAGGCAGTGGGAGGGCCTCATCCCCATCATCATGGCCTCCAAGGACCTCCTCACCCTCATTCCCATCGGCGTCCACCTCATCGAAGGAGATGTGCAGCTCCTCCATCGCCTCCACAGCCAGCTCACCTCCCTGTTTGAGTGCCAGGTTATAAAGGGTGTGGCAGATGATGCCGATGTGTGACATGCTCTGTGGACTGTATTGCAAGGTTCCACCAGACCGGTCCAGGCACCAGAACCTCATCTTCAACATCCCGATGGTCTGCTCCACCAAGTTGCAAGCTGCTGCATGAGCATCATTATAGCGTCATTCTGCTGCAGTCTGAGGCTGCTAAACAGGTGTCATCAGCCATGGCGTTTGCAGGTAGCCTTTGTCCCTGAGGAGCCATCCCTGCAGCTTCTGTGGACCCTGGAAGACTCTTGAGACCTGTGACTGACTGAGGATGTTGTCGTCGTGCACAGTTCCCGGAAACCATGTGCAGACCTGCAGGATGCATTTGTGGTGGTCGCACGCCTGCTGCGCATTCAGTGAATGGAACCCCTTGTGGTTGATGTAGCAATGGAGATCTGAGTGCCACATGAGTGCAGTCGATTGCACCCTGTACCTGTGGGAAAGCCAAAACCTGGGTGAATCCAATCCATCTTGCATCCTGGCTGTCTCAGTCCCAGGCAAAATGCACAAAGTTATGTGCCCTCGTAAAGGTGGCATCCATGACCTCATGGATGCATTTGTGGGTGGAGATTTGTGAAACCCCACAGAGGTCACCTGTGGAGCCCTGAAAGGAGCCACTGGCAGAGAAATTGAGCACCGTGATCACTTTCACAGCCACTGGCAGCAGGTGCTCTCCATATCCCTATGATGTCAAATCCTGCAGCAGCTGGCAGATGTGACCGACCAGTTCCTTAGACAAATGCAGTCATTGGCGACACTGATTCTTAGTAATCTGAAAGAAAGAAAGGTGGTCTCTGTAGTCCCTGGGTATCACTAGGCTCTAGCCTGCAATGGCTCACTGTGGCTCTTGGGTGGTGTGCTTGTGAGCCCCAGCCACCCCTTCTTCCTAAGGTCCTGCCTCTGTGCAGCCAAGAGCATCAGTCGCGCTCTCCTCTGTCGTCTTTGAGCTCTGTAGGCCATCAGGTATACAGCTAGGCTCCATGATCCTGGTGTACTCTTCCTGCAGGATGAAAGAGAGAGAGAGAGACATGTGGTTAGCATGGGTGTATTCAGAATCTGTCCTGGTTAAGTGTGATGGCTCCTTAATGCTTCCTGGAGAGTGCTGGCCACCACTTGGATGGCCAGAGATTAGTACACTTCATGGCTGCCCTTTTAGCTTGAACAATGGGGGACACCGGTCCAAACCAGGATTCTGACATTGCAAGGGTGTGAACGCCTCCAGCGGTAACTGCGCCATGGCCAGCTTTAGCAAGGAGATTGTACAACGTGTGCCGTAGGCCAGCTGTTCTGCAGTCCACTAAAATGAGAATGAATTTGCAGTCTGCACTGGGGTAGTGGGAGCAATGGGAGATTGTGAAAAGCCCTGGAGCACTTGGTGGCACTTTGATGCCTCTGCATAGCTTGAGTGGGCAGATAAGCTAGCGGCCCGACTCCAATCATGTCAATGTGGCTGCGCCTGAACTGTCCCAGTTGCAGAGGACTGGTCATTTCATGCAGGTTTCCGAATGCATGGCCACTTCCCTCGCCCACCCTTGTGCAATATATTCAATGGCAGGTCTACCCTTTTGCCAGCCACCCCCAGTCGCCTCAACCCCAGGGTTGCCCTTAACCCCACCCTACTGCGAGTTGCTTCAACAGCAAGTCCAGCCTTAACCCTGACCCCCCCATCGCCCCGAAGCTTGAAGCCCAACAGCAGGCCCTGATGAGCACTGCACAACATTACTGTGTACTCACTTCCGAGTTCCCCTCAAAGTGCAGGCCGCCAACTATATGCCTTTTATGTGCTGTTGTCAAATACATCGGCGTGCACGTGAGCAGACGATCCAGTGGGGAGGGATGATTCCCATGGGCTGGCCTAATAATGATGTGCTGATGCATTACCATGAAGCTCCTGAAGTCCAATGGTGGGAAACACAGTCCGCCGTTGGCAGGCTGAGTAGATGATTGCGAACTGGTTTCCCGCCAATCGCGCCATATTGTCCGTTCAAGCCACCGATCACGCTCAACGCCAGGGGGCATGGAAAATTCTGCCCTCTCTCACATACACCCTCACATATCCATCTGGCCTCATCTCCACTGGAGACTGCCTCCCCAGCCCTCACCATCTTGAGGCCTCTTGCACAGATCAACATGTGCACCCACACACACTCTTGGATACCACCCCCCCCTCCCCCCACCACCCCGCCGTCCCATCCAAAGTACAGCCTTCGCTGATACATCACATGAAGTCGGCTCCTCAAGGTTTGAGATTGCTGAATAGGTGTGTAACCTATTTCAATGTGCTATATCAGATGAACTGCTAAACTGAATGCATAAATTTTCAGGCGTGGCAGCTATTTAACCATAATAAATGGGTGGCTTCTGTCTTATCACAACATTTACACAAGGGTTAAGAGCATTATACTGCATATGCTGAAGAATGGTCAATGACTGTAAACACTACCCCTTGATTCTCTCTCCACAGAGGGGCTCTGGCCTTCTGAGCGTTTCCAGTATCTTCTGTTTTTATTTGTGCAAAGGTGCATGAGTTAATACATGCAAATTGTGCCAGTGTGCATAACAGACACTATTATCTGCACAGACAGACATTACATGAGGTAGAATTGCCAGATCATGGAGTGGCATTTTAAAAGAGAAAAGCTTTTCATTCCCTGGTGCTGACATCCACCCTTGGTGAAGATTAGTAATCCAGGATCTTTGCTCTATTACTGTGCTGTAAACTCTCTCTCTGTTGAGGCAGATGGTGGTGTAGTGGAAATGTCACTGGATCATTAATCCAGGGGCCCTAAGTGAATGATCTGGG
This sequence comes from Carcharodon carcharias, assembly GCF_017639515.1. NCBI lineage: Eukaryota > Metazoa > Chordata > Chondrichthyes > Lamniformes > Lamnidae > Carcharodon > Carcharodon carcharias. The sequence continues at coordinate 29,602,210 of NC_054472.1, read as the reverse complement.
GTCATAGGTTCAAATCCCACCATGGCAGCTGTGGGACTTAATTAATTAATAAACCCAAAATAAAAAGCTAGTCCCAGTAATGTGACCATGAAACTATCATCGATTGCTGTTTGAAAATCCATCTGGTTCACAAATGGAAATCTGCTATTCTTACCTGGTCTGGTTGGTGTAGATATGACCCCCAGCAATGTTGCCCTCTCTAGGGAGAAAAGTTTGAAAGGAATAAAATCTGACAGACCAACTGGCATGACCTAGCACTGGAAATGACAAATGCACATCCTGCTCAATTGGCCCTGTGAAGTCCTTGTGCCAAAACTGAGTGGGCTGTCCTATAGACTAGTCAAGCAATAGGCTGACAGAATCATATCTTACAGACCATTGCCATTCCTGAAGTTCCAACCGGCAAGATATGATTACCAGAGGCAGCAGTGCACTGGTGTACAGGTGGGAGGAAGTTGCCCTGGGAAGCCTCAACATTGACTCCAGACCCTATGAAGTCTCATGGCATAGACAAGGAAACCCACTGTCCCCCAAATGATGAATCATTACTCCTCCATGTTGAGTACCAATGGGAAAAAGCACTGAGGGTAGCAAGGACACAGAATGTACTTTGGGTGGGGGATTTCAATGTCCATCACCAACAGTGGCGATTGAGTTGACATAGCTGCTAGACTGCGCCTATAGCAGGTGATGAAGGAACCAACAAAAGGGAAAAACCTACTTGACCCTATTCTCACCAATCTACCTGTCGCAGATGCATTTATCCATGACAGTATTGGTAGAGGTGATCATTGACCACTGCACAATCATTGTGGGATAGATTTAGAACAGATTTAGCAGCTCAAAGCTGGGAATCAATGTGGACCATCAGTGGCAGCAGAATTGTATTCAATCACCATCTATAATCTCGTGGCCCAGCATATCCCCTGCTTTACCATTACCAACAACCCTGGAGATGAACCCTGATTGAATGAAGAGTGCAGGAGGGCATGCCAGGAGAAGCACCAGGCATACCTAAAAATGAATTGTCAACCTGGTGAAGCTACAATGTAGGACTATTTGCATGCAAACCAGCAGAAGCAGCAGGAGATGGACAGAGCTAAGTGATCCCACAACCAATGGAACAGATCAAAGCTCTCTGCAATCGTGTCATATCCAGTTTTAAATGGTGGTGAACATTTAAACAACCCACTGGAGGAGGAGGCTCCACAAATATCCCCATCCTCAATGATGGGAGAGCCTAGCACATCAATACAAAAGACAAGGCATTTGTAGCCATCTTTAATCAGAATTACCCAGCAAATGATCCAGCAGGTGACGAAGGAACCAACAAGAGGGACCCAACTGCCTCCTGAGGTCCCCAGCATCACAGATGCCAGTCTTAAACCAATTTGAATCACTTAACTTAATATCAAGAAATGAAAGCACTGGACATTGCAAAGGTTATGGGCCCTGACAACATTTTAACAATAGTACTGAAGATTTATGCTCCAAAACTAACTTGTGCCCTGAGCCAAACTTTCCAGTTCAGCTGCTATACTGGCATCTACCCAGCAATGTAGAAAATTGCCCAGAAATGTCCCGTCCACAACCATCAGGGCAAATCCAACCTGGCCAATTACCATCTCATCAGTCTTCTCTCGATGATCAGCAAAGTAATGGAAGGTTTCATTGACAAGCTATCAAACAGCATTTGCACAGCAATAACCTGCTCACTGACACTCATTTTGGGTTCCACCAGTGCCACTCAGCTCCTGATCTCATTACAGCTTTGGGACCAACATGCCCAAAGTTGCGGAACTCAAGAGGTGAAATGACTGCCCTTGACATCAAGGCAGCATTTGACAGAGTGTGACATCAAGGATCTCGAGCAAAACTGGAGTCAATGGGAATCGGGGGAAAACTCTCCACTGGTTGGAGTCATACCTAGCACAGAGAAGATGGTTGTGGTTGTTGGAGGTCAATCATCTCAGACCCAGGACATCACTGCAGGAGTTCCTCAGTGTAGTGTCCTAGGCCCAACCATCTTCAAATGCTTCATTAATGACCTTCCTCCATCATAAGGTCAGATGTGGGGATGTTTATTGATGGCTGCTCAATGTTCAATATGATTTGCAACTCCTCAGACACTGAAGTGTCAAATGCAGCATGACCTGGATGACTTTGAGCTGATAAGTGGCAAGTAACATTCATGCCACACAAGTGCTAGGCAATGACCATCTCCAACAACAGAGAATCTAATCATCTTCCCTTGGCATTCAATGGCATTATCATCGCTGAATCCCCCGCTATCAACATCCTGGGGGGTTACCAGTGACTAAAACTGAACTGGACCAACCATATAAATACTGTGGCTATAAAAGCAGGTCAGAGGCTGGTAATTCTATGGCAAGTAACTCACCTCCTAATTCCCCGAAGCTTGTCTGTCATCTACAAGGCAAAGGTCAGGAGTATGATGGAATACTCTCCGTTTTCCTGGGTGAGTGCAGCTCCATCAATACTCAAGAAGCTCAACACCATCCAGGACAAAGCAGTATGCTTGATTCGTACCCCTACCACCATCTTCAACAATCACTCCTTCCACCAGCAACCTACTGAGGCAGCAGTGTGTACCATCCACAAGATGCAGCAACTTGTCAAACTTCCTTCAACAGCACCTTACAAACCCTTGACCTTTACCATCTAGAAGGACAAGAGCAGCAGATGCATGGGACACCACTACCTGCATGCTCCCCTCAAAGACTCACATCATCCTGACTTGGAATTATATCGTCATTCCTTCACTGTCACTGGGTCAAACCCTGGAAGTCCCTCCCTGACAGCACTGTGGGTGTACCTACACCTCTAGGACTGCAGCGATTCAAGAGGGCGGCTCACCATTACCTTCTCAAGGGCCATTAGGGATAGGCAACAAATGTTGGCCTTGCCAACGACACCCACACCCCATGAAGAGATAAAAAAAAATTAACTCCTGGCTGCTTGTGGTCATTGATATTACCCCTCATGTCAGATTTGGAGACAGGTTCATTTCACTAGATGAATGGATGGCCCATACTTTGCAAATGCAATAGAAGTGCCGATCACAGCTGCTAACTGGAAACAGAGGAAAGAAGTATTTAGCATGCAGGGCTACAGGCCAGGTGCTGGAAAATGGGATTAGAATAGATAGGCGATTGATGGCAGTATGGGCACGATGGGCCAAAGGGCCTGTTTCTGTGCTGTATTACTCTATGGCTCTATTGGGCAGAATTTAACTCTTGTTGGGTGGACTCTGTGGGGGCGGGTGAGGACAGTGGGGAAGCCGACCACCACCCGGGATCGAAGCCGGAAGGTGATTTCATGCTGGTGGGTGAATTAAGGCCCGCCCAGCATGAAACACAAGCAGCGCGCTCAACGTGGACTGTGCGGGTGGGGGGGAGGAGGGCAGGTGGGGCGAGCATGACCATCGTGCATGGCTGCGAGTGCACGCTTCATAATCTCCCTGAGGCACAGAACTAACTCATGGGGATGAAGCATTTTCAAAAAAATTAAGAAAGAATTAAATAATGTAATAAAATATTATTATGTCACATGAGCAGAGACATGTTATTAATTAAATTTAAAGTTTTTTATTTCATTTTTGTCTGCTTTAGGAAACCTCATACTGCCACGTGGTTGAGGTTTCCTAAAAAGCGTACTTGGCCTTTTCGCCTGCCTGCCAATTGTAAGACAAAAAAATTAAAAAATACCTGGAAAAACTCAGCAGGTCTGGCAGCACCGGAGAAGAGTACAGCTGACGTTTCGACAGAACTAAGTAAAAATAGGAGAGGGGTGAAATATAAGCTGGTTTAAGTTGGGGGGGTGGAGGAGAGAGAAGTGGGGGGGTGGTTGTTAGGACAAGCAAGCAGTGATAGGAGGAGATAATCAAAAGATGTCACAGACAAAAGAACAAAGAGGTGTTGAAGGTGGTGATATTATCTAAAAGAATGTGCTAATTAAGAATGGATAGCAGGACAAGCAAGGTACAGATAGATATAAAAACAAAAACAAAAAAACTGTGGATGCTGGAAATCCAAAACAAAAACAAAAACAGAATTACCAGGAAAAACTCAGCAGGTCTGGCAGCATCGGCGGAGAAGAAAAGAGTTGACGTTTCGAGTCCTCATGACCCTTCGACAGAACTTGAGTTTGAGTCCAAGAAGGAGTTGAAATATAAGCTGGTTTAAGGTGTATGTGTGGGAGGCGGAGAGAGAGAGAGAGAGAGAGAGGTGGAGTGGGGGTGTGGTTGTAGGGACAAACAAGCAGTGATAGAAGCAGATCATCAAAAGATGTCAACAACAATAATACAAAAGAACACATAGGTGTTAAAGTTAAAGTTGGTGATATTATCTAAACGAATGTGCTAATTAAGAATGGATGGTAGGGCACTCAAGGTATAGCTCTAGTGGGGTTGGGGAGAGCATAAAAGATGTAAAAAATAAATAAATAAATAAATAAATATATATTTTTTTCTTTTTCTCTTTTTATAATGGAAATAGGTGGGAAAAGGAAAATCTATATAATTTATTGGAAAAAAAGAAAAGGAAGGGGGAAACAGAAAGGGGGTGGGGATGGGGGAGGGAGCTCACGACCTAAAGTTGTTGAATTCAATATTCAGTCCAGATGGCTGTAAAGTGCCTAGTCGGAAGATGAGGTGTTGTTCCTCCAGTTTGCGTTGGGCTTCACTGGAACAATGCAGCAAGCCAAGGACAGACATGTGGGCAAGAGAGCAGGATGGAGTGTTAAAATGGCAAGCGACAGGGAGGTTTGGGTCATTCTTGCGGACAGACCGCAGGTGTTCTGCAAAGCGGTCGCCCAGTTTACGTTTGGTCTCTCCAATGTAGAGGAGACCACATTGGGAGCAACGAATGCAGTAGACTAAGTTGGGGGAAATGCAAGTGAAATGCTGCTTCACTTGAAAGGAGTGTTTGGGTCCTTGGACGGTGAGGAGAGAGGAAGTGAAGGGGCAGGTATTGCATCTTTTGCGTGGGCATGGGGTGGTGCCATAGGAGGGGGTTGAGGAGTAGGGGGTGATGGAGGAGTGGACCAGGGTGTCCCGGAGGGAGCGATCCCTACGGAATGCCGATAGGGGGGATGAAGGGAAGATGTGTTTGGTGGTGGCATCATGCTGGAGTTGGCGGAAATGGCGGAGGATGATCCTTTGAATGCGGAGGCTGGTGGGGTGATAAGTGAGGACAAGGGGGACCCTATCATGTTTCTGGGAGGGAGGAGAAGGCATGAGGGCGGATGCACGGGAAATGGGCCGGACACGGTTGAGGGCCCTGTCAACGACCGTGAGTGGAAAACCTCGGTTAAGGAAGAAGGAGGACATGTCAGAGGAACTGTTTTTGAAGGTAGCATCATCGGAACAGATGCGACAGAGGCGAAGGAACTGAGAGAATGGGATGGAGTCCTTACAGGAAGCGGGGTGTGAGGAGCTGTAGTCGAGATAGCTGTGGGAGTCGGTGGGTTTGTAATGGATATTGGTGGACAGTTTATCACCAGAGATTGAGACAGAGAGGTCAAGGAAGGGAAGGGAAGTGTCAGAGATGGACCACGTGAAAATGATGGAGGGGTGGAGATTGGAAGCAAAATTAATAAATTTTTCCAAGTCCCGACGAGAGCATGAAGCGGCACCGAAGTAATCATCGATGTACCGGAGAAAGAGTTGTGGAAGGGGGCCGGAGTCGGACTGGAACAAGGAATGTTCCACATACCCCATAAAGAGACAGGCATAGCTGGGGCCCATGCGGGTACCCATAGCCACACCTTTTATTTGGAGGAAGTGAGAGGAGTTGAAGGAGAAATTGGTCAGCGTGAGAACAAGTTCAGCCAGACGGAGGAGAGTAGTGGTGGATGGGGATTGTTCGGGGCCTCTGTTCGCGGAAGAAGCTAAGGGCCTCCAGACCATCCTGGTGGGGGATGGAGGTGTAGAGGGATTGGACGTCCATGGTGAAGAGGAAGCGGTTGGGGCCAGGGAACTGGAAATTGTTGATGTGACGTAAGGTGTCAGAGGAATCACGGATGTAGGTGGGAAGGGACTGGACAAGGGGAGAGAGAAGGGAGTCAAGATAACGAGAAATGAGTTCTGTGGGGCAGGAGCAAGCTGAGACGATCGGTCTACCGGGGCAGTTCTGTTTGTGGATTTTGGGTAGGAGATAGAAGCGGGCCGTCCGAGGTTGGGTGACTATCAGGTTGGAAGCTGTGGGAGGGAGATCCCCAGAGGAGATGAGGTCAGTGAAAGTCCTGGAAACAATGGCTTGATGTTCAGTGGTGGGGTCATGGTCCAGGGAGAGGTAGGAGGAAGTGTCTGTGAGTTGACGCTCAGCCTCCGCGAGGTAGAGGTCAGCCCGCCGAACAATATGTTGCGCAACTGGGCGTTGACGTTGGGATGCTCGCCTGTCATCAACGCATGTCATTTTACGCTCAAGCAGTTTGGGCGAGCTAAAAATTTGCCCTATAACTCTATGAAGCAAGGGGCCATTGACGGGAGAGGCACAGATTTTAGGCCCCTAACTTTGTCTTCACCCTGCAGGTATGAAAAGGACAGAGAGGATAATCAATCCTTTGTGGCATTAATTACCTTTCTTTCACATAGTTCTTAGTCTTATAAAAGCCACACAATAGAACTCATCACAGCTCCTATCAAGAGTTTTTTTGGATGCAAGTAGAGTGTCAGAGGCAGAATTCCTAGGCATTTCTGCAGATGCTAGTTCTTTAAAAAAAAGACGAATAATGTTTGATTGTTGATAACTGATTGTTTCCCCGATGACCTGAGTAAACAGCAACAAATCTTAAAGCCAGGCAATCAGATTAGCAATGAGATTCTCTGTAAAGTTAATGACATTTGCCTACAAATGGTGGTAAAAGATAAAAAAAATCAATTTTCTCCTAATGCTTGCTTGTTTAGATGTGATGATAGGAAATACAATTAATAGTATAAATTGGGCTCTTTGGGGAAGGTATTTGAACGAAATAATGATCTTTTTTCATCCTGTATTATTTTTAGTCATATTGGAAGAGCTATAAACTAGAACAATCCTGTTAAGAAGCAATTCACACTTAATGCTGGTGAGAAATGGGATTCATGAAGATGCCTGTGTCAGATCGCACCTACCTGCTAGGGATGTTAATGGGTGTCTGCTTCATATAATTAGGGCTTGAACTTTGATCTCTTTTTGTGGCTAGTTTCTGTCAAGTTTTCAGCTATTGTTCATAAAGTTATTTGCCAATTATGGTTTGCTTCATTACAAGAAATATAAAAACAGCAAGATATAGAACACTTTTATCGTGGTCCCTATTTTAGGTACAGATATTGATAGGACTCCAGGCTTGTTTAGCTATAGCTTAAGCAATATTCTTTAGCCTGTATTTGCAGCATGGATAATCTAATTGATCTTTAGGTTGCTGAGTCCTAACTTGACACAAAATGAAATGTCAATCTCAAATAGCCTGCCAGGGCGAGGCAGCTAATGGAGGTGGCATACTCCCTGCACAAGAAGCAGGGCAAATTTAGAGACTGAGTCAACTCACTGACTGATTCACTCGCAAACCTTTCAGCAGTAATGATTAACAGAGGGCTAGAAGCAGATGGACCACCTGCCCTTTTAGCTGGTGATGCTGCTTATGTGGTTGGTGGTAGAAGAACTTCAATATTTGTCCAAGGCCTTGAAATTACGCTGTGCGGTGATTTGTAAATGAATAATTACTGGGCTGGCATTAGAATCCTTTATCATTTTCTAACTATTTTGAAATAACCATCAGGAATGCACTAAAGATTCATACACTAACCTTTGCATTCTTTCAGTTCAAGGCCTACATGTTTTTTCTCCCTGAAGAACATCACTTTAGCCAATAAAACTGCCTTGGAGTTATAACTTACAAAAAAACACACCTGATCGATGTTTGCTTTCAATCATCAGAAAATGCATTAAACCTAATTCTGTCATTGCAAAGGTTTTTTGATGCCAAAATAGTAAGTGGCATCAGATGCTGAGTTTTCACGCTGTCTGCTTGGCAAGTGTCTGAGCTGCAATTGCTTCCTGACAATGTTAATGTAATTGAATCACTTTGTAAATAATTTGTTCTTGTATTTATATGACTTTCTTCAGTTTATCTTGCAGGGTCCCACTATAATCCACATTGACTGAATCGCACAAACCACCTCTCGCCTCTCCGGTTTAAACCTACCTAACAACAGGGACCTAAAGAGTATAATACAGAGGGCCATTCTTTTCTGAGGTGTGATTATTTAGAGATTGAGTTATAATCAGGTGAGAAATCAGGTTAGGGTTTGCTTTAATGGCAAGTGAGAATGTTTGATGTGAATTTAACAAATGCCGCTCGATGCTAGATTAAAAATATCCACTGAGCTAGTTATTAGGGAGGAAATTTGCATATTTATGGAATCATAAAAAAGATAAAAATCACAATGCAGGAGACCACTCGAATATCTCACCCATGTTGATGTTAGCTCTTAAGCTAGTGCACCTGCATTAATCCCATTTCTCCGGTCCGTTCTCATTGTCCTTCACTATTCTTCTTCAAATACTAATTCTATTTTAAATAACATTGGTCTCTGTCTGACCAGCAGCTTGTGGTGAAATAATCTAGAGCAAGGACTTTTCCTGGGCAGCAGGTGAAAGCTATTTCTGTTGATTTTTCCACACAAAATCAACCCCCCCCGAATCGCTAATGAGATATGGGGTGGAATTTTCCGTGCCTGCTGGCAGCGGGCGTGATAGGTAGCATGCACAGGCAACATGGCACAATCAGTTTCACGACGGCAGGGAGGCAGGTCTCGCTCATCTGCTCAGCCTGCCGACGATGGGTGGAGTTTCCCGCCAACAGTCATCACAGAGCCCATTGTTATACATCAGCATATCATTAAAAGGCCATCCCGCCAGGCTGTGGGACCTGTCGACTCGTTCACCCATGTTGGCGGGAAAGCAGGTCGACGTGTTTCACAACGGCACACAGGCGATGTGCACTTGGCAGCCTTCACTTTGGGGGAATCTGAGGTGAGTGAACAGCATCGTCTTCCACAGCTCGTCTGGGTCGCCTGTTGCTTTGCAGGCTTCAGGGGCATTGGGGGGTGGTTGGGGGGGGGGTAGGTGGGGGGGGGTGGGCTGCGAGGCGGGGTGGGTGGGATGTGAAATGCCGCCTTGCCTTGGAGGCGGATGTTTTTGGGCGGCTGGTGTCCGGGACCAACTGCTGCCCAGCCTCAGGGACTGTTGTCTGGAGGGGCATATTTTAGCACTTGTTAGCACATGTATATAATTGTGTGTGTGTGTGTGTTTAAGTCTGGATATGCATGTGCGTTTGTGTGCAAAAGACCTTTTCTAGAAATATAGGGACTACACTAAACGACAGTTTGGGACTCTTTTGCTTGGAGAAAAGAAGGCTGAGAGGAGATTTGACAGGGGTATTCAAGATCCTAAGGACAGGAGAAATAGTGAGAAACTGTTCCCACTCAAGAGAACATCAAGAACTAGAGGGCACAGATTCAAAATAATTGGCAAAAGGAGTAAACGCGATGTGAGGAAAATTTTTTTCATCCAGAGGATGGTTGGAGCCTGGAACAAACTTCCTGAAAGGGTGGTGGAGGCAGGTTCAATCAAAGTGTTCAAAAGGGAATTGAGTTGCTGCCTGAAGAGAGAGAATGTGCAAGGTTACGGGGATAAGGCAGGAGAGTGGGACTAGGTGAAATGCCCTTTCAGAGAGCCAGTGCAGACTCGATGGGCTGAATGGTCTCCTTCTGTACTGTAAAGATATGTGACACTGTGATAAGTGTTGGCTAAATGATCTGCCATTTTGAAACACTTGAACCCAGGGCAGGATTTTCAGGTCGTCGGGTGGGCACGGTGGGCAGGCCCAGGAGCAGCCGGGAAACGGACCACCTCCCATGATTAGCTGCCCAACTGCGATTTTGCGCTGGCTGGTCAATTAACAAACAGCCAGCATGAAAGGTGTGCTGAAAGGCTCAGCGCTGCCAGGGTGGGGGGCGGGGGTGCGGTGGGGGGGGGGGGGGGGGGGGGGGGGGGGGGGTGTTGGGGGGGGGGGTGTGGTGCTGGTGCTGGAAGACAGCGAGCACCGAAATCTGCACAGGCGTGGGGGACCGCGCAATGAAAGCTCCCTGAAGGCGGAACGCCGTCTCAGGGAGCTGAAGAATATAAAACCATCAAAAAAAGATTTATAAATGCAGAAAAAACTGTCCACACTTTGGACTCACTCACCTAAACATATGCATTATAAAAATTCTGCCCAAACATTTTAAATTTTTTTAAATTTAATTACAGAAACCTCATCCCGCCCTTGGATGAGGTCTCCTGAAAAATACAAAGGCCGCTGGATGATTCGCCCACCGGCCAACCCTAAGGTTGGATGGGCAGCGAAAAGTCACTGTTAATTAGTACGTTAATGGCCTTAATAAGCCTCTTAATCGTCAGCAGGTGTGCTGCCAACTCTCGGCGTGCCCACCAACTGAAATATCGCGCTTGCCCGACTCCATCACATGCTATTTTATGCCCAACTGGGTTGGACGCATGCCCGCCCGTAGGACATAAAATTCTGCCCCTAATAATTGGACAATAGAGCTTAAAAGTTCTTCATTTAGAGTTACAGAAATAGCTACATAGTTACATCCAAGCTGCACCATTTATGGCTCCACTGAGTTCTAACTTAACACCTACCTAAATTCAGTCTGCTGGGAGGATGTTAATTGAATTTATTCAAACATATCGCCTTAACTAGTGAAAATGAGCAATTTGATCATTGGAAATGAGGTGACTTTACTGAGGAGACGTAGGAGGTTAGGATTGAAAGAACAGTCAATTAAAGAAAAAATGAAGAGGAGAAAGGGTGGTAAAATACCGTAAGAAGACACACAGATTTGCTCTCACTTTCATCAATTCTTGGATATGTACGGAATGATTTGAGGCAAGTTGAAAGAATGCCTGAGAGAAAGAGCAGCAGAATCTTTTCTTAAAGGTTTCCTTGATAGTTTTAGAGGAGAGCTGCATGTCAGTAAATTAATGAGTTGATGTCATTGCTAAACGGGGACCATGAAGTCAGGATGAATTTTACAATTGCAACAGACGTTATTTAAAGAAATATTTTGTTTAAGAACCACATCCCCAGATGCCTGGCAGTTGAAACGAGTTCTCCTGTACAACCTCTTTCTGAAGCTAGGCTTGACTGCCCATTTACCTTGCTGCCCTTTCAAAACATTTCTCTTCCTTTCCCTTGTGTAATGGACACAGTGGAGTCCATAATAGTGACACCCATGTCGAATGTGCAATGAGTTTGAGGTCCAAGATCATCTCCAGAGCACCAACCAGCAAAGCTGAATATATTTACAAAAGGTAGTTGGAGAAGGAAATGAAGAGGACTAATTTGCAGGATTATGAGGAAAACAAGGGGTGTAGGATGAAAATCGGCAGCTCTTTCAATGAGGCACGATTAGCTGAATGACTTTGTTCTGTCGGGGAGGCAAATGGTGGTCAGTAAAGATCCAGCATTGTTGGGGGAATGATCCAATGATGGAGGGCGATGGTCCAATGATGATCAGGGGTGGTCTGATGGTGATCAGTGGTGTCCAAAGCTGTTTGAGGAAAGTAGATAAATCATTGGTAGGTTTTAGTTTACTAGATGACCTGTTGGGCCTAGAGGAAACACTTCTGCTCCTCCTGGCCCACAAACAGTCCTGTAAAGACACTTACCTCATACATTCAGTTCCTTCCATCTGCTAGCTTTCCTGATGCCTGGGAACCCAGCAGAAATGAGGTGAAAGTAGAATGGCTGTTAAAATGAACTCATGCAGCCTCATTACACTTAAATGACCAACTCACTTCCTGTGAGTGGATTGGCCTCACATCCCTCATCCCACACCAAAGCAAAACTGTATGGGTTTGAGGCATGGTGGTTTCCTGTTTCAAAATTACTTTATTTTAACCATGGAGACTGAGGGAGTTAAGAGAGTTAAGCTTTAGCCCTATTATTCTATATAGAATCATAATCCCAAAAAAAAACATCAACAGCAAACCTTGGCCAAGGCCATTATCCTGGTAAGGCGATTTTCACCAATACTCTACCTTGTGCCACCTAGCAACCAGGAATCCTTCCTTCATACAGTCATGCAATCTTTGGAAAAGTCCACTTGAATCATTTATATCTCACTTTCACATGGCCAACCATGATTTTGACAGGTACTGTGGGGCCAGAGAAGAACTGCTTTGCAGCTTTGGGCAAGCAAATAATAAGCACCAGGTCTCTGGCCCCAGTGTTCCTCCACCAACCACTGAGAATCTGCCAAAGGTCAGGCAATAATCCAGCAGAAAATCTATCTGCAGTCTGTGATCGATCCTGGAGATGATACAGTCCAAAAGCAGAAGGGCTTGATGCCTTTCGCTTAGCTATTCATTGCATTAAGCCATAGCAGGGACTTATCTGCACTTCAGTCCCCACTGGAACAACAGGGCCATTTACGAGTCTGAAACTTGATTTACTGACTGCCTGGCACAGCCAAGGCTCGTTTCAAGAGCCATGGGCATTAGCATCCATGTCTGGGTTCCCTGAGAAATCAGTCAGTGCAGGCAGGGTAGCACATCCATTCTGTCAAGGAAGGATTTCTAATTAAAGCGACCACAGCATAGGTTATAAGGGCTCAATTACACTTGGATTTTTGCAGTTGCAGCAACATACAGGGATGGAAGGAGACCAGAGGTGGGGGTGGTGGGGGTGGGGTAGGGTGGGGTGTGGTTTTGGGGATGGCCCTCCATCTTATCAGCCACTAACATATCCATGGTCCAATAGAAAGGGTGTGTCTTGTTCTAGGAACCTGTAAGGAGGACAGTGATGGAATTCAAGAAAAAAATCTGTCCAAGGCTGCAGGTTTGGGCAGACATATGACAAATTAAATTTAACACAGAAAAGTGTGAAATGATATATTTTAGTGAGAAGAATGAGGAGTGGCAATGCAAAATAAAGGGTACAATTCTAAAAGTGATGCAGGAGCAAGTGGGCCTGTGGGCATATGTACATGTATCATTGGAGGCGGAAGGATAGGCTGAGAAAGTGGTTAATAAAGCATACAGGATCCTGGGCATTTTAAATAACGGCGCAGAGTACAAAATCAAAGAAGTTATGAAACTTTATAAAACACTGGTTTGACCTCAGCCTGGAGTATTGTGTCCAATTCTGGTCATCACAAGTAAGGAAAGATGTGAAGGAATTGGAGAGGGTGCAAAAGATTTATGAGAAAGGTTCCAGGGTTGAACGTGGGTATCTTGCAGAAACTGGGGCTTCTCCTTAGAGAAGAGGAGGTTGAAAGGAGATTTGACAGAGGTGTTCAAAATTACGAGGGTTCTAGACAATGATAGATTGAAGATGTTCCTATTGATGAAAGGACCGAGAATCAGAGGACAGCGATCTAAAGTGAATGGCAAAAGTACTAAAGGTTTTGGGGGTCTCAGCTCCTTTCTGCATCCATCCCCTCAGCCTTATGGAGGAACAAGAAGATGAGGAGAAGGCAGCTGCTTCTGATGCTGATGTTTCTTGAGTTGCTATTGCGGCTGTTGACAGTGGTGTTGCTTGAGGCGCCTGAAACATTACTATTTCCATTATGGCCTTATAAGGATAAAATTAGTGAAATTCCTGGCCTAGTTCAGGAACTCCTCCAGTCATGTTCCCTTCATGACAGGGTGGGGAAAGAGCAAGGAGTGAAATGACCTTCTCCTTTCCATTATCAGAAAATGGTGACTTTAAAGAAATGAGCTGGAATCCCAGGAGGACTGAATTTCATCCCAAATTCCAATTGCCAGTGGGCTATATCTGCTTACTCTTCCAGATCAGAATTCTGTGCCTAAGATACTTCAATAGACTAGACTTATGATTGCATAAATAAAGATACTTCTCATGTGAAGTAGCTTTACTTCTGTAAGTATATTTGACCTCAATATAAACTCTGATATATCTGGAAGTAGGTTCAGAGCACCTACCTGTTGCTTTTTAATGCAATTATCTTATTACCATTTTAATTCTGGATTTGGTGTTGATTGTGTAGCAGCAGGTGTGATAATGTTCAGCATGATGCAATTTCAACTCCATTATTTAAAGATGGAATTTGGAGGAGTTGGAAACAAGGGAAGGCAAGATTTGACTCAGGCTACTGAAAGGCAGGAATAATATGTCATGCTTCTGGTTATAATGCAAGAAATGCTAATATGGCCTAGCCAGGCCAGGAAAAGTAAATTTTGCCTGCAACCTGCTGTGAGCATCACCTCAACCTCTTTCTCTGCCTTGTCAAGCCTACTTTATCACAATTCTCCAAACAACCACTTACTTTTCCAGCACACCAACCATCCTCTTCCTATTCACCTCCTTAATTCCTCATCTACTCAGATTATAGCCCCACATTACTTACTGACCTACTGAACTTTTAAGAAAGACATGTTCGTTTTTTCCTCTAACAGGAATACACAAGAAAAGGGGTTAAAAAGCCAACTGCAACTCTAGTTCTGTGTGCTAGTCTGTTGTTCTAACCTGTGCTCTGTCAGTGTGGGCTGTGAAGGTCACAGCTGAAGAACAGCAACTAGGCATCCCTGCACTTGCCAGTAAAAAATCTCTCCTCTCTCTCTGATTGCTAGAAGCAAGTCACAAGTCAGTAGAGCCACAGTCCAAAAGGAAAAAGGACAACTTTCAGCTAACCTGCAGACCTAATAATCTCCAAACCAACTGCTCAACTGCCCAAAGTCAGCTCTACTTGAATCATCCAATTTAACAGCTGTAATGTTTCATCATCTACTCCTCATGGACAAACCAAAGGCTGATTCATATATCTTTTTCACTTTTATTTCTGAACTCACTTCTCATTTCTAATCTGCATGTTTGCGTGTGGCGTTTTTACTATTTTTTTCTCATTTTTTAGTAACTGATAAACTCACTCTTTCTATAACTCAAGATAGCCTGGTTAAATTGGTTCCTTTTAAAACATAAATCCATTTGGACTGGGAAAAGGTATCCACAAGGGAAGGGGTCATTTTTAAATTAACCTTGTTGTGACCAACCAGGTGGGTTGAATAAAGGAGGGGAGCCAGTTCATCCCTCCTCACCTGGGAGCATAACAATTTGGGATTTTGCATCTGGGATCATAACAATTTGGGGGAACCTCACCCAGGGACCAGTGGTTACAAATTGGGCGCTCGGTTGCTGGAATTGTTCCCACAGATGAAATTAAAGAATTAGAATGGGGAAAGTAAATTGCTCCTTTGAAACCAACTTTAAAAACAGCGAAAAGGCTTTCTTGAGTCTGTGCTATGAAAGTGTAGAAACATCCACATTCATGTCAGTGCTTCTCTAGGAGAATTAGGGGAGGCTACTTTTGAGGATTTAAAAGTTCTGTCCCTCGAACAGTTAAAAGGTTTAGTGAGGCTCTTAGGATTAGAATGTTACCTGAAAGCCAGAAATCCCAACATTTTAAAATAGGTGACCAGTGGTCTACAGGTGGAAATTGAGGACGATGAAATGCATAGAGTAGCGGTAGAGAGATTAAAAATGGAGCAACGGAAATTAGTATTTCAGGAAAGAGAAAAGGAAAGGGAAAGAGAAAGAGGAAAGACAAGAAAGGGCATGGGGAGGAGAGAGATAATTTCAGGGCAGAGAGAAGGGAAGGGAGTTTAAACTGAAACAGTTTTAGCTGAGGAACAGGAATCCTACTCAGTCCCTTCAAGACACCACTAGCTCAGACTTAAGAGCTGAGGCAACCTGGTTTGCTCATTTATTCCCGATGTTTGACGAAGAAGAGGTGGAAGTCTTCTTTATCTTTTTTGAGTGGTTAGCACAGCAGTTAAAGTGGCCAGTCCAACAATGGTCTTTATTACTGCAGAGTAAACTTTCGGGGAAGGCTCATGAGGTTTACTCCCTCCTGCCTGAGGAAAGTGCCACTGATTATGAGGCAGCAAAAACCACTATTTTAAATGCATGCCAGTTAGCGCCAGAGGCATACCATCAGAAATTCCGTCCCCTCAGGAAACGGCCTGACCAGGCGTACCTGGAATTTGAAAGGATTAAGTAACTTGCTTTTGATCAGTGGGTGCAGGCACTTAAAACATAAGACACTTACAAAAACCTCCGTGAAATAATTCTCCTTGAGGAGTTTAAAAACTCCATACCCTTCCCAATAAGAACACACCTAGAGGAACACAGAATCACAGAAAGTTACGGTGCAGAAGAAGGTCATTCGGCCCATCGTGTCTGTACCGGCTCTCCAAATCAGCATTGTGACCTAGTGCCATTCTCCTGCCTTTTCCCTGTATCACTGCACATTGTTTCTATTTAAATAATGCCTTGAATGCCTCAGTTGAACCTGCATCTAACACACTTCCAGGCAGTGCATTCCAGATCTGAAACACTCGGTGTGTGAAAAAGTTTTTTCTCACGTCACATTTGCTTCTATTGCAAATCACTTTAAATTTGTGCCCTCTCATTCTCGATCCATTTATGAGCATGAACAGTTTCTCCCTATCCACTCTATCCAGCCCTATCATGATTTGAACACCTTTATAAAATCTCCTCTTAGCCTTCTCCTCTCCAAGGAGAACAGTCCCAACCTCATCAATCCATCTTCATAACTGAAGTTTTTCATCTCTGGAACCATTCTTTTAAACCTCTTCTGCACCCTCTCCAATGCATTCACATCCTTCCTTTATTGTGGTATCCAGAAGTTTACACAATACTCCAGCTGAGGTCTAACTAGTATCTTATATAAACTCAGCATAATCTCCCTGTACTTGTACTCTATGCCCCTATTAATAAAGCCCAGGATACTATACACTTTATTAACTTCTCTGTCCACCTGTCCTGCCACCTTCAATGATCTATGCACAAATACTCCCAGGTCCCTCTGCTCCTGTAACCCCTTAAGAGTTGTACCCCTTATTTTATACTGACAGTAACAGGGGTCAGGCAGGCAGCCTGATTATGAGTTGAGCTCAAACCCATGTTCCAGAAGAGACCCTCTACTAGCCACCCCCAACCAACTGGAAAGGATAGAGGTGGAGAGAGTGATAGGAAACTGAGCACCCATGGGAGGGAGGGGAATGCTGGGGGCCATCTCCAGGACAGAAAGAGTGGTGCTGAGATGAAATGTGAGGCCAAGTATCTCTGTGTTTTAACTGCTGAAAGGAAAGCCACTTCCAGGCAAACTGCTGGAGGTTACAGGAAAAGCCAGTGGGATTTATCAGGGCCTATACCCTACCACCACCACCCCCCGCCCCCTGTGCAGAGAATGGGAGTCAGTCAGACAGCATAGCTATGGCTCTGGCTGTGACTGAAAATCCCTGTAGAACCACTCATGAGGTGTGGGTGAGGTTAAACAAATCCCTGAGAGTTACAAGAACTTTGTATCCGAAGAAAGGGTGGCCACATTTCCCCAGGATAAGGCAAATAAGCCTGTAGTGATACTGAAGGATACAGGGGCCAGCCAAACTCTACTGCTGGGAAAAAGCATGACCTTCCCATCAGAGAATGCCATAAGTGCCAAGGTGCTGGTGAAGGGGATTGAAGGAGGGTATATCACCTATGTCAGATACATCTGGAGAGCATCTTGTGTCAGGACCAGTGACCATGGGAGTTGTCCCCAGTTTACTTGTGAACGGGATTGATCTGCTCCTTGGCAACGACCTGGCGGGATCAAAGCCAATAGCATCCCCAGTGGTCTCAGGGAAGCCCACTGAGGTCAGGAAGACATAACAGCTGCAGGAGAAAGTGCCTGGCATTTTCCCTGACTGTGTGGTAATGTGGTCTATGGCCAGACAAGCTCTCCAGTGGAGGCTGAAGTGGCACTGCAGACAGAAGGCCCTACAGTCTGACTATCTGAAACCGTTTTTCGGGAGTCTAGAAATCCTAAGGGGGTAATAAGTAGATCTTCCTAAGAAGCGGCCCAGCAAGCTGAGCCACTGTTAAAACCATTAGCTCAAATGGCCCACATTGAAGCTGAGGCAGAAGCAGTCCCCTGAATGCTACTACATTAAAACTGACATGCTAATGAGGAAATGGAAACCCCCTCACAAAGCTGCAAATGAAGAGTGGACATTGATCCAACAGGTAGTGGTGCTGCCGAGGTTCTGTAGGGAAATATTACAGCTAGCTCATGAAATTGCAATGGTGTATTGCCCGTGCTCACAGGGGGCACTAGAATGGCACCACCAGACCTTATAAACAATGCTCAGGGCCTACTGCCATGAGTACCCCCATGACTGGGATAAAGGACTCGCTTCCTTCCGTTTGCTACCAGGGACTCACCCAGTGAGTCCACAGGGTTTACTCTATTTCAGTTAGTTTACAAGCACCAAGTATGAGGGCCTCCAAAACTAATCAAGGAGAGATTTTTAGAACAGAAGTAGGAAGCCTCCATGTTAAACAGTGTTCCGAGAGCAACTCATGAGAGCCTGTAATTTGGCCCAAGAACACTTGAAAACCTCCCAGACAGCTATGAAGAAACAGGGTGACAAACATGCCAGGGCCTAAACCTTTCAGCCAGGCAACTATGTGTTAGTGCTCCTACCAATATCAGGGGAACCCTTAAAAACCCAGTCCAGTGGCCCGTACAGTGTAGCAAAGCAGCTTGGCAAAGTAAACTATCTAATTGAGACCCCAGATCGGGGGGAAAAAGCAAAGGCTGTGTCATGTCAACATGTTAGAGAAATATCACAGCTGAGAAGCAGACTAGCAGGTAATGGTCTGTCCCATTGCCACCAAATTAGGGGATGAGGGCAGCAATGGGGATGAAGTGGAGAGAGACTTGGGCAAGGTCCACGTTGAACCCCCTACTTCCCAACCAAACAACACAGAGATACTAGCAAACTTAGACTCCATATCCACCCACATAAGTGCAGGACAGTGAGCAGACTTGATGAGGCTGCTCCCTGCATTTAAAGGCTTATGCAGGGACAAGCCAGGCTGCACCACACTGGCTCTACATGATGTGGATGTGGGAGGGGCAGCCTCTCCCATAAAAAAAATCCCTGTCATCCAGGCCTAGAAAAGCTGGCCCAGGTCTGGGAGGAGATTAACTACATGCTGGATCACTAACTAGTAGAGTCTAGCAGCAGTAGCTGGAGGTCCTCAGTTGTGCTTGTGCCCAAGCCAGACGGCTCCACAACATTCGGCATTAACCACCGAAAAGTTAATGCAGTGATCAGAGTTGGCTTGTACCTGATACCTCGGCTGGAAGACTGCATAGATAAGTGAGGTAAAGCAGCTTACGTTACAGAGATAGATTTACTCAAGGGATACAGGCAGGTTCCCTTGACTGCCCGTGCAAAAGAAATCTCCGCCTTTGTAACTCTGGATGGGTTATGCCAGTGTCAATTCATGCCATTTGGACTCCAGCCACCTTTCAAAGGCTGATGAACAAGGCACTGGCAGGCTTATCCAATTGCGTAGTGTACCTAGACCACCCCCTACTATAAAGCAACACCTGGGAAACTCACTTAGAGCAACAGGAAGCCCTCTTCTAGAAAGTACAGTCAGATGACCTAATGGTCAATTTCGCAAAGAGTCAGTTTGCTAAGGCTCAAGTGACCTATCTAAGACACAAAGTGGGTCAAGGACAAGCACTGACCAGGGCTGCAGATGTGCAAGCAGTAGTACAGTTCCCCATTCCCACAACGAAATAGGAAATCATGAGGTTTTTGGGTATGTGTGGATTCTACTGCAAGTTCATCCCAAACTTCAGCACAGTAGCTGTTGACAGACCTACTACAGAAAAAAGCAAAGGCAGTATAGACCGAGATATGCCAGACAGCTTTTGAAAGGCTGAAAACAATTTTAATAGGTGAGCATGTGCTTACAGCTCCAAACTTTAAGCAAACATTTAAAGTAGCCATTAATGCGGGTGACATCGGGGTAGGAGCTGTTCTCCTCCAGGAAGACAAATCAGAGGAACAGAGACCAATTGGGTACTTCTCCAAAACACTAAAGAAGCATCAGAGATGGTAATCCACAGTAGAGAAGGAAACCCTCAGTTTATTACTGTCTATCAAACACTTTGAGATATATGTCCAAAATGGACGCAGAGAGACTACAATCAATACTGACCACAATCTGTTAACTTTTGTGGAAAGGTTTAAGACACGGAATTCCAGGTTGAAGTTTGTTTCTCCAACCTAAAAATCACCCACATTGCTAGGAAAACAAATGTGATTGTAGATTCCCTGTCCAGAACTTAAAGAGGGCAGTTAGAACTTAAAGGACAGTATTGACCAAGGCTAGGAGAATGAATGCGTGTTTGAGTGTGTTTGTGGTTTTATATTATTTATTTTTCTCCTTCTGTAATGAAATGAGAATGAATCTCATTTTATTTGTCATGTGGGGGAAGTGTCATGACCACGGATCACAGCACCAATTTACTTACTGACACATTGAACTTTTAAGAAAGACACTTTTATTTTTTCCCGTCCAGGAATACACAAGAAAAGGGGTTTAAAAGCCCACTGAAACCCTAGTTCTGTGTGCTAGTCTATTGTTCTAGTGTGTTATCTGTCAGTGTGTGCTGTGAAGTCACAGCTGAAGAACGGCAACCAGGCGCCCCCACACTTCCAGAAAAAAAAATTTCCTCTCTCTGTTTGATGGAAGAAAGTCACAAATTAGCAAAACCACCGTCAAAAAGGAAACAGGAACTTTCAGCTAACCCACAGATATAAGAATCTCTAAACCAACCGCTCAACTGCCTAAAGTCAGCTCGACCGGAATCAGCCAACTTAACAGCTGCATCAGTTCATCATCAACTCCTCGTGGACCAGCCAAAGACTGATTTGTATATCTTTATAACTTTTATTTCTGGACTCACTTCTCATATCTAATCTGTGTGTATGTGTGTTGCATTTTTTTCATTTTTTTTTCTCATGTTTTAACTCAAGAAGCCTAATTAAATTGGCCCCTTTTAAGTCATAAATTCATCTGGGCTGAGAAAAGGTAACCAGGAGGGAAGGGGCCCTTTTTAAATTAGCCTTGTTGTGGCCAACTGAGGGGATTGAATAAAGGGGTGGAGGGGGGTGGGGGGGGTGGTGGGGGGGGGGGGGTGCACAGATCATCCCTCCTCACCCGCGAGCATAACAATTTGGGTTTCTTGTCAGGGATCAACAATTTGGGTGAACCTTACCTGGGCACCAGTTGTAACATCATCCATGACTGACATTCTCCTCATCTATGGACGAAACCGATTACAAATCCTCAGAGATGCTGATTCATTATGAAGGTGCACACTCACAGAACTCATGATAACCATGCTCTAGCTCAGATACTTGCGCTTTGGTGGGACCTGTTTGACAGATGGTTTTTTTTTCACTTGGTGACACATACTTTCATGAGTGAGCAAGAGCAGATGGTGATGGCAGGGACAGTTGTGGAGAGCCACATTGCAAGGTGCAGGCCTCTTCAAGCTCTGCTAGCTGAACACAAACGTTGAACCCCAGGCATTGTCAGTGAGAGTATATTCTTTTGAGGAGGAGGAAAATTTGTGTTATATACTGGTGGGCCTTTCAAACACACTGAGTTCGAGGGCAGAGAAAATGAAGGGATCTATCTAATTCAAGAGTGCATTGATGTTGCAGGGCACTATGACAATGTCTTCTTGTATGAATTCCAAGACCGTAGAACATCAGTTGCAATCAAATAAGTCTACACTTGCTAAGACCATTGAAGTGCACGCTCTGGATGTCAGCATGTCTGCCACCTTCAATAGGATGTTAGACCTAGCTTTAGAGCATTGTATCAAACCACTCTCCAGCAGTGTGGTGGCAGTGTAGTGGCTAGTCCATGAGAGGGAGGATGTTGAAAGAGGACATGGAAGTGGGACTCTATTGAAAGCAGTTTTACTTATCATGCAGTTCTTAACAAAAGTCCTTGTGTACAGAGCAGTTGCCACCACCAGTCTTGTACTTCAATGAGACCTCAGCTGCAAATCAGTGACATATAAGAGCTCTAGAGACATCCCACCAGCAATGTCTCCACTGCATGCTGTGGATTCAATGGGAGAACTGTCACACCAATGCCAGTGTCCTTCTTGAATCCATCTCCACAAACATTCAGGCAAAACTCCTTCAAAATCAACTGCGATGGACTGGACACTATATTTGGATGGCCATAAAGCATATCCCTGACCAAAGCCTGTTTTCTCAACTCTCAAATGGCTATTATTCCAGGGGAGGACAAAGAAAATGCTTAAAAGGCACTCTGAAGATCTCTTTGAAGCATGGCAGCATTGATAGAAGTGACTGGGAGGAGCTTGCTGCCAATCATCCAAAATGGCAACTTGTCCATTAATCTGAATCATGCTTTGAATCCAAAATACATTAATGATGAGACAGAGCAGTGGCAGAAAAGGAAAGAAAAGGGAGCAAATTCAGCACTCCATGTGTCCAAAAATCTGCAAGTCTTGTCCAGTCACATGAAGAGCAAGGATGAAACTCATGACCCAAAATAAACATCATTCAAATTGAGGGACAGCTGATGATGATGACTTCTCATGCATTGTACTCACAGACCCATCCAAATGCACTCCCAAAGCAGCAGTCCCCATGCTGCCTCATGTCTCGATAGCCTAGTCTGCCTCTGCAATGGTGCATAGTGAGGACTCTTTGGTAAAGTCCTCATGGGCTCTGAAACCCAGGGGACATTAGCCAAAAGCATCTCAGCAGTCAGAGCAGAGACCTGAGCAGTCTCTGCATTTACTTAAAGCCAAATGGGTTGCATCACGTAGGATTTGTAGGAAAAGGAAAACTAAAGCTTATAGTTGTGCAAGATTTGCCCATGGGTGCATGAGAAAATGATATATTGGTGAAGTTTCTGTTCTTTAATAGGATCACATACAGTATATTGTTCCCTTCTTGCCCATCCTTGATTACTGGGTGGCAATATCATCCTACTTTTCTTGTCGATGAATGACAGCGTATATACGACAGGACCAACAAGTTGTGCTCGGTTGTTTACAAATGGAATTGGGGAGGTGGTGGGGTAGTGGAGGTGGGGAAAGTGACTGTTGAATGGGATTCTGACAGCATTCCACTGCTGCAGCATATGTGAGTGTTACATTAATAAGGAAATCCATGACAGCAATGTGGGCTGCTGGTGCTACATTACCAACATCACCTTCCTCCTCCTCAGCTTCTTCCTTCTCCACCTTGGAATAATCCACAGATGATCTACACTCTGTGCCTTGCTCATCTTGCAGGTCCAAATCTCGATGCGGTACAATGTTGTGGAGAGCACCCCACCCACAGCCAAATCTATGCATGCCTCCAACCCTCGTTGTGTTTTAGTGCGAGCTAAAGAAATGACCATCAAAAGAGAATTAAAATCCTTATCACTGCCAATTGTGGAAAGGTTAACAAATGTTAGTGAATGGTTGCAAAAAAGCATATAACAGCACATTGTGCTCAATGAGGTAAATCATTGCCCCTTCTATACTGAATGTCATAACCTACTGGACAGAGTATTCAACTTTTGGTGGGGTATACAAAGTAAGTGCTCAGTGCTCCAACCAGCCCCCTCTGCAGCTATTATCTGTGACAACTTACAGAGTGGCAGTTGTTAATGGTGAATACTTGTTTAGGCCTGATTGGCAAGCATGGAAACCAAATAGTTACAGATTAGAGATTGTGTGGAATGCAGTCCAGTATGGAAACTGTCTTCATCCACTGAAGCATAGTGAAGCAAAAAGTCAGAAACTTTAATTGGCACTACATTAGGAGGTTTGCCATCTGGGGAGCCAAGTAATTGGATTCTGTAAACCAACAGAGAACCAAATTCAAACTGCTAAAGTGAATGATTCAGCTTGAAATTCATTCATTCTGAAGATTGATGCAGAATCTACCTGACCCAAAGACAGCATTATATTCTCAGCTTGAACATTTGACCTGAAACTAGCTGTTTGCATTGGCAAGAAATTATTGTGTTCCTAAGCATGTCTATGAGATGAGCTCAGATGAATTATTTTAAAGTACATTTGTGGCAAAGTTTCAGAGCACAGATGGAGATTAGATGCCTTGTGAAATGAGATACTGGTGTTCATCAGTTGCTTTATCTTATTTGTTAATTAGAATAGAAAATGCATGTTCAAATTTTCATTATAGACATTGGGCGGAATCATGCCAGACTTGCACTAAATGCGGTAGCAGGTGGGAAAAACAATGTTTTACCCATCGGCTACAATGGCAGCTTCTCATGCCCTATTGTCCCAATCCCGCAGTATTTATTGTACATTGCCAGTAAACATGCCATTTCCATGGCAAGTGGACTCTCAGTCGCCCACCACACCATCACCTTGCCTCTTCATCATGCTGGGCGCCATATTAAAAGTGCAGCCGTGCACACACCTCTCAGTGCTTTCAGCCCACAACTGCTGCATGGAAGACATGGCCCCGAAAGGCAAAAAGATTGCAGCTCCCAGGTTCAATGACGCGTCCCTCGAGCACCCTTTGGATGCTGTGGGGGCCCACTGTGATGCTCATTATCCCCGTTCTGGCCGCAGGATGGGCAGCGACATCGCCAATCTGGCTTTGCAGGCTGTGGCCGCGGTAGTCAGTGCCAATACTCTGCAAAAGTGAACAGCCATCCAGTGCTGTAAGGGAATGAACAATCTCTTCCCTTCTGCCAGGGTAAGTCACTCTTCTCATCACTCTCAACTCACACACTCACAAAGCCATTATGCATCCAGAGGGCCCTCGCTCACTACCAGTCCCAGTTCAAGGGATATAACCATTCACTCTCCCACACACCTTCATTGTCCCCATCCCATCCATGGGGCCACTCACTACCGACACATGCCAGGCATGCATATCATCTGGCCTGGCAAGCATCCTGTTTACACTCACTCCATCTCTATAGATGCAGGACAAGCTGGCACACAACAAGAAGGTGAGGTCTCAGAATGATGGAGGAATACCTGAAATCAAGATCCTCATGGACTTTGAAAACAGAGCCATCCAGCTGGCTGGTGAGGATCTGGCCCATTCCTGTGCTGGTGAGGATCCAGCAGTGCAACATCCATCAAACAACCATGCCATAACTGATGTGTCCTGTTTCACAGGCTACTGCCACATTATCTCCCTTTGCTTCTGCGGGCACATCTGGGGAACAGCTGATGCAGTCCACAACCCAGGGCCTCCAATCAAGCCCCAAAGAAGCCTGTGAAGAGGAATCTGACAGCACC
The DNA here is from genome assembly GCF_017639515.1 of Carcharodon carcharias. Lineage (NCBI taxonomy): Eukaryota > Metazoa > Chordata > Chondrichthyes > Lamniformes > Lamnidae > Carcharodon > Carcharodon carcharias. The sequence goes on along the minus strand of NC_054472.1, from coordinate 29,576,982 downwards.
CTCCTTGAGGTCCGCTGTGGATGTTAGGGGAATACCAGAACATCGTGCAGCTTTAGGAAGGTTTAGAAGGTGTAGTTGCACAGCCTGGGCATGGGTGTTAATCATTGGTACAGCCTCACACTTTCTGGACACATTAGTGATGCCTGCACCTCAATTGTGTTTGTCATTGCTGCCAGAATGCAGTGGGCAGGTGTCACCAAATTACCTTATTCTCTTTGTGTGCCCTCTGCACCTTTAACGGGGGGCTGGCCCCATCTTTTCAGCATCTGTGACCAGTGATGCTGTGCTCCTGAAGGGGTCAGGAGCTGGAGGCAGACAAAGGGTCAGGTGCATTTAAAGTTTCACGGCTGCATCTCCATGATATGACCCTGATCACAGAGTGCAAGCAAGCCGCCCTAGGCCAGACAGGAGTCAAACATTCTCAGAGGCTATGCGAAGATCTCTGGAGTGTCCTCATTGCATGTCGTCATCATCCTCCTGGAATCGAGCGACTATTAGGGCCTCCACTGCGTCTCCATGAAAGCTGAATTATGTGCATTGCCATAAGCCCAACTGGAACCAAATGTTCATAGATGCAATGTGAGGATCTATGGAGCATCATCACTGCATCACGTCATCATCCTTCACAAATCTATCAGCTCTGAGGGCCTCCCGCGAGTGCTTGCCTTGTCTGACCAATGAAAAGTTTTCATCGCCATCATCATCACCTTTGAGGTCCTCCTCACCTTCATCCCTGTCAGTACCATCCTCATCGGAGGAGACTTGCAGCTCCTGCATCTTCTCCTTGACCAGCTGCTCTCCCTGTTGCAGCACCAGGTTGTAAAGGGTGCAGCAGGCAATGACGATGTGTGACACCTTCTGTGGACTGTATTGCAGGGCTCCACCAGACAGGTCCAAGAACCGGAACCTCATTTTCAGCATCCCACCAGCATCGCTCCACCAGGATATGAGTTACAGTATAAGCCTCATTATACTTTCACTCTGCAGCAGTCTGAGGCTGCCGCATGGGTGTTATCTGCCACATTCTCTTTGGATAGCTCTTGTCCCTGAGGAGCCATCCCTGCATCCCTTGGAAGGTGTTAGTGGTCTGTGACCAACTGAGAATGTAGGAATCATGGACACTCCCTAGAAACCATGCACAGACCTACAGGATGCATTTGTGGTAGCCGCATATTCAGCGATTTGAATCCCCTGTGGCTGACATAGTTGACCATGTGTTGTGATGGAAATCTAAGCGCCACATGAGTGCAGTCAATTGCACCCTGCACCTGTGGGAAAAATGAGATCTGGGTGAATCGAATCGCTCTTGCATCCTGGCTCTCCTGGTCACAAAATGCAGAAAGCTGTGTGCCCTCGTGAAGATGGCACCCATGACCTCATGGATGTATTTGTGGGTTGAGGCATGTGAGATCCTACAGAGGTCACCTGTGGATCCCTGAAAGGATCCAACAATGTAAAAATTGAGCACCATGGTCACTTTCGCAGCCACTGGCAGTGGAAACCCTCCTTGTCCCTGTGGCACCAAATCTTGCAGGAGCTGGCAGATATGACCGACAAGTTCCCTAGAACCAGTGACACTGGTTCTCAGTCATCTGCAGAGATGAAAAGCAGCATTTCTCCACCCTGGGTCTAGCTAGGCGCTGACCAGTGCTGGCCCGCACTGGCTTTTGGGTAGTGTGTGCAGGAACCCCAGCAGCCCTTTCTTCCTGACGGTGCTGCTCCTCCCTCTGTGCAGCTTCTTCTCCGTTGTCTTTCCTCTCTGTACACCACAAGGCATTCAGCTGGTCCTCCATGCTCCTGATGTACTCCTCCTGCAGGATGAAAGAGAGAGACCCGTGGGTTAGCATGGGTGTTCTAAGAACCTCTCTTGGTTAAGCCTGAAGGGCCCTTAATGCACCCCGGAGAGCACTGACCACTACTTGGATGGCCAGAGCTTAGTGCGCAGCATGGCTGCCCGAAACCCTATTACTTCTGTCCCACTCCAGCTGACCAATTGACAGCAGCTTTGCCCACTGGACTGCATGCTGTGCTCTCAGCTCAGGTACAGGCAATCTCCTAACCAACACTGCAAGGCTGCATTGTTATCTTGAACTATGGGAGAGACTGATCCAAAGCTGGAAGATGACATTGCAAGGGGCAGTTAGCGCCTCAACTAGCGACTGCTCCACCGTCACCTTTAACAAGGAGATTGTACAATGTGCCCAGTCACCTGACTGTTCTGTAATCCACTAAAATAATCATTAGTTTGCAGTTTGTGCCTGAGGGGTGAAAAGCTCTGGAGCATTTGATGGCACTTTCATGCCTCTGCATTGTTTGAGTGGGCAGATAAGCTAGAGTCCCGAATGCATGCATGTCAATGTGGGTGCGTCTGAACTATCTCAGCGGCAGAGGAGTAGTCACTTTTTTACAAGGTTTCCTTAATGCATGTCCACTTCCCTCCCCCCACCCTGTACGTGTTTGTGCACTACCTTTAACCGCAGTGCAGTCCATGAACCCTCCACCTCCACCATGCACCTCAACTGCTGGGCAGCCCTTGGCTCCTCCTCCAATGCACCTTAACCTTAGGGCAGTCCTTGCCCACCCCACCAAGTCACCTCAACCGCAGGGCAGCCCTTGTACCGCCACCTCCTCCACGACACACCTCAATCTTGAAGCCCAACAGGCGACCCTCACGAGCGCCGCACAACGTTACTGTGCACTCACCTCCGAGTTCCCCTCAAAGTGTAGCCCGCCAAGTGCATGCCTTATATATGCTATAGTGAAATGCATTGGTGTGCAATCACACCAACATGGGTGGACGATCCGGGGATGGGGGGAATCGTTCCGGCAGGCTGGCCTTATAATGATATGCAGATGTATTACAGTGAGGTTCCCGACATCCGATGGCAGGAAAGGAGGCCCACCATCAACGGGCTGAGCGGACAATCGCAAACTGATTTCATGACGCTGTGAAACAGATTTTTGGCCTTCTCACCATATGGTACACTCACGCTGCTGAACACGCCTGACGCCAGTGGGTATGGAAAATTCCAACCCAATGCTTGCTGATCTACATTGGCTCCCAAACAACGTCTTGATTTTAACATTCTTGTCCTTGTTTTCAATCCCTTCATGGCCTCGCCCATCCATATTGTTATAAGCCCCTCCAGCCCCACAGCCCTCAGAGTTATCTTCGCTCCTCTAATTCTAGCTGCGTGTATATTCATTGGCAGGTACATATCTATATTTGATTGGGGTGGGGGGGGGCGGTTTGTGGGTCAGAAGCATCTATTCACAATAATGGTCAGCTGAGCCCTAAAACTTGGGGTTTGTGGGTCAGAAGCATCTATTCACAATAATGGTCAGCTGAGCCCTAAAACTTGGCTTAACCACCTTGCTGCAATGTTAACCTATAGGGAAAGAGACCATTGAGTTGCAGAGGGGAATGCTCTCCTCTCAACCATCTCATTTCGTCACCCTTTGGTAATAATATCCACTTCAGCCTTGGCAAAAGCTGCTAATAGGTTAAGGCACCTTTTAAGACTCGTCAAAGGCTGAACTGTATTTTTGTCTTCATTTAGTAACACTTCCCTTTTGTTGTAATATCGCTTTAAGAGTGATGTCCCTTCATGGGATGAAGATGAGCCAGGTACCTGGGTGTCAACATGTTACCAGGAGCCATGGTCTCTGCACTGTAGTACCCTAGACAACAGGATGTCCCTGCAGATTGCCCTCCTGTTTGTACTGATTTAGCTGTAAATAAACCCCACCAGAGACCCTCAAGTAAATGGAATCCACGTACCTCATTTGTATTACATATGGGATGGAATTCTCTGCTCACCGTGCAGTCGCGCGCACGACACACTCGAGTGTGAAATAGCACACGGTGATGTCGGGCGAGCATCCTGACGTCACCGCGAACTCACGCAATATTTCAGTCGGCGGGCATGTGCAGAAGTCAGCAGTGTGCTCGCTGAGAATTAGGAGGCCTATTAAGGCCATTAAAGTAGCAACTGACAGTGATTTTTCACTGCCCGTCCAATGGTATGGTTGGCGGGCAGGCAAATCTGCCAGGCTGACTTTGCCTTTTTGATGAAACCTCATCCAAGGGTGGGATGAGGTCTCTGCTATTTATTTTTGAAAAATGTTTGGACTGAATTTTCATCATCAGTATTATTATGTGAGTGAACTTGATGTGTGGACATTTTTTCCACAGTTTCAAATTTTTATTGATTGGTTTTAAATTCTTCATCTCCCTGAGGCGGCTCTCTGCCTCCGGGGAGCTTTCTGTGAGTGCTCCATCGTGCCAGCGCAGACTCCACTACTTGCCCTGCTCCCACTCCCACCCCGGCAGCGCTGAGCCTTTCGGCGCTCTTTCCACGCTGGTTGGCTGTTAATTGGCCAGCCAGCATGAAATCGTGGTCAGGAGCCGATCGTGGCCGGTGGTTCATTCCCCAGCCGCTGCCGTGCCTGCTGATCATGGCAGCCTGCCAACCTGAGACTTCACCCATGGATAGCACAAGGAGACCACTACACCCTTCATTGTATCCATCCTTTTAAATTTGACTTTCATATGATTTCCTTCTTCTACTACGAAAGCTCTTTCCAAAATCCACCTGAGCTGCATCCAGCATTGTTAATAAAATGCAAATGAGTACAATTTTCAGTTAACCTTTTGGTTGGGATCTTAACCGGCTTTTAAACATTTAGAACCTATTTAAGATCTCAAGAAGAAAGTTAGTCTTATTCTATCTCTGAGAACGGTGGACATGCTAGTGAGTTATATGTATCTGTTATCCTGCATTAAAGACAAAGTAAGAGTGAATAATTCATAGAAGTTTCACTAACTGCCCCCAGGTCAAGTAAAGCATCTATTTGCCTTTAACTCAAGCAGCATTAAATTCAAAAGTCCAGCCCATCCATAGGAGTGCTTAGCAACCAGTCCACCTCTGAATCGTGAGCTGCAGGAAATGTCTTCAATCAAAACTATTTTCTCCATTGTAGTCAAGGTTACAGTATGCCCACAGATTCCCTTACTTTCTATGTACCTATTACTGCTCCTCAATATGTATTGATTCAAAGCAGTACATGTCAGGGATTTTTTTTTCTATTTTTAATACTTTTCACAGTAGAACTGATCTTCCTGAGGCAGCACTTAGCCTCGGGGAGATGAGTGCGCTCCTTCATGCGCATGCGTGAAAGAGTGCACTCTCAGGCTTAGGGACTTACACCCCCCCCCCGCCCACACAGGGACTGCATAGCGCTTCCGTGTGGATGTCACGCTGGGTGGGCCTTAATTTGTCCGCCCATGTAAAATGGTGGTGCATCCCCAATTCAGAGGCGCGCCTCCTGTGTGCCCGCACTTCAACCTCCACCCCCTGGACGCGGGGAAAATCCTGCCCATAGTGTGCGCAATTACAACTTACTTTATAAGGTCATGCATAATTCACTTCCTTCATTCCAGGATTGGGTTATATCTCCTATTCCTGTTGAAGATATGTAACATAGTTAACTGTCCAATGACATGTGACTGGGTACAATTATCATCAACCTTCCTAAATGTTGGTGAATCCCAGCAAGACTACTCAACTTGACCTTCTTGCTGTTGGTTCTTATCTCTCTTTCCCTCCATTCCATCTTTGGCACAGAGTCTTCAGCCATTTTAGTATATTATTATACCAAATTTTTCTGAAATCCTTCCATCTTGCAGCTACTCTCGTTCACCTTTAAAAATCCCCTTTGAAGGCTGCCATTTTGGTGATGCTTTTGGTCATCGGGGAAGCAACTTGTGATATTTAACAAGCTTCCCAAATATAAGTTCTTGTTCATAATGCTGCACAGTCACGGAAGTTCATTCTGGGAGAATGTCTTTCTTTACTGCCTGAATAACCTTAACCTTCAAAGACATATTATGTCCAAAGTATGGCATATACATATACTCTAGTGGACTCTAAGGCTGGAATTTTCCAGCCCCTCACACCAGTAGGATCTTCTGGCTTGTTCTCCCACCTTGAAGGGGATTTTGTTTTATTCATGGGTAGCACTGATTAGACCTGCATTTATTGCCTATCCCATCCCTAATTACAGGAAGCATGTTAAGAGTCAACCACATTGCTATTGCTGGAGTCATATGTAGGCCAGACCAGCAGATTTCCTTCCCTAAAGGACATTAGTGAACCAGATGAGCTTTTACAACAATGATTTCATGGTCATCATCAGACTTTCAATTCCAGATTTTTATTGAATTCAAATTTCATCAACTGCCTTGGTGGGATTTGAACCCAAGTCCCCAGAGAATTACCCTGGGTCTTGGGAATACCGGTCCAGTGATAATACCACTACAACACTACCTCCTCTTCACTCTGCACCCCTCCCCCCTCTCTCTCTAATGACAGATAAACTTTACTAGTTTGGCCTCCTAGGACAATACAACCTGTCTTCAGTGCCTTTCCCCTTCTGGCTCTAACTCCTGCACTGTGAGGCAGTTTGCTTTGCAACCAGTGAAATGTTTCGTTTTAACAAATGGTACTGTTAAGGGAAGACATCTTGGACATAAACAAACCTCCCTCTCACCTTTCTTCCAATCTTTCTCTTCCGGCTCCAGAACAAACAAACTGACAAGAATGCCCAGATCTTCTGAAATGTAGCTGTGACAACTTGGACTTGCAGTTGCCAAGGTAGGGACTGAAAATATGGAGCTCAAATGATGGCTAAAATGAAAGCGGCAACCAAGAAAATGCCCAGGCTGCAGGAAATGTGTTAAAATTCTAATAAAAACTGATCACTGCTGGAAAACTAGCTAAGGTAGCAATGTCAATGAACTTTAAGAGCACGGCCAACAAAATGGCTGATTCATTTTTATTTCCAGTGTCCATTTTAAATAAGGGCTCAAGATTCAGCACTTTGGTAACCTAAAACCTGGGAAATGGCTATAGCTGTTATCTGGGGGTAGATGTTCACACGTTCAGTTCCACTGGTGGGAGGTGGCCAGGCTGCATGGCCATAATTCTGATGCAGTCTTCACTCTGGTTTGAAGCAAAATAAGGATAAGTAGATCTTTGAACTTTTGCTTATTAGGGCTGGTTTAGGTTCCAATTGGCAAAACAATTATTTCCTGCTTCTGCAGTTATGAGTGCAAATTTAACAATGAGTTAATTGAATACAGCTAGGTTGACAGTGAAAGTGTCAGTGACTTCAAGTTCAAAGGAGATAGGCTTCATACGGTCAATCACTATGCAGTGACCCTTATATGAAACTCAAGTATGTGAAGGTCATGTGAGGGAAGGATTGAGCTCTATGTTAATGCCCCTTCCCATGCCCCATAGTTAAGCTTTTGCCAATAATAAATAAAACCAGAAAATGCTGCAAAAATTCAGCAGGTCTGGCAGCATCTGTGGAGAGAGGAAGAGTTAATATTTTGAGTCCATATGACTCTTTTTCAAAGCTAAAGAGAAGTAGAAATGTGATTGATTTTATACTGTTTAAGTAGGGGTGGAGCAAGTGGGGCAAAATAGAAGGTCAGCGATAGTTTGGAGCTAAGGAGAAATTTGACAAAGATGACATGGACATGGGCAAAGGGAGTGTTAATGGCAGCGTTAAAGACTAAAGAAGGTGCTGATAGTGGCATAAAGGTAAGATAGCTGAATGTGTTAATAGCAGAACAACGATCAGTGCTCTGTGAAAGCAAGACATAAAATCAAGTGACAGATGGCCCTATGGTGGTGGAGGGGTGGGGTTGAGGTTGTGGGATGCTGGGGAAAAAGGATAAAAATAAATAACTAAATACAAATTTAAAAATAATCGGATTAAAAAATGGGTAAAGATGGAGGAGAGAGTTCATGGTCTGAAGTTGTTGAACTCAATGTTAAGCCCAGAAGGCTGTAAAGTGCCTAATCGGAAGATGAGGTGTTGTTCCTCCAGTTTGCATTGAGCTTCATTGGAACATTGCAGCAGGCCAAGGATGGGCATGTGGGAAGGAGAGCAGGGTGATATGTTGAAAGTTTTTGCCAAGACTGACACGCACAGAAATGACCTGAGAAAACACCACATATTGCATCTACTGAATATCAACACAAATCAGTGCCTATAGAAATCAATGCCTATAGATAGAGAGAAACCTTAGGGAGAAAACTATGTTTTTAAACTAACAGTAGAATACTAATCTCAAAGGAGTAGGATAAAGCTATTGTGATCAGTCATACATGACCTGGTTTTGCCCTTATCTTGGCATCCATTTATTTTTATTAAGTTAATTAATACACATTTCTCTTTTCATAGTCATGAAATGTGGCCTTCTGTGGAACACAAATCTAGCCACCTCCTCTTACTATAATTCAGGAAAAGACATAATAATAAAGCTTACACTTTGCAATCATATATAGTGATTGTTTTAGTCTACTGGATAACATGGTTTGCAATCAATGTTCTTGCTTCAAATATTTCACCATTTAAAATACCCCAAACCCTCAAATAATGGATTATTTTTCAATGTAATCCATTCTCTTATTGCTTGTAAAAGAAAGAAAAATGGCCACTCACCCAATGGCTGGCTGCTGATAACTTTTTTTTACAGCTCCGTCCCTTGTTGCTACTCAGGTGGATGAGTAAAAGGAGATGGAAATAGATTTACACCAGGAAGTTCCTCAGAGCTTTTGCAGCCCTTCAATTGTAGCATTGGCATAAATCCCACTCATGAGTGTAATCAGGATTTGAGGCCAAGTTATGCTGTCAGAAGCCCGAAAGAAATTTCCAGAAAACGCTTGTCTGTTAGCGACCTTCCTCTCCTAACCCTCTTTTGTTTGATGTGAAAATGTATAGTGTCACCATGGACTTCAAATTCTCACTTTGACATGGGAGTTATATCAAGGTGGCAATCTCATTTTAGGGTGAGGCAAAGGTTATAAATGTCAGAAATTTATTCTCATTGTTTATGGTGTCAGAACACAAAGCCACAAAATAGGTATGAATGGCTTATTTCATCCTTCAAGGACACTGATTCAATTGTCCTCTTATTGCAGCATTCAGCCTTTTCTTAAATGAAGTCTATTCAGGGCACTGTGCAGTTTCAGCATTGGATTGGCCATTATAGCCCAGTTCTTATTCGCGTTGTTCTTTGCTGCCTTACACTGTTTTTCACAGGATTAGTGTTAAATCACTCATACCTTCTAATCCACCTTTGGCAAATTTTCTCCCACCCTTAGACTACAAGAAGGTATTATTTTTATTTTCAGTGTATGCCTTTGCCATTATTAAATCTCAATGGCTTCCATGATCAGCCTTGGTGTAAATCCTGATTATCTCCCCTTGTAAGATATTCTTTGGAGTCCAAGGCCCTGATCTCTGAAATCCACTAACTTGGATTGAAATTGCAAATCCAGATGATTTACCTAAAGTAATATCAGACAAGGTCCCAATAACAACCCCGTGCACCAAACCTAACCTTGCCTCCATTTGACAAGTATCCATTGTGCCTACCAATTGCTTCCTTCCCAGGTGAGACTGCCCTTGACGACAAAGCAGCTTTTGATCAAGTGCGACATCAAGAAGCCTGAGCAAAACTGGAGTCAATGGGAATTAGGGGAAAACTCTCCGCTGGTTGAAGTCATACCTAGCACAAAGGAAGATTGTTGTGGTTGTTGGAGGTCAATCATCTCTGTCCCAGGACACCACTGCAGGAGTTCCTCAGGGTAGTGTCCTCAGCCCAATCATCTTCAGCTGCTTCATCCATGACCTTCCCCCCATCATGAGGTTAGAGGTGGGGATGTTCACTGATGACTGCACAGTGTTCAGCACCATTCATGATTCCTCAGATACTGTAGCAATCCATGTCCATGTTCTACAAGACCTGGACATTATCCAGACTTAGGCTGACAAGTGGCAAGTAACATTCATGCCAGGAAATTATCATTCCAACAAGAGAGAATCTATCCATTTCCCCTTGACATTCAATGGCAATGCCATTGCTGAACCCCCACTATCATCATCCTGAGGGTTACCATTGACTAGAAACTGACCTGGACTAGCCATATAAATACAGCGCCAAAAGAGCAGGTCAGAGATTAGGAATACTGTTGCGAGTAACTCACCTCCTGACTCCCCAAATCCTGTAGAAAGCATTCACAAGGCACAAGTCAGGAGTGTGATGTAATACTCTCCACTTGTATAGATAAGTGCAGCTCCAACAACACTGAAGTAGCTCGACACCATCCAGAACAAAGCTGCCCGCTTGATTGGCACCCCACCCACCACATTCAACATTCACTTCCTCCCCTACTAACGCATGGTGGCAACAGTGTGTACCATCTACAAGTTGCACTGCAGAAACTCACCAAAGGTCCTTGACTGCACCTTCCAAACCTATGGCCTCTACCATTTAGAAGGACAAGGGCAGCAGATGCATGGGAACACTGCCACCTGCAAGTCCCACTTCAAAACTCAAATTATCCTGATTTGGAACAATATTGCTGTTCCTTCACTGTTACGAGGTCAAAATCCAGGAGCTCCCTTCCTAACAGCACTGTGTGTGTACCTCTACTACTTGGACAGTGGTTAAAGAAGGCAGTTCACCACTACCTTCTCAAGGGAAACTCAGGGTGGGCAACAAATAGTGGCCTAGCCAGCAATGCCCACATGCCGTGAAAGAATTAAAAAAATAGCCAGTTAGCAACTTGTATCCTGTCTTACCCTTGATGTTCACTCACTATAGTTATTATATAAGTCTTCTATGAGGTATATAATGTGATTACCACTTTCTGATCCCTTTGGAGTATCTGTTATTCTGCGTAAATTCTGTGGATTCCTTTATTTCAGTTTTGAAACAATATTAATGTGATCATATACATATGCAGTACATCAGTAAATCCAGAGCAGAAGGTACTGTTTTGATTTGGTCCCACTGCTGAACTTAAGGAAATGCTGTCTTCAGCAAAAGTCTTTGCAGAGTATCAGTAAATTATTTGTATGTGTGCTTGCTCTCTCCTGGAAATAATGTGCATCAATGAAAAAAATGTTACCCGGTGTGGACGTTTCCTCAAGGAAAGCAGGTTTTTGCATAATTCACAGGTGCATGAGCAACAATAGAGATGCATTGCACATTACCGGATCCCTAGTTAGGCTGTTCTGCAGTCTCTGTTTCAACAGTAACCAGGCTCAGCACTCCAATGCACCTGCTATAAGGTTATTAACAAAGCTGTTAGGAGATTTGTGGTATGAACTGGTTACTCTCTATGCTCTCTGGTAAACTGACATTGCACCAGGGTTTTCCAAAAATCAAAAGGCTGTTTGACATGGATCAAGCAGTAAGAAATCACCATAGTGCTGGGACCTTCTCCTGGCTCTGCTGTTTTACGCATCTGTACAACATTAGAGATTTGCAGGTGAATTTTCTATTGCTTAATTGGCCCCCAGAGGAGGAGTGTCAGTAAGGATTCCTACCGTCTCTTGCATAATGATTACCAATGGAAAAAAGATGTGGGATGGCTGAGGTAAAGGTCGCTATATAACCTTCCCTTATTGGAACAGATAGAATTAATGGAAGTTCTCTATCTTTCCTACATTACTGCAGGGATCCTTTTGCTCTTCAGAATAAGTGGATACAATTATATTATGTTGCATTTAAAGTTAGCTTTATTTTCAGCTTCTCAGCTTTGATGGCAATGAAACCGAATCACTTGCATACTTGCTTCATTCTTAAAATGAAATGAACTGCTAAGCAAGCTACAATTACTGCCTGTGTTATTGACAGTTGCTGAGAATGTGCTTGTTCACAGAGGGAATAAAAAGTGGTGAATTACAAAGAAATGCAAAACCGAATCTTTACTAACTCTGTGTGATTTCCCTATCTTCTTCTATCATTCTCAAAACTGGAAAGGTTATTGAGGGATGGTGCAAATGCACAGGATAAGTGGCATAACCATAGCAACCAAGCATACCTTCCATGTGGATTGGCAGCAACTCCGTGAACTCACGGAGTCAGAGAGAGCAGAGAAGTAGAAGGTGGAGTGAAAGTGCTGCCATTACTCATTTTAACCAGCTACTGAGAAATATAGTGGAGCTTTTTCCGAAAAACAATGTTGGAGCCGTGTCAGGAATAGAATGTGATTCTTTTGCAGATAGCATGTTGCAGCTTGAAAGGAGTAAACCTGTGCTTTTGGAATGGTCACCATTCAAAAACATCTAGTCGTCGCTCTGATATTCCAGAGTCAAGCATGCAATAATGTCAAAAGCAGTTTGACAGCTAAGAATAAAAATAGTGAAAGTAGTCTGCATCCTTTCTGTAATTTAACAGCACAGCTGAAATCTAGCCTGCAAAATTTACTTGTCCCCCTGTAACCCTTGCTGGTATGATAATGATGTCTATCCATAAAATATTAATAGAAAAAAACCTCTATCTAGAGTGTATTTCTTGTTTGTCACATTTACTTTTCGTGCCACGATTTTGTCATGCCCAGTATCGCACTTGAGTGTATTGATGGCATTACTCAATTTAGGGTATAAATACTTACCATCAGCTCTCCTGTGCCCAGGTGGCACTGTGGTGCCTGTCAGTTGCATCTCTCAGGATCCATTCCTCCCTATTCTAATGGCAGTTACTCCTTTCCCAGGGGCTGGATTTTATGCTTTCCAGCAGGGTGAGGGAGGCTGAACGGAAAGTGCATGGCCCACTGACTCCCACCCCCGCTGTCTCAGCTTGGCGAATGAAGTGTCAGATGGCCAACTGGTGGTCGCCTGACAGAATGGTAGTCAAGGTGGGTCCTGCACCCAACCAGGAGTCTAGGTCAGTGCCAACCGACAGAGGGGTTATGCCATGAACAGCAAATTGACCACGGCTACAAATTAAAAGGCTTCCTGCTCTCTCAATTTCTCTTTATTTCTTATAGCAGGCTCAAAAAAGTTAATAAATTAAGTCAAAAAACATGCAGGCACTGCCACCTTCACTCTGCAGCAACATGCATCAGAGGGTGATGGTGGCATAGTGGTAAACAATGGGGCTAGTAATCCAGAGACCCAGGCTAATGTGTTGGGGGCATATGTCCAAATCCCGCTCAGGGCAGCTGGTGGAATTTAAATTCAGTCAATAATTCTGGATAAAAAATCCATCTGCTTCACTGATGTCCTTTAGGGAAGTAAAGAAATCTGCCATCCCTCCATGTGGCTCTAGACTCATAACAACCTTCTGAAATGGCTGAGCAAGCTACTCAGTTCAAGGGCAATTCAGGGTTTAAAGAAATGCTAGCAACACCCACATCCCATGAAAGAATATATTTAAAAATGCAGCCGTGGTCCCGATGGCAGACTTTTTCTTTCGTCCCTGTGCCACCTCCTCATACCTGCTGTAAAGCACTCCCAAACCTTCTCCCGTCCAACACCGGAAAAATGCAGTGGGCATTGAAAACTTGCATACAATTGGCTCATCAACAAACTCTACATGGCTTCAAAATGGTGGGCGGGCTTCTAATCTACTCACCTCCTCTAATATCTGAGACTGACATGATGTCATGTACAGCTGACACAACATCATTGCTCCTTATTTTAAGCTAGCATGGTTGGGGGGGGGAGAGGTTTGGTGCAGTTGGGTTTGTGTGACCCAGCCAATTTGCAACCCTAAAATCTAGCCCTAGGTCTATTTAAGCTATGCATTGAATCTGCTGCCTTGAGAATATCCAAGGGTTGGTCCCCTGTCTCCTTCAGGGTGCCTCTTTGGCCACTCATATGCCCACCATCAACTTTTTTGCCAGTTTATCTGTTGTTGCAATTTGAATCCTTGTCTCCCTCCAAGTCTCCCCGTGTTACTTTGCTTCACAGCTCAGGGCTCAATCCTCTCTGTGGAGGCTGCCTCTTCAACCTCAACAACCCCATTTATAACAAAAGCATTAACAATTTTCACAGACTAATGAAGGAAGTTGTGAAAAGCAATTCCCAAAACACTTGTGAAAATCCAAGATTGCATATTAAAACTGGAATTTGACTTATTCAGTCATTATAATTCATTGACAATGGTGTTATGCCCTGCATGGTTTCATACCTTCATCATAAAACAGTGGAGTTGATTTTCATGTGAAGCACATGTTGAGTGGACAATATGGGCAGAGTGCCCACTTCACCCACCTGTGGGTGATTTTAATGGCTGTGCCTCATCAGCATTGAATAGACATGCTGCTGAATGTACTCCTTAAGGGGCATCTCACTGATTGTCAAAGCCAGAGGTCAGGCAGGGCAGCTGATCTTGATGGGCTTGCTGATGTTGAACTGAAGGGATTTAGAGACAGGAGGGAAACAATTTCAAGCAAGCAGGGAATTATGCAGTACATACAACAAAGAGAAGATAAATGTCTTCAAAACTAAAGCACACAAGAGACTTCAGCAAAAATTTGTGCTGGACTTGCTTCAAGCATTCCTTTAAATACTGCTGGAAATAGCCATCTCCTCACCTGGACTGCTGAGAATTTGTGGTCAGGTTGAGGAACTGGCTGTGGCAATGTGGGTGGGGATGAAAACGTTGTTGAGATTCTGACAACACCATTTGATCGCAATTTGCATATATTAATTGGACCTCACCTATGTCTGGCAGTAGCACTATTACCAAAATTAAAGTCTGCTTGCAAATCAGATCTCCCATTGTATGTCAGTGGTCTAGATTGTTATATGATTTTAGTTATACTATGTTCCATTTTTGGTCTCACAAGAAGTTAATTTGTGCTCTCCTCCCCTTAAAGATCCGCCACAAGTGCTCACCACATCATGTAAGCTTTGAAGAGGTGTGGCTTCTTTGGTCCAACTGTATCGTATTCACTCGAAACCCACTCCAAATAATTAGTAATAAATACATCAGCAGCTTTTTCCTGAAGCCATGAATGCTTGAAGAAAGCCATTTTGTGCACTAGCATGGAAGCTTGGTACTGAAGCCCTCCAGCTTTGAGAGTCCGGAAGCCCTCTGGTCATTAATTGGCCAATTGAGGGAATATCAATGCCAGGTGACTAGTCCCCTCAATGAGGGATTTTGAACCACATTTGACACCACTGTTAGGGGACTGAGCCCAAAGGGAAAATTTCTGTCAAAGGAGTTGCCATAACTCATGCAAGAATCCACCATTCTAGACCTCATTATTCATATCCATATATCACAGTTATTAACTGGTGACCAGGGCAATCCCATCCATTTTTGGATTATGACTCCAGTGAGGCTTCCACAGTCAGGCAGGGATTATTGAATGCCCTGCTCCCAAAAGAAGCAGAGCATAGGATTCTGTAGTATTATTTTAGATGCCCAACCAGAGTCTCCAGAACAAACTGTAGCCTGTTGCATGCTTCATAACATTGCAATGAAGAACGCCTTGATTATTTTGGAATAATACCCCTTCCACCTGGCTCTCTGCCACATAGTAACACTTTTAAAATGTTCCTCACAGAAATCCCAGATGCCTACCAAATTCTTCCCTTGGTTAGAAGACTCCATTTCATTTGCTTCATTCAAATTCCAAAAGTTGAAAGCATATACAGAAAATAAATATGAACCCTGCAAGATGAAGTCATTTTATTTTTAAATGCATTAGCCAGGAAATGCCACATTTCATTCTCCCTTTCTAACATGATGCTCTTCAATGCCAGCCCTAGCTCCTAGCTGATTAATCTAACAAGGTGCTCCCTGAGTTAGTTGTGGTTGAGCAATAAGTGACTGGATTGGCTTCCATGTGCTTCAGATATTGAACTGACTCTTGTCTCAGGATAGCACCAGCTGTCCCAGGCAGAAGCCCCTGACAATTTTTTTACTGGAGTGTCCAGGGTTGCTTGGTCCACAACTGCAAACTCCTACACTTTAAGACTTTGAAGAGGGTCATAGGGAAGCAAGTTGACTACCATTCTCACAAGAAGTACCTGGGCCCACTCCTTGCGCTCCAAGCACAGGCTTGGAGATACTACATGTCATTGTGATCACAGACAGAATAACTTCAATCAGCTGTTGCAAGCACTGTGACATCTCCCTGCAGAAATTGTCTGTGGAAGCAGTGATAGCAGCCATTTCAGAAACCACCAGCTGTCTGAGAGTTTTATTTTCCCTTGCATTTGCACGTTGTACCAATCACTTGCTATGTCATTGATTCCAGGGTATTCGGAAGATTCTGAGGTATCTCCTGTGAGGTGTTGCATGTGTGGGTAGAGAACTCCTCCCACTATACCATCATCTCAGCACAGATAGAAACCATCTTCTCTGTCTCCACTTAAGATCTATGCTCACTAATGTTTGCTTTTGAGATCTGGGTCACCTGGTTGTTCTGCTGAGCATGTACATCTCTCCACCTCCATGGAGGGATTCCCTTCTCCTTTTCTGCCATTCTGATGTTCTCATCTTCCATAACGCTCAGCGTGTCTGCTGGAACCAATTCATTAAAGTAATTTCTTGCAATTAGTGGTCATTAGATTAGGAAGTGACAGCAATGGTTGGTCCAGGACTGGCAGCAACTGTTTCTCTGGAATTGCCCAGGGGGCCATGTCAGGCTGACTGGCTTCTTTAATCTATGGAGTGAAAGAGGAAATAAACTTGTTTTGCTCACCAGATCACATTGTCACATGAAAAGCTAGTCAATGAGTTTAAAGATAGAGCAATGCTTTGTGGGGGGTGTGGTGGTGTGTGTCAGTTTCACCTCTGACTTCTGAGCAGTCCGAATCGCTCCCACTTCTAGACCTTGGACTTATTTGGGGGTTGTGACAAAGTACAGCAGACAACTGGTTTTGGTGCAAGAAAAACTGAGTTTATTGAAGTCACAACTGAATTTATAACATTAGGATTACACTGAGATTATACAGACTTACAAAGTACACTTAGTTAAGAATGGGGAACACACAGCATAATGAGTGAAAATCACGCTACTAATCCCCTTAACATTGTCCCACCCCCAAAACCTAACTAAATTGAACTAGGAGAGGTCAGGGATCATGCTCACCAACCCAGAGTTCCTTTATAGTTCGAAATTCAACCAGGTAAGCCAGTTGCAGATTTGTGGTACGCTCTTTGTGTCCTCTGGGGCCTGCCATCCCCACATGGTCCTGGTCTGTGGAATCTGCAAAGGATCTTCAGTTGGGTGGAGGGCGCGGTTGTGGGTGGTCGATCTTCGTGGAGGGCTGCGGTTGCAGCCTTGTTGTCTTCGGTTGAGCCTGCCACCCCATGCCCCTCACAGTGATGTCGCCTGCAGGCCTGCAAAATCTGCAGATCTTTTTGCTTAAGCTCTGTTTCAACCGCTCCCAACTGCTCACTGCCTACTAGCTGGTTTCCCTCCCTCTCTCTCTCTCTCTCCTAACTAACCGGTTTCTCTCTCTCACCCTTCTGCTAGTTGATTTCTCTTTCTCTCACCTTCGTAACTGACTGCCCAGTTATACTGTCTTTCGAATTTCTTATCTCAATCCAAATCAAGGTTAGTTCTTTGTTTGATTTTGGTGGGCTTCCCCAGGTGATTGATGTCTCGTTGATTTAATAGGCTAGCATGATGTTTATCATTGCCTTCCTGCC
This sequence comes from Carcharodon carcharias, assembly GCF_017639515.1. Classification (NCBI taxonomy): domain Eukaryota; kingdom Metazoa; phylum Chordata; class Chondrichthyes; order Lamniformes; family Lamnidae; genus Carcharodon; species Carcharodon carcharias. The sequence goes on along the minus strand of NC_054472.1, from coordinate 29,559,500 downwards.
TAGTAATTAGTTTTGAACTGAAAGCCATTGTATGTGTGGAGTATTGATGGGTTCACATAATTGAATTGATGGTGCCTTCCTGCCCTAGTAGTTAGTAACGGTTACTTATGCAAGATTTTGATGGGCTTCAGTTTCGTGTGAGGTGATGTCTTTCTCTGGGTTGATTGTATTAAAGGGAAGAATGCGTATTCTGTCTCCCCTCGTTGTCTGGTTTCAGGCAAAACAATCCACACTCAATAAGCCCGAGCATGTGCAACCCCAGGCCTTCATGGGCCCAGCCTCCTGTCTGCAGGGTTTTACACTTAACTCAGCAGTTTAAAAGTCCAAAAGTCATATCCTTGTTGATGATATGAAAAATGTGGGAATTTTGAGAACCTTTCATTTTAAAACAACACAGTAAAGTCAGGGGTCCAAACAAACTTTGCCCTGCTATTACCAATCTCCTGCTGCCGGCCCAACTCTAAAGTTTGCCTCTGCAAAATGCTGCACTGTACATCTGGCCAGGTTGTGAAGACCTTCCTTTCCATGTAGGCTCAGGGTGGAATTTTCTGAGCCCGCTGGTGTCAGGCGTGTTCAACAGTGTGAGTGGACAATAAACCGAGAAGGCCAAACATGGGGTTCCCACCACCAGACATTGGGGGCCTCATTGTAATACATTTGCATATCACTATAAAGCCAGCCCATTGGAATCAACCCCCCAGGCTGGATCGTCTGAGCATGCCAACATGTTTTGTAACAGCATATATAAGGTGCACACTTGTTGAGCTGCACCTTGAGGGGAACTCAGACGTGAGTGCATAATAACATTGCACAGCACTCGCCAGGGCCGCCTGTTGGGCTTCAAGATTAAGACAAGTTGGTGTGGGACAAGGGTGCGGTTGAGGCGTGTTGTTGGGTGGTAGCTGGGGCAAGTGCTACCCTGTACTTGAAGCAAGTTGCGGGGTTGGGGGGGACAAGTACTGCCCTGCAGTTGGTTGTAGTGCATAAGCACATGGGGGTGGGGGGGGGGGGGTGGAAGGAAATGGCCACACATTGAATAAAGTGACCATTCCTCTGCAGCTGAGACAGTTCAGGCTCAGCCATATTGATATGAGTAGAGTTGGGCCACTAGCTTATCTGCCCACTCAAGCAACCCAGAGGCATGAAAGTGCCACCAAGTGCTTCAGACCATTTCACCCGTCGGGCACAGGCTGCAAACGAATGAGCGTTTTAGTGGACTGCAGAACAGTTGGACAGCTGGCCATGGAGCAGTCACTGGTGGAGGTGCTCACAGCCCCTTGCAATGTCATCATCCCAGTTCGGACCAGTCTCCCCTATGGTTCAAGCTAACAGTGCAGCCTTGCAGTGCGGGTTAGGAGAATGCCGGTGCCTGAGCTGAGAGCACAGCATGCAGTCCACCTGCCGAAGCAGCCGCCAGTCTGTCAGGTGGAGTGGGGCGGAGGTAGATGGGGTTTTGGGCAGCCATGCAGCGCAGTAATCTCTGGCCATCTTTTGGAAGAAGGGGTGGCTAGGGCTCCTGCACATGCCACTAAAAAGCCACAGTGAGCTGTCGCTGGTTGGTGCCTAGCTAGATGTAGGGTCTATTGACACTGCCTTCATGTCCAAGAACTAGTGTCAGCAAAGGCTGTGCATGTCTATGGAACTGGTCGGTCATATGTGCCAGCTACTGCAGGATTTGGCACAATAGGGACATGGAGGTCATCCACTACCAGTGGCTATGAAAGTGACTGCGGCGCTCAATTTTTACACCAGTGTCATCTTTCAGGACTCCACAGGTGACATCTGGGGGATCTCACTAGCCTCTGCACACAAATACAACCATGAGTTCACAGATGGCAACTTCTTGAGAGCACACAATTTTGCGCATTTAGTCCAGGACCAGGGAGAGCCAGGATGCGAGAGCGATTGGATTTGCCCAGACCTCAGGTTTCCCACAGGTGTAGGGTGCAATTGATTGTACTCTGGTGGTGCTCAGATCTCCGTCACAACACATGGTCAAATATGCAAGGCCTTCTATTCACTAAATGTGCAGCTGGTGTGCGACTGCTACAAACCTCTACGCTCGGTTCCCAGGGAGTGTCCATGACTCCTACATTCTCAGTCAGACACAGATCGCTGATGTATTCCAGGGTCCAAGAGGCTGCAGGGTTGGCTCCTCCGGGACAAGGGCTACTCACAAAGGACGTGGCTGATGACACCTGTGCGGCAGCCTCAGACTGCAGCAGAACGAAGGTTTAACGGGGCTCAAGCTGCAACTCGCATGTTGGTGGAGCAAACCATCGGAATGCTGGAAATGAGATTCCAGTGCCTGGATGGAAAGAATGGAGCTCAGTAATGTAGTCCAGAAGGTGTTGCACATCATCGTTGTCTGCTGCATCCTTTACAACCTGGTGCTGCAACAGGGAGAGGAGCTGGCTGAGGGGGAGATGGAGGTCTCTTCCAATGATTAGGACATTGATGGTGATGAGACTGAGGAGGTTCTCAAAGGCGACAATGATGGCGATGAGGTCATCGCACTGGCCAGATGAGACAGGTGCGCTTGGGAGGCCCTCATAGCTGCCAAACTTGTGGAGGATGATGACAACATGCAAAGGGGAGACACCATAGATCTTCACATCGCATCTATGAAGATTTGAATCCAGTCTGGCTTATGGCAACACGGATACCCTTGTGATAAGGCTCCTGTCATGGAGATGCATCGGAAACCCTAATTGTCACTTAACTGCAGGAGGATGATAACAACATGCAATGAGGACACTCCGTAGATCTTCACATTGCCTCTGTGAATGTCTGATTCCTGTCTGGTTGAGGGCAGCTCGCTTGTGCTCTGTGATCAGGGTCATATCATGGAGATGTAGCTGTGAAACTTAAAACACACTTGATCCTTTGTCAGCCTTCAACACCTGACTCCTTCAGGAGCACAGCGTCACTGGTCACAGATGCTGAACAGATGGGGGTCCAGCCCAACCTCAAAGGTGCTGACAGTGCACAAGGAGAATGACAGAACTTAGTGACGCCTGCCTACGACATTCCGGCAGCATTGACAAACAGCATTGAGGTGCTGGCATCAGCAATGTGTCCAGGGAGTGTGAAGCCAGGCCAATACTTTGGTCTGAAGGCTGCACAATGCACAGAGAAGAGGCCCTGGACTGAGACACCTGCCTTTATCTTGTGCAGGAACCAAGGTTTCACATCTGAGTGACACGAGCACTGCTCATCAGAACAAGGAGCTATAGGCAGGGAGATATTCTTAGAAGGTTATTGACAATAGTGAACATTATGTACAAGTGACTAAAGACCGTGCACAGGCTGTGCAAATACATCTTCTTAACCTTCCTAACCCTGCCACTACGTCTTTGTGCTTCCTGCACATCCACAGCGGAGGAGGAGGCAGCCTGCTGAATACTACACCCTGTGCATGATGACCTTGACAGGCGTCCTCTGGTAGGCCAAGGCCTGGAGCGCCTCGTCCTGCTTTTGGGGTCCTGCTGTGTGGCAGTGGCACCCTCCTCAGCCTGTAGAGCTGGAGCTGCTGGGGTCACAGGAAGAGGGTATTCTGATGGGCCAGTCACTCCCAGAGTCACCTGGGTGGATGGCTCCGGGGTGTGCACCTGCTGATTCTCCTTTCTATTGGTGCCCGAGGGCCCCTGGCTGACTCCTTGGTGAAGAGGGGCAGCTAGAATGAGATCAAGCTGCCCTGCACCCCCCTCGCGTACACACTGTTGGAGGCCAACTATGGCGTCAGCGATGAAGTTCAGCCCGCGCATCAGCGCAGGAGCGATGCCCTGGACCAAGGACCCAGGGAAGCTGCCATCCTACCAATGTTGACCTTGGTGCATTGGCATGCTTGCGCTATCACCTCAGCCTGAATGCAGACGGACTCCTCCATCATGCCCTGTAATCTGAGGAGTGCAGTGGACATCCCTTCCTGATATTCCTGAGCTTGCCTTTGGAGCTCCGGCAGCTGACATATAACCAAGTCCAGAGGCTCATCATTTAATTTGGATTCAGCCGATTTCTGGCCTCCAGCAGTCCCCCAAGTGCCGAAGGCCTGGAATGTCCCCTCCCGCTGCCTGCTGTGGATCAGAATGTGCAATGTGCTCCTCAGATTGTGATCCCGAGGCTAATCTAAAGCTAGGTCCCACTGAGGTGAGTGTCTCTGCACTGGTGGAGACTGTGGGTGAGCACTGTGACAGGTCTTCAATAAATGTGCCATCTAATTCCTCTTCAGAGGTTTCTTCAGGGCTTTATTGGAGGCCTGGGTCGTGGACACTATCGGCTGCTTCCCAGATGTGCCTGGGAAAGTGAGGAGAGATAATTAGTGCATGGCAATGGCCTGTGAAAGAGGAAACATCACTCACCGCACAGTTGTCTGATGGATGTTGCACTGCTGGGTCCTCACTTGGTAGAGCAGCGCTGACCTCACTGTCAATACAGGAACTGTTCAGATCCTCGCCGGCCAGCTGGATGGCTGTTTTCAAAGTCCATGAGTACCTTGATTTCAGGCATTCCTCCGCCAGTCTGTGACCTCTCCCTGTTGTTGTGTGCCAGCTTGTTCTGCATAAATAGAGATGGTGAGAGTACAAGCAGGGTGCCTGCCAGACCAGATGATAATTAATCCTGGCATTTATGTATGTTGAGTGCTCCCACGGAAGGGATGAGGACACTGAAGGCATGTGTGAGAATGAATAATGATGTCCGTTTAACTAGCAGTGAGTGAGAGCCCTCTGGATGTGTGGTGGGCTGGTGAGTGTGTGAGTTGAGAGTGATGAGAAGAGTGACTTATCCTGGTGGAGCAGAGATAATTCATCCTTTTTGGCACTGGGTGGCTGACCTATTTCATAGAGCATTGACAGTGACCAATGCTGCCACCGCCTCCCATGTTGGATTGCTGATGTTGCTGCCCATCCTGTGACCAGAGCGGTGGTAGAGGAAGTCACGGCGGACACCCACTGTATCCAAAAGGTGTTCAAGGGATCTGTTGGTAAACATGGTTGCTGCAGTATTTTTGCCTTTTGGGCCCATGTCTTCTTTGCAGCGGTCATGGGCTGGAAGCACTGAGAGGTGTGCGTGTGTTGAATTGGCGAGGTGATGGCATGGTGGGCGAATGAGAGCCTGCCCACCATGGAAACAGCTTGTTTCCCTGGAATTCATATTTAATGCGGCAGGAATGGGACGATACAGTGTGAGAAGCTATCATTGCAGCTGGTGGGTAAAGCGCCGTTTTTTTCCCACCCTGCTCCCGCTCTTAGTGGAAATCTGGGACGACTCCACACTCAGCATTTTCCATCATTCTCTTCCTTTGTTGTTGTATTTCTTTCCTGCAGGTTGTAGGACAGCTTTTTCTTTGGAAGAAGAAACAGGTCATGGACACTTGTCCCCATATGAGCTCTCGCAACATATTATCATGAAAACTGGAGGGATATTGTTCCTCTAAATGATAGCATCCTTGAAGCCTATCAGTAGTTCATGTGGCAGGTAAAATGAGTTGAGAGAATGGCTGCTGGCTATAGATGATTGTTAAATGTGTGGACACTTTCCAAAAACTTCTACAGGTTTGAAGAGAAAGAGGGTGAAAGGATATGGGGTGAATTAGGATCCTATTAGTGGTTGAAGTTGTCTGTTGGCATGAACATCATGACTTAGCTTGACCACCTTTGTAAAGTCATTTAGGTCTTTTCCAAACTGTGTGTGAATTCTCAGGATTTGCACTGCCTTATACTAGCGATATCAATTTAATGCACCCCATCACAGAGCAGAATTTAATGCCCTCTCCCAAGGTGGCTTGGTGGTGAGGGGCCATTTAGTCAGGTGGGAGGGTGATGGTTGGTGAATCCACCACCTTCCTGCCTCTGCCCCTATTTAGTTCAGTGTGGGAATGCTCATGGATAGCCCTCCTGCCCTGCTGCCAATTAAGGCCCTTGAGTGGCCAATTAATGTCCACTTAATGGCCTCATCTCACATGCCACTGCACTGGCATTCATCCAGCAATGGGTCAGGCATGCTGCGCAAGAAGCCCAAAAAACAACTTCTGACCGTATTGCTTATGGGCTTCTGGATGGGGGTTTCCACTCTTTCAAAGGCACTAGCTGCCTGGTTGAGAGACCTAGCATCGGGAAGGGGAGGAACACTGAGGGTGATCCCCCTGCCTTTGCTGCCTACCCCCTCCCCACCTCCCTTTGACCCCACCTTGCGACCCCCATCCCGCCAGCGTTCAGCCTGGATCCCTCGGCAGCCTTGGGCCTCGGGTGGGTGCATTGCTGGCAACTGCCACCACTTCCATGCTGAGAAATGCACAGCTGCTGGCCTTGGATTGACCGACAGCCCTCGAGGCACCCGATTCCTGCCCCTGGGTTCCTTGATCCTGATTGCCACTTAATCTCGTAAGCCCTCCCTAAAGGAGGTGACACAGAGCTCTCACCAGCTCTCCAGTTGCTGGGTAAGACCCCTTCATCTCCATGAAATGCTGCCCACTGGGCAAAATTTAATGCCTTCCCCTGAATGAGCTTGTTTGCAGGAGTCATTTAATTGGGTGTGAGGGTGGCAGGTGGGGACCTCGCGACATTCCCTGCACTGCCCCAGTTAAATCTAGGCTGGGAAGATTTGTGGACTGCACTTCTCTCCGATTACCAATTGAGGCCCTTAAGTGGGCAACTAACGTGCATTTGAGAGCCTCATCTTGCCGCTGCTGGTATTTACCCAGTGGTAGTCCGGGGATTTGCCATGTAGGAAGCCCAAAAAACAAACAAAGCCCAGTTTGCTCTAAAGCACTCAGTGACCTGGCATCGGGAAGAGGAGAGTTTGCTGAGAGCCACCCTCTGCCCTTGCTGCTGACCTCTTTTTCCCACTGCCTCAGGATCCCCATCCTGCGACTTCCATCCTGCCATCATCATTACAGTCTGTGCCTCTCGGTGATCCTGGGCCTCATGTAGGTACATACTGGCAGCAGCCACCACTCCCACAGTAGCTTTGCCGAGCAATGCACAGCTGCCAGCCTCTGATTGGCTGGTAGCTTTTGGGGGTGGGGTTTCTGCCCCTGGGGGAGGGTCTTGGTTCCAGGAAAAGCTCACCCATTGCCCAGTTAAGTGCCAGATTGGCACTTCATCTGTTGGGCTTTCCTGGAAAGGTGAGATGCAGGGCTCACACTGGCTCTCTGCGTGGCTCACGTATGAGTGCTAGAAGCTACATTCGTTCACACACACTGGGCCTTGTCCTTTACAAACAGAAAGACCATGTCCATGCATTGCATCTTTTTCAACTAAACGAAAGCTTGGGGGACAGCCATTCCCTGGTTCATTCCCCATGGCAATGCCTTGACCAATCAGAGTTGAACTGCCTAGTTTGAATTTAAACACAAGCTTGCCAATTTACTGCTCCATATTGCATTCTCTATGGCAATGCCTTTATCAATCAGAGTCCACTTGCTAACTAATCAATGCCCTCTTCTCATACCATTTAAATTAGTGTTTTATTTAGATTTGATATTTTTGCGAATCTATCCTGATGAGTGCAGGATGAAAAACTTCAACAGCATTTCTTTTATTCGGCAATGGCTAATTTATTAATTTGCATTTGAAAGAGATACGAGATAAAACAGTTCACCAAGTGGTATGAGTATAATCAATAAAAGCACGTGACAAAAAAATCTATAATGGGTGATTTATTCCTTGCCAGAATATTTTATAAAGAGAAATTATAATGTCCAGTCTTATTCTAGATTTTTTCATTCCCTACATTTAAGATCGCTTTCATTGGCAAGTCCTAATTTATTACATCCTCAAGTGTATTTTCACTTGCTTTCATATTGAGGTAAACATCCAGCAACAGATTAAACCTACCATTCATTAGTTTAACTCCTGAAGTTACATTATGTCCGCATCAGTTTTCTTTTCCATCTTCACTAACTGGCAGGATATCACAACAACCAACATTAGCTTAGGTGTAAACTTTAAACACATTGTATTGGCAAAAGATGAACAAATAAACATCAATAATATACTACACACATATTTATAGTGAAAATCCTGTGTAACTCCTTGAATGGAAAACAATAAAAGGTCACAATCTGAATTCTAAGCTATTCAATTGTAAATAATGTTTAGAGCACAGTGTTTCTTGTATTTCTGAGCTATGCATGAGTTGAACTAGTCTGATCTCTATCTCTTGAGAATTTCAAACTGATTGATTCAGGCTTAAACTATTACAACTCCTTAGATAAACTAAAAGCAGTTACTCGGTGTTGGTGATTTTAAGTTGCTGTCAACCACATTTGAAAATTACTTGCTGCCAGACACAGAAGATATATTTGTAGTTAAGCAGTGGTGCACATTTAAAGAAATAATTCATAACTCTCAACAAACATGAATTCCCTTGAGGAATAAAAATGCCATGAGAAAAGTGGCTAACTGGAGAATTTAAGGATAGAACTTGATTAAAAAGAAAGGCTTATAATATTGTCCAAATGAATTGAAAAGTGGAACGTTGTGAGGGTTTTGCAAATCAGCAAAGGATGATAAATATATTGATAAAGAGGGAGGAAGTAGAACTCCAGAATAAACTAGAACGAAATATAAAAAGTGTTGGCAAGAGCTGTCGCTAGTATAAAAGAAGAAGTGAAATTATGATGGCAAACAAGGAAATAGCTGAGGCATTAAGCACTTTGTATCTGTCTTCACAGCTGGAAATACAAAAAAAATTGAAAATAGTGCAAAACCAAAGAGCTAATGAGAATGAGGAGCTTAAAATAATTATTAAGTAAAGAAAAAGTACCGGAGAAATTCATAGGACTAAAAGCCAATAGATCCCATTACCCTGTTGGTCTACATCCTAAGGCTTTAAACAAGGTAGCTGTACAGATAGTGGATGTATTAGTTTTGATCTTCTAGAGAGGTCCCCATGGATTGGAAGGTGGCAGATGCAATCCCCATATTCAAGAAGTGAGGGAGAGAGAAAACAGGGAGCTAAACAATTAGTCTGATATCAGTCACAGGCAAAATGCTAGTCTATTATTAAGGGCGTGGTAATGTGATGTTTAGTAAATCAACCAACAACAACTTACATTTAAATAGCACCTTTGACATAGTAAAACATCCCAAAGCGCTTGACAGGAGCATGATTAAACAAAATTTGATACCAAACTACATAAGGAGTTATGAGGGCAGATAACCAAAAGCTTGGTTTGAAGAGGAATCTTAAAGGAGGAAAGAGAAGTAGAAAAGTGGAATGGTTTAAGGTGGGAATCCCAGAGCTCAGAGCTCTATCAGTTGAAGGCACATCTGCTAACAATGCAGCAGTTAAAATCTGCGATATGCAGGAAGTCAGGATCGGAGAAACAGAGATATTTCAGAGGGTTGTATGGCTAGAGGCGATTACAGAGATAGGGAGTGGCAAGAACATGAAAGGATTTGAAAACAGAATTTTAAATTTGAGGCGATGCTTAAACAGGAGACAGGATGTTGAGCAGAGGGGTGATGGATAAGTGGGGAATTGGAGTGAGTTACAATATAGGCAGCAGAATTTTGGATGAGCTTAAATTTATGGAGAGTAGAAGATGGGAGGCTGGCCAGGAGTGCATTGGAATAGTCAAGTCTAGAGATGAATAAAGGTCTTAGCAGCAGATGAACTGAGGCAATGATGAAGTTGGGCGATGGTATGGATGTGGAAATAGGTGGTCTTATGGATGGCGCCAAAATGTGATTGGAAGCTTATAGCAGGGTCATATATGACACCAAGGCTGTAAACAGCCTGGTTCAGCCTCAGGAAGTTGCAAGGGAGAGGGATCGAGTTGAACATTAGGGAACAGAATTTATGGTGGGAAACGAAGGTAATAGCTTCAGTCTTCCCAATATTTAGCTGGAAGAAATTTCTGTTGATCTAATGCTGGATATCAGACAAGCAGTCTGACAAATTAGAAACAGTGGCCTGAATTGTTGGAATGGCGGGAGCCGAGGGAACACATCCCTGCCGACTCTGGCTACCCCGCAGCCATCTTATGCTCAAATGACCGTTGATTGGTTGTAGGCAGCTCTCCAGTCCCAGCAGAAACAGTGCTTACAGTGGCTGGAAGGGGAACTGCACTTAGTCCTGGGAACTGGAGACCCAGGTAAGTGTCAGGGGTCTCAGGACTTGGAAGGTAGGGAAAACCTGGGGGGATTTCGAGGTGGGTAATTGGGGTCTTGGGGAGGATAGGCCGGAGTTGGGGGGAGGGAGGCCCAGAGGGCACGGGGCCTTAAGGGAATGGCACCCGCAGTCAGCAGGGGGTTTCTAATGGAGGTACCCCACTGCACCCCTCAACCCCATTCCTTCAGGCACCCAAGATCTAACTTTCTTTATTTCTGGCCTTCTCCCGCAGAGATTCATTCCGCCCACCAGCCTAAAAATTTAGGTAAGGGCAGGCTTCCTGTCCAAGGCCTTGCCTACCCCATTGTAAAATCGGGACGGGCGGGAACCCAGAGGGAATCCCATTCCTGCAATTTCATGCTCCCCCAACCCACTTCATAAGGATTGAGGGAGATGGTGATGAGATGGAGCTGGGTGTCATCAACGTACATGTGGAACCTGACATCAGTTCATCGAGACAGTGGAGCAGCAAGTTGATGAGAAATAGGAGGGGGCCAAGGAGATATCACTGGGGCACTCCAGAGATTATGTTGCGGGAGTGGAAAAGGAAGCCACTGCATGTGATCCGCTAGCTATGACAGGATCGATAAGAATGGAACCAGATGAATGCAGTCACATCCAGCCGGACGAGAAAGGAAAGACGTTGGAGGAGGGTGATGTGGTCAAGCAAATCAAAGGCTGTAGACAAGTTGAGGAGGACATGAGGGAATACTTTGTTATGACCTCTGTCACTTTGAATGCCATTTATGACTATGTTCAGAGCCATTTCATTACTTTGGCAGGGCTGGAAACTGATTGAAAGGATCCAAACATGGAGTTATAGGAAAGATGGACCTGGACTTGGGAGGCAAGAACACATTCAAAGGCTTTGAAAAAGAATGGGAGGTTGGAAATGTGATTCAGTAGTTTGCAGGGACAGGGAGGTCAATAATGCTTTTGTGGAGATGAGTGACTACAGCAGATTTGAAGGCAGGGAGAGAAAACTATTAGCAGTATCAGCTAACAAAAGGGCCAGAAACGGAAGCCATTGGTCGCCAATTTAATGGGAATAGAGTTGAGTGGGCAGAACATGGGTTGCATAGGCATGATGAGTTTGAAGAGGGCATAAGTGGATATAGGAGAGCAAGATGTGAGTTCAGGGCCAGAACTGTGATGAAGCTTTTTTGGTCTAATTGGCTGGGGAAGGGATAGTTATTTAGGCGGAGTAAACATAGTTCTTTGTAAGGGAAATCGTGTTTGAGAAATCTATTGCAGGTTTTTGAAGACATAACCAGCAGGATAGATAAGGGAACATTATTGGATGTTGTGTACTTGGTCTTTCAAAAGGAATCTGAAAATGCTGCTACACAAGATAAGGGTTCAGGAGATTGGAAGGTAATATATTAGTCTGGATTTAGGATTAGCTAACACACAGAAAAAGAGTGGCCAGGATTTAACACAGAGATGGAGTTTCCTCCTACCAGCCTGCCATGGAAGCCACAACTCTATTTTATGGTGTTCAGACATTCCGTTTCCTCAAGTTGTGGCTTCTGTCTCTCTGAGACAAGGAGTCCCACCTCCAAGATCTGCCAGCCAATCAGTGGACTGGCAGCTCTTCAGTCCCACTTGCACTGCTGACAGTGTCGGCCACTGTTGGACTGCAGCTGTCCCCAGTCCAGAAGTATTGCTGGAGGCCTGGCAGATAGGTGAATGCGGTGGGCTCACTGGGGCCAGGAGGGCAGGCCCTGGCCAGTACCGGGGATGGGCGAGGGGGTGTGGTTTCAAGAGGGGCCGCCCTTGCCACTGAGGAGGTTCCCCATTGGGCACAGGGTACCCGACCAGAAGGGACCTCCTCCAAGCCCATAGCCAGGCCACCTGGTTATACCTGCTGGCCTCTCCACAGGATGTGGCATTCCTCACTGCAGGCAAATTACTGGAAGAGGCCCTTAAGCAGCCATTAATTAACCACTTAAGGGTCTCAATGAGCCCAAGGGCTGGCAGGTCGCCCGCCACCTACCCCACTGCTGCTAAAATACCAGCAGAGGCAAGAAGGCAATGAGCATGACATCACACCGCAACCCCTATCCCACCCAATTTTATGCTTCCTCTGCCTCCCAGCCTGCTCCTAGAGGGTTGGGGGGTGTAAAATTTCAACCACAGTGTAGGAATAAATGGGGCATTTACTGTGATGCAATGCTACATGGGAAAGTAAGCTGTAAGGAAGACTCATAGAAGCTGCAAAGAGATAAACACAGCTTAAGTGATCAGGCAAAAAGTTGGCAGATGGAGTGTAAGGTGTGGAAATATGAGATTATGTACTTTGGCAGGAAGAATAGAAAAGCACTCAGTATTTTTTTGAAGGTGAGGATAAATGTTTGCATGTTGAGGAATTTGGATGACACTATGCACAATTCACAGAAAGTTAACATGTAGTAGGTACAGGAGGCAATTAGGAAGGCAATGGTGTGTTAGCCATAATTAAAGGAGTAAGGACAACTTCTCGCAATTATATAAGGCTTTGGCGAGACCACATCTAGCTGCGCACAGTTTTGGTCTCCTTACCTAAGGAAGGACATACTTGCCTTAGAGGGGTACAACAAAGTTACGCTAGATTGATTCCTAGGATTACGCATTGTCCTATGAGGAGCAACATGGGTCAATGTTGTCTGGAGTTTAGAGGAATTAGAAGTGATCTCATTGAAGCATATAAAATTCTTAGAGGACTTGACAGGTAGATGCTGAGAGGTTTTTTCGCCTGGCTGGAGAGTCTAGAATTAGGGAGCGTAGTCTCAGCATGAGGGGTCTGCCACTTAGGACTGAGGTAAGGAGGAATTTTTTCACATAAAAAATTGTGAATCTTTGGAATTCTCCACCCCAGAGAGTTGTGAATGCTCAGTCAATGAATATATTCAAGACAAAGATGACTGGATTTTTGGACAGTAAGGGAATGAATGAACATTATGTAGAGACAGTAAGTGGAGTTGAGGTAAAAACTCAGTCAAGGTCTTACTGAATGACCAAGATGCCACATGGCCCTACTCCAGCTCCTATTTTTTAAATATACTTATATTCTTATTACTGAACAACTTGTACAGTCTGTATTTATTTGAATACACCTTGTCACTGTGGTTCCTCCTTCATGCTGTGCAGACCACTCAAGAAATTTACAACAACATAAGTGACAAGTTAAGCTTGGGATAAGGTTTTGTCTGTGGCCAGTTTTTTTTCAAAAACTCCTATGATTAGTCATTAAATTAAAGAAACTTCTACAAAGCTACTGCAAGACAGAACTGCTTCATTGTTATATTGTCAGTGTGTGTGTGTGACATTCATTTTGATTGTAATTGTGTTTGAAGGAATAGCCAAATGAGCAACACAAAAAGGAAATTAATGAACTTCACCCTTGTGCCTGCCATTTCCTTTCAATCAGAAGTCATATAAAATTAGTCTGCATTTCAAATATGCTCATTGAAGTTTAGATAACACAGTCCCAGTCCTCAGTTCTCCTAAGTTACACCATGATGTATTTGAATGTTACAGAGTTCTAGACATTGTGCCCTGGCCAACATTTATTCCTCAATTAACACCTAGAGACAAATTATCTGCTCATTATCACATTGTTGTTTGTGGGGACTTGCAATGTACAAATTGGCTGGTGCATTTCCTGCATCACAACAGCGACTACACTTCAAAAAAAAGTACTTCATCGGCTGCAAGGCACTCCTCATGTGGAGATATGGAACCCTCAAATTGTGATTGAGCCACAGAGAAAGCTATGTGAGTCTTCCCTTGACTGTTTCTTTACATTCAACAAAATTATTGTGTCTGGTTAGCTCATCCCTGTGATTAATTTCACAGTGACTCACTGAGACTAAAAAAAATTTAGTACAGACGGTTTTGCAGACAGCTTAGGAACGTATTAGTAAGAGTTGCTGTTAGTTATGAATTTTCTGATACTGCAATGCAGCAAGTCTATTTTAGTTTTTCAATATTGACCTGGTATTTCCTTCGAAGACCTTTTACCCTTAATGTTACAATATAATGAAAACTGATGCATAACAATAAGGATAGGTAAGATAGAGGAGCAAGCTGGCTAATTAATACAATTTCTGCACAGAGTCACAGAAAAATTTTTCTTTTGTTTGAGTAAGCATTCAACCACGTGGCCTAAAGCAAGTTGAAGAGATGACTTATCTAAATTTGGCTTCATGACAGCTCTTTATTATATTTATTTCAAATGATAACTAAATTCTTGCATAAGTGTATCTGTTCACAATTCCACTGGCTGGCGTTCCTGCACACAATCTGTAGAGGCTATATAACTTGGACATTATTCAGACATTACATTCAGGCCAAGCGTATGGAAATGAACAGAGAGGCATTTTACTGAATTCAATAATATAGGATCTCATGTGGCACTGTAGAAACAATTGAGGCACCAAGACGGGATACTTTGACAGAGGTTTGCTGTCAGCACTGTTAAAAAAGGTTCGTTTATCGGTGTTGTCTATGTACTGGGGAGATATAATGGAAAGAAAGAACTCAGTAGAAGAAAAAAGTAAAACTTGAATGTATGTAGCACCTTTCACAACCTTAGAAAGCTCTAAGTGCCTTGCAGCCGATGAAGTACTTTTTTTTGAAGTGTAGTCGCTGTTGTGATGCAGGAAATGCACCAGCCAATTTGTACATTGCAAGTCCCCACAAACAACAATGTGATAATGAGCAGATAATTTGTCTCTAGGTGTTAATTGAGGAATAAATGTTGGCCAGGGCACCAGAAAGAATTCCTTTGCTCTTCTTCAATAACACCATGGGATCTCTTACATTTATTTGAGAGGGCAGATGGGAACTCTGTTTATTATCTTATCCAAGAGACAGCACCTCAAACAGCACAGCACTCCCTCAGTAAAATTGTCAATCTAGGTTTTGTGATCAAGTTTCTGGAGTTGGATTTTAACTCACAATTTACTGACTCAGAGATGAGAGTGCTGCTGCTGAGCTATGGCTGATATTCTTAATCAACAATGATTAAAGCAATTCTGAAGAACTAGATGACACGCCATGCTTTTACTTTTGGAATCTAAGATGAGCCCAGGTTTTAACTGACAGGAGGAATGTTCCATCTCACTGTTGGCTGTGAATGTACTATATAGTTTATGTTTTTACAGCATCAACCCAGTTCTTAATGAGCATATTTTCAGAAAACATGACTATCACAAACTAGTGCTAAAACGGCACTCCCAATTAGAGAACTGACAGGAATGGCCAGTGTTGGAAATAGTCCCTTGGAGGATGACCTCTAAGGTTGGCACTGTTAATTTAACTTTGCTAAAGTAAAGAACTTGTTGAGGAATGCTTGAATAGGGATGGAAGCCAAAAATGGAAAAAGACAATCCCTATCTTGTACCACTATCTTAATTTTGAAGAGCACAAAATTCACACCTTCCACCCTCCACAAAAAAAAATGGCCTTCAGGAATTATTTTGGGAGAACCCTGATGAAACATTTAATAATATGCTTCGCTGAAAAAGGAGGCATTCTGTTGAAGCTTTTCATCTTGCACTCACCAGGACAGATGCAAGAAAGCTAACTTTCAAAGGGAACAACAATTTACACTGCATGAAGAAAAGAGTCCTGATTGGCATGTCAGCTCAAATTGTCAAGGTGGTGCTACAGAGAATGTACCAAAAAACTACTGTCCCCCATTCATCTGTTTAACACAAAAAAGATGCAATGCCTGGACATTTTATTTTTGTTTGTAGAGGACAGGTCCATGCATATTGATATATGTAGCTTCCAGCAAGCATAAGTGATATTTCCTAGCAAGTGAGTAGCACTTTACACTAACATGATGCTGCTGTCAAGCCAAAAAGAGGTTCTGCCTACCACACAAATGAATAATGTGATATATGAATTTCAGTGCCATTGTGATGCCAGGTAAGTGTGCCATACGTCCCAACAACTGGAGGATTGTATCAAACAGTACATCCATTCAGCTGTTTGCAGTAGGCAGAGTACTGACTGTACTCAACCAGCACATGCTTGCAAAACTCAGAACATAATGTCCAATGTTAAATGTGATTCTGTGACTGGACAACATTTGCTGGACAATCTTGAGTATGCTAGGAATTATACTAACTACGGAATTAAGATTATCAGTCGGACTTGCAATGTGGCTCAATTGTGCTTGCTAGAAGCTTCATATGCAGGGGCTGAACTCTGCAAGCAGAAAAAGCATGGCCAGGCACTGCACTGCTTTTGAATTAAATAAAAACATGGGACAACATTTCAATTAATCAGAGTCAATTTTCCAACCAATAGCACCCTTTTCTCATGCAGCATAAATTTTTGCTCTCTTTAAAATTTTGCCATGCTTCCATCTGTCCTGATGAGTGCAAGATGAAAAACTTTGACAACGTTTATTTTTTCAGCAATACTCAAGTTCTAGGTTCACCGAGAAATCAATAATAATGTTATCACAGTATGTCAGCAAAATTAGTACATTTGTATCAAGAGCAATTGTCTGAAATTTGTCATGTACATTTAGCAACAGCCATTACATTTCAGATAAGCTAATTGTATGCAGGTTAAAACCATACAAATGCATAATGCATAAACTAGCTTAGGTTGGAGCTAAGGTGCATTTCTGCAATATTGCAAAGGGGGTCTAATAGTTTGACTGATCCATGATGCTCCTGACCCAGAAAGACTCACTACTGCATCAGCTAACACCAGCAGCAAAGTAGACAGATATTTTATTAAGTGCCAAATCATTCCTCAAATTAAAATAAGAGATGGGCTTGTAACCAAAAGAGGATGATTGTCATATAATTTAGCAGTGAATACTTCATTGCTTGATATGGTATTTCCAAACATTACAGCAGTGATAATTATCATGGGTTGTCTGTTGTCAAGTAAAGAACTATAATGCTTTGCAATTATCTGACCATCAAAGACAAATTTTCTGAGGAATCTATTTTTACGGTTTCCTTTCCTTTTCAATTCAGTGTTTATTCTTCACATGAATAGGAGAGATCATCTGAGGAAGTGTTTTGACAGACTGGCATAACAGTATTAAAATAACTAAAATTAATAAATATTGAATACATGTGCAAAGGCCAAAGAAAACACATCATCCTTGAAAATGACAAGCTTTGTATGGTAAAAGGATAACCGAAACTAGAGGTAGGGCTTTTTGTCTTTCTGTTAGTGGCATTGTTTCAATCTCCATGGCAACCAGAACTCTCTAATTGTGTTATGGTATTAAATTTTATTACATTGGTTAAAAAGTGTTTTCTGTCAGTCAAGTGTACAGTCATGAAGTTTTCCCTTGCAATGACTGTTAATTCCTTCAGACAGATGTCTTTTGGACTATATATTTTGTGAAGGATGATTATTGTTATTATAAGTACAGGACCAATTTACAATGACTCAAAGCTAAAATTTGATGAATTTTGATAAGTTTTGTGACATATTTTGAATAATTTTGAATAAGAATTGAGTAAAAGGCTCCATAATACTGCAAAATAACAATGGCCTGAATTTACAGCTCGGTGAGTGGGTGCAATTGGGAAATGGACCCCCAACTGCAATCCGCCCCATACCACAATTTCACACGGGCCTGCCAATTAATGGCCAGCCAGCGTGAAGCACGCTATGAAAAGCTCAGCGGTGCCGGGGTCTGCATGTTGATGCGCACGCGGGCGATTACTGACAGAAAGCTCCCTCAGGGCAGAGAGATGCCCCAGGGAGCTGAAGGCGTCAAACACAGGAAATAAATCAGGAAAGAAATGTCCAAGCATCACAATCAGGCACCTGAACATATAGATTATAAAAATGTTGTCCACTAGTTTCTATTCTTATTTTATTTAATAACAGAAACCTCAGCCTGCCCTTGGGTGGGATTTGCTGAAAAACGTAATGGCCGCCTGGCCGACATGCCCATCCGCCAACCGTAAGGTTAGGCTGGCTACATAAAATGACAGGCAATTGCGCCGTTGGGCTGAATTGTCATCTTAATTGTTGGTGGGTGCGCTTCCGACTTTTGCGCGAGCCCGCCCACCAGAATATCGCGAGAGTGCGGGGACAGCGTTGGGGTGCTCGCCCAACGTCATCTCACGCGATTTCATGCCCGACCGGGTCAGGCGCACGCCCGCCTGATCAGCATAAAATTCAGCCCCATATGTCTCATTTAGAGTGAACCTATCTGTAATTTGCTTCAGAAATTCAAATGGCCACAACCTTGACTTGATCTTCCTCTGAGAAGGATAGCATTGTTTACAGATGTCACATTTGTAGACTTGCAATAGTTTACATGGAAAAGACAAGGTCAGCTTAAAGTGTTCCTAGATGTTTCCATCCAGCTGACCTTTATAATAAAGTCATCAACTTCAGTAGCAGGCAGTAAGAAACTTTTTTTTATTCATTCAAGGGACGTGTGCATTGTTGGCTAGGCCAGCATTTATTACATATCCCTAGTTGCTCTTGAGAAGGTGGTGGTGAGCTGCCTTATTGAACCGTTGAATTCCATGTGTTGTAGGTACACCCACAATGCTGTTAGGGAGGGAGTTCCAGGATTTTAATGCAGCAACAGTGAAGGAAAGGTGATATATCTCCAATTCAACATGGTGAGTGGCTTGGAGGAGAACTTGCAGGTGGTGGTGTTCCCATGTGTCTGCTGCCCTTGTCCTTCTAGATGGTAGTGTTCTTGGGTTTGGAAGGTACTGTCTAAGGAGGCTTGATGAGTTCCTGCAGTGCACCTTGTATGTGGTACACACTGCTGCTACTGTGCGTCGATGGTGGAGGGAGCGAATGTTTGTGGATGGGGTGCCATTCAAGCAGACTGCTTTGTCCTGGATGGAGTCAAGCTTCTTGAGTGTTGTTGAAGCTGCACTCATCCAGGAAAGTGGGGAGTATTCCATCACATTCCTGACTCGTGCCTTGTAGATGGTGGACTGGTTTTGGGGAGTCAGGAGTTGAGTTACTTGCCGCAGGATTCCAAGCCTCTGACCAGCTCTTGTAGCTACAATATTTATATGGCTAGTCCAGTTTAGTTTCTGGTCAATGGTAACCCCCAGGATGTTGATAGTGGAGGAGTGGGGGGGGAGGGGGTCAGGTGATGGTAATGCCATTGAATGTCAAGGGGCAATGGTTAGATTCTCTCTTGTTAGAGATGGTCATTGCCTGATACTTGTGTGGCACAAATGTTACTTGCCACTTGTCAACCAGTGCTGGATATTGTCCAGGTCTTGCTGCATTTGGACATGAACAACTTCATGTAACTGGGGCATCACAAATAGCGCTGAACATCATGCAATCATCAGTGAACATCTCCACTTTTGACCTTACGATGGAAGGAAGGTCATTGATGAAGCAGCCAAAGATGGTTGAGCCCAGGACACTACCCTGAGGAACTCCTGCAGCGATGTCCTGGAGCTGAGATGATTGACCTCCAACAACCACAACCATCTTGCTTTGTGCGAGGCATGGCTCCAACCAGAGGAGAGTTTTCCCCCTGATTCCTGTTGACTTTAGTTTTCCTAGGGTTCTTTGATGCCACACTCGGTCAAATCTTGATGTCAAGTGTAGTCAATCTCATCTCACTTCTAGAGTTCAGTTCTTTTGTCCATGTTTGAACCAAATCTGTAATGGGGTCAGGTGTTAAGTGGCCCTGGCGGAACCTAATCTGAGCGTCAGTGAGCAGGTTACAGCTATTAAGGAAGTGCCTCTTGATATCGTTGTTGATGAACCCTTCTATCACTTTATTGATGATCGAGAGTAGACCAGTTGGCCGGTTGGATTTGTCCTTCTTTTTGTGTACAGGACATAGCTGGGCAATTTTCCACATTGCAGGGTAGATGCCATTGTTGTAGGTGTACTAGAACAGCTTAGCTGGGGACGCAGCATGTTCTGAAGTACAAGTCTACTGTACGATTTCCGGGATATTCTCAGGGCCCATAGCTTTTGCCATATCCAGTGCCTTCAGCTGTAGCTTGATATCATGTGGAGTGAATCGAATTGGCTAAAGACTGGCATCTGTGATGCTGGGGACCTCCAGTGGAGGCCGAGATGGATCATCCATTTGGCACTTCTGGCTGAAGATTGTTGCAAATGCCTTATCATTGGCACGGAGGCCCTCCACTCTTCATTGAACCAGTGTTGATCTCCTAGCTTGTAGGTAATGGTAGAGTGGAGAATATGCCAGGCCATGAGATTACATGTTGTTGTTGAGTACAATTCTGCTGCTGCTGATGGTCCATATTGCAATGCCTCATGGATGCCCGGCAGCAGCAGAATTGCACTCAACCATAATCTGCGAAACTTGCAGAAAGCTAAAGTCAAGTCTTGTTTGGTACTGCAGAGTGTATGGCTAAACCATACAGGTTAAGGTCAACCCATAGTCCGTGTTCCTTTATCTGTATTTGAACCTGGCCTGTTACAAATCTCTAAATTAGCACTCTTTGGCTCTGGTGATTCTGAGGAGGAGGTGGGAAAGGAAGGGTCTTTCCTCATCATTAAGCACATTGATGTAGGTATTGCAAACTCAAAAATCCACAGAGGTTCCACTGGTCTTCTACCAAATATTGCTGGTTCCTTAATTTTCCACATCTCTACTATGGGGTATAAACCTGTCCCTTACATGGCAGAAGCCATTAGGAAACAGAGATATGGACAGAGGGAACCCTCTGACACAGGTTCCTACTTCCTTGGTTCATCTGAAACCTAGGCCACAATTTTACGGCCCTGCCGTGGTGTATCCCCACCCCCAACGATTAAAGCGAGCCATTTAAATCTCCACTCAGTTCGGCGCGACCATAATATCCCGCCAGGCAGGAAGGGCTGTAAAATCCTGGACCTAGTGTAGTATTGGATGTTAGAGTGAGGTGTACCAGCATCTTAATGAGCAGATTTGAGTCACATTTGTCTGGAGTTGGTAAAATCCTTGCTAGAACGCCAGAAGAAAGCTTCACTTTTGAATTAAAAGGAATCTTGGCGTGTATTCTCACTGAAGGAAAAAAGCTGGGGTAAGAAGAGGGGTGGTGGGCTGGACCTACCACCTCCAAGGGGAAAACAGGCACCAGAAATGTGCTCACGATGGTGCTTGTATCTGCCTGCCCTCTCACTGACTCCAATAGCAGCAGCAGAGCGAATGCTGGAGGGCACTATAGAGACAGTTAGTTGTGATGCTCAACACAGTTGAACAGCCAGACAGCATTCATGACATGCAATTATACGAGCATACGAAATAGGAGCAGAAGGAGGCAATTCGGCCCCTCGAGTCTGCTCTGCCGTTCAATAAGATCATGGCTGATCTGTTTGTGTTTTGAATTCCACATTCCCATCTACCCCCGATAACCTTTGATTCCCTTTCCTAACAAGAATCTATCTACCTCTGCCTTAAAAATATTCAATGATCCTGCTTCCACCGCCTTCTGAGGCAGAGAGTTCCAAAGTCGCACAACCATCTGAGAGAAAAAAAAATTCTCTTCATCTCTGTCCTAGTTCTGGACTCACCCACAAGAGGATACATTTTTTCTACATCCAGGTTTCAAGACCATTCAAGGTCTTGTGTACTTCAATCAAATAACTCCTCACTCTTCTAAACTCCAGTGGAAATAAGCCCAATCTGTCTAACCTTTCCTCATAAGACAACCCACTCATTCCAGGTATCAATCTAGTGAACTTCCTCTGAATTGCCTCCAACGCAGTTACATCCTTCCTTAAATAAGGATAACAAAACTGCACACAGTATTCGAGGTGTGGTCTCACCAATGTCCTGGATAACTGAAGCACAAAATCTTTACTTTTATGTTCAATTCCTCTCGTAATGAAGGATAGCATTCCTAATTCCTTTGTGTACCTGCATATTAACTTTTTCTGACTAATGCACTAGAACTCCTAGATCCCTCTGCACCTCAGAATTCTGTAGCCGTTCTCCATTTAAGTAACACCTTGCTTTTTAATTCTTCCTGCCAAAGTGAGTAACTTCACATTTTCCTATATTATAATCCTTCTGCCAGATTTTTGCCTACTCACTCAACTTATCTTTATCCATCTGCAACCTACTTATGTCCTCTTCATAACATACTTCACTACCTTGCTTTTTGTCATCTGCAAACACAGCTACTATGCCTTCACTCTCCTCATCTAAGTCATTGATATGAATTGTAAGAAGTTGAGGCCCCAGTATAGAACCCTGCGGGACTCCATTTGTCACATTCTGACAATCAGAAATATACCCATTCTATGCATACTCTCTGTTTTCTGCCAGCCAGCCAATCTTACATTATCCATGCTTACATGTTACCCTTCTACACCATGAGCTTTCATTTTCCAGAATAAACTTTGATGTGGTACTTTATCAAATGCCTTCTGGAAATCCAAGTACACCACGTCTACAGGGCCCCCTTTATCCACAGTACATGTTACTCCTTCTCAGAACTCCAATAACATTGTTAAACATGATTTCCCTTTCACAAAACTATGCTGACTGTTCCCGATTACCTTGAGTTTCTCTAAGCGTCCAACTATAACCTCCTTAATGATCGATTCTGACACCTTCCCCACTAATATCAAGCTAACTGGCCTATAGTTTGCTGTTTCCTGCCTCCATCCCTTCTTGAATAGAGGGATTATATTTGCTACTTCCCAGCCTGATGGAACCTTTCCAGAATCTACTGAATTTTGGAAAATTAACACCAGTGCATCAACTACATCATTAGCCACCTCTTTTAAGTATTAGGAAATATCCCATTAAATGTCTGCCACTGCTTCTCTATTGATCTATCCCCAAACCTAGTATCCCAGTTCGCTTCAGCTAGCTCAACTCTCATGCCCACATAGTTGATCTTACTTAAGTTTAAAATACTAGTCTTGGACCCACTCTTCTCCCTTTCAAATTAGATGTAAATTTCAATCATATTCAACTGGAGCTGCAGGTGGACTCATTGTGGAGCATCCACGATGCTGAGCAAGTCATGGGTAGCATGTTTAGTGAGGTGGTCGCACTGCAGGTGAAGATTACACAGGCAGAAAGGGAATAGGAGACCATCAGGAACAGTAAAAGACTCAGGAAGGTAGTGCAGGAATCCCCTGTGGTCATCTTCCTCTCTAACAGATATACTGCTTTGGAGACGGTTGAGACGGATGGCCTCTCAGGGGAAAGCAGCAACAGCCAAGTTCACAGCACCATGGATGGCTCTGCTGCTCAGAGGGTGGGAGGAAAACAAGTGGCAGGTCTATAGTGAGAGGGGATTCAATAGTCAGGGGCACAGGCAGATGCTTCTGTGGCCACAAACATGAATCAAGGATGGTATGTTTCTTCCCTGGTGCCAGGGTCCAGGATGTCACGGAGCGGCTGCAGGACATTCTGGGGAGAGAAGGTAAACAGCCAGTGGTCATGGTGCATATTGGTGCCAATGACATAGGAAAACTAAGGGATGAGGACCTGCAAGCTCAGTACAGGAAGTTAGGAGATAAATTAAAATACAGGACCTCAAATGTAGTAATCTCACGATTACGCCCAGATCCATGTGCTCGCAAGAGCAGGAATAAGAGGATAGACCAAATGAACATGTGGCTGGAGAGATGCTGTAACCGGGAGGGATTCAGATTCTTGAGGCACTGGGACCAGTTCTAGGGAAGGTGGGACCCGTACAAACTGGACGGGCTGCACCCAGGCAGGGCTGGGGCAGTGTCCTTGCAGGGGCTTTTGCTAGTTCTGTTGAGGAGTATTTAAACTAGTGTGGCAGGGGGATGGGATCCCAGGAGTAGGATCAGATAGGTCAGATTCAGATCAGAAAAATGGAGGTAGAACATTAGCTAGGGGCATTGTGATAGACTTGGAGTTACAGGAGAAGCAAAGTTAAAAAGTGTCCAGCAAGGAAAATTTACAGGGTTAAACTGTTTTTCCTTCAATACAAGGAGTATTACAAACAAGGTAGATGAGTTAAAGGCACAGGTAGGCACATGGCAGCAGGATGTCATTGCTATAACGGAGACCTGGCTAAAGGAGAGACAAAACTGGCAGCTAAATATCCCTGGTTATAGAGTCTTCAGACACGATAGAGTAGGAGTTAAAAAAGGAGGTGGGGTAGCACTAATGGTTAAAGAATCAATTCCAGTTCTGAGAAGCGATGATATACTAAATGGGTCAACAAATGAGGCTTTATGGATTGAGCTTAGAAATAAAAAAGGGGAAGTCACACTACTGGGAGTATACTAAAGACCTCCAAATAGTGAAAGGGAGATAGAAGAACAAATATGTAGACAAATTTCTGCTTGTAAGAACCAGAGGGCAATAATACTAGGAGACTTCAACTATCTTTATATCAACTGGGATTCAAATATTATAAGGGGCACTGAGGGAGAAAAATTCATGCAGTGTGTCCAGGAAATTTTTTTCAACCAATTAGTGACAAACCCAATGAGAGGAGATGCAATTCTAGACCTAGCCTTGGGGAACAAAGAAGGGCAAGTAGGCGAAGTGACAGTTGGCAACCATATCGAGGACAGTGATCACAATTCAGTTAGATTTAGCATTACCATGGAAAAGGACAGAGATAAGGCAGGAGTAAAATTCTTGAACTGGGGGAAGGCAAATTTTGCAGAAATGTGAAGGGACTTGGCTGAGGTGGACTGGACAGCACCGCTGGAGGATAAGACAGTGGAAAGCCAGTGGAAAGCACTAAAAAGCAAGATCCTAATTGTTCAAAGTAGACATGTCCCCTACAAAAATAAGAGTGGTACTGCCAAATCTAGACCCCCCTGGTTGTCTAGAGGAATACAGGGCAATATCAAACAGGAAAAGAAAGCATCGATAGGCACAAATAACTAAGCACTGCAGATAGCCTAGACAAATATAGGAAGTGCAGGGATGAAGTAAAAAAGGAAATAAGGAAATCAAAGAGAGGGCATGAAAAAAGATTAGCAAGTAAAGTTAAAGATAACCCAAAGATGTTTAACCAATACATTAATGCTAAAAGGTTAGTTAAGGAAAAAGTGGGACCTATCAGATGGAAACTTGTGTGTAGACATAGAGGCTGTGGGAAGGGTTTTGAATGAATATTTTGTCTCCGTGTTTACAAAGGAAAGGGAGGATGTAGATTTGGTAGTCCAGGATACTGGACGGAATAGTCATAAAGAGAGAGGAAGTACTCGAAGTGTTGAAATCCTTGAAAGTTGATAATTCACCACGACCAGATGGATTGTTTCCGAGGCTGCTGAAGGAAGTCAGGGAGGAGATAGCAGATGGTCTGAGGATGATTTTCCAATCTTCACTAGACACAGAGGAGGTACCAGAGGACTGGAGAAATGCAAACAAAGTTCCATTGTTTGAAAAGGGATCAAAGGAAATGCCAAACAATTATAGGCCAGATAGTATTACATCGGTGGTGAGCAAATTAGTAGAATCAATCCTGAGAGATAGGATTAACTGTTAAGCGGAAAGGCATGGACTAGTCAGGGATGGTCAGCATGGATTTGTGAAAGGAAGGTCTTGCCTCGCAAATTTGATTGAATTCTTTGAGGAAGTGACAAGAAGGGTTGATGAAGGTAGCACAGTGGATGGTGTGTACATGGATTTTAGCAAGGCATTTGACAAGGTCCCACATGGCAGATTGGTCAGTAAAGTAAAAGCCCATGGGATTCAGGGTAATGTGGCAAACTGGATAAAAGGTTGGCTTTGTAACAGGAAACAAAGGGTAATGGTCGATTGATGCCCTTGTGAATGGAAAGTTGTCTCAAGTGGTGTTCCACAGGGCTCGGTGTTGGGATCCTTACTGTTTGTGTTATATATTAACGATTTGGTCATGAACATTGGGGGGCACGATTGGGAAATTTGCAGATGACACAAAGATTGGCCGAGTAGTGGATAGTGTAGAGGATAGCCGTTATCTCCAAAACAGTGGAGTGGGCGGTAAAGTGGCAGATGGATTTTAACATAGAGAAGTGTGAGGTCATACATTTAGGGAAGTCAAACAGTTACAGGGATTACACAATAAATGGGAATATACTAAGAGGGGTAGATGAAGTGAGAGATCTTGGCGTACAAGTACACAGGTCCCTGAAGGCAGCAGTTCAAGTAGACAAGGTTGTACAGAAGGCATATGGAATTCTCTCCTTCACTGGCAGAGGTAAAGAATATAAAAGTAAGGAGATAATGTTGGAATTGTATAAAACACTGGTGAGGCCACACCTGGAGTATTGTGTGCAGTTCTGGTCACCACATTGCAGGAAGGACGTAATAGCTCTGGAGAGAGTGCAGTAAGAATGTTGCCAGGGTTAGAAAAGTGTAGCTACAAGAAGAGATTGGATAGACTGGGGTTATTTTCCTTAGAACAAAGAAGGCTGAGAGGTGACTTGATTGAGGTGTACAAAATTATGAGGGGAATAGATAGAGTGAACAGGATAAAATTGTTTCCCTTGGTGGAAAATTCTAGAACCAGGGGACATAGATTGAAGATAAGTGGCAGAAGGAGTAGGGGGGACATGAGGAAGAACTTTTTTTACACAGAGGCTGGGTGTCTGGAATTTGCTGCCCAAGTTGGTGGTAGAGGCAGAAACTCTAAACTCTTTTAAAAAGTACCTGGATCTGCACCTTAAGTGCTGTAAGCTGCAGGGCTATGGGCCGGGTGTAGGAAGGTGAGATTAGAAAGGGCACCTGCGTGTCCTTGGGCTAGCATGGACAAGACGGGCCAAATGGCCCCCTTCTGTGCTGTAACTTTTCTATGGTTCTATGGTTGTATATTATGGTTACTGCTACCTATGGGTGCCTTCACTCTGAGGTCATTAATTAATCCTGTCACATTACACAATACTAAATACAATATAACCTGCTCTCTGCTTGGCTCCATAATGTGCTGCTCAAAAAACTATCTCGAAAGCATTCTACAAACTTCATTCAGCTACTACTGCCAGTCTGATTTTTCCAGTTTATACGTAGATTGATATCACCCATGATTATTGCAGTCCCTTTATCACAGGCACCCAATATGTTTTCTTATAGACTTTGTCCGCCATTGTGCTTACTGCTAGCACTTGTGACTTATTTGCTCCACTATTCCTCACCTCCACCCAAACCGATTCCACATGCTGATCTCCTGAACCAAGGTCATCTCTAACTATTGCACAAATGCCATCCTTGATCAACAGTGCTACCCCTCCACCTTTACCTAGCTTCCTAGTCTTCTTGAATATCATATACCCCTCAATATCCAGGACTCAATACTTGTCATCCTGCAGCCAGGTCTCCATGATCGCTATCTGATCATATTTATTTACTTCAATGCGCGCTATCAATTTATTTACTTTGTTATGAATGCTACACACATTCAGATACAGAGCCTTTAGTTTTGTCTTTTTGGTATCATCTAGTCTTGATATTCGTGTATTCTTAGCTTTTATCACTCTGTCCCTTCCTGCTATTTTATGACCCTCGTTTCGCATAATACTATTATGGTCTCCTACTTTGAATCTACCCTTGATTTGCAACATCTACCCAATCTTGATCCCTTAGCCCTCTTGTTTAGTTTAAATCCCTCTCTATTTCCCTAGTTATGTGATTCACAAAAACGCACATCCCAGCATGGTTCAGGTATAGACCGACCCAATGGGATAGCATCCACTTTCCCCAGTACCTCACAAACTGGAACCCACTATTCCCATACCAGTCTTTGAGCCACGCATTCATCTCTCTAATCTTATTTGCCCTCTGCCAATTTACAGTTGGCTCAGGTGATAATCCAGAGATTATTACCTTTGAGGTTCTGCTTCTTAATTTGGTACCTAGCTTTTAATACTGACTATGCAGATCCTCCTTCTTTCCCCTGCCTATGCATTGGTATCTACATGGGCCATGGTGACTAGATCTTCCCACTCCTACTACAAGTTCCTCTCCAGCCCTGAGCAGATGTCCTGAACCCTGGGACTGGGCAGGCAACACAGCCGTCTGGACTCTTGCTCTTTGCTGCAGGGAACAGTGTCAATCCCCCTCTACTGTCCCCAACTTTCACTACATTCCTGTTTGCTCCTCCTGCTTGACCTGCTTCTGTACCACAGTGCCATGGCCAGCCAGCTCATCCACCTTGCAGTCCTCACTTTCGTCCACACAGGTTGTGAGCACCTCAAACCTATCTGACAATTACAATGTCTGATGCTCCTCCACTACTGTCTGTTCAGGCCCATTGCCTGCCTCACTGACAGTCATGTCCTCCTGTCCCTCACTGCTGACCAAAGAGACTACCCTATTCTAAGAGGCGTGATTGTCTTCTGGATCAAAGGGTATTTCTTCCCCTCTCATATGTTGTACAGCTTCTGCAGTTTGGCTTCCAGGTCAATAATTCTGATCTGGAATTCCTCAAGCTTCCAGACATGTTTGTCATGGATCACCTTGGCATCCAAAAGTGTCCACCTTCCACAGCTGCAACATGACACCTGTCCTGCCATTGTTACTTAT
The DNA here is from genome assembly GCF_017639515.1 of Carcharodon carcharias. NCBI lineage: Eukaryota > Metazoa > Chordata > Chondrichthyes > Lamniformes > Lamnidae > Carcharodon > Carcharodon carcharias. The sequence continues at coordinate 29,530,948 of NC_054472.1, read as the reverse complement.
GTTATTCAGTTAACTTAATATAATTACTCCCTTAATTAACTTAGAGCAGGAATTTTGCTGAGTGGGCGGGCGCGTGCCCGACCCAGTCGAGCATAAAATGATGCATAATGACGTCAGGCGAGCGTCCTGATGTCATCACACGCTCGTACAATATTTCAGTCGGCAAGCATGCGCTGGAGTTAGCAGTACACCCACTGACAGTTAAAAGACCTATTAAAGCCTTTAAATATTTCATTAAATGTTATTTTTTGCTGCTCTTTCAACCTTACGGTTGGCAGGCAGGCGAAAAAGCCAAGTGGCCTTTATGCTTTTTAGGAAACGTCATTCATGGGTGGGATGAGGTTTCCAACATCAATTAAAAATAAAATAAAAATTTTAACATTTCATTAAGAACAGAGTCACATGAGGGGACATGTTTCTTAACACCTTAAAATTCTTTATTCTTTATTTATAAAATTGTTCATCTCCCTGAGACAGCTCTGTGCATCAGAGAGCTTTTCCAGCACACACCCGTGGGGCCCACCTGATGAGGGAAAAATCCTGGCCTTAGAATATTTCCTGTGTATGCCACACCACTTCGCCCCATCTCCTTGTGTGCCCCTTACTGACCGTGCATTTTGAAAAGCCTGTCTCTTTTATAGACCCTCTGATGAGTCATTAGCTAGTTTAGCTTCCTGCTACAATAATTAATACCACTTGAACCAACTGCTTTTGGGTGATTGACAGATAATTGCCACTCCAGGCAGCTCTCTGTTTAAAAAATTAACCTAACTTACTTGAAAGTTAGCACTATATCAGATCTTGATTCTTAATCCATAGTTAAAACCTGAAAAGGCCTGACCAGAAATTATCACATGGACCTAATTCGCGACTCACTCAGCCTCCATCTGACTCGGATGTAGTCGCCTATCTCCCTACTGACCCCTTACTGATCTGGGTACAAAACTGAAGAATGGCCACTTGGGTTAAATACCATGCTGCTGGTCTACAATCATACTCCAGTGGCATCCGAATAGTAAGAGAGAACATTGGAAATCAAAGTGAGGAACTTTAGCCAAGCTCATCAGGTAAAGGCTACAGAGACTGCTGGTGCATCACCAATGGTAGTTTCAGTTTTTGGGGTAGCAGTTATGGCAGCATGAACTGCAGTAAATCATACTCACTGTGAACTCGCTGGAACAGAGGAGCAGCCATAGGTTGGGGTTGTGAGTGAATGTTGGATTGTACAGTCTTCCAGATTGCCAACGTGAATTTGTCATATTTTCTTCAAATTTAATATTTTACCACCCAGTGCATATCCATACATGGTGAAAGTCTGGATTTCATTAAGAGTTAAGCATTTTAAAAAATGTAGTTATCAAATAGCAGAAGCAATAATACGAAGTTTCTCTTTTCTAGTAGGATTAATTCAATTGTTTTATTTAACAAAGCAATGATATCCTGCAGATGGCGAAACCTTTATTGCATTTGATTCTGTTTTATACACAGGTCAAACGTATGACTGATCGAGATGTGAATTAAATATTAAAAAGCAACATTCTACAATTTTATTTGCTTATTATTTTGCAGCAGGTTGACTGGCATCTGGAAACAGTGAAAAGAAGGTGTTGCCATAGTGGTTTTGTCAATGGACTGGTATTCCAGAGACCCAGGGTGACGGCCTAGGACCCTGGTTTGAATCCCACCATGGTAGGTGGTGAAATTTGAATCCAATAAAAATCTGGAATTAAAAGTCTGATAATGATCACAAAAACATTGCCGATTGTTGGAAAACCCCATGTGGTTCATTAATATCCTTTAGGGAAGGGAATCTAGATGTGACTTCAGGCTCACAAAAATGTGGTTGACTCTTAAATGCCCTCCAAACAAGGGCATTTAAAGATGGATGCTAAATGCTGGCCTAGCCAGCAATGCCCACATCTCATGAATGAATTAAAAAAAAGGCCCTGGCCATTCTGGCCCGCTTTTCAGGAATTTGCCAGAGTGACAAGATAGTTGGCTGGATCTTGGCCATATGCCATGGATTCCAACATGGCTTGTTGGTGGCAGAAACACCTGCTCCAAACATCACCATTGACATAGGAAGGGAGAGGGGCCTGAAACAGGGGTTCTCTGATATTGGGGGCTTCCAAGTTGCAGGACCTCGGTGGGATCCAACATATGGTCAGCGGAGGTATACTTGATCAGGTGTTGCCTACCTTACTGGCTGGGGTGGAAATGCAGTCCACCTTGGAGTTCAGGCTGGGAGCAAGACTTGGAACCCCAAATTTATTTTCCGAAAGGAAGGCAGATCGATCTTCTTGCTTTGGGGGCCCTAAAACAGCCAACCGGACCAAGTGTGCCAGACTTTCCCACTGACCTTACATGCTGGATTCCTAGATATGCCTCTAACGGTATGGTGCTGGTTATTGGCAGAAAAATCAAACAATTTCTGCCTGACCCCAGGAAGTCCAGCAGGAGTGGAAGTTTCCAGCAGGCAAAGGCCAGCAATTATTCCGAGATGTGTCCCATTATGGATTTTCAGAGTTCAAGTGTGACATATACTAAATACTAGTACAAAGATCAATGGTGAGATCCTGGAAAATATGGACCATTTTCTAAACCTTGGGAGCCTCCTCTCAACGAAGGCAGACATGCATGACAAAATTCAGCATCGCCTCCAAAGTGCCAGCTCAGCCTTCGGCAACTGCGGAAGAACATATCTGAGGACCAGGATCTCAAATCTGAGACTACAGTCATGGTTTACTGGGAAGCAGTGATCCCCGCACTTCTATATGCTTCGGAGGCTTGGACAACCTACAGCGTGTACCTCAAAGCACTGGAAATGTGCCATCTTGTGGTTCCACAAGATCCTTCAAATTCAGTGACAAGAAAGGCGGCCCAATAGCAGTGTCCTCTCCCAAATCAACATGCTCAGCCTCGAGGTGTTGATCACTCAAAATGAGCTCCACTTGGGAAGGACATGCTGTTTGTGAGCCCGATTCGGCCTTGGCAGGGAACTCCCAGGAGGACAGCGGAAACACTTTAGGGATGTCCTCAAAGTATTTCTGAATAAGTCAAGCATTCCCATAGGCTCATGCGAGTCCTTGGCCTTTGACCAACTGAACAGAGAAGGTTCATTCTGGAAGGGACTGAGCACTTTGTCGGGAGCATGCAGAGGCAGATTCGAGGCATCAGAGACAGCGCACAAACATCCAAGCAACTCATCTACCTGCCCCTTCAAAAACCACCTACCCGGCATGTGGCAGAGTCTGAACATCATGCATTGGACTGAGCAGCCATCTCAGAACCCATAAAAGTGGAAGCAAGGTATCCTCAATCCTGCAGGACTGCCTGAGATGATGAAGACTATCATAAATAGCCAGTAAATATATTCTAGAAAATAGAAAAAAGCACAATGCAAAGTGATGAATAATTGACAAATATTATCTTAGCTAGGCTGGAAGAGGGTATTAAAAAAACAGGTAAATAGAACAGCCCCAGGATGGAATAGGGTGAAGTAGAATGTTAAAAGGAATCATTGGCATGAAAATGGAGGATAGGATTAAGGTCTAAAGTTGTCAAATTCATTGGAGATGAATTTCCTTGAAATAATTTTTGAATAGTCACATGGTAGTACAGAACTTGAGTATTGCTGAAAATACAGACGTGCTGTCAAAGCTTTTCATCTTGCAAACACCAGGACAGATTTGAAAGAATACCAAATTTCAAAGGGAACAACAATTTTTACTGCATGAGATGAGGGTGCTTATTGGTTGGAATGTGGACTGTGATTGTCATTGCCATGAAGAATGTAGCAGTTCACAGCCCAACTTTTGTTTAAGTTGAATTGACCAATATACCAATCAGTCTATCCACTGGATTTACTGCACATTGCGCCGCACCCCCCCCCCCCACCCCCACCCCCAACCACCCCATCACCACCAACCCCCCACCCCGCCCCACCTTCAAACCAGTAAGCAGGGGAGCATAAAATCCAGCCCGATGTCACAACTGTGTTATTCCTATTGCAGCTTTTGTGTGGAAATGGTCACCGACTCTTCCGCTATCCATGTGAGGATGCGGCAACACTCTCTCTCAAATGCACCATAGTATCTCCAAAAACACTCCATAGGAATTTCAGACGCTTTCTAATAGAAAAATTTCCATATTTTTTTTCTACCTACAGTCAGGATGCTCTAAATAACAGGACTGCTGGGCCCATCTTACTGCTCCGTGCTTCTTTTTTTCAGGAGCATACAGCACAGGCAATGTCAGGACCTGCTTTGTTGAATTTTGGTATCCTAGAATCACATCAGCCAATTGGACTTTTTGATGTCAAGATAGCGCCAAGTCAACATGGTCCTGCATACACAGAGTATGCGGTCATATTGATGAAGAATGCCACTTTGACCTAGGGTGCTGCCTGCCCCTAGAGAAATAAGGTAGGCCTGTATAATGTTGCTCAGTGTGAAGAATTATGCAGCCTTAGACTTCTGAAAAATGATGAGAGGTGTAAAATGAGTAGATTCAGTTCTCAGCAGATCCTGTTTGCAAAATCCAATTTTACAGCTTCATACTTGCTGCTGTTAACGTAAGAGCAGATACAAAGTAAGCATTGCAGTGAAAACTGTCCAGATGTGATTCTAGATTTTTATTAATAAAATTTATTAAAGAAAATACCACAGCCATTACTTATGATGTAATAACATCCCATGGACAAGAACTTGGGAGCACATTTCTGTTTACCAGTTTGGCAATGATTGATAGTGAATATACGAACACATTTCGACTTAAACTGAAGTCATTTTGTTTTTCTATGAATTTTGAGAAGGGACCAAAACAGTTGCAGCAAACATTCTGTGTTCATTACTAGTCAAAGATATTATTCATGTGTTTTGCCATCTAGAAATATATTGGAAAGCACTAATGAAATAGATGGGCTTGCCACAGAGTTGTGGAGATAATATTATCCTACTTTCCCTTAGCACAACCATGGTCCAACATATTTCATCATATATTTACATCTCATATGTTATTCAATGAAGTGAATTCATATTTTTGATGAAAACTAGGGAAAGTATGGAAGTGAGAACATTGATGACAATTTTATCAATTTAGCATTCAGGTTACTTGACAAATGAGCGTGACACAGCACATGGATATTTAAAATGTATACAAGTCACAAATATTCCAACAGGTTGTTGGAAAACAAATATGCATAACCCAATTCTTGCCCCAGACAGTGGTATCATATATAGCAGAGAGCTCATACCGAGAAACACCAACATCCTGAAGCGGAGAGGTCTGACTACATTAAATCACTGGTAGTTTAAAGCTGTCACACAAAACTAAATTGCATTTTGTGTTTTATTGTAGAAAGTAATAGCAATCTGAGAGGAAGTTACAGGCAGCAGGATCGTGTAATGTAGATGAACTATCTGGACTTGTGGTTTATTTTACCATCTGAAACATCTAATTGTCCTCTGCTAAGCTCTCCTAGTTGGGTGGATTTGCACAACTGTGTTGAATGTTAAAGAACAGCTAATATTTCTATATTATTTCAACAGATGAATGTTGCAGGTCATCAGTTTGTAACATATTAACTTAAGATGAAATAAACTGAGCTCCATGACTGCAGATTGTAAACATGCAGGTAAATAATAACAATTAATTTCAGAATATTAGATAAAGCTGCATTCATGGTATTTTTCCAATTGAAAGTGAAATTAGATAATGCTAAAAGATGCTGACCATTCCAGAAAGATATTAAGGAAATAAATTACAGATAAATAAAATGTGAAAAACTATCTGGCTGTATGGTAATAATAAAACACTTCCTTTTCTTACTTATTTATATAGATTCCCGCTGTTTTTATCCAATGCTTTTCCCTTCTTCCCTGGAATTAGTGACTCATGTTGGGAGATAGGGTTTCATTTCACATTTCCACTTGGGAACTACAAGCATAGGAGGTGTGGTTTGAAGAATCAGAGCTATAATATTGCAGTCCTATTGCCAGTCTCTGCCACATTTAACTGCAGCTTTTCCACTGTAAGTGTAGGATAAAACTTATGGGGCAGGATTTTCCTATTGGTGAGCGGAGGGCGGGTCTCCTTTGCTGATGTGTAAAATGACACACGGTGACATCGGGCGGAACTCCCGACGTCACAGCGCCCCATTTAAATTTTCAGGTAGGCGGGGGCGCAGCAAAATCAGCTGTGTGCCTGCCAACCTGCCAATGGCCAACTGAGGCCATTGACAGAGTCATTAAAGTAATTAATGGACCTGCTTGTCCAACCTTAAGGTTGGCGGGCAGGCCAGGAGCCCTGGCGGGAATTAGAAAAAGCATGAAACCTCATCCACAGGCGGGATGAGGTTTCATGTAGGTTTTAAAACATTTAATTAAAGCTTTTTTAAAAATTATGAACATTTCCCAACTCTTGTGACAGTGTCACATGAGAGGACATTTTAGGGATTTTTTAAAAATATTTCTGACAAGAGAGGTGATCTCCCTGATGCTGCACTTAGCCTCAGGGAGATGAGGGCGCTCTTTCACGTGCATACGCAAAAGAGCGCACTCTAAGGTTGAGGGATTCCCCCCCGCAAAGTGCTTCCGTGTGGATGTCACGCTGGGTGGGCCTTAAAATGATGCTGCGCCCCCAATTTTAACTTCTCCGACGGGGGGAAAATCCAGCCCATAGTTCTATTGGAAGCCCTTGGTATTTAATCCAAATGGCTATTTGTCAAGCAGAAATTTTAGACAGTTGAGAGCTTGCAGCCGGTTTAATAAAGAGAACAATATAGCTGAACCAGATAGCACTCACATAATGTCTAAACCGGCATACCTTCTGGAAAGAGTCACTGGTTGGCAATCAAGAATGGGAAACTGGTTTTACCTCTGGCTACCTCATGGAAATTGAAACCAATATTGGTACCAGCCACCATTACTTCATCCTTTCCCTCATTTGTGCCACAGCAATTCTAGTTGAAACTCTAATTCTTTTTCTTAGTCTTTGACAAGTTGAATCCATAAGGCCTGGCTTGAACATGGGACAGGATTTTGACCAGATGTCAGTCCACATGACATCGAAGGAGCGAGTCCAGGCGATTGTAACTCCCAGGGCCCATTTTAATGTGATTGATGCCTCACCCATCTGATCACCTCAGGAAATGGGCAGGCCATTTCCACTGCACAATTTCTCGCAGGGCTGCCAAGGAATTCTTAAAGCAGAAATGCATCTCTTAAAAGCAAGTTTGCATTTCATGCTGTTAAATTCCTTCGTGGGCAGAATTGTTAATGCTGTAATGAGCTGTGTGGCTACACCCACGGGTTTCAGATGCCTCCCTGGAGGTCTTGGGGGCCGAGGCCAGGACAAGGGGGGAGGAACCCCAAAACCCATTGGAGCACACCCAGTGTGACTATGTACCAGCAAACAAAGCAAAATAGTGCAGATTCTGGAAAAAATGAGTAGGTCTGTGGAGAGAGAAACAGATCTGACATTTCAGGTTAGATGATCTTTTATCAGAACTGGCTATATAGCAGGTCTGAACAAAGGTGACTGAGTAGATTAGTGCCAGCAGCAGTGACCCTAGGACCTGGAGCGTAGAATGAGTTTAATGATCTCACAAGTAGCAAGGTTGGCAACACTCCTTTCACCCTTTCCCCTGTCATCCCAGCGCATCATTCAGTATACATTTAGAGGGATACAATGCTATTTCTCTCTTCCTCACTGCAGAGACACTTCCTTTTTCCTTTGCTTACTTCAATAACAGCATTGGCTTCCCAGCATGACTTCCTCACAGCAGGTGCTGCATACCTAGATTGACATTCAGTAGTTGCCTGTCTTCATTCCATCACTTCTTCTCCAGCTTTCGACAGCTACAAAACATGCACAGGTCCTATAAATCTCCATTTACCAGCCATTCAGTAACTTACTCCGTCTCTTTCTGCAGGACAAGATGGTACATAATGCAGGCATACTTGTGGGGAAGAGTACCTGATAACAGTCCTCTGGAATGGGAAGCTCTGGAGATTAGAGGCACAGAAAAAGTCATGAACATTGAAGAAGGTGAGGCAGGTGGTGTATGTGAGCAGCATATTACATGTAACTTTTTATTCACCTCAGCAAATATTCAGTACGCTTCATAACTTCAAGCTGCATTTTGAAGACTGTCGCTTGATAAAGTGCAGCCTCTGAATACCATCCAAACTCTTATCCATGGTCACATTCTGCCAAATCCTACTCAATATCCGGACCCTGCTGAAGAAGGTACAGACCAGCCATGATCTAATTTTGAATGGCAGAACAGCCTTAAGGGACTGTATGGCCATTCCTGCACTTTTGTTTCTAAGACAGTTCTGAGCTACTCTGGGAAAAACGGTCAGGGAAATCCTCTGATAGAAACATAACTTCTTCAGGAACAACTAAACCTGGTGACAAGCAAGATCATAGCCATAAGGTGACCAGGGAAAATGACCTTTTCTAATATAGTTAAGCAGGAGTGCTTCACTGAAGCCCTCTCTGGATCTCCACTTCCCTGTCTTCCCTCCTGCTCCCCTGATTGTGATTGCCTTCTGAACTCCCAATAGCACTTATTGTGATGCTGGGACCATTGCCTTGGGTCCCTAGTGGCAACTTCCCCTACTATGCAAAATCCTGCTCCTGACCACTGACCTCCTCCTCACTTTTGCCAGGTTTACCTTGGAGTCAACCATAGATCATTTAACTGAGGTCCAGTAGTTAAAGTCTCTTTAGCTTCACTCTGAGGGGTGCTTTTTTGTTTGTTCACCCACTGCAGCCTTTGCCTCAGCCTCTGCATATCACCCTTGTATCTGTAGGGCATTTAACATGAAAAGAAATCCAAAACTTTGTTTTTAGCCATGTTTGAAAAACAATGGACTTTCTGCTGAACCAAAAATGATGGCTGATACAAGTCACATGACCACAGGACTGGCCCTTTGTTCTGGGAGCTATCACCAGGAGTTATAAGAAAAAAATAATTCCTCCCTCAACCTACAAAATTTCGCAACTCATTGTACAGAACCCTTGTAATCAGCGAGAACAGAGGAAGTGCCGATGAACTGGCTCCCCAACCCGAACCATCAATATAGAGAGAGATTGAAGCTTGCAGAGCTGCTAACAGGCTCATCTCATACCTGGGACTGTCCAGGTTCATGTCAAAAGGGGACCATTGAGGAAACAATGGAGTTCTGGCCAGAAGCACAGAAACTAATTGTTAAGCTGCAATTAACCATTACTGGGCCATGTCACATGACCAAAGTCTCTGGCCTTTTGGACAGTTTTGAATATGACATCTTTGGTCTCGTTGGCAGGCTGCTGTTTTAGCATCAGCTGGAAATGACACCGGCAGCCCGGCTGCACAAGCAGCCAATTACCATCCCTCAACTCCTTGGTGCCTGTTTGATTTTATAAGTCTCTGATTAATGCCTGCCAAGCGGTGTCAGCATAGAAAGCCCATCATGCTGCAGCACCATTCATTTCAAGGATTTTTGTGTTGTCGTCTCCAACCAGAAACTCATCAGGACTGAACTCCTCTGGACTTCAACTTCTCGGTCTCTGGAAATCATATGAACAAATATGCATTTCTGTGGTTTTTGTACTGTTAATATCCATAGTTGTAAAACTCTTTTATCTATCCCCCGCCTTACTAAGTGCGTGCAGTGGAGTGGGAAGCTGTGAATGCTCCTCCCATAATTATTGGGAACATAGGAACAGAAGTAGGGCATTCAGCCATCAAACCTGCTCCGCCATTCTAAAGGATCATGGCTGATCACCCACATCAATACCTTTTTCCCACACTATCCCCATATCCCTTTATGTCATTGGTATTAAGAAATCTGTCAATCTCTGCTTTAAACATACTCAATGACTGACCTTCCATAGCCCTCTGGGATAGAGAATTCTAAAGTTTCACAACCCTCTGAATAAAATAATGGTTCCTCATCATTTTCCTAAGTGGCTTCCCCCTTATCTTGAAATTGTGTTCCCTGGTTCTAGTCTCCCGAACCAGGGGAAATACCTTACCTCCATCTACCCTTTGGTCCCTTTAACTATTTTGTAGGTTTCAATGAGATAACTGCTCATTCTTCAAAACTCTAGAGAATACAGGGTTAGTTTCCCCAATCTCTCTTTATAGAACAGTCCCAGCATCCCAACAACAAGTCTAGTGAACATTTGTTGCACTCCCTCTGTGGCAATAATATCTTTCTTAAGGTAAGGGGGGCCAAAACTGCACAGAATACTTCAGATGCAGGCTAACCAAGATTCTACACAATTGAAGCAAGACTTTGCTGCACCTGTACTCAACCCTCTTGTGATAAAAGCTCACATACCATTTGCCTTCTGAATCGCTTATTGCACCTACATGTTAGCTTTCAGTTATTTATTGACAAATATTTTTGCACATGTACACTTTCTAATCTCTCACCATTTAAGAAATACTCTGCGCCTCTGTTCCTCCTACCAAAGTGGATAACCTCACATTTTTCCAAATTATATTCCATCTGTCATGTTCTTGCCCACTCACTAAGTCTGTCCAAATCCCTTTGAATTCATTTTGTATCTGCCTCAGAACACACATTCTCACGTAACTTTGTGTCATCTGTGAACTTGGAAATATTACATTTGGTTCTCACAGCCAAATCATTGATAGATATTGTGAACATCTGGGGCCCAAGTACTGATTCTTCTGATACCCCACTAGTTACAGCCTGCTAATGTGAGAATGACCTGTTTATTCCTACTCTGTTTCCTGCCTGTTAACCAATTCTTAATCCATATCCAGTATATTACCTCCTATCTCATGTGTTTTAATTTTGCTAACCAACCTCCTGTGGGGGAGTTTATCAAAAGCCTTCTGAAGACCCAAGTACACTACGTCCACTGATTCCCCTTTATCAATTCTGTTAGTAACATCCTCAAAAAACTCCAACAGGTTTGTCAAACATGATTTTCCTTCCACATATCCATGTTGATCCCAAACAGATCATTATTATCCAAATGCCCATTTATCACATCTTTTATAATGTATTCTGTATTTTGCCTATTACTAGGGAAACAGGCTAACAGGTCTGCAGTTCCCCATTTTCTCTCTCCCTCCCTTCTTAAATAATACAGTAACATTTGCTGTCTTCCAATCTGCAGGAATTGCTCCAGAATCTATTGAATTTTGGAAGATGATCACCAAAGCATCCACCATCTCCATAGCTTCCTCTTTCAGCACTCTGGGATGTAGAATATCAGGTCCCAGGGGCTTGTCAACCTTTAGTCCCATTAATTTTTCCAATACAACCTTCTTACTAATACTAATATCATTGAATTCCTCATTCTCCTGAGTCCTTTGGATCTCTAATTCTGGGAGATTTCTTGTATCTTCCTCAATGAAGACAGATACAAAGTAAGCACTTAGCTTCTCTGCCATTTCTCTATTCCCATTATAAATTATCCTGACTCTGCCTGAAATGGACCAACATTTGTTTTAGCTAAACATTTCCTTTTTACTTACCTATTAGTAAACTGGATTACACAAACCGTGAGTTTGGGAAAACACGCAACTTTAAAAATAATTCAAAACATCTTCTGTTTATAGACAGCTGTTGAGAGGAAAGAAGTATAGTTTGCCTGTCTCTCCTGTCCATAGGACACCTAAGTTACAGTAAGGCATACAAAGTTCATCATTGATCATATATATGCTAGCTGTCAGCTATTTAACCCTTCTGTCAGCTTGTTCATGGATCATAGGAAAAAGTAGCATTTCCCACCATATTTGGAGTTAGTAAATATTAACTAACCTAATAGATTAAAAACATAGGATTAAATGGTGTTCCCCCCTGTTACAAAATCCATGTGTCACTTAGATCTTTTAGGCAGTTTGCCTCCACTGGCCCAATCAGTAATTCATTCCATGTATTAGTTACTGTTTATTTGCTGCTTCGAACATCTGCCTTTTGTCTCACTGTCATGTTTCATTTGAAATCATGTTCCAGATTTACCTTTTCTATACTGTTAACTATATCATACATGTCAATGAGCCCACCATCAACACCACCACCCCCCCACCCCGCCTCCCCCACCACCACACCCCCACTCTTGGTTGCCTAATTTCATGGAAAAATAGCCCAAACTTTTTCCAATTTCTTCAGTCATGTGTTTCTTCTCCGTAGTCCCACTATTATCCCAATATGCTCCTTGTGTCTTGGTGACCAACACATGAAGTAGCATTCAAAATCTGGTCTCATCAGAGCACTATGCACTCTAAGGATTGCTTGTGCTCTATTTTAAGGACATAAGAACATAAGAAATAGGAACAGGAGCAGACAATTCACCCCTTCAAGCCTGCTCCACCATTCAATAATATCATGGCTGATCTGTTTGTGTTTTGAATTCCACATTCCCATCTACCCCCAATAACCTTTGATTCCCTTGCCTAACAAGAATCTACATAACCCTGCCTTGAAAATATTTAATGGCTTCCACCATTGTCAAGGTTTTGGTGATACAGTTCAGCATACTATTTAATTCTTTGATTGCCAATCCACAATAATTTTGTATTTGATTGACCAGAGCACAAGTACTCCTAGTTTCTATTAACTCTACCCCTAACTATTTAAATATTGACAGAACATGAATAATGCTTGCCTTTCTTCCTGTTGCTGTACTTTACACTTGTCCGTGTTAAATTTCAACACTCACTGTTCTGCCCACTTACAGATTATTAAGCAATTCATCCTTGACTACCTCTCAAACCCAACCCCAGACTAATTTAGTATAGTTTGCAATGTTGACTTAGTTATTATCGATCTTCTGAATTAATCATTAATGTAAATTAGAAACTGTAAGAGAGCAAACACCAATCCATGGGCAGTTCCACTCAACCTTTTCTCAAGTGTTTGGCTCAGAAATTGCTGGAGCAACCCATCTTGTGGGGAATGTCATAAATTAGATATTTTTCCTTACCTTTCAGCTCATATTATTGCTGGAAGTGTGAGCTGGCATCGGCTTGAGAATGTCAACGGGGCATCTGGTACCTCCTGAATGTCCTACCCAATGGGCTAATTCCTTAAGGGCAGAGAAAAAAGTGGTGAAATAGGAAATTCAGTAGATGAGAGTCAGACTAAAGCCAGAAAGGAAAAATAAGAAAACAGCTTAAAAATTTAAACCTCGAATTAAAAAAGAATCTAGTGACAATATACTGGGAACAAGCTCCCTGGTTTCAATTGTTCACTTTTTGGCCTTCCAAGTGTGAGCGGCATTGCAGGAACATAAATCACACCATTAACAGTGTCCATATGACATGAATTAGTGCCCCAAATGGTTGGGGTAAGATTCATTCACATTTATGTTGCAAGTGCAATAACCTCTTGTAACTTATGGGGATATAGACAATGAGATTCCATCTTTGAAAGAAAATATAAATGCTGGCATTTATATTGCAGCTTTCTTGACCACTGGAACCCCGAAGCACCTTACAGCAAAGAACAATTTAAATTACAGTCACTGTTATAGTGTAAGAAGGAGCTAGGAGTGGAGAGATGTAAATCATCCAGCAATTTATGGTGATTCACAACTCACATGTATCCTATTCCTCATCGTAAACTGCTGTTTTTTTTCATTCACTAAATATGGCCTTTTCTACAATTTCTGAAATTTTATGTTTCTCAGCAACACCCAGGGCCAACTTGCAAGATATTTGTGCTTCTTACAGTTTTCTACAGCTGTTATACTTCCCTAAATACAAAGTGATGTTTAACAAAACCTCAAATCCCTGCTTCTTTTTCTCTTCAGTTCATACTGATAAGAGTTTGCGTACAATGCAGCAATAATCACTTGTGATCTCATGTGCAACTTTCTGAGGGCATGACCTGATTCCGTTTCTGCTAATAAGTTCAGTTTCAGTACTGGGCACGGATTAAATGAAAAGCAGTCTGCTGACAGAAAGAAGAGTATCAGATATTACAATCAGGCAACATGCCATGTTGGAAGCAATCTCAATAATAATACACGTAATTAACTCAGTCTCAGCTGCTTCCACTTCGTATACTTAGCTTACCATAGCAAGCTGAATCAAATAAACACTTCTGTTTGACACAAATAAACATCTTCCTTTGGTGCCAGGCATTCGACTTGTTAAAAACAAAAACAATAATACCTGGAAAAACTCAGCAGGTCTGGCAGCATCTGTGGAGAGGAATACAGTTAATGTTTCGAGTCTGAATGACCCTTCAACAGAACTAAGTAAAAATAGAAAAGAGGTGAACTATAAGTTGGTTTAAGTGTGGCGGGGGGGGGTGGGGGACAAGGAGAGCTGGATAGAGGGCCAGTGATAGGTGGAGATAACCAAAAGATGTCATAGACAAAAGGACAAAGAGGTGTTGAAGGTGGTGATATTATCTAAAGGAATGTGCTAATTAAGGGTAGAAAGCAGGACAAGCAAGGTACAGATAGCCTTAAGCTTGGCCTAAATAGCCAAGTGGTTATGGTACTGGGTTTGTAACCCCAAGATCAAGAGCTCAAATCTCACAATGGCAAAACTATGAAACAATGTAACTTCATCTGAAACAGATGGAAAAAAAAACATGTTTGCCGGATATCCCTGGAGAGGGAGCACGCGGTGTCTGCTGGCACTCTCGAGGCCTTCCGTGCTCGGTGGGCACCGCGGGGACTGGGGTGTTTTGTTGACCCCTTTACTCACATTTTGATTTAAAGTTTGTAAGTTTCCTTTAAACTTTGTTCTTGGTTTTACAGCTGACCTGAATTAGGGGCTGTGCCTGATTTATCCCAATTTTGTTGATTTGGTTTTCATTTAAAAGATTATCAAGAGTTCAAATCTCACAATGGCAAACTATGAAACAATGTAACTTCATCTGAAACAGATGGAAACAGGTTTGTACTCGAAAGAGTTACAGATAGCCCTAGTGGGGGTGGGGTGGGGTGGGGTGGGGTGAAGGAATCGAAAAAGGCTAAAAGGTAGAGATAAAACAATGGATGGAAATACATTTAAAAATAACGGAAATAGTTGGGAAAAAAAATCTATATAAATTATTGGAAAAAACAAAAAGGAGGGAGAAAATCGGAGAGGGCTGGGGATGGAGGAGAGAGTTCATGATCTAAAATTGTTGAACTCAATATTCAATCCGGAAGGCTGTAAAGTGCCTAGTCAGAAGATGAGGTGCTGTTTCTCCAGTTTGCGTTGAGCTTCACTGGAACAATGCAGCAAGCCAAGGATGGACATGTGGGCATGAGAGCAGGGTGGAGTGTTGAAATGGCAAGCGACAGGGAGGTCTGGGTAATGCTTGCGGACAGACTGAAGGTGTTCTGCAAAGTGGTCACCCAGTCTGCGTTTGGTCTCTGCAATGTAAGGAAACCGCACTGGGAGCAACAAATGGTTAAGGCAAGTGCAAGTGAAATGCTGCTTCACTTGAAAGGAGTGTTTGGGCTCTTGGACGGTGAGGAGAGGGGAAGTAAAGGGGCAAGTGTTGCACCTTCTGCGGCTGCATGGGAAGGTGCCGTGGGAGGGAATTGAATTGTAGGGGGTGATGGGGGAATGGACCAGGGTGTCTCGGAGGGAACGATCCGTGTGGAATGCCACCAGTGGGGTGAAGAGAAGATGTGTTTGGTGGTGGCATCATGCTGGAGTTAGCGGAAATGGTGGAGGATGATCCTTTGAATGCGGAGGCTGGTGGGGTGATAAGTGAGGACAAGGGGGACCCTATCATGTTTCTGTGCCTGTCTCTTTATGGGGTATGTGGAACATTCCTTGTTCCAGTCCTACTTCGGCCCCCTCCCACAACTCTTTCTCCGGTACATCGATGATTACTTCAGTGCTGCTTCATGTTCTCGTCTGGACCTGGAAAAATTTATTAATTTTGCTTCCAATTTCCACCCCTCCATCATTTTCACATGGTCCATCTCTGACACTTCCCTTCCCTACCTTGACCTCTCTGTCTCAATTTCTGGTGATAGACTGTCCACCAATATCTATTACAGGCCTACCAACTCCCACAGCTACCTCGACTACAGCTCCTCACACCCCGCTTCCTGTAAGGACTCCATCCCATTCTCTCAGTTCCTTAGCCTCCGTTGCATCTGTTCTGATGATGCCACTTTCAAAACCAGTTCCTTTGACATGTCCTCCTTCTTCCTTAACCGAGGTTTTCCACCCACGGTGGTTGACAGGGCCCTCAACCGTGTCCAGCCCATCTCCCACGCATCCGCCCTCACACCGACTTCTCCCTCCCAGAAACATGATAGAGTCCCCCTTGTCCTCACTTATCACCCCAACAGCCTCCGCATTCAAAAGATCATCCTCCGCCATTTCAGCCAACTCCAGCATGATGCCACCACCAAACATATCTTCCCTTCACACCACCACCCCCCTCCCCCCGGCAGCATTCCGCAGGGATCGTTCCCTCTGAGACACCCTGGTCCACTCCTCCATCACCTCCTACACTTCAACCCCCTCCCACGGCACCTTCCCATGCAACTGCAGGAGGTGCAACACCTGCCCCTTTACTTCCCCTCTCCTCACCGTCCATGGGCCCAAACGTTCCTTTCAAGTGAAGCAGCATTTCATTTGCACTTCACTTAATTTAGTCTACTACATTTGTTGCTCCTGATGGGGTTTCCTCTACGTTGCAGAGACCAAACGCAGACTGGGTGACCGCTTTGCAGACCTTCCGTCTGTCCGCAAGCATTACCCAGACCTCCCTGTTGCTTGCCATTTCAACACTCCACCCTGCTCTCTTGCCCACATGTCTGTCCTTGGCTTGCTGCATTGTTCCAGTGAAGCTCAACGCAAACTGGAGAAACAGCACCTCATCTTCTGACTAGGCACTTCACAGCCTTCCGGACTGAATATTGAGTTCAACAATTTTAGATCATGAGCTCTCTCCACCATCCCCGACCCCTTTCCAATTTCCCCCCTCCTTTTTGTTTATTCCAATAATTTATATAGATTTTTCTTTTCTCACCTACTTCCATTATTTTTAAGTGTATTTCCATCCATTGTTTTATCTCTACCTTGTAGCCTTTTTCAATCCCTTCCCCCCCCCACCCCACCCCCACTAGGGCTATCTGTACCTTGCTCATCCTGCTTTCTACCCTAAATTAGCACATTCCTTAGATAATATCACCACGTTCAACACCTCTTTGTCCTTTTGTCTATGACATCTTTTGGTTATCTCCACCTATCACTGGCCTTCTATCCAGCTCTTCTTGTCCCACCGCACCCCCCACCCCCCCCACCACCCCCACTTAAACCAAATTATATTTCACCTCTTTTCTATTTTTACTTAGTTCTGTTGAAGGGTCATTCGGACTCAAAATGTTAACTGTGTTCCTCTCCACAGATGCTGCCAGACCTGTTGAGTTTTTCCAGGTATTTTGTTTTTGTTTGGAATTCCAGCATCCACAGTTTTTTGCTTTTATTCAACTTGTTAAGGAGGTTTCATGTAATCGATCCAGGAATCAATACATGCACTCAGAACTGAAACAACTTCATACCACTGACTGTTACATAGCCAATGAAAGAGAGAGGTGGAAAGTGTATACAAACAGGTCAAAGCCCCAAGTTTCAAGTTGCACTGTAATTATACAGGCATGCTATCCTGTACGTTGACAATTAAACTCATATCAGGTTAATCTTCTAGAGACAGTTACTTCCCCATCAATCCTTACTTGTCACAAGGACATTGTGAGCCAGTAAGGAGTCGAGCTGCTCACAACTTTTACACCTGACCATATCACCAACATCGGATCTTCAACTGACAACTTTTCCCCTCTCATTGTCCACTTCAGAACATTGGCCTTGACTTGTACACCTTATTCATCTGCAAATAGGTCGAATAGTTTAATTACAATGTTTTTCTAATATTTTGAAGTATTGTATCACGCCAATGTTTCCTCACGAATCTTAAACATTATGGGCCTATTTCAGTTAAGAGTGAAAGCATGAGCTAAATTAGTGCTTTGATACGAAGGCATTTAGTTTTAAAGTCGATCTAGTTTTAGCCTGCAATTTTGGAGCTAATTGCTGATTATCATGATTTAAACTGTATCAGGGACAAATTGAATGAATTGTAGGCAGTAAATCAAATTAGAGGGCGTTGTGGTATACTTTAAGAGACATTTCTAAAACTGCTGTGCATCACCACACAGATTGGTCATAACTTCTGGTAAAGGGTCAACTGAGCCGGATTGCCACTCTGCTTGTAGTTACTTACCTTGAAATCAAGCCTTTCCTGCCTCACCCAACCTGCTGACTCAGGCTGGGTGACATCTGTGTAGTGCAGAGCACTCCAGGGGCCTGCAGTCGAGGGCAGCTTAGTTGCAGGTAAGTAAACTGTGCCCCCTTTTTATGGCACTAGCTGCCATGAACCAGGTATGTTTAAAGGTCCAGCGAAGTTTAAAACTAAAACGGGCCTGGGAACATAGGAAAAGGAGAAGGCCATTCATCCTGTTGAGCCTGCTCCACCATTCAATCTGATCATAGCTGATTGAACGCTTCAATGCCTTTTACCCACATTATCTCCATAACCCTTTACTTTATGGTTAATCAGAAATCTATCAATCTCTACCTTAAACATACTCAACGACAGTGCTTCCACGGCCCCCTGGGGTGGAGAATTTCAAAGATTCACGACCCACTGAGTAAAGATGTTTCTCCTCATCTCAGTCCTAAGGGCTTCCCTCTTATTTTGAAATTGTGCCCCGTGGTTCTAGATACCACAACCAGAGGAAACATCTCACCTGCATCTACCCTGTCTATTCCTTTAACTATTTTGTAGATTTCAATGAGATCACCTCTCATTCTTCAGAACCCTAGAGAACACAGACCCAGTTTCCCCAATCTCTCTTTATAAGACAGACCCGCCATTCCAGGAACAAGTCTGGTGAACCTTTGTTACACTCCCTCTATGGCAATAATATCCTTTCTGAGATAAGGGGACCAAAACTGCACACAGTATTCCAGATGCAGTCTAACCAAGCTTCTATACAAATGAGGCAAGTCTTCACTACTCCTCTACTCAGGGAGGGGGGAATTGATTTGGCTTGGGCCTGGGGGTGGAGTGGGAGTTGAGTCAAGTCTGGCCAAGCCTTGTTGGGGAGGTGGGGAGTCGGGTCAGGTTAGGCCTGTGTGGGTGGGGAGGCAGGAATCAGGCTGAGAGAGGGCAGAGTTCAGAAGTCGGGCCTGGTGCTGGGGAATCGGGTTGGGCCTGGGGTTGGGGGTTGGGGGCAGTCTCTCAGGTGGACTCTGACCTGAGCAAAGCTGGGGAGTCAGGAGTCGGGTTGGGCCTGGTGGCGAGGTTAGTTGGATGATATTGGTGGGGGTAGGGAGTCCATTGGGGGGGTCAGAAGGGGTAGTATAGGGATGGTTCTGGAGGGGTGGGGGTGTGTCCCATGGAGGGGGGTGCGGATAGTCAGGTTGGTAATGGTGGGGTGGGGGTGGGGGGGGGGGGTGGCGGCGGGGAGGCCCGTGGGGGAGCAGGCGGAGTTCCATGGAGGGTTGGGGTGGGTCAGTGCTGTAGTTACCCAGAAGAAAGAAGTCATTTTAATTCTTCTAACTTTTTCTGGGTAATTAATGCTGTAACACAGTCGGAGCCATCCAAAGGTTGCAATATAATCATGTTTTCGGATGGATCCCAGTGCAGGGCAATTGTCCATCAAAAGTTTGCACTTCTTGAGCAATTGCTGTGCAATCTTTACTTGGGAACTTTTGTGGATCGAGGCTGGAGTTGGGGTTTGAGTTCCCCAGCACATCTTTGGGGAACCCCACAGGTACACTGCTTCAGAGCCCCAAGTTACAGTCCAATGTGTTGTATATACTCATGTAATCATCTGGCAGGTGACAGGAGCTCTCCTAGTGACCAGGCGTGTTAACTAACCTCCTAGATGTTGTTGTATATGGTTTCATCTCTTCAAATAAAATAACCCACCTAACTGAGTTACCAATTGTCTTTGTGTGGTTGGGATGTTTGTGTAAGGTAGAAAACACAACAGATGGTATATGGTAGCCATTACTGAGACATGGCTGAAAGATGGTCAGGAGTGGGAACTAAATATACCAGGTATATAGGAAAGATAGAGAGAATGGTCAAAGGGGAAGAGTAGCCTTAGTGATCAAGGATGAAATCACTTCAATGCTAAGAAATGATATAATGTGAGGGAAACAGGTAGTGGAGTCTTAATGAATAGAAATAAAAAATAGAAAAGGATCTAAGATTACAGTGGGAATTGTGCATATGCCTCTGGTAGTAGCTGTGAAGTGATACATTACATAAATAAAGCGATTTCACAAGCATACAGTAGAGAGAGAGTGGTTTTAACAGGGAACTTTAACTTCCATATAAGTTGTGACAAGCAGACTAGCACATGACAGAAAGGTAGTGAAATTCTTGAGTGCATCCAGGATAGTTTACTGCAACATCAGGCTCACTAATGTCCTTTAGAGAAGGAAATCTGTCATCTTTACCTAGTCTGACCGACATGTGACTCCAGGCCCACATCTGGTTGACTTTTAATTGCCCTCTGGAATGGCTGAGCAAGTCACTCAGTTCAAGGGCACTTAGGGATGGGCAACAAATGCTGGCCTTGCCAGCGACACCCACAGCCCATGACTGAATAAAGAAAAAAAGTAAAGGACAATGCGTCCTAACTAGGCATACCATATTTGATCTAGTAATGGATAATGAGCCAGATTTAGTTAGCAGCCTAATAGCGTGTAAACATTTATCTAATAATGATTATAACATATTGAATTCAACAGAACAGTTTGAAAAGGAACAATGCAAAGCAGTGACTTAGTGGATGCTAGATTTAGGTAAGGGTGACTTTGATATGGCGAGGCAGAGATTGTCTCCAGTAAACTGTATAAGTCTGTTAATGGAGAAAATGACAGAAATTCAGTGGAAGGTGCTCAAAAAGATTTTAATGTGAGACAAGTCAGTTTAATACCCCTAGGATGCAAGAGCTCTACTTGCCAATGACTAAAGAGGTAAGACACAACGTAAAGCTAAAAGAAAAAACATGCAAAAGGTAAAAATAAAATCCAATCACCTAAAAAAAGTGCGTTATGAATTTGATTGAGGAATTTGTAATTGTGAATGAGGGAAATTGATGAATGAAACAGTTTATATGAGAATCCTTCATGTGCTACTGAACCAAATGCCACTCCACATATAGGAGAAAAGTGTTTATTTGGCTGTTGAACTTTCAAGTGTCTGTCAGTACAAGTTATGAATTAATTTGACTAAACATGAAATATTGTTATCTGCACACAATTGGCTCTGCGACTAGTGAAATATATGTTTTGTTGCGCTTCTGTGCCCTTACAAAGCAAGGAATCAGTAGTCACACATACAAACAAGTGATTAACAAACCAAGGGGGCAAAATTCAAATACCTCTGGAAATGGGCACAGGAATCACAACCCACGATTAACACATGTGTGTGCTCTGCAGGCACCATGCAAACTTCATGCTGCCTGCTAATTTTAATTGATTGTAGAATGCAGGCCAACAAATAAATGCTAGCTTGCAGTTGCTTAAAGCCAGCCTGCACCTTTTAAAGTCGAGATGATTTCTGGCTGGGGAGGATACTGGAAGTGGTTATGGAAGAGAATTTGTTTTGGCTGAAGAGTAACTAATGGCGCAATAGGAGAGAGCGTAGGCTCCAAGTTTCTCAGACACCGAACTGAAGGCCTTTGTATAGGAGGTAGCGAGGAGGGGAGGTGCCCTCCATCCACAGGGCTCCAGGAGGCCCTCCAGACAGATGTTGTGAAGGTAGTGGAACCAGCCAAATGTAATGGTCAATGCCAACAGCCCAGCATTGAGGATCTGGTTGCAGTGTTCAGAGCAGTTTAATGACCTCACAGGGAGTCAGGGTCAGTGATTGCATGATCAAATGGCATATCCTATTGAAGGAACAACTAGGCTGAGGCAATCCCAACACATACATCTCACAGTATGCACACAGTGTGAGCTATCCACCATGATAGTCACATCACCTAAACACATTGCACCATACTCACTGACACTCTTCCCTTTCTCTTTGTGGGACAAGTTGGTGCATAACCGGAGGCAGCAGTACCTAACTGGCAGGGGACAGATACAGCTGCAGGTCCTTATCCTATAGAGAAAATGGTGCTGGGTATTGTTAGAGTGTCCATAACTGAGGCTGTGGCCAGTAAAAGGGCTGAAACCATTGAAGGTGACTGTATACTCATACTTCATCTACCTACCCACATCCCACTTTTTTCTTATCCCACAATCTCTTTAGATTTACAGCTCAGATGGTGCCAATGTGCAGATCATGCTTTCCACCCCTCGCCTCATCACAATCTTGCCTTGTGCCTTTCTCATGACATCATAGAGTCATAGAAGGAGACCATTTGGCCCATCAAGTCCATGCCTCCTTTTAGATTCACAGGACCTGTAATCAAGTCAGGCAGTGATGGAAGGGCAAGAAGTGATCAGCAGGAAGATGATGATGAAGGAGAAACCCTGGGTGGAATCGTCCCAGATTTGCACTAAAATGGCCTTTTTAACCACTAGCTGCAATGCCAGCTTTTCACGCCATTTTGTCCCAAACCCACCACATTAATTAAGCATTCCCGGGAAACACGCTGTGTCCATGGCAGGCAAGCTCTCATTCACCCACCAGGCCATCGCTTCGTCGCTTCATCATGTTGGGCGCCATATTTAAAGTCCAGATGCATGCACACCTCTCAGTGCTTCCAACTCACAACTGCTGCATGGAAGACATGGCCTTGAAAAGCCCCCAGGTTTAATGGCACGTCCTTTGAGTGCCTTTTGGCCACAGTGAAGGCCCGCAGTGATGTCCTCTACCTCCACTCTGGCCGCAGGATGGGCAGCAAACTCACTAACCGGCTAGGAAGGCAGTGGCAGTGGTGGTCAGCGCCAACGCCCTGCAAAAGAGGACAACCACCCAGTGCTGCAAGAGGATGAATGATCTCCTCTGTTCCGCCGGAGTATGTCATTCTTCTCATCACTCTCAACTCACACACTCTCAATCCCATCATACATCCACAGGACCCTCACTCAGTGCCAGTTCAAGGAACATCACTGTTCACTCTCTCATACACACTTACATTGTCTTCATCCCGTCCGTGGGACCACTCACCACCCACACATGCCAGGCATACTTATCATCTGGCCTGGCAGGTGTCCTGCTTACACTCTCTCCATCTCTATTTATTCAGGACATGCTGGCACACAACAGCAGGAAGAGTTTGCTTGCTGAGGAGTGTTTGAAATCAAGGTCCTCATGGGCTTTGAAAACAGAGCCATCCATCTGACCGGTGAGGATCTGGACCATTCCTGTACCGACGGTGAGGCCAGCGCTGCTCTACCAAGTCAGGATCCAGCAGTGCAACATCAGATAACCATGCTGTGAGTGGTGTGTCCTGTTTCACAGGCCACTGCCATGCACTAATTATCTCTCCTTGCCTTTGCAGGCACATCTGCCAAACAGCCAATGGAGTCCATGACCCAGGGCCTCCAATCAAACCCCAAAGGGACCTCTGAAGGGGAATCTGAAGGCACCCTCCCTGAAGTTCCATCACTGTGCTCACCCAAACCCTCCACCAGCACAGAGACACACACCTTGGTGGGACTTAGCTTTAGAGTAGCCTCGAGATCACAATCTGGTGAGCATATTGCAGTTTCTGATCCACAGCAGGTGGCAGCAGGGACTTTCCAGGTCCCCTGCACTCGGAGGACTGCTGGAGGCCAGAACCTTGCTGATGAGCCTCTGGACTCGGTCACGTCACAGTTGCTGGAGCTGCAAAGGCAAACTCAGGAACATCAGGAAAGCATGTCCGCTGCCTTCCTTAAATTGCAAGGCACAATGGAGGAGTCTGTCTGTCTTCAGGCTGAGGTGATAGCGCTGGCATTGCAACGCACTGAGATCAACACTGGTAGGATGGCAGCCGTCATGGAGACCTTGGTCCAGGACATCATTCCTGCACTGCTGCCTGGGCTGAACTCCATCACTGATGCCATAGTTGGCCTCCAACAGTGCATACGCGAGAGGGGTGTGGGGCAGCTTGATCTCGCTCCAGCTCCCCCTTCTCGACAAGGAATCAGCCAGGAGCACTCAGGCATCCATAGGGTGCAGTGCACTCTCCGGGGCCATCCACGCTTGTGACTCGGGGAGTGACACAAGTCCATCTGAATATCCTCTTCCTGTGATCCCAGTAGCTCCAACTTAACAGGCCAAGGAGGGTGCCACTGCCACACAGCAGGACCGTGAAAACAGGCCTTCAGGTCTCAGCCCTTCAGAAGATGCCCATCAAGATCATCACAGGCAGGACATGGCAGTGAGCAGGTTGACTCCACCTCTGCTTTGGATGTCTGTGGAGCACCAAGAAATAGCGGCAGGGTTAGGAAGGTTAAGAAGATATGGTTGCACAGCCTGGGCACGGGTGTTAATAACTTATACATAATGTTCACTATTGTCAATAAACTCTGAAAAATGTCTCCCTGCCTATGGCTCCTTGTTCTGATGAGCAGTGTTCATGTCACTCAGATGTGAAAACTTCCTGCACAAAATAAAAGCAGGTGTCTCAGTCCAGGGCCTCTGCGCTGTGCTTTGTTCAACCTTCAGACCAAAGTGATGGTGCAGCCTCACACTCCCTGGACAAATTACTGATGCCTGCATGTTGATGGTGCTTGCCATTGCTGCCAGAATATCGTGGGCAGATGTCACAGAGTTCCATCATTCTCTCTGTCTGCTCTCAGCAGCTTTAAGGTGGTACTGATCCCCATCTCTTCACCACCAGTGACCAGTTAAGCTGCATTCCTGAAAGGGTCAGGTGCTTAAGGCGGACAAATGGTCTGATGTTTTTAAGGTTTCATGGCTGCGTCTCTATGATATGACCCTGATCACAGGGCACAAGTGAGCTACCATCAGCCAGACAGGAGTTGGGCATTCTCAGAGGCTATGTGAAGATCTGTGGAGTGTCCTCACTTCATCTCATTATTGTCCTCTTATAATTGAGCAAATATTAGCGCCTCCACTGCATCTCTATGACAGGAGGATTATCACAGAGTGTATGTGCATTGCCATAAGCCAGACTGGAGTCAAATGTTCACAGATGCAATGTGAGGATCTATGGTGTCTCCTCACTGCATGTTGTCATCATCCTCCACAAATCTAGCAGCTATGAGGGTCTCCACAGCATGCCTACCTCATCTGGCCAGTGCGAGGGCCTCATCATTGTCATCGTTGCCTTAGGGGACCTTCTCACACTTATCATCGTCGACCCCCTTCTCATTGAAGGAGACCTTCAGCTCTTCTGTCTCCTCCTCAGCCTCTCCCTGTTGCGGCATCAGGTGATAAAGGGCACAGCAGGCAATGATGATGCATATCACCCCATGTGGACTCTATTGCAGGGCTCCACCAGACCGGTCCAGGAACAGGGAACTCCTTTTCAGCATCCCGATGGTCTGCTCCACGGAGTTGAGATTTGCTGCATGAGCTTCATTATTCCTTTGCCCTGCTGCAGTCTGAGGCTGTCATCAGCCACGGCCTCTGCGGGAAGCCCTTGTCCCCAAGGAGCCATCCCTGCAGCCTCTGTGGCCCTGGAAGATGTCAGGGATCTGAGACTGACTGAGAATGTAGGAGTCATGCACACTCCCTGGGAGCCTTGCGCAGACTTTCAGGATGCATTTGTGGTTGTCGCAGTCCAGGTGCACATTCAGCAAATGGACTCC
Organism: Carcharodon carcharias; assembly: GCF_017639515.1. Classification (NCBI taxonomy): domain Eukaryota; kingdom Metazoa; phylum Chordata; class Chondrichthyes; order Lamniformes; family Lamnidae; genus Carcharodon; species Carcharodon carcharias. The sequence goes on along the minus strand of NC_054472.1, from coordinate 29,505,216 downwards.
CTTACTGTCGACACAGTTGACCGCTTGTTGCGACAGAGACATGAGCACCACATGAGTGTAGTCGATAGCACCCTGTACCTGTGGGAAACCCGAGATCTGGGCAAATCCAATCGCTCTTGCATCCAGGCTGTCCTGGTCCCAAGCAAAATGCACAAAGTTATGTTCCCTCTCAAAGGTGGCATCCATGACCTCATGGAAGCATTCGTGGGTGGAGTCTTGTTATATCCCACAGAGGACACCTGTGGAGCCCTGAAAGGAGCCACTGGCGTAGAAATTATGCACCACTGTCACTTTCATGCCCACTGGCAGTGGACGCCCTCCATGTCCACTTGGTGCCAAATCCTGCAGTAGCTGGCAGATGTGACCGACCAGTTCCCTAGATATGCACAGTCTTCAGCAACACTGGTTCTCAGTCAACTGCATGATTGAAAGACAGTGTCCATAGACACAGGGTCTAGCTAGGCACTGACCAGCGACGGCTTGCCGTGGCTCTTCGGCGGCAAGTGAGGGAGCCCCAGTCGCCCTTCCTTCCAAAAAGTGTTGCTCCTGCCTCTGCAAAGCCGGGTGCCTCAGTCACTCTCTTCTCTGTTGTCTTCAGTCTCTGTACACCACGAGGAATGCAGTAGTTAACCAGGCTCCATGATCTGATGTACGCCTCCTGCAGAATGAAAGAAAGAGACATGTGGTTTAGCATGGTTGTATTAAAAACCTCTATTGGTTAAGCCTGAAGGCTCCTTAATGCACCCCAGAGAGTGCTGGTCACCACTTGGATGGCGTGCTGCATGGCTGCTCTAAACCCCAACTTCCTCCACCCCACTCCACCTGAATGATTGGTGGTCAATCTGCACTTTGGACTACATATTGTGCTCTCAACTCAGGCGCAGGCATTCTCCTAACACATACCGCAAGGTTGGACTATTGAACCATGGGGAGACTGGTCCAAACTGGGTTGATGACATTGCAAGGGGCTATAAGCGCCTTCCCCAGTGACTGCTTCATGGTCAGTTTTAGCAAGGAGATTGTACAATGTACCCAGTTGTCCAACTGTTCTGCAGTCCACTAAAATGCTCCTTAATTTGCAGTCTGTGCCCAAGGGGTAAAAAGCTCTGTGGTGCTTGGTGGCACTTTGATGTCTCTGTATTGCTCGAGTTGGCAGATAAGCTAGAGGCCTGACTCGAATCATATCAATGTGGCTGCACCTGAACTGTCTCAGCTGCAGAGGAATGGTCATTTTATACAAGGTTTCCTAATGCATGGCCACTTCCCTCTCCCACCCTACTCCCCCCTCTCCCCCCGACTCCCCCCCACCCCCACCATCCTGCACGTGCTTGCGCACTACATTCAACTGCAGGACAGTCTTTGCCCCACCTCCCAACATCACCTCAGCCTTTGCCACCCCTCACATCTCCAAAGTCCCCTCAATTACAGGACAGCCCTTGCCCACCTCGTGCCCCCCAAACATGCCTCAACCTTGAAGTTCTACAGGCATCCCTCACGAGCGCTCTGCAATGTTACTGTGCACTCACCTCCAATTTACCCTCAAAATGCAGCCCACCAAGTGCATGCCTTTTATATGCTGTTTTGAAACACGTCCGACGTGGGTGGGCAATCTAGTATGGGGGGGATGAGTCTGGCAAACTAGCCTTATAATGATATGCTAGTGTATTACAATGAAGTTCCTGACATCTGACGGCGGGACACATGGCCCGCCATTGATGGACTGAACGGATGGTCACAAGCGAAGTTGTGAAACTGATTTTTGGCCTTCTTGTCATATTGTCCACTCATGCCACTGAACATGCCCAATGACAGTGTGCATGGACGATCCCGCCCACTGTCACCAGCCCCCAGACTCACAGGCACTAGCACAGATGCCACCAGTGCGCATACTTTAGAGGATATCGTATAGCTGGAGTCTGCATATGGTGAGACACTGGGCACCAGTGGCCTGCAGTGCAGGGATCAAGGGAAGCAAAGGTGGCAGCTTGCTGAAGGGTGACGACTCACTTGAGAACTTTGATAAGCAGTATAAAGAAGAAGGTTGATGGATATGCCCAATGAAATGGCGGGTGCATTGGCAGGCCTGCCAGAAAGCCTGTCATTATTGTCAAGGAGCATGGAGAGTCTGGCACCAACATGGTATAGAGCTTTGTTCAGAGCTGAAGCCCATCTACTTTATCATGGAAATGATGGCCATCTTCATTGATATTCAATGGCATTACCATCACTGAATCCCCCAGCGTCAACACCCTGGAGACTACCATTGACCAGAAACTGAATTGGATTAACCATATAAATACTGTGGCTACATGAGCTGGTCAGACGCTAGGAATCCTGTGACAAGTAGCTCACCTCGTGACTCCCTAAAGCCTGTCCACCTTTTACAAGTTACAAGTCAGGAGCATGATGGAATACTCCCAACTTGTCTGCATGAGTGTAGGTGCCACAACACTCAAGAAGCTTGACATGGTCCAGGACAAAGCAGCCCCCTTGATTGGTGCCACAAACATTCACTCCTTCCACCAACAATGCACAGTAGCAGAGTGTGTACCAGCTACAAGATGCACTGTAGGAATTCACCAAGGCTTATTAGACAGAGCTTTCTAAACCCACTACCATCTAGAAGGACAAGGGCAGCAGATAGATGGGAACACCATCACTTGGAAGTTCCCCTCCAAGTCACTCACCACCCTGCCTTGGAAATATATTGCTGTTCCTTCACTGTTACTGGGTCAAAATCCTGGAACTCCCTTCCTAACAGCAATGTGAATGTATCTACACCACATGGACTGCAGTGGTTCAAGAAGGCAGCCCACCACCTTCTCAAGGGAAACTAGGGATGGGCAATAAATGCTGACCCAGCCAGCAAAGTCCACATCTCATGAATGAATAATAAAAAAAATGAGAACACTTGCTGATCCAACCATGATGTACAGTCTGATAACCGATGATTCAGCTTCCATTGCTGCACAAAGTAAAAGCCATACAATGACTGGACACTTGGAGCATGCTCTTTCCCTTGTTGCACCTCTCATCACTCTCTTTACAGAGCAATGTAAACTCACTGAAGTATAAAAGGAACATATTTAATTCCATTGTGTCATTACCTACACTTGAGTTAAGCAATAGTCCGGAGATATATCAAATGAAAATAGAAAATGCTGATAAAACTCATCTCTTTAGCTCTGAAGAAGAAAGGACTCAGATAAGAACTTTGATAAGCAGTATAAAGAAAAAGGCTGATGGAAATGCCCAATGAAATGGCAGGTGCATATGGATTCGAAATGTTAACTCTGTTTCTCTCCACAGATGCTGCCAAACCTGCTGAATTTTACCACCATTTTCCGTTTCTATTTCACATTTCCAGCATCCGTGGTATTTTGCTTTTTTCAAGGGACATATACCTGGCCAATAATCAACAATGTACAACAAGAACCATGGGCAGATGGACAAGAAGCATAAGCCAGGTGCGGAGTGACCAATGCAATATTGGCAGAGAAAGAAAGAATTTACATTTATATATTGCTTTTGTTATCACAGGAGGTTCCAAAGCCCTTTTTGATTTTTAATCACTATTGTAATATAGAGAAATGTGGCATGCCGTTTAAGCAACAAAATCCCACAAATAATAATGAGATAAATGATCAGATAATCAGTTTTAATGCTGTTGGGAGGGAAAAGTTGTGGCCAGGACATCTGGAGAACACCCCTGTTCATCTTTAAGTAGTGTCATAGGGTCTTTAACCTCCCCCGGTAGGGCTGCAGTTTGATATATTCAACAATGCAGCACTTCCTCAAATACAGCACTTGAGTGTCAGTCAAGGGCTTTGTACTTGTCTCAAGAGTGAGACTTGAAACCATGATCAAACTCAGAGACAAGGGTGATATCAATGATCCAAGGTGGATGTGAGCCAATTAATGCTGTTGCAGGTCTTTGATGGTGCACATCACCCAGCAGCTGCCTTTAGAGAGTCAGCTTACTTTGCCTGCTTTTCTTTTAGAATATTTGTTCACTGATGTCCTTTAGGGAAGGAAATCTGCTATCTTTACCTGGTCTGGCCTACATATGACTAGGCCCACAACAGTGTACTTGACTCTTAAATTCCCTCTGAAATTGCCAAGCAAGCCACTCAGTTCAAGGGCACTTAGGGATGGGCAACAAATGTTGGCCTTGCTAGCAGTGCCCAAAGGAGAATGCATGTAATATGTAACACAGGCACTTCTTCCTATGTTTGAATCCCTGCAAGGATGGAATAGCTGCAGTCTATCATAAGACAGGGAGCTGCACCAGTAGCAAATACAAATGCTATTGCAATTGTGCAGCCACAGCTGAGGCTGCATGTCTAGCCTTTGATAAACCAGTAACAAGCCAGATATCTTACATCTCATAAACATTCGAAGAAAGGTCTATTATCTCTTTCTGATGGTTTTGTCAAACCTACTTCTCTATTTAGCTTAGAGTATGGAAGAAAAATACCTCAGCATGTATATGTGTATATGTGTATACTGTGTATATGTGTAAATGTGTATATGTGTATACTGTGGGCAGGATCTTCTGGCTGGCATGCAGGTGGCGGAGCCTGCACGCCAGCGCTTAAAATGTCGTGCCCGTGTCCCGAAGTCAGTGCGTGGCATCGCGATATTTCGGCCGACGTGCATGCAATGCAGTGGGACATGCGCCCAACATTCATTAACGGCCTCGTTAAGGCCCTTAACTTGCCAATCGTTGACGATTTTGAGGGGCCCGTGCAAACTTCGGCTCTGGGCACGGGCCCAACCGGCAGGCGGGTAGGTGATTTTTTTTTACAAACTTCATCCAGTGGCGGGATGAGGTTTGATAGCGGTTTTAAAAACGTTTAATAAAGTTTTTGTTTATTTCATTAACATGCCCCATCTCGTGTGACATTTTCACATGAGGGGGACATGTTAATGAATTTTTTTATTGTTCTGTTTTTTACATTTGCCGGCCTTTCAGCGATCTCCCTGAGGCAGCACTTTGCCTCAGGGAGATGTAGCGCTTCCCATCGGTGGCCCACCCACTTAAAATGGCGGTGGGGCCCGTTTCGGCGGCGGCGATCAGCTGCCCGCCATTGCCGAGTCAGTGGGGCCTGCCCTCCCATCAAGGGCAAAATCCTGCCTTGTGTGTAAATGTCTACCAATGTGGATGTATGTGTGTATGTGTGTGTCTTTGAAAGCCATAATCCATCCAATGATTTCAGGAAAGGAGAGTTATGCATTATTTTCCTTTAAATTTTTTAGAAAAGCATAAAGTCTGTTTAAGGTGATGACGATTGAAACTTGTTAAATCAGTCTAAATGAAGAGCCAAAGATGACTGTTTATTATCTAAATACCTTAATCGTAACTAAAACTTTAGGGATGAAACTTGATAGTCATTTACTGAAAAATTACTTAACATATGCTAGCGCCTTAAATTGACCAACCTATGCCATCTCCAAATTACCCAGAGGAGATGGGATTGGACTTTGGCTTAAGTTCGGTGATTTTCTTTGCTGTTAATGAAAAGTTTTAAAAAGCTGTTTAAGTAACATACAAATCATGAAATATGCAGAGTAGGCATGAAAAAAGTTACTTTCAGTGTCAGACAACCCGCTCTGAAAAAAACCAAGCTGCCAGGTCACCATGTAACCTGTTCAGAGCCAACCTGATGGTCACCATGGAAGAAAGAGAGAATGGGCCGACTCTCTGATCTCACTGGTTTACTGCACATCCAATAGCAATTACTTAGGACACAATTATATTTGTGTGTGCACTTATTACACCATTGAACCATAGATTCTTTCAATAGGAATTTGGAAGGGAATGTTGAAAATTCTGTCAGTAAAACTTTCATTTTCATAGAGAAAAAAAATGTTCAACAATAACAGAATTGCACATTTATGATTTTTTTCTGGCATTTAGGGAGCTCTTTTCAAGTCTTATTTCACTGATAAATATACGCTTGAAACTTCTGGGGGAGATTTATGAGCCTGAACACCTAAAGGATTACATTAGTGGGAAGATTGTCTAGCAATTGCCATTCTTCAGTTATTTCCTTGCAAAAACATACTGTTTTCCTACATTTAGCCAGAGGGAGGTGATGGTGTAGTGGTATTGTTGCTGGACTAATAATCCAAAGACCCAAGGTAATTCTCTGAGGACCTGGGTTCAAATCCCACCAAATTCAATAAAAGTCTAGAATTAAAAGTCCAATGATGACCATGAGCTACAAAGACATGCAAAAGATGAATACAAGATGCACTGCAGGAATTCACCAAGGCTACTTAGACACCTTCTTCCAAACCCCATGTCCACTATCATCTAGAAGGACAAGTGCAGCAGATAGATGAGAGCACCACCAACTTGAAATTCCCCTCCAAGTCACTCACCATCCTGACTTGGAACAATATTGCTATTCCTTCACTGTCACTGGGTCAAAATCCTGGAACTTGCTTCCTAACAGCAATGTGAATGTATCTACACCACATGGACTGCAGTGGTTCAAGAAGACAGCTCATGACAGCCTTCTCAAGGACAACTAGGAGTGGGCAATAAATGCTGGCCCAGCCAGCAAAGCCCACACCCTGGAAATGGATAACTCCCCTGCCATTTGAAATAGTGACATAGGATCTGAGCAGGGAAATGGGGCCTCAGTTTAATGTCTCATATGAAAGACATCCCCTCCAACAGTGCAGTTCTCCCTTAGTACTAAACTGGAAGTGTCAGCCATTAGATTTTTGTACCCAAGCACTGAAGTGGGGCTATAAATCCGGAACCTTTGTGACTCCGAAAGGAGAATCTTACTAACTGAGGCACAGCTGAATGTTAAGAACATTATTTTTAAAATTGGTGAACAGAGGAGGGTCAGTCTTAGTTACCATTCCTGATACATTTGACATCTTCCAGTATTTAGAGTTCCATTGAATGAGATGCTATATATCCAAATGAGTTATTTTGTAAGTTTCTAAAATATATGATTTTTATGGTCAGAAAAGATCATTTCGAACTTGACTCACTTGCCTAGAAATTTGATCGTGCCTGAAAATGGACATCTGCATGCACCTGTTCACTTGGTCCAAGGTAACACTGAATACTGATGCTAGAAGCTCATTAAAATGATGCAGCCAGCATCACCCATGCTAGTCATTGGTGACATTCCTGTCTGTGGGAGGGGCAGAAAGTTGTGCATCTCTGACACCACTTCAAGGCCATTATCTCTTTCTAGGGAGATAAACTGTGGCTGCAAACAGCAGGGAAACTTGCCAGATTGAGGAGCATGGCTGAATGAAGCCAAGAGAGGGCACCAAATGCTGAGTTGGAGGCCCATGTCCATGCGATGGACATGAAGAAGATTCTGCTCCCCACCACCCCAGGGGGAAAGTCTCCAGGTAGCGTTACTGCCATGAATAGAAAGAGGTTGCTGAAGTGGTCCATAACCAAGAGCTTAAGTTCTAAGAAAAGGATGCAATGTTGAAAGAAGTTCAACAACCTCTTCAAAGTTCTCTAGATAAGAATGCTGCTCTGCTCAAGCCTTCACAACCTCCAGCCTCCATGCTCTACTCCGCTCTCTGTTTCCCTTCACTTTCCGACAATGATTGCACCATACTCCACTTCATCTCCTTATCCTCCTATATCACTATTATAAACTTCACTTCCCCACCTCACATCTTACACACTGCACATGAACTGTGCTACCCCAATAAACACATTACCTAACATTGCACAAGGATGTTACTGATATACTCCCTCTTTCTTAAAGGAAAAGGTCAAGCACAACTTACCATAGGAAGCTGATGTAAGGTTTCTTCAAACCTTACCTTTCTTCTTCCCTTCTTACTTCTATCTCAGCCTACACACTCTGAGTGACTAGCTTCAGCTGCTTTCACCAGCCACTTCTTCCTCTTCTTTACCTTCATGCTTGTAGTTCCATCATTTCAGGTAATGAGATGTGGAGAATTCCCCTGCTACTTCAAGGAAAGAACACCAGCCTTTCTGAAGTCTACTGCCACACAATCTAACGTCCACAACTGTTAGTTGAGAGGCTGGCACCACATGTACTTTAGAGGGTTCCTCATGTGGTAACTCACTGACTACAAATGTACAGGGAGAAGTGCACAGGGGTAGAATGCCACAGATGCCAGCTCTCTGGAGGGTGATTTGCTCTACAGCTGAAAACTCAGATATTGCCTTTAAGATCTGTTTCCTAATAAGACTGATATTCATACACCAGAGAATGCAAGGGCATAGGTCAGCCTACCAACAAGCTTGTGCACAATGGCTCAGAGCTTGGAGGACCAGATGTGCAGACAATGGAGGCATCGCAGTTGGGTCCAAAAGTTCTCCAATGCAGTTGGCCATCATTTTTATGTTGGAAAGCATGGACTCCAAGCTCTGTGGCATGTTGGTGTCTGAATCCTCCATGCTTCTTGACATTGACCGTAAATTTTCTAATGCCAATGCCCCAAGCATGTCAATGTGAATACCCATTAGCCTTCTTCTGTAGCCTGCTCTGTCAAAGTGTTCATCTGAGTTCTCTGCAGCAGAATTCATATGCAACCTTGCACTCCAGCAAGACAACACCCGCACTATCCTTGCCCCCATCTCCGCACGCAGGCCACTTATGCTGGGTGTCTCACCACGTACAGTTCCTGCTTCTAAGCTATCCTCTAAATTATGTGCACTGTTGGTATCTGAGCTGGTAGCTGTATGCGTGACAGTGAGTGATGGCGGTTTCTTCTTCATTACTATCTTCCTGCACTTTTACCGCTTGCCTCTTTCTCTTCCACCACTGCCTGGTCAGGTGGCAGCTTTTGGATATCTTAAAGGGGAAAGGAATTAGGGTAGGGTTGTGGTGAGGGGAGGTGCAGAAGAAAGCAAGAGTGCAACTTGTAAATCAGAAGAGCTGTGAGATGATGGAGATGCGGGATGTGCAAAGGACGGTTAGGAATGAGGATATTGTCATTTTCGATGGTTTCTGCCTCACCACTGGCCACTGCCTCAGAGATGGTCACTCCAATAAAGGTGACCACTGTCTCCTGCTTTGAGCTAAATACAAGAAACTTTGCTAGCTGCCTGTATTGGAAGCAACAAGAACAGGGAAGTCGCAAACCAGTGTTTGATTTTGGGCCCTGTCCAATTTTGCACTCACAATCTGTTGACAGTATGTGCAATTATGAATTTAGAGCAGTAATTGGACTTCTGGGATCACCGTATCATTGAAGTGGATCTCATTAAAAGAATGGACAATTATTTACTGTTCCACGGGAAACACATGTTGGGAAGAATTCCAGCATGGCACTGAAATATTGAATAATTTATTGTTTAAAAGTTTCTCAGAAATAGATATAAAGCAACCAGTAGCTCCACAACTATCTTGCATTGCTAAAGTATTGGCTCTAATTAATATGTTGTTGCACATCCAATTTGCTATAACATGTATTGTACATTATACGGAAATAAATATGTCAGTAAAGAGAAGAATATCTGAGGGTTCAACTTTACTATTGCAGTTATAGAATCATAGAAAGTTTATGATACAAAAAGAGGCCACTTGGCCCATCGTATCTGTGCTGGCCAAAAAATGAGCCGCTCAGAACTAATCCCACTTTCCAGCTTTTAGTTCATAGCACTGCAGGTTACGGCACCTTAGGTGCATATCCAGACACCTTTTAAATGAGTTCAGGGCTTCTGCTTCTACTACCCTTTCAGCTAGTGAGTTCCAGACCCCTACAACCCTATGGGTGAAATAATGTTTCCTCATTTCCCCTCCACTCTTTCTACCAATCATTTTAAATTTATGACACCAGCCACTGAACTCACTGCTAAAGTATATGGGCCTTCCCCATGCAAACTATCCAAGCCTCTCACAATTTTTTACATCTCAGCCTCCTCTGTTCCCAAGGAGAACAATCCCAGCCTATACAATCTTTCCTCATTGCTGTAATGTTCCAATCCTGGCAACATCCTCGTAAATTCTCATAAGTAAACAGAAACTGAATCTGAAGTGTCAGTTATGCTTTTTGCTAGATCTCTGATTGCAAAGAGTTAAAAATTTACACAGGTTAAAAGAAACTCATAATTTAGCAAAGAGAAAGGAAGAAATAAAGAATAGGGAACAGCGCTATAAACAAAAGCTAATAATAGAAGAATGTGATAAAGTGTGTTGCAGAAAAATAGCCAATGCTAGGACATTAATTTACAATAAAAGTGTGACAACCAGAATGTATTCCCACAACACTGATGTTTTATTATCTAATATCAGTAGATCTTGTGTGGTGTTGCTCATAGATAAAAGTTATAATACATTGAGTACATAAATAAATTGTGCACTCTTCAGATAATGCAGGTAGATAGTTTTGAAAAAAAATTGAATTGTTCCTACTCAGTGCATTTATGGTACAAAATTTATTTGTGCACTTAACATGCTACAGTTGCATGATAAATAATTAATTAAATAAATAAATAAAGATCAAAATAATAAATAAATAAACATGTCAACCTTCAACATATCATAGGGACATGGAGCATAAATGGGGGCCATTTGGCCCATTGTACCTGTGTCAGCCCTTTGAAAGAACTACCCTATTAGTCCTGTTCTTTCCTCATAGCAAGCATTTTTTTAAAGTATTGAATCTGCTTCTATCACGCTTTCAGGCAGTGCGTTCCAGATCATAACAATGCTGTGTAAAATTAATTTGTTTCATCTGTCCTCTGATATTTTTTGTCAATCACCTTAAATCTGTATTGTCAAGTTACAAAAACAGTTGCTCCTTGTTTACTCTATCAAAGCTTTGAAGACTTCTATTAAATCATCTCTAAGGCCTTAACATGCTTCCTAGAGTTTACTGTGCACTACTGGACATAATACTCCAGCTGAGGTCTAAACAGTGATTTGTAAAGGTTCAGCATAACTTTCATGCTTTTGTCTCCATTTATGAAACCCAGAGTTTCGTAAGCATTTTTAACAAATTCTCCTAATGCCTTCAAAGATTTGTTTACATACATCCAAGGTCTCTCAGCCCCTACACCCATTTAAAATTATTTAGTTTTTATTGTCTCTGTTCAATCTTGATCCCAAAATGCAACACTTCATATTTCACATTTCATCTGCATCCTGTCTATTCATTTCACCAGTCTTTCTACATCTACCTGAAGTCTGTTGCTATCTTACTAATTGCTTGCTACATTTTGAAGCTTGGTGGAAACTATCGATTTTAAAATGTTGTTCTCTTTTTTATCTGTGTAAACTCTTCCAGTCCTGAAAACCTCCTCTATAGAACTCTTATTACCTCTGACTCTAGCCTTTTGTACATTGCCCCTCATCCTGGCATTAAAGGCCATGCCTTTAACCACATAAACACCAGGTTCTCGAATTCCTCCCTAAACCATTCCATCACTCTACCTTCTTATCCTTATTGAAATCCCCTTCACTGTCCAAGTTTTTGGTCACCTCTCCTAATAGCTCCTTCTTTGGTGAATCAACCATCATTTTCTTTGCATTATGTCTCTTTAAAAATGATTGGAACATTTTTCTAACTTCAAGGTGTTATGAATCGGAGTGGTTGCTGACATGCCAAGCAGTTTGTGCTGATGTTGTAGTGTGCAATTCCTAAGATGTCTTGGAGGGTTTCAGAAATACCACAACAATTATCTTTCCTTCTCCAAATTGATGAGTTCCTTTGCTTGGCTCTTGTAGCTTTAATTGGAAGTCTCAGCCAGAATAGTATACTTGGAGTGCCAACATGTAGCAGAAAAAAAATGCTTTTGGTACAATGCACAAAGTTCTGTTTGACAAATGATAAACAGTCATCAAAATGCAAGTCTGAAAAATATGGCAAACTAACTTTACGTGATGGTGTGCTGCATTGAATTGAACAGCTCAGCATATCTAGAGCTCTGTTGCAAGGTCAGCTGGAATTCTAAACAATTTCCATGACGGTTTTGAGGCCACCACATGCGTGCAACACTGCCTTAAAAAAAATGACAGTTGCATATTGAATTTCAATGGTTGCTGTGCTTGGAAGGCACAGGAATAAGGAATCAATCTTCAGGCTGCCATTCTAACTCTTACCTCCATTTTTTGTTACTTTAACAAAACATTTCATTAAACCAGTCTGATGTGACTTCTTGTTTCTAATTCCATGCTGACTCCTACTAATTTGTTTATGGGCAGGATTTTCCAGTGCCTGGATCATCCGGTCCTGCTGAAAGTCAATGGACTTTTGGTTGGGCCGCCGAATCTCCAGCCACAGGTCCCACCACAATAGGGCCGGAAATTACGGCCTACATCTCCTTAAGTCTTCCATGACTTTTTCCGTGGTAATTAATCTCATAATTTTCCCTTGCACCTATGTGAGCTTAACTAGTCCATAGTTACTTGGATTCCACTGCCCTCCAATGTCTCTTCTCCTCCACCAATCCCTTTATAAATAAGGACACTAACGTTTATTATTCTTCAGTTCTCACACCACTTTTTGATCATCACTGAGTCCCTTACTAAACATGAGATGAATCACATCCATCCTAGGTGCCTTACCTACTTGGTTCTATGCAGGTGTTTAACCACAACTGTAAATTGTGTTATATTGCTCTCTCTGGCTATATTGGAGCTGCATTTTGCTTTTGCTATTGTCTCTCTCCTGGCCTTTTCTTGCCAAAGGAGCTGATTTAGTTTTTAAACCCTGTCCACATCTTCATCAATTTTGACTTATGTTTCAGATATCAACTGTTCTATATTCTTGTTCTTTTTTCTCTGAATGACGACCAATTTATTTTAATGGTTTTTGCTTGTTTAGTTCTTTCATAGTTATTTTACGCTCTATGTGGTTGATTTTTATTTCCCTTGAAGTCAATCAGGAGAGATATAAAATGGGTTGCCAAGTTACTATCATCCATTTTGGACTACCACACAAAGTCAAGATCTGTCCCTCTGAGCTTTTTCTTATATTGATTATCTGTTGAAGGCAATTTACTCAATTGCAATGTCTGTTTTATTCCTAATAGTTTAAATTGCCTTTCATTGCTGTCATCCAAGCTGGGTCATCTCATTCACTATTCCTCCAACAATTCCATGTTATATGTTCTGTCTCTGCTCTCGTAAATATCATTTAAAACCAATTCCAGTTAAGTACTACACCACCTCTTTTCCTTTAGCCCATCTCATTCCCTTACTTGTTTGTTTAACTTCCCAGAACCTGAGGCCCCAAAGTTTAAAGGCCTAAAATTATTGTTACCATAAGTTTCTATACCTTGCCCTAAAACTTAGACCCTATGACCACTGTTCCACAGCTGAACCCTTATTTTAACTCATGATCAAATATCTTGATTATTGGTCAGAATTTTGTCATGTAAGGATGAATCTCTGATATGTCATCCCCTACTAAATTCAGGAACTCCAGGCTTATTTTATTTGGAGAAATGCCTAAATTTTATTCAATATCCATTAAAACCCCCCATTATGAAAACGTTCCATTTGTTGGATGTTTTCTCTGTGAAATAGTTTAATTATTCAGCTCTTTGGCCTGGTACTGTGTTGCAAATTTCCAGCAGTAGTTTTCCCCTTATGTCCCTCATTTAACTCTCTCCAGAGAAACCAAAGGGAATTTTCATTGGCTGCTGTTTGTGAAATTCTTGGGAAGAAACAGTAAGATCCAGTAAGAAGTAGATCTGCATGTGCTGATTCCTTTATTCTTCTCCTAGACTCCCTCTGCTTGTACATGGGTATTGTAGCCTTAAGTGGACAAAATATACGAAGCAATTTTCAACATATTAATCCCTCCCTTTCTTCATAAATGAGAGGCATAGCATGTTTCATTGGTTTGTTTTGAAATTCAGGTGCAGCACATCTACAGATTCCCCTTTATCCACAACACATGATACTCCTACAAAGAACTCCAATAATTTGGTTAAACATGATTTCCATTTCACAAAATCATGTCGACTCTTCACGATTACCTTGAATTTCTCTAAGTGCACAGATGTAATCTCCTAAATGATCGATTCTAATACCTTCTCCATGACTGTTGTCAATATACTGTGTATAGGTTCCTGTTTTCTGCCTCAAATATCCCCTTAAATATTTGCCAGTGCTTCTATATTGGTCTTCATCCAAGCCTAGATTCCCAGTAACCTATGACCCGAACTACCCACAATAGTTGCTGCAGATGCATCTGAAACTGGTCTAGGAATAGTACTCTTTCAAATCTAGAAAGATGGAAGATGCAACTTCATCACTCACACATGAGCATAGATCAGATGAGAAGACTTACAAGAGATACAGTCAATTGGCCGGGTATGAACAATAGCATTGAAGTCATCATCCAGAAGTGCAAGGCTTGTCAAGGGCATGTGCCAAGTCAACACAAAGCACCATTGATTCCAAATGAAATTCCTACCCATCCTTGAATCTAAATGATATCTGATGTATTTCATGTTCATGGCACTGACTTTATCATCATCATCGACTACTCTACCAGGTATCCCATTATTCGAGAATTGCACAATGTATCAAGCACAATTGCTGCACCCATTCTAAGCACTATTTTCAGTTTATGTGGTGTGTCTCGAGAGACCATTACAGATTATGGTCTGCAATGCGTTGTTAAGCCATTTCAGGATATGTGCAAAAAGTGGAATATCGATCATACCACTTCTTCTCGTCATTACCCAAGATCCAATGGCCTATCTGAATGAATGAATGCTGTGAGTCACTTTGAAAATTGGGCTTCACAAATTGACTGCTTGGGGAAACACACCACAGCCTATTTTTAAACCGTTATAGACACCGCTTAGGGGCAATGGTAAAAGGATAAAAGATTTCAGTTTGGTCTTTCCCTCCAGCCCGTAACACCATTCTACTCTCAGAAACTAGGGAGCAACTCTTAAAACTACAAGAGAAGATGACCAACGTGCACGATAAAAATGCAGATACAGAATTGCCAAGTTTACAGTTGGGACAGCAAGTTCGCATCCAGGATCCCACAGAAGGTATGTGGTAACCAGCTGAGGTGACAAGGGTTTGTTCAGAACCAAGGTCCTATGAAGTCATTACACACAAAGGCGTAACAAAGGCGTAACCAAGGCAAATCAGATCCATTCCAGCTCTTCAACCACTGTACAGTGCTATTACATCTAGGACAAGAATATATTTGCCATCAGGAACAACATCTAAGAATGACAACCCCACAGGTCACTGTGAACAATTAAAGAAACCTCCAGACAAGTTTACCATCACAAAGTCTGGGTGTACCAGCAGATTACCTCTACACTTTAGAGACTCATAGATTCCTTGGCCGGGATTTTCCTGTCTCATCTTGACAGGATGCACTGCAGGAGATCCAGCAGCCTAACCAAAAGTCCATTGACCTTCAGCAGGACTGGACAATACCACTGGTGGGTGATGGCAGAAAATCCCGTCCTTCAGTTCTATGCACTCATGTAATGGTAACTAGATATGAACAAGTATTGTAAATAGTTATACTTCTTTGGAAGGGGGAAAGTATACTTAAAAAGAAAGGGAGCTATTGTAATAGGCCATTAAGGGGGTATCACATCACTAGGAGAGAAATGTGTCATGTGATCCAGTCTTAGTTTCACTTTTGCTTTGAGCACAGCACACAAACAGCTCTGATGTCCTCAAGCTTTATCTTAATAAATGAACCCATACAGTATTTACCCAATCCCGTGTGAGCAATTGGTGCCTTGTGCCTTGTACAGTAATAAGTCTAAGGTATTACAACATCATAATAACACAACAATATTAAGAGACCTCAGGCTCAATATCCTTCAGAATATACATTAGGGATACCTAGGCATGACGAAATGTCATGCTAGTGTGCAAAATTCCATTTGGTGGCCAGGAATCTCAAAATCATTAGAGGAAATGATTTGGAGCTGCATCACCTGTGTGATCCATCGCCTAGAGCAAAGTATGATGGCATCTTCATTTCTACCCAGAATGTGGGAATATCTCAGAACAGATCTTTTTGGGCTCAAGGGGAAGACATTCTTCATAGTTGTTGACTATTACTTCAGCTGGATTGAGGATAAATGTCTTCATAGTACCCCCCTCGGAAAGTCATTAAATTACTAAAAGGAATTTTTGCGACATGTTGCATTCCAGATCTAGTTGTTACAGATAGTAGCCCACAGTTAGCAAATGAACGTTTTAAGCAGTTCACAGAAGACTGTGGAATTGTCAATGCAACTAGTCCACCCAGGTACCCACAAGCTAATGAAGAGGCCGAAAAAGGAGTAAGGATGGTAAAAGCTTTGTGGAAGAAAAATGACGATACTAGCTTGGCACTGTTGAGCTACCATTCCACACCTCTTCAGAATGGTTTGGCTCCATCAGAACTTCTTCTTCTTCCACACACGCTTTTCCATATCTGAAAGCAGCAGACATGGAGAGAATAAGGGAGAAAGAGGGTGAGCATTGTGCAAATCAAACCATTAATAAAATAGACACCATAACATGAGGTATTGACCAGAACTCCAGTCAGATGAATCAGTATGGATCTGCGACCAGAATCGCAAAGGCCAAATTTTGGGAAAACACAAAGGGTGGAATTGTTCCACATTTGCAAACGTGCAGTAGCATGCTTGTCTTATGGATGTTTCATTGCTGGATCTGGACACTGTTTTACCCACCCACTTCTGCAATAATTGCAGGTCCGGGATGACTTTTTACCCACTGGCCACAATGGTGGCTTTTCATGCCGTATCATTCCAAACCCACTGCTTTAATTATGCATTCCCAAGAATTGCACCATTTCCAGCCAAGCTGGGTCTCATTCGCCTGCCGTGCCATCACCTCACTGATTCATCATGCCGAGCGCCATTTTTAAAGTGCAGCCACGTGCACACCTCTCAATGCTTCCAGCTCAGGGCTGCTGTAAAGAAGACATGCCCCTGAAAGGCAAAAATACTGCAGAACCCAGGTTCAATGACGCGTTCCTCAAGCACATTTTGGGTGCAGTGGATGGGCAACAACCTCACTAATCCGGCACGGGAGGCGGTGACGGCAGTGGTCAGTGCCAATGTCCTTCAAAAGGAGACAGCGACCCAGTGCCGCAAGAGGATGAATGATCTAATTTCCGCTAGGCTAAGTCTCTCTTCTCATCACTCTCAACTCACACACTCTCAAACCCATCACACATCCACAGGGATCTCACTCACTGCCAGTTCAAGGGACATCACCATTCACTCTTCCACACTCTCTTCATTGTCCTCAACCCATCCATGGGACCAGTCACTACCCACACATGCCAGGCATACTTATCATCTGGTCTGGCAGGTATCCTGCTTACGGTCTCTCCACCTCTATTTATGCAAGACAAGCTGACACACAACAAGAGGGAGAGGTCTGGTGAAGGAATGCCTGAAATCAAGGTCCTCACAGACATCGAAGACAAAGCCATCCAGCTGGTTGGCGATTATCTGGACCATTCCTGTACTGACGGTGAGGTCGGCGGTGCTCTACCAAGTGATGATACAGCAGTGTAACATCCAACTTGCTGTGAGTGATGTGACCTGTTTCACAGGCCACTGCCATGCACTAATTATCTCTTCCGATTTCCCCCAACAGGAACAGCCGATGGAGTCCATGAACCAGGGCCTCCAATCAAGCCCCAAAGAAACTCTGAAGAGGAATCTGGAGGCAGCCTCCCTGAAGTCCCATCACAGCGCTCACCCACACCCTCCACCAGTGCAGAGACACACACTTCAGTGGGGCCTAGCTTTAGAATAGCCTCGGTATCACAATCTGGTGAGCACATTGCACTTTCTGATCCACAGCAGGCAGCAACTGGGACTTCCCAGGTCCCTGGCACTCGGAGGACTATTGGAGGACAGAAATTTGTTGAGTTTGAGTCAGATGATGGGACCTTGGACTTAGTCATGTCCCACTTGCTGGAGCTACAAAGGCAAACTCAGGAACATCAGGAAGCGTTCGCTGCACCCCTCAGATTTCAAGGACCGATAGAAGAGTCCGTCCGCCTGCAGGCTGTGGTGATAGCACCGGCATGCCAACACACCGAGGTCAACACTGGTAAGATGGTGGCCGCCATGAGACCTTGATCCAGGATGTCGCTCTTGGATTGCTGCGTGGGCTGAACTCCATCGCTGATTCCATAGTTGGCCTCCAACAGTATATATGCGAGAGGTGCATGGGGCAGCTTGATCTCACTCCACCCACCCCATTTCCTCAAGGAGACAGCCAAGGGCCCTTGGGCACCCATAGGGAGGAGGATCAGCAGGTGCACACCCTGCGGCCACCATCCAGGTGACTTTGGGAGTGTCCGACCCACCCGAATCTTGCCTTCCTGTCACCCCTGCAGCTCCAGCTCCACTGCCACACAGCAGGACCCCAAAAGTAGGCTGGGGTCCTCCAATATTCTCAATCTCCCAAGGATGTCTCCCTGCCTATGGCTCCTTGTTCTGATGAGCAGTGTCCTTGTCACTCAGATGTGAAACCTTTCTGCACAAGATAAAGGCAGGTGTCTCAGACCAGGGCCTCTTCTCTGTGCTCTGTGCAGCCTTCAGACCAAAGTGATGGTCCGGCTTCACACTCCCTGGACATATTACTGATGCCTGCACCTCAATGGTACTTGTCATTGCTGCCAGCATGTTGTGGGGTGTCACAGAATTCCATCATTCTCTCTGTGTGCTCTCATTACCTTTAAGGTGGGGCTGACCCCTATCTCATCAGTATCTGTGACCAGTGACGCTGTGCTCCTGAAGGGGTCAGGTGCTGAAGCCTGACAAAGGATCAAGTGCTTTTAAAGTTTCATGGCTGCAGCTCCATGGTATGACCCTGATCACAGAGCGCAAGCGAGCTGCCCTTGGCCAGACAGGAGTCAGATATTCTCAGAAGCTATGTGAACATCTATGGAGTGTCCTAACTGCATGATGTAATCATCCTCCAACAATCGAGGAACTGTTAGGGCCTCCATTGCATCTCCATGATTGGATCATTATCACAGAGGGTATGTGTGCTGCCATAAGACAGACTGGAGGCAAACATTCATAGATGCAATGTGAGGATCTATGGTGTCTCCTCACTGCATATCATCATATCCTCCACATATCTTGCAGCTATGAGTGCTCCCCAAGTGGGCCTGCCTTGTCTGGTCAGTGCGCGGGCTGCATTGCCATCATTGTCACTTTCGAGGACCTCCTCACCCTCATCCCCATCAACATCCTCCTAATCAGAGGAGACATCAAGTTCCTGCATCTCCTCCTCAGCCAGCTCCTCTCTCTGTTGCAGCGCCAGGTTGTAAAGGGCACAGCAAGACACACTGATGCGTGACAACCTTTGTGGGCTATATTGCCAGGCTCCACAAGGCCGGTCCAGGCACTGGAACCTCACTTTCAGCATCCTGATGGTCTCCTCCAACAAGTTGCTTGTTAGATGTTCACTCTGCTGCAGTCTGAGGCTGCCACATGGGTATCATCAACCACAGCCTCTGTGCGTAGCCCTTATCCCCGAAGAGCCATCCCTGCAGCCTCTTTGGACCCTGGAAGGTGCCAGGGACCTGTGACCGACTGAGAATGTAGGAGTCATGCACAATCCCTGGAAACCATGCGCAGACTTGCAGGATGCATTCATGGTGGTCGCACACCAGATGCACATTCAGCAAATGGAATCCTTTGTGGATGCCATATTTGACAGCGTGTTGTGACGGAGGGCTGAGCATCACATGACTACAGCCGATGGCACCCTGCAATGTAGAAAACCTGAGATCCAAGCAAATCTAATTTCCCTTGCATCCTGGCTCTCCTGGTCCTAGGCAAAATGTACAAAGTTGTGTGCCCTTACGAAGGTGTGACTTCATGGATGCATTTGTGGGTGGAGTCTTGTGAGGAACAGAGGTCACCTATGGAGCCCTGAAAGGAGCAGCTTGCGTAATAATTGAGTGACGTAGTCACTTTTACAGCTACTGGCTGTGGATGCTCTTTGTGTCCCCATGGTGCCAAATCCTGCAGTAGCTGGCAGATGTGACTGACCAGTTCCCTTGACATGCGCAGTCTTTGGCAACAATGGTTCTTGGTCAACTGCAGCAATGAATGGTGGTGCCTAGACCCCGGGTCTAGCACGGCGCCGAACGGTAACAGCTCACTGTGGCTCATGTGGCAGGAACCCCAGTTGTCCCTTCTCCCAGAGGGTGCTGCTCTTCCCTCTGCACAGTCAGGCGCCTCAGTTGCTCTCTTCTCCGTTGTCTTCATTCTCTGTGTGCCATGAGGTACACAATTAGTTCACCAGGCTGTATGCTCCTGATGTAGTCTTCCTGCAGGATGAAAGAGAGAGATACATGGGTCAGCATGGGTGTACTGAGAACCTCTCGCAGTTAATTTTGAAGCATCCCGGAGAGTGCTGGCCATCACTTGGATGGCAAGAAATTAATGTGCTACGTGGGCTGCCCGAAATCTCACCATCCTCCACCCCACTCCACCTGACTGATTGGCAGCAGCTTTGCCCATTGGACTGCATGCTGTGCTCTCAGCTCAGGCACAGGCATTCTCCTAACCAACACAAGAAACGTGCACTGTTAGCTTGAATCATGGGGGAGACTGATCCAAACCGGGATGATGACATAGCAAGGGGCTGTGAGAATCTCCACCAGTGACTGCTCCATCGCCAACATTAGCAAGGAGATTGTACAACATGCCCAGCCATCCAACTGTTCTGCAGTCCACTAAAACACTCATTAGTTTTCAGCCTGTGACCGAGGGGTGAAAAGCTCTCGAGCATTTGGTGGCACTTTGATGTCTCTGCATTTCTTGAGTGGGCAGATAAGCTAGAGGCCCGATTCCAATCATATCATTGTGGCTGCGCCTGAACTGTCTCAGCTGCAGAGGAATGGTCAGTTTATACACAGAGTCTCTAATGTGAGGGCGGCTTCCATCACCCACCCACCACCATCCCCCATCCCCCCATTCCCCCATCACCCCCCCATCACCACCCCCCCACAGCACCACCCCCCCCCCGCCCCCCCCAACACCACCTCGTACGTGCTTGTGCACTACCTTCACCTGCCGCGCCCCCAACCCTTCACCAAGTCGCCTCAATCCTGATGCCCAACAGGCATCCCTTGCGAATGCTCCACAATGTTACTATGCACTCAGCTCTGAGTTTCCCTTGGAGTGCAGCCTGCCGAGTGCACACCTTTTATATGCTGTTGTGAAACACGTCGGTGTATGATCACGCCAACATGGGTGGATGAGTCCAGCAGGCTGGCTTTATAAGGATATGCAAATGTATTACAATGAGGTTCAAGACATCCAATGGTGAGAAACCCAGCCCACCATTGACGGGCTGAGTGGACAATCGCAAACTGGTTTCACGATGTTGTGAAACCGATTTTTGGCCTTCTCGCCATATTGTCCACTCACTCCACCAAACATGCCTGACCCCAATGGAACAGATGGTTCTGCCCTAAATCTGTGATCTTATCTTGTAGAGACTGAAAATGGAATGGTGAGAAGAAACAGAAGCATACGTGTATCCACAAGAAGACGGCCTTTAATGGAATGGATCAACTACCCAGACAATCAGGAAGACAACTTGAACAGAGAATCAGTGATCTCTGATGATGCACATACTGCTCTACATAGTTTGAGAGAGAACATGGAGAACTTGAATCCTATACATCTACTGAGTGAACTGAGAACAAGTTTGGGGAGATTGGTGAAACTGCCACAACACTTATCTCTGTGAATGAAGGATTAAGGCAGAGACTTCATTCTCAGTGGGGAGATGCAGGGTAATGTAAGTAATGTATTGAATAGAGTCAGAGACTGGGGCGGGGGGAGATGCACTTTAAAGGGTTAATGTTAAATATATAAACAATCTACGTCATCAGTGATGTAGAATCACATGACAAAGATATGAAGCATCGTGCTAAGCCTTGTATTTGCATAGTTAGTACAATGTTCAATAAAAGGTAAAGTTTACCAAAGCCTTGCATCCAGCAGTATTTTTCAATGCTGACAAAGGACAACATCATCTAAGACCCACAACAACAATAACAGAGCTAGGTCAGGAAGATGTGCTCATAGGAAATGCAAAGATTAAGATAGCTGGAGGCCTTCCAGTAGTGACATTTCCAGAGTGAGGAGTCACCATGTAATTAACTGCCTTAGCTAAAAATCTGTCAGTCTCAGTCTCAAAATCTCCAATTAACCCACCATGCACTGCCTTTGGGTGCCTAATTCCACATTCCTAATATAATTTGTCTGAAACTGCTTCCCTACATCCCTCCTAAATAGCCAAACTTTAATGTTAACATTATATCCCCAAATTCTTTATTTCCCATCAAATGTTATTGTTTTTCTTTATCTATCCTATCAAATAGTATTAACATTTCATACACCTCAGTCTGTTCCCCCCTCAATCTTCTATGTTCAAGGACAGATTTCTACATTCATATGATATTCACATGTTCTGTCAATGGCCTTCTGCCATTTCATATGATACTTCCACCATTTGTCTTACATTCACTGAGCCTTACCCCATTTCTTTCCTCAATGCTTATTATTTTCCTTGCTTGCTGATGCTGGGAAATGAACAGCACAGCTTAAATTATTGAAAGAAACATGACAGGCGAGACTCTTCGGGCACAATCTTAGCTTTTGCACAAACATCAGGTTGACTGCCAAGTTGGAACCTGGACATGAGGATAACAGGTTTTCCAGTTGAACTTTCTGGAAAGTGTCCAATAGGAACTCACCTCTGGGATTGCCTTCCAGTTAGGGATCACGATTGAACGCAAAGGGTTTCAAGAGACCCTGGCATCCTTCACAGTGGCTGCACATGGATTCTGTGGTAACTTGGAGGAGTTACTTCTCAAGAAATTGGAAGGGAGAGCAGCAAAGGTCTGTAGCCCCATTGAGTTGTGAACGTCTCTTGCAGGAACCGCCAGCATTTTACTTTCCTAGGCCGTAATCATTAATATTAGCCTCAATGATCTGCTGCTGTCACCGGAAGCCTCTGCCATATGACTGATTTCAGCCTTGACATTTTGCCCCTTTATAATGCTTAGTACGTCAGTTGCAGGCCTCAATGACTTTCCACTGTGCACTCGCCTGCTCTATGCTGCCATGTCCAAGTCGCTGCATGTGCCCTGTCTGCTGCTGACAAATAGCCATTGCAGGCACAAAGTTTCTCTCAATAGCCTCCTTAGATACTTTAACTACCTGTCCACTACTGCCGTGAACACCCTTCAACTGAACCAAGAAGACAGGGGGGACAAATAGATCCTCCTGTGTTGTACTTGTTGCAGCAAATTCTCCACTGCCTCTTCCTCGAAGCAGAGTGCAGGGCTGTTGCCACTACTGCTTCCAATCATTGTCCTCAGACTCTGCCATTGTACAGCAGTCACGCTTTTCAACAAAAGAAGCGTCTCTTACTGGAGGCTTTTAACACCGACAGTAATTCCCTTCCCCTAGTGGGCCGGCAGTGAGCAGGTATGACTAATCCTACCATGTGCTTGCAAGCATGACACTCATGAGCTGAACCCCAAAATATAATAGGGTACAGCAGACTTCAAGTTAAGTTCATAAAACTATATGACACCATTTTCAAAGGAACAATTGGTCAAGGCTAAAAGTGGTGTGACAAACCTCAGTAGGAAAAATATTCTCCTTTTGTACATGTGGATTGCAAACTTGATGATCATAATATTTACAAAGTGTGACAACTCTGTCTAATATAATGAATATCTATTAACAAAATATTATAACTCCAAAATTGTGCAAGTTACCAGCTCCAATCCCATTTCATCAGCTGATGTTGTGAAACAGAATGAAAGATTGTTTTGACTGTAACACAAAGAACAATTCGACAGGATGAATGCATTTCAAAAGCGCTCATAGAAAACTGAAATGCTTCCCTCCCAACATCACTGATGGAATTACAATCCTGTCGTCATTGGAAGCAGCACATAAAATGGTCAAAGTCAAACAAAAATCAATGGATAGAAAGCCAGACAATTTACTCTAAGGTACACCAGCTGTTCAGCTCTCAATAGTTTCTGTCCTAAGGATGCCAGAGCACAGTTTGTTGGGGGAGTTAATTGGACATTTTGAATGGCTGCAGAGGTTAGTTATACTGCTCAGTGAATAAGGAATTTTGTTATTATATTTATTGATTTTTCAACTCTGCTTGAATACATTTGAATACAAGAAAGGAGTTTAATTCTGTTTTACTACTTGTACAAAGTTATAGAACCTATTAAACAAATTAACCTCTCATGCTGAGGTGATATTGTTATCACTGGCTTCATTGCACATGTACAGCGGTTGTCTATTGGCAGAATCTTGCCCTTGTTGCGTGGGCAGGGGAGGTTGGGAAGCCGACTTTTGCCTGCGATCGAGGCCAGAAAGCGATTTCATGCTGGCAGCCAATTAAGGCCCATCCAGCATGAAACATGAGTGGCAGCGCTCAGCGCTGCCTGTGCAGGCAGCAGGAGGAGGGTGAGCGAGGTGAGTGGGGCAAAAGGGGCAAGTGGGGCGAGTATGAACTTCGCGCATACACGCAAGTGTGCACTTGATGAAGAGCAAAAAAAAACAAATTAAAAATGTTATAAGGCATGTCCACACATGTGACTCTGTCACATGAGCAGGGGTGTGTTATTAAATAAATTTAAACATTTTTATTTTATTTTTATTTGCTTTAGGACACCTCATCCAAGCCATGGATGGCTCTAGGCCTGCTTTAGCTGTAGGATGGGCAACAAGGTCACCAAACTGGCTTGGGATGGAGTGGCAGTGGTGGTCAGTGCAAACACCCTGCAGAGGAGGACAGCCATCTGGTGCCGCAAAAGGCCGCTTGGTCTTTTCGCCTGCCCGCCAGCCGTAAGGTTGGACAAGCGGCGGAAAACTTATTTTTATCGTCTTGTTAATGTCCTTAATTGGCCTTTTAATTGTCGGCGGGCGTGCTGCTAACTCTGGCGCTCACCCGCCCACCGAAATATTGTGCGACTGCACATTGATGTCAGGATGCTTGCCCAACGTCAACATGCATCATCTTACACCCAAGCAGGTTGGGCGTGTGCACACCCGCCGAACTAAAAGGTTTGCCCTATGACTTTCAGGGAAGATTGTAATGCACCAGTGCAGCATGAGGAGGCGGGAGAGAAAGCTTGGGATTCATAGCAGTAAGTAGATAGAACCATGGCATTCTAATGTGTTTCAGTTTTGGAGGAGTTACATTAATTCTAAGGGTGGAATTTTCCCAGAATTGCGCTAAGTGCAGTCGCCGGCGGGTAAAATAGGGTCCAAACCGCCAACAAAAATGATGGGTTTTCACACAGTATAGTCACAAACCCGCCTCATTATTTATTCACTCCCGTGAAACACACCGTTTCCACGGTGAGGGGCACTCATTTACCTGCCCGCCATTACCATACTGTTGGATCACGCCAGCCGCCAGCACAGCCCTCGTTGGCACCAGCTCATTACCGCTGCCCAGGGGACATGGCTAGCAAAAGAACAAAGCCTGCAGCCCCCCACTTCAACGACCTGTCCATTAAGCGAGTACTGGATGCCGTGGAGGCCCACCAGGATGTGCCATAGCCCCGCTTTAGCCACAGGATGGGCGACAAGGTCACCAACCCGGCATGGGAGGCAGTGGCAATCGGTGGTCAGTGCAAACACCCTGCAGAGGAGGACAGCCACCCAGTGCTGCAAAAGGATGAATGATCTCCTCCGTTACGCCAGGGTAAGTCACTATTTTCATTGCTCCCAACTCAGACACTCACAAACCCATCACACATCCACAAGGCTCTCACTCACTGCCAGTGCACGGACATCACCATTCACTTTTTCACACACATCATCATTGTCCTCATCCCATCCATAGCACCACTCACCACCCACACAGGCCAGACATACTTATCATCTGGCCTGGCAGGCATCCTGATACACTCTCTCCATCTCTATACATGCCGGACCAAACTGGCTCACAACAGGAGGGAAAGGTCGCAGACAGGTGCAGGGAAGCCAGAGATCAAGGTTCTGACATAATTTGAAAACAGAGACATCCAGCTGGCTGGTGATGACCAGGACCGGTCTTGTGCTGATGGTGAGGTTGGAGCTGCTCCACCAAGTGAGGATCCAGCAGTGCCACATCCATCAGACAACCATGCTGTGAATGATGTGTCCTGTTTCACAGGCCACTGCCATGTACTAAGTATCTCCTGTTGCTTGCGCAGGTACATCTGCCAAACAGCTGACAGAGTCCATGACCCAGGGCCTCCAGTCAAGACCCAAAGAAACCTCATAGGCGGAATATGGAGGTGCCCTCCCTGAAGACCCATCACAGCGCTCAGCCACACCCTCCACCAGTGCAGAGACACACACCTCGGTGGGACTTAGCTTTAGAATAGCCTTGGGATCACAAACTAGTGAGCACATCACACTGTCTGATCCACAGCAGGCGGGGGCAAGGACTTCCCAAGTCCCCGGCATTTGGAGGACTGCTGGAGCCAAACATTGCTGAATCTGAGTCAGGTGATGAGTGTCTGCACTCGGTCATATCACAGTTACTGGAGCTGCAAAGGCAAGCTCATGAATTTCAGGAAGGGATGTCCGCTGCACTCTTCAGATTGCAAGGTACGATGGAGGAGTCTGTCCATCTTCAGGCTGAAGTGATAGCACCAGCATTGCACTGAGGTCAACACTGGCAGGATGGAGACCTTGATGCAGGACGCCATTCCGGCACTGCTGCACGGGCTTAATTCCATCATTGATGCCATAGTTGGCCTCCAACAGTACGCGAGAGGGGTGCTTGGCAGCTTGATCTCACTCCAGCTACTTGTTCCATTCATAAAGTCAGCCAGGGGCCCTCGGGCACCCATAGGGAGGAGGATCAGCAGATGCACACTCCGGGGCCATCCACCCGGGTGATTCTGGGAGTGACTGGCCCACCTGACTCCCATCATCCTGTGACCTCCTCAGCTCCAGCTTCACAGGCCATCAGGGGTGCCACCGCCACACAGCAGAACCCTAAAAGCGGTCCAGGGCCCTCCAAGTCGCTGACTCCGAGAGGATGCCCACCAAAGTCATCACAGACAGGGAACAGTAGTCAGCAGGCTGCCTCCACCTCCGCTGTGAATGTTCAGGGAAGCACCAAGACGTAGCGGCAGGGTTAGGGAAGTTAGGTAAAGGTAATTGCACAGCCTGGCCACAGGTGTTGATCACTTATACATACTGTTCATTATTTTCAGTAAACTCCTAAGAATGTCTCCCTGCCTGTGACTCCTTGTTCTGATGAGTAGTGTTCCTGTCACTCAGATGTGAAACCTTTCTGCACAAGATAAAAGGGCAGGTGTCTCAGTCCAGGGCATCTTCCCTGTGCTCTGTGCGGCCTTCAGACCACAGTGATGGTCCAGCCTCACACTCCCAGGAAACATTACTGATGCCTGCACCTTGGCAGTGCTGGTCATTGTTGCCAGAATGTAGAGAGCAGGCGCCACAGAGTTCTCTCATTCTGTGTGCTCTCAGCACCTTTAAGCTGGGGCTGGCCCCCATCACACCAGCATCTGTGACCAGTGATGCTGTGCACCAGCTCCTGAAAGGCTGAGGTGCTGAAGGCGGACACAGCATCAGATGAGTCTAAAGTTTCATGGCTGCATCTCCGAGATGGCCCTGATCACGGAGCGCAAGCGAGCTGCCCTCGGTCAGACAGGAGTCAGACATTCTCAGAGGCAGTGTGAAGATCTATGGAGTGTCCTCACTGCATGTTGTCATCATCCTCCTGCAATCGAGCGACTATTATGGCCTCCACTGCATCTCCATGACAGAAGCATTCTCACAGACAGTATTGCCACTGCCATAAGCCAGATTGAAGTCAAACTTTAATAACTGTGATGTGAGGATCTATGGGGACAACTCACTGCATGTTGTCAACATCCTCCACAAATCTGGCGGCTATGAGGCCCTCCTGAGTGTGCCTGCCTCATCTAGCCAGTGCAAGAGTCTCAACCTCGTCATTGTCACCACCGAGGACCCCTCACCCTCATCCCTGTCAGCTTCCTCCTCATCCAGGGAGATCTCCATCTCCTCCTCAGCCAGCTCGCCTCCCCGTTGGAGTGCTAGGTTGTAAAGGGCGCAGCAGTCAATGCCGATACGTGACACCCTCTGTGGACTGTATTGCAGGGCTCCACCAGGGCGGTTCAGGCACTGGAACCATATCTTCAGCATCCTGATGGTCTGCTCGACTAACTTGCGAGCTGCTGCATGAGCCTCATTATAGCGTCGCTCTACTGCAGTCTGAGGTTACCACATGGGTGTCATTAGCCACGGCCTCTGTGGGTAGCCCTTCCCCCCAAGGAGCCAGCCCTGCAGCCTCTGCGGACCCTGGAAGACTTCAGTGATGTGCAAGTGACTCAGGATATAGGCACTGTGCATACTCCCTGGAAACCGTACACATTCCTGCAGGATGCGTTTCTGGTGGTCACATACCAGCTGCATGTTCAGTGAGTGAAAGCCCTTGCAGTTGATGAAGTCTATCGAGTGTAGTGATGGAGACCTGAGCACCATATTAATGCAGTCATTCACATCCTGCACCTGTGGGAATCCTGAGATCAGGGCGAATCCAATGGCCCTTGCATCCTGGCTGTCCCGGTCCTGGGCGAAATGCACAAAGTTGTGTGCCATGGAGAAGGTGGCATCCATAACCTCATGGATACATTTGTGGGTGGCAGATTGTGAAATCCCACAGTGGTCACCTGTGGAGCCCTGAAAGGAGCCACTGGCGTAGAAATTGAGCACCACGGTTAATTTCACAGCCACTGGCAGATGCCCTCCATGTCCCCTTGGCACCAAGTCCTGCAGTAAGTGGCAGATGTGAGCCACCAGGTCCCTAGACATGTGCAGTCATCAGTGACAATGATTCTTAGTCACCCGCAGGAATGACAGGCTGCTTCTATAGACCCTGGGTGTCACTAGGCACCGACCAGCGACAGCTCACTGTCACTCCTGGGCAGCGTGTGCAGGAGCCCCTGCTGCCCCTTCTTCATGAGATTGCTGCTCCTGCCTTTGTGGAGCCAGGTCCCTCAGTCACTCCCTCTTCAGCCTGCTACGGTCTCTGTCGGCCATCAAGCATTCAGCTAGGTCACCAGGACCCATGATAGCAGTCAGCGTAGCATTCAGAATAAAACTAATGAGTTAATAGTGCAAATTGACATAAATAGGTATAATTTGGTGGTGATTACTGAGACGCGGTTACAGGGAGAACAGGTATGGGAGTTGAACATCCAAGGGTACTCAGGGTTTGGAAGGATAAGCAGGAAGGGAAAGGAGGTGTTGTAGCTTTATTAGTAAAGGAATAGATCAGTGCTATAGTGAGGAACGATATAGGCACTGGAGAGCAAGACGTAGAGTCAGTCTGGGTAGAAATAAGAAATTGCAAGGGAAAGAAATCCCTGGTGGGAGTAATCTGTAAGTCCCAAACAGTAGTTTAGCAGTAGGGCACAGTATAAACCAGGAAATACTGGGAGCATGTAAGAAAAGCATGGCAATAATGATAGGTGATTTTAATATGCATATAGACTGGACAAATCAAATTGGCAAGGGTAGACTCAAGGGAGAGCTCGCAGAGTGTTTTAGAGATTGTTTCTTGGAACAATATGTTGTGGAGCCAACCAGGAGCAGGCTATTCTGGATTTGGTATTGTGTAATAAGATGGGATTAATTAATGATCTCAGAGTAAAGGATCCTCTAGGGAAGAGTGATCATAGCATGCTAGAATTTCAAGTTCAGTTTGAGAGCGAGAAACATGAGTCCCGCACCAGTGTTCTGGAGTTAAACAAAGGTAACTGGTGGACTGGACAGGAAGACTACAAGGTAGGACAGTTGATAAACAGTGGCAGATATTTCAGGAGATATTCAATTCCTCCTAAATAAAATATATTCCAAAGAGGAAGAAAGATGGTAAGAGGGGGAAAAGGATCCATAGCTAAGCAAGAAAGTTAAAGATAACGTAAAGGCAAAAACTAAGGCATACCAAATTGCAAAGGTCAGTGGCAGGCTGGAAGATTGGGAAACTTTTAAAGATCAACAAAAGGCTATAAAAAAATAATAAAAAGAGCAAAGGTAAATTATAGATGAAAACTAGCGTAAAATGTAAAAACTGATAGCAAACGCTTCTACAATTATATTAAAGGAAAGAAAATAGCTAAAGTGAATGTTGGTCTCTTGGAGGATGAGACTGGGGCTTAATAGTGGGGAAAGCAGAAATGGCAGAGACGTTTAATCAATATTTTGCCTCAGTTTTCATGGCGGAGGACACTAGTACCACCCCAATAGTAACAGGAAGAGCTGAGGGTATAGAAAAGGAGGAACTTAGAACAATCACCATCACTAGAGAAAAAGTACCGAGCAAACTATTGGGATTAAAGGGTGACAAGTCCCCAGGACTTGATGGCCTACATCCCAGGCTCTTAAAGGAAGTGACAGTGGAGATAGTGGATGCTTTGGTAATAATATTCCAAAATTCCCTGGGTTCTGGAAAGGTTCCAGTGGATTGGAAACATGCTAATATAATGCCCTTATACAAAAAGGAAGGGAGGCAGAAAGTAGGAAACTATAGACCAGTTAGTTTAACATCTGTCATTGGGAAATTGTTGGAATCCATTAATAAGGAAGTAGTAATTGGGCATTTGGAAAGTCAAAATGCAATCCATCAGAGTCAGCATGGTTTTATGAAGAGTAAATTGTGTTTGACTAATTTGCTAGAGTTCTTTGAAGATGTGACAAGTAAAGTGGGTAATGGGGATCACTGTAGATGTAGTATATCTGGACTTCCAGAAGGCCTTTGATAAGGTGGCATACAAAAGATTAATACACAAGATAAGATCACATGGAATTAAGGGTAATATAATAGCTTGGATAGAGGGTTGGCTAACCAACAGAAAGCAGAGAGTCAGGATAAATGGGAATTTTTCTGGATGGCAAGCTGTAACTAGTGGGGTGTCACAGAATTTGGTCCTTGGGCCCCAACTATTTACAATCTATATTAATGACATTGATTCAAGGATAGAAGGTACTATAGCTAAATTTGCAGATGACACCAAAATAGGTGGGAAAGTAAGTTGTAATGAAGAAATAAGAAATTTACAAATGGATAGGACAGATTAGGTGAATGGGCCAAAATTTGGCAGATGGAGTTTGACGTGGATAAGTGCGAGGTTATCTATTTTGGTCAGAAGAATTAAAAGGCGATTTATTATTTAAATAGAGAGAAACTTCAGAATGCTTCAATGCAGAGGGATTTGGGTGTCCTTGTGCATGAATCGTTGAAAGCTAGTGTACAGGTACAGCAGGTAATAAGGAAGGTAAATGGAATTTTGGCATTTATTGCTAAAGGAATAGAGTATAAAAATAGAGAAGTGTTGTTGCAATTGTACAGTGCATTGGTGAAACCGCACCTGGAGTACTGTGCACAGTTTTGGTCCCCTTACTTGAGGAAGGATGTAGTTGCATTGGAAGCAGTTCAGAGGAGGTTCACTAGATTGATACCATAGATGCGGGTCTTGTCTTATGAGGAGAGATTGAGCAGTTTAGGCCTATACTTGCTAGAGCTTAGAACGATGAGAGGAGATCTAATTGAGGTATATAAGTTGCCAAAGGGGATAGACAAAGTAGGAGTGGAGCAGATGTTTTCCCTTGTGGGGCATTCTAGAACGATAAGCCATAGTTGTGGGCTGAGGAGTGGTAGATTTAAATCAGAGATGAGGAGGAATTACTTTTCTCAAAGGGTCGTGAATCTGTAGAATTTACTACCTCAAAGTGCAGTGGATGCTGGGACGCTGAATAAATTTAAGGAGGAGATAGACAGAGTTTTAATTAGTAATGGGTTGAAAGGTTATGGCGAGAGGGGGGAAATTGAAGTTGAGGCCGAAATAAGATCAGTCATGATCGTATTGAATGGCGGGGCAGGCTCGAGGGGCTGAATTGCATAATCCTGCTCTTTATTCTTGTGTTCTTATGATCTTAACTTTGTCCTCCTGCTGCATGAAAGAAAGATAGACGTGGTTATCGTGGCTGTACTTAGCACCTTTCCTGGTCCTGTGTGACTGCCCCTTAACGCTTCCTGGAAAGTGCCGGTCACCCCTCGGATGGCCAGAGATGAGTGTGCTGCATGGCTGCCTGTCAACCTGTGACATGGGGACACTGGTCCAAACCAGGATGCTGTGATTGCAAGGGGCTGTGAGCGCCTCCAGCAGTGACTGCTACATGGCCAGCGTTGGTGAGGAGATTGCACAACTTGTGCAGCCCAACTGCTCTGCGGTCCAATTAAGTAGTGGCGGACTCAAAGACTGTGCCGGGGGTGTGGGGGGGCGTGGGGTGGGGTGTGGTAAGGTATGGAGCACTTGGTGGCCCTTTGTTGCCATTGCGTTGTTTGCATGGGTGGGATGACTAGGGGCCCGACCCCAATCATATCACTGTGCCTGATCTGTCTCAACTGCAGAGGCATGGTCAGTTTATATCCCGAATGTGTGGCGGCTTCCCCCCGCTTACCCTGACCACCACCTCAATTGCCTGTGCATTTGATGCAGCGTCAGGGCAGCACTTGACACCCCTCCCCCCCCCCTCCCCCCCCACCCCACCCCCCCCCCCCCGACCCCGCCGCCACCCACAAAGCTTCATTCAATGCCCTTTCCAAGATACCATCTCTCCTTTCTGCAGTAACTGACTCCTTAACTAATAATGCAACTGCTTTTGTCAGCACATTCACCTTTTGATAGTCCACACACTGGGCAAAATTTTATGGCAGCGGGATTTATGTTCCCGCCGAAGCCAATAAAGTTTACAATGTCTCACACATTTTACAGCCCCCTCCCTGCCGAAATGGGGCCATAAAATTCTGCCCACTGTCTTGTGTTCCATCCAGTTTTGGTACCAGTACAATGGGCAAACTCCAGCTACTGCAACTAGACTCAATGGTATCATTTTGAAGCATGAATTCAATTTCTTTCTGCCCTTGAGATAACTTTGCCAGATTTAGTCCATAAGGATGCTGCCTTAATAAAGATGAAGCTTCTACTCATACATCATGTTTGGCTAAATTTGTCCTTCCCAGCTTATCTCCACAATAGCTTTGTGTGACAGCAATAGCTTCTCCAAATCACTTTGACACTTCTTTGGAAGATAACTCTATATTACATTTAAATAGTCCCCTCATTATCCTATTTGAGTAGAGGGAAATCAATTTCAGAATCTTGCATTTCTACCTCTTTCTCTTTATCTACCACCACTAGTACTACCTTTTGGTCCTCTTCCCTGTCAAAGTACTTTTTAAGCATATTTACGTGACACACCCTCTGCTTCTTTCTTCTAGCTGGAGTATTTATTAAATAATTGATTTCACTAGGTTTCTTTTAAATACTGTAAGGCCCAGTAAGCCTTGTCTTTAACAAGTCACCCAGTACTGGTAACAGAACTAGCACCTTTTGCCCAGCAACAGATCTACGAGCTGTAGCTTTCCTGTCTGCTTTCACTTTTGTCACTTGGTGCGATATCATTAAATAGTCCCTAGCTAACTCACATGCTCAGTCCAATCTCTCCCTGAAATTTGATACATAATCCAAGAGAGTAGTTTCTGAATTTGACCCACCAATTTCTCATGAATCAAATACCCCCCATTGGAATTTCAGGAGCTATCCTCAGGATCTCATTTCTATATCCAAATGGTATAACAATCTGATGTACTTCCCTCCAGCTTCCATTTACTGAAACATGATAAGGCCTCCATTAATTCATTAAAACGTTACCCTTAAGGTAATAACATTCTGGGATACATTCCGCCTCTGTTTCTGAGTAAGCTGTTTGATATAACCAGCTTATTTGCATACCTTTTGTCTGTAACTCTACCAACTGCCTTGAGCTAAGTACCTCAACTGCATTGTTCTCCAGTCTTTCTTCCTGAACAATCTTACCAAAAACAGTGCCAGATAATGGGACTTCCTCACCTTCTCTTTGTCTTTTAACTTCCTGTTCTTCTTGTTTCAACCAATTATCTTGTTATCACACAACATGGAAACAGTCCAGGATGCTCTCACTGCAACACTTCTGCTGAAAACACTTTTACAGGCTGCTCAACTATCATAGGCATCACCCACATCTGGAGCCTGCTATATCATTACCCAAAATAAATTAAAGCCATGTGATAGGCAATTCTTCCACTACTCCAACAGTCATCTTACCTGTTCTCCACTTACTCTTTAAATTGACCTTCCACAATAGAATAGGTGTAGCATCTCCATGAACCCCACTTATTATCGCCTGTTCCTGCAATGCTGCCTCTGAATAACAAATGTAATTATCCCACAACATTAAAGATTGACTAGCCCCCATGTCTCTTAAAATTTTAACATTTTTACCTATTCCACCCTGTACACATGGAAGGATTTTCCCTTCACATATAGAATTTTTAAACTTTTCTGCAACCTGCTGCTCAGAACTCTCTTGGATAAATTGTGAACACATTCTTTACCTATTACTACTTCTTCCTGTTTTATCTGTACACAAACCATTGGTTTTCCCTGTGCCTGAACCTCAGAACCCGCAGTAGTTTACTTCCAGTACTTTTCCATACCCCAATGATCCCAACAGATTTTTCCTGCAATTTCCAACACACTGATTTTGTGTGTCCAGCTTTCTTACAATGAAAACACCTCAATTTTCGAGAGTTGCCTCTACCCTCAGCACCCTCCTTTTTATTTTGAGAAAAAACTTCCTGTGAATTTCCACCTACTCCTTCCTTCCCTTCCTTCATTTCACCTTCCCACTTTCTATCATTTGCTGAAACAAAGGGGTGATGAAAAATATGTTTAGATCTCATCACAACTCACTGGGGTTATTGCACTGTAATATTAAGCCCACTGTTCCCCAAGCCCTGACAAATGTGAAAAAGTTTGATCAAACCACCAGGTTGTCCAAGTTCTACCTACCTGTTTAATTTAGTTAACAGAAAGCAAGCTTCAGAACTTAGTTGTAAATAACTGTTTCTTGAACAAACTGTCATTAACTAGGGGCAAAAGAAAGAAATATGAAATGCTAGTTTCTAACTCTATAACCTAAACCCTATCCCTTTTTAAATTCCTATATACACACATACAAGACACATAAGATACACAAAAGCATGAATTTTAAGGGTGGGATATAACAGGCCAATAGCACTAATTCCAAAGTGCAGGATTCAATGAATTAATTTTGATGAATGTCTTCCAAATTCCTTTTAGTTCTTGTTGAAGACATGAGGTGGTCTTTCAGCACTTTCAGCCTTTAGCTCACTGATTGAACACTTGCCTTTCAATGTCTCTAACTGTGATTTTCCCCTTTTCCTCTTGACAGGGGTTTTCAGAGAGAGAGCAGGTTATGGAGATATGAGAAGAAAAATCCAGCTAGTTATTATTGTGGAATTACTGGAATCTTCCACACCCAGGAGAAAGAGGTATTAGGTCTTGTTCTTTTGAGGCTAGGAGTTATTCTGCTGCACTGCCCTCACACAAAACCTGGTCAGGAGCCAATTAAAACATTGCTTCTAGGCAGCTCCATAGCTCCAAATCTCCTTTCCGGCACCACCCTGTCTTTCATGGCACACGCTGTTCCAGTACTGCAGCAGTGTATATATCTCTCATCCTGTTCCAATAGACATGTCTTTCAAATTGTGGCCATTATAATTCTAATCCACAGCCCAACAGAAAACAAAAAGATATGTCCTTTAAAACAGTCCAACAGACATAAAAAGATTTGTTCCTTACAATCTATGAACAAATTCATAATTATCAGCTATCTCAGCTGCTTGTCTTACCATTTTAACCCACTGTTCTTCCACATGAATTCTCACTACCGAAGGAATTAAATATTTAATTTTTTTCAAAAGTATTATTTCTCTAAGAGCAGCATATGTCATCTCTATCTTTAATGCCTGTATCCACCGGTCAAAATTACATTGTTTTACTCTCCCAAACTTAATATAATTTAGCCCAGGCTGTTTTCTCATATTCCTAAATTTCTGCCTGTATGCCTCAGGAACCAACTCATGTGTACATAAAATACTCTTTTTTACCACATCATAGTTCACTGACATTTCTTCTGACAGTGAAGCATAAACTTCATGTTCTCTAGCCACCAACCTGCATTGTAACAATGTCCAGTTTTCCTGTGGCCATTTCATCTGTTTAGCCATCTTCTCAAATGAAATAAAGAATGTTTGAACATTTCTTTCCTCAAACATCTCCCCACTGCATTCTGACCTGGACATATGTCATTCCACACCACTGGTGTTTCTTTTTTAACTGTCAGCAGTTTATGCTGGAATTCACTCTTTTTCTGATTTCCCCTTTTCTAACCTCACCAATTCTAGTACCCTTTTCTGCTTTCTTACACTCGCCTGCTTTTCTGCCTGCTCCGTTTGGAATGTCCCTTCTCTTTCCTTTCCTTTTCCTTTCTCTGTTTTCTTTTCCTGCTGCCTCTAGCTCCATCTTTTCATTTGCAATTGAATATGAGCCCATTCCAATGACCCACCCCTTGGAGAACTTGGTCTCCTGGGTACTCCTGCCAATTTCAAATGCTGTTCTATACCTTCAATAATGTCTGATTTCCTTACCCCGGCAGGTAATCCTAATTGTAACTCATCCGCCAATCCCATTACTTTAGCTTTATTTACCTTTCGTAAACCAACCAACCTTATAACTTCAACTCCCAGGCAAGAATCTTAGTAACTGCCAAAGCCATACTGCAGTCTCACCACTTGTAAAAAAAACCTTACACCAAATCCTGAATTCAAAGTGCTTCTCGTACTCATAACCTTAAGATTCACCAACTCGAAACTAAACAAGAGATATCAAATATGTCCTGAAAGGAGCCCCCAATTTTGATGTGGCACAGTGGATGGTAAATGCTAAGCTGCTCAAATCCCAGAGGGAAACTTGGAACAGCTGTTTTGCAATTTGTATTTTGATTTTGAGATGCGTGCCTTGAATTCAGTAGTAGAGTCTGGAGGTTTTTATAAAACTAAATTAAACATTTATTAAAGAAAGAAATGATTTTAACCACATACATAGGTCAACAAATTAGAGCAAAATAGATTTTAACAGAACCAGGCAAAGCACATGATACCTTGGACAGGGGTATTCACAGCGAATTCTCTTAGCTTCAGTACCTACAGGCAGCAGCTTACTTCATAGAGGCTGGAGTCTTTTCACACTTGTTGGATCTTAGAATCCTTTCTTTTCTTACACATAATCTCATTTCCTTTATACAAGCTTTTCCCTTTTTAACGTAAATCCCATTGTTTCAATATGTATTTGGACTTTAGCCTTCTAGTAATAAAAATCTTTCAGAGTACCAATTTTATCAGTAAGCTTTGGGAAAAATGAATACACTGTTTGGCTTCTTCTGGCTAAGTGTAACATTTCACCCTCTCTTTGAAATTCATGACTACTCTGGTTTATCTCAAAATGCAAAGTTTCCTTTTACACGTCACATTCTAAAACTTCAGCCATGATTACTTATTTAGCATTTCAAACTTAGCTTCTCTTCTGATCAAAGCCTTCAGACCAGCTGTCTTTAATTCAAGTAAATCCTCCACACACACAGACACATTCATACGCAGACATAAACTCATACGCAAACACACACATACACACATACACACACACAATATCGAGATCCCACTATTCCTACTTTACAATAAACCCCAATAATCTTATAAAAATTATTATATT
Source organism: Carcharodon carcharias (assembly GCF_017639515.1). NCBI lineage: Eukaryota > Metazoa > Chordata > Chondrichthyes > Lamniformes > Lamnidae > Carcharodon > Carcharodon carcharias. The sequence goes on along the minus strand of NC_054472.1, from coordinate 29,467,485 downwards.
TTCATGACGGCTACTTTTCCCCCTTCTCCAAGCAAGCTGTATCCCAGGAGCCATTGATTAGCCAACACCAGATAATGCTGCTCTGGTAGGCAGAGACCTGCTCTTGAATACCTCCTTAAATGTGATGTGGCGAAGCCTGGTGCTGATAACCTCAAGTGCTACCCAAAGCAAGGTAGGCAAACAAACCTCAAAGACCCAAGTGAAGTGCAGCTCACCGTCACTTATGTATAGATATGAAACACATCAGTGTGCAATCATGCCAATGTGCCCAGAAGTTCCAGCATGGGGGATTGATTCCGGTGAACAGGGCTTATAATAAGATGCTAAAGTGTTGAAATTAGGTTCCTGATGTTTGGTGGCAGGAAACGCAGCCAACCATTGAGGGTGGAACGAATGATTGCAAACTGGTTTCACAATGGTGTAAAACTGATTCTTGGCCTTCTCACCACATTGTCCACTCATGCCAGCCAAGACACCCAACGGGAGCATAAAGTTCTGGCCTTTGTGTTCAATACCTTCCCAAATCAATATTCCCTATTTTAGTGGGTCATAAGCCAGGGAATTCTATGAGTCGGTGGGGATGTTTAATCCCTTTGGGGATCCATGAGGACACCCCTAAAGCATTTCCACTGTCATCCTGAGAATCTCGTGCCACAGCTGAGTTCTGAGTAGAACAGTTACTTTGAGGGTCTGGTATCATACATACGAATGACATGTCCCGCTCGGTGAAGCTCATTTTGAGCAATTAGTGTCTCATTGCTGGTTGCAAGTTAGCTTGGGAGAGGACAATGCTGTTTGACCACCTTTCTTCTCACTATGTTTGGAGGATCTTGTGAAGGCACTACTGGTGATACTTCTCTAGTGCTTTGGGATGCCTGGTGTCAGTTGTCCAAATGGTTTACATTTCCCAGGAGCTCGCCATTGATCTTAATCCCAATTGGTGAAATACCTACAGCACAAAATGGGCAGACCAATATTTTCCTTCAGTCTAGCCGATGCCAGTGGCATAGTGCTAAAAATTTGCAGTTTGAGGGATGTGGTTAGCATAGTAGTTATGCTACTTAGTTGGTATTCCAGAGGCCTGGACAAATTCAAATCCCACCATGACAGTTTGTTAACTGAATTTATTTAATGAAATAAAGTTGGAATTTTAAAAATCATAGTGTTTGTAATGGTGACTATGAAACTATTGGCTGATTGTAAAAGCCCATTTGTTCACTAATGTCTTTCAGGGAAGGAAACTTGCCTTCCTTACGCAGTGTGACTCCAGACCCACACCAATGTCATTCATGCTTAGTTGCTCTGTGAAATAGTCTGAAAAATCCACTAACCTCCTCCAGGAAAATCTCCTGTCAATACTTATTTCCCCAACCAGTGACTGCCGGTTTATATCATTGCTGGAGTGGGCATGGTACCAATTTTTATCTGAAAATCACTGTAAATGTTAGCAGGAGGCCATCACTGAGGACTCAGGAGAAGTAGCCCCAGCACGTAGTGAGTACTACAGAATGGAATTACCGGTCATGGGGTAGTGATGGCCAAATTAGAGGAGGTTAGATTAATTTTAATGTTAATTAATTAATGTTCCATTAGATTGGAAATTAGCAAATGTAACTCCTTTATTTAAAAAGGGAGGGAGACAAAAAGCAGAAAACTACAGGCCAGTTAGCTTAACATCTGTCATAGGGAAAATGTTAAAAGCTATTATTAAAAGTGTTATAGCAAGGCACTTAGAAAAATATCAAAGTAATCAGGCAGAGTCCAAGTGGTTTTGTAAAAAGGAAATCTTGGTTGACCAATTGATTGGAGTCCTTAAAGAAAAAAACAGGGTATGTGGATAAAGGGGGACCAGTGGATAAACTATTCTTGGATTTCCAGAAGTCATTTGATAAGTAAATGCTCATGGTGCAGGGGTAACATATTGGCAGGGATAGAAGATTGGCCAGCTAACAGGAAACAGTCAAGAGGCATAAATGGGTCATTTTCTGGTTGGCAAGATGTATTGAGTGGTGTGCCATAGCAATCAGTGCTAGGTCCTCAACTTTTTTAATTTAAATAAATGACTTAGATGAAGGGACTGAAGGTATGATTGCAAAATTTGCTGATGACAGTAAGATAGGTAGGAAAGCAAGTTGTGAAGAGGATATAAAAAGGCTACAAATGGATATAGATAGGTTAACTGAGTGGGGAAAGGTCTGGAAAATGGAGTGGAATGTGCGAAAATGTGAAATTGTCCATTTTGGCAGGAAGAATAAAAAAGAGGCATATTAACTAAATGGTGAGAGATTGCAGAGTTCTGAGATGCAGAGAGATCTGGGTATCCTGGTGCGTGAATCCCAAAGGTTAGTATGCAGGTACAGCAAGTAATTAGGAAAGCTAATAGAACATTATTGCATATTGAAAGGGGAATTGAATAAAAGAGTAGGGAGGTTAAGCTTCAGTTATACAGGGCGTTGGTGAGATCACATCTGGAGTACTGTGTACAGTACTGGTCTCTTTATTTAAGGAAGGACGTAAATGCACTGGAAGCAGTTCAGAGGTTTATTAGACTAATACCTAGAATGGGTGGCTTAACATATGAAAATATGAAATAGGAGCAGAAGTAGGCCATTTGGCTGCTCGAGCTTGCTTCGCCATTCAATAAGCTCATGGCTGATTTGTTTGTGCTTCAAGTTCTACATTCCAAACTATCCTCAAAAACCTCGGATTCCCTTTCCTAACAAGAATCTAACTACCTCTGCCTTAAAAATATTCAGTGACCCCGCCTCCACCACCTTCTGACGCAGCAAGTTCCAAAGTTACACAACCCTCTAAGAGAAAAAAATTCTCCTCATCTCTGTCATATAAGGATGACCTCGAATTTTAAAACAGTGCCCCTAGTTCTGGACTCAACTACAAGAGGAAACATCGTTTCCATGTCCACCTTGTCAAGCTCATTCAGGATCTTATATTCTTCAATCAGATCACCCTCACTTTTCTAAACTCCAGTGGAAACGAGGCCAGCCTGTCCAACACATCCTCATAAGACAATCCACTCATCCCTGGTATCAATCTAGTAAACCTCCTCTGAATTGCCTCCAACACATTTGCATCCTTCCTTAAATAATGAAACCAAAACTGCACACAGTATTTGTGATGCGGTCTCACCAATTACCTGAATAACTGAAGCATAACATTCTTACTGTTATGTTCAATGCCTCTCATAATTAAGGATAGCATTCCACTCACCTTCCTGATTACATACTGTAACTGCATACTAACTTTTTGTGACTCATGCACAAGAACACCTATATCCCTCTGTACCTCAGAATTCTGCAGTCGTTCTTCTTTTAAGTAATAGTCTGCCTTTTTATTCTTCCTGCAAAAGCGAACAACTTTACATTTTCCTACATTATATCTGCCAGATTGTTCCCCACACACTCAAACTATTTATATCCTTTTGTAAGCTCCTGATGTCCTCTTCACAACATACTTTCCTACCTATCTTTATGCCATCTGCAAATTTAACTACCATGCCTTCACTCCTCTCATCTAAGTCATTGAGGTAAATTGTAAAAAGTTGAGGCCCCAGCACAGGCCCTTGTGGGACTCCACTCATCAAATCCTGCCAATCAGACAAAGACCCATTTATGCATACTCTCTGTTTTCTCCCAGCCAGCCAATCATCTATCCATGCTAATATATTACCCCTGCACTGTGAGCTTTTATTTTCTACAATAACCTTTAACATGGCACCTTACCAAATGTTTTCTGGAAATCTAAGTACAGTACATCTACAGGGTCCCCTTTATCCAGAGCGCCTGTTATTCCTTCAATGAAGTTTAATACATTGGTTAAACACGATTTCCCTTTCACAGAACCATGCTGACTCTTCCCAAATATATTCAGCAGAATTTTTCTCTTGCTGGGAGGACGTGTGCCCAACCCAAATGAGCGTAAAATGACGTGCGATTACGTCGGGTGAGCATCCCAGCTTCATCGTGCACTGGCATGATAGTTCAGTCGGCGGTGTGCCCTCCAACAAATAAGTGGCCTATTAAGGCCCTTAATCAATTAATTGACTCAAATTTTTCACTGCCCATCCAACCATCCGGTTGAAAGGCAGGCAAAAAGTCCAAGCGGCCTTTGCACTTTTGGCAAAACCTCATCTACTGGTGGGTTGAGGCTTCGACCAGTAATTACAAAAATATTAAAAACTTTTAACACTCATATTTAACACAGTCACAGGAGGGGACATGTTTTTGTTATTTTTAATATCTTTATTTTTATTGTTAAAAAAATTCAGCTCCCTGAGGCAGCTCTGTGTCTCAGGGAGCTTTTACTGCACACTCCCCCGTGCATGCACTTCCGTGATCGCACTACTCCCACCCCCATCCAGGCAGCATTGAGCTCTGCAGTGTGCGTTTCAGGCTGGCTGGTCGGTAATTGGCCAGCCAGCATGAAATCCATGACAGGACCCAATCGTAGACAGCAGTTGGTTTCATGATCGCCCCTGGGCCCAGTCACTGCGCCTGCCAAAGTAGGGCAAAATTCTGCCCCATATGTTTTTCTATGTGACTAACTTTAAACTCTTAATGGTTGACTCTAACACCTTTCCCATGACAGATATCAAGCTAACTGGCCTATAGCTTCATGTTTTCTGCCTCCCTCCCTTCTTGACCAAAGGAGTTATATTTGCCACTTTCCAGTCTGATGGAACCTTCACAGAACCTAGGGGATTTCTAAAAATTAGCTTCAACACATCTACTACCTTATTAGCCACCTCTTTTAAGACCATAAGATGAAGCCCATCGGGACAAGCCACAGCTCTATCAGTTTGCTCAGTACCCCTTCCCTAATGATTGTAATTTCACCTAGTTCCTCTCTCCTCTCCACCTTCTGATTTACAGCTATTAATGGATTTTTTTGTATCCCCTATAGTGAAGACAGAAGCAAAATATTTGTTCATTTTGTCCGCCACTTCCTTATTATCCACTATTAACTCCCAATTCTCACTCTCTAGGGGACCAATAAGCACTTTATCTACTTTTTTTCCTGTTTGAATACCTGTAGAAACTCTTGTTATATATTTTTACATTTCAAACTAGCTTCCTCTCATACTCCAACTTCTTTCTCCCAATTAACCTTTTAGGCATTTTCTGCCTTTTTTTATATTCTGACCAACCACCTGACCTGCCACTCATCTTTGCACAGTTATATGCGTTTTCCTTAAGTTTGATGTTTTCCTGAACTTCTTTAGTTAACCAGGGATAGTGGGCCCTTCCTTCAGTATTTTTTCTTCATAGTAGAAATATACTTATTCTGAGTATCCTGCAATATCCCCTTAAATGTCTGCCACTGCTTCTCTAATGAACTATCCACTAACCTAATATGCCTGTTAACTTCGGATAGCTCAGTTTTCATGTCCACATAGTTGCCCTTATTTAAGTTTAAAAGTACCAGCCTTAGACCCACTCTTCTCACTTTCACACTGAGCCGAAGTTCCTCAATCTGCAAACACTTACTGCAGAGGTGTTTGCCCTGGATCACAATGTTATCCAAGAACTCCCGCATGCTCCAGCCTTGACACATCACCTGTTATTATTTTTTCTTTAATTAATTCCTTTATTAATTATATTATTCACTTTTTTATGTTGCTTTTTTATACATTTTACTAACTTTACCACCAATTTGTGTACTATTTTAAACCTTAGGGATAGAATAGAACTTACCCATGTAGCCAATGTTCACCAAACAACTAGGTCCCTTCCCTGCAGTAGATTAAGAACCAATTCCTACAAGGTGAGAAAGATAGGAAAAGGAAACAAACACCTTCTTCCCTCTTACACCGAAATCCCCCACTCACCAAACTCCAGGGGCAGAATTTTTCCATTGGTGAACTGGGGGCAGGGCCCTCTCACCGATACAAAAATGATGCAGGATGACATTGGGCGGAACCCCGATATCATCTCGCCAGATTTAAATATTCAGAAAGGCGGGGGACAGCGCAATTAGCTGTCCGCCTGACGACCTGTCAATGGCCAACTGAGGCCATAGACAGGATAATTAAAACAATTAAAGGCCCTGCCCATCCAAATTTAAGGTTGGCGGGCAGGCCAGGAGCCCCAGTGGGCTTCTGAAAAAACATGAAACCTCATCCACCGGTGGGATGAGGTTTCATGTCGGTTTAAAAAACTTCAATAAAGTTTTTGTGATACTTATTAACATGTCCCATCTCGTGTGACATTGTCACATGAGAGGGACATGTTAATGATTTTTTTATCTTTCTATTTTTAAAGCTTCAAAAACATTCAGCGACCTCCCTGAGACAGTACTTAGCCTCAGGGAGATGTGCGTTCTTTCGCGCGCACCCTCAGCCCACACAGGAAGCACATAGCGCTTCCCGGTGGACGTCACACTGGGTGGGGGGGGGGCCTTAATTGGCCCGCCCACTTAAAATGGCGGCGGGGTCCGTTTCAGTAGCGGGGATCGGCTGCCCGCCTTCCGCTGAGTCGGTAGGGCCCGCCCACCCATCATGGGCAAACTTCTGCCCCAAGTCTGCACTCAGTTTCCTCAGCTACACTCCATATGCCTCAGCTACACTAAAGAGGCCTGTATTTATAACCAACCAAACTGGCACTAGAGTAACCATGTTCAACCAGTTCAATAATTAACCACTCAGGTCTCACAGCAAAGAATGAATTTACATGGTCTAAGCTGCAAGAAAAAAAGAACTTAGCCTGCTCATACAGTATTTTCCGGTTACTGCTAATTAAAGACTAGATTAGATTTTAAGTGCAAAATTCATGAACAAAATTAACACTAAGTGCCTCCATTCACCAATTCCTGGGGCCTGCTCGCCGATGCGTAAAATGATGCGTGGTGATGGTGGGGGGGAACAACCGATGTCACCGTGCCCCATTTAAATTTTCAGGAAGGCGGGGGTGCAGCAAAATCATCTGCATGCCTGCCGACCTGTCAATGGCCAATTGAGGCCATTGACAGATCAATTAAAGTAATTAGTGGACCTGCCCATCCAACCTTAATGTTGACGGGCAGGCCAGGAGCACTGGCAGGAACTAGAAAATACATGAAACCTCATCCACAAGCAGGGTGAAGTTTCATGTAGGGTTTTAAAAATTTTAATCAAGTTTTTTTGGAAATTATGAATATGTCCCAACTCATGTGACATTGTCACAAGAGGGGACATGTAAGGGAATTTTTTTTCTCTATATTTAATATTTTTGAAATTAGAGGCGATCTCCCTGCGGCAGCACTTAGCCTCAGGGAGATGAGTGCGCTCTTTTGTGTGCATACGCAAAAGAGCACATTCTCAATTTTAGGCATCCCCCCCCATACAGGGAATGCATAGCGCTTCCCTGCGGTCGTCATGCTGGGAGGGCCGTAATTGGCCTGCCCACATAAAATGATGCTGTGCCTCCGATCGGGGGGTATAGATCGGAAGTGCGTCCACAATTGCCCGCCCATCAATTTCCACCCCCCCCAACCCAACGGAGGGAAATTCCTCATCTGCACTCAGCTATCTTATGAGGAAAGGTTGGACAGGTTAGGCTTGTATCTGCTGGAGTTGAGAAGAGTAAGAGGTGACTTGATTGAAACACATCAGATCCTGATGGGTCTTGACATGATGGATATTGTTATGACCACAGCCAATATTAATTGATGAGCAAACCAAATCCCAGAGAGATGGGATTATGGGTTTACTGGCCATAGCCTTTTTTTTGTATTATGAAAAGGAGAAGAAAACACACTAACCTTAGCAGTAAGAAATCCAGCTATGCTTCTGGGATTTTAAAAAATAAAAGTAAAAGTTTGAGTAACAAGAAGAAAAGAAAACTTAAGCATACATGATTACAGTTACACAGTTAAAATTAGTTTTACAAAACACTCCTCCAAAAGGCTCCCTACTTGGTCAGACCCACAAGTAAACACCTTCCAGGCAACACTCCCTTATAGATGTTAAACTATAAAATCCAGTAATATCACCCAAGACAAACTGCTGTAGCTTTAATAAAGGCATGCCACACAACCTCTTAAACTCTTTTCCACTCTGCTGTGGAAACCCAAAACTTCAAAACAGGACTGCTTTTTTGCAGCCTAAGACTTTTATCTCGTGACTGGATGGCTGATCCAAACAGCATCTTCTCCTAGCCCAGAGCTGTTTCCAGGAGATCTTCCTCACACAGCGAACAGCCTACAGCACCACAAAATGCATTTTTCCCCTTTTCATCTCAGGTTCCATTGTTCTTGCACCTCTTGAGAAGGACTCAAATCCTTCCAAATATAAAATCTTTAATTTTTCTATTTTGTCTCTGCTTTTGGGTCAATAGAATGTCATATACCCTCTTCTGTTTACCCATGGAACTCATGTAAGATGCAAAAAACTTTTCTTGTAACCTCTGACTTCCCTTTGATATCCAAACAAACTCTCAACTTATCAAAAAATACAAATATTAGATCCAACTTATTTACTTGTACCTCAAACCCACCATAATATCTCACCACAAATGCACACCTAATGCTTCTATTCTCCCCTGCCTTAAATGTCCCAGGCAACCTGTCTCTCGTGACTCTTTCCCAGCTTAATCAAATCATGTACACACCCACATACAGACACACAGCCTTCTTCATAGAATAACATTATATTCCTTCCCCAAAATATTTTTTAAAAATAACATCCATCCTTACAATGTGGAAAGGATGTTTGCTTTTGTGGGAGAACCTAGAACTCGGGATCACTGTTTAAAAATAAGGGGTTTTCCATTTATGACAGAGATGAGGAAAGATGTTTTCTCTTTGAGGATTGTGAGTCTTTGGAAGTTTCTTTCTCAAGAGGCAGTGGAAGCAGAGTCTTTGAATATTTGTAAGGCAGAGGTAAATCAATTCTTGATAAGCAAGGGGGTGAAAAGTTATTCGGAGTAGGTGGTGATGTGTATTGAGGTTATAGTCAGATCAGCCGTTATCTTATTGAATGCAGGAGCAGCTTCAAAGGGCTGAGCTCCTAATTTGTATGTTTGTATGTTTTAGGTACAAGGTTTCCTTTTGGGGCCTTGGTGAATGATGAACAAAGGGGTAAAACAAAACTGTCCAAAGAGGGGACAAGTGAAGATTGGGAGCACCCCATGGTTTTAACATGGAGCCAGGAAGAACACTCCAGCTCCTACCTGATTTTACAAAGCTTATCTTTTTGTTGGTCGCCTTCAGGTGTCCATTTAAAGACCATTGCTTAGGCCACATATAGAACTGGTTTTCTGGTAGCTCAATCTAACTAAGGGTGCCTCAAACAGACACTATGACCTCTATTTGCATATGCAAAGAGCCTAGAGCCTTTTTTTCAGCTATGGGCTCTAGACGTCAATATTATGCCTTTCCCAATATAGCAGGTGGTACACTTCTGGCTCATAGGAGGAGGAGTTCCTTGAATGGAAACTATTTAAAGAATGAATTAATAATTGGCAATAATTGTACTTCCCCTTAAGGAATTACAAACCCCATGGGAAAGTTGTCCACTCGTGGTAGGTGGGGATGTGTATTGAGGTTATAGTCAGATTAGCCATGATCTTATTGAATGCAGGAGCAGCTTCAAAGGGCCGAGCTCCTAATTCATATGTTTTGTATGTTTTACGTTAAAAGAGAAGTTAAAGTTAAAGGAGGGGTCCTATAATGTTGCCAAAGAGCTGTAAGCCTGAGGATTGAGAGGATTTTAAAATTCAACAAAACGACCTAGAGATGAATGAAGAAAGATGAAATAGAAAATGAAAGCAAACAAGCTAAAGACAAAGGGCTGAATTTTCACCTCAGCATGCAGGAGCACGCCCAACATGCACGAATGTGAAATAACGCACGCTATTTCAGTCAGCGGGCACACGCAGGAGTTTAAATCTCATTCTAACATGTCCCCTCATGTGACAGACTCACATGAAGGGACATGTTTTCCTCCATTTTACCATCTTTATTTGCAAAGTTAAAAATCTTCAGCTCCCTGGGGCAGCTCTGTGAGCTCAGGGAGCTTTCTGTGAGTGCACCCTGTGAGCATGCGTCACCTTCTGCGCTTACCCTCCACTCGCTCCTCACTTACCAACCCCACCCCCCTCCTCCTCCTCCCAGGCAGCGCTGAGCGTTTCAGTCAGGGCCCGATCCCAGGCGGTGGACTGTTGTGCAGCTGCTCCAGGGCTTGCCTGCCGCACCCACCCAATGATGGGAAAGTCCTCCCAATAAAAATAGATTATAAAAGTTTCTGTAGGTATGGAAAAATGAAAGATCAGCACAAATAAACATGTGTCCCTTAGAGGGAGAGACTGGAGAAATCAAAATGAGGAACAAGACAATGGCAAATGTATTAAATTAATACCTTCAATCTGTCTTCATGGTAGAAGACATAAAAGCATTCTGGAATTACCATGTGTCTGCTGAAAGTGAAGAACCCAATGATACTAGTATTTGTAAAGAAAGTACTGGGGAAAGTGATGGAACTAAAACCTAACTTATCCCCTGGCCTTGAGTGAGCCGTTGATTTTATTTTAATCTGTTAGAGTCTTTTTTAAGAATGCAACTAATGGGGTGGATAAGAGGGAATCAATAGATGTAGTGCATTTGCATTTTCAAAAGGTATTTGATAAAGTGCTGCACAAGAGGGCAAATCGGATTGGGGATAATATATTATTATGGATTGAGAATTGGTTAAGAGGCACAAAATGAGTCATTTTCAAGATTGGCAGGCTGTAACTAGTGGGGTAATTCAAGGATCAATGCTTGGGTCTCCGTTATTTACAATCCATATTAATATATTCCATTAGAGGACCGAACATAATGTATCTCAATTTTCTGATGATAAAATGTTAGGTAGGAAAGTAAGATGTGAAGAGGATGTAAAGAGGCTGCGAAAGAATTTAGTCAAGTGAAGTGAGTGGGCAAGAACCGTAAGACCATAAGATGTAGGAGCAGAAGTAGGCTATTTGGCCTATCGAGTATGCTCCGCCATTCAATGAAATCATGGCTGACCTGATAATCCTCAACTCCACTTTCCAGCCTTTTTCCCATAACCCTTAATTCCCTTACTGATTAAAAATCCATGCATCCTTGATTATACTTAATGACCCAGCCTCTACAGCCCTCTGAGGTAAAGAATTCCACAGATTCACTACCTTCTGAGAGAAAAAAATCCTCTCATCTCCATTTTAAGTGAGCACCCCCTTACTCTGAGATTATGCCCTCTGGTCCTGGACTATCCCACAAGGGGAAACAACCTCTCAGCATCTATCCTGTCAAGCCCCCTAAGAATCTTATAAATTTCAATAAGGTCGCCTTTCATTCTTCTATACTACAATGAGTACAGGACCAACTGACTCAACCTCTCCTCATAAGAAAATCCCTCCATCCCCGGGATCAACCAAGTGAGCCTTCACTGGGCTGCCTCCAATGCCAGTATATATTTCTTTAGATACGTGGACCAAAACTGTTTACAGTATTCTAGGTGTGGTTTAACTAGTGCCTTGTATAGTTTTAGCAAGACTTCCCTATTTTTATACTCAATTCCCTTTGAAATAAAGATAACATTCCATTGCCTTCCCTATTACCTGCTGAACTTGTATACTGTTTTTTTGGGATTCATGCATGAGGACCCCCAAATCCCTCTGTGCTGCAATTTTCTTCAGTCTTTCTCCATTTAAATAATATTCAGCTCCTCTATTCTTCCTGCCAATGTGCATAACTTCACATTTTCCCACATTATATTCCATCAGCCATGTTTTTGTCCATTGACTTAACCTGTCTATATCTCTCTGTAGACTCTTTGTGTCATCCTCAACACTTGGCTTCCCACCTAGTTTTGTGTCATCTGCAAACTTGGTGATAGTACACTCATTTCCCTCACCCAAGTCATTAATATATATTGTAAATAATTGTAACCCCAGCACTGATCCCTGTGGCACTCCACTAGTTACAGGTTGCTGTCCTAAAAATGCTCCCTGTATCCCAACTCTCTGTCTTCTATTAGTTAGCAGTCCTCCAGCCATGCTAATATACTACCCCCAACACCACAGGCTCTTATCTTATTAACTAGCCTTATGTGTGGTACCTTATCAAATGGCTTTTGGAAATCCAAATGCATTACATGTACTGGTTCCCCTTTATCTATCATGCTTGTTACCGCCTCAAAGAATTCTAATAAATTTGTCAGGCATGATTTCCCCTTCATGAAACCATGCTGGCTCTGCTTGATTAGATTATGCATTTCTAAATGCTCTGCTATTACATCCTTTATAATAGACTCTAACATTTTCCTAATGACAGATTTTAAATTAACTGCCCTATTGTTACCTGTTTTTTTGTCTGTCTCCCTTTTTTGAATAAGGGTGTTACATTGGCAGTTTTCCAATCCTCTGGGACTTTTCCAGATTCGAAGGACTCTTGGAAGATTGCTACCAGTGCATCCACTATCTCTGCAGCTATTTCCTCCAATATCCTAGGATGCAACCCATCAGACTTATTGGCCTTTAGCCCCATTAAATTTCTCTAGTACTTATCTAGTAATAGTTATTGCATTTATTTCCCCTTTTGCCTCATGATTATTTAGTATTTTTGGGATGCTCTTAGTGTCTTCTACTGTGAAGGCTGATGTATAGTGTTTATTCAACTCCTCTGCCATTTCCTGGTTCCCCATTATTATTTCCCAACCTCATTCTGTAAGGGGCCTATATTGGCTTTGGCCTCTCTCTTCCTTTTTATATATTTAAAGAAGCTCATACTATCCTTTTTTATATTATTTGCTTGTTTACCCTCAAAGTTTATTTTCTCCCTCTTTATTGTTTTTCTGGTCATCTTCTGTTGGCTTTTAAAACTTTCACAATCCTCTGACTTACCACTAATCTTTGCCATATTGTATGTTTTTTTCTTTCACTTTGATACAATCCTTAACTTCCTTGGTTAACCATGGTTGGCTTAACCCCTTCCTACAATTCTTGTACAAGAAGATGGAATATAATGTGGTCATATGTGAAGTTATCCACGTTGGTACGAAAAAATAGAAAAGCAGAATATTTTTTGAATGTGGGAACTGGGAAATACTGGTATTCAGAAGGATGTTGGTGTCCTTGTACAAGAATCAAAGAAAGCTAGCATGGAGATACAGTAAGCAATTAGGAAAGTCAGTCGTATGTTAGCCTTTGTTGCAAAGGGATTGGAGCAAAATGTAAAGAAGTCTTAATGTAATTGTGGGGCTTAGTGAGTCTACACCTGGAGTATTATGTACAGTTCTGATCTCCTTGCCTAAGGAAGGATAAACTTTCTTGAGACTGAGTGTAGCAAATATTCACTGGATTGATTCCTGGGATGAGGGGATTGTCCAGTGAGGAGAGATGGGGAGATTTGATTGATTGGGTCCATATTCCCTAGAGTTTAGAAGAATGAGAAGTGATCTCTTTGAACATAAAAAAAAATTAAGAGCTTGACAGGGTAAATGCTGGGAGTATGCTTTCCTTAACTGGAGAGTCTCGAATGAGTGGTCACAGACTCAGAATAAGGGGTTGGCAATTTAGTAATGAGATGAGAAGAAATTTATTCAGTAAGGGTTTGTAAACCTTTGGCATTCTCTGCCCCAGAGGGCTGTGGATACTCAGTCATTGTGTGTGTTCAAGTGAGAGATCAATACTTATTTGTATACTAAGGGAATCAAGTAATATGTGAATAGCACCAAATGGTATAACCAAAATAGAAGCTCAGCCATGAGCTTATTGAATGGCAGAGAGCAGGTTCGAGGGACCAAATGATCTATTCCTTATGTCCAAAGCTTGGAATGTATATGCACAATCTCCATTTTCATGCCAGTTTTATGCCTGTAAAATGGGTGCATGGGGTCTTGTGGCACAGAGGTAGCACCCTACCCTTGGGCCAGAATCTCCGGGTTTAAGTCCCACTCCAGGACTTGATGGCCATGAAAGGTGCATTCATAATGTGGCCAAGCAGGTTGACTACCAACCTGTAAATCCTTCCAAAAAGCCTGATGGCAGGAGATAAGACAGAGAGAGCTTCCTGTTCAACCATACTGCAGAAGGCAATGGCAAACCCCTGCAGTACTTTGACAACCAAATCATGGACCAGTCCAATGGAAGTCCATGGTTCCCAATGCCCTTTTAGGGTATGGTACCTGAAGGAGGAGGAGGAGGAACACGGAGGTCGCATCATCAAATTTCAAGGCTGTTGCAGCACAGCTTTAAGAGCAGAACACAAATATGTGTATTCCTTGTGTGAAATCCCGTTCACAATAAAAACCCTAATAATAAAAGTATGTAGATTTACTAATATACACTTTGAACCACTAAAACAATCTAAGCAATAGGAGAGTGAAAATCCTCCTTTAATGAGAATACCATTTTTTTCTTGATTAATAACTAGCTAATGAAATTTCATACCCTGAAATAATATAAGGCACATAGCCCAGTGATTCCATTTGGAGGTTGTTAATTATGGGGAAAAGCAGACATTCTGATGGCTTTCATTAAAGTAGAAATTGTGGACCCATAGCATTAAATAGAAAGCATTGATACAAAGAATGGAACAAATGTATCAGAAATAAAACTTTTTCTCACTGCAATTTCTGATGTAGTTATTAATACTGATGTAATACTTTGTACACATTGGCCCAAATCTTCCAGTATTATGGATTGTCGGAGTTTGGCAGTAAGTTGGGAGATGCTTGTCAAGATCTCATGGAAGCCCTGATGCAAATGCATGCATGGAAATTGCCTGGGAAGTTTAAACTTCCAATGGGCTGATTTCAGCTGTCCAGGACCCTCCCCAAAAATCGCCAACCTTGAGCGTAGGGTTGGGGACTTAGGCCAGATATACAGGACTTACCTGCACACTTACACTGTAAGTGTTATGCTTATGTTTAATATCTGGTCTAGCTAAGTGATTGCCCAGCATAACTGAAATAAAGACCTCAACTGATACCGCAAAATAGCCCCCCAAACCAAGTACTCCCTCAACCCGCTTCCCCACTCATCCATCTCACCCACTCACCTACCTCACCCACTCACTCACTCACCTATCTCACACATTCACCCACTTCACCTACTCACTCAATCACCCACTCACCTGCCTCACCCACCACAACGACTCACTCACTCGTCCCCTCATTGACTAACCCACTGAAAAACGTGGACCTTTAAAAACTTGCCTGAAAACAGCAGCTATTTTCATGAAAAAGGGGCATGTCCTTCCCTTGCCCATCTTTTTGTGCAGATGTCTACCCCTTGAATATCTACCCTGACTCTTCAGTGCTCCAGCTGGTACTGGAAGTCCCAGCTGAAAAATCACAAAAGTGTCAGGTTGCAGAAATCTTCACTGGCTGCGTCAATGCATGTAGCATCAACACTGGCCAGAAGATCTGGGTCATGAATGTTAGAAGCTTTATGGCAATCTTCACTTATTCCAACATCTGTTCTAATGTCCTGAAAGCACATTAAATACTCAAGTAGATTGTCCCAATGCTAAGATCGCACCTTATATTTTTATATTATATGTATTATCCTGGCTAATTTCTAAAATTGTTTTTTTCTTAAACTGGGCAGAAACTTTAAAATGACTAAAGTCATGACTGACTATGACTCACACAAAAGGAACATCTTGGCATTCAGAACAGTTCCCTCCTCATTATCTCTAAAAAAAAGGCACTAATGCCTCCTAATGTAGGCACTAAAAAAGGCACTAATGTAGATATCAAATCCCAAGGAATTATACAAAGGTTATCTACATGGCAAAGGCCAAGCCCTGGCCAACAGAGACAATCAGTCTGCAATGACAAAGGATCCTGAAATCTCTTATTTTAAAATTATTAATGGTTGAAACATTAACCACCTTAAGAATCCCGACAAAGGGATATGCAGCCTTTGCCCAAACCAAAGTGGAGAAGTGGGAGCCAAGTCATATGACCTCCCATGCCCCAACCCACTCTACCCACCCCAAGCTGGTGGAACTTGTAATATTGCCTTCTGGAGTTGAAAAGCTCACACTGCCATTTTCCACCCAGCAGGCAGCAGCTCAGAAAAAAGGCTCTGTCCAGATTTGAACACCTGACTCCCCGCCTACACTGTTTCTACTGGAACCTCTGAACTTCTGTTCTCGCACCTATAAAGGCTAGTTTGTCTCTATGTGCTGATCCCATTGTGGAAGCCATCTGTACTGGAAACGTGAATTATCATCAACCTGCCAACTCTGTGAAAGAAAACACTGGGCAGAATTTTCCGGCTGACGTGCGGGTGGTGTAGCCCGCATGTCAGCGCGTAAAATGTCGCACGCTGACGTCGTGCGAGTGTGCCCACGTCAGTGCGTGCCATTGCGATATTTCAGTGGGCGGGCGCGATCAGTTCACCCGCCATTAATTGAAGGGCCTGTTAAGGCTCTTAACTTGCCAATTGTCCAGGATTTTGAGGGGCCCGTGCGAACTTCGGGTCAGCGCATGGGCCTGGTGAGTGACAAGAGCTATCCCCTGTGAAGGTGGCTCATGACGCCTCTCCGCCATCCAAGAACAGAAGCTGAGCAGCGGTACAATAGGAGCCAAGGCACCACAAGGACTGTGGTGGAGAGAACCATCGGTCTTCTCAAGATGTGCTTCTGTTGCCTGAACCGCTCAGGGGGCGCACTCCAGTACCCCCCAGATCACGTCTCTCTGATATTCTGCTGCACTCTGCACAATCATGCGCTGGAAAGGGGGGAGGCAGTTGATGATGAAGACCTTGACACAGTGGATGAGGCTGCACATGATGAATCCAGCAGTGCCTCAGAGGATAAGGAAGCACAAGGCAATGATGAGGGGCACAATGATGACCCGCATTTACACCAAGGAGGCAGGGACACCCGGGACAATTTAATCCAATGAACCTTCAGCTAGCTCCACACACATGGATCAGCAGGAGCAACATTGCCTGGCACTTCCACACGTGGCACCTATGTGCTACATCTTCCACCTTATCAGCTGCAACTAAGGGCTTAGTACAGAAACATCAATGCCCACTCAAACACTCATAATAATTATGTTAAAAAAATAAAAAAAGCACCACAATCAAAAGACCCTCAGCCATGGTTACAAAGGTGGACTTTATTGTGACCAAAATTAAAGCACACATGATTATTTCACAATGACAGGAAAATTCTAAGGCCAACACAAAATCACCATTGACATACCCAGGAAGAGCCTAACATGCCTTATGCTTACATTTCCGGGCACTACGTCAGCATGCCATCCCATCGCTTGCAGTGGCTTGTGAGACAGCCTGCTGACTCTGCTGTCCTATTGGGCTTGATGACCTTGGCGGGCGTCCTCTGGTCCGTGGAGCCTGTGAAGGCCCCGCCTGGGAGGGAGTGGTCAGTTCCAAAACTGGCACCTCTCCAGTTGTCGCAGCCTCAACGGAAGAAGCGTTGACTGGCAGAGTGCCGGAGGAGCTGCTGCCCTCATCAGGAGCGCCATGAGAGGAGCTCGCAGCTGCTGTGCCGATGTGAGGTCCAAATCTACCTCCCTGCTCACCGCAGATGCATGGGCACCAAGTGCCGGCGTTTGGTGTCCACAACATCTCCCACAATGGGAAAGACCACCTGTGGCCAGTACTGCTGTGAGGACTTGCAGATCAGAGCGTAACCCAATCATATTTTGATCCAATTGGTGGAAGCCTCTCTCTATGAGAGTCTCCAATCTCTCATTGGAGGAATCCTGATGCTCTGCCCTGAGGGCAGATTCTTCAAGTGCACTCTGCCTAGACTCCTCCATCGCAGAGAGCAACTGAACCATTCCTTCATGCAACCCTGCCAGATGCAAACGCACTTCCTGCCACCTTTCCTGCAGCTGCTGCAATGGGGACAACTCCAAAGGCACATCTTCAGTGCCGGACTCAGCATGTGCCTCGTCCCCTGCAGCTCTCTGGCTGCTGGCACCATCGGCACTCTCTGTCCCTACCATCTACTCCAGTGATCGTGATGTGCCCTCTCCACTATGACCCGGGACACTAGCCGACGGTAAAGTCCCACCGAGGTGTGTGTGTCTGCGCTGGAGCCTGGCTGGCTGAAATGATGTGCCATAAGTTGCACTTGTTGGCCCTCTGGTGTGGAGGGGAGGCCACAGTGCGGACGGGTGGGTCAGTCTGGTGGCAATGCTGAAATTAACAACAGTGCATCGGTTAGCGTTCATTCACTTCAACCTTTCATCCCTTTCCCCAGCAGCCTCATAACTCACTCACCCTTAAAGACTCTAAGGAGAAGAACATTGGTGAGGTGGAAATGAGTCAAGAGACCCAAACATTAAACGCACATTCAGGCAGGCTGGTCAGATGGCCTCAGGAATGCCACTTGGCATGTTATGAACCATAGGAGTGGAAAGAGTGCAGGGGTACCAGATGTGGTGCATTGTTGCCTGGATAGTTGCGGGGCTGAGGAATCATCTCAAACAGTTGTGACATTTTCCGCCGAACACAGGAGATTGACAGGTCACATTGTTGGCCTTCATTCTGTAAGGAGGGGCATAGACTGGGTGGCCAGAAGGCAACATTTCCCCTTGGCACAGAAATGAGTAACGTGGTGGCATTTATCTAAGTTGAGTGCCATGATGTTCACAGCTGATGTGCTGAGGAACATTTGGACAGAGTAATGTGGGGCGCACTGGCTGAAAGGGTGGTGGAGGTCCCAACCCCCCTCAGATGAAATAAGTTTTTGGCTGTGCAGCAGTGATCTAATGGCATGTTAGACCATGGAGATAGTGACCACAAATGGGATAACATGACTTTGGAAGGTGGTGGTTACGCTACTGCTCAAGGGGATGAGGGTCCCTCCTGTATGACCCAAATGTCAGAATGCCTCAGTCAGTGAATGAGCATTGTTGCAGCATTAATGATTGCAGCAACCATCAGTCATTTGGATGGTGGGCAGACAGAGTGGATGGGACTGTGGACCTCAAATATCTGCCCGCTGGACCCCAGCCTCGCCGCCCCCGGCCGCCCTGGTTTCCTGCCCTGCTCCATGGCCTGCTCCTCGAAGGGTGTGAGGCACTGCAGGAGGGCGCGCCCACCACCAGTCCTCAGGTGCTCCCGGGCATTGTGGTTACTTTTTGCCTGCAGAACAGAGGAGAGGATTTATTGGGGCTGATTGCTCATGTACTCTGCATGCACATGCCGCACCCCAACCACATCTGAGGCCTCCAGCAGCTCCTGTCCACACTACTAGTGATGAGTTCCCAGAAGATAGTACGGCTGGTCCCAGACCCCCTCCCCCAACAGTCCCCTTGGACACATTCAGTGTCCATCACTTTGAATAGCACACGGGTCCTAGCGCCCATGGCAAGGAGGAGCAAATAGGTGTGGCACCGATGCCAGCAGATGGCACTTGCCCAAAAGATCTTGAGGCACCCCTTGCACCGTGTCATTACCATCAATATGACATGTGTTGGAGTTCTGAGTTTGTGTCTACCAGCCTCCCCTGCAGCTTGCCCCCAAACCACTCAAATGCCACAGAAACCAACATATGCTGCAGGGAAAGCCCTTCTTCTCCTCAACCACTAAGGCTGATGAAAGCATTGTCAGTACTCATTTGCCCACCGAGCATGCGCCAGATGCCCTATGCAGTAACGACAGCAATACCTGGTGGGGGCGGGGGGTGGGGGGGGGGGGGGGGATGGGGGTGGGGGGGCGGGTGTGTGTGTGTGTGGGGGGGGGCGTCAAAGGCTAAGACTGCCTTCTGGGTCAAATGGCCAAAACAGACATGGTACTCACCCTTCCAGAGCCCAGCAAATCATTGAATCGTTTCCTGCACTGGGTGCCAGTGCACTGCACATCATCATGGGCACTTACAGTGTCACCAATCTCCTCCCACACCTGGCTGGTGAGATGGGGGGTCCTCTTCCTCCCTTCCTCCAGATACAGAATCTGACGCCAGTTTCCCACCTCTTGCAGGAGGACAGCAAGGCATGCATCTGAAAATCGGGGGGCAGAGTGGTCCCCCGCTGGCCTCTCCTGCAGCCTGCCCCCCCCTCCTCCTCCACCTCCTCCTTTGCCCTACATGCAACATTTTTGATCTCTGAGCGGCCATGGTGCACTGCCGTAAGCAGGCTGCCCGGCCACTCTTTAAACAGGCTGCTGGTTCCCCACTGGAACTGGCAGTCTGAAGCCGCCAGCCCCCACGACTATTTTCCCATTCTCCACAGGAGTTGCTTACCCGCGGTGCAGGCTTCAATTGGCCCGCCCATGGAAAATGGCGGTGCGGCCCGTTTCGCTAGCTGCAATCAGCCGTCCGCCCGCCGCCGAGTCGATCGGGCCCACCTGATTGAAGAACGTAAAATTCTGGCCACCATTAGGTTTTGATTCTGGACTCTGGACTCATGTGAAACAATAATTCCTATTTTGTCTGTGGTCTTTACACCACACGTTTTACTTTTATCTGCTCCACCCTTATTGCATCAACGAAAAGGAGGTGACGTTGCTACCTCTTCTCATATTTGAGTGTGCGCGATTAAATTACCCCTTTTATCTCAAGTTTGCTGTGGAGTTGTTAACAGAAATTGAATCACACCAAAACTGAGGGGTTGGAAAAATATGCCACCATTCTAAAGGGGGAGATCAAAATAAAAAATAAATACTTCTGTTTATGGACAGGTGGTGAGAGGAGAAATCAGACCTGTTTAAACTAAACCCTTTCTGTCCATAACATTAAGATTTGTGATTGGCACCTTTTCCAGGGTGGGAGGTTGTGTATGTAGAGGTTCCTGATACAAATAAAAAACTTGACTGCCCATACTATGAAATGATTACTTACTCTTCATTGCTCTCTATACGGGATTTCGTGTTATCGACTATTTTTCAAACAACATCTTCTTTCATTTTTCTTTATTTTCTGTGCCACTTCTAAGGGCAGTTTTGTACCATGCACTTTAGTTCATTGAAGAGTGTACTGAAATCAAGCAGCTTCTTTTCAAATGAGATCCTTTAGCAGCTGTCAGATGAAGCTTTGATCCTGTCCATTTGTAAATAATACTTTTGTCCGATGGGAAAAGCTTATAAAGAGATGTCTAGTTTTGCTTTCCAGTCGATGGGATCCTGAGATTCCAAGTAGAGTGCTTCCTGCAACATATCTTGGTGGACGGCTGATGTGATGTGTTCATGGCCTGGGAATCATGGCCACAATCACGTTTTGGACCTTGCCTCATCTTCCACTTATGGAAAACATGGCTGCATAGTTCACGCCCTGACTTCAAGGGAGGTGGAGACCAGAGCCTCTGCTGTTGGGTCAGTGACGGAGTGTTGGTTTCTGATGCTTCATGTGTCCCATAATTCCATCCATCTGGTTAATGGATCAGCTGCATGAAGGTTTGCTCCTGTCTCCCAGAATGACAGGCACAGTTTTAAACACTTTTTTGGTGTGTTTTTCAAGTCTTTGTGAATGGGAAGGTCGGTGTTGTTCATGACATGTTCCATCTCTCAGAGCATAGTGGCATCACATGTCAGGCAAGGCAATGTGGGACAGCACCATGAGCCTCTCAGCTGGAGTGGAATTAAGCATCCCTCGCTCTGCCCTCATGGTGGTATTTAGCTGCACATCTACAATCTTCGTGTGGCAGCTGCTGAACCATGAGGCAGAGCAGACGTGTTCTGCATTAGAGCAGACTAAGGCCACTTTTGCAATGCAAAGTGTTGTGGCTGTGCTTCCCATGACACGCCAGAGAGCTTCTGGACCAGGTTCACCTGACCAGGTTTTTACTTTTTGACCGGTGTTGATGAGAAGAATTGTAAGAGGTTCTGCCAGGGTGACACCCAGGCGTTCAGGTGTGGGTAAGAGGACTTTTGTTGAAGGAAAAGTTGAATTCATCCCCAGTGGTGTTACAATTTGGATGGAATTCTGACAAAGCTGTCTTCTCTGGATTGGGGCAGAAGTGCCAGGTTTTAAAGTAAGCATGCCAGTGAGAAAAGATCGAATGTGCAAATGAGTTGAACTCGGGACCCAAGAAGCAGAAAAGCAATGTTCAAACCTGTTGAACTGCCCACTTCCCTTATTTATTTGAATTGTTAAATATGTTCAGAAGCTATAACCATAGACCATTAACATGCTGCAGCAACAATGAATTGCAGCGCAAGAGTAAACCTGAATAAAAATCTCCATTACAGCTCTGTGCAAGCTTGTTATGATTAATTGTGTAATTGTTAATAAAGACATCTTTTACCTTAAATAGTCATACCAAGAGATGATTATTTGTATTAATTAGCTCACCAAAGGATGCTACTTTGAAATATTTCAATGCGGGTTCCTTGTTGGGCAATATGCTCTCATATTCATGTAAGACAAATTCCTTATTAATAATACAGGTGGCTTCATTCAATCCAGTGGCGTTAGGCTCCCAGGGCTACGAACTTGACTATGCTATGGTAGAGTCTCTTTCAGATTTTGACATGTGAAAATACGTCAAATATTAACCTACCTAAACAAGCAGATTTTCCAAGTCTTGCAAGAAACAGCAATGAAGAAAGGGGGAGAATGATTTTCTCTGAAAATGCAATCTTGCTGTGTCAAGTGACAACTGGGAAGCATTACAATTTTTCTCAGTAATTGGGGGCACTCTGTTATGAAGCTCCAAGATCCCTGTCTAATGTATTTAATCCTTGTAAAACAGTAAAAATTACCACTTCCATCCCCCTTTCAATGTTCTCCTGACCTCTTTAGAAGGCATTAACTGTACCGGATATGGTTCCCTAGGGGCAGAATCTTCTGCCTGTCGGGGGGGCTGGTCAGGAGCGGGCGCGCCGCCATTTTACGTGAGTGGGCCAATTAAGGCCCGCTCAGTTTGATGCAGGTCTGGTAGCGCTCAGCGCTACCGTGCGGGCGAGGGAAGGAGGGAGATTCGTGGTCTGCGATCTTTCACGCATGTGTGCGAAGGAGCACAGAAATCTCCCTGAGGCACAAAGCTGCCTCAGGGAGAGTAAGTTCAGATTGAAAGTTTGAAAAAAAGAAAGATTTAAATTATTCAGGCATGTCCCCTCATGTGACAGTGTCACATGAGCTGGAACATGTTTACAAATTGAGCATAATTTATTTACTAATTTAATAGAAGCTTCATGAAAACTCATCCCACCCGTGGATAAGGTTTCATGCAAAACGCAAAGGCCGCTTGGGCTCTTCGTCTGCCCATAACATTAAGGTTGGACGGGCAGCATTGATAATGACGTTAATTGGTTTTTAAATGTCCTTAACAAGCCTTTGACAGTTCAGCGGGCGCGAAGCCACCTCCAGCGCGTGCCTGCCGAACGGATGATCTGAATGATGTGTGGTGATGTCGGGATGCGCAACCAATGTCACCGCATGTCATTTTACACTTTGGTGTGTGGGGCCCATCCTCACAAGCTGATGTGAAAATTCCCCCCTAAGTGTCAGTTGCTAGCCAGTATGCCAGCCTGGTCATTCCTCTTCCCATGTGTCTGCTCTATGAGTGTTAAAAGGCTATTTGACTTGAGGAAACGTAACAGCTGAGACTAATCATCTTCCTCGTATTTTTGATCAGGAATCATTGATAAGTCAGCAGCGGGAATGCTGATTAATTTTCCCCCTCCTTATCCGAGGAATACAGACACGGGCTCAAGTCAATTTCCTTAATGCAGCACAGAGATTGTTCTGGTCTGTACTGCACAGTATAATATCAGTCTGCACAGTTATCTATGAGCCATCAAGGGACCTTCTCTATTAAAGTTGAATCTGTAAGATTAATGATATAGGCTCAAATTGGTAAGCATACGTTGGCAATGGGGAACACTCCCCCCACCAGCACACATTGGAAAACTGGGGGCATGCTGCCCAGTGATTTTCCAGTATTGGGAGTGAGTGAATATCCCATTCACCAGTGTGAGCTTTAGAAATGACTCTATATATAAAGCAGGTGACTGAGGCGAACCCTAACAACATTCAATTACAGAGCAGCGAGTGACACCGGCAACAACTGATACCCAAATATTGGACACAATTTCTTGTTGCTAATTTCAGAATATTCAATATAAGGGAGGTGAAAAAGTGGTAATAAACTCTGGACATCCTTTACAAACTCTCAATGTTATCAGCTGGCTGGCTTGAAAGAGACGGAAGAAACAGTACAGTGCTATATTTCATAATAACCAATACATAGTAATGTGAAAGCTTTTTTCTATATTCATTTTAGACATGGGCATCCCTGGCAAAGCCATCGGCCAGAATTTTGCCTTTGACAGGCAGGCGGGCCTGACTGACTCGGCGGTGGGCGGGCAGCCAATTGCTGCCGCTGAAATGGGCCGCGTCGCTATTTTCCATGGGCGGGTCAATTAAGGCCCACCCAGCAGGTTAGCAACTCCCGTGGAGAACAGGAAAATATTCGCGGAGGCGGACGTGCTCAGACCGCCATTTCCAGTGGGGAACCAGCAGCCTGTATAAAGAGTGGCCAGGCAGCCTGCTTGAGGCAGTGCACCATGGCCGCTTGGGGAAAGAGAGAGGCAGCTGTAGTTCCACAGGAGAATGAGCAGGAAGAGGGGGGCAGGCTGCAGGAGAGGCCAGCGATGGTGGGGACCACTGTTCCCCTCGATTCTCCGATGCATGCCTTGCTGTCCTCTTCCAAGAGGTTTCCAGCCAATGAGATGTATTGTATCTGGATGATGGGAGGAGGAGGGCCCATCATGTCACCAGCCAGGCATGGGAGGAAGTTGGTGACACTGTCAGCGCCGATGATGATGTGCGGCACGCTGGCACCCAGTGCCACTAACTTGTAGAATCTGCATCTTGTGATCACACACTATCTGCACGTTCATGGTCGACGAAGGCACCGAGCTCACCTGCTGGTGCCTTGATGGCCACATGTGTACAGTCTATAGCACCCTGGACACGGAGAAAGCCAGCAATGGCCGCGAAGCCTCTGGTTCACTGTGCCTGACTTGTCTGGTCCCAGCGGAAGTGGATGAAGGTCAATGCACGGCTGAACAGAGCGTCTGTAACCTGCTTGACACAAGGGTGGACAACTGATTGGGAGACACTGCAAAGATCACCCACCGAGCCCTGGAAGGAGCCAGAGGCATAGAAGTGGAGGGCAGCTGTGAGCTTCAGAGCCTCTGGCATGGGGTGTCCACTCACACAGTTAGGAGATATCTCAGGGCCAATCATCTGACAGATAAGGGTGACTGTCTCCCTTGAGAGTCGGAGCCTCCTTCAGCACTGCACCTCAGACATATTGAGGTAGCTGCTTTGCCGCCTGTATATCCTGGCAGCAGGATAGTGGCATCTTCTGCGGCCCCTTCCACCTTGGCCTGCCTCTTGGCCCTGCACCCCTTGTGCTTGCGCCTGGACACCCAAAGGTGGCTCCCCTGGAGGCTGATTGTCCAGTCCTGGCCTCCTTCTTATTCTATCCCTCCCTTCCTCCTCAGAGGAGCTGCCTCCAGTGGAGATGTCAGAACCCATATCCCCAGGCTAAATGGAGGCCTCCGGAAAGCTGCCGGCCCGAGAAAGATTACTTTCTGCAGACTAACTTCAAAGTACACAAAAAGCTCTTGGAAATCAATGTGAACTGCTAACAATCAAACACGCAACTTTAAAACATTTTCTGCAATTAAAACTTCATGGAAAACATGAACAACCCCTCTGAGTCCACATATCCTGACAGTGCATGAGTTTCATTAAAAAATCCCCCACCCGCCTGCCCTTTGGGCCCATGCGCTGACCTGAAGTTCACACGGGCCCCTCAAAATCCTGGACAATTGGCAAGTTAAGGGCCTTAACGAGGCCTTTCATTAATGGCGAGCAGACGAAATATGGCGATGCCGTGCACTGACATCAGGACACTCGCGCGATGTCACCACGCAACATTTTAAGCACTGGCGTGCGGTGTCAGCCTGAAAAACCTGCCCATCATTAATTGCCATTCCTGATGGCATTTGAGAAGATGGTAGTAAGCTTTCCTGGTGAACCATTGCAGTCCATACGCTTTGCAGCGACTTGATACAATTTAGTGCAGTTAAGAGCAAATTTGCCTCTATTTTATTTTTAAGTGTTCAGGTGATTTGTTTAAGTGTGAGACCTCTCTAATTTTTTTGCACTTCTGCGCAAGCAGGCAATAACTTTAAGGGCCCAATTTGTGCATGGCCTGTTTGGGGGCTTTTATGTTGCAGCATGGATGCAAGGTTGTACAATATACAGTGGGCATTGGTTAAGAGTCAGTCATGTTTGTGTGGGATTAAAATCACATATAGACCAGACTGAGTACCAATTTGGTTTTTACTACAGTCTGGCAACACCAAGGCAAATAACTTTTTATTTCTGGATTTTTCCTTAAACAGAAATCAAATTCCCAAATTGCTGTGGTGGGATTTGAACTCACGTTCTCTAGATTAGTTTAGTCCGGTAACACAATCACTACACTACTGTACCTGTGCATAAAGGCATAAAAAAAACACTTCCTTGCCCCAGAAAAAATATCATGCCAGTTCTACGAAGAAATCCATTTCAAGAATTTATAACATCAAAGTTCTTCCATATTGGCACATTGTCTTCTCTCAGAGCAGATACCTAAGCACAACTTTATATCTTATAATAGATCTGAGCTCTCAGAAATCAGAAAAATTTCCATAAGTCATATTTCTAAATTTCTATCTTCTGTGCTGGAGAATTTTGAATGATTTTCCTTCTGTTCAAAAGATTATTATCAACAGATATTCAAGCTTCAGAGAGAAAAGCACAAATGGTAATGTGTCATTTTAGATTTTTCTACCACTTCATAGCTTTCAAGCAGTGTATCCAAAGAAGATGTATGTGTAATGTTCACCGACACCGCTCTTACTAAATGTATTTCAACTTCTGCTGATTTATCCAACTTTCATCATTGCTGAGGGTTATTGTCAGCACACAAGTACAGAAGGACTTTCAGCCTGAGAATACTCACCCATTTATCTGGCAGAGTCTTGCTCAGTGTAAATTATAATGTTTTCTAGTTTAAAACAAAGATTGGCACATAACTGTTACTCAAAACATGCTTGGACTTTTCAGCATTAGCAGGAATGATCTATATTTTATTTCATGCTTCCTGCAGCTCATGATTCTTTTTTATTGTCCTAAGATTCCCCTCTTTAATTTTAATCATTTCCAAGTTGAAGACAATGACGACTTGAATACAGTCAGACTGTCTCCATTTTATTACTTGCCAACTTCAGCAGCCTTGGTATTCCAACTATAAATGACACTATTCAAATATTATTAGAGGGAGATGATTAGATGCATTTTAATTTTCAATGATTTGGAAAGCATAAATCTCTAATTTACTGTTTTCACCATATAATTGGTTTAAAGGGGAAGAATAAAAGAAATTTTCAAAACCTTAAGTAAAAATAATAAATTAGAGTAAGAAAATAGAGATAATTTAAAAATGTGCAATCAGTTGGATTGAACATAAGAATAAGTATGCAGAATCCAAGTCCAAAGTGATGTATGTAGCATGCATGATGTGGATTCATGTGTTATACAAAGTGTATACACGCGCATGAAATGTACAAAACGTGCACTTCCTGTGTGTTAACTCCACAGCATTCAGGAAGCAGAAGGTTTTCTGGATCAGATGCATCTAGAGGACGATCACTCCACAGGATTTTTTTAAGAGTAGAGAAGTTGTTAAGGAGATTGGATGACCATCAGAATACAGGGCAGGAAGTTGCGGATGCGGGGGAAATTAGATCATCTGTATGGCAGGATTTGTCCAATAGGTGTACTTGTTTATGTACAAGTGACATGGATGGGAAGGGTGACACAGAGGAAGGTAACCATGAGTGAATACAAAGACACTGAGAAGTGACTGGTTATCCATGAAAGCCAACAGCGTATGTCATAAGAATAAGCCAGTGGTGATTGCGGGGCATTCTATAGTTGAGGCTATAGTTGAGAATGGATAGATACATTCTTTTACAGACATGATCCAGAGTCCTAAATGTTATACTGCCTCCCAGGTGCCAGGGATGAAGACATCACGGATTGCATACAAAAGGTCCTGGAATGGGAGAACACGCAGTAAATTTAAAAATGTGAAATAAAAACCAACATGGCATATTGGCAAGGTCAGGACAGTGACCCAAATAAAATTTCTGTATTCAAATGCATGTCATGCAAGATACAAAACAAGTGAGTTAGAAACACAAATTAGAAAGTTTAAAGAATTGATATATTAGCCATTACAGAGATCTGACTACAAGCTGAGAATGTTTGTGAGATAAATATTCAAGACCTTTTGGACCTTTAAAAAGGACAAGGAAATTGGGAAAGGAGGGGGAGTGGCAATATGTTGAAAGGCTAAGAGAGGAGTTGTGGAGAAACTTTTTCACCCAGAGGGTGGTAGGAGTCTGGAACTCATTGCTTGAAAGGGTGGTTGAGTCAGAAACTCTCATAATATTTAAGAAATATTTAGATATTCACTTGTGTTGCCATAGCCTCCAGGGCTACAGGCCAAGCACTGGAAAATGGGATTAATGCTGTCAGGTCTTTGTTGGCTGGCTCAGACACGGTGGGCTGAATGGTCTCCTTCTGTGCTGTAAACGTCTATGAGTCTAATAATGATAAACTATAGCAAAATAAACCAGGGCTTTCAGAAAGGGTAACAAGGCAGTGGAAACACTAGAGATAAAGTAAAGGAAAAACAAAGGATGTCAAATTGTACAGGGATTGTCTAGCATTCTGGTAGTAGCAATGTAGCACGGATGCATAAGATCAGTGAACCATGCTGCAACAATAATGTGGTTATAATGTGAGTTTTAATTTTCACAGAGACATGAAGGCAAACAGAACAGCTCAAGGAATAAAGGCAATGGATTTCTACAATGTATTTGGAGTAATTTTCTTTTTAAAGAATGTATTTTAGAACTACAAGAGATCAAGGACACATTAGATTTAATGATGAGTATCATACCAGAATTAGTTAACGATCTAAAGGAGCATCACAAAAATAGTGGCCATAATGATTGCATTTGATATTAGGTTTGAGAGGTTGAGTCACAAACCAAGGGTTCAAATTTCTGTAAGGGAAACATGACAGGGATGAGTGATGAATTGTCTCACAGTAAACCAAGCCAAACTGGTAACGTGTGTATAATTGCAAATGGGAAGTATTTAAAGAAATATATGGTAGGAGAAAAAAACAGTGCATTCCACTGAAAGGTATCAGCTTCATTGTGTAGTTAACCAACCATCATTAACAAGTGGGGTAAGAGACAGAGTCTAGCTGATAAAGGCTTGCATAAATGTAAGGAGAAATGGAAATCCAGCAAACTGAGGGAACTGTAAAACACAACAAAAGGATACCAAAAAAGTAATGAGAGGTCCAAAAGGGAATATGAAAAAGATTTGCAAGGGAAAACAAATCTGATAGTATATTTAAAAATATATATATAAATATACTAAGAGAGAAGGAGAAGTGGTAAAGGGGAATGTAGTCACATTAAAGAGCAGTGCAGGTGAAATTATAATTGATAATAAGGCAACGTTCAACTTGTTTCCATTTACACTGAAGAATACGAACAAAATATCAACAGTACAAAGGAAACTAAAAATAAGTGGGGGAACTTAGTGCATTTATTATAAGTTATTAAAAATGGTAATGGAGAAATGTATGTAAGATAAACTAATCTCTATGACCCAGTCAATACCACACAAGAGTATGAAAATAAATGTGAGGAAATGCAGATATATTTCTTAAAGATTTTGCAAATACCTTTTAAAAAAGGAGGGAAAAAGAAAAAAATAGCTACCCACAGCTCTGTCAGTTTAACACCAATTTTGGGATGCGACAAGTAATATTCCCCAGGGATCTATAAAGGTATTTCAGCTCTCCAATATTATAGCATTCAGTTGTTGGAGGTCTTGTGGCACAGTGATAGTACCCCTGCCTCTGAGCCAGAAGCTTGGGTTTGAGTCCCACTCTGGGACTTGATGGATTCAGGATATGCAATCATACTGTAGCCAAATAGGTTGATTATCAACCTGCAAATCCTTCCAATACGCCTATGGCAGGTAGTAATAGCAGGAGAGTCTCCTGGTCAGCCAGAAACTGGAGAAGGTGATGGCAAACCACTGCAGGACCTTGCCAAGCATAAACATGGACCAATGCATGGAAGTTAATAGTTGCCAATGCCTTCTTAGGACCTGGGACCTGAAGAGAGAGCATTCAATTGTTTGATTATGTGTGACTGGTGCCATTTCTTTGTTTGCTGTGTGCACGATTAACTTAGCCTGTGTGTGGCTACTGACAAACTTTATGTAAGTATTAGAGCAGACATTTTAAAAGCATTGAATAAAACTCCTGTAGCATACACATAACCTGGAATGTATCATCTCCACATAACCCTGGGGCATAAAGTACAACAACTATATTTCAAAGTTTACAGATAACCTAAAGTTAGGAGTCACAGTAAGTTGTGTATCTGGGAGCAGAAATTTGCAGTGTGAAAGGGACTGACTAAACAATTGAGTAATACATGATCGAAAATGGAGTTCAAAGTGAGGTCAGCCACTATGAATCTGGGACAAACAAGAATGAGGGTCTAGGAACCATAGAGGATAAAGGGATTTACCAGGCCATGTACACAATTCACCAAAAGTTAATGCACAGGTACAAAAATTAAAGAAAAAAAAATCGACTTGGTCTTTTTCTCAAGCAGGTTAGAATACAAAGGTGAATGCATAAGAAATAGGAGAAGGAGTTGGCCATATGGCCCCTCATGCCTGCTCCATTATTCAACAAAATCGTGGTTGAACTTCTATAACAAATCCTTTTTTCAGCCCGATCCCCATATCCCTTGATTCCCAAGTGCTTAGTTGAGTGGGCGCCATGGCAACATCATATCCATTCACTGCCCAGCCCAGACATTACCTGCACCCGCTCTCCCCCCACACCCCCCCGCCAATATGGTAAACTGCTTAGAAAAAGCAAATTCAGATCATTAGTTCAGGTTAACTTCAGATAGTGGCAGAAATGGGCTGAAGTAGGAGGTGGTGGCACAGTGTTATTGTTACTAGACTAGTATTCCAGAAACCCAGAGTAATTCTCTAGGGACCCGGGTTTGTTTCCGACCATGGTAGATGATGAAATGTGAATCTAACAAAAATCTGGAGTTAAAGGTCTGATGGTGACCACGGGGAGAATTTTTAGCTTGGCGCGTGCCCGGCCTGACAGAGCGTTAAATGAAGCACAATGACGACGGCCGAGCGTACTGGTGCCAGCGTGCATTCATGCGATATTCCGACTGCGGTGCATGCCCGCTGGTGATTAAAAGGCCTATTAAGGCCGTTAAAAAGTTAATTGAGAGAAATTTTTCACTGCCCGTCCAACCTTACGTTGGGCGGGCAGGCCAGAAGGCCAAGTGGCCTTTGCATTTTTTAGGAAACCTCAACCACGGGCAGGTTGAGGTTTCCAACAGCAAACTAAAATAAAATCAGAATCTTAAAATTCAATTAATAACCTGTCCCTGTTCATGTGACAGAGTCACATGAGAGGACATGTTTTGTAACATTTTTAAAAGCTTCATTTTTTATTTTGAAAAATGTTCATTGAGCTGCCTCAGGGAGATTTTCAAACACAAACCTACGCGCGTGTGCGAAGTTTGAGCTCACCTTAAACTCCCCCCAGCCACACAGGCAGCGCTGAGTCCTGCTGAGTGCATTTCACGCTGGGTGGGCCTTAATTGACCTTCCAGCATGAAATCATGGCCCAGCCCTGATCACGGGCGGCTTTCTGCCTGCCCCCACCGAGCTCGCCCAACGAGGGAAAAATCCTCCCACCAAAACCATTGCCAATTGTTGTAAAAACCCATCTGGTTCACCTAATGTCCTTTAGGGGAGGAAATCTGCTGTCCTCACCTGGTCTGGCCCACATGTGACTCCAGGCCCGCAGCAATGTGGTTGACTCTTAAAAATGCCCTCTAAATAAGGGCAATCAATGCTACCCTATCCAGCGATGCCCACACCCCATGAGGAAATTATTTTAAAAAGGGTTGGCTGTGACAAAAGGGAGATTTAAGACTGTTGTCAGGAATTTCTTTATGAAGTAGTGCATAGAATAGACCAGATAAGTTGGGTAGCAAGGACTTAAAACCTTAGAAATGTTTTAAGAAACAATTGGTTGATGTAATGGATGGATGAAGTAAGTTGGTCCAAATAAACTCCCATGTCCAAATCTATCAAGTGTGATTGGGCTAGTTCACTAACTAATTTTGGTTAATGTAAAGTTCTTTAATAAGTGATAATTACTGACACAGAATTTGCTGGAGCTGTGCACCTCACAGCTTGCTCTGTTACATATGAGCCCGTAACTTCCAGTGGAGTGATGATTGAGTTGGATTGCCACTCCGCTCCTAATTTCTTACTATAAAATGACGCCACTACTATCTCACCTGGCCTTCCAACGCAGGCTGGGAGAGATAACTCCAGTCCAGCAAGATCCCGTGGCCTACAGTTATGTCCAAAAGAGTCGAAGGTAAGTAAGCCATGGCCCCTTTTTACGGCAATAAGTGCAACATTGTTTTTTCAGCAAATTCAGTGCCATAAACTAATAATTAGACAGGCATTACAATTGCAACTGTTAATGAAAACGTTTCTGGTGATAGTACTTCATTAGTTCCCACATGGGCTACCTACAGAGACAAGGTAAAAGGGACCATGTACTGACTGCCTCTAAGCTGGAGTGGCCTGCACAAAACCCTTTAATGTATGAGTAATCATCTGCCCGTTAGCATACGTCTGTTGCTAGCTCAACATGTTGAATGCCAGAGATCTTCTCATTATATTTTTCACAGCTGGCAATTGACTTTCAAGTACTGCTATAAATATTTAAAAAGGAACAGTGACGCTCGTCTTTTTTCACCAACGTGATAAATTGTCAGATGATTAAGTCAGAAGGTTAAGCTTCTTTTTTTGTGTGGAGGAGAGATTGCAGTTTATATGGTGGGAGGTATAATAAATAACCATTGGAGATTAAAAAAATAAAGGGCCGATGTTTACTGAAGGTGGTAGTCAGCTGGGTGGTGGAGGCCCAGAACCAAAAAACAGTAAAAACTGGAAATTGAGAATACTGGTCTGAACTGATCTTGTACACTTTAAAATGGAACACCAATAAAAAGTGGAAATAAGAGCACTGGTCCGAACAGTTTTTTTACCTCCTCTTTGGGGACTAAAGGCTGCCCGTACACTGTCATCAGTCTGAGCCCCGCACCATTTTGACAGCCAGTGTTCATTTAAATTTCATTGGTGGCTACCTGTGTGGTTTCCAGAGGTGGTGGGCAGACGTCCAGTTAGAAGGCAGGATTACTGGCACGCCCATATCCATTTGAAGAGCAGATTCGCTCCTTAAAGCAAGACATCTTTCGAACTCAGTTCAATTCAGCGCTGCTACCGGGAAAACTTGGCAGGTCGGCAAGAGCATTTTGCTGCTTAGGTGCAGCAGTCGAAGTGCTAGTGAAGCAGGTGAAGGGGTGCAGACTGGTTCTGTGGCCCTCACATGGCAAAAAAAGAAACAAAAAGAGAAACTGCAGCAGGATGAGAAGGAGGGCTCAGACATTATCATTGCTGTTACCCCACCAGGATATGGATTCAGTGTTGCAAATGCTTCAATGGCCACAATTGGACAGAAAAGATGAGAATGATGTCTTCCTATCTCTATTTCTCTGCATTTCTCCTACCAACAGAACCTCTGCAATCCCCTCCCTGCAACACATGCTGTTCCTTTAATCACCAATTGTCCTTCTCACTCCAATGTCACACTCACCTGTTGCTACGTAAAAACAAGCATTGAAAATATTCTGCTTTTAACTGCAGCAGCTGCTAAGTATTTCATTCCTTTGATGCCTCAACTCACATTGGAGCCACTTTCGTGAACACCTCGCACTCTACTCCCAACTTTCTACTTCTACCTCCCAAGCATTCACACTGAATGAAGGTTTCTTTTAAATTGTTTTATTCACTCGTGATATGTGGGCATCTCTGATAAGGCTAGCATGTGTTGTCCATCGCTAATTGCCCTTGAGAACAGTTCAGTCACACGTAGGCCAGATCAGGTAAGGCTGGCAGATTTTCTTCCCTAAAAGACAGTAGTGAACTAGATGTCTTTTTTTTAATGACAAAACATGATAGGTTCATGGTCATCATTACTGAGACTTGCTTTTAATTCCCGAATTAATTTTTTAAATTAAATCCCAGCAGCTGTCATGATGAGATTTGAACCCCTCTCCTCAGGCCATTAACCTAGACCCATTGAACTACTAGGTCAGTGATTTCACCACAACGCTACCATCGCCCACTTCTACTATGTGTCTGCACAACCCTTTACTACAGCCATTTACTTTCTGTCTTGTGCAGTACGAACATGAGGATATTGGATATTATGGACTGTAAGATCATATTTTGTGAAAGTGGCCACAAAACCTGTTAAGAAGACAGCAACTTAAGACATGCCATGGACATTTCATGACGACAGTTCATGAAGACAAAATTCGATTCTGTGGCCAATACTTAGTTGAACTAGACCTGAATAGGGGTACTTCACAGCCTTCTGTGAAGTTTAAACATCTCATTGTTTAAGATGATCCAGTGGTTGAGGAATATGGGATCTCTAGACTGTTGGTTTCCGAATACCACATTGAACAAGGTGAAATATTTGAGCTCACAACAGCATATAAAAGATGTGCACTTGGCGGGCTGCACTTTGAGGGGAACTCGGACGTGACTGCACAGTAACGCTCCAGAGTGTTCACCTGTGTTGCCTGTTGGACTTCAAGGTTGAGGCGCATTGGAGGGGGGTGGGAGCAGGGGGCTGAGGGGCGCAAGGACTGCCCTGCTGTTGAGATGTGTTGGGGGTCGGGGCAAAGGCTGCTCTGCCATCCTTGCAGATGTGATGGCACCTCAAACAGCTCAGGCACCTGAGGGTGACTCAGGATGTAGGAGTCATAGGAGTCATGGCAACTCCCAGGGTACCTGGCCCAGACATGCAATATGTGCTTCTGATATTCACACACCAGTAGTACATTCATGTTACAGTAGCCTTTTAAGTTTGTAAACATCAGGGGCTGCTGCCATGAAGACCTTACAGCCACATGGGCACAGTCGATTACACCCTACACTCTTGGGAAGCCTGGGATGGCTGTGAAGCTGGTGAATCTCGCAGCTTGGCTATCTTTGTCAGGAGCAAATTTCACATAGTGATGTGCCTTCCTGTAAAGTGCATCCGTGACCTCCTTTATGCATCTATGTGTTGCAGACTGCGAGATGCTGCATATGTTCTCTGTGGATCGCTGAAGTGGCCACAGGCAACAAAATTGAGTGCAATGGTCACCTCTAAAGCCACTGGCAGGAGTGAGCCTCCAAATTCACAGGGCATCAAGTCTTCACGCAGAATGTAACAGATGTGATCTACCAGAGCTCGGGACAAGCACGGATGTTGCCTCTCACTCATTTGTAAATAGGAGAGCCTTCTTCAGTGTACCCTTGGTCTGGTGATTCACCTCCAATGTCTGGGTCTCTCCTCCTGACCTTCTTGTTCTTGCTCTGGTTCCCCTTGACCCTGGACATCAGGCAGGGCCTCCTGGTGCAGCTACGCTCTGCGTCACCTCTCTCTCATTCATCTTCCCCATTACATTCGGGCCCTCAGAAAGGCAGCATTGAGCCCTGCATTGATTTCTGCCTTGACTTTCTCTCTGAAATGCAACATTGCAGACATTAATGAGGAAAAGTTCAAGATATTGAAGCTCACAATCTATTACCTATAGCAACTGTTATTGTCTACAATGGTTTCTGCCCTACTTGCATTGTTGCTGATATTATCTTGTCTTGAGGTATTACCACCCATATTGAGGTGGCCACAATGCCACCCCCGAAATGTTACATCTGAATCCCTGATTGCTATGAGGTTTGAATGACGAGCACTGCCCAACCTGGCTCAATGCTCCAATCTCTCATCTGGCACTCTAATGAACAATAAGTTGCTGATGTTTAATGGCTGATTAGTTTAAGACAGAGATGAGGAAGAATTTCTTCTCTCAGAGGCTAGTGAATATGTAGAATTCTTTATCACAGGGGGCTGTAGATGTTTGGTATTAAGGATACTCAAGGCTGAGATGGACAGAGATGGGAATCAAAGGTTATGAGGAAAAGGCAGGCAAGTGAAGTTGAGAAATTTCAGACCAGTCATGATCTCATTCAATAGTGGAGCAGACTCGATGGGCCGAATGGCCTACTTCTGCTCTTACGTCTTATGTTCTTATAGGCTGGCCTTTGGCCCGTTAGGAATGCCAATACTGGCGAGTGTGTGACTGGTCTCCAGTGATGGAATGCCCTATATGCTGTGGCCTCTTTACCGATTGCCTGCATTCCCAAACTTTACATTCTGATGTGTTAATGCTGATGTGCTGCGAATGTGAAGTTAAGCCATTGACATATGAGTGTTCCTGTTACAGTGCTGATAACGGCATTCACGTCCAATGGCTTTGTTCACAACAAGGTCTTCTTCCTTTCTCTCTAATAAGGCTCCAATTCACTCTTGCAGCGCAAACAAGTTAGAGAGCACCCCCAGAAAGGGCCCATTGGTGCAACCGTGTGTTCCTCCCATATAGCCCCACAACCATCCCATTCACTTTCGCTTCTACTTTTGATTTATAACTGAGCCATAACTTCAGTAGGCAAGATGATAGCTCTGCATTTCTGGTTCAAAATAAACTTCGACACTCCCTTTCTCACTGCCTGTGTCCCAGAAATATACCTGAAACCTCACGATGTGAAGGTAGAGCTCCCTCCTGTTATTCTCCAGTCTCCCCCAATAATACTGGATCCCACTGTTGTTGTGGTGGACATTCCTACCCTCCCCTTGAGCCCATCACTACTGAAGTGCCCATGACCCATGTGCACCTCGACTCTCCCCATCTAGAGGTTGTGTGCACAGTCACCTACCGAGGTGAACTCCACCCAGAAAAGCTTACCATATTCCCTCTTTTACTATGTGTTCCGCAAATACAGGCTGCAAATGCCTTCCATTACCATCATCCTACCATCTACAGTGCAGTACAGAGACAGGCAAGCCCATGGACGGTGATTGTGAGACAGCCCTGAACATTATTCCTGAGCATTATTCCTATTGAGCTTGTAGCCCTTGCCCCTCCCTTGAGTGGGAATGCACCATGTTCCCAATGATTATTCCTGCAGCATGCCTGTTGCACCCCATGACTGTCTACTCTCTCTGACTATTGACTGTGAGGTCCACAGAGCCCCAGGAGCGTCTCGACGCTCTGGCTACTTTCCACAGAGCCCTAGGAGCATCTCTGCTCTCTGGGTGCTTTCCACAGAACCCCAGGAGTGTCCCTAAGCTCTGACTCCTGACTGCAAGCCCAAGGAACTTGATTTTCACAGAGCTCCCCTATGCCCTGGTGACTGAAGACTACACTGTCTCCCTTCTCAAACCAACCCCCCTCCACCCCCTTATGAGTCTGTGTGTGACCCAACCCTCTTGTGGAACACTAACAACAGCCCCCTGACTTTCACCTTCGAGAGTCTGCATGCATCCCCTCCAATTCACACATGTGGTGTACCTTTCACCCCCATGTTTGTCAGCATTTCAGTTACCCTTGTCGGGCTCCATCTAACCACCCCTCACTCTTCCCTTTGCCTCCCATCATTCCCCCTCTTCCTTCACCCCCTTGCAAAGTCTTCCTGCCCCTCTGCCTTTCATCATGCCCACTTCCACCTCAACCCCTTGCAAAGCCTCCTTTCCCCATTACTCACAATTTTGTGTTCCACCTTCCCCATTCCCAACCCATTGTAAAGGTTTCCTTCCCCATTGACCCCACACCTCGGTGTTTACCCTTTCCCTCCGTAACCCCTTGGAAAGGCTTCCTTCCCCATTGCCCCCTGTGTGTTCCCCTTTCCCCACCCTCCCCCCCAACTCCTTCACCAGTCGGTTTGCTGGTTTCTGAATGCTCAGCCCTGTGTGAGTACTACCACACAGTGATGTCCTTTTGGACAACGATGGCACCCAGAAGAATGAAAAAAAAAATTTTAACTTCTCTCCGAGGTGTGAGGGATCTGCTTGAAATAGTAAGGAAGATAGTAGAAGGCCAAAAGTGGACAAAGACAGACTGGTGAATTGGACAGACTTATGGCAGATGAAATTTAATGCACAGAATTGCATGATGCATTTTTGAAACAAAAAGTAAGGAGAGGCAATGGAAATGGATTGCTATAATTTTAAAGGAGAAGCAAGAACAGGAAGACCTGGGGCTGGGTTTTAAGTAAAGCCACGACATCTCACCTCAAGGACTGAAAGAAGATCCTGGTCCCACACAGGTGGATGGCAGGACATCAGGGGGATTTTAGTACCGGCAGCTAATTAGCAGGTTGTGGTGTGACATCAGGGCACCTCTGGCAGCTGCCAGCCCAATCAGAGGGCCAGAGACTGGGCAGTCTCAACAGCATCACCAATAGAAGTGGCCCCTGCTGATGTTGGAGGGAGAAGGAGAGGGTGCCTTCTTCTTGAGGTACCCTTGAAGTGTTGGGTAAGAATTTCTTTGTTAGCTGCAGGGATCAGAATAGCAGGCCCCGGTGATCAGAGGGATGAACCCAGCAGCAGTGGAGTCAGATCCGCAGCTGCAGCCATTGCCACCATGTGGCCCTTCCGTGAGCTACAGCCATAAAGGCAAACATCCCCCTCTCCTTGCAGGAATCAGCTGGGAGGCCACTACATGGCACTTTCCCTGTATGGTGCAAGGCCGTGTCATGCTGACACCAGTGAAATATCTGCATCCTTAAAAAATGGGTGTTAATTGTCCAGTTAATTAGTGTATTTGACCACCCAATTCCAGTCAGTGGGTGGTCAAATGACTGTCATTCCCACTTCTGGGAATATCCTGTAGCAGCGGAAAGCCGTTGGTCTTCCCACCCAACATCTTACACTACCATTTTACATGCTCTCACATTTCCCAATCCATCTCCAAAGGACTGGTAAAATTCATCCCCTAAAGATTTATATACATAAATCATTGAAGGTGGAAGGACAGTTGATAAATCTGCTGAGCTGAGTGCATTAACCTTTCTTGGAGTTTAGCCAAACATTCATAATGAGGCCATCTGGAAAAAAGAACAGATGTCCAACCATCTGTTATAACTGCTCCTGTGGGTACAGTTTCCAGATGGTCTCATCATGAATGCTTGGCTGAGCTCCAAGAATAGATAATGCAATCAGGTCAGCAGGGGCCCATTGACACAGCTGCGAGGTGATTGTGAGCTTTATTAGATTGACAACTTCATTACCTCAAAATAAGTTGATCCTTATTTTTATGAGACTTTTCAATGTTAGTGTATTTAGTTACACAAGATTAAGAGGTGTGAAGAATGAACGATTTTGACATTAATATTATGAATGATGGTGTCTGATTGACACTTTTTATGAAGTTGTAAGCTGAGCAGCTTTTTCTCAAAGTAGACTTTCAAAGCTTCTTTGATAATTGTGTCAGTTTCAATAACATTTCAAAGGCTTGCCAGAATTTCCAATAGCTCGGTGGTTCTGAACATAGTGGATACTGGGAGATGGGGGCAATGAAAGGGGTATTGAAGGGGCATGAGGGGTGTAGAGGGCATGGGTGTATGGATGGAATATGATAGGACATTAAAGGGTAATGAGGGATATGAGGGGACATGGAGGGGCAAAGAATATATGAGGGGGCATAAAGGGGTCATGGAAGATATGGGAGTCATTGGCAACAGCTTATAAGGTTGCCTGTCTAATGGATTTCAACTCCTTAGCAGGCTTACACAAGGTTCACAAACTCATTTACCTGGTGGGGATCCAGTCTTGATGAACACTCCCACCATACAAATATATCAAAGGGAGGGAAATTTAAATTTCTGGCAAAGATTTAAATTGTGAACCCAATGTCACTTTAAGTGAGCATTGTGTTGTGAACTGCCACAATTCCCAACCCAAAGGAAATAATGAGCGATGGGAATCATCGAGGATATTCAAAATTGTGGCCCTGCGTACCTCTACTTTGGCCCTCTTAATTTGGATTTGCTCCAAATTGGGAGACAAAGATTCAGCCTATTGAGCACAAAAGTAAAAATAAGATGCTGAATCTTTATAAATCTTTGGTTAGATCTCAGAGCATTCTATCTAATTCAGAACATCATAATTCAAAAAAGTTGTCAAGGCCATGGAGAGGGTGCAGAGGAGAATTATGAGAATGGTACCACATATGAAGGATTTCAGGAATCTGAAGGAATTTGAAAAAACTGGGATTGTTCTCTTTCGAAAAGAGAATGTTAAGAGGAGATTTACTGAAGGTTTTGATGAAGTGGATAAGGGGAAATTGTTTACACTGGCAGGTGGGTCAGTAATAAAATGACCCAGCTTTAAAACAACTGGCACAAAGCCAGTGGAAGGTGAGGAATTATTTTTACTCAGCTTATGATCTAGATGCACTGACTGAAAGGGTTGTGAAAGCAGATTCAATAGTAACTTCCAAAACAGAATTGGAAAACTTGGCATATAAAAAAAAACAATTTGTAGGATTATGGGAAAGAATAGGGGACCTGGACTAATTGTATAGCTCTGTCAGAGAATCAGCACAGGGACAATGGGATTAATACCTTCTATGCTTTTTGATTTTATAAAGGAAGTATAGACAGTACCAGTCCAGATTCTAGATAAGTACCAGCCCAGATTCTAGATGAGAATGCAGATTTCATGCAGGACAAGGATTTTGCAATTACATTGTACAAACGTTGGTTTACAAATGCTTGACATGTTCATATGAGGTCCCTTGGTTCATTATTTTAACTGAGGTGCAAACCCACTTGAAAGAAACAATAAATCTCTTTGGTACAATAACAGTTGATGCCATTAAGCATTTATACGATAATTTCATAGTTCATCTCCAGGATAGGTTATGAAATATTTATAAAGTGGGGCTCAAATTCACAAGGGGAAGCTGAATGACTGTCAATAAATACTGACAAAGAAATTGATAACACTGATGTCAGAAGGGAGTTGTGTTCTTATAGTCAATATGCTTTGAATGAAACATTAATTACTTTCAATGTTTTCTTCTTAATTGTTCAAGAGCTTTAAGAATAACTAACTATTTCCACTATATAACAAACATATTGCAAAAATTAAACAATGCAACTGAGACACCTTGCATAACTACTGTAGCTTCAAAATATATTTTGAGAGAAAGGAAGGGACAGTCCCAAAACGATCAATCTAATATGCAGCATTAGACATAAACCTATAGATTAATTGGAAGGACAAGGCTTTGGAACACTGACAGACTGGCAGTGTGCATTCAGTCCAAAGAACATGTGTGGTTGTGTACTTTGAAGGCACTGGAAAAAAGAAAATTTGAATCTGCAAATCCATGAAAGAAAATGCTAGAAATTCATGACAGACTATTCAGCTCTGAGCAAGAAAGATAGTTTAACATTTTGAGTGAACCTTTCACAGGGATTGACACATTCAAACTGATCATCAAATAGGGCACGGCTGAGATCATTTAGGTGCTGAAGCCTGGATTTTAAGGGGACTTATCAATCATTTCCAATTCAATAAAACCACGGCTGAAATTCTACATAAACTCCACCTCCCCATCCTATCCACATATCCCTTAATTCCCTTAGAGCCTAAAAATCTATCGATCTTTGTCTTGAACATACTCATCGATCCACAAGCCTCTGAGGTAGTGAATTCCGCAAACCTCTAAGTAAAGAAATTTCTCTTCATTTCAGCCCTGAATGGCTGACCCTTCATCCTGAGACTATGACCTCCAGCTAGATTCTCCAGCCAAGGAAAGCAGTTTCTGAGCATCTATGCAGCCTTTATAATAATCTTATAAAATTCAATGAGCCTCTCTTTCTGCTAAACTCTAGAGAATATAGGTCTAGATACTCAGTCTCTTCTCCTGGGAATGGACACATCCTAGGAATCAACCTAGTGAAACATTATTGCACCTCCTCTAAGGCAAATATATCCTAAACTAATTTAGGATACCGAAACTGTACACAATACTTCACTTATGGTGTCACCTATATGATTGAGGCAAGACTTCCTTACTTATACTCCATTCCTTTTGCAATAAAAGCTGACATACCATTTGCCTTCCTAATTTCTTGCTGAGCCTTTATGATCATCTTCTGTGATTTGTGTACAACGATCCCCATCAAATCCCTGGGCAGATCAAGATTTAAATGTTTCGGCTTCTGCTTCTGGATCTTTCCAGGGAAAATGGTGACGGATACTAAATGCATCCACTTATGTTTGGGAAAGCACAATCAGAGGAAATGTTAATAGCAGGGATGCAGTATCCAATATATTTCCCTTCATTAATGCCTTAGCAACATTGAGTTAGGAATAGCGTTGTATTCCCAGTGTCCAATGTAACTAATGCAGACAAGGGAAGCTTTTAAAAATTAAAAGTTTCATTAACTAATACAGTTGATCACAGAAATGGAAGGTTTAAAATCATTTAAAACATTTTTCTTCCTCAGTCAGCATCAGTGGGACATAGCATCTGCTGCAGTGAATTCCTCCCGCGTTTCCTCCTAACTGAGTTTCTGATGGGATGGAAAATAGCACAAGGAGTCCGCCACAAAAATAAAGTATGACACTAACTCATGAATATC
Source organism: Carcharodon carcharias (assembly GCF_017639515.1). Classification (NCBI taxonomy): domain Eukaryota; kingdom Metazoa; phylum Chordata; class Chondrichthyes; order Lamniformes; family Lamnidae; genus Carcharodon; species Carcharodon carcharias. Next base: position 29,424,828 of record NC_054472.1, on the reverse strand, counting down.
TGAAATATCTGCCAAGGTCAGAGCAGTGACAAATAGGTCGAGAGCCTGAACCACCCTTGCTCTGGTGGCATTGCTGTATTCTGTGGGAAAATCCAGACTTTAACCTTCAATAAAAAGACTCTTCATCCAGCTAACCATAACAATTCCAATGAAGGTTTACACCTGAAACCTTAGTCTTCTGATTTTTCTCTTTCAAGTTGAATGACTTGAATTCCTGCCAATATTTCTGTTTTTACTATACAAAATGCATGCTGCAGTAAAAATAACATGAAAAAAGAGAATTTAAGATACATGTTCCTAGACAGGAATCTCGGAGATAACCAGCAGGCTAGCGTTTCCAGTACTGTGACTTACGCAAAATGAAAATGACACAGTTGAAAGATAAGAGACCTCCTCAGAAATAAATAAGGTGAAATGTTGTTAAAAGCAAAATACTGTGGGTGCTGGAAATCTGAAACAAAAACAGAAAATGCTGGAAAAATTCAGCAGGTCTAACAGCGTCTGTGGAGAGAAAAAAGAAAAGAATTAACGTTTCGAGTCCTTAGGCCTCTTAAGACTCTTCTCTCCTCAGATGCTGTTAGACCTGCTGAGTTTTTCCAGCATTTTCTGAAGGTTAAATGTTGAATTGAAAGAAGGGTGCTGTTTACATTCAAAACGAATATGCACCTGTAAATAACAGGAAAATCACCCTATCCCAGTGACAACCATTGACACATGCCACAGTAAATGCTTAAGGAAAATCAAGTTAGCTGTGATTTGATTTGATTACGCTTGTCTTTCTAAAATCTTTAATCAAGGGCTTGCAAGTAGTCAAAGAAAATGCAACAATGCTTACCCCATAAAATATTTAAACAAGCTCTGTACGAAGGACTATTTTTGTATTAATGGAAATTCATTAATAATTACTTCATGTGTCTCTTGCCACTATTTAGAACAGGATACCATTGCATGGTTGGCTGCAAGGAATTATTGACTTACACAGAAATGAGCGGATTCTCTATATCTCTCTGCAGGACCAACATCAAGGAAATGCTGGAAGGAAGTGAAACTAGGAGCTGACTCTACACCATAGTAAGGTCAGTAACAATTCAATTTAACATGAACAAAAATCTTTGAAACCTTTGGGCAGATATCACAGGCTCATAGTTGAAACAACCCTGTATTGTATGATCAAGTAAGCTAACCTCCATAAGGATTTTTATATAAACATTCTATTGCAAAGTAGTTAAGGTGTGTACATCTTCCTAAGCTATGTTTCTAGGGAAGAGGGAGGTGGGTGAGCTGGTCTCTTTTGGGGGCTTGGGTTGAATCAAAGATGCTTGGTAATAGACTGTAATAGGATTGGTCCTGCAAACTTGATTTGGCAACTGAGCTGAGCAAGTCTGCAGTGCTCCAGAACCTTGTTGATTATTAAGTCATTGATATAACCTTTGATAAATATATCTGTCATGAGAGGTTAGTATTTTTCCCAATTTGGCTCTATATAAGCCTGGAAACTAATTTTAGATGGAGCCAGGTAGGCATAAGCCAAATTGTTGAGTTGAAGTTGCACAACTCTTTGGAGAATAACCTGAGAGTGTGGTGGGGGCAGATTCAATTTTGGCTTTCAAAAGAAAATTGGATAACTATCTGAAGAGGAAAAATTCGCAGGGCTATGGGGAAAAGGCAAGGTGAGTAGAACTAGGTAAATTGCTCTCGCAGAGAGCCAGCACAAACATGACAGACTGAATGGCCTCCTTATGTGCTTATGATTCTATAAATTATCTGTTCTATGTGGACTTTATTGCAATTATAACTTTATATATTAGATATATATCTTTCCAATGTTACCAAAAATTAAACAGCTCAGCAGTGATAGTTAAATTGTGGTATTTAAATCTCCCTGACCCCAAGTACTTTTGCAGAGTCAGGAGTGGAGGACACTCATGAATACTCTCTAGCAATTAATCTAGAAAAGTGTTTTTGTGGTGAATATATTTGTATTTATTTATACCAACATTATTATGCTTTAACTTTAAATTATAAAAACACAAGTATAAATCCATTTGATAAGTAGAATTAAGTGAACCTTATTAGCCCAAGTGGAATTTTGAACAAAATTGCCGTACTGCTTTTCTAATGTCAAATTAAAGTTTTCATTTAGAATTGTTCTATAAGAGCTGAATATAAACATCAACAAATTTTGGATGAAGAACAGTGCATCGCTATTATTTTAAGACTGTGGGTTAGTAAAACAGTGAATTTCAGTGCCAGTGTGATGATAGGTATCTAGGCCGTACGTTACAAAGAGTGGCAGGTCATATCAAACAGCATGTCCCAGCCACTGTTCACAGTGGGAAGGGCACAGGCCGTTTCCAACCAGCCTGTGCTCGCAAAACTCAAAATACAGTGTCCAATATGAGATGGGATTCCTTGATTGGACAACATTTGCTAAACAATCCTCAATGTGCTAAGTATTATGCTGACAACCAATTTAAGATTGTCAGTCAGGGTCTCAATGTGGCACATTTGTGTGAACTGGAAGTTACATATATTAATATTGCAGACAGAAAGAACGTGTACACACATTGCACCTCATTCAGCTAAACAAAGTAAGTGAGAGCCATTCACTGATTCATTCCTCAGGGCAATGCATGACCAATCAGGGTCAAGTTGCCTGATTTAAATTTCAAACAATGCTCGAAAGGTAACTGTCAGTCAGCATCAATAGTGCATTCTCCGTGGCAATGCCACTTGCCAAGCAATCAGCACTCTCTTCGCATACAGTATAAATTGTTGTTTTCCCCCTTAAATTGGTATTCTTGCCAGTGTCCTGATGAGTGCAAGATGAAAAGCATAGACATGTCTCTTATTTTCAATGTTTTTCTCTGAATAATTAAAATAGATTCATCAGTATAAGCAAACATAACTTGGTTGAGAAATATTCCATAATCAGAATGTCCTTTTGTTACATATGTATATAAATGGGCTGGAATGTTTACAAGTAGGTAAGCAATTCATTGCCATTCTGATTCACTCAGAAACTAGAATTTTCATTGTCAGTGGCACATTTAATGCAAACTTACAGTACCCTGAAAGGATTTCCCTCTGCTAACAATAAATGCAGGAATGCACTGTTCTGTCGTGGAATGTACTACACTTGCTTGTCATCGAGTTACATTTGATTCAGAAAAAAATTGTTTTTATAATAGTTTTGAAGTAACCATAGGACAAGGGCAATTAGAGATCGATAATAAATGCTGGCATATCCAACAACACCCACTTCCATGAATGAATTGCCATGAAGCAGTTAAGGTACATAATATTTTGGAAAATATTTTCCTTTAAAATAGAGGTTTAGTCTGCAGGTGTGTCTTAATTGGATTAAAACCAGCTAGCCTGGGCACTTTGATGTGTACTAGTTTTGATATGTAAGAGAGATAGCGAGCATTTGCATTTTTTTGAATAAAACATTCAAGAAGTGGGGTGAAAACTGATGCCTTTCTAGCAGCCACCAAGCAATATGTTTAAAACAAAAACAAAAATACCTGAAAAAACTCAGCAGATCTGACAGCATCTGTGGAGAGGAACACAGTTAATGTTTTGAGTCCGTATGACTCTTCAACAGAACTAAGGAAAAATAGAAAAGAGGTGAAATATAAGCTGGTTTAAGGGGGGTGGGAGAGGTAGAGCTGGATAGAGGGCCAGTGATAGGTGGAGATAACCAAAAGATGTCATAGACAAAAGGACAAAGAGGTGTTGAAGATGGTGATATTATCTAAGGAATGTGATAATAAAGGTACAGATAGCCCTAGTGGGGGTGAGGTGGGGGGAAGGGATCGAAATAGGCTAAAAGCCAAAGATAAAATAATGGATGGAAATACATTTAAAAACAATGGAAATAGGTGGGAAAAGAAGCATTTATATAAATTATTGGAAAAAAGGGGGATCGGAAAGGGAGTGGGGATGGACCTCCCTTTCCAATCCCCCTTTTTTTTCCAATAATTTATATAAATGCTTCTTTTCCCACCTATTTCCATTATTTTTAAATGTATTTCCATCCATTGTTTTATCTCTGCCTTTTAGCCTATTTCGATCCCTTCCCCCCACCCCACCCCCACTAGGGCTATCTGTACCTTTATTATCACATTCTTTAGATAATATCACCAGCTTCAACACCTCTTTGTCCTTTTGTCTATGACATCTTTTGGTTATCTTCACCTATCACTTGCCCTCTACCCAGCTCTACCTCTCCCACCCCCCTTACATCAGCTTATATTTCACCTCTTTTCTATTTTTCCTTACTTCTGTTGAAGAGTCATATGGACTCAAAACATTAACTGTGTTCCTCTTCGCAGATGCTGTCAGATCTGCTGAGTTTTTCCAGGTATTTTTGTTTTTGTTTTGGATTTCCAGCATTTGCAGTTTTTTGCTTTTATTTAAGCAATATGTTTATATTACTAATTAAAGTTAGTACTATGAAAGGGGTTTTATTGTTAGAGAGGTTTAGTTCAGAGGTTGCTGATACAATGAAAATTAACATTCAACGGGGCTGGTAGGTATAACTTCAGTAGTGCAGAGCAGAGGCAATGTGAGATCAAAAGGCAGCTGCAAGCCTCCAACTGGCTCCACAGGAACCAAAATAAATGAACCTCATTTTGAATGTGTAAGGTAGAAACACTTTGCCTGGCATCTGGTAAAGTGGGTTGCTGTTGCCTTAATGGAGATTAGTTTGGGAATTTGTTAAAAGTTATGATAGTAGTAATTTGTAGCCATGTGTATATATTTTAACCTGTGTAACTTAATAAAATGTTTCCTTTAGTTTAATCTAAAGTGCCAAGAACTGGTGGTCTGATTCCTGAATTTAGAGTCGCACCTGAAACATAGCACTTATAATTATAGGTTATGACAGGTGTTTAAAGTTTCCCCTGGGATTTTTAAGTAACTCCGCTTTACCAACTGCATCGGTCATAACAAATGGGGGCTCATCTTGGATAAATTATATTTCTACTTCCTTGTTTGGTTAGGAATTGGTGATTCTTAAGTTTATGAGTACAAAAGACACTTTGATTTCAGGAGTTGGTGAGATATTTTAGAAGTGGTAAGGCTGCAAGATGGTTTTGGTAATTTCTAAGACTTGTTGGGAGTAGAAAAGATAACTCTGGTTAGGTTGGAGAAAATAAGTAAAAGTAAGTTAACAGAGTTGGCAGATAAACTACAATTGGGGTTACCTGCAGGGGCTAGAAAATCAGATATAGTTAAAAGTATGGTACAGCATCTACAGTTGGAAGTGAAACCTGACACTAGTTAGTCATAACTGAAGGTAGTGAGACTTCAGTTGCAAATAAAAAAGCTTGAATTAGAAGCAAAGGACAGACAAATGACTTTTAAAAGGAAATTATAAATTACAAAAATGGAGTAGGAGGAAAGAGGAAGAGAGAAAGAGAATTTCAACTAAAAATGTTGGCAATTAGTAAAGAGACATCAGTAGGTGAGGAAGGATTTATCTCTCGAGTATAACCCAGAGGGGAGATATTTAAATTTGTACAAGCTCTTCCAAAGTTTGAGGAAAAAGACATTGACGCATGCTTTATTTCATTTGAGAAGCTAGCTAAACATATGAAATGGCCACAGAAAGCTGAACATTATAATTACAGTCTAAGTTGTTAGGTAGGGGGCTTCAGGTATATGCTTCGCTTTCAGAAGAAATTTTGGTGAATTATGATGTGGTGAAAAAAGCCATTTTGAGAGCATATGAGTTGGTTCCTGAAGCATACAGGCAGAAATTTAGGAATATGAGAAAACAGCCTGGGCAACTTATATTGAGTTTGAAAGAGTGAAACAAAGTAATTTTGACCAGTGGATATGGGCGTTAAAAATAGAGGCAGCCTATGTAGCTCTTAGGGGAGTTATTCTTTTGGAAGAATTTAAAGATTCAATCTCTTTGTAGTGTGAACTCATGCGGAGGAACCGAGGGTTGATTCTGTAAGACAAGCAGCAGAGAAAGCTGATGATTATGAGTTAGCTCAGAGAGCTAAGCCTTTTGTCCATCACCCTTTCAAATTGGAAAAGGATAAAAAGTGGGAAGGTGAAAGGAAGGTAGGTAGTCAGGAAAGAGAAGTAGCTGGAAGATCCCAGGAAGCTGAAGGTGCTGAAGGTAGAAGTGACATTCAAAAATTGAGGTGTTTTCATTGTAATAAAGTGGGGCACATGAAGTCAGCGTGTTGGAGGTTGCAGGAAAAATCTGTAGGAATTGTAGGGGTACGGAAAAGCTCTGGAAGTAAAAGTACTGTGGGTTCCAAGGTTCAGGCACAGGAAAAAACAGTGGTTTATATACAGGTGAGACAGGTAGAATCAGTGAAAGGTAAATAAGTGGGAATGTGTTCACAGTTTACTCAAGAGAATTATGAGGAGCAGGTTGCAGAAATGTTTAAAGACTTTGTATGTGAAGGGAAAGTCTTTCCATGTGTGGAGTAAATAAAGGTGTTAAAATTTTAAAAGAGACAGGGGCTAGTGAAACCTCAATGTTGTGGGATAGTGATAGTTGTTGTTTAGAGGGAGTGTTGCAGGAGAGCGTAATAATAAGTGGTGTTCATGGAGATACTAAATCTATTATATTGTGGAAGGTAAATTTAAAGATTAAATGGAAGGCTGGTAAAGTTATAGTTGGAGTGGTGGAAAAAAATGCCCATTGCAGGGGTTCAATTTATCGTGGGTAATGATATAGCTGAATTGCAAATGTGTGTGATGCCTAGGGTAGATGAGCAGGCTGTAGAAGTGTTTTCAACAGAAGTGATACTGAAGTGCTACTGAAGGAACAACCTGGGTTGTTTCCTGATTGTGTTATAACTAGATCAAAGGCCCATGGGGAAGAACAAAATAAACAAGATAAGTAGGCAGTTCAATGGCAAGAAGAATGTGTTGAAATCCAATTAGCTGGCACTGTATTTGATAACATTGTTCAGGAGGAAGGGATGAAGGACAGTTCAGTTAAAGTGTATAACTCAAAGAGGAGTTACAGAGAAATGATTTGCAATTAAAACAGTTATATCAGAAAGCTTAATCAGACACTGAAGCAAAATATTTTCCGGTATATTATTATCTTTGAGGGAACATATTAATGAGAAAATGGTGGTCAAATCATGTCTCAGCAAATGAAAACTGGAGGCAGGTGCATCAGATTGTTATCCCATCAGGTTATAGAAATGAGTTCAGAATTACCTGGAAAAACTCAGCAGGTCTGGCAGCATCGGCGGAGAAGAAAAGAGTTGACGTTTCGAGTCCTCATGACCCTTCGACAGAACTTGCGTTCGAGTCCAAGAAAGAGTTGAAATATAAGCTGGTTACTAGCTTATATTTCAACTCTTTCTTGGACTCGAATGCAAGTTCTGTCGAAGGGTCATGAGGACTCGAAACGTCAACTCTTTTCTTCTCCGCCGATGCTGCCAGACCTGCTGAGTTTTTCCAGGTAATTCTGTTTTTGTTTTGGATTTCCAGCATCCGCAGTTTTTTTGTTTTTATCTATAGAAATGAGTTTCTGAGGATTGCTCATGAAATTCCAATGGGGGATATTTAGGAATTAGGAAAAAAAAGGAAATGATACATAGGTATTTTTTGGGGCAGGATTGCATAGGGATGCAGTAAGAATCTGTAGAACCTGTCATATATGTCAAATAACAGGAAAGCCACAAGTAGTGATTAAGCCGGTACCTTTAATCCCAATACCAGCATTTGAAGAACCTTTTACCAGGGTCACGATTGATTGTGTAGGACCCCTCCCTAAGACTAAAAGTGGAAATCAGTATTTATTGATAATAATGGATGTGTCTACCAGGTTTCCTACCTTTAAGAAATATTACAACTAAGAAGATTGTGGAAGAGTTTTTTTTTACAAGATATGGTTTACCTAAAGAAATATAATCAGATCAGGGTTCAAATTTCATGTCACAGCTGTTTAAGGAAGTAATGAAGAGTTTGGGGATAAGACAGTTTAAGTGAACAGCTTATCATCCGGAGTCACAAGAAGTTTTGGAAAGATGGCATCAAACTTTAAAAACTGTGGTAAAAGCAAACTGTCAGGATTATGCATAGGATAGGGATATGCGAATTCTATTTTTCTTATTTGCCAGCAGAGATGCTCCTAATGCATTGATTGGTTTTAGCCCTTTTGAACCAGTTTATGATCATGAGGTAAGGGGACCACTGAAGTTGCTTCATGAGAAATTGATGGGTCAAAATTCAGAAACTACTGTCCTGGATTACATATCAAATTTCGGAGAAAGACTGAGCAGAGCATGTGCGTTTGTTAGGGAACATTTGAAGATCTCACACAAGTGATGAAAGTGAAAGCAGATAAGAAGGCTAAAATTAGCAGTTTTGTTTCTGGAGAGAGAGTACTATTTTTGTTACCAGTACTAGGGGATTCACTAAATGCAAGATTTAGTGGGCCTTACAGGATTGAAAAGAAATTGAGTGAAGTAAGTTATTTAATAAATACTCCAGATAGAAGAAGCAGAGGGTGTGCCATGTAAATATGCTTAAAGAGTACTTTGACGGGGAAGAGGAACGAAAAGAGGTATTAGTGATGGTGGATGATGAGAACGAGGTAGAACTGCAAGACTCTGAACTTGATTTCCCTCTAATCAAATTGGATAATGAGGGGGTGCTTGAAAATTTAAATGAAATATTGAGTTACCTTCCAAGCAAGTGTCAAAGTGATCTGGAAAAAGCTATTGCAGTCACACAAACCTATTTGTGGAAATGAGCTGGGAAAGACACATTTATCTTTCCATGGTGTATGTATAGAAATATCATCTTTAGTGATCTTATAGATTAAATCCAGCAAAGTAATCACAATTACAAAAATAAATTGATTTCATGCTTCAAAATGATATCATTGAGTCTAGTTGTAGTGACTGGAGTTCACCTTTTATACTGGTACTGAAACCAAATGGAACATAAAGGCTGTGTGTGGATTGTTGAAAGGTGAATGCGGTGACAAAAGTGGATTCATATCCCATACCATGGTTGGAGGATTGCATTGAGTAAGTGGGATAATATAAATTTATTACAAAGATTGACTTGCTAATAGGGTATTGGCGGTACCGTTGTCAGAGAGAGCAAAGGAGATATCAGCTTTTGTAATGCCAAGTGGACTATATCAGTTTAAAGTCATGGCATTTGGTATAAAGAATGCACCTGTGACATTTAAAAGACTGACAAACAAAGTAATTGCAGGTCTAAGCAATTGTGCATTTTATATTGCTGATCTAATTGTTTTCAGTCGGGCATGGGAGGAGCATTTATAGCATCTGGAAGAATTATTTACTGGACTATAAGAAGCTAATTTGGTGATAAGCTTGGCTATAAATGAATTTGCAAAAGCGCAATTTATGTATCTAGGTCATGCCATTGGACATGGTAAGGTGGCTCTGAAAGATGCGCAAGTCAAGGCTATCATGGATTTCCCAGTACCTATAACAAAATGAAAAGTTTTAGATTTCTGGGCATGAATGGGTTTTACCAGAAATTTGTACCAAATTTTAGCCAAGTGGTTGCTCCACTGACTGAATTATTAAAAAAGAACAGGAAGTTTCAATGGACGCTGGAGTGTCACAAGCCATTTGATAGTTTGAAAACTGTATTAACTATGACATCAGTGTTGGCAATACCCAATTATGCCAAGCAATTCAAGTTGGTTGTTCACAAAAGTGATATAGGCATTGGTGCAGTACTGTTACAAAAGGGTGACACTGGAATTAAAATCCCCAACCACTGCCAGGATGAGGTTTCATGATAAATGTGAAGGCGGCCTGGGATCTTCGCCTGCCTGCCAGCATTAAGGTTGGATGGGCAGCCAAGTTAATTAGTTTAATTGCTGTTTAAATGGCCTTGATAGGCCTTTGACAGTTCGGTAAGTGTGCAGCCGACTCCGGTGCGTGCCCGCCAAACTCAAGATCTGAATGTCGGGATGTACACCCAACGTCACCGTGCGTAATTTTATGTGTCAGAAAGTGGGCCTCGCCCCTGCTCGCCAACCCAAAGGTTTTGGCCTTTGAGTTTACCGTTAGCATTGTAGCATTTTGAAATTTATATTGCAAACAATTCATCATAAACAATTATTTATAGATCATAATCCTTCGAAGGTTTTGGACAAATTTCAAGACAAAAGTGCAAGGCTTTTCAGATGGAGTCTATTATTACAACCATTTAATCTACATAGTTTATATATTGCGGAAAGAGAAAATCTGTTCACACGTGCATTATCAAGAGTTTGAAGCTTAAAGGAAATTGGGACATTTTAAAAACCTGGACACTGAACTGGAGTGATTTCTGTTGATGCCAAGGACTTGTGTGTGTATAAATAAATATATATATAGTTATGTTAATACAAGCAACTGGTAATGTAATAGTGTAATAAGTATAGGAGATAGTGTGAGATGGGCTATTAAAATAAAGCTGTCTTTTAGAATTATGATGGTCCATTTTCTGAGAAGGAGGGGGGTATCATGAAGCTAATAATGTATATAATATTTTGGAAAATATTTTCTTTTAAAATAGACATTTAGTCTGTGAGTGTGTCTTAATTTGATTAAAGCCAGCTAGTCTGGGCGTTTTGATGTATACTAGTTTTGATATGTAAGAGAGATAGCGTGCATTTGCATTTTTTTGAATAGAACATTTAAGAAGTGGGGTCAAAACTGATGTCTTTCGAGCAATATGTTTATATTACTAATAAAGTTGGTACTATGAAAGGGGTTTTATTGTTAGAGTGGTTTAGTTAAGAGATTGTTGATACAATGAAAATTAACATTCAACGGGGCTGGTAGGTATAACTTCAGTAGTGCAGAGCAGAGGCAATGTGAGATCAAAAGGCAGCTGCAAGCCTCCAACTGGCTCCATAGCAACCAAAATGAAAGAACCTCATTTTGAATGTGTAAGGTAAAAACACTTTGCCTGGGGTCTAGTTAAGTCTATGGGTTGCTGTTGCCTTAATGGAAATTAGTTTGGGCATTTGTTAAAAGTTATGATAGTAGTAATTTGTAGCCATGTGTATATATTTTATCCTGTATAACTTAATAAAATGTTTCCTTTAGTTTAATCTAAAGTCCCAAGAACTGGTGGTCTGATTCCTGAATTTAGAGTCACACCTCAAACATAGCATTTATAATTATAGGTTATGACAGTTGTTCAAAGTTTCCCTCTGGGATTTTTAAATAACTCCACCTTACCAACTGCATCAGTCAAAACAGAATTTTAAAAAATATATATTGTTAGTTGGATTAGACTGTTAAACAACATACTACAATCCATGTGGGACTTTGTTGCACATTCAGTATCCATCCCGCACTGAATTTGGCCATTTCATTACCACCTCCAATGTACCTTAGTATTAACCACGTCTAACTTGTAAATGAATGATCAGGATAACCAACAAAAAATCAATGTTTCTTTAGCAGCAAATAATGATTTCTGAGATGGCAATACTATCATTGGTTATGACAGATGCATTTTTACAAACATTCTCCACCAGTTATAAATCACATCATCTGATAAATTCACATCTTTGCTGCTTGCACGTGTCAAATATTGTTGTTTCAATATTAGAAGAGCAGCTATGTTTTGCATTCAAGCTGTGTTGAAGTTGTGCATTCTCATATAAATACAACAAACATTCTTCGTTGTTACATGTGCAGTTAATGTCTGAAGTGTAAGGATGCAACTCGAGATAGCACAACAATGCCAGTTAGGGGAAACCATAAAACTTGATGGTGTGGGAATTGCAGATGCTATACCAGGGCAATGAATGTACAGTTCTGAATCAGAGATTTAGAAACATTTTGAGGACTGTATACAAAAAGCTTTATCTATCCTATATCATACCTGAATAATTTAAAGTATTTGAAACTGAAGCTGGGTCCACAATGGCAAAACACAGTGATGATATTCTAAACTTAAAACACACCAATCACCAAAATAAGTAATTGAGTCATTGCCCTAGTAGTGGAGGAGTTCCAAGTTTGGAGGAGAAAAATATGAATCTTAATTCTTGTGATTGCCGGGGCAACAAGGGAAGAAACAGCATGTCAATCCAAAGGATCAGAATAAGTTTATTCTTTCATGGAACTTGGGTGTCGCTGGCCAGCATTTGTTGTCTATCCCTCAATGCCCCTTGAACTGAATGGCTTGCTCGGTCATTTCAACAGGTAGTTAAGAGTCAACAACATTGCTGTGGGTCTTGAGTCACTTGTAGAACAAACCAGGTAGGAATGGTAGGTTTCCTTCCCTAAAGGGCATTTGTGAACCTGATAGGCTTTTCATGGCAATCAATGTTAGCTTTATAATTCCAAATGTTATTAATTGGATTTAAATTCTACCAGTTGACATGGTGGGACTTGAACCCATGACCTCAGAACATTAACCAGGGCCTATAAGTTATTAACCCAGTGATATTACCACTACATCACCATCTCCCCCAAAATCCTGGCATTACATGTATCCAATCTATTTTGTCTGGAGTTAAAACTCTTTGAAGCCTCTCCCTGTCCCAATGATCAAATCCAGCAAATGGATTTGAAATGCAATTGTAGAGATCAATCTACAATATATTGAAGCTTTTGTGTACGGCACATTTTTTTGAAGTGGAACAGCTACTTCCACATCACATTCTTCTTGGGCTGGACTTTATGGAATTCCATGTTCCCCACCTCCACCCTTACCAAAACATTGGTTGTCAGAGTGCCTTCAGGGAATCCAGCTGTCCCAGAGCGATTTTATACTGGGAGCAGCCTTAATTGTTTCGGAATGGAACTTTCAACCATACCTGGGAGGAAGTGCCACCCCAGAGAGCAGCCGGCCAATCTGGTTGGCTGGCAGCTCGATTGTCCCAGCAGGCCCCGAATCGAGCAGTGACCACTGCTGGGACGATGGGCAGGCCTCAAGGAGGAAAAGGTAATGGAGCTCAGACATAAGGGTAAATCTGGGATTTTGAACAGGCCTGGCTGGTAAACCTCAGCAAGTTGAGGGTGGGGGTTACGGGGCCAGGGCTATGATCTTTGGGGGGGTGTGCCTCTGATGGGCACAGGGGACCCTCCCCCAAACAGGTACCTTCCTTCCTGCTCAATAAAAGTCTTTGCAGTGAAAGCTGTTTGGCTTTGTGCCTTGCCTCCACCTTCTCCTGTTGCAAGTAAAATAGTATGTGGAATGAGGCCCTTAAGTGGTCATTAATTGTTCACTTGAAGTCCTCAATAGGCCTTAGGGTAGGCTGGCTGCCTGACGCCTTTCCCACCCACCGTAACAGGGAGACAGGTCGGGCTGTGCAAAGAATTGGTGGGAAAGCCAGTCACTTTATTTTACAATCTTCCCGACCTTCAAATACACCAGCAAGGAGCCATAAAATCCAGCCCCTCATGTTTTTTTTTTTCCATTATACTTGAATGTCATGCTTAAAGCCACCTATATATTATGCTCTTTGAAGTGGAGAAATTGTGGTATAATTCTGAGTCAGGATAGAAACATAGAAACTAGGAGCAGGAGTAGGCCATTCGGTACTTCAAGACTGCTCTGCCATTCATTATGAACATGGCTGATCATCCAACTCTGCTCCCGCTTTCTCCCCATATCCTTTGATCTCTTTCCCCTCAAGAGCTATATGTAACTCCTTCTTGAAAACATACAATGTTTTGAGTTCAACTACTTTCTGTGGTAACGAATTCCACAGGCTCACCACTCTCTGGGTGAAGAAATTTCTCCTCTTCTCAATCCTAAATGGTCTATCCCGTATCCTCATACTGTGACCCATGGTTCTGGACTCCCCCATCATTGGGAACATCTTTCCTGCATCTACCCTGTCTAGTCCTGTTATAATATTATAGGTTTCTATGAGATCCCCCATCATTCTTCTGAACTGTAGCAAATATAGTCCCAACCGACTCAATCTCTCCTCATATGTCAGTCCCGCCATCCCAAGAATCAGTCGGGTAAACCTTCGCTGCACTCCCTCTGTACATCCTCCCTCAGATAAGGAGATCAAAACTGCACACAATATTCCAGGTGTGGTCTCACCAAGGCCCAGTACAATTGCAGCAAGACATCCCTGTTCCTGTACTTGAATCCTCCGGCTATGAAGGCCAACATACTATCTGCCTTCTTTACCGCCTGCTGCACCTGCATGCTGACATTCAGCGAGTGTACGAGAACACTCAGGTCTCATTGCACATTCCCTCTCTCAATTTATAGCTATTCAGATAATAATCTGCCTTCCTGTTTTTGCCACCAAATGGATAACCTCACTTTTATCCACATTATACTGCACCTGCCATGCATTTGCCCTCTCACTCAGCTTGTCCAAATTACACTGAAGCATCTCTGCATCCTCCTCAAAGCTCACCCTCCCACCCAGCTTTGTGTCATCTGCAAATATGGAGACATTACATTTAGTTCCCTCATCTAAATCATTAATATATATTGTGAATAACTGGGTTCCCAGCACTGATCCCTGCAGTACCCCACTAGTCACTGCCTGCATTTGGAAAAAGACCCATTTATTCCTACTCTTTGTTTCCTGTTCACCAACCAGTTTTCTATCCATCTCAATACACTACCCCCAATCCCGTGCACTTTAATTCTACACATCAATCACTTATGTGGGACTTTGTTGAATGCCTTCTGAATGTCCAAATAAACCATATCCACTGGCTCCCCCTCATCAACTCTACTAGCTACATCCTCGAAAAATTCCAGTAGGTTTGTCAAGCATGACTTCCTTTTCATAAATCCATGCTGACTCTGTCCGATTCTGCCACTGTTTTCCACGTGCTCAGCTACTAAATCTTTTATAATGGACTCTAGAATTTTTCCCACTACCGATGTCAGGCTGACTGGTCTATAATTCCGTTTTCTTTCTGCCTCCCTTTTTAAATAGTGGGGTTACATTAGCTACCCTTCAATCTGTAGGAACTGTTCCAGAGTCTATAGAATCTGGGCTGTAGTTTAACAGGCCCTGGGGATTTATCGGATTCCATACATGACTTGGAGGGGAACCTGTGGTTAGTGGAATTTCCATTCATCTGCTGCCCTTGCCTTCCAGATGGTGAATATTTCATGTTTAAGCTGCTTCCTGTTACGAAATTGTGCTTTATATCAAAAAATGATTTTTGAATTTATTGACTGGAAATTCCTAATTTAATTTTTAAAAAGACTAAAGACTTGTGATAATAGTCAAAGATGGTAATTTTGATTGATTGATTGATTGATTGGTAAGGGAATCAAAGGTTATGGGGAGAAGGCGGGAGAATGGAGTTGAGAAACTTATCAGCCATGATTGAATGATGGAGCAGACTTGATGGGCCGAATGGCCTAATTTCTGCTCCTATGTCCTATGGTCTTATGGTCTTTTGGTTGTCCATTTTTGTCACTGTACCATCGGTTTCCCAAAATTATTGAAGAGGGGACAACCTGTCTGCAAAACCATTCAGGGAAATAGCTTTGAAAGAGGACAAAAGGGGGGCATCTCCTATCCCATTCGCAAAGCATCCACATAATCACCTGGGTAGTCAACTGAGTGGTGACAAACTATTAGATATATTCACTTGGAAAATGGGATCCTGACTGAGAAAGTAATTCCCAACCATGATTTAATCAATTTACAACTGAAATGTACTAGCTATCACCATATTTGGATCACTGGGCAGTTGGAGGAGAGGGTTATGTGACAAACCAACCCTTTGTGTGTTTTAAGCATTTCCTTTCTCTGTATAATTGGACAAGAAACTGTGATTCTGAAGAAACAAGACCCGAGATAGGTTCCTTTTCTCTCTTTCTCTCTATCCAACTGCATGTTTTTTGAATGCTGTCTGCTGTTTTTGACTATCCAGGTGCTGCAGATAGAAACTTTAAAAAGAACTTAACACATCACTGTTGTTTTCAGAAGGACAGATAAATCGTCTGTCTACAGTTTTAAACAGCCTCGATGTCAAAAGCAGCAAGACCACCAACTTCAGTCTGAAACCAGCCAAGTCACCAACTTTCAAGAATTCTATACAACTTTAATTTTACTGACTCTAAATCCATCTTCCCCACTCTGTAATTTATTTGTGCATGTGTGTGTGTGTGAGTGAGCGTGCGTGTGTGTTTGAACTTCGAGAGTGTGTGTGTGAAAGCTGAAATACTGTTTATTATTTTGACATAGGCCGGGTTAAGTAGAATTAAAACTATTCTCTTTTCTTTTTTAAAAACTCAAGAAAACCTGTCTGATTGTGTCTTTTATGGTTATATCACATAAACAGTTAAACACTCAAGGGGCAGAATTTTGCCCTCGATGGGCGGGTGGTCCCCACCGACTCGGCAGCGGGTGGGCAGCCTATCGCTGCCACCGAAACAGGCCCCGCCGCCATTTTAAGTGAGAGGACCAATTAAGGTCTGCCCAGCGGGCTGCCCGACGGGGAGCGCTATGTACTTAATGTGCTGGGGCAGGAGCGGGGAGGGATTCCCCAACTGCCAGAGTGCGCTCTTCTGTGCATGCGTGCGAAAGAGCACACATCTCTCCCTGAGACTAAGTGCTGCCTCAGGGAGCCTGCTGACAGTGTTTGAAACTTTAAAAATAGAAAAATAAAAAGATTATTAACATGTCCCCCTCATGTGACAATGTCACATGAAATGGAACATGTTAATAAATATCACAAAAACTTTATTAAACTTTTTAAAAACAAACATGAAACCTCAACCCGCCGGGGCATGAGGTTTCCTGTTTCTTCAGAAGCCCGCTGGGGCTTCTGGCCTGCCCGCCAGCCTAAAGGTTGGACGGGCAGGTCTTTAATTACTTTAATTAGCCTGTCAATGGCCTCAGTTGGCCATTGACAGGTCGGCGGGCAGACAGCTGATTTCACTGTCCGCCCGCCTTCCTGAAAATTTAAAGGGACCTGGATGATGTCAGGGATTCCTCCTGACGTCATCCTGCGTCATTTTCTTGTCAGCGAGCGGGCCCCGCCCCCCCAAATCGCCAATGGGAAAATCCTGGCCATGTTGTGGTTAAACAAGGTGAGGGAAAATAGGAGAGCCATTTGATGTCAAGAGCATTTGTGCTCACCTCATCGCTGGAATTCAGCTCCTTTGTCCACTTTTGAATCAGGCATTTATATTGCATTTGCCACCCTGCAGCACTTCAATCCCTTCCAACCACATCCAGACTCCCAAGCCATCATTCCCAGTACTCCAATACTCTGAAACCTGAGTACTCACAGACTCAGACACCAATCCACAATCCCCACATCCCATAACTACTCACCCATTGCTTACAAATTCAATCCCAGCACAAATGCCTACCTAATGGTAACAAGGAATAGAAAGATAAACCATTTGGAATTTTCATCTTGTTTGTGGTTGGGAGCATGTGCCAGTTGATTAATTTCTCCATCAAGATGCAAGTCTCTTTGGTAAATGTAAGTATAAATGCTTCTTGAAAGATCGATGATTGGTAAAAATAATAAATATTGATGTTCCTTGCTGAAGGGAACAATTCAGACTGAAAGTGGAAAAATGTTTCCTTGAAAGAAATTGTACTGATCAAGGCAGGATGTGGAAAGCCTAATTCTGCAGTTTTCCTGTATAAATAAAACAGACAATTCTATGTGACTAAACAAGTACTTATTGTTTCTTCTTGAAAAATAATTCGGCAATAGATAACATGGTAATGGCCGATTAACTTTTGACAATGATATAATATTTTTGGTAGATTGGAAACTGAAATAAATCAAGGGTTTCTTGTAATCAATATCCATAAAAGAAAAATTGTGATGGTGAAAATAGTGGAAGCTAAGATAGATAAAGCAACATGACCTGATGGTTTCCATTGTAGATTATGAAATGAAGTAGATGAGGGAATTATGAAAACATTACTTATAATCTTTGAACGCTCTCTTTAGTTGTGGGGCTAGACTGCAAAATTGTTAATATCACGCTGTTATTTAAGAACAGTGAGAAAGAGAAATTAGGTAAAATTTGTCATTAAAATAGTGACTAAGCAAATGAACAAATATGAGCTGATCAGACTGCCCGTCTGACTTTATTGCATATAATATGCTTATATAAACTAGTTGTCATTTTTAAAGAGATCACTGATAAGGTAGTCAAGGGAGTGCAATAATTTTATCCAAATGGACTTCCAGGGATGCATTTGATGAGTCTCCACACAAAATGTTTTTGAAAATGAGAATACCTGGACTTCAAGGTAGTCTTCTGGTTTGAGGCAAAAGCTTGGTTGGAAGTTGGACACAACAATGACAACAGCAATAGGTATTTATATGGTTCCATTATTGCACTAAAATGTTGCAAGGCACTTCACAGGACCATAATCAAACAAGACTTGACATCAAGCACATTAGGAGATATTAGGGCAGATGACCAAAAATTGATTTTAAGGAGCGTCTTAAAGGAAAAAAATAGATAGAGAGGTAGAGGGATTCAGGGAGGGAATTCCAGAGCTTAGAGCCTTGGTAAGTGAAGGCACAGGCACCAATGATAGTGCAGTTAAAATTGGCATGCTTAAGAGGCCAGAATTGGAGAGAGCAGAGATCTCAGAGGTTTGTAAGGCTGAAAAATGCTACAGAGATAGGTAGCGGTGAAGTCATGGAGGGATTTGAGAATTTTGAACCCCAATTTTTTAACGGAGAGCTAATGTAGACCAGAAAGCACAAAGGTAATGGGTGAACAGGACTTGGGCCTGAATATTCACAATGACGGAGAGAGTCTCTGGCTTAACCAAAATCAAAGGTCTAATTCTGGGAGTACTGCCCTTGAACCCGGCACCCACCATTTTTACCCGGGTAGCGGTTGGGGTGGGGGTGAGGGGAGGGTTGAAAGGGGCTGCATTGTATATTGCATATTTGTGTATCATGAAACCAGCTGCAAATGTAAAAGTCCAGCTGTCTTCAGAGAGATCCAATTTTCATTTGTGGGACATCCAAAACATAACTGGTGGACTTTATACTTTTCAAGAGGAGATCTAAACTTACTGGAGTTCCTTGGAGAGGTTCCGTACCCTTTTGAAGAGGTAAGGTATCCCTTTGGATAGGTCCACAGACACTATTGGGAGAGGTCAAAGATACCTTTAAGAGAGGTCAAGTGCCTTTGGAATTATAAAAATTAGACATGAATGTGCGCAAAATGTGAATAAACTCATTGCAATTGAAGTGGGATAAATGAAATGATTTTTATTAAGATTGATTTTAAAACTTACATTAATAGCTTCAGAATAGACAAATGTAGTTATGACAGATCATTTGAGGAATGATGTAAATTTATACAATACTATAGGCACGATGGGATCCTTGGCCAAGGATAGCTCCAGAGGCAGATAGCCCAGCAATTATAACAGTAACAGCTTTCACAGACATTCATTGCTGAACAGGGCAAGAAGGAGATAAGGGGGAACTGAAGGCCATACTCAAGGCTGAGGGGTGAGATAATGGGAACATCTGCTGATAGGTAGATAGATAGGTCTCCCTGCCTCCCTGGAGTATGCCCGGGTTTGTTAAGAAACTAATGAGAAACTTTATAATGAAAAATAGGGAGAAAGGAATTATAAGTATGTGCTACAAAGCCTTTATCAGGGAGAGAGGCACCATGGTAGGCTGAGGCTCTCTCGCCATCATAAGCTTAAGTAAAATCTTTATTTATTTAATAGCTCACAGATTAGGAGTAGTTGTTTTTACTACAACAGAGCTGTCAATGTATTGAAATCACCTGGCATTTAAATTTTAAAAAAGCAGTCTGCAGTTTGAAAAACAAAATCAGTGCTTGCTATTTCTGTCTGTTGATGTAAGCCAGAAGGGTATCATTATAGGATTTGTGCTGCATGACTGATTCCTCACCCTTTCATTATTACAATGGTTGTCTGTCAGTTCATGGCTTGATTGACAACTCCAAGCGGTTATGAAGTCTTTGGTGAGGATCTATGAATACAAATATTTGTTTATATAAGGGATTAAATAGTTAAAGGAATTTAAATGTAGTGAGTAGGTTTTCAACCACATGAGTGTCTTTTTTAAATAGTGAAATCATCAATAGATAATTAGGGCAGAGTATTTCGTCCAATGGGCGGGCGCACGCCTGACCCGAATGGGAGAAACTTAGTGCATGATGACGTTGGGTGAGCTTCCCGACGTCATCAGGCACTTCATGATATTTTGCTTGATGGGTCCGCGCGGGTGCCAGAGTGTTGCCCACCATTAATTAACAGACCATCTAAGACCCTTAACAGTCCAATTGACTGTGATTTTCCTTGCCTGTGTGATGTTCTGCTCATCAGGAGGCCAGCCAAAATTTTCACGAACCTTACCCAAGGGCAGGATATAAAGTGTCAGAAGCATTGCCAGTGTGAGTAGTGAGCAGTTTTGGAGATAGTTTGCAGCTGATTGTTTATTGGTGTTTGACACCTTCATCTTTACTCGTGGTTTCACTTTTTACATTTCCAGGCCTCATTTCAGGACTCTTTGCAGTCTGCCGACCCTCTGTGGATTCAGACCGTGTGGACCCTTCCAGGTATCAGACAGCCTTCTGTAACAATGGTGATGGAGATTGTGATCTCTGCTGATGGCACCTCCTCTGAGGAAGAAGGGAGGGGCAGAAGGGAGAGGAGGCCGGGTGTCCCAATGCAGCTTCCAGAGAAGGGACCTGTGGGAGGAGAGGTGTAGGCACAAGGGGCGCAGGACCAGCAGATAGTCCAAGGTGGAAGGAGCTGCAGAAGATGCACTATCCTGTTGACAGGGTTTACAGGCAGCGATGAAGCTACCTCAATATGTCCAATATGCAATGCTGAAGGAAACTCCGCCTCTCCAAGGAAACAGTGACCTCCACCTGTCAGATGGTTGGGCCTGAGATCAGCTCCAGCTGTGTGGGTAGACACCCCATGACAGTGGCTCTGAAGGTCATAGCGACCCTCAACTTCTATGTCTCCGGCTCATTCCAGGGCTCAGTAAGGGATCTGTGTGGAGTCTCCCAATCAGCTGTCCACAGCTGCGTCAAGCTGGTAACAGAAGCTCTGCTTAGACTGGTACTGACATTTTTTCTTTACTCTACGAATGAAGTCAGCCAGGCTGAGCGAGCCAGGGGCTTTGCAGCGATTTCTGGTTTCCTCTGCATCCAAGGTACCATCGATTGCACACAAGTGGCCATTGTGCTAAATGGGATAGATTTCGAACAGATCTAGCAACTCAATGAGGCATCCATGAGGTGCTGTGGGCCATCAGCAGCAGCAGAATTATGCTCAAACACAACCTGTAATGTCATACCCCACTCTACCATTAACATCAAGCCAGGGGATCAACCCTGGCTTAATGAAGAGTGCAGGAGGTTACACCAAGAACAGCATCAGACATACCTAGAAATGAGGTGTCAGTCTGGTGAAGCTACCACACAGGGGACAATTTGCCTGTCAAACAGCAGAAGCAGCAAGTGATAGACAGGGCCAAGCGATCCCACAACCAATGGATCAGATCTGAGCTCTGCAGTCCTGCTGCATTTACTTGTGTTATTAAACAACTCATTGGAGGAGAAGGCTCCACAAATATTTTCATCCTCAATGATGGAGGAGCCCAGCACATCAGTGCAAAAGATAAGGTTGAAGCATTTGCTACAATCCTCAGCTAGAAGCGCTGAGTGGATGATCCATCTCGGCCTCCTCTGGAGGTCCTCAGCATCACAGATGCCAGTTCTCAACCAATTTGATTCACTCCACGTGATATCAAGAAACAGCTGAAGGCACTGGGTACCGCAAAGGCTGTGGGTCCGGACAATATTCCAGCAATAGCACTGACAATTTGACCTTCAGAACTTGCCGTGCCCCTGGCAAAGCTCTTCCAGTATAGCTACAACATTGGCATCTACCCAGCTATGTGGAAAATTGCCCAGGTATATCCTGTACACAAAAAGCAGGACAAATCCAACCTGGCCAATTACCACCCCTTCAGTCTACTCTTGATCATCAGTGAAGTGGAAGGGTTTATCAACAGTGCTATCAAGCAGCACTTGCTTAGCAATAACCTGCTCACTGACGCCTGGTTTAGATTCAGCCAGAGCCACTCAGCTCCTGACCGCATTACAGCCATTGTTCAAACATGGACAAAAGAGCTGAACTCCAAAGGTGAGGTGAGAGTGACTGCCCTTGACATCAAGGCAGCATTTGACAGAGTGTGGCATCAAGGAGCCCTAGCAAAACTGGAGTCAATGGGAATTAGGGAGAAAACTCTCCGCTGGTTGGAGTCATACCTGGCACAAAGGAAGATGGTTATGGTTGTTGGAGGTCAGTCATCTCAGCTCTAGGACATCACTGCAGGAGTTCCTCAGGGTAGTGGCCTCATCCCAACCATCTTCAGCTACTTCATCAATGACCTTCCTTCCATCATAAGGTCAGAAGTTCACTGATGATTTCACAATGATCAGCACTATTCACAACTCCTCAAATACGGAAGCAGTCCATGTCCAAATGCGGCAAGACCTGGACAATATTCAGGCTTGGCCTGGCAAGTGGCAAGTAACATTTGTGCCACACAAGTGTCAGGCAATGACCATCTCCAACAAGAGAGAATCCAACCATTGCCCTTTGATGTTCAATGGCATTTACCATCACTGAATACCCTGCTATCAACATGCTGGGGGTTACTATTGACCAGAAACTGAATTGGACTAGCTATATAAATACTGTGGCTACAAGTTCAGGTCAGAGGCTAGGAATGGTGCAATGAGTAACTCATCTCCTGACTGCCCAAAGCCTGTCCACCAAATACAAGGCACAAGTCAGGAGTGTGATGGAATACTTATCACTTGCCTGAATGGGTGCAGCCCCCCCAATACTCAAGAAGCTTGACACCATCCAGGACAAAGCAGCCCGCTTGATTGGCACCACATCTACAAACATTCACGCCCTCCATACCGACGCACAGTAGCAGCAGTGTGTGCCATCTGCAAGGTGCACTGCAGGAATTCACCAAGGCTCCTTTCACAGCAACTTCCAAACCCACGACCAAAGCCAGCTAGAAGGACAAGGGCAGGAGATATATGGGAACACCAAGGTTCCCCTCCAAGACACTCACCATCCTGACTTGGAAATATATCACCATTCCTTCAATATCACTGGGTCAAAATCCTGGAACTCCCTTCCTGACAGCACTGTGGGTGTACCTACAACACATGGACTGCAGCGGTTCAAGAAGGCAGCTCACCACCACCTTCTCAAGGGCAACTAGGGATGGGCAATAAATGCTGGCTCAGCCAGTGAAGCCTACATCCCATGAATGAATAAAAAAAAACACTGACCCACGCCAACATGGCACTCGCCCTTTCTGAGTACAGCAGGTCATCTGAAGCATTTCTGGCACTGCATCCATGTTTGCCACACCACATCATGGCTGCTAACTAGGGCTGCCACTTCCTCCCAAGCCCTCTTAGGGAGGTGTGGTGGCCTCCTCCTCCTATCTTTGGGGACAAGTGTGTCCCTCCTGGCAGCCACCTCCTCCAGGAAGAAGAGAGGCATTCATCAGAGAAGCCTTGGCGAGGGGGGGAGGGTGTGCTCCCCCGTCTGCAATGGCAGACAGACGTCCTTCCCTGACTGCCTTTTTGGGGCTGCCTGGGCCATTTTTAAACCGGCCGCTGGGTCACCATTGGACCTGACGGCCGACAGGCCCCCGCCCTCGCTCAGCCCTTCCCGGCCAGTGCAGAGCCATGTTTCCCGCTGGACCAGCCTTAATTGGCGAGCCAGCGTGAAATCGCAGTTGGGGCCTGATCACAGGTGGCATTCGCTTTCGTGGTTGCTCCAGGGTCCACCCTTTGCACCTGCTAGAGAAGGGAAAAATACTGCCCTTAGATTTTACTTTATTTCATCTCAGCACGGGTATTGAGGTCTGCCCATGGTGGACACTGAGTGGGTTAACATGGAGGGCGTAAGACAAAAGGTGGTGGGTGGAAGGGCATGAGTTTACACTAAGTTGGGATGGGGCTATAAATTGCAATAGGGTTGATAGAGGGGCATGGGTTGTCATGGAGGGCATGAAGTGCTATGTTGTTTGGCATGCGATGGCATGGTTTGGCACGGATGGGGCATGGATAGTCTCTGGAAGTGAGGGCCAGAGGCCTTTCTTTTGTTTTCTCTTTTTTTTATAGCTGGGTCAAAGTTTCAGAGCACTGAAGCTAGTCTTTCAGACAGCCCACCATCTCACCCAACAGCCCCTGTGGCTGCCTCTGCACTGTTTCTGGGGTCAGCGAGCCCAACTCCCCTTAACACCATCCGGGGCACTTGCTCCGGAGTCGGGTTTGCGGAGTTGGGAATTTTCCCTACTCTGCGCTCCAGACTCAGGATTGAAATTTCAGGCCTTGTTGTGAGCTAGAACACTGGTAACAGAGTTTTGGGTGACCTCAAGTTTGCAAAGAGTACAAAGTAGGATCCTGTTCAAAGAGTGTGTTGGATTAGTTAAGTCTAGAGGTAATAAAGGCAAGGATCACAGAGGAAATAGGGATAAGGAATGTATACTCAGAAAGCCAGGGTGTGAAATGGTGTTCCCCAGAGGGCTGCAAATTTTCACCATATTTATTAATGAATGAATTAATAGAGAGTTGTATAATCAGGTCCGACACTAAGGGCAGGGATTTTCCAGCCCTGGCTGCCTCCAGGATCATTCAGTCCTGCCGAAAGTCAATGGACTTTTGGCTGGCCCGCCACATATCCCATATCACTCCTCCCACTCCAGGGCAGGAAAATCTCACCCTAAATTAGGAACAAAGAGTGAGCAACTTAGGTGGGAGCTGGAATTTGTAACGGGGAATAGATAAATTAAAGAAAACTATGACAAGTTGTAGTTTAAGGTGGGCTGTGGAAAATTAATTGGAGTACTTTCCAAGTAATGTGAATCTAAAACTCTAGGGTAGTAAAGAGAATTGTCAGCCTGAGGGAAACAAATCGTTTAAAGCTAGTAGACGGGTACAAAATGCGATTGGTGGTGAAGGGAGTGGGGCTGGATTACAAAGGGGTGTAAGTTATGCTTCAGTTGTACAGAATCTGTTCAGATCCCATTTGGAATACAGCTTTCAGTTTTGGGCACAGCAATTAACAAAGCATATATTGGCCTAGGAGAGGGTGCAACACAGATTGGCCAGAATAATATAATGGTTTAGATTTCAAATACTTTTTGCACAAACCTGTCTTGTATTTCCTTGAGTATTGAAGACTGAGAGTGATCAAGATCAACGTGCTTAAAATGTTAAAAGGCTTTTATATAGAGAATCTATTCTCCTGGTGAGCAATCCAGGACAAGGAGACAAAACTGGAACATTTGAAAAGACTATTCATGAGCGAAGCAATTTTTCACATAAAAGATAATATATATCTGGAATTCACTCCCTAAAAGATGAATGATGCTGGGCTAATTGGAACTTTCAGCACTAAGTTGATAGACGTTTGTTAGGTAAGGGTATCAAGGAATATGAAGCTAAAGTGAATATATGAAAATGAGACACACATCAGTCATAATATAATTGAATGGCAGAGCAGTTCCAAGGCTCTGCATAGCCTACTTCCATTTCTATGGGTGGAAACTTCTGCCAATAGATTATTTGCATGGATCTGCAGTGCACACTCCAAAGTCATCTTCTAGGAGGCGGCCTCCCTATTGGATTCCTCTGCTTCTGTCATCCAATTGAAAACAGTGGGCGGGTTCCTGAGTCTGCAGGCCCAATCAAAGAGCTTGTAGTTGTGAATGACCAGTAGCTACACCAGGGGACCGCAAGGGTGCCTCAAAACGGAAGCGCACTCGATGACGTGAATGAAATGTCAAAACTAAAAGAGACTCAAGATGGGCTGGACATCAGAGTGGAGAGAAACCCCTTTGGAGGATTGGTGTTGGTTGTAGATGTGTCCTTTCATCCCTGTAGAACCATCATTGGGAGTAGAGCTTCTGGCTCCAATATCACCATCCACCCCACCACTCTGGCCAGTCACCAGGAGACAATCTTCGTGAAGCAGCCAGGCTCCACATTCCTGCTCTGGCTCTTGGAAGGTCCTGGTGGACACCCCACTATTGCCCCCACTGAGCACTTAATTGGACTATTGACTACCTGCTGCCAACAGGATGATAGCTGGTGCTGCATTGACCCCACCTCCAGCAAGATTGCCTGGAGTTGGGAATGCATCAGGCTGTGGACCTGAGCCCTTCGTCTCTAATTTTGCTCCCTGTCCTGCCTTCAAAACTGCCCCTGGGAAGAGTTCACCCTATGTTTTACGTTCCTATGTTTCATTTTTTAATTGAAGCGATTAAATAAAAGTCAGTTTCCTTGATGTCCAATCTGCCTCAATGCTGGAGGCACACTTGATGTCAGAAGCAGTGTTGTAAAATAAAGAATGGGGTGTTCTTCAAGTGGATATGGAAGCAGGAAGTGAAGCACGTTTCATGTGTACAAGGTTTACCTACAGCACAATGCAAGCTTCTATTTGATGTGAACATGGAACTGATTTGCAGCAAATTCCCAAGTTCAATTGAATTTGCCCCAGCTGTAGCTTGGTGTAAGAAGTCCCACATCCTGCAGTTGGTTTCAAGCCAGGCTATGAACCAGTGTGCAAACAGCTTGATTCAAATGCCTGATCATTTTCCACCTCAGGGAAAACTACAGTACATTTTGTTGTGATTTTGTTTGATGACTGAACGGGGTCTGGGACACAGCAGAGCACAAACGCTGAGAAATCACATTCGGTTCTGATGGACCTGAGACAAAATGAAAGCAATCTCCCAGAGCACACGAGTGACTCTCATAGATCATCTCTTATCTGTTCCAATCAGCAACTTCCACAGTCATCTCTTTTAATGCCTCAATTCTGGTCTATTGAAAACCATGCAGGAATTCTTCGTGTGTTACTAGAGCAAAGTTTCACCTGTAGAACAAATCAGGTACCTGGACAAGGTACAGGATAGTCAATGAAAATGGAAGCTACCAGGGAGAGATATTGTTTGCATTATCTGTGATAAAAACATGGCAAAACATATTCAGGCTAGTTGAAACAGAGCTGAATTAATTTGAAACACAAAGCTTGATATGTACAGGGTTAGGAAAGTTACAGTATTAATTTACAGGGCAGAATTTTCCCATTGGCGTGTGGGAGTGGGCCCCGCACACACGCTTGTAAAATGATGTGCGGTAACGTCGGGCAAGCAACCAGACCTCACCGCGCGCTATCGCGATATTTCGTTGAGCGGGCGCGCATTGATCTCCGACGCTTGCCTGCCATTAATTAGCCGGCCATTTAAGGCACTTGAGGTGCCAATCGATGGAGATTTTTCGGTGCCCATGCAATCTTTGGGTTGGTGCACGGGCGCAATGGGCAGGTGGTTCGGACACATTTGTATAAACCTCATCCATGGTCGGGATAAGAGTGCTCGGTTGAGTCGCAAGTGTGCTCTGTCAAATATTGAGATTTCAAACTTACTGATACTTGCCTGTGTGTTCTGCAACATTTCAAAACGCATACCAGCTGCTTGGTTTGGACGCACAACCTTCAGGTCAGCGCTCTGCAGTGAGGAATCTTTTCTGGGCCTGCATATTTCAGGAAGCCTTCCTTTAACCTAGGAATGGGAGCTGAACTCTCCACTGGAGGCACCTACTCTGAGGAGGAAGGGAGAGCAAGAAGGGGGAGGAGGCCAGGATTTCAGGATTTCAGCCTCCAGGGGAGCCGCCTTTGGGAGGTCAGGTGCAGGCACCAAGGGTGCAGGGCCAAGAGGTAATCCAAGGCGGAAGGGGCCACAGAAAACGCCAATGTCCTGCTGCCAGGGTTTACAGGTGGCAAAGCAGCTACCTCAATATGTCTGAGCCGCGGTCCTGAAGGAGGCTCCTTCTCTAAAGGGAGACAGTCAACTACATCTGTCAGATGATAGGACCTGAGATCTCCCCTAACTGTTGGGGTGGACACCCCATGCTAGTGGCTCTGAATGTCACAGCTGGCCTCAACTTCTATGCCC
This sequence comes from Carcharodon carcharias, assembly GCF_017639515.1. Taxonomy (NCBI): domain Eukaryota; kingdom Metazoa; phylum Chordata; class Chondrichthyes; order Lamniformes; family Lamnidae; genus Carcharodon; species Carcharodon carcharias. Next base: position 29,396,857 of record NC_054472.1, on the reverse strand, counting down.
CTGGCTACTTCCAGGGCTCGGTGGGTGATCTTTGCGGTGTCTCCCAATCAGCTGTCCACACTTGTGTCAAGCAGGTCACAGACGCTCTTCAGCCATGCATTGACCTTCATCCACTACCGTTGGGACCGGACAAGCCAGGCACAGCAAGCCAGAGGCTTCGCGGCCATCGCTGACTTCCCCTGTGTCCAGGGTACAGTAGACTGCAAACATGTGGCCATCAAGGCTCCAGTGGGTGAGCCCGGTGCCTTCGTCAACAGGAAGGGCTTCCACTCCATGAACGTGCAGATAGTGTGTGACCACAGGATGCTGATTCTACAAGTCTGTGCAAGGTACCCAGGCAGCTCCCACGACGCCTACATCCTCAGACACTCCCAGGTGCCGGGGCTCTTCAGTGCTCCAGCCTGGCTGGACGGATGGCTGCTAGGTGACAAGAGCTATCGCCTGCGAAGGTGGCTCATGATACCTTTCCGCCATCCAAGAACAGAAGCTGAGCAGTGATACAATAGGAGCCAGGGCACCACAAGGGCTGTGGTGGAGAGAGCCATTGGTCTTCTCAAGATGCGCTTCCGATGCCTGGACTGCTCAGGGGGTGCACTCCAGTACCCCATAGATCATGTCTCCGCGGTAGTGGTTGTATGTTGTTCTTTCCACTATCTTGCGCTGGAAAGGTGCAACTCCAGTAGTGAGTCTGAGGATGAGCATGTGCAGGGAAAAGTTGAGGGGGTAGACGCTGGCCTGAGCATACTCCAGGGAAGCAGGGACACCTGGGAGGCTTTAATCCAATAAACCTTCAGCTAGCACACCACAGATGGACCTCCAGGACAAGCCTGGGCTGTAGGCTCCATACTCAATACCTCAGTGCAAAATCTGCCTGGTTAGGAACATTAACTAAGGGCCTTGTTAATAAAGCTGAATGTCCCACAAAACACTCATCACAGAAGTGGAAACTATCCACCTGCAGAACAAAAGAGGCACCCTCTGCCACGGTGACATGCTTGAATTTAATATTGCAACCAAAGCACTTAATGAAACAAAATAACAAAGGTGTTAAAAATCACACCAACTCATAAAGACCTCGTTGCAGGCCAATACAAAAGCACCACTGATCAACCCGTGGCCTGCCTCAGGTGCCTTTTCCTCAGGTGCCTTTTATTTATGTTTCCGGGTGCTATATCTTGCTGCTGCCCCCCCTGCTAGGAGTGGCATCTGAGACAGCCTGCTCCCTGTGCTGTCCTGTTGGCCTTGATGACCTTGGTGGTTGTCTTCTGGCCTGTGGAGCCTGTGCTGGTCCCACCATGGAGGGAGCTGTCAGTTCCACAGCTGACATCTCCCCAGTCATCGCGGCCTCACCGGATGCGACGGTCACTGGCAGAGGGGCGGAGGAGCTGCCACCCTCATCCGGAGCGCCCTGAGAGGAGCCCACAGAGATGACAGGCAGCTGCTGCGTAAGGTCGTTCGGACTTCCCTGCTCACTGTGGATGGATGGGCACCGAGCTGGGAAACTTGGTGCCCAGACAAACTCCCACACTGGCACTGACCAGCTGAGGTCAATGCTAATGTGAGGGCTGCTGGTCCGAGCGCAACCCCAGGAAGCCCTGATGGGTCTCCTGGAGGAGCCTCTCCACGAGAGTCACCATTCTCTCCATGGAGGATGCATGGCGCTCAGACATGAGGCTCATTGCTTCGGCGATAGTCCGCGTAGACTCCTCCAACATGGACACCAAGCCAAGTATAGCCTCATGTATCTCCCCCAGATGCTCCCGCACACCCAGCTGTATTTCCTGCACCTGCTGCATCGCGGACAACTCCAGAGGCACATCATCAGGCACCGACTGAGCATGTGCCTGGTCCCCTGCAGCCCTCCGACTGCTGGCACCATGGGCACTCTCTGTCTTTGCCAGCTTCTCCAGTGACTGTAAACTGCCCTCACTGCTGTGCTCTGGACACTAGCTGATGTTCTAATTACCACCGAGGTGCTCATATCTGCGCTGGTGCCTGCCTGGCAGAAATGGTATGAAGCTGGTGAGACTTCAGGGCCCTCAGGTGTGAGAGGAGGCCTCTGTTGCTCCTCCTCCCAGTCCTGCTGAAATGAAGAACAAGGGCATTGGATCAGTTAATGCGAAGACAACGTCAATGTGCATCTCTGTCCCCCGGATCATCCTTCCATAAGCAATGGTCAAGCCATGTTGCAATCATCAATCACTGAATGTTCAGCACTACCATGGCTGCTGGGAGAACAACAGTGACCTCACTGCTGGGCACACATACCTGCCCATGGCACTCCAGCCTCACTGACACTGGTGGATCTGGGCGCATGGTGCCTCTCCAAATCTAGGGCCTCCTGTTTGAAGTGGCCAAGAATCGCTAACTGTGATGGCCCACAGCCAGTTCTTACCCGCACAGCGGCATTATGTGCACTCCTCCTGAAAAGGAGAGAAAAGCATTGATTAGTGCTACTTGTACCTGGACTCTCTTCACAGACGGCCCACCCCAACCAGAGTGGGACATTGCAGGGGCTCCAGTGTCTTCTGACCCTGCTACTGCTGAACACGCACAAAAAAGATGCTAGGCCTCTCTCCCCAACCTCCCCCACCACCACGTTGGCCAAATGCTGCCTACATCACATTGGGCACCACATGGTCCAACCTTCCATACCAAGGAGATGCGCTGCACCAATTTGCAGGAGCTCACCACACCTGCCACCTCCTCCCAGGCACGTTTGGTCATGTGGGAGGGCCTCCTCCTCCTGACCTGGGGTACCAGGACCTCCTGCCGTGCTGCCACCTTCTCGAGGAGGGCAGCAAGGCAATCATTGGAAAAACTAGGGGCACAGTGACCCCTGCCCTACCCTCCTACCTGGCCTGCTCACCAGCAGCACCCAGGGGAGCCCTTCCATTGGCCATGGTTCACAGCCTTTGAAAGGCTGCAGCAGATTTTTAAAACAGGCCGTCGGGTCACCATTGGATCTGGTGGTCATTGCAGTCCCACTGCCGCCCGCCCTCTCCCGCTGTCTTTGGGAGCTGCGATTCACGCTGGGCGGGCCTTAATTGGCCTGCCTGTGTACAATGGCGGCGTGGACCCGGTCGCGGGCAGCGATTGTGTCTACACCCGCCCACGCCCACTCCGCCCCCCCCCAGCCAATCAGAAGATTCTGCCCATAATGGTGCTATATGTAATTGTCTTTCAAGCTTGACTGTATAAGAACAATCACTGAGTTACATCTTGACTTTGTAAAGCGGGTGACAGGGAAGCGGCAACCCATTTTATATTTATCCCGAAATAAAAGTCAAGGAGATGTGAAGCAGACAGCTGGGTTGTGAAATCCATTTTACACTATCACACGCAGCCAAGGTCTGCTCCACTGTGTTGCTGTATATTTGATTCAGTTCAGTAAATAACAATAGGAACAATATAGACACAAGTAACGTGAACTTAAAAGTACATCTTCTTTGTGAGAAATTGACAAGTTATTCTTCATTAATTTGCAAACGTGTGACATGAAACACTTTAAATACATTAAATCAGGGTCAATTTTAAATTTTGCTGAGGGTGGGGGTGTGGGCAATAATGAATTGACTGCCTGTGATGAACCTACTGAATTTTACTTCCTATTGACTTCAGCGGCGCCTGGTTCACTGCTGCCTCCACCAAAAGTTCAAATCAGCCCTGTCATATCTTGTGTGCATTAACATCGAGATGCAACCAATTTGTGGTGGCACAAAGGCAGTCTTCATAAGTAGGCCCATCTTCTTAAGACCTGCGTATTTACAGATAGCATAAGTGAATATTATAGCTTAGAATTGAAAATTACCTGTTAATTAAGGCATAACGCACCAGAGGTCATGTTGAAATGCTATCACATTCTCATGTGTTCAACAAAAGGTATTCAGTAACACAAGGGATCATTTTCACGTTCACCATATGGCTTTAGAAATACAGAGTTTTCATTTACCACTCACATCAATAAAATGAAAATGGGGTTGGCTGTATAGTCTACTCTGCCTGTTTAGCATGGTGAAAGTGAATATTAGCCCTGTAGTGTCAATCCATTGCCTGCAGGCTACAATGAAGGGACAGATTTATTTAGAAGTAAGATAGTACACAGAAGCGGTAGACAGTAAAAAAGGAACAATAGGTGGGATTTTCCAGCCCTGCCTGCAGCCGGGATCGTCTAGTCCCATCAAAAGTCAGTGGACTTCTAACTGGACAGCCGAATCTCCCGTGGCAGGTTCCGCCACGATGGGGCCCAGAACATCCTGGCCAATATTTAAAATATAAACATAGAATCAACCCATTGAAGTATAACAGATCCCCATTATTTTTTACTTATATTATTCCGTTATTCGAAGAAATGGTCCTTTATACAATTTTGAATGCAATGCCAAATGGACCTCATGACATTGACTTCACAAATGAACTGAACTAATGCTATGTAACTAGCATAATTCCTTATGCCAAAAGAAGCCATTCACAAGTGTTGGAAATATGAATATTGGAGACATCATGAAGTAGATGTTGGCTGAGCACAGAATTTAATTGGCCTGTGGGAAATCGATTGGATTGGATGTCTGATCATGTGAGCAGAAAGTCTAGCTAATTTTAATGGTCATGCTTCATTTGCCCAATGGCTCACAAGTTGACAATAGCAAGGGGCAATCCACCCACTAATTGGACAGGATTTGTGTAGTGCAGGCAAATACTTAAAGATAAATGCACCTCTTAAAAAAAGTGTCCTTTCAATCAGAAGATATATTGGCTGGTTGCATGAATTTTTGAAGAATGAACAAGGTGTCCAAGAGGTTTAGTGACACAATGGTGGAACATTTTATGAGGCAGGTGAGGGCAAGCAGGCTGATGGTCTTCCCCTTACGTGGTAGTATGGTCCATTAAAAAAAAGCAGCAACTATCAGCTAAAGTAGTCAATGCCCACAACATAACCCCAAGTAGATGGGATCAGCACCACAAGATGTTTGTATTTTTAATTCTTTCATGGTATGTGAGTGTCGCTGGCAAGGCCAGCATTTGTTTCTCATCCCTCTGGGATAGACAATTCTAAAGACCCACAAGGATGCAGCACATCACAACAATGGGGATGGGTAGGGGGAAGAGGTTGGAGGAGGGGGTTGCAGGACCGGCTTTATGACCTGTATAGCAGTAATCCACTGCCCCGCTCCCCCGACCTATCTGACATTGAAAGCATTATTACAGCACATGAACTCTCTACTCAATTATTGCTCTTGTGTTTCCATGGCTCAGATTTGTTTAGTGGGAAATGGAGTGTTTCGCAGAGATGTAATAAGCCATTTGTACATAAGGGATTCCTTTTCATCCAATGGCCAGCATAAGATCTGCTTATGCACATAAAACAATGTTAGGGTCGGGCAGCGAACATGCTGTATGTTGGACTGCATGAGTTTGGTTATAGTGGCTGATCCCAACAAACTTCCAGGGCCATACACCTACCACACTTCCCAATGCTGCTTGCATGCCAGCTGCAGGTTAAGGGAATGGTTCCTCTTCCTCAAAAGGAATGGCGCTGGCTCATGTAGCTGTGTCCTCGTGGCTATATGTGCGCAATCAATGGTTACCTGTAGTTGGGGATCCTTTCAATTGCTACAAACACCACAGCTTTTTCCTGATAGTTCAGAGGAGACCTGAAGTACTCATTAGCATTGATGAAGAGTGCGGCTGTCAGCTGCTGGCATGGGGTTGCTGATTGTTTGATGTGATTCATGTCCCTTGCTGTAGCCTGAAAGGAGTCTGGGGGGCAAAGTCACCAGCAAAGTCTGGAGTCACCAGCAAAGAATAGAAAGTTTGACTGCAGTTCCTCTTACAAAGGCCTGTCACCATTTGTCTTGAAAATGGCAGTTTTTGGATGTGCTGTAACCTAATAATCCTTGTTTTATATATCCTTTCTGCTGGGTAAGCCCTCATTGGTTCTAATACAGCTTCAGCAGTTCCTGTTGATGTTGCTGTTCTTCCAGCTTATCTTCCTTCTCTGTTGCCAATGGTGAGCAGCAAAGATAACACCCACCTTCCATCTTCCCAGGCTGTCTGTGAGAAGATTTTGGCCCAAGGAAATAAAAGATTCCCCGAGACCTCTTAAAACAAAACAAAATCATTGTCAGGCCAATTGCTGAAAGGTGACTGTTTGAGTAGCTCTTCATGCTGTCTTACCAATCCCATTTCCAGCCTGTACAGGGCAATATTACTGTGTGGCTTTACCACGCTGCACTGATAAATCAAATGACATTAATGACCTACTGATATTGTATGTGACCTTGATTTAAATATTTAAGTGGGCCTTCCACTTGCTGCTGGTGAGTTCATTGTATCCCTGGCAAAAGATCTGCACAAAATGGCATGGGTTAGATTGGCAGCGGGACTAGGGTGATAATTGTTTCCGTGACTATCAAACTACTAAAGCTGTGTTTATGCCTGGCACAGATTGTAAAAATATAACACCGCCATCTTCCTCCCAAGAGTATAGTTTTCTGGAATAGCCATTTGTATTAAAAATAAATGTCTTAAATCGCACCCTATCAAACAGAAATAATCTGTTTGATTATTTCTACGAACAATGTCGTATCACATTCTTAACTAGGTTTATGTGGGTGCAAGTGTGGCTCAGTTGTAGCATTCTCACTTCTGGGTCAGAGTGCAGTGGGATTAGGCTCTACTCCAGAACAAGACTGACATGTCAGAACATTACTGGAGGACTGTTGCATTGCAGGAGATGTTACCTTTTGTATTATATATTAAACAACTAAAATGTGTGCCTAAAGATTTAATACCGCAGGAGAGCTGGAGTGATCGCCTGGTGCCCGTGCCAATATTCATTCCTCAGTCAGCACATGCAGTTGATCACCCCTCTTTACAATGGTTTCAAATTCTGGCATCACTCTGTCGGCGGGATTTTCTGCACCCGCCCGCTGCCGCGATCTTCCGGTCCCGCCGCAAGTCAATGGACTTCTAGTGGGTCCCGCCTGCGACAGGGCCGGAAAATCCCAGCTTTTATCTCCCTTCACAGATGCTGCCCCACCTGCTGAGTGTTTCCAGCATTTTGTTTTTATTTCAGATTTCCAGTCTCCGCAGTAGTTTGCTTATGTTTTGCCAATATAAATGCTGCTTTACTGTGACCTACAATATGGAGTCGCAAGATCCACCAATGGGAAAATAGTAAAGAAAAGAGAAAGAAAATGTAGAACACCAAAGGCATCTTCAGAGGCAGTCACCACATCTTGTAGGGAGTACAGTGACCTGTATCCTCCCTCTATCTCTCATTCCTGCTGCTGGGATTTAATAACCTCATAGCACGTTTTCAAAGAGGTGCTTCCAAGTGCATCTGTAATCTGTCCCACACTTGGAAGGGAACATATTCCTAATTTTCAATTTTCTCAAAATACAAAACTGAACCGAAAACCACTTGCTCTTCACATTCTCTTACACTCATCACCCTTTTTCTAAAAATCTAAACCTGAGCTGCACCTCTGGCTGGAACAGAAGATGTTTTTTTCAACTCTAATGTTCACAAGTGCATTAACAAATAATTACTGAAATGCCCATCTCAAAATGTTAAACCGGATTGTCTGTCATCTTCAGTCATATGTATCTTGACTCCCTGCAGGTAGTAGCATTTAAGCATCAATATCTCAATCCCTTGTCTACAAGCAGAATTGTGATCAAGCTTTTGACGGGTCTACAAATCCGATTATTTTGCCAATTAACTTAAACCTTTGTCCTCTTGCTGCTGACCCTTCTGCCACCAGAAACAATTTTGCCTTATCTACCAAGCCAATATCCTGCATGACTTTGAACACCCGCAGTAAATCTACCCTTAACGATCACCACTCTAAGGAGAACAATCACAGCTTTTCTCATCTCCCCACTTAACTGAAGTTCCACATCCTGATCATATCATAAATGTGGCTAGAGGGACTTATAAAGTAAAATGTTGATCGAGCATACACACAGGTGTAAGATTTTATAATAGATTACAGATATATAATTACTCTAGTGGGTGAAGGGCTGAAGCCAGTCTTCAATGTATTGCTATGACAAAGCAGACCTGAAGGTCCTAGGTTCAAATCCTGGACTGCCATCACCCATGTCACCAGATCTCAACAAGAATCAGCACCTTTAGTAAGGGAATGAGAAAAATGTGGGGGAAAAGCTATATAAGAGTTGACTTAACTTTTCATAAAGAGTACCAAAACCTAAATATAAAATAAGGTGAAGTTTTGAAATTACAGTGTATATATTTGCAAAACCAAAAAGCAAACCAAAACTGCAGTAATCTAATAAATAATCTTAAACATACGCTTACCTTGCACTCATTGCATGCTCTTGTCTGCTTCAATGTGCCTGCCGTACTCTTCCAGAAAAGCCCACCACCAGCTTCCAACCATTGACCAACTCCATCCTACCTGGAAGCATTACCGTGCACCTTGAAGTATTTCCCTTTATGCTCTCTGGAATCTGCACTTTACTCTCACAGCTCCTGAAGCTGATTGACCAGTGCCAGGAGCAGTTTCACATGTGCACTCAGCACATACTGTGTTCACCGACGCACCATACTTGCGCTGCAGCCTTCGGCCAATTTGGAAGCGGGCCATTGTTTACCCAGTTCTGACTTAGACAAAAAGATCGAGATTAATGCATCTATGTTTGCTGACAATACAAAGCTTATTAGGAATGCAAGTGGAAGACATAATGAGCCTGAAAAGAGATATGGGTAGATTGTGTGGTTGGGCAACAAGATGGCAGATGGAGTATAATGTGGGGAGGTGTGAGGTTATTCACTTTGGTACTAAAAATAGAAAAGCAAAATATTTTTAAGTGCCAAGAAAAGCCGATTATAGCCACAAATTACTTATGAGCATATTGAACTTAAGGAAGACTTGTAAGTTTTTAAAGGAATATAAGCAAGAGTACTGAGCAAAGCATGGCTGATAATGTAAAGTGACCACTTTCTGGAAAATTCCTATGTGGAATATGCTGATGACCTGTCCTGAGAAAACATGGAATGTCGCACCTGAAAAGGTGTCATGGCTTTAGTCAAGCAGAGACACTTGAAAGGGAAACAGGGAAGATGCAAATGACTGAACTTTAATTTCCCGTGTTTGCGGAGACAAAGACAAATTACCAAGTCTCAGCAGTCACCTAAAATCCATCTCTTGTCTCTACCCCAGACAAGTTGTAGGCAAAGTCTCTCTCTCTCTCTCTCCCTCTGTTGTTGGTGACAAGGTTCAGAAGAATCGAAAAGGAAATAAGCCAGCTTCTTCAGCTATCCTGCAGAACCAAGTGTCTCCAAGCCAAATGCTCAACTGCCATAGTCAGCTCTACTGGAATCACCCAACTTAATGGCTGCAATTTTTCACCATCTATACCTCATGGATAGGCCAAAGACTGATCCATATATCTTTTTTAACTTTTATTTGGACTTTTAACTTTTCATTTCTAATCTGTTTGCATGTGTGTTGCGCTTTTCTTATTTTCCTCATGTTTTTAGTAACTAATAAACTTTTTCCTTCTTTGAATCAAGAAAGCTTGGTTAAATTGGGTCCTCCTGAAAAAAATACATTTGGACTGGGAATAGGTATCCATGGGGGAAATTAACCTTGTTGCGACCAACCGAGGGGGTTAAATAAAGAAGGGGAGCCAGCTCATCCCATCTCACCTATGAGTATAACAAAATTGGGATGCCATTCAGGAAGTTAACAAATTGGGGGACCAGTCATAACAAAAGGCTTGAAACTTGCAAATAGAAAAAGTTCAGAGAGACTTGGGTGTACTTGTACAAGGAACACAGAAAGTTAGCAGACAGGTACAGAAAACAATTGGGAAGGTAAATGGCATTTATTGTAAGGGAATTGGAGTACAAGAATAAGGAAGTCTTACTGCAATTATACGGGACTATTTAAGGAAGGATGTACTTGCATTGGAGGTGGTACAGTGATGGTTCACTAAATTGGGCCTAGGGTTGATCTATGATGAGAAGCTGAATAAATTGTGCCTATATTCTCTGGAGTTTAAAAAAAAGATGTGACCACACTGAAACATACAAGATTCTGAAGGGGCTTGATGTGGTAGAAACTGAAAGGTTGTTTCCCCTGGCTGGGGAATCTAGAATACAGGGACACAGTCTCAGGATAAAGCATTATACAATATTGAGATGAGTAGAAACTCCTTCACTCAAAATGTTGTGAATCTTTGGAATTCTCTACCCCAGATGATGCTCCATCGTTGAATACATTTGAGGCTGAGATAAGACAGAGTTTTGATGTCTCAGCGTATCAGGGGGTTTGAGGAGAGGGCAGGAAAGTGGAGTTAAAACCAAAGAGTAAACATGATTGTATTGGATGGCAGAGCAGGCCCGATATGCCATGTGCTCTAGTCATGCTCCTATTCCTTATGTTCTTATCTCACTGCTGCTTTCGGGGTCTTCCTGAATGTAAATTGTGCGTTACGTTTGCCAACAAAGTAATAATGACTACTTCCTGGGATATCTTGAGACATGAAAGCTGCTGTATGAATGTAATCTCTTTCCTTCACCTTTTGTCTGATTTTCAGGTGGCCCAATATATATTTTCCACCACATGCAGTTAATGGCATGTGATTAGCTAGGATTAGAAAAAAGAAGCAACTGAGAACGGGACTTGTATGTAACACTATTCCATTATAACATTATTGATCATGTTTCCTAGATCACAACAGTGACTAAATTTAGAATGTAATTAATTGTCTGTAACATGCATTGTGGCATCCAAAGGTTTTAAACAATATTCTAGAAATGCAAATTCTTTCTTCATATATGGAACAGAAGTGAGTCAAGGTTAACTTAACCTTCAGCAGGAATAGGACTATAACCAGGGGTAACCAAAATCTGCTTGGATTTCCAATGTATGATTTTTTTTTTCTTTGATTACCTTTAGTTTCCACTTGCATCCACTTGGCAGCATGCTGTGCATGGTTCCATTAAACTGAACACAGCACGTCGTTTCAGTCCTTGGAGTGCACTCATTTGCAAGTTTGCAAGAATCTTAAAGGTAAATATCTCAGCTATCATGGCAACAGAAGCTTACAAAGGACATAATTTATTTATCCATGCAAATGAAGATTTTTAGATAGGTTATAGGCTTGGACAGAGAAGAATGCATATTGATATGAACCAGAGGGTTTGTTAATCAGTCTGGCATGCTGAAGAGGCACTATTTCTCATGCACATGAAACATGGGCCATTTTTCAATTTGGCAAAATTGGATGGCTTGGATAACTTGTTAATATACAGGCTGAAGTAAAGCAGATTTAAACTCTATATGGAGCAGAAAGCAATAAGGGGGATAACTTTATTAGCAACCCAAACTGGATATGATTCTGGTGACACAGCAATTATAGAACAGAGAGGCCTGAAAGCCATCCAAATTCATCCATGGGCCTCATCATAACTTAGGAGAAATGCAGGTGCCAATCAGGCATCATACTGCAGCTCCCGTGTCGCCTACCCAATTTCAGCTGCCCAAGGCATACAGGTAAGCCTGGGAGTCTCATTTTAATGTTGAAATGAGGCCTACACTCAGTTCAGACCTGCATCAATCTTGTAGAGATTAGGCCTTTCCCTGCTAATCATATACCTTTACAGCCATAAAACAGGCACTCAAAATGCAGCCGACCATGTTCTCCCTTGAGCTGGTCTGCATTAGACTGCTCCCAAAGGCCACCTGCACCCAGGAAAATTTGCAAAGAATCAAAGGTGAACCACTGATGAGCTCCTTAATTTTCTTAATTGGCCTGATTATTGCAGTGGGTTTTTTTGCTAGCCCAGCCTCCACTTCACTTTCCTCCTGCTTTCGCGAGCATCTCCTGGGCTGGGAATGGAGACGGCAGACCAACACACAAGCCATCACCGTCATTTTTGCTGGTCACTCATTTCTGTTCCAACCTGATTCTGCCAAATTCTGCCCCTAGACTAATTGGACCATCCCCCAAACAACCTGGCCAACGTGCCCAGGGTCATTGTAGTCAGCTGTATCTTCTGCAACTTACAATTATCCAGGCATAAAACTGGAACACCTACAGGAGGCTGACGCTTGCCCTAAATAGCCAAGTGGTTATGGTACTGGGTTTGTAACCCCAAGATCAAGAGTTCAAATCTCACAATGGCAAACTATGAAACAATGTAACTTCATCTGAAACAGATGGAAACAGGTTTACTCAAAAGAGTATCAAGAGTTCAAATCTCACAATGGCATACTATGAAACTATGTAACTTCATCTGAAACAGATGGAAACAGGTTTGTACACAAAAGAGTTACAGGAGGATGAGAACCAATGGCAACAAAAGGACAAACCAGCTGAGTAGGAACATCAGCTCAAAGCCTGTATGTCAGGTGCTTCTTGATTAAATTTTTCCTAAAACAACCTATCCACTTATTACATCAATAGTTTTCTTTCTATTACCAGCATACTGCCAAGAAAAATACTTTCACCTACTCTGTCTTAAGCTCCTATTGCTAAATATCGGATTCTTGTCACCTGCAGATATATCATTTAAAATCATAATAATGACACTCTGGGGGGTCATACATGGAATTAAATAAAAACAGATGGTTTTACCTTTAACCCTGGTTACCCAAGTATAAGCATTCACTGTAAATCAAAATATAATTCATAGGGATGCAAAACACTTTTAAATGTCCCAAGCGATGCAATAAGACCTTATATAAATTCAAAATGTCTTTCATTTAAAGGCTGATTTAATGTCACCCTTGTTTTCAGAGCCCTAATCATTGGTTTTACATGCATAAAAATGAGACTGCAGCACATTCCCAGTAAGGAAGCTAAGAAATAGCATATGTACATATTGCAAATATTATGCAAATATTATTCTAATTTCTATCGAAAAATAAAGCTCTCACTCTTTTTTTGGAGATCAGGCAAAATGGATCCCTGCCATATGTTTTGATTCTGAACTATCCATTCTGATGCAGCACCACCAGATGTGACAATTGAAAATGTACCCTCTAATTTTGCAGTGAACATATTCACTAATGCATAGCTTTTAGATTTTATAGGCCTATAGATTAAGCAATGTACTAATATGTGCAATGTCCTATGTTACATGATATAGTCATCAGTCATTATGATCTCCGTTTCAGATATTTTTATAAACTTTTTACTTATGTTTAAACCAACCTGCAAATGTTCAAAATCGAATGTATTAGCATTGTGTTTCAATATGGATTTGAGCTCAGTGAAAATGTTCTACGGCAAACTGCCAATTATCTTTGCTTATCCCCCAAATATTCTTGGAGTACAGAATTGACCTGAAGGATCTTTAAAATAAACTTGTCATAAATTTCCTGTTGGCATGGTGGCCTACTATATCAAAGCAGCAATTGTGCTGTGGTCAGTACTGTTGAGACGGGGATCCAACACACTTTGTTGTGTTCTCAATCTCATTTTTATTGGTGTTGGTATGTGCTGAGCAGGGGCCAGTTGCTTCTTTGAGGGACTGGAGAAGGGAAAGCTAAGGAAAAATCACCGATGTTCCATGCACTCTCACCCATTCCTGACCACCCATTCCCCATGGAGGGGAATTTTAACTTGGAGGAACATGTGCGTTTGGGTATGACTGGGGATTAAACCAGGGAAAATGATAGTGGATCGGTAAACCTGCTCCATGCTGACTTTTGAATCTCAGTTGGCTGTGTTAGGCTGCGGGCCGCAAACCCCTTGGAGAGGCAGGTTGCCAATTTATGTATGTCAATTTCTCAATTACAGTGATATTAAGACAGACTTACGAATTTAAAATTAAATCCACAGATTTCATGAGCTTCCTGAAATCTTCCAGTAAAAACACAACAGCAATTAAGGCAGGTTGTTGAGATGGGTGGGGAGAGGTGGGGGGTTGGGAGTGGGGCGGTGCAGCGTGGGGGTGGGAGTGAAATGGGGGTTCGGGGAGCAATCAGTCTCATGGAAATATGGCCATAAATCTGCAATTCTCACAGCTGCTTTCTTACTGTTGGAGGAAAGGCTGTTCATAGTACTTGTGCTGAGAGTTTACTTTCTACACTTTTGAAGTTTGTTCTATTCCTTCAGGACAAATGGCACTTTGACTGCCTGAGATTGAACCTCTGATGAGGAACAATATGGCAGCAGAAGCAGCACCAGTACCAGCAGCCTGCTGGTTACTGATGTGTAGCTGCACAACAGGAAGGGAAACAGAATCGAGGGGTGCCGCTCGCAAGAGGCTCTTCTCATAAAACAAGCTGAGTTTCGCAGACCTGTCTGAACAACAGTGTCTCAGGAGATTCAAGTTATTGCACCAGGTGAGGGCTGCTGTCTGAGCCTTCTAGAAAAAAAGACCTATTCCTATTCAATCTGGCCATCATGCTTTACTGTGTTAAAGACACTACTGTCCTCAAACTATTTGCCTCTGGATCTATTCAGGGTTCTGCTGAGATATATACAGGATCTCTCAGTTGAGGGCCCACAAACATATAAGGGCAGACAGGTGACTGATGGTTTGTCCCCAAGACCAACAATATGTCAAATTCACCAGCAATGTTGCCAGTCAAAATGTGCAAGCACTAATGTTTTTAGCTTCCACAGGTGCAAAATGCCATCGACTACACGCACGTGTGTTGTGTTTTACATCTCGGATAAATGTAGAGATGATACATTAGCATCTACGTGAGTAACAGGAGTTTTACTCAATGTTTTAAAATGTCTGATCTCACATGCTTACAGCTGCTTGCTGCAGTTTAGTTTATTTTCTAAGGGCTGAATTTTCCCCCCATCGGTGGGGAGTTGTGCAGGGGTGGGCGGGGGCGGGTGGGAACCCGATCGGCACCCTCCCGATCGGGGATGCACTGCCATTTTACATGGGCGGGCCAATTAAGGCCCGCCCAGCGTGACGCTCGCCCTGGAAGCGCTGAGCGCTCCCTGTGTGGGCGGTGGGAGGTTTCCCTGTGTCGTACCCTGAGCTCTTTCACACATGCACCGAAGTAGCGCAGAGATCTCCCTGAGGCACCTCCGTGCCTCAGGGAGATCGGTTTGACATGTGTAAATTTAAGTAAAGGGAAATAAAAACTTTTAAAACATGTTCCCTCACGTGACACTGTCACATGAGCTGGGACATGTGAAAGAATTATTTTTAAAATGTTTATTGACTTTTAAAACACTTCATGTAACCTCATCCCGCCCATGGATGAGGTTTCATGAAAAATGCAAAGGCCGCCTGGGGTCTTCGCCTGCCCCCCCCCACCAACCTTAAAGTTGGACGGGCAGCTCAGCTAATTGAATTTATTATTATTTAAATAACCTTAATAGGCCGAGTCAGCTGCGCGCCTGCTGAACTGGAAAACTAAATGACACGCAGTGACCTTGGGATGCCTGCCCGACATCATCATCATTTTACACTTCGGCGAATGGGTCCCGCCCCCGCTCGCTGAATGGAGAATTCTGCCCCAAGTGACTGCATGCAGGCATAACTAATCACACACAGAAAACAATGAGGTTCCTAATGTCTGACAGAAGGGAACGTGGCCCACCATTGGCGGCAGAGTGGACAATTGCAAACTGTTTTCACGGCGTCGTGAAACTGATTTTTGGACTTCTCGCCATATTATCTGTTCATGCCACCAAACACGCCGAGGCCAACGGGCACGGAAACTCCTGGCCTACGCTTCAAAAGTACTTCAATTGCTGTAAAGTGCTTTGGGATATTCCAAAGTCATGAAAGGTGCTATATAAATTCAAGTCTTTGAGATAGTATCATGTAGGCCTTCATCATTTCTGCTCCCGCTAATTGGAAGGTGAATAGGAAGTAAACTGATAATGAGGGATTAAAAAGCCACTGACAGGTGCACTGAATATTCTTCTAGATTTGCCACGCAATACTGGACCCATTTGCTCCCAGTCGCCTCCCAGTTAATATCGAGACCATAGCAGCTTTGGTGAAAGTCATGAAAGAGGGCCACCTGGCAATTATTTTTGGCCACAGCTGGTGCATTGTTTGGATACACAGTGATAAAAGAGGGAATAATATCCTCAATGATAAAATAAAAGCAAGCAGTATTCCATATTACTATGGAGTACTGTCCAATATTTATACAATTTTACCCCAATAAACAGAGAAACGTCACCTCAGAAAGTGAGTTCACAGGGCATCTTCATGACTCTGCATGAGGTTTGCATTGTAAGTGCTACTCCAATTATAATAATATCTTCTGATATGACATTTACAAATGTTGGCAGATACAGGTTTAGCTGTAACGGTGTAAATCTTCACAAACTGAGCCATGTTCATTGAGACAGTAAAACCAACAGGTCTTGTAATAGGATGCTGGTGATCATATGAGAATTGATTATAAAGGGAAGAATTTAGAGCCTTCAGCTTTTAAATTACAATGCCAGTCTGTTCACCCCACAGAAGTGTGCCTCGAGTGAGGCAAAAGAAATATCGTTCAGCAGGCGACTGAATTACTTTATATAGCCATAGTTAGCTACAGAGCACATAGTATTAAAACCATTCTTGTGGTTATACATCCCTAAAGATCTATAATTGAGGTGAAAACGTTGCCTTCAAAGCCATGGCAATAATTCATGGGTAAATTCAATCAAAGTTGATTGTGTGTATCTGTAGTTGAGGAGGTTTCCTTCTGAATAGTGCATATATCATAAATCACTATAGTCCTTGCATAACACATGTTTTAAGCTTGCTTTCAATCAGCTTTGTCTTTATTAACAAAATAGTTAATTTTGATCTTCATAAGATGAATGATGTTTATGCTTGTGAATAGAACACATACATATTTTAGGCACTGAGTAGTGAGGAATTTGGACTCTGTAGTGCCCTTTTTTAAGTGCTGCTCAAGCTCTTAACACTCAAAAATGAGGTTTGAGATGCACATGCACATTTCCAAGGAAGCATGTCAGACGCCATCATGATTAATAGCTTAGCGTGCATGTATCTAATGACCGCTGTCAGCCTACAGAGCAGGTAGATTATGACGTCAGTCAGTGTTTACTGATGTTCGTTTCAAAGACTGGCTGCAGGATATCGAAGTAGTTTTCATTGATTTAAAAGCTTGACCTGAAACAAATTGATTCCAGACATATATGGCTTGGTAGGGCTTCCTCTGGGATTAACATGATTGGGAGAATGAAGGGAGACCATGAGGAGCAGGATAAGCTACTGGAAGTGGGAGGTGGGGGAGGGGGAGAAGGGCTATTAGCAAGGAACCATTTCCACTGAGGGTCTTTAGGGAGCAATGCTCTTAGCTTAATGTCAGACAACCAATGCTTGAGATGTCTTTGCTTCACAAAAGAGGTTGTGAATAAAATCTACCAACAGTTGCGACCATAACTGGAACCTCAAAACAGGGCAAAGACAGCATTGTTTGTTGCTGTCATGGTGACAATGCGCTTAATCCCTTTATTCATCTGACTCCTTCCAACTGCTGCTGTGTATATAAGAAACATCTCAAAGTTAGGTGAGTTTGATGAAGCTTTCTATAAATATAGGGCAGAATTTTCACCTCAGCATGCAGGGGCGTGTCCGACCTTCTCAAGCATGAAATGACACAAGTGGATGTCAGATGAGCATCCCAATGTCAACGCGCTGTCACACGATAGTTTGGTCAGCGGGCACGAGCAGGAATTGGCAGCGCGCCTGCCAACAATTAAAAGGCCATGAAAATATCGATTAAATTAAATTTTTCACTGCCTGTCCAACCTTACGGTTGATGGACAGGCAAAAAAGCCAAGCAGCCTTTGCATTTTTTTGGAAACCTCATCCAAAAGCGGGTTGAGGTTTCCAACATCAAATAAAAATATATTTTTTTTTTTTAAATCTCACTTATAACATGTCCCTACTCATTTGACAGAGTCACATGAGGGGACATGTTTTATAAAATTTCTCACATCTTTATTTTTTTTAAAAATTATTCATCTCCCTGAGGCAGCTCTGTGCCTCAGGGAGATTCTCACACGCACTTTCGTACATGTGGGTGAAGTACGTGATCGCCCCGCTCACCCTCCTCCCTCCACCTCACACCCCACCCCCCCCCCCGCCCCCCCCCCAACCACACAGGCAGTGCTGAGCACTGCCACTCGTATTTCATGCTGGGTGGGCCTTAGTTGGTTGCCAGCGTGATATCGTTTCCTGGCCTCGATCGCAGGTGGCAGTTGGCTTCCTGCCCACCCCCACCAAGCCCGCCTGACAAAGGCTAAATTTTGCCCATAGAGACAGATTCATCTTGTTCCCTTTTGCCTGAGACAAGCAGGTGGAGTGAGCATAAGCATTTACTTGGAATTCAGCATTCCCTATGGCGCAGGCTGCCATTGACTGCATTCATATTGCCTTGAGCATGCCTCATGTGAACTTAACCATGTTCATCAACTGAAAGGATAGTGTGTGACCACCGGCAGTGCATCAAGCTAGTGAATGGCCATTATCCTGGGAGCAGACATGATTTGTTCATTCTGCAGAAGCCCTCTGTGCTACTTGCGTTGCACCACACCAGAGCAAGTCAGTGGATCACACAGCAGAGTTACAGTGAGAGCATGTTGCCACAAGGAACATTAAAAAGCACTCCATCAGTGTCATCAAGCAATGCTTCCAGCACCAGGAGTACTGATTTGCCCTGCAAGACTCAGTTAAGAAGGTGAGAAGTTGCCCTCCAGCAAGCTGGCTCCTGCGTTATAATTTTCTCATGGCCTAGCCATAGTGCATTTGTACCCCATGTCTCACCATGTGCAAATTCTCCCTCTATCCTACCCTTGAAAATTACACAACTTCAGTATCTGACCTGATGGCTGCGAGTGCGAAATTGAGTGGCTATGTCTCTTCATCTTCACTGTCTTCCTCTTCCTCCAATGACTGGGAAGGTTCCAGTGCTTGGGTACCTGAAATGAAAAGGGACAAGAGTTATGGTGAGGGGAGCGGAGAGGAGAAGTAAGAAGTGTGTGTGCTTACATTATCTGAAGTTTATGAGTTGGAATAGGTTGGAAGATGAGGGAGACCAGGGTGTGAAGGAGAGTTAGATATGAGGATACCCTCTTCATCAATCACTCCAACCCTGCTTGCAGCCCTGACCTCAGGGATGCCAATCCCATGTTGGCCAGCTCTGTATCCTCAATTGGACTAAAACACCTTGGCATGCTTGCATTCTTATAGTTCTTTGTGCCTGCTTGCAGTTATGCACCACCTCTTCTTATAAGGAAAAGGGAAGTGTGTCATTGAGTGTCCTGTAATTTTAGGTGATGTGACTGTTATGGTTGAATTGCTGCCAGTGTTTGCAAACTGTGGGTGTGAGGTTTGCAACAGTGCTAAGTGTATGAGATAAAGCATGTGCCTTATAGAGTTGAATTCTGATTGGTTGAGATTGTTGGTAGGTGGGTGATAAGGGTGTCATGAATTGATCAGTGGATGAAGCTAGTGGTGAAATGGCTAGGACATGACATCTGGCGATTAAATCACAAACCTTGGAAACTCTTGTCAGATTGTGAAACTCCATCTTGCACTACATCCATGTTCTTGGAATAACACTCCTCCAATACTTGTGCCTTCTAAGCATCTGTCTGGATGGCCTCTTGCCCACCTCCAGATACAAGATGTTTCACCTTCTTTCCATATCCTCTGTTAATATCTCCAGTACATTGTCTGTAAACCCTCTCACATATTCAGCAATTGTTCAAAATGTCAAAAACTCCAGAATGATTGTTGATAAAAATTCGCACCACTTCTGGCAGTTCCAATGCATCTTCTCTTTAAGAGATACAGGCTGTCTTTAAATATCATTAGCCACTCACAATATTGGACTCCTGCTAAGGCATGCAACCAATGAACAGTGCAGGGAGTGCTGCCTGCACACACTGATAATTTAAAAGAACAGACAGCACCAATTTAAATTACTGCATTTGCACATCTGTTCGGGGGTCAGACAATTTCTTCCTAGCAATGTTCAAATGCTGTGCAAAGCTCTTGTCAATGTGGTTAAAAAATGCACCTTAAGTCTAAATTCAGAAGACTGTTACCTGCTACACTCAGTGGTACAAATAGCAGAGGTGGAGCAAACTAGGGAGAACATCGGCACGGTTGGGGAAAAGACTATGGGCTGGGGACATGTGAAGGGGTGATCTGCGAGAAGCTTATGGGAAGGGGAGAGCATCAAGGAGGTGGTGGACACAGAGAGAAGATTATGGGCTGGGAATAACATCAGGGGTGGAGGGATGGGATCAGGAAGTGGTGAGAAATCACAGACTGGGAATGACATCGAGTTGTGGGGACAGCTGTTCAATATTAGGCCGGGGGAGTTCAATTGTAGGGGTCTAATTCTAATTAGCTGAAGACTAATAGCGGGCAGGGTCAGAGGGGTCAGACGATAGCGGGAAGAGAAACAAATTAGCTTGGGGGGCTGCTGGGAGGGGAAGCACGTCTGTCCCTCTGGCGCAAAACAATGTGGTCTAGCCATTTAACTGCTAGTTCAGGCCTTCCATGGCTTGTTTCAGCTACTACTGAGAAACCCAACCTGCAGGTATTGAAAGTCAAACTGTGTAAAATGTGAGGTACACCACAGCCTTATTGAATACTTATATGATGGACATATCTCTGGGAGCAAGTTAGTTGCCTATTCCTGTCACACCAAATTGCCTCTGAAGAAAGTGGAAGTGGGTGGGTTGGGGTCAGGTTTCAGAGTTCTGAATTTTAAGCTCCCATCACTGCTCCTGTCCCATCTCTTTTTTTTTGGGGGGGAGGGGGTGCTAAAATTATATCCAATGTATCTTTCCTGAGTTGTAAAATTTAAATAAGACGTGTCAACACCAGCTGAAATTCTTTGTGATGTTCTTCCCAATTCAAGAATTGAGCTTAATTTCATTTCCATGTTTAATTGCTGGTGCATGTCTCAAGCCATGGGAAATAAATGATTATTAATCACTGTGGAGTATAAATGGAATCACAGCAATAAACAAAGCCAACCCATGCATGCTTTGCTTAGTTGCAGCTATTCTTATTTTCTACTTTTGTGAAACACAGGATCTGATTCTTAGGATTAATGTCCTAGAGATGAGATCATGTCAGAATTAGAGGGTGATCACAGGGAAGTGTAGGCTGCTTCCACATAATGAGGCCAGCAGTAAGACTGAGGCAATTGTTCCACTCGCTTCCATTGCATTAACACCATCAAGCTGAAGGAGATGGGGAGGCAGTTGGGGCTGCAGGGGGTAGTGAGCAGAGGTTGTCAGCAACCTTCAGTTTAAAGCTCCCCCCTCCAGCCTCAGAATAAGTTAAGAAAATGAACCATGCCATTTTGAGGGAGGCCTCATTGAGGCTGCTAGTTTGGCCTCCGAGCACCTGAAGACCATGCTTAATTTGAAGATCAATTTGTTAGAGTGATCCTAAGCCCATCGTAAGACCCCGAATTAAATTTGTCTTGGAACTTGCACGACACATGCTCCTCCTCCCTCACTAGAAAAAGGGCCTTGATGGGCATCGATTGGCATCCACAGATCATGACTTTTAAGAAGAGGAGGCCCATTCTTGAACAGGCCATGGGCTGATATTTTCTGGTCCATGTTCTCAAACTGCTATGATAAATAAAAACTGAAAATGCTGGAAAAACTCAGCAGGTCTGGCAGCATCTGTGGAGAGAGAAACAGAGTTAACGTTTTGAGTCCGTATGACTTCTTCAAAGCTCTGAAGGACTTGAAACGTTGACTCACTCTCCACAGATGCTGCCAGACTTGCTGAGCTTTTCTAGTACTTTCTGTTTTTATTTCAGATTTCCAACATCTGCAGTATTTTACTCTCTTCTTCACAAAGTGTTGTGCATTTGGCATTGCTTGAATTTCTCATCCATGCAGTCCTCCTGACTATGACAGACTAAGATACCATTGAAATTCAATGACCATTCAATTTCTGTTTCATGTGTTTCTTTCCCCCAAGCAACATTGCACAATTTTTTTCTCATTATATTGTGCTTTACTCTCACTCTCAGGTGGATTGCAAAGTGTCCCATAATATTATTTCAAAGAAGAGCTGGGGGTGTTCTACCAGAAAGGAGGATCTGGCAGGTCAGTGTGCAATTACAGACATAGTGCATGAGGGACTGCTTCAGGTTTCTTGGACATCGGGGCTAGTTCTATGGAAGGAGCGGGCCTATTGAAGATGCAACAGAGGCAACACAAAGAAATACTTTTCTATACAATGAGTTATTTGGAATGAGCTGTTTAAAAGGATGTTGGACACAGATTAAATTGTTGCCTTCAAAATAGAACTGGATAAATTCTTGAAGGAGAACAAAATTGTAAGTATTTGGGGCGAGAGAGTGGGACTAATGGATTCCTTTTCAAAAGAGCACATGCAAACTGATGGGCCAAATGACCTCCTTCTGTGCTATGCTATGTTATAATTCTGTTAATATTTATCACTTAACAAATATCTAATTATCCTGTCATTATCTCATTGTTGTTTGTGGGACATTGCTCTGGTCAATTTGTCTGACGCATTTTCCATTACAACAATGACAAACTTCAAAGCTACTTTATTGGCTGTAAAGCACTTTGAGTGCCCCGAGACCATGAAAGGCACCATATAAATGCAAGTCTTTATTTTTTTTTTCACATAAATCTCCACAATCAGTGCAACAAGTGTGCTGTGACGCTTTGCACAAAAAATTATCATCAATTGTTCAAGCAAATACCGGATATCAAGGAAAACCTAAAGAATGTAACATAATCTAGAGATGGATGATGAACAACTCACTTGATTTATCTCTCACGGTTTATCACAACATCTGAGCCAAGAGATTGTAATGCAGCCCTGTCACACCCTTCTAGCTGTTATTGTATTGGCCTTTTATTAATTACCCTTAAGAAAGCTAATTCCAAGTAAGAACATTCTTGAACCAAAACCGGGAATAGAAGTGAAAAAGGAGAAGTAAACAGTGCCTGAAATTAAAATAAATAGATTACACAGCATGGGTCTTTATCAAATAGCAGAGGTGTATATAATCCATTCAGCTAAGGGACGTTTGCTGTGAAACTTGTAAACTTACTGATGTTTTGAAGAATGCGAGCTCAACAAACAATATTTTTTGAAGGCTGAATGCAGACAGTTTGATTTCCCACAATGAAACCAGTCCCAACCTTGTTATGTACAATACAATAAGCCTTATATTAATGCCCACCAGACATGAAAATCTTTTTCTCACAGCCCCAAAGCAGCAAAGCTACCTAATGGAAAACCACCGCAGGTTAACAAGCCTGCAGCCCGCTATTGGTCAGTTCAGAGCTGACTACTCTTAGACATTTTGTTATGTTCTTTCTACCAGATGAAAAGCAAAGCTCATTCACATCATTTTCTCAGTAAAACAGGGGGATGCTCATTTAAATATTGCATTAAGTTTTAAAGTAATTAGGATTTTAGCATTGCACGTGGTTAAAGTTT
Source organism: Carcharodon carcharias (assembly GCF_017639515.1). Lineage (NCBI taxonomy): Eukaryota > Metazoa > Chordata > Chondrichthyes > Lamniformes > Lamnidae > Carcharodon > Carcharodon carcharias. The sequence goes on along the minus strand of NC_054472.1, from coordinate 29,373,402 downwards.
CTAGGAAAGTGTACATTTACAATCATCACTTCTTTTTCACCAGCACGAGAGAACAATTTAAACCATGCATAATCAACAACTAAAGCTCACCACATTGCAATGTACATATGAGCATACATGAACAACAACAACAACTTGCATTATATAGTGCCTTTAACATAGTAAAACTTCACAATGCACTTGTTGGGAATGTAATCTGCAAATCTGACCCTGTCCCTGTTCCTGGGATATGCCACATTACCTCTCATACCCTTCTATCAATATTTCTTCAGCTCCCTCTTGAACTTGCTGCTACAATCAGCCCTCACTGTCTCCCTTGGCTTTCACCACATGCTGTATTAAGTAACTAAATCTTATTCACAACAAAATGTATTCCTCCACTTGGGTTTTCAGTTTGTAATAAAACCGGTCTTTTAATTCAATACAATAATTAGAGAATTCATCACTTTATTACGTTTGAAAAAACGGGGTGAAGGCAATTAATCACAAATCTAGTTTGCCAACCATTACCTAGCTATTCCTGCTGATGGTAACAAAGACCGACACAATATGTATGCATTACTGAAATCCACTGATGGTTGACTGGGTACATTAATTGTATGATGTACTATGCTGTCTAAGAAGGTCCCAGCTTTCACCTTTGTCAACATTTTAAGTTAGCTGATCTCAATGGCGATGCTACAATGGACCTTAGCATCCTTGGATGTGGAGAACTCAAAATCAGGGCATGGCCTCATCTGACTCATATCCTGCTTGTAGTGTACAGTCAGGATGGTTGAATGAGCACAGAGTAACAAGATTATTGTAAAGAAGTGTAACCTCTTTTGTACAAGTGCCTCTCATGTATTAATAATAGCAAACACTGCGTTCCAACATATATAAGAACATGAGTATTCTAGGGCAAATGTAACAATAACAGCAAGTTACATTTAGATAGCATCTTTAACACGATGAAACATTCCAAGAAGTGTAATGAAGTAGGATCATTTACATCCATCTGATGAGGCAGGTGAGACCTAAGTTTTAAGTCTCATCTGAAAGACGGGAGCTCTGAAGTCTGCTCCCTCAGACTCCCAAATGGGATTTGAATCCATAACCTTCTGATTCAAAGGCAGTAATATTATGCACTGAGCCATGTATTAGGACTGAAGAACTTTTTTTGAATCCCCTTAAATGATAGGAATCCAGCTGTGCTTTTGAGGATGAAACAGAAAAAATGTCATGAAAGTATAATAATTTCTGTAATATTTGTCTGGTTTATTGTGAAATAAGTTTATGTGGTTAAATATAGTTAGGTCTGCCTGTGTGTGATTTAATTACATTTGGAATCAAATAGACTACAAGATTTAACTCATCAAAAGAAGCTAGGTGCTTGACATGCTAATGAGTAAACATGGATGCTGGCTTAGCATGTAAAATGTGAAGAGAATTTGCACATTTAGATAGATGAAGGGAAATTTGGATTTCAATGGGATCTTAGTCTGTTTACAATTAGTCAGATAAGCAAGGCTAAGGAATGTGTTTCGTTTCGAGTCCTCATGACCCTTCGACAGAACCTTTCAACACAAAGTGCATAATATTTCTGCCTTTGAATCAGAAGGTTATGGATTCAAATCCCATTTGGGAGTCTGAGGGAGCAGTCTTCTGGGCTCCCGTCTTTCAGATGAGACTTAAAACTTAGGTCTCACCTGCCTCATCAGATGGATGTAAATGATCCTACTTCATTACACTTCTTGGAATGTTTCATCGTGTTAAAGATGCTATCTAAATGTAACTTGCTGTTATTGTTGCATTTGCCCTAGAATACTCATGTTCTTATATATGTTGGAATGCAGTGTTTGCTATCATTAATACATGAGAGGCACTTGTACAAAAGAGGTTACAAGTCTTCACAATAATCTTGTTATTCTGTGCTCATTCAACCATCCTGACTGTACACTACAAGCAGAAGTTATTGGATATGAATCAGATGAGGCCATGCCCTGATTTTGCAGTTCTGTCGAAGGGTCATGAGGACTCGAAACGTCAACCCTTTTCTTCTTCGCCAATGCTGCCAGACCTGCTGAGTTTTTCCAGGTAATTCTGTTTTTGTTTTGGATTTCCAGCATCCGCAGTTTTTTTGTTTTTATTAAGGAATGTGTTTATTTTTCCCAAAGATTACTGACAATATATAGTGACAACATGAAATGTTTTATTTTATGAGGGAGATGCAGTTTCAAAGACATTTGAAACAATATAATTTGCATATTAAAAAGAGAGGAACATATGTAAAGGAGAATTAAAGGCTATGTAGGAGGAAAAGGCCATGTAAGATCTAACAAAAATGTGTGAAATAATGAAGCCTCCTGCATTTCTGCACAAGCCTGCTGTCTACCGAAACTGAAGCTGGAGAAAAGCCATTTGGAATTTCACTGTACTGGGTATTGTGTTAATTTGTTGGATCTGTTTAAAATCTAAAATCTATTTTTGGACTGTTGCCTTAAAGGGAGTGTAACTGGGGGTCAGGTTAATTAGGAATTTTAGGACTTATTACAATAGTAAGTAACTTGAAGTCTTATGTATGTGCTTAGAATCTTTTTAATTTGTTAATAAGTATTCTAATTTAATTTTTTAAATCTCTATAAGTCTTGGTTGATGTATTACTTCTGAATTCAATGCATGGATCTCACAATAAATACAAATTGAAAAATTGTTGTGATAGCGCAACCAAGTTTCCCTTGTGGATTTTTGTCTGCCTGGCACACATCATCTGCTGTGTCATGACAAAAAGATAAAAATCACATGCATACTTCTGAAGTGGCAGTTTACTCAGTGCACACCAGCAGCACCCAGTAAATATGTTTACAACATAGTCTGACGTATGCTTCGTTGACATTAACATTTGAGTTTGATAGTTTAGCTCAATAAGAGAAAAGGAATTATGCAGTAAAGGGTTTTTCACCAATACTACAGGTAATAAATGTTCATGAGGGGTAACGTAAACCTATGGATGGTCTTTCTATTTACTACGCTTATTAATCATATGTAAATATAATAAATAAAAGTGGAAGTACAAATAATGTAAAAATCAATATTTAAATTAGATTATTTTTAGGAACTACAGACTGCTTAATGACTGATCAAAAAATTGTTTTAAACACTTTCAGCTCACAAAAATGTTAAACTGAGCTTTTATTTGCCAGAGTTAAACGCATCTTAAGCAAAGTTTGAAGACATCTGGTGGTGAGTATGAAACATTGCAGAAACTGGTTTTCATATCATTGGAACTATTTTAGGTGCACAGTTGGCAGAAGATCCTTCAGGAAGTCTGTGAAGCTCTGTGTACAACAATAGCTGCCTGGAAGAAACATCAGAGGCTTTCTGATGCAGCTGTTTGGTTTAGAAAGAAAATCCTGTGTCTAGACCAGGAGACCAGAGGCTCAAGTATCAGGCATGGCTTTTATACAACATTAAGCAGAATGATAATGACAACTGTGGTGTGAGGGCCTGCATCACAGAAGTTTGATGAAGACTTCTAAAGGTATATACAGAGCTTACTAATTAAAGTAATTAATTAAAGTAATGGGCTTGGGAGAAGGAGGTGCTGTGGATGGGTGCGATGCAGAATAGGGGACATTGGAAAATGTTATTTGTATCTTGGCCAAGTTTAGCAGATAGGTTTATGGCATTGCAGCTATGTACTGAGGGTGAGGCTGCCTCTATTTCCTTTCTCAGAGGTCTTCCTGCAGACTTAAATTGGGACTCTAATCCGACTGTGCATCTTTGTTTCCTCCAATAAGTTCTTCAAGACAGTGTGCACAAATATTGATTCAGGTTATTTTCCAACTATGGCATTGGAATGAAATAGTCTGGTTTCTCTATAATGTTAAAGTTTAAAGGCACCCTCAAGTTGTCCAAAGAATTTTAATCCTGGTACCAAGTAGGCAGCCACTTAAAATTGGCAAGAAAGATTGCTGGTTGACATACCTCTCTATTCCAGTTATCTTCCATTTTAACCTGCTAATTTGAGAAAGCAGCATTGATGCCTTCCTGATGTTGGCAAAGTCCTTCTTTAAATATCCTGACTGTTGGTTTAATTGGTGGCTGTAATGACATGGCAGATGATGTGTGGCAGGTGGATCAAATTCATGAGGGAAACTTGATCATGCAGTCACAATGATTTTGTAATTTGTATTTTATTTCCAGAGGCATGCCCCAAATTCAATAGTAATAAATCCACCAAGACTCTAGAGAATTTTTACAAAACTAAATTAAACACTTGTTAACAAAAGAAAAGATTTCAAGCACATATATAAGTCTACAAGTTAGTACTATAATAACTTCTAAAACTCCTAATTAATCTGGCTTCCAGTTACACCTCTGTAAAAGCAATGGTAAAAAATAGATATTAAACAGATCCATCAATTTAGAGACAGTTCCCTGGACAGTGGAATTCAAAGTGGCTTTTCTTAGTTTTGGTTTCCGTAGACAGCAGCTTAATGCACAAATATTGGAGGCTTTTCACATTTCTGGTAGATCTTGCAATGCCTTCCCCTATGGCACATAGCTTTTTCTCCTTTGTACATGTTTCCCCCTTTTAATGCACTTTCCATTGTTCCCATACACCTTTGAAACTTTACTTTTCTCATAATATAAATCTATTCATGATGCTAACACTATCAGTAACCTTTGGGAAGTGTAAACACACTGCTTGGCCTAGCTTCTCTGGTTAGGTGTAACATCCTACCATCTCTTTGAAATTCAAACTACCTTGATTTATCTAAAAATGCAAATTCTCCTCACTTTGCCTTCTAAAACTTCAGTCATGTTTACCTATTTAGCATTTCAAACCTAGCTTCTGTTTGATAGTCAAAGCCTCAAGTCCAGACTAGCAGTCTCTAATTCAATTAAACTCTACACACACACACACACAAACACACAATCCAAATCCCACTATTAACCTACTTTTACAATAAATCACAATAATATTATGAAAATCGTTATATTTTCATGACAGTGACCTAAGCAAGGACACTGCTGTGGCTTTGCCATCATATGAAATAGGAGAGAAATAAAGCCAGAAGGGGCCCAAGCAAGTACCTTTTTTTTAAATGGTGGAAAAAATCCACATGGAGCTAGAAGAAGCAGGAGTACATTATATTCCCTCTTTTTCCAAAACCCTGTCCCTACAAGCTACTGCCAATCACTCCTTCTTGCTTGGTGGGAAGTGCCTTGCCATCAACATTTCACTTTGACTAACCTTGCCAGCTGTCGCTTCCTGCCAGTCTCAGGTGGGCAGCTCACTGGGGACACAGAGGTGAGGCCAGAAACTTAAAATTGCCCAAGCCTCAATGGCCCCAAGACCAGGGGGATTGGCAATGCATTGGCATCCACCAGCAAGCTTCCTGCTCCAGGATAAAATCGGGCTTTTAGTTTCACTTTACTATCAGATTCCCCTGAAGAAACTCACAGCTTATATCTCTGTTTCTTTCCCTCTCGATCTCTGGTCCATGTGCATGCCTCATGTTACCTTACACTAAAGGTTATTAATTATTTTTAATCACTGGAATATTGTTTGAGTTTTGTAAGGATACTATACCCAGAGTTAATTGCACGCCAGCATGGGTCACCAAGATAAGTAATAGTATTTAACTAAGGCAAATGAAAAGAAATGATGATTGTTAAATATTAATCATACCATTAGTAACAGATGGCCTGAGCAAAAATGATTTATCCAAACATTAGAAGCCGTTCTGTCAAAGAGTGTATGTGAGCATCTGAAGAAATAGAATGTTTGCTTGCCATATGTCTACAGAGCATACAAAAGATTAGTCTATGAATTCACGCTGCTACACACTGTACTTTAGAGCGTTGTGTGGAAGACAGCCAGCTTTACCACCTTGATGTGCTACTCGTTTCTTCTAGAAGTTGCACATTGAAACACACGATTCCTAACCACAAAGATTTGAAGTGCTTGCAGTAAGCCTGAACAGATGTTCAGCAACACTTTCCAATAATACAAGCAATATGCACGAGAACTTTGATGTATAAAAGCTTTCTAATGTGTGACTGTATACTTCAGTGGTTAATTGGCATGAGGTGTTGTGGGAGATGGATGGGGGGATGGTAGCAGGGATCAAACATTTTAAGCAAGAATGGAAAGGCTCTCCTCCAAGTTACAAAGCTTATCTAAAACTTAGTATGTGAGACTGAATTGAAGCAAGGGAGTGTGAGGGGTTTTCCAAACAAGGTTTTGGGTTCCAGATTGTGATGTGTTATTAGGACCTTGAACACACTGCCCAGCAAACTGCTGGCCTCTGATTCAGCTCTGTAGCTGTCAATCAAAAATGCTGATCAAGAGAGGCAGCAGGTGGAACATTTGGGGTTCAGAGTATCCCAGAGATATTACTTTTGAACAAAGACTCATACCTCAGAAATATATTGGCTGAAGGACAAAATAAATTCCTTGGATAGAGCTCTGACTGAGGATATTTAAGATTGCATTATACATCATCGGAGGCGGCGGTGGTCCCTCAGAATCGAGGCTTTATCTTGAGTGGATCCTTATACCTTTTCCTTTGACTGTTGGCCAACAGACAGCCGTGAGAAGATAACCTACTGAGGGAGGCGGTTTCAGGCAAGTGGACTCAATGGCCCGTCCATCAGAGTTATTTCCACAGGAGCGGGCTTCAACGCTGGTAGATGCAGCTTCAGGGAGGACGCTCGGATTAGCCCGGCAGTCCTCCCATTTGCCCCGGGTACAGAGTGTACCCAACCAGCCCTTCCTTGCAAAACTCAAAACACAGGCCAGGATTTTCTCTTCGGCGTGTAACCCGACGTCACTGCGCGTCATTCCGATCTTCTGTTCGGCGGGCATGTACCGGAGTCAGCTGCGCACCCGCTGAACTGTCAAAGGCCTGTTAAGGTCATGAATCAACCAAATCATCCAGCTAATAAACAAATTGACAAAACAAAAACAGAATTACCTGGAAAAACTCAGCAGGTCTGGCAGCATCGGCGGAGAAGAAAAGAGTTGACGTTTCGAGTCCTCATGACCCTTCGACAGAACTTGAAGTTCTGCCAGACCTGCTGAGTTTTTCCAGGTAATTCTGTTTTTGTTTTGGATTTCCAGCATCCGCAGTTTTTTTGTTTTTAAACAAATTGACAGGGCTGCCCGTCCAACTTTAAGGTTGGCGGGCAGGCGAAAAGCCCAGGCAGCCTTTGCATTTTTCATGAAACCTCATCCACGGTTTATTAATTACATTAACATTTTCATGAAAATTCATAAACATGTCCCAGCTCATGTTACACTGTCACATGAGGGGACATGTCTGAATAATTCTATTTTTTCTTTTTTTCAATGTTCCATTTTGATCTTAATCTCCCTGAGGCAAGTCTGTGCCTCAGGAAGATTTCTGTGCTCTTTACATGCGCAAGCGTGAAAGAGCGCAAGCCCCAATTCACCCTCCTCTCCCTGCCCGCATAGGTAGCGCTGAGCACTACCGGGCGCATGTCACGCTGGGCGGGCCTTAATTGGCCCGCCCACCGTAAAATCGCAGTGCGCAGCTGATCGTAGGCGGCGATAGGCTCCGCGCCCACTCCCAACCAGCCCGCCCAACGGGGGGAACATTCTCCCCACCGTGTCCAACATTATATGTGATTGGCGATTGGCCAACATTTGCTGGATAATGATGAAGAGTCATTCAGATTTGAAACGTTAACTGTGTTCCTCTCCGCAGATGCTGTCAGACCTGCTGAGTTTTTCCAGCTAGTTTTATTTTTGTTTCAGATTTCCAGCATCCGCAGTATTTTGATTTTCATGTGCTGAATAATCCTCAGTGCGCTAAGAATTACACTGACAACCAATTTAAGATTGTCAGTCGGGCTCGCAGTGTGGCATATTTGCACGTACTGGAAGCTACATATATTAATACACAAGGACCTCTTCTTTGCAAACAGAAAGAACATGTATACACCCTGTGTCAGCTAAACAAGCCATTCGCTGACTTAGTTCTCAGGCAATGCCTTGGCCAATCAGGGTCAAGCTGCCTGGTTTAAATTTCGAACCATACTTGGCAGTTAACTGTCTGTCACCATCACTGGTGCATTTCCCCTGGCAACACCACTTGCCAACCAGCCAGCACTCTCTTCACAAACAGCATAAATTGTTGTCTTCCCCTTATATCGGTATTCTTGCGAAGTGTCTTGATGAGCAAAAGACGAAAAGCTTAGACATGTCTCTTTTTTCACTTACACATTAGCAAAATTATGCTGTACCTATGTAATGGAGACATTTCATCATGTACAAAAAATACTGTTACTGCTGCAAAGACTAACACTGATGACAATGATAAATATGGCAATTTGACAGGGGTTTCCACATTTAGTAATTTCTGCTAAACGTTCCCATCAGCTGTACTTTATTCATTTATCTTCAATAGTATTCCAGAGCAGTAGGTTGATAGCAATTTGTCCCTTCATCTCTGAGACCTAAGTGAGCATCCAACCTGGGCTGACAGGATAAAGTCTCCTCAGTTTGCTATATGGATCCTATATGAAATGTTTATGGACAGCCTTAATATAGTTTCTAGTGTGTGTGTGGGCCCACAGTGTAAAAGTGCATCTCGATTAGCAACCACACTTGAAGAAATCAGAAGGAAGGCTGAGTTTGGAAATTAAAGTTTCACACTCATCCACTAAAGGCTGTTCTTCTGTGGTTAGATTGAAGGCACATTGAGGGTGAAACTTCTACTGTCGAGGAGCTCACCATTTTCCTATAAACAGAAACACTGGCACTTACAGAGCCCAAAAATATCTTATTCAGTGACTCAGCCTCAAGTCCAGAGAGAATTGAGCACTAACATATCATAGAAAGAACAGTTATGGCACAAAGAACAATTGGTGGAAAACAAAATAGGATAGCAACAGTCAGGAAGAGCATTGAAATACACAAGCAATGCCCTAGGATGAGGCTGACCCTGTACAGCAAAAGGGAATTTATAAAATGAGAGACAGGAATTCCTTGCTTCTGCTGTAATAATGGCAGCAGAGGAACAACTCTGAGGAAGTTCCTAAGCCATGAGGGCTGACTTTATCTTTCAACTGAGGTGGAAGGTCTGCAAGAGCACATCAGCCTTTTCCTTATGATTGAAGTCATAGAGTCATATAGAGTTTTGCAACACGGAAAGAGGCCCTTCAGCCCATCGTGTCCACACTGGTCATCAAGCCCCGATCTACTGTTATCCCATTTTCCAGCACTTGGCCCGTAGCCCTGTATGCTATGGCATTTCAAGCGTTCATCTAACTACTTCTTAAATGTTGTGAGGGTTCCTGCCTCTACCACCCTTTCAGTCCGTGAGTTCCAGATACCAGCCCCCACCCTCTGGGTGAAAAAAATTTCCCTCAAATCCCCTCTAAACCTCCTGCCCTTAAATTAAATCTATGCCCCCTGGTTATTGACACCACCACTAAAGGAAAAAAGTTTCTTCCTTTCTACCCTATCTATGCTCCTCATAATTTTATGCACCTCAAACAGCAGTTCTGTTGAAGGGTCATGAGGACTCGAAACATCAACTCTTTTCTTCTCTGCCAATGCTGCCAGACCTGCTGAGTTTTTTCAGGTAATTCTGTTTTTGTTTTGGATTTCCAGCATCCGCAGTTTTTTGTTTTTACCCCCTTCAGCCTTCTCTGTTCTAAGGAAAACAAACCCAGCCTATTTAGTCTCTCTTCATAGTGAAATGCTCCAGCCCAGGCATCAGCCTGGTGATTCTCCTCCACACCCTCTCTTGTGCAATCACATCCTTCCTATAGTGTGGTGACCAGAACTGCATAAGTACTCCTAATGTGGACTAAATAATGTTTCATACAGCTCTATCATAACCTCCCTGATCTTGTATTCAATGTCTTGACTAATAAAGGCAAGTATCCCAAATGCCTTCTTAACCACCTTATCTACCTGTCCTGCAGCCTTCAAGGATCTATGGACATGACACTAAGGTCCCTCTGATCCTCTGTACTTCCTAGGGACCTACCATTCATCAAGTACTCCCACGTTAGTCTTTTCAAAATGCTTCACCTCACACTTTTCAGGAATAAATTCCATTTGCAACTGTTCTGCCTATCTGGCCAGCCACTCTATGTCATCCTGTAGTCTAAGGTTTTCCTCCTCATTATTTACCACACCACCAATTTTCGTGTCATCTGCGAACTTACTGATCAACCCTCCTACATTTATGTCTAGTTCATTAATGTTCACTACAAACAGCAAGGGACCCAGCACCAAACCCTGCGGTATGCCACTGGACACAGTCTCCCAGTCACAAAAACAACCTTCAACCATTGCCCTCTGCCTCCTTCCACTAAGCCAATTTTGGATTCAATTTGTTAAATTGCCCTGGATCCAATGGGACCTTATCTTCTTGACTGGTTGCCCATGCAAGACCATGTCAAAAGCCTTACTGAAACCTATGTAGACTACATCAACTGCACTACCCTCACCATGGAAAGGAATGGAAAAGAAGTATAACAAGACCAAACCGTTCCCATATGTTCTCTGCCAGTGCTCACAGCTAAAGTCAACCTTATGATTTTTAAAAGGGTGGTGCAGAGTTCTGGAAGGAAGTATGCTCATTTTGTATAGATTTAAATTTACTGATAATAGATGGACATGTCCTCTGGTCTCTTATTTACTTTAGAATATGTCAAGAATTTGGATTTGCCCATCAGACTTAGGCGCTGCATTCAAAAATACTTTACAAAAGTTTCCTCAGACATTTCTAGCAGCACCAGCTGTGAACAATAATTACTGGAGCTAATTGCAAGGAAACATTGCAGTGTTGATGCAAATTAACTAATCAAAATGTAGGGAAAAAATTCTAAAAGCTCAGAAGACGGTGAATATTATAATTGTACTAAGCCATTTGGAGATTGTATTTTATAATAACAATTCAGTACTTTTAACAGTAGGTGTCAAAGCACTAGTACTCTAATTAAAGTTGCTTAGTAATACTCAAGAAGCCCTGCTTAAGGGTTCAATTGGAACTAGTAAAGTGCTTCTCAAAGCAGTTGGCCTAGTTTGATCCAAACTAATGTCAGAATGAATGTAGAGAAAACAGGACAAATTTAACATTGTTTTTTATGAACACAAACCATACACAATTAAACCCAAATTAAAAGGGTAAGTCTGTGTCCCAGCTGCATAGGCTAAGAAAGCATTTGATGGACTACCACATAAAAGGCTGGTTAGCAAGACTGCAGCTGATGAAATAGTATGGCCACTGTGGGTCTGGATAAAACAATTTACAATAGAAAACAGCAAGCCCTGGTAAGTGCTTGTTTTTCAGACTGGATGATGGTTGACAGTGGTGTTCTTCAAAGGTCAGTGCTAGGATCACGTAAGTGGCTTGGGTATTGAAATATGCAGTAAAATTTCAAAATTTGCTGAAGGAAATGTGGAGGTATGGTAAACTGTGAGGATGATACCAATCAACTCCAATAGGTCATAGATAGGCTAGCAGAATGGGTATTGGAATTTAATGCAGAGTATTGTGAGGTGATGTATTTTGGCAGAAGGAATAGGGAGAGGAAATGTATACTTAATGGCATAGTTCCAAAATGTACAGGGACAGAGGGAGCTGGGAGCTCCTACGCATAGATATTTGAAGGATGCAGGGCATATTGAGAGATTTGCCAACAAAGCTTATGGGATATTGGGCTTTGTAAATAGAGGTATTGAGAAGAAAAGCAGGGAATTTAAGCAGAGTCTTTTATTAAGCTCTGATTAGACCACAACTAGAGTATTGCATCTAGTTCTGTTCCACTAGGAAGGATGGGAGGGTCCTTGAGAGGGTGCAGGGGAAATTTACCAGGGGTTTCAGGGATGAGAGATTTTAATGACAAGGATAAGGAGAAGCTGGGGCTGTTCTTGAAGCACAGGATGCTGAGGGGAGAATTGATAGTGTGTAGAAGATTAAAACTGATTAACCTTTCACCCCCTTGTTATCAGGGGTAGGCAGGAATGTGGGGTTGAGGTTACATTCAGATCAGTCATGATCTTGTTGAGTGGTGGAGCAAGCTCGAGGGGCCTACTCCTGCTCCTAATTCGTATGTAAGACAGGTTTGAATAAGGTAGACAAAGGTTTGTTTTCATTAGCTGATAATACAATGATTGGGAGGCACAGATTTAAAGTTTTGAGCAAAAGCTACAGAGGGGGTTTGAGGAAGCACTTTTTTAAAACCATGCATAGTGATGGCCAGGAACTTGCTGCCTATGAGTGAGTTGGAAATGGAGATGATCCATGATTTTAAGAGAAAATTGGATGGGCACTTGAGGGAAATAAACTTGTTGGGTTGCATGGATAGAATAGGGGAATACAACTGACTGGTTTGCTATACAGGGAGCTGACATACACACAATGGGCTGAATGCAACCTTCTCTACTGCCATTACTCCATGATTTTATGATCTATTAAGAACTGACAGCTCAGATGTGTTATCTTTCAGCCTTCATTACTGATCAAAGGCACACACTTGAAGCAGCACCATCTGTGTCATGTTGCAGATACTGACTGATCTGCTGTATGTTTACAGCATTTTCTATTTTCAAAGTTAACCTTGTTATAGTTATAATGAATGCTCTGCCTTATTTTGTGCTGGGACATTGGATGGAGAAGTGATTTAAGGGCAAGACACAAAGTTATTTTCTAATCAGTTCTTGTATTTCTGCTCTAACAGGAAGAAGAATGGGAAATTCCTTGTGAACATCCGATTAAACAAAGCCAATTTGGCTTGCACCAGCAATGCAAGCATCAAGACCTATTTTGTCAGGGCTAGCTGGGTTAACACACTACTTTCACTTTTGGAGCTTGGAGTGTCAATTTCACCCAGAGGGTGGAATGAAAAGTTCCTTTTGGTGCTGGCCGGAAGGTGTAGTAAGTCTCCATTGAGTACCTAATTGCAATGGATCCACAGTGCACAATTGGAATGGCTGGAGGAAATTGAATATGGTATCCCCAAACATGTATTTAAGGAACAATATAAAGTCTATGTGAAGGTAGCTTTATTCTGTATTAACATATGCTAAATATGACCTAAGGTTGGCAAATTGGAGTCGTGGAATGCTGAATTGTTTGTTATACCCTGCCCAAGTTAAAAAGAAGAGTTGGAACTGATAGAGCGATTTGAAATCTAGAGATCCCAAGTTCCATTACCAATTTCTCAAGTTTCAATTTTAATTCTATAAAAGTGTAGAAATTCAAACACCAGTAATCTTTGCTGCTGTTGCTGAAGGGAGAGAGACATCTAGAGCTCCAAATATGCATACACTCATTCGCAACATCAAAATTGCCATAATGTCAAATATTGTAATAATCCATCAATCCACCGTCTGAATTTCCTTTCACTTCTAAATTAAAATAAGTGTGTCTGGTGAGATTTTTGTATGAATCTGCCTTAAGTCTATACACAGCAATGGTTCAACTCATTAAAAAGGAATGGAGACGTAATGAGTGGTTAATCTTGCAACTAATGAATTCTTGTATACTAAAATCAACTCCCTGGAGGTTGTCTCATTTAAAAGCACTTCATGAACGCAAGGTATTATGGATGCTAGATCGAATATTTGGGAGCTTTTAATACTGCTCAGAGCATGGCTATGCAATTCAGGCAGTGTTATTGCTGAAGATGCGCTAAATCTGTAGAGACGCTAGTTTCAATCTGGTTGGAAATGACAGTGTAAATTAGGGTATTAGGAGGAGTTGTGAAAATGCCAGGCAGAAATAGCTTCATTATCACATAATGTTTGCATTGGAACGAATCTACAAACAAGTCAGTGAAAAAAGGACTGAGAAAAAGCTCCTAATTTCTTTCTTTCTCTGTGAACAATTTGGATGAAGCCTTGCGAGAAATTGCTCCTACTATTTAATGTTAATTATGTAAAAGCAGCATCTTGAGGTGTCCTCTTCATGTAATCTCTCTCAATAACATACTAAAGCAACACATTTCCATATACCCAATGCTAGCTGAAGAAGTTCCAGCTCATCAACATCCCATGGGGACATCTGCAGACAGCAGATGGACAAAGCAGATGTGTTCCATTATCACCTTCCGAACACTGGATTCTGTGGGAAAAATACTTCAATTTATTTTGTCATAAGCAGTGTCAGCACTTCTCTTAGACAAAGAAAACTTTGATAACTTTATTATATTTTTATAGTGAAAGCTTTGACATGATTGCTAATGATCCATTTTATCATTTTAAGGGGCACACTTACTTTTTATTCGTTCATGGGATGTGGGCATCATTGGGTAGGCCAGCATTTATTATCCATCCCTAGTTGCCCCCTAATTCAGAGGGCATTTAAGAGTCAACCACATTGCTGTGGTTCTGGAGTCACGTGTAGGCCAAACCAGGTGAGGACCGCAGGTTTCCTTCCCTATAGGGAAGGCCAGGACAGTAAATCAATCTTCAAATATATTCATTTGAATTAAATTGTTATTTTCAGGGTGATTTGGAGAGGATTGTTTCATTTCTCAAAAATCAATCATTAGCAAAGATTTCTCCGCTGTTGCTGATGTGTGGTAGGCCATCATCTGTCAATGGGTACAGCAAAGGAACAATCTTTTAATTCATGTTTATTATGCCTACCAAGGTGAGAAATATCAGCGCTGCGAAATTGAAAATATTCTCATTTCAGTCACCCAAAATATCCAAGACCACTTCCACAACATTGTCTGTCTTAACCCTTTCCTCACATCCACCACCTGTAAAGCTTGCATCTTCTCTAGCATCAACATTGTACAAGAGAGTATTGGTTGGGGTGACCACCTCATGGTCTTTGTGGAGATGGAGTTCCATCTTCACACTGAGGGCATCCTCCATCATGTTGCATGGCACAACCAACATGCTAAATGGGATAAATTGAGATTAGCTGCTCGAAACTAGGCATCCAGGAGGCACTGTAGGTCAGCATCAGCAGCAGAATTATATTCCACCACAATCTGTAACCACATGGTGCCCCATATCCCTCACTCTACCAATGCCATCAAGTCATGGGACCAAACAAATTCAGTGAATAGTGTAAAAGAGTATGCCAGGAGGAACACCACGTATCTAAAAAGAGGTCCCAACATGGTGAAGCTACAACTTGGACAATATGCATGCTGACCATCTTATTGACAGAGATAAGCAACCATTACCAACAGGTCTGATCGAAGCTCCACAATCCTATCATACCTAGTTTTGAATAGAGGTTGACAATTAACAAATCAACGAAAGGAGGATGTTCCATGAGTTTCCCCTTCCTCAGTGATGCTGGAACACAGCATTTGAGTCTAAAGTACAAGGT
This sequence comes from Carcharodon carcharias, assembly GCF_017639515.1. Classification (NCBI taxonomy): domain Eukaryota; kingdom Metazoa; phylum Chordata; class Chondrichthyes; order Lamniformes; family Lamnidae; genus Carcharodon; species Carcharodon carcharias. The sequence goes on along the minus strand of NC_054472.1, from coordinate 29,358,079 downwards.
TGAAGAGTTTGCAACCATCTTCAGCCAGAAGTGCTGAGTGGATGGTCCATCTCAGCCTCCTCCTGAGATTTCCACCACTTCCAGAAGCCAGTCTTCAGTCAATTTGATTCATTCACGTGAAATGAAGAAATGGCTGAGTGTATTAGATGCAGAAAAGGCGATGGACCCTGACAAGATACTAACTGTAATGCTGAAGAATTGTGATTAGAATCAGCTCTGCCTCTCAACAAGCTGTTCCTGTATACCTCCAACACTGACATCTACCTGACCAAGATGAAAATTGTCCAGGTATTTCCTGCCCACAAAAAGCAGGACAAATCCAATCGGACCACTTACTGCCCCATCAGTCTAGTCTCAGTCATCGACAAAGCGATGGGTGACGTTGTTGACTTTACTATCAAGTGACACTTACTCAGCAATAACCCACTCACCGATGGTCAGTTTGCTCCAGACCTTGGCTCCAGACCCTATTATGCCCTTGATCCAGCCACGGTTTAAAAAAGCTGGATTCAAGAGGTGAGGTGAAAGTGACTGCCCTTGACATCAGAGCAACATTTGACAGAATGTGGAATTAAGGAGCCCTAGCAAAATTGAAGTCAATAGGAATCATGGGGGAAAAGTCTCCACTGGTTGGAGTCAAACCTAGCACAAAAGAAGATGGCTGTGGGTGTTGGAGGTCATTCATCTGTGCTCCAGAACTGCAGGAGTTGCTCAGAGTACTGTCTTAGGTCCAAGCATCTTCCGCTGCTTAACCAACGACCTTCTCTTCATCAGAAGGTCAGAAGTGAGATGTTTGCTGATGATTGCATAATGTCCAGTTCCATTTGCAAACACTCAGATAGTGAAGCAGACCATGCCAGATCCAAAAAAATCTAGACAACATCCAGGCTTGGGCTGATAAGTGGCAAATAACATTCATGCCACACCAGTGTCAGGCAATAATCATCTCCAATAAGAGAGAACCTAACGACCTCCCCATTGGAATTACTATCACTGAATAGCCCAGCATGAACATCCTGGGGGGGGTCACATTAACCAGAAACTTAAGTGGACCAGCTGCAGAAATGCTGTGGCTACGAAAGGTCAGAAGATGGGTAATCTATGGTGAGTGACTCAATTCCTGACTCCTTTTTCACCATCTGCAATCCACAAGTTAGGAATGTAATGGAATACTCTGCACTTAGCTGGATGAGTGCAGCTGAAACAACACACAAGGATCTTGACACTATCCAGGCCAAAACAGTCCAGTTGACTGGCACCCCTTCCACCACCTTAAACATTAACATCCTCCATTACCAACTTGCCATGGCTGCAAGTTACACTGCAGCAACTCTCCAAGACTTCTACAATAGCACCTTCCAAACCGGTGACCGCCACCCCCCTCCCCACCCCCAACCATCCCCCCCCGCCAACCCCACCACCACCCCCCCCGGGCCCCCACCTCTACCAGGACAATGTCAACAGCACATGGAAGTAACACCATTTCCATGTTGCACAATTTCCTGACTTGGAACTACATTGTCATGCTTTCACTGTCGCAAGGTCAAAATCCCGAAATTCCATCACTAACAACACTGTGGCTGTACTTTTGCCACATGGGTTACAATGGTTCAAGAAGGTGGCTCAGCATCTTCTCAAGTGCAATTAGGGATGAACAATAAATGCCAACCTTGCCAGTAACATCATATCCCATGAATGAATAAAAAGCAAACAACCTCCAGGCTCAATTTCGCCAATGCTCTCCTTGTTGGCTACCAGTTTCTCATCATTTATAAATCCCAACTTATCCAGAAACCTGCAGTCTATCGCAAAGTCCTGATCCTCCATCAGTCCTATCAACTCATTGTATTCCAGCTTTCAATGCAAAAAATTTAGTATCCTTGCTTTGGCTTACAAATTGCTCTTGCCTACTTCTGTTATCTCCTTTCAGTTGTGCATGCCAATGAATGTCCTCTGATTATCTGGCTTTGCCCTTCTTTGCATTCCATCTCTCCTATTGTTTGTCCACAACTGGCAAAGGCTTCACCAGACTAGACATTACATGTGCTTCCAGAGTGTATCAACTCCTGGTGCTATGTTCTCTCACTCCTTCCCATTTTAAATTGCACCCTCAAAATGTATTTCTTTGGGAGCTGAACAAAGGCAAGGTCATAGTTCTTCCTCAACCACTGTTCAGCATCATTCTAACTCTTGGAAACACCCTGGGGATATTTACAACATTAAATCCCCAATATAAATAACAATTGTTCTGTTTATTATGGTATGGCACAATTGCATGCTTTCCCACTAGCACAAGACATTCTGGGATTGGAGGGGGGGAAAGAAGGGTAGAATCCCCCTTCACAAGCACATCTGAAATCACCACTTCCTTAGGATTTCCTGGCCACTGATGGCCACTCCATCCTTGACTGCTGAATGCAGTGATGGCTGGGGCAATGTCCATGTCCACTGGATGATTTGCCTCCTTTCTACCCCAGTTACCATCCCATCCCAGGCCTACCATTTGGAAAGTGGTGTTATCCCTTGGGAGGAACCCCCATGGAAGCCCACCCTCACCCCCTTTTAACTCAGCCCCAAACATTTGCCAGTTGAAGGTTTTTATCTTGACTGATGCCTTTGTGGCATATTTGCTGCTAGCTTTGGGGCACTGCAACCCCTTTAAGATCATTCAGTGATTTTCCTGGTGCTGCAACAGCATCCATGCATCCAGTTTTCCACTCTTAAACAGAGAGGCTCCAACTTAGTGAGGGAAATGCTGGCAAGTGCCTATTGTGTACACAGGATGAACCCAGACCCAGGAAAATCCAGCCGGGTTTGGGGGCAGATCTGGGAGGTCAGGTATATGTCCCATGCCATTGAAATTCAACCCACTGAAAAAAACCCAGTGCCTCTGTGCATTAAATGTTGCAAAATCGTAAGCACATTTATGGTAGTGGTACATACAGTGCACAAGAAAAATCTTCCTCCATTCTTTCTAGCCTTCCTCAGGAGAAAAATTTCTACCTTACCAGTGTGACATTGGGCGGAATTTTCCAATCTCGCTGCCGGCGGGTGTGATAGGTGGCGTGTGCGGAAAATATGGCTGGACCCGCTTCACGACGGTGATCTTCCGCTCAGCCCGCAGATGGTGGGCTGCATTCCCCATCATCGGTCGGCAGGGAGCTAACTGTAATACATTACCATATAATTAAAAGGCCATCCCACCAGGCACTTGGAATCCCACCATATTGTCCATCCACATCGGCGGGAAAGCACGCTGACGTGATTTACAACAGCACGCAGGCGATGTGCTCTTGGTGGCCTTCACCAAGGACTGGGACAGCCAGGATGCAATTGCCATTGGATTCGCCCTGATCTCGGGATTCCCACAGGTGCAGGGTGCGGTTGACTGCACTCATGTGGTGCTCAGATCTCCATCGCTACACTCAGTGGATTTCAGCAACAGCGCGGGCTTCCACTCACTGAGCGTGCAGCTGGTGTGCAACCACCCTAAATACATCCTGCAAGTTTGTATACGATTTCCATGGAGTGTGCACGATGCCTACATCCCGAGCCGCATGCAGATCCCTGCACACTTCCAGGGCCCACAGAGGCTGCAAGGATGGCTACTCGGGGACAAGGGCTACCGGCAGAGGCCGTGGCTGATGACACCCATGCGCCAGCCTCAGACTGCAGTAGAGCAAAGGTGTAATGAGGCTCATGCAGCAGCTCGCAACTTGATGGAGCAGACAATCGGGATGCTGAAGACATGGTTCCGGTGCCTGGACCGGTCTGGCGGAGCCCTGCAATACTGTCCGCAGAGGGTGTCACACATTGTCATCATCTGTTTCGCCCTTTACAACCTGGTGCTGCAATGGGGTGAGGAACTGGCTGAGGAGGAGATGGAGGAGCTGCACGTCTCCTCTGATGAGGAGGACGCTGACAGGGATGAGGGTGAGGGGGTGCTCGCTGGTGACAACAATGGGGATGAGGCTCTCGCACTGGCTAGACAAGGCAGGTGCACTCGGGAGACCCTCATAGCTGCCAGGTTTGTGGAGGATGATGATGACATGCAGTGAGGTGTCCCCATAGATCCTCATATCGCAGTTGTGAACTTTTGACGATGAGAATGCTCCTGTCATGGAGACACAGTGGAGGCCCTAATAGTCGCTCGATCGTAGGAGGATGATGACAACATGCAGAGAGTACACTCAATAGATCTTCACATAGCCTCTGAGAATGTCTGACTTCTGTCTGGCTGAGGGCAGCTCACTTGTGCTCCATGACCAGGGCCATCTCAGAGATGCAACCAGTTTCATTTCGATGCATCTGATGCTGTGTCCACCTTCAGTGCCTCAGCCCTTCAGGAGCTAATGCACAGCATCACTGGTCGCAGATGCAGGTGTGATGGGGGCCAGCCCCAGCTTAAAGGTGCTGAGAGCACACAGGGAGTATGAGAGAACTCTGTGGTGCCTGCCTTCTACATTCTGGCAGCAATGACCAGCACCACCGAGGTGCAGGTATCAGTAATGTTTCCAGGGAGTGTGTGGCTGGACTATCACTGTAGTCTGAAGGCTGCATAGAGCACAGGGAAGAGGACCTGGACTAAGACACCTGCCTTTTATCTTGTGTAGAAAGGTTTCACATCTGAGTGACAAGAACACTACTCATCAGAAAAAGGAGCCACAGGCAGGGTGACATTCTTAGCAGTTTATTGACAATAGTGAGCAGTGTGTACAAGTGATTAACACCTTTACCCAGGCTGTGTACCTACTTTTACCTAACTTTCCTAACCCTGCTGCTATGTCTTGGAGCTCCCCAGACATCCACAGCGGAGGTGGAAGCAGCCTGCTGACTACTGTTCCCTGTCTGTGATAACTTTGGCGGGTGACCTGGAGGCCCCTGGCCTGCTTTCAGGGTCCTGCTGTGTGGCAGTGGCACCCTGCTCGACCTGTGAAGCAGGATCTGTGGTGGTCACAGGAAGAAGGGAGTCAAGTGGGCCGGTCACTCCCAGAGTCACCTGGGTGGATGGCCCCGGAGCATGCACCTGCTGATCCTCCTCCCTATGGGTGTGCAAGGGCCTTTGGCTGACTCCGTGAGCGGAAGGGGTAGCTGGAGTGAGACCGAGCTGCTCAGCACTGCTCTCGCATACACACTGTTGGAGGCCAACTATGGCATCAGCGATGGAGTTAAGCCCACACAGCAGTGCAGGAGTGACGTCCTGGACCAAGGTCTCCATGGTGGCCGCCATCCTACCAATGTTGACCTTGGTGCATTGCAATGCCAGCGCTATCAACTCAGCCTGAAGACAGACAGACTCCTCCATCGTACCTTGCAATCTGAGAAGTGCAGCAGACATCCCTTCCTGATGTTCCTGAGCTTGCCTTGCAGCTCCAGCAACAGTGACATGACCGAGTCCAGAGGCTCGTCATCTGACTCGGACTTAGCAATGTTCTGGCCTACAGCAGTCCTCTGTGTGCCAGGGAACAAGAAGTTCCTGCCTCTGTCTGCTGTGGATCAGAAAGTACGATGTTCTCATCAGTTTGTGATCCCGAGACTACCCTAAAGCTGGGTCCCATCGACTTGTGCATCTCTGAGCTGGTGGAGGGTGTGGGTGAACTCTGACAGGACTTCAGGTTCAGATTCAGGTTCCTCTTCAGATGTTTCTTCGTAGCTTGATTGGAGGCCCTGAGTCATGTACTCTGTCGGTTGTTTGGCAGATTTGCCTGCGAAAGCAAAGGGAGATAATTAGTGCATGGCAGTGGCCTGTGAAACAGGACACATCACGCACAGCATGGCTGCCTAATGGATGTTGCACTGCTGGATCCTCACTTGGTAGAACAGCGCCAACCTCACCATCAGCACAGGACCGGTCCCAGTCATCGCTGGCCAGCTGGATGGCTCTGTTTTCGAATTCTGTCAGAAATTTGATGTCCGGCATCCCTCCACCTGTCTGCAACCTTTCTCTCCTGTTGTGAGCCAGTTTGTCCTGCATGGATAGAGATGGGCAGAGTGAAACAGGACTCCTGCCAGGCCAGATGATAAGTATGCTTGGCCTGTGTGGGTGCTGAGTGGCCCCATGGAAGGGATGAGGAGAATGACATTGTGTGTGAGAGTGAATAGTGATGTCCCTTGCCCTGGCAGTGAGTGAGGGCCCTGTGGATGTGTGATGGTTTTGTGAATGCTAGAGTTGGGAGCGATGAAAAGAGTGACTTACCCTGGTGGAACAGAAGAGATCATTCATCCTTTTGCGGCACTGGGTGGCTGTCCTCCTCTGCAAGGTGCTTGCATTGACCACCGCCTCCCAAACTGGGTTGGTGACATTGCTACCCAACCTGCGGCCAGAGCAGGGGTAGGCCACATCCCGGCGGGCCTCCATGGCATCCAGCAGTTGCTCGAGGGACTCGTCATTGAAGCGGGAGGCTGCAGTCTTTTTGCCTTTGCTGACCATGTCTCCCAGACAGCAGTGGTGAGCTGGTGGCGATGAGCGATTTGCTGGTGGCTACCTTTTAAAGGTGGTGACCGGCGTGATGCAACACCGTAAATGAGAGCCTGCCCACATTGGAAACGACGTGTTTCTTGGCAGTGAATATATAATAAGGCGGGCTCAGAAAGATACGGTGTGAAATTGCATCGGTGGGTAGGACTCCATTTTACCTGCCCACTACCACACAGTGCAATTCTGGGAAAATTCTGCCCATTGTCTCTAATTTTGCCACAACTGACCATCTTTCTCAAGGTCTCTGCATGAGTTTGTCAACCAAAAGTTGTAAATAGTTTGTATTGTGGGACTTGGCATATAAAATCAGATTTTTGATTGCCTTAACTAATTTCACTTCAAGCCTTCCAGCTGACAGAGAATGGAAACATTCATCTCATCCCTCTGTGCTGGATTTAAAGGCAGGTTCCAGACATGTTGGGACAGCCTGCTGGCCCAGTGTGTCACCCAGGTCCTGTTGGCACATTCCCAAATCTAAATTTGACCTAGCCACCTTCGATAGATTTTAATTTAATCAGATTGTGACTAAGTTACAACGTAGAGGATAGAGAAATTTCAGACACATTGGACTGATTCAGCATAGATTGATTCATTATGGGCTGCAGATTTTCCAACGCACAGAGTAGAAGTGCATCACAGGAACTAGTCCTATTGTACTTACAGAGAGGATGATTGATTCATTATTATTGCAATTCAGTGACAAAGTCATGAGTTAGTCATGGATGCTTTTAATTGCAACTCCTGAAGATAACTTCTTCCAAAGCGTCCAATCTACATGAATGACAAACGAATTGAAATATATTAAATTCATTATTAAACAATATTCCTATCTGTGTGGAAACAGAAATATACTAAAGGAAATAAAGTTTTGGTGTTATGAGGCACCACGTGACACCATAAATGAAAATATTACAATTCTTCAAACTTATATGATATAGTGCATACATATTGGAAAGTCATTAATTGTGGGGCATATTTATCATGCAGTACATGGTCACAAAAGTTTTGCAGTAGTTTTGTTGGTCAAATCACAATGGCTTATTTCCTGTCATCCTTGCTCCCCAAATATGCACCATGAGTCCTGATGTGCTGTTCTTTAAAAGTTTTTTTTTTGTTGTGCTTTTATTGATGTCTCCTGTAACATGCTGAAGCGAGCTATTTTCATAGCCCTTATGTGTCCATAGATACTTGACAGCATTGGGGCATGAGGTTGATAATGATCTCAGCCACTCACAATTACTACAGCACATTAGTAAATTGCCTTATACTCATTTAAGAAGCTGCATCACATAAGTGCAAAGCCACTTTAGTTGCATGAAGACCACTAAATAAAAGACGCTCATCTTTTGCAAATTGAATTGAAGCTTGGGGCTTCAAATCTGATTCCACTAAAATGTTCAGTATCCTGTAAATGATGCCCACTTTTCACATAAACTGAGTGTCAATATCGTTGCACAACTCATTCGAACAGATGCAGCAGTCATTGACTGATTGCAGCCACTCTAAAATGGTTGAACCACGGTTTTCTTACAAAGGTACATTTTAAATAAACATTTAAAGGCCATGCACAGGACAGGTGCTCATAATAATTTGTCAAAGCACAATCATCACCATTAGCAGTTGAAAAATCTACAATTAGCCTTGTAATTTGTTGATGTTAACCTTGTGATTTATTAATATTAATCTGGTTGCTGTTAATTAAAGGCAAGCATTAATATGCCCTTTACTTTCATCTTATGTTTTGTCTTTTGCTTCTCTGATTACCATCTCATGAGTCTTGTTTCACAAAGATTATTATATTCTCCCTTCATTTTTAAAATCACACCTGCTTCATCATCCTACGGTTTTCTTTATCAAGCACTGGTGATATGAAGCTAAGTCCACATGAGAATTTGAACTGAGGAATTTAAACCTATTAGGTCCCTTGGTTCAACGGAAATCAAAGTGCAAGCCATCCTTCATTTCCCCAGTGGTATCAATAGTGTGCATCTGTGGAAGCTTTGTTGCCAGGAGAAAATCTACGTGCCTGTCTCTATTCGCATTGCATCTAGTATTAAGTACAGCACATATGGAAGTCCAGGAGAGCAATTATTCTCTTACAAAGCACAGAGCAATTACCTAAAGAGCTTGGGATTTATTTTGTCAGCTGTGTTTTAACACTTTGAAGACTGGAGAATTTGTCCTCAGTTTCCAAGAAGCGTGTCTTTTTTTCACCTGCAAAAATCATAACTTACAGAGTAAAAGATTCACCACCACGGCAACATATTTCTGAACCTCACAGAATGCAGAGAAAATAGAAGAGCAAAAGTACTATGCAGTACATTTTTGTCTAAGTTGCAGATCAAAGAGAATTGAAAATTGTAAGCTCGGCAGCTAAGAAGCAAAATATTTACAGACATCAAAGGACTTAGACAAAGAACAGAATGGATCACCTGACAAAAATTAGGCAGTGCCTTTTAGTCTTCTGATCTGATCTGCAGCTGAACCCATGAGGTTGGAATTGTATTGTTATTTCCTTCAACTGAATGAATTAATGGCTGTGCTAGTACCGATATCTCATTTTGTTCCAGAATGTGCTAGATAATTATATGTCTGAGCTTTGATAATTCAGCTAAATAATTAACCCCAGACACTGCTTCAAGCCAATCACTAATTTCTCTTACTTGGACCTTGGATGAGTTGCCTTGTAGGGTCATTTGCACTTTGCAAAACTGGTGAAATTGACTGAAAACATGACAGTAGATTAAATTGCTTGCCTGGTTATTTGATTGAGACAGAGATAAAGAGGCATTGATAAAATAGATAATCTAAATAAATAGTAGAAAACAAAAAAATAAAATAAACACATAGAGAAGGAAGAAAGTGTAAAGAAGATAGACAAATTATTTCAGAACTATTTTACATTTAAGTTGAAGATATATAATAATGCTATTAATATTACATTGATAGAGCTATTTATAACTTCTTAGTTCTATTATGACTATAAAATTGGATGATTCACTATGCATAAACTGAAATATTTTAAAATTATACAATCAAATGGCACTAAATGCTGAAAAACCCTTGCCCCATGTTGTAAAAACTCCAGTGATGAGAAGATAGGAAGGGTTCCTGGGTATCATGAAGGTACAATTCCTATGAACCTAATCCCACCACTGTATTATAAATTACCCCTTTTATAATTGTTTTCCTTGCATTCCCTGAACCTACTAATTCATAATGAGTGCACAGTGTTATGAAGATGTGTTATATAGAATACATTGCTTTATAATATCCTCAGCTGGACATATATATGCACTGAACTTTTTGAAAACAACACTTTTGCTAAGCAGAGGACAATGGCCTACAGCAGCTACTATGTTGCATTTGTGAAGGACACAAGCTGTTTTATTGGAGATACAGGCTGGTATCTTCCATCCTGGAGTTTAATTTTGGTGTCAGGAGCAAAAGTAATAGTGTTTTCCATTAGGGAGTCTATGGAGCTCTCAGCGACAGCGGCTAAGATAAGCCCAGGTTGAAACCAGAAAGAGGTCATGTGACCCAATTTTTGGATGTAAAATATACTGAATTTGAACTAACAGTCAGAGACTGCCACAGGGACAGCAGCATTACCCTATCTCTCTTTCTCTCTGAAATACCTCTCATCAAAGTTGAACTTTTGTGATTTGAAAACCCACCAGAAAACCTCATTGCTGTAAACCAAGAGTTCTTAAAGGAGGATTCCAAATCAACACCAGTGTCGCAAAGAGAAAAGATAATTAATCAGCCAAGATTGTAGACTGACTGCTCCAGCAGGAAATCCAAAGATCAACAGCTATGGTGGAGAGTGACCATTCAGATGTAAACAAGCATCTGGGAAATCCATGATTTTTTTTTTCTGATTTTACTTGTTACTTGGCCAAGTTTTACGATCTGATACTCTGCAGAGTGTTATCCTTTTTTCCATGCTTGGGGGGAATTGTATGTGTGTGTGTGTGTGTGTGTGTGTGTGTGTGTGTGTGTGTGTGTGTGTGTGTGTTCTCTTTGCATTAGTGGGTGGTTCGATGTATTTGTATATTTTAAACCTTTTGTTAATTATTTCTGCATCTTTGCCTGAATGAGTTTTAGCAAGAAAATCAAATCATTATTTGATAACTTAAGGAACCTGGCTGGCTTCTTTCTTGAACCGAGCCACAGACAGTTAAGTATATATAGTGAATTGGCACCATCAAACTCTTTTATAACCAATCCAGGAGTGGGACAAGAAGGGGAGTCAGTTCATTCCTGCTAACTTGTTCATAACAACAGGATTCAAATTACGCGGGTGAGGTGGGTGAATTTGTGCTCAAAAACCCCAAAATGTCTGGAGTGACATATGTGAGAAAAGTTGCCCCCTTATGTGGTAGTGACAGCTTCTGTGAGGAACTGTTCCACTAATCACATGTTGTTTTTCTCCGATGCCTGCTTCTGATCGGATCACTAGGTAGTGGGAATGTGCGTGTGGCGCATCTGCCTGAGCACCAGAGCAGAGGCAGTGAGAGAGTCTGCATGGTAGTGAGGGGTGAGAGCCTGTGAGCGAAAGGCTGCGAGGGAAAAGCTGTAGCAGGGAGGGGCTGTGGGTGAAGAGGCTTTGTGGTGTGGGGGTGGGGGGGCGAAGCTGTGAAGGGAAGAGGCTGTGAAGGAGAAAGTCTGTGAGGGAGACAGAACAGTTTTAAACCTGTCAGCAAAGAAATATTCAACCAATTGGGAGCCTGGAAAACTTGAAGTCATTGAAGTAATGAATTCCTTGTAAATGAAGGTGCAGTCTCTAGTTTAAGGCTGCATAAGTTCAGGAGCTAGTGTATGGGATAAACATGTAGTGGATGCTATTGTAATAAATACTGTGTTAATTGGATAACTTAACACTGAACACAGTTTTATTTCATGAAGAAGATTTGCATTTATGCACTATCACATCTCAAAGCAGTTCACATGCTGTGAATTACTTGAAGTGCAGTGATTGTGTCAGAGGCAAACATACATCCATTTTGCATATACTAAGATCCCAAATAATAATGAACAACTTGGAATTTATGGTGATTTTTATCACCATAGGACATCCCGGAGTGGTTTACAATCAATTAAATCCTTGGGGAACATAATCACTTTTGTGATGAACAAAATGCAATGGGACAAATGATCAATTAATTTAAGAGGGTCTAGGACAAGGGAGCATAATCAAAAAATTAGAACCATTCTTTCAGGAGTTCAATTAAGAGACACTTCTACACACAAAGCGTGGTAGAATTTTGGAACTCTCTTCTGCAAACAGCAATTGATGCTCAATCAATATCAATGCTAAATTAATGGTTAAATTTAAATCTGAGGTTGAGATCTGAGACGCAGTAAAAGGGTAGTAACCGCCTAGTTAAAATCTTCCTGCTTTGTGCATATGCAATGAAAATATATTAGCTGCGACCTCATTAGTTTGTAGAAGGCATGCAGCATTATGGACTACGAAAAGATCTCTTCTGTTAAATTGTGTTTGGGAAGGTAATGAAAACCCCCTTCAGAAATATGCTGGAGAATCATTATAATATTTAGACCATGTTAGAGTCATGTCATTAAGCATGGAAACCTTTTTGTGGAAAATTATTAATACAATTTGCCCTGTAATTTGGATGTTCCTGGATTGGAGGTGATGCTTTAAAATACATGAGTTTTGAAGGGTTCATCAAGTATAATCCCGGATTGCTTTTTATCACTTTTCCCTGGATGTTTTTTAATCTTCCTCTCTTTTGGGTAACTGTGAGAAAATGCACTTTCTACTGGAGTTTGAAGTTGTTCAGTTTTGCCACCTTCATACCTCTTGGGCGAATGAGTTTCCCAATTTTATTCATGCTTTCTTTGTATCACATGGATGATGAAGTAGGTAATGGAATGCCTAGATGCTAAGGAGCCATGTTACACTATAGGAGAATCCATTGCTAGCCTGGCTACTGTATTTTATCAGTAACTGTTGGATTATCTGGATTTGCCCAAGGAACAGCGTATGCAAAATCTTAGATTCACAAGGGAGCTGGTGACTGAGTTATGCCACATACTTCAAGAAGATCTACAGACAAATTCCAGTTACACTCATGTTGCAGTTAGACAGTCATGTTAGACAATTCATGTTAGACAGCATCGAGAACAACAATCGGCCTACAGTCTGCAGCTGTGTGAAGTAGGGGCTTCCTTTGCAGGAGCACACAATTGTGCATCTTCACCATGGGGAAGAAGAAGGAGCTGGTATATTTTTCTTCAGATAATTGGCTTCTATATAATCAATGCCACACCAAAAGCCCTATATGCTGCTGCACACCTTAGTGGGCTATATGTGTGTTATAAAGATCACTCAATCCATGGCCAAGTCAGCTGTTATTATCCGCACAGAATTGTGTGTGTGTGATGTGCTCATTCCTGGCTGCAGTCATGATGCCTTTATTTGAAGGTGTTCTGTCATGGTAGTCCCCAGGAGACAAATGCAAGGTTTGCTCAGCGGACATCATGCGTATCCATTGCATTCCTAGCTCATGGCCACTTTGTGGTAGCCAAGGGCATTAATAGAATGCAGATGTAATGTAATAACAATAAATACCATCCAGCAGTTCACAAGAACAGATTGCAATATTTCTATTTAGTTTTAGATTGCTCTAGCAAAGAGACAGCACAAGCACAATGGGCAGTATTTAATGGGTCCATTTACAGGCTAGAGAGCCATGGCAACCCCACCAAGACTTTGTCTGGAAGTCCAGAGGGGATTTAATCTCAATCAGGCAGTCTGCTGCCTGTGCTCTGGGTTCCCAGATTCTGTAGGGGAATTTTCTGCCTCCGAGAGTTGCCGGTCATCAGAGACTGGCAGCTCTCCCACATCGGAAGTGCTCCCAGGAGGCCGAGAATGCAGTTAAGTGACGGGGGATTGCCATGGCCAGTAGGGAGGCCCTAGTGAGAAGGGGCAGGGGGATCGGTGTAAAGGACAAGTCTTGCCACCGGAGACTGCCCAAGAAGGAGGGACCCCCTGAACAGACTGCAGACATGTCCATTATGCCACCCGCTACTACTTAAGGCTTTCAGTTGGCCAGGTGACTAGGCCATTCTTGATCCTTCTCACTGTGGGCTTAACTGGAGGGTGTTGCAATGGTGATGGGCTCTCCACCCTGAGCCTTCCTGCCCCATAAAACAGCGCCCTCGCCTACCAGCCTACAGGGCATAAAATTCATCCCCCCCCACCCCCCACACCCCCCCACCCAACAACAAAAGGTGGGAGATTTGTGTCAGGTGGGAAGTAAAAATGTCAAAGAAATTTGAACCTGAATCCAAACCCCCTGAAACCCACCCACTTCTGGTTTCAATGAAGTCGAGATTGGGGCTGAAGGCGATTAATCCACTCCCAGGAGGCAGGATCCTCATTTAACTATTTTCTTGCTGTTCCAGCTTTAACACTGACCATTCGGATTTCCTAGGCCTTGGGAAGAACATCAGCTGAAGGGAAGTGAGGGCTGCTGCATAGAACAGGGAAGTGCGTTTCCAGCACTGCTTGTGAGCCAAGAGCAGAAAACGTGTTTGCCCCACCAGGGACACCAAGGAAACCTGTTAACATCCACAGCACTGGCAACACACCTCTGTCCCACCCCTAAACCCATCCTGGGACCCAATATCCTCCATTAGCCCCTGGTAATGTTTTCCCCATTTCCCTGATCTCTCCAGGTCTCCCACAATCTGTTTCCCTCCACTCCAGAGCTCTGCGGCCTTCCCATGATTTTCCTCAACCTCCACGATCTTTCTGAGCTCCCTTTATACTCTTCCCTGCTCCACTGATCTCCTAGCCCTCCACAACTTTCTCACCTCTTTCCCAGAACTCTCTGCCCTCGCCACCCTTAGTGATCTTCTTCCCTTTTCACCTGAACTCTCCAGTTCTCTGCAATCTTTTCCCCATCTCTCCAGTTCTCTCTGGCCCCTAGTGATTTTGTCCCCTCCTCTCCCGATCTCTCCAGCCTTCTGCAATTTGATCTCCTCCTCTCCTGATCTCCCCGGCTCTGTGATTTTTCACTTCCTGCCCCAATCTCTCTGCCTCCCCTCAATTTTCTTCCACCCCCTCCTCTGATATCTCTGCCCCCCCACCCCCCACAATCTTCTCACATCCTTCTGATCTCTTCGGCCCCTCCATCAATGCCCCCCTGGTCCTCAGTATCTATCTCCATCCTTTGTGTTTCCAATCTGAGGCCTGGTGCTGAACATCTACCCACTTGACAGCCAAACAGCCTCTCAATCTGGTTGGCTAAGGGCAAGAAACAGATTTCAAAAATGATAATCAGGTCCTGCTATTAAACTTGACAGTACCTGAGGGGAAGCCTAATCTTCCAGGTTTCCTGACCACAAAACTACCCACCTACTTCCCGAAAGTATCAAGGCCAATGGGCTGAATGACCTTGTTCAGTACTGAAAACATCTCTGGTTCTACAGTTCATACTTCATATACTGGGATTATCAATCGGATGATATTGAGTTCTGCTATCTTAGCAACCCTGGGCAGGTTATTGAAATTTTCCCAAGATTGCAGTTAGGTAGACAGTAATGTGTTGCTAGAAGTGATATAATTCCTTTCCATTCTGTCTAACTGTCTTATCCTTTCTATGACCCCTTATTAGTAGGAAAGATGGGAAAGAAAACCTTTCCCTCCTTCAAATGTGGCAATAAAATTTTCACATTCTGCAGGGAACTGAGGGCCTTTCTCCTGTCCACTTAAAGCTCCGTTTTCTTTTTCTTCCTGCCTTGAACTGTAGAATTGCCTTTTTAAGTTGCTGCAGGTATATTTTGCTCCCAAATACCACCCCATTTACCCCATTTGCAACACCCAACGTGACGAGCAATCGATAACATCGTGTCTGATGTTTGTCCAATTTATGATAACATGCTGAACCTGGGCATGTGGATGGGCCCTGCCCACTCGTTGGACTCGTACAAATATTGACACCACACCACTTTGCTAGAGTGCTGAGCCAAGGTAAATATTTGCCTCTTTGGCCTGAATTTTACTCTTGGTGGGCGGCCACGATTGGTGGGCACTTGACCGGTCGGGAAATGGGCCGCTGTCCTCAATTTTATGCTGGCTGGCCAATTAAGGCCCGCCCAGCATGAAACATGTCTTCCCAAAGGTCGGGAAGGGGCGGGCAGAGGCGGGGGTGGGTCCTGTCAGCCGCCGAGTCCAATGGCGACCCAGAGGTTGGTTTAAGAATGGCACAGGCAGCTCCTTGAAAGCTGCCAGCACTCTGAACACCGAAGATGTGGCCTCAAGTGCGGCTGGAGACACGAGGTGTCTCAGGTTGGGTGGGCACTTGGCCCCCTGGTTTTCGGATGAGTGCCTCATGGTCCTCCCGGGGGAGGTGACCGCCAGGAGGGACACCCTTGTCCCCAGGGATAGAAGGAGGAGGCTACTGCACCTAACAAAAAGCACTTGGGAGGAAGTGAAAGTGCAGGTCAGCAGCCACGGCATTGTGCAGCGCACATGGATGCAATGCCGCAAAAGGTTTAATGACCTGCTGCGCTCTAAAAGGGTGAGTACCATGATGGGATGGATCAGTGAGGTGAAGTATTAAGGTCTGGCCATTCCCCTGTGGAGTTCAGGGGTGTTACAGCCTGAGTGCCGACTGTCAATGACACCGGAGCTGGCTAAAGGGGTGAGCCCTGGCTGCTTGGACTGAGTGCCTTGCAGTCGAGGGCCATGACTTGGATGCGCCCTGAAAGGTGTTCCTGGTGTTCCTCAGGTGGGCTTGGCCAGACTGCAATGGCGCTGCAGATAGAGAGTGGACTAATCCACGCTCCTCTGTCCTTTCATAACAACATTGAATGGTTGCGGACAGGCAGAGGGCCCCCCAAGCTTCCTAACCCTATCCAGGTTCATGTAGGATGTCTTGGAGCTGGAGACGCACCACGCACCTCAGTCAACCGGCCGCAGAGAGGCTGGGGTGTCAGAAGAAGTTAAGATTGCAGTGCACAGAGCTGAGAGTTTCGGGTGGTGCAAATATTCTTGTGTAGTCTCATCATTGACGGGAGCCTCAAAACTGCATTTGCCATTGATCATTGAAAGATGATGGCACCATGATGCAGATCTCCATGGTATCACCAGGGTGCCGGGCCTGCACAATAACAGTGCGATGATTTAAACCATTGACATCATGTTCTCCCTTAGATTCACCAGCAAACACTCAATTGTAGAACCCCGAAGAGGCACCCCTGATGCCAGAGGACCGCCAGGCTTCATACACATCACACCCGCTCTCTGAACCGGGCACCAACGCATATACCAGCATATCTCAGTGGGTGTTAGACACTCGGCTAGAATGTCGGAGCACAGCAGTGAGGGCACTTCACACTTGCTTGAGGAGCAGGTGGAGGCAGAGAGTGCCCAGGACACCAGCAGTCGCAGGACATCTGGAGACCAGGACGATGCTGATTCAAAAGAAGATGATGAGCCCCTGGAGTCGTCCACTAGCTGGGAGATGGTGGATGTCCAGCGGATTCAGGGATCTGTGTGAGAGGATCTGGTGGAGTTTCATGAGGATATGCATGCCCTGGGCTCCGTTGTGGAGGAGTGCACGTGGAGCAAAAGCACTGCATTGACCCTCATGGCTGAGCGCACTGTCTCTTTCATTGAGAGAGTGGCAACTCTCATGAAGAGGCAGCTCCAGGGACAGAATGAGGGGTTCCTAGGGTTGCGCTCAGAACTGCAAGCCTTCACACAGGCACTGACCCCAGGCAGTCAGTGTCAGTGTGGGAGATGGATGAGGCACCCAGTATTCCAGCTAGGTGCCCATCCATCAGTGGCAAGCAGGGAGGTCCAGAGCGACTGCACATTGGCACATAAGCTGCTTGTCATCTCAGGGCATTCTGGATGACGTCAGCAGCTCCTCTGCCCCACATCCAGTGACTGTGGCATCTGATGAGGCTGCGATAGCTGGGGAGATGTCAGCTGGCTGCTCCCTCCCAGGCAGGGCTAGCGCAGGCTCTACTGGCCAGAGGACGACCGCCAAGGTCATCAAGGCCAACAAGACAGCAGAGTCAGCAGGCTGTCTCCAATGCCGCTGCCAGTGAGGGGGGAGAACCTAGGTGTAGCATTCACAAACGTATGTTTAAGGCACAATGAGTACAAGAGGGACTGGTCACAGGGACCTTCTGTTGTGTAATGTTTTGTTTATGTTCACTGGCCTGGAAATGAAGACCAGAGAAGGTTATGTAATTTTTTTTGGATTATCCAAATGAGATAAATTTTGTTTTTGTCGTAATGGCCTGAGTATGCTTCACCTTTGTATTTTTTTGGAGCAGGGTATGCCAGTGTGTAATGCTGGATGTGAATGTCTCTAAACTTTATTGCACAGGCACTGAGTGGACTTCAGGTTCAAACGAAAGGCTCATTTCAGACGTCCAGGATGGAGGCGGCAGCCCTGGCATGTGGTGGAAGCAGGTCTTTGGCAGTCTAGCTGAAGAACCGCAGGATCAAGGTATCCTTGGTGTCCCTACCTCCCTGAATGATACAGAGGTCTGCCTCCATGTGCTTAGTGTTCTCCTCAAAGTGTTCCTCTTCTGACTCACTACTGGGTTCATCCCATGTGGCCTGTGAAGCTGCCTCAAGATTCTCTTCTTGCAGTGGGCCCCCCCTAGCCAGTGCCAGATTGTGGGGAGTGCAGCATCCACTATCAGTGACACCACTCTGGAGGGTATTGTAGTGCTCCCCTGTATGGTCCAGGCACCGGAAGCGCACCTTCAGAGACCTATGGTCCTCTCTCTCACTGCCCTTGTGGAGGCATGACTCCTATTATAATGCTGCTCTGCCTCTGTTCTCTGGCAGAGAGGCATCATAAGCCACTTTTGGTCATAACCCTTGTCACCCAGCAGCCATCCATCTGGCTGGAGCACTGAAGAGCCTCAGCACCTGGGAATGTCTTAGGATGTAAGTGTCATGTGAGTTGCCTGGGTACCTTGCATAGACTTGGAGAATGTGCATCCTGTGATCACACACTATCTGCACGTTCATGGAGTGGAAGCCCTTCCTGTTGGTGAAGGCACCGGGCTCACCTGCTGGCACCTTCATGGCCAAATGTGTACAGTCTATTGCACCCTGGACATGGGGGAAGCCAGCATTGGCCGCAAAGCCTCTGGCTCACTCTGGCTGGCCTCATCCGTACGGAAATGAATAAATGTCATTACCCACCTGAAAAGAGCATCTGTCACCAGCTTGATGCAACTGTGGACAGCTGATTGGGAGACTCCACACAGATCCCCCATTGACTCCAGGAAAGAGCCAGAGGCTTAGAAGTTGAGGGCAGCTGTTCAGAGCCACTGGCATGGGGTGTCCACCCATACAGTGGAGGTGATTTCAGGCCCAATAATCTGACAAATGGAGGTCATGGTCTCCCTGGAGAGGTGGAGCCTCCTTCAGCATTGCACCTCAGACATATTGACGTAGCTGCAGCGCCGCCTGTAAACCCTGGCAACAGGGTAGTGGCATCTTCTGCAGTCCCTTCCGGGCTACCTACTGGCCCTGAGCCCTTTGTATCTCACCTCTCCTCACACAGGTTGCTCCCTTGGAAGCTGCATTGGGAAGCCTGGCCTCCCTTCCCTTCTGCCCCTCTCTTCCTCCTCAGAGGAGGCACCACCAGCAGAGTACACAATCCCCATTACCAGGGTAAAAGGCTGTCTGATGCTTGGATGGGGTCCAAATGATCAAAATCATCTGGGCGCCTTGGAGACACCAAAGAGTCCTGAAATGAAGCTTGGAAATGCTAAGAACAGCTCAGCTCAGAACAAAGATGGAGCTACCATGTTCCAATAAGCAACCAGCAGGAAACTATCTTCTAAGCTCCTGACTACTCACACTGGCAATGCTGCTGACCCTTTTTATTCTGTCCTTGGATGAAGTTTCGCAAGATATGGGCTGTCTGCCTGGCCGCTTTGCCCATGTGATGAGCACGAAATTGCACAGGAAACGTAAAACCGGCTTCAGTCGGGTTTTTAATGGCCATCAATTAAGAGTGGCGGGTGCGGCTCTGACGCCCGCGCGCGCCCACAGACTTGAAGATTGTGTGGGATGACATCGGGACGCTCGCTCGACGTCTTCTTGCGCTATCTTACGCCCGATCGGGTTAGGGGCGCGCCCAGCCATGAGGCGTAAAATTCTCCCTGTAGAGTTTATTTCACTTTGGTGGGGCACCAAATACATTCCTGGGTGTGAGATAGCAACCTGATCAGAATTGCTTTCCAGTGACTCACTGGGAATTGCTTTCAGCTGCTGTGAGTCGTACCTGTAACTATAGCAACTCATACCTGAGCTCCTGAGCAGCACAAACGAACCACATTTGCACAGCACATTTGACGTAATGGAACAATTCAGCACTTTCACCCCACCTTGTAGCGTCAACAACCGCCACATCTTTCACTGTGAGGCCCCTAGTTATTTCATACCACTCCATAAATGAAACAAGTGCGTCTTGTGCGACAGAAATTCTTATATTCAGCGTTAAGTTTTTATTTATTTTTGGCAGAATACAATGAAATCATAACTAGGCTGCGGCACAGAAATCCTTTGCATGAAGTATGTCAGTTTCTTGCTTTGCTGTTAAGTTAGGCAAGTCTATGAAGCAAATGTATTTTCAAACACACATAAGGATTGGTTCACGATGGCCTGTGATAACGTTGAAGTACCTGAAACATAGGGCAGAATTTGACGTCCCACAGGCAGGTGCACGTCTGACCCAATCGGGCGTAAAACTGCGCAAGAAGAGGTTGGGCGAGCGTCCCAACATCATTGCTCACTCGAGCAATGTTTCACTTGATGGGCATACTTCCAAATTTTGTGCCACCCACCAACAATTAAGAGGGCAATTAAGCCCATTAATAACTCAATTAACTCCAATTTTCTGTTGCCTGTCCAATCTTATGGTTGGCGGACGGGCGAATCAGCCTTTGCATTTCTCATCAAACCTCATACACGAGCGGGATGAAATTTCCGAGATGAAATAAAATAAAAATAAATTTCTGTGGACAGCATTTTTATGAGTTAGATTTTCAGGTGATTGATTATGACGCATGGACACTTTTTTCAGGTCTCCAGCTCCCTGAGGCAGTCTGCCTTCAGGGACCTTTCTCATAGCGCTCTACTGCACCCACGGAAAGGTCATAGCCCACCCTCTTCCTGCCTCCACCCTGGCAGCACTAAGCATTTCAGCACGTGCTTCAGGCTAGCTGACCATTAATTGGCCAGCCAGCGTGAAATTGCGGTCAGGGGCCGATGGAGTTGAAACAAAACTATTTGGATAGCAACTGTAATTAGTTCATGCAAGGTACACAGATGTGAGATGACCTACATAAAAGCAACAATATAAGTGCAATTTCTTGTTGTCCCGGTGGCCTTGCTATTGACTCTAATCTCTATTTTAGGCATCGAAGTGATGCAACATGTTACACTGCAACACTAATAAACACACTGGCAAACAAGGCAACTCTGTCCAGCATCAGAAGGCAGTAATTCTCCCATAACCTCATCCTCTCCCCTCCATCAAATTACACAACATATTCGTACTGATAAAAAAAGATTTGCAGTAGTACCAGGAACTGCAATTCCAGCAGATACACCTGAATGAGAAAGCTTGAACAAAGATCAAAAGCCTTTTCAATTACAAGTGTTATTGAGTGTGATATAATATGCTCTTGAGGACTCAGGAGAACCATAAACTTCTCAAGTGAAGCACAGATAGGCTATTCTAACCCCTGGAGTACACTTAAACTCATGTATCAATTGTCCGGACTTTATTATTCTCCATACAGTGCAGATCTACAGTGACAATGGTCAGACAGAGGTGTGACATCCAAAATGTGACAACTAAAGTGTGACAGGAATTAAGTGCGAGACTCAGGAAAACCACTTTATACACAGAACTTTAATATTCCATGGGCAAAATTTTATGGCTGATGTGCGGGTGTCGGAGCCCACACGTCGGCGCTTAAAATGTCACGCGAGCGTCCCGACATCAGCACGCGGCATCGCGATATTTAGGTGGGTGCGCGCTACGAAGCACAAGGCGCGCCCACCCTTAATTAAAGGCCTTGTTAAGGCCCTTAACTTGGCAAATGAAGCCGATTTTGAGGAGCCCGTGTGATCGTCGCCTCAGTGCATGGGCCCAACGGACAAGCGGTTAACTTATTTTTTTAACAAACCTCATCCACGGGCGGGATATCTGGGCTCAGAGGGCTAGTTCATATTTTTTCTGAAGTATTTAATGCAGAAAGTGATTTAAACTTGCCTGTGTGATTGTTAGCAGTTCAGATCGATTTCCAATAGCTTTCTCTGAACTTTGAGGCTTCAACTCAGCACCCTGCAGTCAGGAATCTTTATCGGGCCTGCAGCTTTCCGGAGGCCTCCATTTAGCCTGGGTATGGGTTCTGAAATCTCCACTGGAGGCAGCGCCTCCGAGGAAGACAATCAGCCTCCAGGGAGCCACCTTTGGGAGGCCAGGCGCAAGGCCAAGAGATTGCCCAAGGTGGAAGGGGACACAGAAGACGCCACTATCCTGCTGCCAGGGTATACAGGCGGCGAAGCAGCTACCCCAATCTGACTGAGGTGCAGTGCCGAAGGAGGCTCCGTTTGTCAAGGGAGACAGTCAACTATACCTGTCAGATGATTGGCCATGAGATCTCCCCTAACTGTATGGGTGGGACACCCCATGCCAGCAGCTCTGAAGCTCACAGTTGCCCTCCACTTCTATGCATCTGGCTCCTTCCAGGGCTCGGTGGGTGATCTTTGCGGTGTCTCCCAATCAGCTGTCCACACTTGTGTCAAGCAGGTTACAGACACTTTGTTCAGACGGGCGTTAACCTTCATCCACTTCCGCTGCGATCAGGCAAGTCAGGCACAGCGAGCCAGAGGCTTCGCGGCCATTGCTGGCTTCCCCGGTGTCCAGGGTGCAATAGATTGTACACATGTGGCCAGCAAGGCACCAGCAGGTGAGTCCGGTGCCTTCGTCAACAGGAAAGGCTCCATGAACTCCATGAATGTGTAGATAGTGTGTGACCACAGGATGCTGATTCTACAAGTCTGTGCAAGGTACCCAGGCAGCTCCCACGATGCCTACATCCTCAGACACTCCCAGGTTCTGGCGTTCATCAGTGCTCCATCTCGGCTGGATGGTTGGCTGCTGAGTGACAAGGGCTATCCCCTCAGAAGGTGGCTCATGACGCCTCTCCACCATCCAAGAACAGAAGCTGAGCAGTGGTACAATAGGAGCCACGCCTCCACAAGGGCTGTGGTGGAGAGAACCATCGGTCTTCTCAAGATGCGCTTCCATTGCCTGGACCGCTCAGGGGCCGCACTCCAGTATCCCCCAGATCGCGTCTCTGTGATAGTGGTAGCATGCTGCACTCTCCACAATCTTGCGCTGGAAAGGGGGTTGCAGCTGATGATGAAGACCTTGACACCCTGGATGAGGCTGCACATGGTGAATCTAGCAGTGGCTGAGAGGATGAGGGAACACTGGGCAATGATGAGGGGCAGCACAACGACCTGCAACTACACAAAGGAGGCAGGGACACCTGGGACATTTTAATCCAACAAACCTTCAGCTAGCTCCACACACATGGATCTGTAGGATCAGCAGTGCCTGGTGCTCCACATGTGGCACTTAGGTGCTACATCTTCCACCTCATCAGCTGCAACTAAGAGCTTAGTACAGAAACATCAATGTCCACTCAAACACTCATGAAATGTCTGTGAAACATACAAATGCAGCACAAAGGAAACACCCTCAGCCATGGTCAGAAAAGTAGACTTTATTCCCACCAAAATAAACCACAAACGTCGCTCAGATGTACTTAATTATGTATTCCCTAATCTCGGGCCAACACATAATCACTAATGACAAACCCGTGGAGTGCCTAAGGTGCCTTATACTTACGTTTGCGGGTGCTACGTCTTGGTGCCACCCCATCGCTCGGAGTGGCTTGTGAGACAGCCTGCTGACTCTGCTGTCCTGTTGGCCTCGATGACCTTGGTGGGCGTCCTCTGGTCCGTGGAGCCTGTGCTGTCCCAGCCTGGGAGGGAGTGGCCAGTTCCAGAACTGGCACCTCCCCAGTTGTCGCAGCCTCAAAGGTTGCACCAGTGACTGGCAGAGGGGCAGAGGAGCTGCTGCCCTCATCCGGAGCGCCCTGAGAGGAGCTCGCAGCGACGACAGACAGCTGCTGTGTCAACGTGAGGTCACATTGGACCTCCCTCCTCACTGCACATGGATGGGCACCGAGCGGCGACACTTGGTGCCCAGAACATCTCTCACATTGGGAATGACCACCTGTGACCATTAGCGCTGTGAGGGCTTGCAGGTCAGAACGTAACCCAATCAGAAGATTCTCAATCCGATTTAAGCCCCTCTCCATGAGAGTCGCCAATCTCTCAATGGAGGAAGCCTGAAGCTCTGTCCCGAGCTTCATGCCTTCACTGACACTCTGCCCGGATTCCTCCACCACAGAGACCAACTGAAGCACACCCTCATGCAACTCTGCCAGATGCTCCCGCCCACCCTGCCACTTGTCCAGCAGCTGCTGCATGGCTGACATTCCCAGAGACACATCATCACTGCCCGACTCAGCATGTGCCTGGTCACCTGCAGTCCTCCGGCTGCTGGCGCCATCTGCACTCTCTGTCCGTGCCATCTCCTCCAACGACTGTGAAGTGTCCTCTTCACTGTGCCCTGGGACACTAGCTGACGTCATAATCCCCACCGAAGTGTTTGTCGCTGCGCTGGTGCCTGGCTCGCTGAAAGGATGTGATGCAAGCTTCAAGTCTTGGCCCTCAGGTGTGGAGAGGGAGCTCTGGACGTGTTGGTCGCTGCCATGCGGTGGTGATGCTGAAATTAACAACAAGGACAGTGCATCAGTTTGTGTTCAGTCAGTATCACCTTTCATCCCTTTCCCCCCCATAAGTCACTCACCCTTCAAGAACCTAAGGAGACGAACATTGGTGGAGTGCTAAATAATCAAAAGGAGGGCCAAACATTACACGTGCATACCAACAGGCTGGTCAGATGGCACAAGGAATGCCACATGGATTGTTATGTGGATTAGTGTGAGGTTAAGCACTTGGACAAGACACACAAGGTACGGGAATACATGAGTAATGGTAGGACTGTGGTAAGTCACGACAATTACAGGGACCTTGCTGGGCAGACCCGTTAAGGTGGCAGAACAAGAACATAAGACGTTTAACAAGGTCAAAGCCAGACTTGCCTTTATTAGCCGAGGAATAGAGTGTAGGAAAAGGGAGGTCATGTTGCAAGTGCAGAAAACTCTGTCGAGGCCACAGCTATACTTCTGCGTTCAGTTGTGACCTGCACTTCATGGGAGGGATGGCACTGGAGTGGGGAGAGTGCAGAGGTTCCTGACCTGGATGCTTGCTGGCCTGGAGAGTTAGAGTTATGAGGAAACACTTGCAACATTTGCCGTGGAGCATAGGAGATTGACAGGTCACATTATTGATCTTCAAACCATTATGAGGGGCATAGAACGGGTGGGCAGAAGGCAACATTTCCCCTTTGCGCAGGGATGACTAACGTGGTGGCATTTATTTAAGTTGAGTGCCATGAGGTTGACAGGTGAGGTGCTGAGGACCTTTTGGACAGAGTAATGTGGGACGCACTGGCTGAAAGGGTGGTGGAGGTGGAAACCTCCTAAGATGCAATAATTCTCTGGATGAGCACCAGCGATGCCATGGCATGTTAGACCATGGGGATAGTGGTCACAAATGGGATAAGGCGACTTTGGAATATGCTAGACTCTTGCATCCTCAAGGGGCCGAGGGACCTTTGTGTATGACCCACACGTCTGACTGTATCAGTCTGTGAATGAGCAATGATGCTGCATTAATGATTGCAGCAGCCATCAGTCATTTGGATGGCGGGCAGACAGAGTGGATAGGACTGTGGCCCTCAAATACCTGGCTGCTGCACCCCAGCCTCGCCAACACCTGCTGACCTGGTCACCTGCCTCCTGCCCAGCTCCATGGCCTGCTCCTCATACATGATGAGGCACTGGAGCAGGGCCACCACCAGTCCGCTGCCGATCCCACATATTGCTCTCAGTTTTTGAATTGTGTTGACTTTTTGCCTGCAGAACATAGAAGAGGATTTATTGGAGCTGATCGCTCATGTATTCTGCACACACACGCTGTACCCTAACCACAGTGGCCCATCTGAAGCTTTCAGTGGCTCCTGTCCACACTACTGGTGATCAGTCACCAGAAGATAGTACGGCTGGTCCCAACCCCCTCCCCCAACGGCCACCTTGGACACATTCGGCGTCCATCACTTTCAATAACACACGGGTCTTAGCGCCCATGGCAAGGAGGCGCAACTTGGTGCGGCGCCGAGGCCAGCAGATGGCACTTGGCCACGACACCTTGAAGCTCCCCTTCCACCATCTCATCACCATCAATATGACATGTGTTTGAGTTCTGAGTATGTGTCCAGCTGCCTCCCCTGCAGGTTGCCCCCAGACTACTCAGATGCAACAAACACCAACATATGCTGGGGGGAGAACCCATCTACTCCTCAATCACTAAGGCTGATGTAAGCACGGTCACTATCTGTTTGCCCACCCAGCATGCGCCAAATGCCCAATGCAGTAACGACACCAAGACGTGGGGGTAGGGGCCTCAAAGGCTAATGCTACCTGCTGGGTCAAATGGCCAAGGCTGACATGGTACTCACCTTTCCAGAGCAAATCATTGAAGCACTTGCGGCACTGCGTTCTGGTGCGCTGCACAGCATCATGAGAGCTAACAGCCTCTGCCACCTCCTGCCACCTACCTGGTGACATGGGGGCCCTCATCCTCCCATCCTCCGGAAACAAGACACCCTGATGGTTGGACATCTCTTTGAGGAGGACAGCAAGGCAGGCACCTGAGAACCGATGGGCACAGTTACTCCCTGCTGCCCTATTCTGCAGCCTGCCCTCCTCCTCCTCTTCTGCCTTCACCTCTGGTGCTGCCAGATGACTGGCCATGGTGAACAGCCTAAAGGAGGCTGCCTGGCTGCTCTTTATACAGACTGCCGGTTCCCTATTGGAACTGGCGGTCTGAATACGCCCGCTGCCGATTTAACTTTCCCGACGAAACATGGGATCCAGAACCCCGCATGTGCAAAACGGTGGCTCGGCCCATTTTGCTGGCGGGAATCGGCTGCCCGCCCAACACCAAGTCGGTCAGGCCCGCCCGCCCGTCAAGCGCAAAATTCAACCCCATGTATCTGAATGGTATGTGGGATAAAATTATAAAGAAAGCTTCATTGTATCATTTGTTCAATTAAGTTACCCACCTGGTCTGTAAAGGATTAATATTCCCTTTGACTTAAAGTTGTTTCAAATTAATAAATATGTGAGTTGTGCAACACTCTAATCAATACATTCCATTGCTTAAAAAAATAGCTTTTGTTATTGGGCCCCAGCTATGCCTGTCTCTTTATGGGGTATGTGGAACATTCCTTGTTCCAGTCCTACTCCGGCCCCCTTCCACAAATTTTTCTCCGGTACATCGATGATTACTTCGGTGCCGCTTCATGCTCTCGTCGGGACTTGGAAAAATTTATTAATTTTGCTTCCAATCTCCACCCCTCCATCATTTTCACGTGGTCCATCTCTGACACTTCCCTTCCCTTCCTTGACCTCGCTGTCTCAATCTCTGGTGATAGACTGTCCACCAATATCCATTACAAACCCACCGACTCCCACAGTTATCTCGACTACAGCTCCTCACACCCCGCTTCCTGTAAGGACTCCATCCCATTCTCTCAGTTCCTTCGCCTCCGTCGCATCTGTTCCGATGATGCTACCTTCAAAAACAGTTCCTCTGACATGTCCTCCTTCTTCCTTAACCGAGGTTTTCCACCCACGGTCGTTGACAGGGCCCTCAACCGTGTCCGGCCCATCTCCCGCACATCCGCCCTCACGCCTTCTCCTCCCTCCCAGAAACATGATAGGGTCCCCCTTGTCCTCACTTACCACCCCACCAGCCTCCGCATTCAAAGGATCATCCTCCTCCATTTCCGCCAACTCCAGCATGATGCCACCACCAAACACATCTTCCCTTCACCCCCCCTATCGGCATTCTGTAGGGATCGCTCCCTCCGGGACACCCTGGTCCACTCCTCCATCACCCCCTACTCCTCAACCCCATCCTATGGCACCACCCCATGCCCACGCAAAAGATGCAACACCTGCCCCTTCACTTCCTCCCACCTCACCGTCCAAGGACCCAAACACTCCTTTCAAGTGAAGCAGCATTTCACTTGCATTTCCCCCAACTTAGTCTACTGCATTCGTTGCTCCCAATGTGGTCTCTTCTACATTGGAGAGACCAAACGTAAACTGGGCGACCGCTTTGCAGAACACCTGCGGTCTGTCCGCAAGAATGACCCAAACCTCCCTGTCGCTTGCCATTTTAACACTCCACCCTGCTCTCTTGCCCACGTGTCTGTCCTTGGCTTGCTGCATTGTTCCAGTGAAGCCCAACGCAAACTGGAGGAACAACACCTCATCTTCCGACTTGGCACTTTACAGCCTTCCGGACTGAATATTGAATTCAACAACTTTAGGTCGTGAGCTCCCTCCCCCATCCCCACCCCCTTTCTGTTTCCCCCTTCCTTTTTTTTTCCAATAAATTATAAAGATTTTCCTTTTCCCACCTATTTCCATTATTTTTTTTAAAAAAACATTTTTTTAAATTTTTAAAAAAAATTTTTTTTTTAAATCTTTTATGCTCTCCCCAACCCCACTAGAGCTATACCTTGAGTGCCCTACCATCCATTCTTAATTAGCACATTTGTTTAGATAATATCACCAACTTTAACTTTAACACCTATGTGTTCTTTTGTACTATTGTTGTTGACATCTTTTGATGATCTGCTTCTATCACTGCTTGTTTTTCCCTACAACCACACCACCCCCCCCCACCTCTCTCTCTCTCTCTCTCTCTCTCCGGTCCCCACACACACACCTTAAACCAGCTTATATTTCAACTCTTTCTTGGACTCGAACTCAAGTTCTGTCAAAGGGTCATGAGGATTCGAAACGTCAACTCTTTTCTTCTCCGCCGATGCTGCCAGACCTGCTGAGTTTTTCCAGGTAATTCTGTTTTCGTTTTTGTTTTGGATTTCCAGCATCCGCAGTTTTTTTGTTTTTATAGCCTTTGTTATTCTTCAGCTTTTGTTAAAAGAGACACAATCCTTGGTGTTATTCTTAGCCAATGTCTATCACTTTTGATTAAATTGGAAGCTCTGTGTCAGTTAGACTACAAGAAGTTAATTGACAATTTGCGTTATTTCGGTGGTAATAGATTGGACCAATAGCCTTTTTAACCAGAAGATAGGATATCATCCATTTATGGAAATAACTCTTTTGCTCTCCTCTAAGGGGACCACAATCTGGGCTAGAGACCAACCAATAATAGTGAAATACAAAACACGATCACTGTCCTACAGTGACAGTATGATTCTTTCAGGACCAGTCAACACAGCAGTCAAAACATGAACATCAGTACAAGGTTCAAAAATAATTCAGAATAACAATTATGCATGATGAAATACAATGCTATTTAAGGCACAACTAGTTACTTGTTTAAATTTGTTTAGATTCCTATGGTAATAAATTAGAGAATAATGGTTTCATTAGCAAATGAGTATTAGTGAAGATTGAGCAGCACACTAACCATGTGATTTCAGTCTGTGACCTGGGTTAAAGTCCATAAGATCAAAATCACTTCTTTCTGTTGGCTATGTAATGGTCCTAAGTGACAGTTATATGTCAGTTCAATAAACAGTTGCTGATGCAAAGGACTCAATGGTACAACACTGCTTAGAACTCAGCACTAATTGATGGCTGGCAACAGAAATAGCTGTGTCATACTTCCATACTTTGAATGCAGAATGGTAAGGAAACATAGAATAATCATTGAGTTCACTCCTTCCAGCGACTACTTGTGTGTACGTAATCATAACAGAAGAATCATTGTTTCCCAAGAAAAATTGAATCATTTCGGTCTATACCTCTCCATAACCTCCAATATTTAACACAACCAAATACTTATGAATGCCATTTTGAACGTATTCATCCTCATAGCATCAACCACCTTAGTTACATAGAAGGAGCCTTTCGATCCAAACAGTATATGCTATTGTTTATGCTCCACTCACAGCCTCCCCCATTTCTCCTTTAAACCTATCAACCTAACCCTCTATTCGCATACTTGTCTAGCTTCTACTTAAATGCATTTATACTGTTCATTTCAACCATTCCCTGTGGTAGCGCGATCTACAGTCTCACCACTCATTGGGTAAAGAAATTTCTTCTGAATTCCCTATTCGATTCCTTGGTAACTATTGTATATTGATGGCCTATGTTTCTTTGCATAAGGGGAAACATTCTCGCTGTATCCACTCTATTAAATGTTTCATACTTTCAAAAATCTCTGTTAGGTCACTCTTCGCCTTCTTTTCTCTACAGAAAAAAAAATCCAGGCTGTCAATCCTTCCCTGATATGTATACTTAACCATTTCTGGTATCCTTCTTATAAATCTTCCCAGCATCCTCCAGTGCCTCCATATCCTTTTTATAATATGGTGACCAGAACTGCATGCAATACCCTTAAGTGTAGCCTAACCAAAGTTCAATACAGGTTTAGCATAACTTCCCTTCTTCTTAATTCTATCCCTCACGCATTAAAACCCAGTGTTGGTTTACATTTTTCTAGCCTTATCTATCTGTGGTGCAACTTTTAGTAATTCATGTAATTGTACTCCGAGTTCCTTTGTTCTTCTACCATACCTAGACTTGCACTGTCCAAGCAATATATGACCTCCCTATTCTTCCTACCCAAAATGTACTCCCTCATATTTATCTGTGTTGAATTTCATTTGTCAACTATTCACCAATTCTGCATGTTAATGCCGTTTGTGGAGAGGCTCTTTATCATGGCAAAAATCCCAGAAACGGCTGAACTTTCTAAGTTCCAACCTCAAACCCGTCTTTTCCCATTTTCGCAGGGTGGGACTGGAATGGGACCAAAGTTTGTGCAT
Source organism: Carcharodon carcharias (assembly GCF_017639515.1). Taxonomy (NCBI): domain Eukaryota; kingdom Metazoa; phylum Chordata; class Chondrichthyes; order Lamniformes; family Lamnidae; genus Carcharodon; species Carcharodon carcharias. The sequence continues at coordinate 29,327,497 of NC_054472.1, read as the reverse complement.
GTGCGATTCACAGAGGCAGCTGGTTCACTGATGTGGGATTTTGGAAGGCCAGGAGTGTGAAACCTGGAGTGTGCAGATTGGAATAGGCAAGAGTAGGTCTGAACTTGATGGCTTCGTTTGGATGGTCCTTTGGAGAGGTAGGGTGCCCCTTTGGATAGGGCTCCAGGAAACCATTGGGACAGGTAAGGCGTCCTTTAGGATTGTTAAAGTTAAGCATGATTGTACTCTTTTTACACACAAACTCATTGGAACTGTTAAGCTGGCTAAGAACTGTCCAGCTGTGAAGAAACAGTCTAGCTGTAAAGGAATTGTCAAGGAAGTATCAAAGCTGTCAAGGAAATGCCCAAGGATAATGGGTGAGTTGGCATGGAGTGGGTCAGGGCAAATCTGGGTGTGGGACATGGCTTGGCATAGGGGATATGACGGGTCATGGGGTGAGGATGGGTCATGGGTTGGCATGGAGGCATGAAGGACCATGGGGTGGGTGGGGGTATGGTTTGGCATAGGTTGGCATGGATGGGGCATGGGGAGTACGTGGAGAGTGAGAGTATGAGGGATGAGGGGTGAGCACCGGAGGGATGTTTGTTTTAATTTTTTTAATTTATTTAAACACAGGGCAGGTGCACAGAGGCAGGCCTTCCACCAGCCCACCTCGGCACCCAGTAGCCTCCGCACTAGGTGTGGTGTTGCCCACCTCGATTACTATTTCAGCCGCCCCCCCCCACCCCGGCCAACCCCGGCCCCGACCAAAAATCCAACCTGCAGTCTGACATTAATAACGGTCTGGCTGGCAGAGCCAGGAAATATCCCGACGCTGCGCCTCTGACCGAGGGATGAAAATCTAGGTCTTATTGTTTTCCTCAAATTTAGAAAGTCTGTTTTTGATTACACATCAAAATTATTAATACAAATTGTGGACAGCAGTCGTCCCAGCACCGTTCCTTGTGGAACATCACTTCCCACCCTCTGCCACTCTAAATCACCAGCCCTTGCTCCCATTCTCCGGTTTCAGTCTTGAAGCCAGTTAACAATCTATTCCACCACTTGCCCCTAAATCCACATTCTCTGACCTTATTTATTAGTCTATTAAGGGACATCTTACCAAAGGCCTTTTAAAAATTCAAGTAAATTACATTTATTGCATTACCATTGTCTACTCTCTCTCTCTCTCTTACCTCCTCAAAAAATTCATTGAGGTTGGTCAGGCAAGATTTTTCCTTTTGAAGTCCATGCTGACCAAACTCATTATTATATTTCTCATTTCTAGATGTTCTTCTATTCATTCCTTTAGTAAGGATTCCATTATTTTTCCTACCACCGATGTTAAGCTGACTGGTCTATAATTCCGTGGACATGTTCTGTCCCTCTCCATAAATAGAGGAGTTACATTAGTTATCTTCCAGTCCTCTGGCACTATACCTTTTTTGAACAAATTATTTAATATCGGTCATAATGACTCTGCTATTTTTTCCCTAGATTCTTTTAAAATGTGTGGATGCAATCCATCAGAGGCTTAATCATCTTTGAATTTGTTTAGTTTATTCAATACATCCTTCTTTTTTAATTTTAAATGACTTATGGCAATGCTCATCTGAGCACTCAGTGTCATGTCTACCTGTTCTCTCTCCCTGGTAAGATTGAAGCAAAATAATTTGAAATTCTGCGTTCCCTGTACCATTCCATGTGGTATTAGTCTGTTTATCCCTTAAATATCTTAATCCCATCACAGCTTTCTTTTTTCATTGATGAGCCTGTAAAATACTTTACTATTTTGTTTTATGTCCCTTGATAATTTAATTTCATAGTTCCTTTTTACATTCCTAATGTTTTTTGCCCCTCTTAATCCCTCCATACTCTCTCTTATCATGCATTCCTCTATGTTCTTTGTACTTAAATAACCAATTGAATGTTAGGAAAGAGGCAAAAATTATGTCGTTATTAATCCATTGAGTCCCACTAGAATTTCGTTTATTCTTTCCTTTTAGTCAAATATATTTTCCTTGCACTCTCTTGAATGCCATTTTAAATGTTTTCCATTATTGTTCTACATCATTGTTTGCCAATATTGTTTCCTATTTTATTTTTCCTGCCCCTCAAAATCATCTTTTCTACAATCTATTGACCTGGTTTTCTTATACTTATGCCCGTCTCTATCATCATCTTAAAGCATATTATATTATGGTCACTAGTTCCTAGATGTTCCCGTATTTTCACTCAATCTTGTTTCATTCCCCAGTACTAGATCAAATAGAGAACCTTCCTTTGTTGGGCTTCATATTAAGATGAATTTTCAGGGAAACATATTCCTCAACCACCCCACCTCCCCTCGCCCACTCCTCCGCCACCACCAACACTCCCGCGCCCGATCCCCAGTCAAAAATTCATTCAGCATCTCAATGATTTTAAATCTGGCTGCCCCTCAGTGATAATAATAACTTGCGAATGGGCCTTCCACCCCTCAGGATCAGAGACCATCAGGTTGGCCGACAGCTCTGTAGTCCCACTAGCACCATAACATAGTAGTGGCCATTGATGGGACCACAAGGAGTCCAGTCATTTTGGTCACGTAGGGATAAGATACGCTAGCAAGGATAGGGAGGGAGATGGGGAGACTGGTTTTAGAGGCTGTAGGGAGGCACCAAGCAGGGGTATGATTTTGGGGAAGGTGCCCCCAATGGGTACAGGGTACTCCTCAAAGGAAGAACACCCTTCCTTCCAACCTTTAGCCCATGCAGTTAAACCTGCTGGGCTAGTCACCCTGCTTCCGCTTTTCCCAGCTGCACGTATTATAGTGGCAGAGGTGGAATAAGGTCTTTAAAGGGCCATTAATTGACCACTTAATGGCCTCAATAGCCCTAAGGGAGGGTAGGCAGGCTGCCTGATGCCTCACCTGTCTCCCTGTAATATGGGGGACAAGTCAGAAGTGGGCAGAAATGTGGGTGAGCTGATCACCCATTTCATTTTACCTGTCCCCCTGCCCCCCAGCTTCCCCTTTCAAATAAACAGGTGGTGGGCCGTAAAATGTACCTCATTGGGTTGGAAAGGAGTCCTGTGCACATGGAAGGAGCAACATTCCTTTATCACCTTTACCTAGTTCTCTTGTCCAGTTCCTATTAGGATGGTTGAAATCCCACAGGATTATTATTTTATGTTTTTTACTCATTTTCCTAATTTGTCTGCATATTTCTTTCTCCACCTCCCTTCCACCATTAGGTGGTCTATGCGAGCTAGCATGATTGATCCTTGATGATCTTTTATCTCTAAGCATATGGATTTCATTGTTGTCTTGCTGATAGCTGCATCCTTTTTTTCCACTGCCATTATATTATCCCTCATAACTGCAGCTACCTGACTTCCCCTTTTTCCCTCTCTGTCCTTTTCTAAATATGTTACACCCTGCAATGTTTAATTCCCAGGCCTGATTTTTCTGTAGCCATTATCTCTGTAATCCCTGCTATGTCTGGTTTCTCAACACATAATTACCTCCAGCTCCCCTGTTTTGTTACGGACTATGCTTGCGTTGCTGCTCAGGCATTTGAATTAATTTTTAATAGGATTTCGCCACCTTTCTGTTTAACCATCTTTTAGGACTCCTATTTTGTACTTCTATTGATTCCCTTACCATCAATGACCTTCTTTGCTTAATTCTTTCCTATGCTCTCCTGTCCCCTTTTGTTAACATTCAGGCTGCTTATTTTTCTTGTAGATCCCTCACCCTGCCACCCCCAGCATTCTGGCCCCCCCACCACACACACACCACCCCCCAACCCCATTACTACTTTAAATCTCAGCTGGGAGTATGATACATTGAACCATTTAGCCTCGAGTTTTCCATCCACACCTCCAGTGTTCTTACATTGCTAATGCCTTTCCATCTTAATGTTCATCTCCTGCTTGATGTTTTGGCAGAAGAAGGAAAGCTGTTCAAACCCAAACCAAAACTAAAAGCAAAATACTGCGGATGCTGGAAATTTGAAATAAAAACAGAAAATGCCGGAAAAACTCAGCAGGTCTGACACCATCTGTGCAGAGAGAAACAGAGTTAATGTTTCGAATCCATATGACTCTTCTTCAGCTAGAGTAGGGTCGTGCAGACTCGAAATGTTAACTCTGTTTCTCTCTCCACAGATGCTCCCAAGCCATCCTAACTTGCTTGAACGCCAGAGCAGCACCCTATTGCTGTGCTTGCTTTTATTCAGACATCGGAAATTGGTAAATCTGCTTCGCGCCTGGGGTGAAATTTTTAGCTCGTCGGGCGGGCGTGTGCCTGACCCGACCGAGCGTGAAATGACGCTCGATCGCGTCGGGCGAGCGTCCCAACATCACCGCGCGCTCGTGTGATATTTCAGTCGGCGGGCATGCTGCCGACAATTAAAAGCCCTGTTAAGGCCATTAAATTATCAATGACGTTGAATTTTTCGCTGCCTGCCCAGCCTCACGGTTGGCGGGCCGGCCAAGAGGCCAAGCGGCTTTTGCCATTTTTAGGAAACCTCATCCGGGGCGGGATGAGGTTTCCTAAAGCAAATAAAAATTAAATAAAAATGTTAAAACTTAATTCGTAACATGTCCCTGCTCATGTGACAGAGTCACACGGGTGGGGACATGTTTCATTACATTTTCGTTTGCTTTCTTTTTTGTAACTCTTCATCTGCCCGAGGCAGCTCTGTGCTCCAGGGAGATTATGAAGCCCGCACTCGCATACATGCACAGAGTTCGCCCTTGCCCCGCTCGCACTCCCTGCCCGCCCGCACAGGCAGTGCTGAGCACTGCCATTCACATTTCACGCTGGGCAGGCCGTAGTCCGACCCGCCAGTGTGAAATCGCGGCCCGGCCCCGATCGCGGATGGCTTTCGGCTTCCCAACTGCCCCCACCCACCCGCCCGTCCCCATCAAGCCCGCCCAACATGGGAGAAATTCTGCCCCCGGTTTAATACTTTAAAGGAAGCAGTTGAAGGATCTCCTGCCTGATTTCCCTAGTTATCCATTAGATGAAGAGGTTTGTAGCTCCGATAGTCAATCAGCTCTGGGGCACACAGAATGAGAGCTACAAGTGCGCTGGTAGGAATGGCATCCTCTACACGCCAATTATAATAAAAATTGCCCTGGCAACTGTGTTTAGTCAGAAGGCTTAGGTTTGACATCCACTCCACGAAGGTCTGATGAATGGCTTGGAATGCTACATTGACATTCAGAGGAGACATTTATATCTGATTTTAATAGTAGGTGGGGCTCTTCGGCGTTGGTTGAAGCGACCTAGATGGAGATGGTCTGAACATTAAAACCATGAAGAAGACAATTGGAAAATGTCTCAGCTATGGTCCCCTGTTAAGTGGCTCCTAAAGCTTATGTGTCAGGCTTGAGAGTTAGGGTAGAATTTCCCATCCAGCTTGCAGCGGGTTTCGTGGGAGACAGGAACGGACAATCCAGTGGCAGGCAAAAAGTCGGAAATCCGCAGGCGTATAAGTAGTTTGCGATTCTCCCAGTGATGGGTTAATGGCGGGTCGGTATGTGGTGCAAATGTGGCGCCATTACCATCTCATGAATGCTCATTAAATTATCTTCTCACTGGAATCACGTGCCACCTTCCAATCTTGCGTCACGACAGCGGGAAATCATGTCGGTCTGAATTTCATTTGAAAAAGTGTGTTGTGCGCACATCAGACCTCACTTCACTCGGGGCTTCAAGGTGAGCGCAATACAAATAGCCTACCTTCCATAGGGCTGCGCCGGTCTCATTGCGATGTTGCTAGAGTGTCACACTGCTGGAACTGTAGGGTTGCCTCCAAAGCCACAAGGGCACCACTGTGCTGCAGTACTCAGGTAGGGCTCAGCTTTCAGACACTGACCAGTATTGCGATCCGGGGAAGGGGGCAGGAGGGACGGGGTAGGGAGATTTAGGGTTGGCCTGCCTCCGGTGAGTGTCAACAATGTTCAGAAGGGCACCACTGTGCTGCGGTACTCAGGCAGGGTTGAGCATTCAGTGGCACACTAACAACACCCCCCTGCACTTTCCCATTTGAGAGTCTGCATGCACCCTCTCCCACTCATATACATGGTATGCCCTTCTTCCCCTTGCTTGTCAGCATTTCAGTTACCCTTGTTGGGCTCCAGCTTCCCACCCCTCGACCTACCCTCTGGGGAAGGAGTTGGGGGGCAGAAGTTGAGGAAGGGTGAACACACCGGGGGGAGGGGGCAAATGGGGAAGGAAGGCTATGCAAGGGATAGTGATGGCATGATGGAAGGTAGAGGGACAGGAAGGCTTTGCCTTTAGAGGGACAGTGAAGGAGGAGGGGACACGAATGGAGGCAGAGGGTAGGTCGAGGGGTGGGAAGCTGGAGCCCAACAAGGGTAACTGAAATGCTGACAAGCAAGGGGAAGAAGGGCATACCATGTATATGAGTGGGAGAGGGTGCATGCAGACTCTCAAATGGGAAAGTGCAGGGGGGTGTTGTTAGTGTGCCACAAGAAGGATGGGTCTCACACAGACACATAAATTGTGGGGGGGGTTGGTTTGGGAAGAGAGACAGTGCAGTCTTCAGTCAGCAGGGCAATGGGCAACGATGTGAAAGTCAAAGTCCTTGGTCTGGGGCTTACAGTCAGGAGTCAGAGAATAGCGGCACCCCTAAGGCCTTGTGAACCTCACGGTCAACAGTCCCAGAATGGAGACAGTCATGGGGTGCAGCGGACATGTTGCAGGAATAATCACTGGGAGCTCCAGTAGGGGCGCAAGGGCTATGTGTTCAGTAGGAATAATGCACAACTTGGTGTGCCGGGCTGTCTCACAGTCACTGTCCATGGGCTTGCTATCTCCGTACTGGGCTGTAGATGCTATGTTGGATGTAATGGGAGGCATCTGCCGCCTGTATTTGCGGAACACATAATAAAGGGGGAAGTATGTGAAGCTTTCTGGGGGTAAGATGTGGGAGGGTGTTCACCTCGGTAGGTGACTGTGTGCACAGCCTCCAGGTGAGGAGGGTCCAGGTCCACGTGGGTCATGGGCACTCCAGTAGTGATGGGCTCAGGGAGAAGGGTAGGAATGTTTTCCACAACAACTATGGAATCGAGTATTATTGGGGGAGGCTGGTGAGTTACAGAAGGGAGATCTACCTTCACATTGTGAGCTTCCAGGTTAATATCGGGTCCACGGACATTCAGAGAAGGCGAGTCAAAGGAGTTATTGCGCAGTTTTAATTTGCAAGTGGAAGTGATTCTGAATGGGAGGGGTGTGAGGTTGTGTGGGAGAAGCACACTGCTGCACTAAGGGGCCATTTCTGGAGGTGGCCTCTACTTGTTGGTGCTGCAAGAGTGACCTGGAGTCTTATTCTACAGAAAGGAGGAAGTCCCAGTCCCCCTAGCGCAGAAAGCCATTGGAAGCCAATGCACTTAGTGATGCTGTAAGAGGGACATTCACAACTCAACGGCTTCACATCACACTCGCAGCATATCAGCATTAACACGTTGGAGTGTAAAGTTTGGGAATGCAGGCAATCAATAAGGAGGCACAGCTGCAGCATATATGGCATTCCATTAATGGAGGCCAGTCATGCACTCTACAGTATTAGCATTCTTAATGGGCCAAAGGATATCCAGTCATTAATCATCAGCAACTTATCGTTGATTAGAGTGCCAGGGCAAGATTGGAGCATTGAGCCATTCATCCAAACCTCATGGCAATCAGGGATTCAGGTGTAATGCTTCAGGGATGGCATCTTGGTCACCTCAATGTGGGTGGTAACACCTCAAAGACAAGATAGTATCAGCGACAATGCCAGTAGGGCAGGAACCACTGTAGACCATTATAGTTGCTATAGGTAATAGATTGTGAGCTTCAATATCTTGAACCATTCCTCATTAATGTCTGCAATGTTGCATGTCAGAGAGAAGGTCAAAGCAGAAATCAACGTAGGGCTAAATGCTGTCTTTCTGAGAATCTGAATGCAATGGAGGAAGTGAAGAAGAGAGAGGCGACACAAAGTATAGCTGCACCAGGAGGCCCTGCCTGATGCCCAGGGTCAAGGAGAACCAGAGCATGAACAAGAGAGTCAGGAGGAGGGACCCAGACAATGGAGGCGAATGGCTAGACCAAGCATATACCAAAGAAGACTCTCCTGTTTACATATGAGTGAGAGACAACTCGGGGCACATCTGCACTTGTACCGAGCTAAGGTTGATCACTTCTGCCACATTCTTTGTTAAGACCTGACGTCTCATGGAGTTGGAGGCTATCCCCTGCCAGTGGCTTTAAAGATGACCATCGCACTCTATTTCTTTGCTTGTGGGTCTTTCCAGGGATCCACAGGTGACCTGTGCAGCATCTCACAGTCTGCAGCACATAGATACGTAAGGGAGGTAATAGATGCCCTTTACAGGAAGGCACATCAGTGTGTGAGGTTTGCCATGGATGAAGATAACCAGGCTGCGAGATTTACCGGCTCCATGGCAGCAGCCCCTGATATTTATAAACCGCAATGGCTATCATTCCATCAACATAAAACTGGTGTGCGATCACTGGAAGCACATACTGCATGTTTGTGCCAGGTACCCTAGGAGTTGCCATGACTCCTACATCCTGAGTCACTCCCATGTGCCTGAGATTTTCAAGGGGCCATTACGTCTGCAGGATTGGCTGCTTGGGCATAAGGGGCACCCGTTGAAATGCTGGCTGATACACCAATGTGTCGCCTGCAGAGTCATTCCAAGGAGCAGTACAATGCTGCTCACAGCTCCACATGCTCTCTTATAGAGCAGACCATAGGGATCCTGAAGATGTGCTTCAGATGCTTGGATCGCTCAGGTGGCGCATTACAGTATACTCCCAATAGGGTTCCATGCATCATTACTGTGTGTTGCACTCTTCACACTCTGGCAATGCAAAGTGGTGATCCCTTGCCAGAAGGTGAAATGGAGGAGGATGAGAATTCATTGGAGGATAAAGACCCAGAGGCCCAGAAACCTCAAGAGGATGATGTGGGTCAGAACGCAACAATGCCATGGAGGAAGCAAGAGGCAGGAGACAAGCCCATGACACTTTAATTGCTGCCAGATTCCACAAGGAATAATGTGAAGGCAAGAGAAGATGGCCACAATTCTCCTAGTCCCCAATGCCATTCCCTTTCATCTCCGGGGATGTCCAACCATTTGCATCAAAAATGAGTCCAGTATTGACACTTGCACCTTCTGTCTTTATGATTCACCAGGCCATTATCTCTGCAAAGGTCCGCAATCACTCACTCACTCTAAGAAGTGAGAGTCCACTGAACAAAGAGAGTGATGCGAGAAATGACTAGAAGCAGTCATCACAATGCTCATGTATAAGAACTTGGGAACATCTATTCTGCTCTACGCAAGTTATTGAAGCTCTAAAGCCCATTGCTCTTGTAGGTGACTGGTGAAAAGTGTGTTTTGATCCTTGGTTTAGTTATTGCTGCCAATTTCCTAGAGCTTATTGGTTCCTAAGCCATTTCACAATGTGGCCACCTGGGATTCTTACACTGATGCAATGGTATTTATGAACAGAAAGTGCTTCTATCTCATCAACATGCAGGTTGCATTCCATCTATCAGAACAATATAATACAAGTGGCTGTCATATACTCTGGAGGCTGCCATTAAAACAATATTTGGCATCAGTCAGCAATCACAGTGTTACTGTGTGGCATTTCCACTTTAGATTGATGGATCAGGAACAGCTTCGCAATCCAATGCAGAATCCAAGATCTGGAGTGCAAAGCACATATAATGAGGTAAATACCACAGTGATATAAAGAGGGGAATAGAATAGGCATGTTGGAACAGATGATATCTGGGGATATCTACTTTATATCCCGAAAAGATGTTCAAAAGTTATAATAGTGTGCAAAAATGCTATCATGCAGTAGGTGTGACAGGTACAGAAGGGTTGAAACAAGATGGAGGCTGTAAGGCCAAAGCAGAGAGCCTCCCGTCTTCTATGGAGCACAGATAATAAATCCAATAACATTGACTGGAGACTTGTTAAGCAATCGGCCATTAAACCTCTCGATATAGGAGGACAAATAAATGTTGGTGTACACTTTTATGACTCTATTCACCATCATTAACTGGTTTTCTTCAACTCTGTAAGCTTGGACATGGGTTGCCGCATTGTAGTTTAAGATAAAAGAAAGAAATACCATAAGGAACCAGCATTTATGTAATGGCTTTGACAACCTCAGGTTGTCTCACAGAGCCTCACAGCCAATGAAGTATGTTTTGAAGTGCACAGTGGAATTTTCCCCTCCTGCCAGGGGCGGAAATCATGACGGGCGGGTGCAATAATTTTGCAGGAGGCACAAAATCAGTCTCCCAATGGTGAGATAAACTGTGTGAATTTTTGTATTTTTTTTAAATATTCATTCTTGGGATGTAGGCATCACTGGCTAGGCCAGACCAGCATTTATTGCCCATCTCTGATTGTCCTTGTTCAGAGGGCATATTTTAAGAGCCAACCACATTACTCAGGGTCTAGAGTCACATGTAGGCCAGAAGATTTCTTAAGGGACATTACTGAACCAGATTGGTTTTTACAACAATCGACAATAGTTTCCTGGTCACCATTAGACTTATTTCCAGATTTTTATTGCATTCAAATTCCACCATCTGCCATGGCAGCATTCAAACTTGAGTTCCCAGAGTGTTTACCCTGGATCCCTGGAATACTAGTCTAGTGACAATACCGCTACGCCATCACTTCCCCATTTTGTTTCCCGATCAGCAATGCTAGGAACCTCATTTGCATTCATAAGAATTTCATGCGTGCTAATTAAAAGGCCACCTGATGTGAATTAAGTCCATCACCAGAAGTAAAATCCCCGCCAGCAAGAATTTAGAATGTTCAGTTTTATGACTCTATGTAAGTGGGCCAGCTTCACTTCTTTCATGACTTTAAGGTCCATAGATGTTGCTTTCTCCTTCTTGTAACTTCACTCAGGTGCCGTTAGCAAACACTGCACCAAGGCTGGACAAAGGAAGGCAGGCGAAGGCTGGAAGTGGGTGCCAGGCAGGTAGAGTGAAAGGGTGTAGCGAAGAACATGGGAGGCAGGCTTATGGGGGAAGAGCGGGGAGAATGTCCACAGAAGGGAGGGGTGAGTGTCCGGGGAATTGGGATAGGAGAGACTCCAGGGAAAGGGCCGGGGTGGGGGTGGGGTGGGGGAGAGTATGCCAAGGGAAAAGAGGGGGAGTTTCTTAGAGGGCAGAGTCGATTATGTAGACAGTGGTGTCCTGCAGGTGGAACTCAGGGCGCTGGTGATAGGAGGCAATAGTTGGAGGTGGGAATGGGATGCGGTCGGGTGTTAGGTCCAGGGTGAGAGTCTAGCAGGTGAAGGTCTCATTGGGTGGATCATGGAGGGGTCAAGACAGGTCACTCGGATAATGGCAGGCACCAGGGTCAGGATGGGCATGGGGACGGTAATGGGTGTTGGCTCTGAGGGGAGGAAAGGCATATGGAGGTGGATTGTGATAGGGTCCAGGGCAATGGGGGGAAGTTCAAGGGTGACAGAGGGGAGAGGGATGGTGTTGCTGGGTGGGTTTACGGTGATGGGGTGTGGTGGGGGGGTGAAATTTGGTGGGTGACAGTGGGAAGAAAGAAGGTGGTGGAATGAATTTGAAAGGTGACGCGCACAATTTTTCCAAACTGACCTTGACTATGCAGTTAGTCAGTCAGTAAAATCCTTCGAGGTGGGAGGAGGATCTTTTTGGGTGGGTGGAGATCAAGGCCAGCACAAGTGGCTGACTAAAAGGACATGCTAATAATTACGAGGCAACCAAATGTCAAAGATGCTCACTTGCTCACTTGTGTTCTCTTCTCTATGGTGAAGTCGGCATCGCAGCAGGTTTGTTCCAGATTCATGGGTCACATAACATCGAGAATCGAGATCCAACTAAGGTCTGGAGCCACCATTACCCTTTACCTGGAAGGCATGGAATGGGATGTCATGTCTAGACGGGGGCCAGGATTAGCACTTGCCTCCTGGCGTTAAGATGGAGGGAAACCTGTAAAGGACATGCTCACTAACATATCACTCAAATTCATTCACACATCCGCTGAGGGGTCGATGATGCAGGCTGCAGGTAACCCTGCCTTGGAAATAGATATCACCCAGATAGGGAGAGCAAGAGGGATCCTATCACCAGTTGGCACAGGACCAGGAGGAGCAAGGGCCTGAGCAATAAGAGGCAATGGGGCCTCTATTAGGTCAAGAGGTTGGTGAAAATGTGCCACAGAAGTGGCGAGCATTGGCCCGACCATCAGTGTATTGCCGGCGGTGCTCAATTCTGGAGATTAATTAAAGGCAATGCTAGAGGCGCCCTCATATGTCCCGGGATGTGGCTGCTCATGGCTGTGAGCTTCACCGGTATGGGTTGTGACTGCCGGACTCTGAAGGAGTAGTGCGGATCTCCTGACCTGCATTGAGTGAATGGGTGTCCAGATGCGGTTTAAATATGATGCTAGGACCTTCGAACCCATTGGGTGACCGCAGGGCGGGTGACTTCCAACCCACCCTGCCATGAAATTCGCCAAGATCCCTGTGGATGCACAATTAATGATCTCAAACGTAGCAGATTGCGCGTGTTCACCCACCCCACCGCCCAGTGGGAATCACGCCAATTTTCCTAGCCACCAACAGACTTAGTCCTCACAATGGGAAATTTCGCTCATATTCAATGTTGTAATGCAGGAAATGCGTCAGTTTTTTTGCACAGAGCAAGCTCCCATAAGCAGCACTGAGATTAATCATGGAAGCACAAAATGACACAGCAAAAAAAGAACCCCATTGTGCCTGTTCTTGTTGAATAGTTCTTCCAAAGAGCTATTCAATCAGTTATTCAATCCAACCTTGCTGGGATCTCAATGTTATTTAATCCCCTGCCTGAAAATTATTTTCCTTCAAGCATTTATCCACTTCCCTTTTGAAAGTTATTATTAAATCTGCTTCTGTCACCATTTCAGGCAGTGGGTTCCAGATCATAACAAATTGCTAGGTAAAGGAAAACCTTCTCATCCTGCCTCTGGTTCTTCTGCCAATTACCTTAAACCTGTGATGTCTGGTTATTGGCCCACCTGTCAATAGATACAATTTCTCCTTATTTACTCTATCAATATCTTTTGTGATTTTGAACAGCTCGATCAAATCTCCTCTTTAACTTTCTTTGCTCTAAGTGGAGAGCAACCTGATTAGCTACTTTAGTGATGTTAGTTGAGGAACGTACGTGGCCAGGATACTAGTGAAGCTCACCTGCCCTTCGTTAAATCATACCATGCTATCTGAGCACTTTGGTGCACAAGCACTGGCCTTTTCCCTTCTTGCATATGAAATTAACATGTTAATAAATCTGAGAGTATAACATTATGGCGTGCGTGGTTGGGTGGTGATAGGATCAGGTCTTCAGGCTCCTGATAAGGCGAGATAGTGGCCAGAAGCCTTCCAAGTATATTAGGAACAATTGTACTGGTTTCTTTCTGCTCCACAGTTATTGATCTATTATGATAAATCTTCATATTGGATTAGTCATGAACATCGTGATTTGAAGTTTACATTCCCATTTGTTATTTGTTTTTGATGTGTTTCTGTACTCCGCAGATGTGATTTGAGAAGGAAAATGGCTAGCCCTTTGGGAATAAAACTGCCCCTGAGCTGGCAGCAAGGATTAAATTCACCTAAGTTTACCTGTTCTAGGATTTATGCCAGAATCTATTTTGAAGTCTATAGTTTAATGGGATGTGGGCATCACTGGCAAGGTCAACGTTTGTTGCCCACCCATAAATGCTCTTGAGAAGGTGGTAGTGAGCTGCCTTCTTGAACCACTGCAGTCCATCTGGTGCAGAGATGCCCAGAGTGCTGTAAGGGAATCCCAGGATTTTGATCCAGTCACAGTATGGAATGGCGATATAGTTCCAAGTCAGGGTGCAGTGGCTTGGACAGTAACTTGCAGGTGGTGGTGTTCCCATGCACCTGCTGCCCTTGTCCTTCTAGTTGGTAGAGGTTGCAGGTTTGGAAAGTGCTGATTACTGAGGCTTGGCAATTTGCTGCAGTGCTTCTTGTATAAGGTAAATACTGCTGCCACTGTGTGTCAGTGATGGAGAGAGTAAATGTTTAAGGTGGTGGTTGGGGGTGCTGATGAAGTGGCTGCTTTGTTCCGGAATGCATTGAGCTTCTTGACTATTGTTGAGGCTGCACTCATCCAGGCAAGTGGACAGTATTCCATCACATTCTTGTCTTGTGCCTTGAAGATGTTGGACCAACATTAAGGAGACAGAAGGTGATGACTTGCTGCAAAATTCCCAGACTCTGACCTGGTCTTGTAATCACAGTATTTATATGGCTGGTCCAGTTCAGTTTCTGGTCAATGGTAACCCCCAGGATGTTGATAGTGAGGGATTTAGTGATGGTAATGCTATTGAAGGTCAAGAGGAGATGGTTGGATTCTCTCTTGTTGGAGATGGTCATTGCCTGGCACTTGTGTGGAGCAAATATAATTTTCCACTTATCAGCCCAAGCCTGAATGTTGTCCATGTCTTGCTTCATATGGACATGGACTGCTTCAGTATCTGAAGCATTGTGAATAATACTGAACATTGTGCAATCAATGGTAAACATCCTTACTTTCGATCTTATTACGGAGGAAAGGTCATTATGAAGCAGCTTAAAATGGTTGTGCATACGTCACTACACTGAGGAACTCCTGCAGCCATGTCCTGGGAGAGATGATTGGCTTCCAACAACCACAAGCATCTTCTTTTGTGCTAGATATGACTCATATCAGTGGAGAGTTTTTCCCTGACTCCCATTGACTTCAATTTTACTACGGGTCCTTGATGCCACACTTGGTCAAATGCTGCCTTGATGTCAAGGGCAGTCACCTTCACTTCACCTCTTGAGTTCAGCTCTTTTGTCCTTGTTCGGACAAAGGCTGTAACAAGATCCGGAGTCAAGTGCCCCTGGCAGAACCCAAACTGAGTGAACAGGTATTGTTGCGTAACTGCCACTTGATAGCACTGTCAAAGACACATTACATCACTTTGCTGATGATCAAGAGTAGACTGATAATAACTGCTGGATTGGATTTGGCCTGCTTTTTGTGGACAGGACATACCGGGGCAATTTTCCACATTGTTGGGTTGATACCAGTGTTGGAGCTGCACTGAAACAGTTCTTCTAGGGGCACGGCTAGACCTGGAGCACAAGTCTTCAGTCATACTGCCGGGATGTTGTTAGGGCTCATCGTTTTAAGTGTCTAGTGCCTTCAGCCATTTCTTCTTATCGTATGAAGTGAATCAAATTGGCTGGCGGTCCAGTCTTTTGATGTTGAAGGTATCCAACCATGTCTGAAGATAAATCTAGTGATGCATGGTGCTCAATAAATAATGTTACTGATTTTTGATGTTGGGCCTGAGGCCTTATTGGATTTATGGCACAATACCTGAGGGTAGATTGAATCAGATGACAGAAATTGCAGGATTGCCAGGTTATCTTTAACAGTGGTTTAAAATTTAGTATCTTGTGTGCATTACACTGTTGAACCAGGTTAAAAATAGTGGAAAGTTTCTCCTTTGACAAGTACTATATAGTGTACAAATTTACAATGTTTAAAATTGTTTTAGACCTATATTTTGAGCCTGCCTTGTCAAAGACCTATTGTGCCCCTGATTCAACATAGTTCTTATTGGATAGAAAGTGGAAATTATTCTGTTCTGCAGTCTTCCCATCCTTCATTTTAATTAGCTTTTTAAAAAAAGAACTATAGGCAAGAAGAACCACTGTTCAGAGAGCCAATGTCACCTCCTGTTATCTCGATGACTCTGCTTGCTTTTAACAGTCATTTGGACAGCTCTGTTTATAATTTGAATGATTCATACCATGAACAAAGGTGCACATGCATCACCAAACAAAAAATGCGCACAGCGCAAGACAGACAACTGAATTCTTTCAGTCATGCTGGTTGTTGTTTTATAGAGCAGTCTTTTCCAAATTAGTTGTTATCATATAATATTCGAAGCTGTGTGAGATCAGAGAGCACAAATTACCGACAGCATAATTTCAAAATTACTAATAGTTTAAAATCTGTACCACTGAATCAATGGAACAAAAAATAAATAAATAAATCTGAGAGTAAAAATGGCATTTATAGGTCTGCGAAGGAGAACCAAAAAGACTTAGGGAGGAATTGTCCGTGCCCGTTGGCTGTGGGCGTGTTTGGCGGTGTGAGCGGACAATATGGCGAGAAGGCCAAAAACCAGTTTCCTGACTTTGTAAATCCAATTTGCAATTGTCTGCTCTGCCCATCAATGGTGGGCCGCGTTTCCCACCATCAGACGTCAGGAACTTCATTGTAATACACCTGCACATCATTACGAGCCCAGTCGCTGGAAACACACCGCCATGCTGGATCATCGCTGACATGTTTCACAATGGTATATATAAAGCATGCGCCAGGCAAGCTGCACTTTGGAGGTGAGTGCACAGTAAAGTTGCACAGCGCTCATGAGAGTCACCAGTTGGACTTCAAGGAAGAGGCACCGCTCATACAGTCAAGGGCTGTCATGCAATTGAGGCGGCTTAGGGGGGAGAGGCAAGGGCTGCCCTGCAGTTGAGGCAACTTGGGGAATTGGTTGGGGGGGCGTCACTGGCTGCACTGCGGCAGATGGCAGTGCACAAGCACGTGCGGGGTTGGAGGGGAGGGAGGTAACCACGCCTTAGGGAAACCTTGTATTAAGTTTCCATTCCTCCGCAGCTGAGACAGCTTAGTCACAGCCACAGTGACATGCTTGGAGTCGGGCCTGGGGCTTATCTGTCCACTCAAGCGATACAGAAGTATGAAAGTGCCACCAAGCGCTCCAAAGCTTTAGATCCCTCGGGCTCAGACTGCAAACTAGTGAGCATTTTAGTGGACTGCAGAACATTTGGATGACTGGGCACATTGAACAATCTCTTTGCTAAAGCTGGCCATGGAGCAGTCACTGGTGGAGATGCTCACAGCCTCTTGCATTGTCATCATGCTGGTTTGGACCAGTCTCCCTGATGATAAGCTAACAGTATACCGTTACAATGTAGGTTAGAAGAATGCCTGTGCCTGAGCTGAGAGCACAGCATGCAGTCCAGGCAAAGCTGCTGCCAATCAGTCAGATGGAATGGGGTGGAGTTGGATGGGGTCTCAGCCAGCCATGCAGCACACCAAACTCTGGCCATCCAACCAGTGTACAGCGCTCTCTGGGATGCATCAAGGGGCTTTGAGACTTAACCAAGAGAGATTCTTAGTACACCCAAGCTAATCCACATGCCTCTCTCTTTCATCCTGCAGGAGGAGTACATCAGGAGCATGAAACCTGGTGACCTAGCTATATGCCTCATGACTTACAGAGGGCGCAGGCGAAGGAGAAGAGAGCAACAGATGCACTTGGCTGGGCAGAGGGAGGAGCAGCACCCTCAGGGAGAAGGGGCAGCTGGGGCTCCCGCACATGCCAACCACCACAAGGGGTTCCATTCGGTGAATGTTCAGCTGGTGTGCGACCACCACAAATGCATCCTGCAGGTCGTGAATGGTTCCCAGGGACTGTCCTAGGTAGACTCCTACATTCTCAGATGGTCTCAGATCCCTGACATCATGCAGGGCCCACAAAGGCTACAGAGCTGTCTCCTCAGGGACAAGAGCTACCTGCAGAGGATGTGACTAATGACACTCGTGTGGTGGCCTCAGACTACAACAGAACAAAGGTACAGTGAAGCTAATGCTGCAACTCGCACTTTGGTAGAGCATATCAACGGGATGCTGAAAATGAGGTTCCGGTGCCTGGACCAGTCTGGTGGAGCCCTGCAATACAGTCCGCAGAGGGTGTCACGCATTATTGTCATCTGCTCCGCCACTTACAATCTGGAGCTGCAACTTGGAGCAAGGCTAGCTGAGGAGGAGATGGAGCAGCTGCACATCTCCTCTGATGAGGGTGAGGATGAGGGTCAGGATGCATCGAAGGCGAGGATGATGGCGACGAAACCATTGCATTGGCCAGTCGAGGCAGCTGCATCCTCATAGCTGCTAGATTTGTGGAGGATGATGATGAGATACAGTGAGGTGACAGCATAGATCCTCACATTGCATCTATGAACGTTTGGCTCCAGTCTGGCTTATGGCATCGCACATATCCTCTGTGACGAGTGTCCTGTCATGGAGACGCAGCAGAGGCCCTAATAGTCACTCGATTCCAGGAGGATGATGACGACATATAGTGAGGACACTCTATTGGTCCTCACATAGCCTCTGAGAATGTCTGACTCCTATCTGGCCGAGGGCAGCTCGCTTGCGCTCTGTGATCAGGGTCATACCATGGAGATGCAGTAAAACTTTAAATGCACCTGATCTTTTGTCAGCCTCCAGCACCTGACCCCTTCAGGAGTACAGCGTCATCAGTCACAGATGCTGACGAGATGGGAGCCAGACCGACTTCGAAGGTGCTGAGAGCACACAGAGAGAATGATGGAGCTTTGTGATGCCTGCCCAGGACATTCTGGCAGCAATAATAAGCACTATCAAGGTGCAGGCATCACTAATGTGTCCAGTGAGTGTGAAGCTGCACCATCACTTTGGTCTGAAGGCTGCATAAAGCACAGGGAAGAGGCCCCGGGCTGAGACACCTACCTTTATCTCTTGCATGAACCAAGGTTTCACATTTGAGTGACACGATCGCTGCTCATCTTAACAAGGAGGCATAGACAGGGAGATATTCTTTGGAGTTTATTGACAATAGTGAACATTATGTACAAATGATTAATACCCATGCCCAGGCTGTGCAATTACAACTTCTTAACCTTCCTAATCCAGCTGCTACTTCTTGGTGCTCCCCCAGCACCCACAGGGGATTTGGAGACTGCCTGCTTACTTCTACGCCCTGTCTGTGGTGACCTTGGCTGGTGTGCTCTGGAGGGCTGAGACCTGGAGGGCCCAGTCTGCTTTTGAGGTTCTGCTGTGTGGCAGTGGTGCCCTATGGGGCTGGAACTGCGGGGGTCACAGGAAGAGGGGATTCGGATGGGCCGGGCACTCCCAGAGTCAGCTGGGTGGATGGCCCCGGGGTGTGCACCTGCTGATCCTCCTCCCTATGGGTCCCCAAGGATTCCTGGCTGACTCCTTGAGGAGTAGAAATAGTTGGAGTGAGATCCAGCTGCCCAGCACCCCTTTCATGTACACACTGCTGGAGGTCAATTATGGCATCAGCGATGGAGTTGAGCCCACGCAGCAGTGCAGGACTGATGCCCTGGACCAAGATCTCCATGGCGGCTGCCATCCTTCCAGTGTTGACCTCGATGCGTTGCAATGCTGGCGCTATCACCTCAGCCTGAAGACGGACAGACTCCTCCATCATGCCTTGCAATCTGAGCAGTGCAGATGACATCGCTTCCTGATGTTCCCGAGCTTCCCTTTGCAGCTCCAGTAACTGAGACATAGCTGAATCCAGAGGCTCATCATCTGACTCGGACTCAGCAAAATCCTGGCCTCCAGGAGTCCTCCAAGTGCCGAGGGCTTGGGAAGTCACTGCCGTTGCCTGCTGTGGACCAGACAGTGCTACGTGCTCACCAGATTGTGATCCCGAAGCTTCTCTAAAGTAGGTCCCACTGAGGTGTGTGTCTCTGTGCTGGGTGAGTGCTGTGATGGGTCTTCAATTAGGGTTTTTCAGATTGCACTTCAGAGTTTCTTTGGAGTTGGATTGCAGGCCTTGGTCGGCTGTTCCCCAGATGTGCCTGCAAAAGCAAGGGGAGATAATGAGTGCGTGGCAGAGGCCTGTGAAACAGGACACATCACTCACAGTGTGGTTGTCTGATGGACGTGGCACTGCTGGACCCTCACTTGGTAGAGTGACCTCTGACCTCACCATCAACACAGGAACAGTCCAGATCCTCAACGACCAGCTGGATGGCTCTGATTTCAGGCATTACTCCACCAGTCAGTGACCTCTCCCTGTCGTTGTGTGCCAGCTTGTCCTGCATGAATAGAGATGGAGAGAGTGTAAGCAGGACGCCTGCCAGGCCAGATGATAAGTATGCCCGCTATGTGTAGGTGGTATGTGGTCCCATGGATGAGATGATGACAATGATGATGAGTGTGAGAGAATGAATGGTGATGTCCCTTGAACTGGCAGTGAGTCAGATCCCTGTGGATGTGTGATGGGTTTGTGAGTGTGTAAGTTGAGAGTGATGAGAAGAGTGACTTACACTGGTGGATTGGAGGAGATCATTCGTTCTCTTTTGGCACTAGGTGGCTGTCCTCTTTTGCAGGGCGTTGGCACTGACCAATGCTTCCACTTTAAATATGGCGCCCAGCATGATGAAACAGCGAGGTGTTGGCCTGACAGCCGAACGAGAGCCCGCCCACCATCGAAACAGCGTGTTTCCTGGGAATGCATGTGGGTAAAGCATTCTTTATCATACCCACTACCGCACTTAGTGCAAATCTGGGACGATTCTGCCCTTAGTTTAGATACTTCAGATATAAGGATAGAGATCATGGCCCAGAACATTCATTCTTCAAAGTTGGGTAGGGGGATGGGTCATAATCCAGGAAATGTGTGTGGGTACCACTCCCAGAAGTCTCTCAGAAAGGACTGCACAGAGATTGCTTGGGAAATTTAACTTTCTGACAGGCAATTGCCCTGCACCTGGAACAATGCAATACTCCGAATTCAGCCAGAGACTTCTGATGGTTCCCAATCTCTTAGAAGAATAGTTACCCCAGGAAAAGTTAGAAGAATTAAAACCACTTTAACTCATGGCTAACTATACTACCAACCACCTTCCCCAACCCCATTGCTTGCCCCCACACTGGATCCTCCGAATCCTAACTACCCAACGACCACCTAGCACCCCCCACTCCTGACTACCCCCCAAATACCCCCCCGACCCCGAATACCCTTCTGACCCCGCCACCCCTCTGACTATCCCCCACCTCCTGACTACCCGATTCCCCCCCCCACCCAGCACCCAGCAGCCCCCATGACTACCCTAACCCTTCCCCACTCCTGACCACCCTAACTCCTCACCCACTTACCTTACACACTTACCTTCTCAAAATGGCTGGGATCCTTAAATTTATGGCACACAAAGCTTTACTGCAGCTTGCACCATAAAAATAGGATATGGCTTCACTTCCCTCTATGCTGCTGCACTGCACTGGAATGACACCAGAGCTGCTGCACTGCATATTTCTCACTAGGCCCAGGTTGGAAGATTGGGCGAGAAATGTGCAGTCCCCATCTTGGGTGTGTAAAAAGGAGCAGAGCGGCAATCTGACGATGATCGCCACTCCAAGGAAGTTTTGGCCCAATTATTATCATATAACAGTGACATGTTTGACATACTCAGTACAAATTTCTTTCTTGTTATAAAGACATTGAAATATAATGAGCTAAAACCTGGCAGAAAGGAATTTGATGCAATTATTTAAAGCTTTCATTGCTAATCTCAGTAACACTCACATCCAGATTATTTAATCTAGAGAATGCTGACAGGTTTCTCAGTGTGATGGCTTTCTTGCAATCCACCCATGCATTTGGATTACTTCTAAATTAGTTGGGTCAGTTTTTTGTATTCCCTGACTAATTTTTAAAACATAGGAATTATAGCACAGAAACATTTCTGTACCGTGCAGATGCTTCACATGAACCTCCTCACCCACTTTTTCTTCTAACCCTATCAACATAACCTTCTATTTCTTCCTCCCTCACTGACTTATCTGATTCACCCTTTGTGTTGGGCCTATGGTTTTCCCTTAGCATTAAGCCTTTTAATTTGACATATTTTGATTTGGGGCCAGTTTGCCTGTTTAAGGGTTTTTCTGGATAGATTAAGCGGAGCAGGTGCCAGGTCCAAAGTACAATTTCAGGCCTTCCCAGTTGGGGCACATGAGCTGCAGAGAGCTGGGCCCAGCCCCAAAACAGCCCAGCCCAGGTGAATCTGTACTGCTTTTAAGTATCACATGATACTTTTCTCAGGGGAGTTAAGTGCAACAAAAAGCAGACACGAACAAACTATTGAACAATACTAGTAAACAGCGCATGTACATTAAAATCTGTTTTAGCACCAATCTTTGCCTTGTTTCAAGGGTAAAAGGGAAGGAAGAAAACTGTAAAAAAAAGACAAGCATCTTGAGGGTTTCTTTGAAAATGATAATTGCATTGCAGTGGAGTGGAGTTAATATATATTTTGAAAGTGAGTTCAAACTCCACCAAAGCTGCCAAATCTGACAGAAACTGTGAAAGGTTTAGAGGGGAGAATTTTACAGTGTCATTCCCCACGCCCCCTCGCCACCACCCCCCCTCCCCCCACCAATTGGGCATGTTTGAGGATTAGAAATAGGATGTATGTATGATGAGCCCACTGCCTACCTGCCCACCCCCAATGTGCTCCCGATAATATGTTGGGCAGGTAAGGCATCAGCTACCCTGCCCACCTTTAGGCCTATTGAGACAAGGGCCAGTTAAGAGCCTAATTCCACCTCCAAGTGCCCTAATACGCTGGGTTGCAGAAGGTGGAGGAAAGTGGTCAGCCCACTTTTTCACTACCTGAGATAAAAAGGTGAAAAGGAAGAGGGGTACTTCCTTTGAGAGGTGCCCTGTGTGCATCGGGGGCGCCCCTCCACCAGATGTAACCCCACCTTTGTGCCTCCCCATTAGCCTCCAAAACCCAACCCCCAACCCCCCTCCCTTCCCTCCCTGATGTCCCGATTGCTCCCCACCCAAAAAGCCCTGACTTACCTTCGTCTGCCACCCATGACACTTCTTCCCGGGGACAATCAGATTGACCAGTGACTCCCGAGGGCAGGACTTAGTTTCTGTGAGGATTGGAGTCTGAGTAGCACCTCATTAAGGCCAGCCCCAGTGTATTATCACTGTGGGGGCAGCATTTTTTAAAGTCGGTCAGTTTGTGGCTGACTTTTCTATCGGGCAGGGAAAGGTAGGAGGTCCGGTGGGGGGCTAGCAATACACGCCACACTGCCACCATCCTGCCTCCCCCCTGTAAAATCCAGCCCCTAGTGGGAGATGAGAGGCAGCTTCCACAATTAAGCTGATTGCTCCTGCCAGCATCATTGGAGCTACAGAATTTTAGGTTTGTCTAGTGGGCTCACGATACATAATTTAAAAAAGATGAGGCCATTCTTGATTTGGAAGAGCAGTGCATAGATCCTCTATGGGAAAACAATCCCTCTAGAATGAGAACAACAAAGGAGCAGGGGATATGGCTGATGGACAGGGCAAGCTTAGCGATTGCATAAAGGGAAATAGGAGACAATCCAGAGAAGTGTGGGTTTAAGGCGAGGGTAGAGGAAGCTTTTGGAGAGGTTTGGCTTTTTGGGCAGCAGAGGCATCTGAAAAGCTGGTCCCAAGCTTTGTGCCAAAGATGTTGATGTGCTCATCACCCTTGTTGGAGGAGAAAGTGAAAGGCTGGGAGGAGGGGTGGGGGTGGCGGTAGGTGGAAGATGGGTTAAAGGAGATGGTTTGTAATGGAGAAAAGAAGCTGGAAGTCTATGCTCTTCAGCATGATTCTGGTGTAATAAATGGTTTTGGCAGAGAAGATCAAGATCTGAGAATGTTTGAATGTGTCCAGCCAGAGCTGGTGATGAATGGATAAACCAGTTGTTCATTAGAACTGTGCAAGTCTGCACCCCTTGAACTTTTACTTGGTCAAGAAGGTTTGGAGCATGGTGTGCTTTCCTGCAGACACTGGTGTCGGCAGATAATATTGCCCCTCTTGTGAAGAAAGAAGTGAATAGATATTTGAAGCAAACAAAGACACAGGAATAAGTTAACTACAAATTGCCTTCTCTCACCCCACAGTTCAAGCTGGAATTCTTCCTCACAACTTCTCACTCAATTCAAACTAGTGCCCCCCTTCGCTCTCTGAAGTTCATGCTGCTACTCTCTTTGTTTTCCAACTCAACAAACTGATGATTCCACGTTCCCTGATTCACCAAAGTCCCAGCCTCAGTTTCTCCCCTCCTCCCATCCAAAATGTTGTCAGGAAGATATAATAATTTTCATAATGTTATTGGAATTTATTATAAAGCAGAGTAATAGTGGGATCTGTGTGTGATTGTGTGTGTGTGTGTGTGTGTGTGTGTGTGGGACTTAATTGAATTAAAGGCTTTGATGTAACAGAAGATAAGCTAGGTTTGAAATGTTAAGTATTTAAACATGGATGAAGTTTTAAAATGTGAGATGTAACATTTGCATTTTTAAATAAACCAGACTAACTTGGATTCAAAAGAGTGGGTGAAATTTTTCACCTAGCCAGGAGAAGTTAAGAAACAGTGTGTTTATTTTTCTCAAAGATTACAGGTAAAATTCGTACTATGATAGAT
This sequence comes from Carcharodon carcharias, assembly GCF_017639515.1. NCBI lineage: Eukaryota > Metazoa > Chordata > Chondrichthyes > Lamniformes > Lamnidae > Carcharodon > Carcharodon carcharias. Next base: position 29,303,141 of record NC_054472.1, on the reverse strand, counting down.
TTTTATTATTAGAGAGGTAAAGTCCAAAGACATAGTTAAACAATGGGAATTTGCATTCAAAGGGGAAATCTGTATAAAGTAGGTGAGGTTGCATATAGGAAATAAGGAATTCTAAATCCTAACAAGTGTGAAAAGCCTCCAGCATCTAAGCCTCAAGCTGCTGTGTAAAGAAACTGAATTTAAGAAAACTCACTTTGAATTTGACTGTTCAGGGTATCTTGTTACTTTGCCTGGATCTTTTAAAATATATGTGTTTAACTGATACCTTAACCAAGGTGTAACTGAGAGTCAGATTAATTAGGGGATTTAGAAGTTATCATAGTAGTAATTTGTGGATCTATGTATGTGCTTAAAATCATTTCTTCTATTAATAAAGGTTTAATTCAGTTTGTTTTGTAAGAAACCTGTAAGATTTGGTGGCCTTCTTCTTACTGAATTCACAGCCCACATCTCGAAATAAGTACTAATTGCAAATAGTTGTGCCAGCTGCTTCAAGTTTCCCTCTGAGATTTGGAGAGCTTGGCATTTACCATCAGCCTGCCATAACAATGTCACTTTTGGTTTCTCTCCACATTCCTTTTGCATTTTTTTTTCATTCATGCATATACTTCCCTCAATAATCTTCACTTCACCTTCCTGTGCTCATGAAAATTCCTACTCACAGTATGTAAGAGTTAGAATCTCTTCAGGCAACAGCAGGGCTTGGGTACAAGCAGCACAACAGGTGAAGGGCTTGGTATAGGATGATTTTATTCTGTAGGCACAGGGAAGGTGTTGCAATTTGAATCATCAAAAGAATAAAATAGCAGATCAACAGCAGTGTGAGGTAACTCTTCTCACAAGTGGATAATAATGTGTCAGAATGTGAAAGGATGGAGAAATAATGGAACTGAGAGGAGCCAGATAATTATCACTCTTTCATTTTGTGTTTACATTTCCAGCAATGTAATTTTAATGATTTGAGTTATGGTATGCGCTATCAAAATGGGTATCATTCATTTAATGTGCCAAATTGGAGTTTTTGAAATTTAAATGAACCATGTTACATGAACAGGGTTCATTTATTCGAAAGGAGCTTTGTAATATTTCTGGGAAATGTGCAAATCAGGGTCAATTTGTGCTTCTTTTTAATGTTGCTCATTATTTTATATTTCTGCTAGTGCTGAGTTTTGATAAAAAATTAGAAAGATGTGCTTTAGGAACCTCATAGAGTAGCAATTATCTTAATAGCCATATCTAATGTCTTTATTTAATTTTCTTTGGTTGTATTTTCAATTGCTTACCAATAAGATTTATTTCCCACTACATAATTCTGTTCTTTTTCCCATCAGCACTTTTTTTGTAATTGCTGTTTTGGATCAATGCTTCCACCTAAGATGTGTGGCCACAAAGCAATCTGAAATGTGGGAAACATGCTGTGGGAAACAGGCCATTCATAACTTTGTCCGGTTGCCCTGAGAAACCTCCAGCATAATGTTAGCCAAGATTTTTTAAATGTAAACTGCCCATGGACAAAATAAGCAGTGCTCAGAGAAGTTTGTAGCCCACCCAGTATAAAGAAAACTTAGAAGTAACATCATTTTGGATACATCTGAATTCAGTTCACTTAGATTCAGACTTCCTGGCCTACTTTTTTTTTAATGAAAGATGTCACACATGCTTAAATGAATAAGTTCACATGTTAGCTCCCTCTTGTGTCGGAGTTTCTTCTGTGGCTGATCCTGCACTATTGCCTCAGGAACATTGAGGGAGCATCATGGCTTGTAGATTCTAGCGGAAGGCCATTTCCTGGTTAGTATTCCTGTCCTTTAGTATTAGTCTAATCCTGTTTGCCTGTCATTTATTGTGATATCTGGATTCATGCACCATTTTGAGGATGGATGCAACTTTAGCCATTAACCAGTTCTCCTGGAATTAAGGGCAGAATATTGTGCTTGTTGGTCGGGCGCGTGCCCCACCTGAATGAGCGTAAAATGACATGTGATATTTTGGTTGACAGGTGCATGTGGGAGTTGGCAGCATGCCTACCAACAAGTAGTCGGCCTATTAAGGCCATTAAAGTTCTAATTGAAATAAATTTTTCGCTGCCTGTCCAGCCTTACAGTTAGCGGGCAGGCGAAAAGGCCAAGCGGCCTTTAGGTTTTTTGTGAAACCTCATCCACAGGCGGGGTGAGACCTTGATCAGTGATTTTTAAAAAAATGTTCAAACTAATTTCTAACATGTCCCTGCTCATATGACAGAGTCACATGAGAGGACTTGTTGTTAACATTTTTAAATTCTTTATTTTTTATTTTCAAAATGCTTCAGCTCCCTGAGGCAGCTCTGTGCCTCAGGGAGCTTTTACTGCACGCACCCCGATGCATGCGCACATTCCTGCGCTTGTGCTTCTCCCTCCCCCACTCCGGCAGTGCTGAGCGCTGCAGCATGAATTTCACGCTGCCTGGCTGTTAATTGGCCAGCCAGCGTGAAATCCATGTGGAGGCCCGATTGCAGGTGGTGGTTGGCTTTAGGACCGCTCCCAGGCCTGCCTATCGCGCCCGCCTGACGAGAGAAAGATTCTGCCCTAAGTGTGTGCTTTAGAATGGATGTGGCTTCGGTTCATCTGACTGTGCCATAAACTTTACTCACCTAGGCAAGAACACCACCAGTTTTCCATCAAAATAATCTCAGGATTTTGTGCCCTTTTTATCAGCCATTGCTAAAATTCCCCGATTTTTTTGCTGAGAGGAAAAAAAATTTGGGTAGATTTTCAACTTAATGTAAAACTGGCATTGCAGATTGGCCAGCGCATCATAGAAATGATTGTTTTTTGTTTCCATTAAATTGATATGAAAGAAAGGACTTTAATTTATATAGCACCTTTTCACACCCTCAGGACATCACAGCTAATGAAATACTTGTCACGTATAGTCACTGTTACAATGTTGGAAACATGGCTTCTAATTAACACATATCAAGGTCCCACAAGAAGCAATAAACTGAATGAGCAGACAATCTATTTTAGTTTAGGCATTAAAACTAACCTGGATACAGGTGAGAACTACCCCACACCCCACCCCCACCTGCCACCCTCGTTTTGCTTTTGACACAGTTTTCAGGTTGGACACTCAACCAACATGTTTTAGGAAACTGTGAATATTGCTGATGGGCAAAGAGCTTGTTTTAAAATTAAAACCTGCTGAGCTGGTGCAAACAGCAAAACCAGACAGTATTATCAAGAAGGGACAAAGACATTATGAAGCTAATGGAGATATCTGTGTAAACAATGAGGAATTACACCTTATAAGAGAGGGAGAGTAAATTGGGTCTACATTCTCTAGAGTTTAGAAGAATGAGAAGTGATACAACATTGTGAATGTCTTGATCGGGTAAACACTGAAATGTTGGTTCCCCTGGCCAGGGAAGCTAGAACATGCTTGTGGGGTCTCAGGATAAGGGATTGGTCATTTAGGACTGAGAGGAGGAGAAATTTCTTCCTTTAAAGGGTTGTGAATCTTTGGAATGCCCTTCCCCAGAGGGTTGTGGATGCTCCACCATTGAATTAAGACTTAAGGCACCGTTAAGACTGAGACAGACAGTATTCTGGTCTCTCAGGGACTAAAGCGGTAAGAGGAGTGAGCAGGAAAATGGAATTGAAGGCAAAGGTAGCTATGATTTTATTGAATAGCTGAGTAGGCTTGATATAGGATGCATGGTTTACTCTTGCTTCAATTGCTTATGTTTTATGTTCAATGGACCTCTTCAAGAAACAAAATGTTTGCCAGCTAGATGGTTGAAATTGAGAGAACTATCCCTCAGCTAATCACTATTACTGTGGAATTTACTGAAAGGAAGTCAAAGGTGGACTTTAACTTTTAAGTTTTAAACAAAAATATCATATATTAGTGGTTGTCATGACTTAAGGCTATTATTGATCGGTCAATGAAGTCTTGATGATGATACATCCTGTCCACCATTTAAAGGAGAACACATAAAAGATGCTGTTAAGGTACCAACTGATCATGGAAGGATCATGCGGTCAATGGGAAATGGCTGTTGGAAGGAAAATGGCAGTCAGAGGGAACGTGACTCACCTTCAGAAGAATATGTGTTCTATGCTCAGAACTAGATATTTAAAGGGAGTCCCACCCATCACTGGATGATTATTTAAGGGGGCCTGCCTCATCACCAGAAGGATATCAACAATCAACCAGAATTTGTCACTTTTGGGTGATTGTATGAGTATTTACTTAGAACATATTTGGCTATTGTATTACTCGAGCACCTTTATTAATAATAGTTGCCAGGTACACCAAGAAGGGCTCATACTCTGAAACATATAACTGTGTGTGCGTGTGCATGTGTGTGTGTGAGAGAGAGTGTGCGTGTGCGTGTGTGTGTTTGTGTGTATGTGTGTGCGTGTGTGTTTGTATATCTACTGGTGTAGGTTCCATGGTTTTTCTCTGAATCTACTTAGAACATTTATTGTAGGTGCTGTGTAGTCCATAGTAGAATAGATTGCTTGCCTGATCTAATAAAGCTTAATATTTAATTCACATAATTGAGTGTACTCTCTATTTATTAACGGTAGAAGTTTACATCCTATACATCTGATAGTTCAACATCTCAAATGAAAGGCAGAACTCCCTTAGTTCAGACATTGTGAAGGTGGAATGTGCTTTACTGATGCTCAGTTTTAGGCAACAGATTTTGCAATTGTTGGCCAGCTTAGATGGCAGAGGCAGATGATGGATGTCATAACTCTATACCCTCAGTGCCAAACAGATGCCCTGATAACCATGGGCACCAATACAATGGGACAAGTGACTCCAGTACTGCCAAGGCTATCCTGGATGGTGGTAAGTTGATGCCTTATGCACCTTCTTCACCAACCCCTCACTCTCATCCTTAAAGGTGCCATGAAATGGAAACTGTAGTTGAAGTGACACTGGACTTCTGCTATCCTGCCCACCCCACTTCCCTCAAACCTACCCTCCCCTTATGCTTTTATGCTTGCAGATAGCCAAAACAATGCTGGCAGCTCAGCCCCTGTGACCTTATATGGAAGGACAAGAGGAGGAAGATAGCTTTCAGGAAGAAACACTGTCACACAGCCTAACACTTCCAACCACCAGCTCAGCTATTAGCACTGTATGCATCTTAGAGGTTATGTTAGAGTTGGGAGCTGAGCATATTGAGTCACTGGGCACAGGTGAGACATACCTAGGCCAGGGGAATAGATTAATTCATGTGTGAACTCCCAGAGGGTTAGGTAGTTCTGCAGCAGGGGACTCAGGTGAGGACCTCATTAGGGTGAACGGGAGGAGAACATTGGCAAACGTGCACACAGGAGTGCATGATCTCTCTCAGAGTGACAGCATTTGTGTTCCCACTACTGCCTTTCCACCCTTTGCTCTTGTCCCTCTGTCAGCTAGTTCAAACTGCTGCCATCCATGCAGTTGGAAGCCAGGCCCTCAGGGTCCAGTGCTGCACAACGGTATCCCCCATAGCCAGCTGAAGTCTTCAGTGAAAGTTTGTAGGCTTCCACTAGCCATGCAGCAGCCACTTGGTTAGCACTGCATTGGAGCACTAGGACAGGAAATGGTATCTGTAAGAAGGGCAGTAAGGAGATGTACAAAGGTGATTAATACTGTTTTTTGTATTATTAATGTGTTGTTGGATAAAGTTCTTGTGTGAAGGTTTTGCAGTTTGTAATAGCACCTTCTTGCGACCATTTGTGTATGTACATATGGAAGCAAATATGGATAAACCAGTTTAGTTGAGTACTTGAACTCCATGTGCATGCACCAGTCTCTCTTTGTCCTGAAAGATATCATTGTCAGGTGCTGAGGGTAGGATTATTCTCCCTGAATACATTTGGTTGGAGAAGCTTCCAGTAAACCAGCAGAAGAACTGTAAGGTTTTTGTTTGCTGAGAAATAGATTTAAAAACGCAGTCTTAGAAAAAAGGTTTTGGTCCACGTGGGTTAAACTGACCTTCAAAGATGGTGCATCAACAGGTATTATTGGGTGATTGGGAGAGTACAGCTATGACTGAGAGTCTTTTGGGGCGCATGTGGAGCATGTGGAAATATGTTTTTCGCTGGTAATAATATCTGCAATGATCCTGGTAATCCAGCTGATAATCAGGCACTGGGGGAAGGGAAAAGGGTGATCTTGTTGACTGAAGCAGAAGTGCATGAAATGCTGAAGAATTTGCTTACCCCAGTAAAGTCAAAAGACATGTTGCTGTCGGATATTTTATGTAAGCATGAGCAGCATTATAGTCCCAAGCCATTGGAGATTGCTGAAAGCTATCCATTTAGAACAAGCATTCAGTTGCCCAGTGAGGACATTGAGACTTTTTCATGACTTTGAAAAAGCTGTCCATTCATTGTAATTTTGGAGAATTTCAAGGGAGCATTGCAGGACAGATTTGTGTGTGGTTTAAACATCGAACACATTTTTGATAAGTTGCTGACATTGCCAAAGTTAATTTTCGACAAGCTCACTAAACATTATTGTCCATGGACATGGTTGAACTTGACTCAAGGGAAGTTAGAGTTAACAACTGGCAGTTGCCTGCTGAAGTAAATAAGCCACAGCTGAGTAAGCAGGAGGCCCTCGCAATGGCATTTTGTGGTAGCAGAGATATGACAAAGTCTTGCTACTGGTGCTTAGGCCAACACTGGGCACAGAATTCTCCCTTTGTGAAGGCCGAGTGCTACAGCTGTAAGAAGAAGGGTCATTTTGCCAAAGCATATTGAAAGACTGTAAACAGAAAAAATGTTGACTGGAGGACATGGCAGTCACTGCATATGGTTGTTAAATAGCACCAGGTCGGTGAGGGGCCAGTTCAGATCCATACAATCTGAAGCACAAGGATGTCCGGTGGAAATTCTCAGTGCTTTGTGATCCAAATAGCATTGGATGGAGCTCTGGTAAACATGGGGGTCTTCACAAGGTATCAGTTAGCGTGATTCCTGAATTGCTATATTGAGAAAAGTTGAGCCAATATCAAAGGGAGAAATCTCGCATAGAATGATAAAATTACCGAAGAGTGAAAATCTCCATAATAGGAAGTGTGTTGGTTCCAGTCACATACAAGGTGCAATGTGCAAAATTGCTCATCATTGTAGTGAAGGGTGAAAAACCAGCCTTGGCAGGAAGGGACTGTTTAACAGCACTTAATTTAAATTGGAATGAGGTTTTTCATGTACAAGCAAAATTCGCAATGCATGGCAGCATGATCGCAAAGTATCCTCGGGTGTTTAATGAAACTGGCAAACCTATTTAAGGCTAATAGGCCAATGTATGGGTTCAGCATGCTGCAAGGCCAGTTTATTACAGGCCTCGTCCAGTACCCTTTGCTCCAAGGGATCAAGTAGAGCAAGAGCTGAAAAGACTTGAGACTGAGAACATTTCCTCTAAAGTAGAACAGTAATTGGGCAACTCCCATAGTGGTAGTGTCAAAATAAAATGACAGTGTAATAAATGATATGTGAAGATTATAAGATAACCAGAAATCAGGTACTGGAATGTAATCCACCCAATACTTTGCCAACATGGAGGATCTGTTCAATGTTGTTACAAGGCCAAATCTTTTCAAGGATAAATCTGACAAATGCCTTTCTGCAGCTTGAGTTAGATGATGAGTCTAAGCCATTCTTCACTATTAATACACACATGGGTCTATTTCAGTTTCATATGCTGCCATTTGGTGTTTCTTCAGCTCCTAGAATTTTCCAAGGGGTGATGAACCAAATTTTGTAAGGAATTCAGGGAGTGGCGTGCTATTTGGATGACATTCTTATTTCAGCTCCAAACAGGCAGACCCATGATGACAGGCCAGAAAAAAATCCTACAATGTTTGGAAAAGCATGGAGTTCAGGTAAAGACAAATGTGAAATGTTTCAAAACTCTGCCGAACATTTGGATCACAGGGTGGACAAAGATGGGTGACATCCTAGCAAGAGTAAGGTTCAAGCAATAAGGAATGCACCTCAGCCTCAACATATCTCTGAGCTCAGGTCTTTTTTTGGGATAATCAAGGAAATTCATACCATATTTAGCAACTTTATTGCATCCATTAAATGAACTCTTGAGGAAGGGTATTCTGTGGAATTGGACAAAAGAGTGTGACAAAGCATTCCACCCGTGTAAAAGTAAATTGGTAGATGGTATGATGCTTGTACATTACGATGTGTCCAAAAAGATTAAGCTAGCAAATGATGCTTCTTCATACAGAATAGGTGCTGTGACCTCTCATGTGGTGGATTATGGTGAAGACAGACCGATTGCATTTGTCTCACGCACCCTCAGTGCCAGTGAGTGAACTTATGCCCAGATAGAATATTATCTTTGATTTTTGAAGTAAGAAGGTTTCATAAATATCTGTATGGTCGTAGTTTTGCAATTGAAAGTGATCATAAGGCACTGATGATTCTAAAGTCTTCCAAATGCAGAGATGGGTTCCACTTTTGTCTGCTTATTAATACAACATTAAGTACAGAAAATCAAAAGATCATTGTAGTGCCAATGCAATGTCTAGATTACCATTCCCATCAGGGGTTGACCCAACAGGGAAGATGTATTTTTCTTTTTGCACATGGGTGAGTTGCAAGTCACAGCTGATGAGCTGATATCTTTGGGAGAACAACTCACATGGGCCCTGTATTGGGAAGGCTGTCTGACTATTTCGCAAATGCATGGATAACAGATACTGGATTTACAAAACAGGCCAATTTTTTTATGCGTAAGGATAAGTTGTCAGCTGATAAAGGTTGTGTTATGTAGGGAGCAAGAATCCTGAAAGGTAGACAGCAGTTGTTATGTGATCTTCATGTTCAACACTTATGGGTGAGCTTGACGAAGAATCTAGTGAGAAGCTGTCTTTCATGGACAGGGTTTGATAACGACATAGAAGACACAGTGAAACAGTGTAAAGTATGTCAAGCAGTAGAAAAGAAGCCGACATCAGTATCTTTACTACCATGGAAATGGCCAGCTAGAGTGTGACAAGGCTGTACAGAAATTTTTCAGAACTTAAAGGGCAGCAGCTATTCATTGTGATGGATAGCCAGTCAAAATGGGTTGAGGGGTTTCCAATTAAACAACAACTAGAAAAACTCAAGATATTTAGCATAGTTAGTTTGCTGTGAATGGGTTCCCAAAGGAAATTCTGCCTGACTAAGGACCTCATTTTTGTTCAGGTTTGTAAAATTCATGCGAATGAATAGAGTAAAACACATTAGGATCCCACCGTATTATTCTCTGCTGGAGCAGCAGAGCACACAGTACTGCTCTTGTTAAGCAATTAAATTAAGCAATTAAACTAGATTCAAATTGGAAAAAACATCAGTTGTCATTGAATCACAAATTGATGTATTTTATTGTTTATTTATCATAACACACCTCATGCTACTAACAGCAGAATGCCACCTGAATTGTTTCTAAGGGGACAGCCGAGAATGAGATCTTCATTGCTGAAGCCACATTTAGCATAGTCAGTAGAAGAGAAACAATCAAGACAGAAAGAGAGTCATGATAGGGTGAAGTGAGAGGAAGAAGTCTGAAGTTGAAGCAGAAGTTTAAGTTGAAACATCATCATCATTGGTGGCTGAAGTAGTTACTAGGAAGAGTTAAGAAAATATGTGGTCCTCATACATATTTAGTCAAGATGTTTGGTCATGGAAAAGTCAGGTTTGTACATATAGATCATGGGGTTTTACCTTCAGAGATTTATGAAAAAGCTGCGAAGAATCAAATGATTCTTTTGAATTGAATAGTTGGGATACGGGTAGAGTAGCAATAGTTACTCCAACACAAGGTGTATCTGACACCAGTTCAGATCCGAGTCAGAGTCAGAGAGCCATATCTGATGAAGGGGAAATTTCAATTAAAGGTCAAGGGTAAAATCAGGCTTTGTTGGAAGAAACCTCTCAAACTCAGGCCAAAATGTGTCAAGGCCCTTCCCCAAGTTTTGAAAGTTTGGGTCAAGAATGGGGGTACCCTCTTAGAAATAGAAAACTAGTGATTAAGTTGGATTTGTAAATAAATGAAAAACAAGAAATGTAAATAAGTTGTATGGAATTTGAACTTTGTGTAACTTTTTCATTGAGGAGATGGGGTGGAATAGCAATGACTTGCAGCTATTTGGTATATATGTATGTACATAAGCAAACCAGAATAAAGCAGTTTAGTTGGGTAATTGAACTCCACATGCATGCATTAGTCTCAGTCTTTGTCCTGCAAAGAAAAGTCACAGTTGCTTTTTGTTGGTGCTGTAGGCCAAGGGGGTTTTATAACAGGGACTGTGAAATGGATATGCTCTGAGGGGATGGTGGGCAAATGTTGGGGGTGATGAAGTTCCTTTCAACTGATGTGAAGCCTAACAGCACAGTCCCTCTTACTCTGTTCAGTTACCTGTGGAGTCCTCCCTCCTTCCTCCTCCCACAGTGACCTCCAGATCCCAGGAGGTAGCAGCTGGGCCCTCATAATTCTGAGGTTATGGAGGGTGCAGCAGACTATCACAAATATGGAGAGGCCTTTGAGTTATACTGCCAAGAGGGCCCTGAGTGATCTAATTGACAACACTTCTGTTTCAGGAGCCGATGACTTTTTCCATGTTATTACGGGTGGCTCCATGGCTCTTGTTCAAGTCCTTCTGACCTCACATGGTGTGACTGGTACAAGGGGGTCATGAGCCATGCCTGAAGGGGTGTATCCCCTATCTCTGAACAGCCACCCTGTTAACTGTCTTGGATCCCAAAGACTGTGGAAATTGCTGACTGTTCCAGGATGTAAGCATCATGGGTGCTGCCAGGAAGGTGGGCATTCACCAAGATGAATTTATTGATGTGGTCACACATCAGCTGCACACTGACTGAGTGGTAGTCCATGTGGCTACAGAATCACTCCCCATTAGGCTGCAAGGCCAAATGTGTGCAATCGATGGTGCCGTCCACCATTGGAAAGCCCATTAGCCTGGCAGATCCATGTGCCCTTTCACCCTGGTCTTCCCTCCTCAGGGAGGAAAGGATGATATCACCTTTCCTTCTGTAGAGCACCTCTGTCACCTTCTGAATGGCAAATTGCAACAGATTGCCAATATGCCTGGAAGTAACTGGTTGTAAAGAACAAAAGAATTATGATAATCTTCACAGCCACAGGGAGGGGTGTTGGCACACTGGTTTGAAGCTCCAGGTCAATGTGAAGAAGGTGACACATCTCTGTCACTACCTCCTTAATGAAGCAAAGCCTCCTGAGGCATTGCTCCTGGCACCCGTTGCACCAGTGGTGCTCCTGGAACGGCTGGAGCTGCTAAGGAGAGCCTCCTTCGCCACCCTCCTCACAGAGGTTCCACCCTCTGCCTCCTCCCTGCAGGTCCTGTTCATTTGCACAACAAGTGACACTGCAACTACTGCCCCCAGTCCTATGCAAAACCATGGGTGGAATTTTCCATGCCCATTGGCATTGGGCGTCATGGCGAGTGTGAGCAGGCAATATGGCGGGAAGGCCAAAAATTGGTTGCACTCTGTTGTGAAACCAATTTGTGAACGTCCACTCGCCCATCAATGGCTGGCCATCGTTCCCACCGCCGGACATCGGGAACTTCATTTTAATACATGTGCAAATTATTATAAGCCCTGCTCGCTGGAATCACCCCCCCCATGCTGGATCAACCGGGCATGTCGGCATGAACCAAGTTTCACAACAGCATTTATAAGGCGTGAACCTGGAGAGTTGCACTTCAAGGGGAACTAGGAGGTGAGTGACCACTAATGTTGCACAACACTTACGAAGGTCACCCATTTGATTGCAAGGCTGAGGCACTGTGTTTTTTATGTGAGAGCACAGGCAAGACGCTTTTTCCTGGGTGGTTGACAGTGCAGTGCTGGGACAAGGGCCACATTGTGGTTGGGGCGCGTTCAGCGGGGGCAAGGCAGCACACTGTGAAGAGAATTGGGGGACAGAAAGGCAGCCCGGCCTGATGGTAGTGCACACATGTTGTGGCTGGGGGGGGTGGTGCGGGGGTGGGGGGTGGGGTGTGGTGCGGGGCGCATGTGCGTGGAGATGGAGGTGGAGGGAAGCTGCCACACATTAGGGAAACCTTGTATGAAGTGACCATTCTTCTGCAGCTGAGACAGTTCAGCTGCAGCCACATTGACATGCATGGAATTGGGACTCTAGCTTATCTGTCCACTCAAGCAACACAGGCATCAAAGTGCCACTAAATGGTCCAGAGCTTTCCACCCCTCAGGCACAGACTGCAAACTAATGAGTGTTTTAGTGGACAGCAGAACAATTGGACAACTGGGCAAGTTGCAGAATCCCCTTGCAAAACCTGTCCATGGAGCAGTCACTACTGGAGGCACTCACAGCCCCTTGCAATGTCACCATGGATCAATCTAACAGCACAGCCTTGCAATTCAGGTTAGGAGAATGCCTGCGCCTGAGCTGAGAGCACAGCATGCAGTCCAGTGGGTGAAGCTGCCGTCAATCGGTCAGGTGGAGTGGGGTGGAGGTGGTGGGGTTTTGGGCAACCATGTAGCGCACTAATCTCTGGCCATCCAAGTGGTGGCCAGCACTGTCTGGAATGCGCTAAGGAGCCTTCAGACTTAACCAAGGGACGGTCTTAGTACCCACATGCCAACCCACGCATCTCTCCCTTTCATCCTGCAGGAGGAGTACATCAAGAGCACAGAGCCTGGTCACCTAGCTATATGCCTCATGGATTTCAGGGAGTGGAGATGAAGGTGAAGGGAGTGACTGAGGTGAATGGCTGGACAGAGGGAAGAGCAGCACCCTCAAGAAGAAGGGGCAGCTGGGGCTCCAGCACGGGTCGCTGAAGAGCCACAACGAACCGTCACTGGTCGGCACCCAGCTAGACCCAGGGTCTATAGATGGTGCTTGTCATTCCTGCAGTTGACAGAGAACCAGTGTCACTGAAGACTGTGCATGCGCAGGGAAGTGATTGGTCACACCTGCCACATGCTGCAGGATTTGGCACCAAGGAAACATGGAGAGCATCCACTGCCAGTGGCTGTGAAAATGATCATGGTACTCAATTCTCATGCCAGCGACTCCTTTCAGGGCTCCACAGGTGACCTCTGTGGGATATCTCAAACCTCCACCCAGAAATGCATCCATGAGTTCACGGACGCCATCTTCGCAAAGGCATACAACTTTGTGCATTTTGCCTGGGATCAGGAAAGCCAGGAAGCAAGAGCACTGGGATTTTCCCAGATTTCAGGTTTCCCATAGGTGCAGGTTGCCATTGACTGTACTCATGTGGTGCTCAGATCTCCATGGCAACAAGCAGTCAACTACGTCACCCACAAGGGCTTCCACTCGCTGAATGTTCAGTTGGTGTGCGACTACCACAAACACATCCTGCATGTCTGGTTATGGTTCCCAAGGAGTGCCCATACATTCTCAGTAGGTTTCAGATCCCTGACATCTTCTAGGGTCCAGGGAAGCTGCAGGGTTGGCTCCTCAAGGACAAGTGCTACCGGGAGAGGACATGGCCGATGACATCCATGCAGCAGCCTCAGAGTGCAGCAGAGCAAAGGTACAATGATGCTCATGCTGCAATTCGCTCCTCAGTGAAGCAAACCATCGGAATGTTGAAAATGAGGGTCCAGTGGCTGGACCTGTTGGAGCCCTGCAATACAGTCCACAATGGGTGTCACGCATCATCGTTGGCTGCTACGCCCTTCAGAATCTGGCCCTACAACAGGGTCATGAGCTGGCTGAGGAGGAGGTGGAGGAGTTGCACGTCTCCTCCGATGAGGAGACATTGATGGGGATGAGGGTGAGGAGGTGCTCGAAGGCAAGGATGATGGTGATGAGGCCCTCGCACTAGCCAGACGAGGCAGGCATGATTGGGAGGCCCTCATAGCTGCTAGATTCATGGAGGATGATGACGACTTGCAGTGAGGAGACACCATAGATCCTCACATTGCACCTGTGAATATTTGACTCCTGTCTGACTGATGGCAGTGCACATACTCTGTGATAAGGCTTCTGTTAACAGATGCCCATAGTCCCTACTTTCCAGGAGGGTGAATGATGACATGTCACGAGGACACTCCATAGATCCTTGGACAGATTATGTGAACATATGATTCCTGTCTGGCTGATGTCAGATCACTTGAGCTCTGTGAACAGGATCATATCATGGCGATGCAGCAGAGAAACGTTAACGTCTCCTGATCCTATAGCATCCTTCGTGAGCTGAACCCTTCAGGGCCATAATGTCACCGGACAAAGATGCTGATGAGACGGGGGTGCCATCCGCATCTCAAAGCTGCTGAGAGCACATGTAGAGAGTGACGGAACTCTGTGCCACCGGCCCAGGGCATCCTGGCAGCAATGATAAGTCCCATCAAGGTGCAGGCATGACTGAAGTGTCCAGTGACAGTAAAGGCACACCAGCAGTGTGCTGGGAAAGTTGCACAAAGCACAGGGAGGAGGCCCTGCATTGAGACACCTGCTTTTATCTTGTGCAGGGACCAAGGTTACACATCTGAGTGACACAAACACTACTCCTCAAAACAAGGAGCCATTGGCAAAGAGACATTCTTGGCAGTTTATTTACAACAGTAAACATTGCGTACAAGTGATTAACACCCATGCCCAGGCTATGCAACTACATCTTCTTAACCTTCCTAACCCTGCTGCTATGTCTTGGTGCTCCCTCGACATCTGCAGTGGAGGTGGAGGCAGCCTGCTGAATACGACGCCCTGTCTGTGCTGGCCTTGGCAGGTGTCCTCTGGAGGGCTGAGAGCTGGAGGGCCCCGACCTGCTTTCACACTGCTGTGTTGCAATGGCACCCTTCTCAGCTGTGGAGCTGGAGCTACTGGAGTCACAGGAAGAGGGAATTCGGATGACCCTGGGGTGTGCACCTTCTGGGCCTCCTCCCTATGTGTGTCTGAGGGCCCCTGGCTGACTCCTTGTGGAGAAGAGGAAGCTAGAGTGAGATTGAGCTGCCCCCACACTACTCCTCTTGCGCTGACACTGTTGGAGGCCAACTTTGGCATCAGTGATGGAGTTCGGCTCACACAGCAATGCAGGAGAGATGTCCTGGACCAAGGTCATCATGGTGGCCACTATCCTGCCAATGTTGACTACAGTGTGCTGGCATGATGGCGCTATAGTCTCCGACTGAAAGCGGACAGACTTCTCCATCATGCCTTGCCATTTGTGGAATGCAGCTGTCATCCCTTTTGCTGTTCCTGCGATTGTCGCTGCAGCTCCAACAACTGATTGAGGACTGAGTCCAGAGGTTCGTCATCCGATTCGGACTCAGCTGGTACCTTGCCTCCAGCAGCCGTCCAAGTACCGGTGCCCGTGGATGTCCCTGCCTCCATCTGCTTTGGAATAGATTGTGTGCTGTGCTCACCAGATAATGAACTCGAGCCCGCTTTACATGTAGATCCCACTGAGGTTTGAGTTGCTGCACTGGTGAAGGATGTGTGTGAGTGCTCTGATGGGTCTTCGAGGGTGCAGTCTTCAGGGTCCTCCTCCAAGGTACTGTCAGCACTGGAGTCAGGGCCAAGGTTGTCTGAGGGCGACATAGCAGATGTGCCTATGGGAGAAAGTAGAGATTATTTGTGCATGGCTGCCACGGTACACAGAATTGTGGACTCACAGGTTATTTGCCAGAGGGATGATCTGGTGCACCAACCTCGCTTGGCACCAACCTCGCAGTCGCTGCATGAATGGCCCACATCCTCCCCGACCAGCTCTAACTCATGGTTTTCAAAGGCAATGAGGACCTCAACGTCTGGTACTCCAGCACAGTGAGGTATGGAAACAGAGAGTTGTGCACCTGGCTGCACTTTAAACATGGCACTTGCTGTGAAGAAGCAGCAATGTGATGGTGTGGTGGGCAATCGGAGGCCACCCCTCAGTTAAACAGCATGTTTTCCAGGAATGCATGATTATCGAGACAGGAATAGAATGATGCGGCGTGAAATCCCACCATTGGGGCCAATGAGTAAAATGTCCTTTTTCCCGCAAACTATGTGCTTAGTGCAAACCTAGAACTATTCCGCTCAATGTAATTTTCTTCCTGACTGTGGTAACAGAAACCTTCAAACTCCTTCATCAATTCTCCACGGTGCTTCCACCAAATTTTCCTGAGCACAAGTAAGCCCCTCAGCAGCAACTCTTTAAATGGCCCCAGAACAGGGCCTATCTTGTTTGCTCACACTTAATGTTCCAGGAGTGAATAAGATAGGTATTCCATGCACAGTCATTGGCCAATTTTAGTATTCATACGTTGCATCAGGCATTGATGTTTGTGATGTCAGAAACTCACTCCTTAACCTCTTCGGACACATGGAGGGGATTCACCTGCTTGCACCTCTCCCGTCACCTCACACCATGCGGACAGTGTGGGAAGCGGCCAGAGGTGGACTTTGCACTTCAAGTCGACTAGAGGTGGTGCTACACAAAGAAATTTTGTGACCAGTGACTGTGATTCAAAGTTCATTGATTGGCTGGAAACCACTTTGGACATTGATTCTGAGGATGTTTTAAGATGCTACATAAATGTCATGTTCTTTTTTATCATTGCAGTATTCACATCCATGTGTCATGTCTTAACTAAGGAATTACTAAGCAATAGATATTTCCCAAGACTTGGAGCCTTTTCCTTCACGTTTGCAATAATTTCAATTCCAATCAGGCTTTATTCCAGCTGTGAGTGCAGTGTTACAAGCCATTGGCAGAAGGTCACTCATTGCTGCAGCAACAGCAGCTGTTGTTCTGCCTGAGGATGGATCAGGAGATATGAGACAGCGAAGGCTCATTAGCAGCCTATCCAGGTCAAAGTCTGTATGGGCTAAGTGTTAAGTAGCAGCTAATAAGAATGCTCAGGTTAGCCATAAAAATAACTACAGACCTTTGCCAAATGGCAGATCCAGCTTCTGATGTTTTGTATCCAACCGAGTTGGATGTGTTCCAGTAGAATACAAAAGCCAAAAACTCCCACTGCCTGCGCTAAGGTTGTAAATATCGAGCAACCATATTTTTTTTAAAGATCATACAGGGTTTTTCCAGGTACCTGAAGGATATTACTGCGGTGTAGTGCACTACGTTCTTCTGCATTTAGCAAGTGACAGATTCACTATTTGGAAGGAGTAAAGGGATTCATTCATTTCTCTAAAAGCAGAGAGAAAAATGGTGGCCACACATCAAAAGTCTTATGTTATTGCCAGCTGTGTGTGTAATCAGCTGAACTCACATAGAATTATAACTTCAGTCAGTCAATAGATTGTAATTGTAGTTGCAGATCAACTTTAGGTGCATTGCTTCCCTCAATATTCAGGTAGCATGTGAGGTCCAGATGGCTAGGAATTCTTCACAGATGCTACTCCTCCATGCCTATAACTTTAATGAAGGAGTAATGGAAATCTCTGTTAGTGGCCATAAACGGTGTTTCTGTTGCACTTCTGTCAAAGTTGGAAGTGACTAGCAAATTCTACTACCTTGGGTTCACAGTGACAGACAAACGGTCCCTTGATGCAGAGCTTGATACATGCATAGGGAAAGCAGATACCACCTTTGGTCATCTCACAAATTGCACATGCGATAACACCAAGCTGACCCTTAGGACCAAGCTGATGGTTTATAATGCCTGTGTTCTCAGCATCTTGCTGTATGGTTGTGAAGCATGGGCAATTTACAGCTATCAGGAAAAGCAGCACAACAATTTCCCTCCTCGCTGCCTGCAGTGCTTTATGTGCTATATCCTGGCAGAGGAAAATCATGAATGTGGCAGTCCTCCCGAACACAGAGCTCCCCAGTGCATTGGCACTAATCAAATGAAGGCAGCTTCAGTGGATCCGGCATGTCTGCAGGATGGAAGGCAGTCGTGTACCCAAGACCTTTTGTATGGTGAGGTAGCCAGAGCTAGATGACCAGTGTCCACCTCATGGATGCTTCTAAACGTGACATGAAGGTCCTAAACAATGACTATTGTATTATGAGTCACTAACTGGTGGAAGAGGGAAATAGTGATACCTCCTGTGGGCTGGCATGTACTACCACAATGACCAGTGACTACAACAGCTTGGCAAAAGGTGCCAATGGCCTTCACAGCCATCAGTAAAGCTGCATCAAATGAAGACCCACCACCTAAATTGATTGTTTGCTGCCTGTCCATCATCCCCCATAGATGGAAGGATGGCAACACACACAGCTGTCAATGTTAGGGTGAGAGACTGGGAACAGCCCAGCCAAATTTTAGCTTACTGCTCAGTTGCCCGGATAAACGTTTGACTTCTACATCCTTAATCCACAGTGCATCTTTTTTCATGAAAACTATTCAATCTCCTACAGCTTTACCCACAATCAGTGCTTCACTAGCAAGGGCACTATGAAGTGAGTGACTGGCAGCATGGGTGCAGTCACTCAGAGAGGACAACAGGTGCCTCTCACACGCAATCAAGTTCACTCTCCTGGGACTGTGTATCAGTAGTAGAGGTGGATTAAGTAGATGCAGTTAAGAGGAAGCTAGATGAGTACCTGGGGAGATGTGAATAGACGTTATGCTGGTAGGATTAGATGAAGAGGGGTGTAAGGAGGTTGGCGTGGAGCATAAAACCCAGTTTGGACCCGTTGAGTCAAACAGCCTATTTCTATCTTGTTCATTCTCTGTAATTCTATGTTGTTTGTGACCTTTATGCTTCAAAAAAAAGGAGTGGAATGGCACACACAAGCTATTTTGAGAAAGTGTCTGCTATGGTTGAATAGTTTGCATGTTGTGCAGAAGATGTGAAGTACAGGGAAGTGAAGGTTGCGATAGTGCCAGTAGCAGGAAGTGCAGAATGTGTGTGTGTATGAGGAGAAGCAGGCATTGTGAAGTATGGAACTGAGATTGGAAAGTGAAGGGAAGTAGAGGAGTGGTGTAGTGAGGCAGCAGATGGTAGGGGTATGAGGAGAGAGTAGCTGATGCAAGAGAAAAGATTCTTGCCTCGACAACACTGATGAGATCATTGCATTTTTTCCAGCATTGCAGCTATGTCCTGTGAGTTATGTTCCTGGAATTGAGCCTTTTAGTAATTTCTTCCCACTAGTAGCAGAGGTATTGTTTGCTGGGATATCTGTCCCTTCAAGAGAGCAGGATCTCCCTCTATCTCTCCTCTACTTGGACCAGGGCCTCCAATGTTGCGTCATAAAACCTTGGTGCCACATCTGATACTCCTGTAGCTATTTCTCCAATTGTGAGGATTCCCTGAAGCTTTCCTACTGCCTGCAGCCAGAGCATACCTTTACGAGCTGATAGCTATCTTTATGTGGTGAAGTACTTGTTGCAGAATACCCAGCTTCTGACTTGCACTAGTAGTCACATCATTTACATGCTTATCTCCATTGTGCTTCTGGTCACTGGTGATGCCTAGGCTGGTGATAGTAGGGGACCTGCAATTGTATGATAAAGGTTTTCATTTGTTAGAGATGGTCATTACCAGGCAATGGGGGGCATGAATGTTACTTGTCACTTATCGGACTAAATCTCAATGTCATCTATATCTTGCTGCTTTCAGGGATGGACTAGTTTATCATCTGCAAGCATTTATGTCCACTTTTGACAGGAAACATTAAGAAATTTTCCACATTAATGACTAGATGCCAGTGCTTTAGCTATACTGAAAAGGCTTGGCTGGAGGCATGATTAGTTTTGCGGTACAATTCTTCAGCAGTAGATATGTGATGCTGTTGGGTCCCTTAGCCTTTTCTGTATCTTGTATGCACAGTTGTTTCATGGTATCACATGGAATGAATCGAGTAAGCTAAAGATTGTAATCTGTAATGGCTGAGACCCCAGCAGCAAACAAGGAAAGATCATTAATCAACACTTACAACTGAAGATAGTTGTAAACACTTCAGGATTACCAGTTCTACTCGGCTGTTGGGCTTCACCATCGTTGAGGATGAGATGTTCATAGAATCTCTTCAGGTTATTTGCTTAGTCGTTCACTGCCATTATGACAAATTGAAGCTTTGACCCTCTTCTTTAGTTGGAAGTTAGCTTACCTCTATCTAGACATGCTGATTCCATACTGTTTGACATACATATAGTCTTGTGTTGCAGCTTCATCAGGTTGCCATCTCATATTCATACTTCACAACGGAGCCAGAGTTAGTCACCTGACATGATAAGTGATGCGGAGCGGAGAGTTGGATGCAGAGCCACAAGGTTGCAGATTTATACAAATCGGGCTGCTTTTATGTTAGAAATATAAAATCTCCTGAATGCACAGGTTCAGGAAACATCTAACATCCAGCATCAGCAGTGAGTCAGGATGATGAGCTTGCTTTGCTGTGGTTTTATTTAACCACTTTTGGTTAGGTAAAGCTGCCTGACACATAAATTGAAACCAGAGTCATTAAATATATCTCAAGCTCCTATTCTACAAAATAATAGATGGAATATGCCAACCATAGTTAATCATTTAGTTAATTCTGCTTTATAACTGTAATTAGTGTCTTTCTGCACAAAATTGTAGTAATTGTGTTCTGTAGATATATATGCCAGTGCATTTAATGTTTCCCCATGAACGCATTATTTAAGCTTGGATAGGAAAGTGAACAATGGATAAATTCTCAGTCTTCCTGCTCAAATCAAACTATTATTTTATTTTTAATTTAATGGTCTTTCCATCTTTAGCATTCAAAGAATTAAATGAGTAGGCAGTCTGAGACTAAAGTTTGGCTGGGCCCATTTTTGGATTATCCCAGCCCAACCAAGTGTCCTGAGGCCAACCCAGAATTGTGTCTTGGATGCCATTATCTTTTTTGTCCATGAGCTGCTGATGCCTATTTTGTTTCCACAGGCAGCTCACATATTTGAGGAGCATGAAAGTTAAGTGATGGGAGTGGCGTCGAAGTAAATGGCTGCGGACAGGAATACAGTGGAGTCAGGTGAATGCTCCAGCTATTCCTGGCTCCACAGAGAAACTTTTACAAACATTTGCAGTAGTAAAGCTTACTTCTAGTTGGTGACCACACTGACCACTGAAGAATCCTGAATGGGGCAAACAGAGCACCTGATATGCTAATTGTTGCCCTATTCTGCTAGTGGTCCTATAACAGGCACTGGGTGCCACATTTACATGTGTAATGAGCCTAAAACCTACTATGTACAACCACCTGTGATATTGGAAAAATTTCCAGACCCAATTTCAGGTCAGGTATTTTCCAGATAAGTTTGGAACACAAAATTGGGCCTTGCTATGTCGATCTTAGGCTTGTGAAAGAGGTGTTGCAAGGCCCAATCTCAAAACTCAATATCTTAAAAAGAAGCATTAGGGAGAAAGGGCCACCTGCTTTACTTACTGATGAATATATATTTGTTCTTTCATTAATCATTATGATCTGACAGCAACGTGAATTCTTTCAGGTTTAAAACCATACATTATATCACTTTCAACAACTTTTCCTCCTTTCAGAAGTATAAAGGCATTTGTAACACAATGGAATTTTTATATGGCCCACTTGTTTTTACTTCAACCTTGTGTGTATTGATTTCTGTCTCTTTGAAGAATGATACGGCACCTAGCGTTGTGACATGGCCAATCACTTATAGAATTTCATACCTCAGATCATTTACAAAGTATGGCCTTTGTCATTCTGCACAATGGAGCAAATCTCAGTTCCTGAAAATATCTCATTATGAGGAATTAAATGTGGGACCAATTGTCAGAAAGCATTTTGCTGTTAGAGCACAAGACGGTGGAGTTTAAATGATCATTGTAAAATGCACAGAACCTGTTGCTCTTCCTTGAACTCATGCCTAATTAACTTATCTCTACAGCAGTTTCGGATTCAGCTTTACAGAAACAGCTTGCATTTATGTAGAGCCTTTAACATTGGAAAATTCCCCACTGCGCTCCATCGAAGTGTAATCAGGCAAAAAAATGATGCCAAAGCAAGAATAAGATAGGAATGGTGACCGCAAGCTTGGTTAGAGAGAAGAGTTTTAAGCAGTGTCTTAAAGGATGAGTGGGACATGGAGAGATGGAGGGGTTTACAGTTGCAATTCCTAGCTGGTTGAAGGCAAAGCTGCTAATGGTGGGACATAAAAATAATGCTATAGCCATATTTGAAAAAAGAGCAGGGCACGTTTCTGGTACACTGGCCAACACTTATCCTTCGAATAATACCACTAAAACAGTTTAATTGGTCATGTACCTCATTAAGTGCAGGTTTTGTATTGTGGGCCTGTGCTTACCAGGAACTGAAAAGAGGCTTTTGAATCAAAATCATAAACCTATTTTTATGAAAAATTTAGTTAATTGCATTAGACAAAATAAACAGAGGACATGTTATTTTTGGATTGAGATTACCCAGCATCATTTCACATACGACTCTTACCAAAAACTGAGAGAAAAAAAATCATCTAATCAGCCTGGACTAGATATAATACACAGGCGCCTAAGATAAAACACCAGCACATTAACTTGCTGCACAGCCAAGGTGCCACCTGAATCATTTTTCAATAGCTTCCTATTTACTATTGTTATTTTATTGTTGTTCCTGTCTGCTGTTAAGTATCGAAACTTATCAAGTGAACATACACATTATTGTTCTTGTTATACCACTGAGATGGAAGTTTTTTGTAATTCCCTCTTAATGAGTAAATTGGCAACACAATTAACACCACCACTGAATTGTAATAGCATTCATTGCAAAAGGTGACTAGGTTATTACAATTTAATTTAATTGCAAAATTATTCATGTGAATGAGTTATCAGAGGAAAGCAGCACTGTACTGAATGACACCCAGTACTAAATTTTGATTTGCTCCCTTTTTCGGACTGGAATTGGGGCGGGAGTCTGTGCAATGTTGCAATTTGCAATCAAACCCTGCCCTGTCTCGTTGAGGCAGACAGCATGTAGGCCTCACTGTGACTTGCACTGCTGGCCTGAATTCTCAACAGGCAGCTTATCATTGTGCATGGCTAGCACATATTTCTCTTTGCTGTCTTAATGGAAACATATCCCTATTAAAGGGAAACTGTACTCATATAAAGAAGCTACTGTTCGCTGCCTATAGTGCAAATGGCTGTAAAGAGAAGTGTACTACAAGGAACAGCAGTTGAGAGAAAGGACTCCCAGGTTCTCAGATAAGGCACTGGAGGCTTGAGTCCAGGAGGTTGACAAGAGAAGAGGGGCCATCTGTCCAATGGCCCAGGAGGCTTTCAAGGAACATCTAGAGAAGGGAATGGGAAGAGGCAGCCAATTCCTGGAGCCTTGTCCCAAGGACTAGGCAATAGTGTCAAGTTCAATTAACTCACATGGGTGCTCAGGTCACCTTCTCATGACATGTGAATCTGATACTGAATCCCGAGGAACTAGTAGAAAGGAGCGCTGGGTACCTCAGGCATACTGAGAACCATTGAGTTGAATGAAAAGATTCACAAGCTTGCAAAATGATTTGAAAATATAACAGCAAACAAATGTTTGGCTGAAATTGGCTGAAATCGTGAAGCAAGTAGACATGAAGGTTCCATTTGTGAAACATCCATATCCTGCAAGAACATGGCGGACATTACGGAAAAAGAAAATTTGAGTCGACTCTAGTAATGAACAGAGCACACATTCCCTTCAGAAGGAATGGGACAAACCCACAGTGCCCAGCAAAAACAGGCGAGTTGCTAATAAAGGGAAACACAACTCGACAGAGTGCAAAAAGTGAAACAAATGGAGGTAACCAAGTATCAGAAACACGGAGTACTACTACATTCCTCCAATTGTGACAGACTGAGATGTGGAAGAGCTGTCATACCTCAAGACCATCTGAATTTATAAAATCTGAGTCTTGAGGTGGGGGAGAAGGTATAGCAAGTAAAGATCATATTGTAATGCTCCATTGGAAGGAAGAAAGGGAGATGTCACATGATGTGTCTGCATGCCATTGAAATATAAAGGTGCTTGGCAGAGCCTGGGTTAATGTGAGACGGGAGAATAGCACCGCTCAAAGTATGATGTACAGAGTCACATGGTAACAGACTGAGAGAACAATCTATAGAGAACAGTCTGGAACTAGCCTGCATGGAGGCAACAGCACCATGCATGACAGTAACCTGGGGTCAGATGCTTCCAGACCTGCTGAGTTTTTCCAGCATTTTTTGTTTTTATTTCAGATTCCCAACATCTGTAGTATTTTCCATTACTTCACCATATTTCCAATATGTGTTACTATTTTGAGATACATCACTGACTGCCTATGATGTCTATTTAAAGCTAAACTGTTGTTCAATGGTGTAAGACATCACTTCACAGTGCACACACTTACATAGATATACATATATTTTCCAGGCACATTATAATTTCTATGAGCTTAAGCTCACCCAAAACTCTGCTGCCTTTATGCCAGTTCTCACCAAGACCTTTTTCACTCATTACCTCTTTGCTTGATGTACACCTTGACTCCCAGCTTGGTAACCCTTAGACTTTAAAATTCTCCATGGTCCTGGCTCTCCATACCTCTGTAATCTATTGAAAAGTCCGCAGTCATCTAGTTCTGATATTTTATGAATCAATTTTACCATGATCGATTTTTTAAAATGATTTTGATTCAATATACATTCACCATTTTAGATAATTATTTTAAACACATATAATTTGCTCATTAATGTTCCTCAGCTTATAATCATGACTCCTAGGTTGAATTCTTGCTTGACTCCATTGAATCTCCTCACATTAACCACACTCTGAGTGGAGGACCCAAGGGTGTCCAGTTGCCGCTCCTCCTCCCTTCGGGTGCCTGAGGCGCTGGCCTGATTCTTTGAGGGGAAGGAGCTCCTGGAGGGACATCAAGGTGCCCCGTTTCCCTCTAGCATTGCCGCTGCAGGAATTCATCCATGGCTACTGCGATGAAGTTGCAGCTCTGCACAGATCCCAGTGTTTTGCTGGACCAGGGTCTCCATGGTGACTGCCATCCTTCCCATGGAGACCTCCACATGTGCAGATGTGGGCACCACTTCATCACTGAGCAGCAAAATGCACTCATCTGACTCACATGCCACTCTGTTGAGGGCTTTCAACAGCTCTAGGTGATGTTCTCTCACCTTCTGCTGACTCTCCACGATGAGTTGTAAGGTCGAATCCAGACCCTTGTCATCTAAATTGGACCTCACAGATCCTTATTCTGCAACAGTTCTCTGAGTACTGGGGAACTCACTGGAACCTGCCTTCTCCTGCTGGGGCCATGTGTCTGTGTGGTGACCACCAGGTTATGAACCTGAGCCTGCTCTAGAGCTAGGTCCCATGAAAGTGTGTGTGTCTCTGCACTGGTGGATGGTCTGGATAAGCATTGTGACGGGTCTTATAGGTTGCTTTCTTCCAGCTCTTCAATGGAGAAGGTGTCCTCTTCACTAGAGGTGAGGACCTGAATGGAGCAATGGGACTGGCTGGACTAGGATGTTGATCACTTGGCAGAGCTCCCTTTGAGCCAAAGTAGAGGTAATTAGTACTTGGCAACAGAGAGGCACTCACAGCTGCTTTGAAAGAGGTATGACGTGGTGCAGGATCCTCATGTGGGTGTTCGCCACTGATCTCATGCAGTCACGGTCCATGCCCTCACCAGTCAGTGCAATGGCATGTTCCACCAAGTGAGTGAAGGCTCTAATGTGGGCCATTCCACCGCTGGTCTGGGACCTCTCCCTGCTGCTGTGAGCCAGCTTCTTCTACATGAAAACAGATGGAGAGAGTGTGAGCAGGACACATGGCACTGCATGGAATGTTTGTGTGGTGAGTGGAGCTATAGGCGGGATGAGGACACAAGCTCCAGCAGGTATGAGCTTGATGGAGATGTGAGGGTGTGTGTGAGAGTTAGTGGTGTTGTCCCTTGAGGCGCGAGATCCCAATGAGTATGTGATAAGTTTGTGAGTGTGTGAGTTGAGAGTGATGAGAAGAGTGATTTACCCTGGCAGAACAGTTGAGATCATTCATCCTCTTCTTGCACTGGATGGCTGTCCTCTTTCACAGGGCATTGGCACTGACCATCGCAGCCACCTCCTCCCATGCTGGGTTGGTGACCTTGCTTTCTGGTTTTCACCCAGATTGGGATTAGAGGACTTCGGGGCGGACCTCCACTGAGTCCAGTCGGTGCTCAAGGGAGGTGTTGCTAAATCTGGGGGGCAACATACTTCCTCCATTTAGCAGCCATCAGCTCTCAGCAGCTTCCTATCCCTTGAAGAGTGCTAGGTCTGTGAAGGGGCGGGCTTTAAATATGCCTCCAGTTTACTAAAGGCCTGAGGTGACAATTGGGCGTGCGAATCAGAGGATGCCCCGCGAACAACTTGGTGTGTTTCCCGGGAATGCTTAATTCATGAGGTGGGAATCGGATAAGACGGCGTGAAAAGCCACCATTGCGGTCAGCAGGTAAAACGTCCTTTTTCCCGCCCGCTAACACACTTAGTGAAAATCTAGGACAATTCCACCCTTAATGTTTAGAAGCATACATTTTCATACTTATCTACTTGGCAAAGGATTTGTGGCAGAGACTGACTACAAGCTACTGGAGATGATTTGGTGAAAACCAGTGCAGCACCAAGATTGCAATGTCTCTTGATAAAGATTCAAGCTTATGACTGTGAGATTAGGTACAAACCAAGTAACTTGATGGTCACATCAGATACACTTAGCAGATTTCCTAACCCAGTAAAAACAGAAGACATACCCATAGATCCTTACAAGTTGACTTCATTGACATCGAGCTTGAAGCTGTTCTCCAAATTTATCTGGTATATTTTGCACAATGCAAGAAGAAATGGTGAAAGAGTTTACACTGCAGACAATGTGGAAAACTATCACTGACAGATGGCCTAATTCAATTCAGCATGTCCACAAACACGTGAGACCAGTTTGGCCTTATCAGGATGATCCAGCGATCGCAGGAAGTCATTTTTGAAAGTAGGTAACTTATATTATTGGAATCTTTGTAACCTGATGTTCTTCAACACTTCATCACTCACACATTGGCATACATCAAATGAGAAGACTTGTAAGAGAGAAAGTTAATTGGCTGGACATGAACAATGACATTGAAGTTGTCATCAAGTAAGTGTGAGGCATATCAAAAGCATATGTCAAGTCAGCACAAAACACCATTCCACATGAAGTTGCTACCCATCCTTGGTCCAGAATTGCATCTGACCTCTTTAATGTCGCTGGCACTGACTTCATCATCATCATCATTGACTACCTTATCAAGAACCCCATTATTCAACAATTACACAACATCAAACACAACTGTTGCTCAGAAACTAAGTACTATTTTCAGTTCATTCAGTTTGCCTAGAGAGATCATTATGCATTATTGGTAAGCCATTTCAGGATATGTGTGAGAAGTGAAATTTTGATCACACTACTTCTTCCCCTGATTACCCTAGGCCTAATGGCCTAGCTGAATGAATAATTCTCACAGTGAAATCCTTAATTTTCAAATGCAGGCTGACCAAGCAAGATCTACATATTGCAATGTTACATTTGAGGGTGACACCTATAAATGCAACTATTTTATCACTGGCAGAGCTAATGTTTGGTAGACCAGTACATATCAATTTATCTACTCTTACCCATTCTACTTTCTCAGAAACTAGAAACCAACTTTTAAAACTGCAAGAGAAGATGACAAATGGGCATGATGAATGGGTACAGAATTGCCATGTTTACAGTTGGGACAACAAGTTTGTATCCAGGATCCCACAGTAGGTTTGTGACAACTAGTCAAGGTGACAAAGATTTGTTCAGAACGAAGGTCCTATGAAGTCATTAGACACAAAGGCACAACAGTGAAATGTAACTAAAGACAAATCAGATCCATTCCAGCTCCTCAACCACTGTATAGCCCTATTGAATCTAGGACAAGATCCCAAATGCAACCAGGAACAACATCCCAGAATGAAAATCCCATAGATCACTGACAAAAAGAAGCCTCCAGACAAGGTTACCATCACAAGATCTGGGCATACCAGCAGATTACCTCTATGCTTAGAGGCTTAGGCTCATCAGTTCCATTCACTTGTATAACAGTAACTAAACATGAACATTTTAAATAGCAATACTTCTTTGGAAGTGGGGAAAATGTCTTTAAAAGAAAGAGGGATGTTGTAATATGCCCTTAAGACATATCAGCATGACATCACTAGAAGGGAAATGTGTCATGTGATCCAGTCTTATTAGTTTCACTTTTGCTTTTTACAGCGAACAATACAGCTCTGAAGTCTTCAAGCTTTATATCTATTTATAACTGTCCTAATTTGCCTAATCATAATAAATGAACCTGCAACATATTTACCCAATCCCCTTTGAGCGATTGGTGCCTTGTGTCTTGTACAGTTAGTAAGCCTAAGATATTACATCATTATAATAATGGCACAGTTAGGATGCAGGTAGAGCAAGTAATTAGAAGGCAAATCGAGCATTGGCTTTAATGCAAGGGGGATAGAGTAATAAAAGTAGGGAAATCTTTCTGCCGCTGCACAGGGCATTACTGAGACCACAGCTAGAGTACAGGATACAGTTTTGGTCTCTTTATTTAAGGGTGGATATACTTGAATAGGAGGCAGTTCAGAGAAGGTTCACTTGGTCGATTCCTTGGATGAAGGAGCTTCTTATAAGGAAATATTGTGCTGGTTGGGCCTGTACCCATTGGAGTTTAAAAGAATGGAAGGGGAACTTATTGAAACATTTAAAGTTCTGAGTGGCTTGACAAGGTAGATGCTGAGAGAATGTTTCCTCTCATAGGGGAATCTAGAACTTGGGGGCACAGTTTCAGAATAACACGTCACCCATTTAAGACAGAAATGAGGAGGAATTTCTTCCCTGAAAAGGTCATTAATCTTTGTAATTTTCTGCCCCAGAGTGCAGTAGAGGCTGGGTCATTGAATATATTCAAGGCTGAGTGAGACAGATTTTTGATCCATAAGAGAGTCAAGGGTTATGACAGGTATGCACGAATGTGGAGTTGAGGCCACAGTCAGATCCGTGATTGAATTGAATAGCTCAAGGGGCCGAATGGCCTACTCCTGCTCCTGTTTCTTATGTTTTAAAATTTTTGCGCAGCTAGGCTGACCTCATCTTATCCATCTATTTCTCCTACAGACCTATTGGGATCCCTAAAAAAATGCCCATGATGAAGCACTCCCTTTCTCTGGTCGCTTCTACGAGGTGTATATAAGGAGGAGTTGCACAGCATTCAGTCTTATAGATGAAGTCCTGAGACAATTGCTAGGAAAACTTGTTGATTAAGAGTTGGTGAAGTCTGGACAAAGTCTCCCAGAAAGTCTCCCGCTGTGCCTCAAAATTCCTCTTCAAACACAGTGTAGACAGTCAATTTCAAACAAGTGAAAACTGAGCATGGCTTTAAATACCAAACAAATTCCTCAGCAGTGGCTTATTTACTGCTGTTCATCTGGTTGTTGTTAGGAGAGATGGTTAATCAGAATATTGCCCACCAAAATGCCGTGTGTCCTCTTTAATGAGTGCTAGCCGGCAATGTAATTATCACCCAGTCCCTTAATAATCCTCCAGGTGGTTGTTCCTAGCAGCAGTTAACTCCTTTACCATAATAATGTAAACCAACATTGCAGCTTCAAATCTCATACTGGCCACATTGGAGGCTCTTGGGAACCTAAAGTACCTGGAAAAATCACCCCTATAAGTATTATCTGTTGATGCTGAAAACAGAGTGATCCAGATTTACAATATCTAGGGCAGAATATTGAGTTCTGCGGGAGGGCATGCGCCCGACATGGCTGAGTGCAAAATAACGCGCAATTATGTCACCCAAGCGTCCCAACGTCATCGCATAGTCCGGCGTTATTTTGTTCGGCGGACTCGCGCCGGAGGCGACAGCGCACCCCCTGACAGTTAAAAGACCTATTAAGACCATTAAGAAGTCATTACATTCAAAGTTACGCTGCGCGTCCGACCTTATGGTTGAAGTGTTCTTTCACGCTAGGCCCACTCGTCCTCCTCTCCCCTCCCGCACAGGCAGTGCTGCCATTCATGTTCCACGCTGGGCGGGCCTTAATTGGCCTACCAGTGTGAAATTGCAGTGTGGTGCCAATTGCGGGCGGCAGTCGGCTTCCTGAACACCCCCGCCCTCCCCCACCAAGCACTCCCGCCAAGGGCAAAATTCTGCCCCTAATTTTCGTTCACCTGATCCATTTGATTTTGGAAGATGAGATGAACTAAAGGAAACTAATTTGTAATTTGTTGAAAGGGTGGTAGTATTTATTTATTTATTGAACAGGTTTTACGCGGACACAAACAGGCACTCAAAAGAATTGTCATCCTAAATTCAGTGTTCAAATACAATGTTGTTTAAATTGAATAAGACCCCTAGGAAACCCCAGAAGAAATTGTTTTGCAGTCCAGGAGAGAGAAAGAGTTAGAATTTCATTCCACAATATTCACCTAATGACAACATCTCCAATTTATAAGGGATGATTTGATAGAGTAGTTTAAAATTAATGAATGGATAGAACACAATGGATGAAGACAGAATGCTCCCAATGGTTGAAGTGTTTAGAATGAGTGGACATACATGTAAGGGGAACGGGAAAATATTTTGATCAGGGATCAGGAGAAACTTTTCTTACCCAGAAGCATGTGAGGCTTTGAGATGAATGACTAGAGTTAGTGCTAGAAGAAGAGACCATGTCAACTTATAAGTGATGGACGGAAAGGGGGATAACGAATATTGCAATCTATGGGCACATGTTATTTTGACTAGTGCTTGTGTGGATGATAAACACCAAAATTATCTAATTGAATCAAATGGCTTCTTTCCATGCTATCATTCCAATGTGCAACTCTTTTGTCGTTGACACTTAGATTTTCTTAATATTCAAATTTAAAACAGTTCCCTGACAACTGCTATTGCATGAAGTTAATAGCTCCCTCATCTATCAAAAGGTGCAAATTAAAGTTGCTCGCATGATTGGATAATTAAATGCCTTGCACTAGTCCATAATTTAGATTTTACATGTAAGTTTTGGCAAACTTTGAAAATGTGTTGTGTGATTTATTGTTAAGTTTGTGCATTTTCAACAATTAAATCATGCTATTTTCCCAGTCTATGTTTTCAAAAACTTTCAGGTGTCCAGCACTTGGACTTCCAGAAGGCCTTTGACAAGGTGCCACACAGGAGGCTGCTCAGTAAGATAAGAGCCTATGGTGTTAGAGGCAAGGTACTAGCATGGATAGAAGATTGACTGTCTGGAAGGAGGCAGAGAGTGGGGATAAGGGGGTCCTCCTCAGGATGGCGGCTGGTGACTAGTGGAGTTCTGCAGGCGTCAGTGCTGGGACCACAACTTTTCACTTTATACATTAATGATCTAGATGAAGGAACTGAGGGCATCTTGGCTAAGTTTGCAGATGATGCAAAGATAGGTGGAGGGACAGGTAGTATTGAGGAGGTGGGGAGGCTGCAGAAGGATTTGGACAGGTTAGGAGAATGGGCAAAGAAGTGCCAGATGGAATACAATGTGGAGAAGAGTGAGGTCATGCACTTTGGTAGGAAGAATAGAGGCATAGACTATTTTCTAAATGGGGAGAGAATTCAGAAATCTGGAGTGCAAAGGGACTTGGGAGTCCTAGTCCAGGATTCTCTTAAATTTAACTTGCAGGTTGAGTCAGTAGTTAGGAAGGCAAATGCAATGTTGGCATTTATTTCAAGAGGACTAGAATATAAAAGCAGGGATGTGCTGCTGAGGCTTTATAAGGCTCTTGTCAGACCACATTTAGAATATTGTGAGCAATTTTGGGCCCCGTATCTCAGGAAGGATGTGCTGGCCCTGGAGAGGGTCCGGAGGAGGTTCACGAGAATGATCCCAGGAATGAAAGGCTTAACATATGATGAACGTTTGAGGACTCTAGGTCTATACTCAATGGAGTTTAGAAAGATGAGGGGGGATCTGATTGAAACTTACAGAATACTGAAAGGCCTGGATAGAGTGGACGTGGGGAAGATATTTTCATTAGTAGGAGAGACTAGGACGCGAGGGCACAGCCTCAGAGTAAAGGGAAAACCTTTTAGAACAGAGATGAAGAGAAACTTCTTTAGCCAGAGAGTGGTGAATCTAGGGAATTCATTGCCACAGAAGGCCGTGGAGGCCAGGTCATTGAGTGTATTTAAGACCGAGATAGATAGGTTCTCGATTGGGAAGGGGATCAAAGGTTACGGGGAGAAGACGGGAGAATGGGATTGAAAAACTTATCAGCCATGATTGAAGGGTGGAGCAGACTCGATGGGCTGAATGGCCTAATTTCTGCCCCTATGTCTTATGGTCTTATGGTCAGTGTTGGTCACGGTGAGTCAAAATGTTATGCAGTAATGGGGGGAGCCATTGCTGCGATATGAATTGATTACCTCAAGTAAAATCATTTGGAAAGGTGTTATTTAAAAATCAATTCCTCAAAGCAACAAACCAAGAGTATAAAATTCATAAATGCAGTGCCACTTTCCGGGAGGAAGGCAGCTGCTACCTATGCAGCTCATGCAGCATTGTTGAGGGTGTAGGCGCATCCAGCACTGCCTGGAAGGTGTATTGCCTTGAGCACACTTGATTGGTGCTATCCTGATGTCATACAACCCAACTAGTTAATGCATTGTCAGAGTCTCAAATCTGGACAGTGCAGGTCTTGGCAATGCCCCCAGTGTCCGCTCTTGAAAAAAGAAGTTTGAAGCAGCAGTCGCGTTATTTAAAGAGCCAGGCACCCTGAATGCAGGTAAGTTACTTTTTCTTTAAAATTTTCAATCGTAAAGGTATCTGGAGTGTTTCTGGGGGTGTTTTGGTGAGTTCCTGCAATTGTCAAAGTGTGTTGCTGCATCCTCACAGGGATTGCAAAGGGTTAGGGCACCTGCCCACGCAAAAGCTGCAATAGCTATGGGAAGCAGTGCTGGTACCTCTGGATTTGCAGTATTACGGGGAAATGGAGCAGAGGCTGCAAAGAATGCCAAACTGGAGCCTGATTCCTTTATGTTCCTTGATAGTGACAGGATGGTGCGTGGCAAGACAGTCAATGCACCCAATAACTTGATGTGCATGCACAGTCAGTGATCTCCTGCATGCCATACCATCGGGGACATAATCAGAGTCTTTTGCAGAAAACTTGTCTTCCAGCTCTTACTCCAGTGAGCTGGCAAATAAACCATACTTTTCCCCTGACCAGGTTACAGCCCACTTGTGCCCAGTGACTCACCTTGTGCTGACCCCAACTCTATGCTAGTCTCCAAGGTAAGTGCAGTGCCAACAACTGTGCTGGCAGCTACAAGTGTTAGATCAAGTGAAGGAACATCTTCATCGTTGCTGAGATTTTGGTCCCTCTCTTTTCCTTCTAGCTACCCTGTGTCTGTGCAGGCAGTTCTTGGAGGCTGGATTTTCAATCTGGGTTTGGGAACCCACCACCCAGATCTTTTCTGGGTCCTGACCCCACAAGTCTGCTTTACTGATGTGGTGCTATTTTACTATGCCAAAGCTCCTAATAGAGCTGGAAGTGAGCTCAACGCCCAATTAT
The DNA here is from genome assembly GCF_017639515.1 of Carcharodon carcharias. Lineage (NCBI taxonomy): Eukaryota > Metazoa > Chordata > Chondrichthyes > Lamniformes > Lamnidae > Carcharodon > Carcharodon carcharias. The sequence continues at coordinate 29,269,615 of NC_054472.1, read as the reverse complement.
CGGTGACGGCTGCTGCTTGGTGGCAGAGATTGGCTCTGGACTGTAATGTTTAAAGGTAGATGGCAGTAATGACAGGGTTTGCCATTGCCATGCTGATTGAAACAGACAGGAAAGCAGAGGGCCAGCAGCCTCACGGTGCAAGCAAGTAGCCAAATGGTTCATCACAAGGTACTCAAGTGCTGACAACTTTGTAGCACCCCTTGGGCACCTCAGTTCGTATAACTTTTCATTTCAAATGCAGTAATTCAGCAGCAACATCACATTATGATTCCTCCAATGCTCCAGACAGTTTGCTCTTCCTGTTGTCAACTTTGAAAATCTCCTTCTGTCCCACTCCAGGGTATTAACAAGCTCTTCAGGAATTTTACAGGCACTTTTTTTTTATATTCAGTCATGGGATGTGAGCGTCATTGGCTAGGCCAGCATTTATTGCCCACCCTTAATTCCCCTTGAGAAGGTGATTTCAGAGGGCATTTTTAAGAGTCAATCATATTGCTGAGGGTCTGGAGTCACATGTAGGCCAGACCAGGTAAGTGTGACAGATTTCCTTCTCGATAGGAGATCAGTGAATCAGATGGGTTTTTACAACAACCGGCAATGGTTTCATGGTCATCATTAGATGTTTAATTCCAGATTTTTATTGGATTCAAATTCCACCATCTGTTGTGGTGTGATTCGAACCAGAGTCTCCAAAGCATTTCCCTGGGTCTCTGGATTACTTGTCCTGTGACAATACCACTACACCACCAGCTTGCCAAAATTGGAAGCAATTGGGTTGCCAGCTCCCCCACACACTTGCTCCTTTCACTTCCCCATACCCTCACCCCCTAGCACCCCCACTGCCTTGCTTGGAAAATTGCTTGGGTAATGTGCCTACCATAGCTGAACAGCTGCATGTATGTGGAGGTATTGTTAGGTGGGTGTGAGGCTGGCAGCATTGGTAGGTATTTGAGAGTGAGGTGGAGTATCTGGATGTTAGGTCTGAGACCTGAACACAAGGAAACGATGATGGGTGAGCGATGGATTTGTGGAGCACTGAGCAACGTGAGAGATTGGTGATGCGGCAGATAGACAATGTCGTATGAAGAAGCATTCACTGCAGTTGACCACCCACTTCATTAGCCCTGTTGAGGCATGCTGCCAGCTCCTTAGCTGCAGAAGCTCGGAGTTGACTTTTGTGGTTATTTGCTCCCACTGCCTTTTGAGGGGGTTATATAAGAAAACAGACAACAGTGCTGGAACACACCAGCTAGGCTACAATCATTCAAATGAGGTGAGTACACAAATCCTGTGTCTTAACTACCTCAACCTGAACAGGCATGTGCACAACTATAAAGGCCCCTACACTCAAAAATCAGGGTATGCACCAGCCATGAGGGTTCATGACTGATTTCTGAAAATTAAGTAGTGCTTCCCTTTCATTGCGAGCAGATCAGTAAATATCACAGTACTGTAAATAGGTCTTGGTATGTAATATAGGAGGACAGCTCTTCACAGATTACCTATTTATGGCTCCATTCCGTGCGGGGTAAATTTGAAGACTAACTGTCCACAAATGATCTAGCAACAAACATAGATTCAGTTGGTGAGGATCACATCTGTCTTATCTTTTCAATCACTTTGAGTAGTGAAAACCTAAAAGGACAGGGAGTCCTGTGACATGAGGCACCTTGACTTTGAAAATATTTGTGATAAAGTTCCACAAAGAAACAATTAAGTGCACTGAAAGGTATGAGAATTCAGGGAAACTGGCTGAAAGGTAGGAAACAGTAAGCACTTCCTGAACAGCTATGTTAAAGTGGGCAAAATATTGAACATAGGTGCTGGGGCCTGTACTGTATCTAATTTACAAAAATGGCCTGCAGTTAGACACTCAAGGCAAACTGGTCAAATTTGTAGCTGATACCAAACCAATGGGAAAAGTGGAATCAGAAGAGGTAATTCACTGAATTACAGAATTGTTACAACACAGAAGGAGGATATTCAGCCCATTGGGCAGAAATGTCCCAAATTTGCACAAAGTGCGGTAGCGGGCAGAAAAAAAAGTTCTTTACCCACTAGCTGCAATGGCAGGTTTTCACCCTCTATCGTCCCATTCTCAGCTCATTAATTATGCAGCCACAGGAAACATGTCGTCGCGCTGGTGGCAGCCTCCAATTTGCCTGCCATGCCATCACCATGCCGCTTCCTCACACGGGGCATCATATTTAAGCTACAGCCACATGCACACTTCTCAATGCTTGCAGCCTAGGAGGCCACTGGTGAAAATATGGCCCCAAAAGCCAAGAAGAGTGCAGCCCCCGGATTCAGTGACGCATCCTTGGGATGCCTTCTGGACACCGTGGAAGCTCACACGATGTTGTCTAAACCGCTCTGGCCACAGGAGGCCCATCATTCCATCTAGGGAGGTGGTCAGTGTCATGCTGCACACAAGAGGTCAGCCATCCAATGCAGAAAATGGATGAATAATCTCAATTGTGCTGTCAGGGTAAGACAAACATCTCATCACTTTAAAATCATACACTCGCAAGGCCATCTCACATTCACTGGTATCTTACTCACCGCCAACTCAAGGACATCACACAGAAGCTCACATTTCCATCTGGCCTCATCTCCTCTGGAGACTGCCTCCTCAGCCCTCACCAATTTGAGGCCACTTGCACAGATCAACATCTGCCCCCATACACAATCAGGAATACCTCTCTTCCTCAGTACAGCCCTGCAGCCTCTTCCCTTGCCTGAGGCTACTTCTCCCCCTTCCCCAAGCAAGCCCTAGCCCTGCAGCTGCTAAAAAGCCACCCTACCTTACAGCTGGTCTGGTAGGATGATCCAGTGTGGGGGAATGATTCCGACGAGCAGGGCTTATAATGAGATGCAGATGTATTAAAGTGACATTCCTGATCTGAGGTAGCAGGAAATGCAGCCACCATTGACGGGTGGGCAGATGATCACAAACTGGTTTCACGACGGCGTGAAACTGATTTTTGACCTTCCCACCATCTTGTCCACTCATGCATGCCATGACATTAAAGGGGGCAGAAAATTCCACCCGTTGTGTTTGTACCAGTTCTCTGAATAAGCAATTCACCTAATGTCATTCCCTCACCTTCTCCCCGTAACCCTGCACATTCTCCCTTTCCAGATAAGAGCCTAATTCCCTTCTGAATGCTTTGATTAAATCGGCCTCCAATACGTTCTCAGGAATGCAATCCAGACCTTAACCACTCGCTGCGTTAAAAGGTTTTTCCTCATGTCACTTTTGTTTATTTTCCAACAAGATATGTTGGACATATCCTGCTGAACAAGATACCTAAATGCACAGAACAAATCTTTAAAGGTTGCAGGGCAAGTTGATAAGATGGGATCCTTGGCTTAATAAATAGAAGCATGGAGTACAATAGCAAGGAAACTGTGTTAAGCCATTATACATCACTTTGTAGATCTCAGCTGCAATATGTGTATAATTCCAAGCAGCACAGTTTAGAAAAGATGCTGTGGCTGTAAAGAGGATGCAGAAGAGATTTACTAGAATGGTTCCAAAATACAGGCATGCTCGACTTTATGATGTTCGAGTTATGATGAACAGCACTTACGATATTTATAAATTGACACCCTGCTTTGACTTTCCCTCTTTGTTATCGACTTCATGATGCCACGCTAGTGAACAAGTTCAAACGTTCATTCATGCGCACCAACGTTCTGCACCAACCTGACTCAAGATGCTCAAATGCTGTTCTGACACTACCAGTACAGTACTATAATTCTATATATATTGTTAGCTTATGAGATTTTTTTCATGTCAATACGATTGCTATTTACAACATAAATACAATAATGTTACTATATTACTCACCTACAAAAAGGGTATCGGGCCTTGGCTCAGGAACTAATCCTCCATTTATAACATTGTTCTTATGGGAAAAATTGGTTCAGAGTTAAAATATTTTGAGTTAAGATGTGTTTTCAGGAATTAATTGTGTCATAAGTCCAAGGACTGCCTGTAAAGGACTTTAAGCATGTGGGCCTACTGGAGAAGCTAAGATTGTTCCCCTTAGAGCAGAGAAGACCAACAGGATTATTATTAGGATTGTGATAAAGTGCACAGGGGGTAACTGTTTCCACTCACAGATAGATCAATAACCGGAGAACACAGAGGTAACATGATTGCCACAAGAGCTAATGTGGAGATGTGGATAATTTTTTTACACATCATTTTGTTATGACCCGTAATGCACTGCCTGAAAAGCTGATGGAAGCAGATTCAATAGTAGCTTTCAAGGCAGAATTTGATACATACTTAAAAAGGCAAAAAAAAGCAGGGCCACGGGGAAAGAGCAGGGGTAGTGTGCCTAATTGGATAGTTCTTTCAGAAAGAGCCAGCACAGGGGCCAAATGGGTTCCGTCAGTGCTGCATGATACTATAAACAGTGAATTTAATGCGCCCAATTATAAAATATGCTCCAGACAGTAAGCAACAATAGCCACTTGTATTTATATATTGCCTTCAATGCAGCTAAATATCCCAGTGCATTTCACAAGAGCGTTATCAATCAAAATTTTACACTGAACTACAGAAGAAGATATGAAAACAGGTGACCAAGAAAGCTTGGTGAAAGACAGAGGTTTTAAGTAGCATTTCTGAAGGAGGAGTGAGAAGTAGAAAAGTTGAGAGGTTTAGGGAGGGAATTCCAGAGCTGAGTGTCAAAACAGTTGAGATTACAGCTGCAAATGGTGGGGTGATTAAAATTGGGGATGCTGAGGAGACCAGGATTGGAGGCATACTGAAATCTCAAAGGCTTGTAGGGCTGAAGGTAACCACAGTGATAAGGAGGGATGAGGCCAAGGTTGTAGGGGTAGGGAATGGATTTAAGAACAAGGCTGAGAATTTTAAAATTGAGATGTTGCCAGACAGAGAGGCAATGTAAGTCAGCAAGTGCAGGGCTGATGGTGAACAAGACTTGATGTGAGTGCCGATACGGCCAGCAGAGTTTTGGATGAGCACAAGTTTATGAAGGCTTGAGTTTAGACAAGGCCTGAGGTGACAAAGACGTGGATGAGGGGTTCAACAGTAGATGAACAGAAGCAGGGTCAAAGTTGGGCCATATTACAGAGTGGAGTATGCAGTCTTTTTAATGGAACATTTATGTTGTTGGAAGCTTATCCTGGGGACAAGAGACAACACAATGTTGCAAACTGCTTGCTTCAGCTTTAGGAAGTTGTGAAAGAGGAATAGAATTAATGGCTAGGAAATAGAATCTGTGGAAGTGACGAAAAGAAAGGCTATGTTTTTCCGTATATATAAGTAGAGAAATTTCTGTTCATCCAAAGCTAAACCTCAGAGTGGTAGTGTGAAAACATAATGACAGCAGACGAGTCAAGTGAGGTGGTGGTAAGATAGAGCTAAGAGTTATGAAAATACATGTGTAATGTGCATCACAAGTGCCAGGTAATAACTATCTTCAACAAAAGAGAATCTAACCACCTCCCTTTGACATTCAACAGCATTGCCATTACTCAATGTCCTACCATCAACATCCTTGGGGTCAGCATGACCAGAAACTTAACTGGACCAGCCACATAAAAACTTTGCTACAAGATCAGGTCAAAACCTGCATGTTCTGTGGCTAATAACTTAATGCCTGACTTCACAAAGCCTGTCGCCTATCTATAAGGAACAATTAGGAATGTAATGGAATACTTCTCACTTGACTGGATGAATGCAATCCCAACAACACTCAAGAAACTTGACACTGTCCTGGAATAAGCAGCCTGCTTGAATAGTGGCCCATCTACCAGTTTAAACATTCACTCCCTCTGTCACTGACACACCATGACTATATTGTGTACCATCTAGACTGTATCATCTTGTCAAGGTTCCTTCCATGGCACCTTCCAAACTTGCAACTTCTATCACCGAGAAAAACAAGGGCAGCAGGTACTGGAGCACCATCATCTATAAATTCCCCATTAAGTCACACACCATGCTCTCTTGCATCTATCTCACCGTTCCTTCACAGTCACTGGGTCAAAATCCTGATGCTCCCTGACAGTACTGCAGAAGCATCTACACCATATGGATATTGACTCTTCAATTTTCTTTTAGTGCCTAGACACTGAGTGGGTTCGTGGGCCATTTCAGAGAGCAGTGGTAGAGGTATCAGTGGGGGAGCATTTTGCAGATAGAGCTCATAACTCAGTTAGTTTCAAGGTTGTTATGGAAAAGGATGAATATGGGCCAGAAATCAGAGTTCTAAATTGGGGGAAGGCCAGTTTTAATTAGATCAGATATGATTTGGCCAGAGTGGAATGGGAGCAGCTACTTTTAGGTAAATCTGCATCAGAGCAGTGGGACACATTCAAGAGGAAATAGGGAGAGTACGGGCCAACATATTCCAGTAAAGATAAAGGGTGGGACCAACAAAACCAGGAAACCCTGGATGCTGCGGGATATACAGTATTGGAGATAGTGAGGGCGCAAAACAGCGGAAACCCTAGAGGAGTATAGAATGTGTAGGGGGGATCTTAAAAAGGAAATCAGAAGAGCCAGATGAAATGTATCTCCTGATAATGAAGGTAAGAGCCCATGGTATCCAAGGCAATTTGGTAAATTGGACCCAGAATTGGCTGAGTGGCAGGAAGCAGACGGTGATGGTCAAGGGGTGTTTTTGTGACTAGATGCCTGTGTCCAGTGGGGTTCCACAGGGATTGGTGTTGGGTCCCTTGCTGTTTGTGGTATATATAAACAAGTTAGGCTTGAATGTAGGAGGTTTCATCAGTAAGTTCGCAGATTACATGAAAATTGGTGGGGTGGTAAATAGTGAGGAGGATAGCCTTAGATTACAGGATGATATAGATGGGCTGTTCAGATAGGCTGATCAGCAGCAAATGGAATTTAATCTGGATAAGTGTGAGATGATACAATTGGGCAGGACAAACAAGGCACGGGAGTACACAATAAGTGGTAGGACCCTGGGAAGTACCGAGGATCAGAGAGTCCACTGGTCCCCTAAGGTAGTGGGACAGGCAGATAAGGTGATTAGGAAGGCATATGGGATACTTGCCTTTGTTAACTGCGGCATAGAGGTTATGCTGGAACTGTATAAAACATTGGTTAGGCCACAGCTAGAGTGTTGTGTGCAGTTCTGGAATCCGCATTATAGGAAGGATGTAATTGCATTAGAGGGAGTGCAGAGGAGATTTACCATGATGTTGCCTGGGCTGCAGAGTTTTAGCTATGAGGAGACATTGGATATACTGGGGTTATTTTCCCTGGAACAGAGGAGATTGAGGGGGGACAAGATTGAGGTGTATAAAATTATGAGGGGCATAGATAGGGTAGACAGGAAGGAACCTTTCCCCTTGGCAGAGGGATCAATGACCAGGGGGCATAGATTTAAAATAAGGGGCAGGAGGTTTAGAGGGGATGCGAGGAAGAATGTTTTCACCCAGAGGGTGGTAGGAGTCTAGAACTCACTGCCTGAAAGGGTGGTAGAGGCAGAATCCCTCATAACATTTAAGAAGCATTTGGATGTGCATTTGCAATGCCATGGCATTCAAGACTATGGGCCTAGTGCTGGAAAACGGGATTAGATTGGTTAGGTACTTGTTTGACCAGTGCAGACTCAATTGGCTGAAGGGCTTTTCTGTGCTGTAGACCTCTATGACTCTATGACTCTATGGCAGTTTGCTATTGGTCTGGAGTCACATATAGGCTAGACCCGGTAAGGACAGTTGATTTCCTTCCTTGAAAGGCACTAGTAAACAAAATGTTTTTTTTACAACAATTCGGTAGTTTCATGATAATCATTATTGAGACTGGTTTCCTACCCCAAATTCCAGATACCTTGAATACCGTGTCAAGTTCTGATTCCCAAAAAGCAAAAAAGACAGTCAAGCAATGGTTGACAGAAGATTCAACAGGCTTATCAACAGCATCAGGGAGCTGAGTTTTTAAGAAAAAAAACTTGTACAATTTGTGCTTTTCAGCTGAAAAAGGAAGCATATCAACAGTGATTGTATAGCGGTATAGAAGGTGGGGCTGGAAAAAAATAGTCTGGAATATTACTTTAAGCTAAACTGTAGAACTAAGGAATGGGCCCAGTGTCATGAAGCTATTAATGCATATATTATTGGGAAATATTTTTCTTTTAAAATAGAGGTTTAGTCTGTGGGTGTGTCTCACTTGGATTAAAGCCAGATGGTCTAGGTGTACTAGCTTTGAGATGTAACAGAGAGGTGGGGTGCATTTTCATTTTTTTGAATAGAGTATTCAAGAAACGGGGTGAAAAGTTATACCTGTCTGGCAGATACCAAGCCATATGTTTATATTACTAAGAAAATTGGTAATATGAAAGGGGTTTTATTGTTAGAGGTTTAGTTCAGAGCTTGTTGATACAATGAGAATTAATATTCCATGGGGCTGGTAGGTATACCTTTAGCAGTTTTTAGTTGTGCAGAGCAGAGGCAATGTGAGATCAAAAGGCAGCTGTAAGCCTCCAAATGGCTCCACAGGAACCAAAGTGAAAAGAACCTCATTTTGAATTTGTAAGGTGAAAATGCTTCATCTGGTGTCTGCTTAAGTCTATGGGTTGTTGTTGCCTTATTGGAGATAAGTTTGGGAATTTGTTAAAAGTGATGATATTAGTAATTTGAAGCCATGTGGGTACATATTTTAACCTGTGTAAATTAATAAAATGTTTCATTTAATTTAATGTAAAGCTTCGAGAACTGTTGGTCTGATTCTTGAATTTAAAGTCGCATGTCAAACATAACACTTAAAATTATGGGTTGCAACAGTTGTTTAAAGTTTCCCTTTGAGATTTTAAATAACTCAGCTGTAACAACTGCATTGGTCATAACACTAGGCCAGGATGAATAACCTTTAACATCCAAAATTAACTTGTGGTAGTGAAGGCATTTTAACAGCAAAGGCCAAGAAATGTACAAATTAAGGTTCATTTTTTCTTGTTCACAGTTTTCCTTTTTTTTTCAGTGGAATACGTCTGCAGCACTGCTTCATACATTTAAGCAGAATCCTTACAAAAACATCTTCAAGTTGTGATTTAGATTTCCAGCCCCTCTCCATACTTGAACAACAATAACGTAATCATTTTTGAGTTCTCAGTATAAAGAAATAAAAGGAAAGCTGGGGCTGTATCCATTTAGAACATATAACAAAATATAAAGATTCCACTTTGAAATTTGACATTATTTAACTCTTCATTTATCTTGTATGTAAATGCTAAAATATCCCTTCGAATATAGTCGATGAATCAGGACAATTACCTCAGAAAGTTATGGTTTTATGTCATCTTTTATATCCACACAACGCATTTGGTTACTTTCACTGTCCTAATTGCTTCCTTGGGGAATGAAAGGTTTCATTAACGGTAATATTTCATTCATCAGAGTGTGGGAATGGGTGGGACAAGCTCTGTAAATAGTCATCTATCTATCAATCAAAAGCATTTCTAAAGATCACAGGCACAAGGTGAGCATGAATTCAAGTTTGAAGCTTTTCATATTTGCATAGGCCTAGAATAGAAACCATAATTGAAAGCATTATAAGCACATAAACTGCTATGACATTTAACCCTTTCTTTGTTGATTTTATATTTTACGCCTTTATTATATTATAAATCTGAGTACTAGGAACCAAAGTGATTTTCAACATATATTTGGAATGATTTATTTGGTTACTTCCTTCCATTTTCTACTGGTACATTTTGATGACTGTTCATGCTTTTTTCATTCTTTATTAACATACTTATAGTTCATCACTGGATGTTTATATAACATGTTCCTCATGATTCAATTGTATGTTGGCTGCTCTATAATTAAAATTGGTTGCTATTTTTTGATTTGTTATGAAAGTATAATAATTTTCATATATTTTTCTGGTTTGTTGTAAAGTAGGTTTCTGGGTGTGGGTGTAGATGGTTTTGTCTGTGATTTAATTACATCTGGAGTCAGGCAGACGGAAACTTGAAATTATCAAAAGATGCTAGGTGTAGAAATGTACTTGAAATGCTAATGAGTAAACTTGGATTCTATCTTAGCATGTAAAGTGTGAAGGGAAAGTGCATTTTTAGATAAGGATTGTTTGGATTTATTTATTTATTATTTATTACCCCCTTTGGATTTCAAAGGTATGTTAGTCTGTTTACAACTAGTCAGATAAGCAAGAGTATTATTTTTTCACAACGGTTACTGCCAATATTGGCAACATGAAAGTTTTTATATTATGGGAATGTACATTTCCAAAGGCTTATGGAATAATTGAATTTACATGTCAAAGAGAGAGAAACATATATAAAGGAGAATTAGATACAATGTTGAAGGCCATGTAGGATCTAACATGCATATATGAAACAGCATTGAAGAAATCTCCAGCCTTTTGTGCATAAGTCTGTTGTATCCAGTAGCTGAAGTTGGAGAAAGCCATTTGGAACTCCACTGTCAAATGGGTGCTGTGTTACCTTGCTGTTTTTTTGTTAAATCTAAAATCTATTTTTGACTGTTGCTTTGACTGTGTAACTGGGAGTCAGGTTAATTAGGAGTTTTAGGAGTTGTTATAGGATTAAGTAATTTAGTCTTAAGGCTACAAGGATGAGAAGCACATTGAACTCAGGTGTTGGCAAGAGGGATTTTAAAGTGGTGAGACCACAGCTAAACTTTTTTCAGGAAGTAGAAGTTATAACTCTGGGTTACAACAAGCATCTAAGGGTAAGTTAATAGCATTGGTGGATATGTTGCAGCTGAGGTTACCTGTAGGGGCAAAGAAAGCAGACATAGTTGAAGTGATAACACAGCATTTGAAGTTGGAATGGATACCAGACATTAGTGAGTCACGGTTGGAGGTAGTGTGCCTTCAATTACAAATGAAGAAATTTGAACATGAACAAGCAATGGAAATGAAAAAAAAAATGAAATTAGAAGCAAAGGAAAGGGAAAGAGAAGAGTCATTCCAAAGAGAGTAAGCAGAAATGCAGGTGAGAGAAAGGAAACAGGAAACAAAATTGAAACTGGAGAAATTAGCAAGGGAGAAAAGAGAGAAGCAGAGAAAGAGAGAGAGAGAATATCAACTTAGAAATCTGGAAGTAAAAAAAGAGATCTCAGAGGCAATGGAAGGTTCTGATGTGGAATTGAATCACGTCCAGTCTAAAGCCCAGTGGGGAGATGTTTAAATTTGTACAGGCTCTTCCACAGTTTGAAGAAAGGCATATAGAGGTATTCATTATATTATTTGAGAAGATTGCTAAGTAGATTAAATGGCCACAAGCAATCTGGATATTGCTTTTACAGTCTAGGTTAATGGGTAGAGCTCATGAGGTTTATGCTTCACTGTCAGAAGAAGTATTGATGGATTATGATGCAGTAAAAAAGGTTATCCTGAGTGCATATGATTTGGTTCCCGAAGTGTACAGGCAAAAATTTAGGATTATAAGAAAACAGCCTGGGAAAACTTATATAGAGTTTGAGTGAGTAAAACAAAATAATTTTGACAGGGCAATATGGGTATTGAAGGTAGAGTCAACAAATGCAGCTCTTAGCAAAGTAGTTCTTTTGGAAGAAGTTGAAGATTCAATTCCTTTAGTCGTGAGAACTCGTAGAGGAACAGATGGTGAAAACTGCAAGACAAGCAGCAGAGATAGCTAATGATTATGAATTAGTTCATATATCTGAACCTTGTCTTCTTCACCCTTTTAAATCAGAGAAGGATAGAAAGTGGGAAGATGAAAGGAATGTAGGTAATCAAGGAAGAGATGGAGTAGTTGGAAATTCTCAATAAGTTTTTTCTCCGAGTAGAAAGGAAGGTGCTGAGGGTAGAATGGACACTCGAAAATTGAGGTGTTTTCATTTGTAATAAGGTTGGGCACACAAAGTTAATGTGTTGGAGGTTACAGGGAAAACCTGTTGCAGTAATTAGAATGCAGAAAATTTCTGGAAGTAAAAGTACTGTGGGTCCTGAGGCACATGTAAATGAATAACCAGTGGTTTCTGTACAGGTAAAGCAGGAAGAATCAGTGATAGGTAAAGAAATGGAAATGTGTTCACAAGGGAGTTCTGAAGAGCAGGTTGCACAGATGATTAAAGGTTTTGTATGTGAAGGGGAACTCTTTCCAGGTAAACAGGGTGGAGCAGGTAAAGATATTAAAATGTTAAGAGACACAGGGCTAGTTAATCCTTAATGTTATGGGATAGTGATATTTGTTGCTCAGAGGGACTATTGCAGAAAAAAGTGATAATAAGTGGGGTTCAGAGAGATGCTAAACCTCTTCCAGTGTGGAAGGTAATTTAAAAAGTAAGTGGAAATTAGGTGAGATGATTGTTGGAGTAATGGAAACATTTCCCATTGCAGGGGTTCAATTTATTTTATGCAATGATACAGCTGGGTCACAGATATGGTTAATGCCTACAGGTTTTGAGCAGCTTGTGGAGGTGCATTCAACAGAGTTGTTGTTTCCAGATTGTGTCGTAACTAGATCACAAACTCACAAGTTGAAACAGGAAAAGGAAGAAGTTAAAAGGCAGAGCAAAGATGAAGAAGTTCAATTAACTGATCCTATCTTTGATAAAATTGTTCAGGGAGAGATAATGGAGGAGAATGGAGCTGAAGTATTTAACTCAAGGAAATCGATAGAGTTAGAACAAAAGGATCCACAAATAAAGCAGTTATATCAGACAGCTTACTCAGAAACAGGCAGAATGTATTCCAGAATGTTATTACCTTAAAGGTAATGTGCTAATGAGGAGGTGGAGGCTGTATCATGTTTCAGCAGATGAAAAATGGATGGAAGTGCATCAGATGGTTATAATATTTGGATACAGAAATGAAATACTGGGAGTAGCTCATGAAATTCCAATAGGGGGACATTTAAGATTTAGGGAGGCTTAGGTGAAAATACAAAAACATTTCTACTGGTCGGGATTGCATAAAGATGAAGTCAACTTCTGTAGAACATGTTACGCATGTCAGGTGACAGGGAAAGCACAAGCAGTGATTAATCCGGCACCTTTAATTCCTATTCAAGCATTTCAGAAACCTTTTACTAGGGACTTGATTGATTGTGTATTGCCCCTCCTTAAGACAAAAAGTGGAAATCAGTACTTGCTGATAATAATGGATGTGTCTATAAGGTTTCAAGAAGTGATACCATTACAAAATAGTACAGTAAAGAGAATTGTGGAAGAGTTGACTAAATTTTTCTACAAGAAATGGTTTGACAAAAGAAATGCAATCGGATCAGAGTTCAAATTTCATGTCACAACTATTTAACGGAGTAATGAATAGTTTGGGGATAAAACAGTTTAAGTCAACAGCTTACCATCCTGATTCACAAGGTGCTTTGGAAAGATGGCATCAAAATTTAAAAAAAACATGACGAGGGCTTATTATCGGAACTATCTAAAGGATTGGGTTAGGGGAATTCCATTCTTATGATTTGCTATTAGGGATGGTCGTAATGCATCGACAAGATGTAATCCTTTTAAATTAGTCTATAGTCATGAGGCAAGGGGTCAACTGAAATTGATTCAGGAGAAATTGGTGGGTCAAAATTTGGAAACTAGTATTCTGGATTATGTGACAAACTTCAGGGGAAGATAGAACAGAACATGTGAGTTAGCTAGAGAACATTTAAAGATATTGCAGCAAGTGATGAAAGTGAAGCAAAATAAGAGATCCAGAGCTTGTAGTTTTGTTGCTGGAGGAAAAGTGTCAGTTTAGTTACTGGGTGAAATCATTAAAGGCAAGGTTTAATGCCAAGGTTTAAGACTTAAAGGATTGAAAAGAAACTGAGTGAAGTAAGTTATTTAATAAATACTCCAGGTAGAAGAAAGAAGCAGAGGTTGTGTCATGTAAATATGTTTAAAAGTACTTTGACAGGGAAGGTGACCAAAATGAGTATTACTGGTGGCAGATAAAGAGAATAAGGTAGAAATGAAGTATTCTGAAATTGATTTTCTTCTAACCAAATTGGGTAATGAGAGGGCACTTAGAAATGTGAATATTGAGGCACCTTCCAGACAATTGTCAATGTGATTTGGAGAAAGCCATTTGGAATCCCAGTGTCAAGTGGGTACTTTGTTAACTTGCTGGTTTTTTTGTTAAATCTAGAGGGGATCTTTCTCCCCGTGCGCGGGCTGGGCAGGAGGGGGTGCGGGCGACGCGCAAATGATTGCCACCCGTGATTGGTGCATGCTGCCATTTTATGTGGGCAGGCCAATTAAGGTCTGCCCAGCATGACATGCACCCCGGAAGCAGTCAGAACTACCTGTGCGAGCAGGGGGAGGAGGGAGATTTGGGGCCTGCGCTCTTTCGAGCATGCGTGTGAAACAGAGCAGAAATCTCCCTGAGGTTGGATGGGCAACCCTGAAAAGTACTTCAATTAGTTGATAAAAGGCCTTAATAGGTTTTTGACAGTTCGGCGGGTGCGCAGTTGACTCTGGTGCACGCACACTGAACTGAAGATTGGAACAACGTGCGGTGACATTGGACGCATGGCTGAGGTCACTGCACGTCATTTTACAAATCGGCATGTGGGGCCCGCCCCTGTATGCTGACCAGGAGATTGTGCCCCTAAAATCTATTATGGACTGTTGTCTTAAAGGGGGTGTGTAACTGGGAGTCAGGTTAATTAAGAATTTTAGGATTTGTTATAGTATTAAGTAATTGTAGTCTTGTGTATGTACTTAAAATCTTTTATTTTGATATTAAATATTTCAATTTAACATTTAAAATCTCAATAGGTCATGGTGGACTCACTACTTCTGAATTCAGTACACATATCTTATAATAAATACAAATTGCAAAACCATTGTGATCGCGTGACCAATATTCCCTTGTGGATTTGGTCCACCTGGCACACATCATCTGCCACATCATAACAGCTTACAAGGCCAATCAGGGACTAGACCAAATACAGCATTCAGATAAAATGGGATAGAGGCCAGCTATGGAAAAAATAACATAAGAAATAGGAGCAGGAGTAGAACAGGATCAGAAGTAGACAGTTGAGCATGCTTGGCCATTCAAAATGATCATGGCTGATCTTGGACTTCAACTCAATGTTCCCGCCTACTCCACATATCTCTTAATTCCCTGCACAACCAAAAATTTGAGAGTGAGGAGGTGGGTTTAATTGGTTTAAAATGAGGTGGCACTAAGTTGGCAAAAGACATATAAAGAGCAATGGGGATGAGTGGGGGTATCATGGGTTTGTACGAGTTGGGACTAAGTAGGCATATGGGTTATAAAGGTCCATTGGGGTAGGTGGGGGATCATAAATTGGCACTATGTTGTCATAGGTACTATAAAAGTCCATATGGGAGTTGGTAGAGGGGGATAGTTGGCATGGTGGATATGAGGGACCAATGGAGTTGATAGAGGGGCGTTATTGGCATGGAGGATATGTCGGACCATGTGGAATATGTGGGCACATGAGATGGTATGAGTTGGTATGGATTGGGCAACAGGAGTGTCTGGGGGTGAGCGGGTGGTAAGAGGTGAGGGCTGTTTTGTGTTTTATTGTTTTTATTATAACGGGGATCAAGTCCCAGTGGCCCTTTAACCAGCCTGTCTCTGCACTCAGCAGCCCCTGTGGCTGCCTCTGTCCTGCACCTGGGGACAGTAGGCCCAACTCCAGTCAGCACCCTGCCCCCAGAATAAAAATCTGAACAGTCAGGGCACATTCTTCCGAGTTGGTTTTGCAGTGTCAGGAAATTTCCTGACTCCACGTACCTGACTCAGAAGCGAAAATTTGGGCCATAATGTTAGTTCAATAGCTGTTGGCGAAACATTTTAAAGCCTCTACCACTCCATCACCTACAAGTACAAATGGCCCTGCCATGGCCCAGTTGGCAGCTCTCTCACCGTCCAAGTCAGAAGGTGCTGGGTTCAAGTCCCACTCCAGACACTTGGGGACGGAATCTTACTGTCTTCATTTTTGCATGAATATAAGGTTGATTTCAGGGTCAGGAACCTGGAGGTGAGAGTAGCAGGCCTTTCAATGGAACTTTCTAGAAGGTGTCCACTGAGAAACCATATCAGCATTTCCACCCAATTAGGGATGGCAGGATGTGTCAGGATCGCAAACGAGTGCAGAGGATGTCAAGAGTACCCGCCAGCCTTCACAGTGGCCGCACTGTGATGTGGTAATTTGGGGCCAGATTTTTGTAGAGTCATGGGGGAGAATTAGACGGGGGGTTGGGCGGGAGCAGGAGTGGGCAGGCGCGCAGTCGATCACTGCCCACAATCGGCTGCACGCCGCCATTTTACGTGGGCGGGCCAATTAAGACCCACCCAGTGTGACACACACCCAGAAGTGCTGAGTGCTCCCTGTGCCTCAGGGAGATTAGTTTGATATTTAAAAATTTAAATAAAGACAAGAAAAAATTTTAAGACATGTCCCCTCATGTGACTGTCCAGTGAGCTGGGACATGTCAATGAATTTTAGTTAAAAGTTTTATTAAACTTTAAAAACCTTCATGAAGCCTCATCCCGCCCATGGATGAGGTTTCATGATAAATGCAAAGGCCGCCTGGGCTCTTCGCCTGCCCGCCAACCTTAAGGTCTGATGGGCAGCTCAGTTAAGTATTTTAATTGATATTTAAATGGATTTAATAGGCGTTTGAGAATCAGGCTGGTGCGTAGCTGACTCTGATGAGCACCCGCCGAACTGAATATCTGAATGACATGTGGTGACGTTGGGACGTATGCCCGATGTCACACGCGTCACTTTACGCATCAGCAAGCAGGGCCCACCCCCACTCGCCGACCCAAAGATTCTGACCATGGAGACACAATGGAGATTCCAAAATGGCAAATGGACCCTGGATCCAGATCTCCCACACCCATTCCCGATATATCATGTTTTTGCTGATAGGGGAAAGGCTGGGGCATTTGAACTCAGTGCTGACTTCAAGCAGGTCACTTTTTCACTGTAGAAAGGGCCTTAATCCACAATGTGGGAGCTACAAATTTTTAGAGTGGTCATAATTGCTCTTGAAGGGCAGATAAGGTCTGTAGAAATGTTAAACTGTAAAGTAATTTAAATCCCCAGCCCTTTGAAAATTAAAATAAATGGCCTGCCTGTGTCAGTGAAAAGTAAAATAAAACAACTCAAGCTGTGGAGTTACATAAATCCTCAGCTCATTAAAATTTTCTAAAAAGGCTGCCAGTGTCAGTGAGCATTGAAAAAAAATTGCTCAAGCAGTTACAATAGCTGTTTGTTGGCATTACCCTAAGGGTCATTATTAACACTTGGCTGCTTTCCGCAAGCTACCGTTATTTCAGTATGGGATCCAAAGTTTGTAGTTTGACTGACAGTTCAAAATAGGTGATTAAATAACTAGCTGTCTTTGATGTGGAGATATGATCACATGTCTGTTTGTTTATAAGATATTAACTGCCTGAGAGGATGTTGAATGGGTTTTCATGAATGGTAGTTTTTTTTTCCCAGTGTAATGAAGGCTGAAATGGTTATTTATATCTTTATTTTATTTAATCTCAACATGGTTTCTGAGGTCTGCCCATCGTGGACACCGGGTGAGTTGGCATGGAGGGTGTAAGGGCAAAGGGTGGTAAGCAGATTGGAATGAGATGGCATGGAGAGTAAGAGAGGCCATTGGGGTGTGTGGGGTAATGGGCTGGCATGGATGGGACATGGGAAGCAGATGGGAGATGATAGGGTCTGAGACATGAGGGCTAGAGCGCATAATATTTAATTTAAAAAAACTAACGAGAAGTCCACAAGAACTGAGGCAGGCCTTCTAAATAACCCGCCTCAGCACTTGACAGTATCTGGCCACCTCCAATCTTTTGTCAGGGGAAAGCAGATCTGACTCCACGCCACACCCACTCACTCACCCACACCTCCATACCCCCAAACCCCTGACCCCACCAGAACATAGATCCCACCATTCAGTTGAGTTTTTCTAGGGGTATGATGAACCAGGTGACATCCCGAGTCCCGCTGCGTGGCTCAGGAGTGAAAACCCAGGCCTTGAAGGAGCTACTTCTGAAAAAAATTGAAGGGAAAGAGGGAATGTCTGTGGCCTTGTTGAGTTGTTAAAGTCTCTTGCAGTAACCACCAGCATTTTGCTTACCAAGTAAACTATCATTAATATTCGCCTCAATGACCTCCTCCAGTCATCAGAAACCTCTGCCTATGGTTGACCTCAGGCTTGCCACCTTTCCTCTTCATAGTTCAGAATGCAAGTTGGTTGCTAGTCTCAATGACTTCTGGTTGTGCAATCACCTCCTCTAAGCTACCATGCCCTAGGCTCTGCATATGACCCATCCGGTGTTTGCAAAATTGCAGGGGCAAGATTTCCTTCATTGCCTCCCTAAAGCCTTTAATTACCTTCCCACCACTGCCACCCAAGTTGCTGACAACACTCCTAACCCACCCAGAAAAGATGGAAGGAGGTAAGAAGATGGGACACAGACTCAGTAGCTTTTTACCCCAATTTTTCCTGGCATTTCCACCTCCAAATCTCCCTCCAATGGCTTGGGAAAATTCGTCCCTTGAACACAAATTCTCAGCTGACACTCCAGTGCAATACTGAGGGAGTGCTGTACTGTCGGAGGCGCTGTCTATCAGATGAGAAGTCTACCCTCTCAGGTGATCCCATGACACTATTTTGAAAAAGAGCAGGGGAGTTGTCTCCAGAAACCTGGCGAATATTTATCCCTCAAACAACATCACTAAATAGCTGATCTAATCATGATTGCATTGTTTGTGTGACCTCCCTGTGTGCAAATACTCTGCCGTACTCCTTACATTACAACAATGAATACAGTTCACACGTAATTAATTAGTTGTAAAGTGCCTTGGAATCACCTGAGGTTGACATTTCTAACTATTTTTACCACTGACAGAATCTGACATGAGGTTCCAATGCATTTGGAAATGGAATGTTGTGACCCCCAAATTTATTTGAAACTAAAAATGACCTAGCCAACACTAGGGGATGTGTTTAAAAAAAACATAGTACATTGCTGAGTTTGGTACAATGCAATTTCAAACTCAAGAATGTGACAGCAATTGAAGCAATTGTGCATTATTGTGTAGCTTGAAACAGAGAACCGTGTGTATTTTCTTTATGTTAAATTTAATTTGCCTCTCCACTAAATATGTTTGTCTCTCAGGTGTTTGTTAAATTATTGTTGTGTTCAGGCTGTGTGAAGGCTGGCATAGATGATTATCTGTTGTTGTATTTTCTTTTCAATTACATTTTCTAAGTCAGATGTTTGGCTGTGTTGGCAGATTGCCAGTCATGATATTTTTTGTAGTCTATGCTTTTTTAAAAAACATAGATTATAAACTATACCTTTTCCAAATATTTATTTTAACATTACGTTTGCTGATTTTTTTGCTTGTTTTCAAATCCCTTCGTGGCCTTGTCCCTCCCTATCTGTGTAATCTCATCCAACCTCACAACCTTCCGGGATATCGACACCCCTCTGATTCTGGCCTCTTGAGCATTTCCAATTTTAATAGCTCTATCACTGAAGATAGTGCCTTCAGCTATTTGAGCCCTATGCTCTGGAATTCCCTCCCTAAAGCTATCTGCTTCGTTCCCTCTCTTTCTTAAAACCTACTTCTTCAGCCAAGATTTTGGCCATCTGCCCTAACATCATTTTACGTGCCTTCAGGTTAGATTTTCACCGAGTCGGGATGTCTAGGGAACGTGGCTGGCAGCTTCCAATTCCAGCATTCCCGACCTTATTCCCCAGATTTATGATTTTTAACAGGGCCTTTTAAGGGTATGGGCTTGTTTGGGTCAAAACCCGCACCCCGAACTCCTGACCCGGCCAGCTCCGTTGTGGGGTAGGGGTGTCCTTGTCCTCCACAATTTCCATGCAGTCGAGCCAGACTTTCAAAGAGCCGTGGTTCATGACACATCAGAGCTGTCGTGAATGATCATCCGCATGAGGTAACCTTTTGAAAGGTAAGTTCAAAAGGTCCTCTTCATGCCCTCCTATGCCAAGCTGTGTGCTCCCTGTATGGGTGCGGGGGTGGGGGTGGTGGCTTCTGTGAGTGGGGAGTGCACTCTATTGCGCATGCGCGCGAAAGAGTGCAGAAATCTCCCTGAGGTACAGAGGTACCTCAGGGAGATAAGTTTTAAGTTTGAAAAATTTTATTAAAGAAATTTTTTTTTTAAGACATATCCCCTCATGTGACAGTGTCACGTGAGCTGGGACATGTAATTGAACTTTAATGAAAAACTTTATTTAATTTATAAACCCTTCATGACACCTCATCCCACCCGTGGATGAGGTTTTATGAAAAATGCGAAGGCCGTCTGGGCTCTTCGCCTGCCCACCGCCAACCTTAAGGTTGGACGGCAGTTTTCTCAATGGGTTTACTTAGTTAATTAATGGCCTTAACTGGCCTTTGACAGTTCAGTGGGTGCGCAGCCAACTTGGTCTCTTGGGAACTTCGGGTCGGCGCATGGGCCCAACGGGAAGGCGGGTAGGAGATTATTTAAGAAAACTTTTGCCATGTCGGGATATGTGGACTCAGAGGTGTTGTTCATGTTTTTAATGAAGTTATAATTGATGAAAATATTTAAAAGTTGCCTGTGTGATTGTTAGCAGTTCTCATCGACTTCCAAGAGCTTTTTGTGTACTTTGAAACCAGTCTGCAGACAGTAATCTTTCCCGGGCCTACAGCTTTCTGGAGGCCTCTATTTAGCCTGGGTATATGGGTTCTGACCTCTCCACTGGAGGCAGCTCCCCTGAAGAGGAAGGGAGGGATAGAATAAGGAGGAGGCCAGGACTGGACAATCAGCCTCCAGGGGAGCCAGCTTTGGGAGGCCAGGTGCAGGCACAAGGGGCGCAGGGCCAAGAGGTTGTCCAAGGTACAAGGGGCCGCAGAAGACGCCACTATCCTGCTGCCAGGGTATACGGGTGGTGAAGCAGCTACCTCTCTATGACTGAGGTGTAGTGCCAAAGGAAGCTCCGACTCTCAAGGGAGACGGTCAACTACACCTGTCAGATGATAGGCCCTGAGATCTCCCCTAACTGTGTGGGTGGACATCTTATACCAGCGACTCTGAAGCTTACAGTTGCCCTCAACTTCTAAGCCTCTGGCTCCTTCCAGGGCTCAGTGGGTGATCTTTGCGGTGTCTCCCAATCAGCTGTCCACACTTGTGTCAAGCAGGTTACAGACGCTCTGTTCAGCCGTGCATTGACCTTCATCCACTTCCACTGGGACCAGACAAGTCAGGCACAGCGAGCCAGAGGCTTTGCGGCCAATGCTGGCTTCCTCCACGTCCAGGGTGCAATAAACTGTACACATGTGGCCATTAAGGTGCCAGCGGGTGAGCCCGGTGCCTTTGTCAACAGGAAGGGCTTCCACTCCATGAACGTGCAGATAGTGTGTGATCACAGGATGCTGATTCTACAAGTCTGTGCAAGGTACCCAGGCAGCTCCCACAATGCCTACATCCTCAGACAATCCCAGGTGCCGGGGCTCTTCAGTGCTCTGGCTTGGCTGGATGGTTGGCTGGTGGGTGACAAGGGCTATCCCCTGCGAAGGTGGCTCATGACGCCACTACGTCGTCCAAGAACAAAAACTGAACATCGGTACAATAGGAGCCAGGGCACCACAAGGGCTCTGGTGGAGAGAGTCAAGATGCGCTTCTGTTGCCTGGACCACTCGGGGGTGCCCTCCAGTAACCCCCAGATTGCGGCTTCTCTGATAGTGGTAGTCTGCTGCGCCCTGCACAATCTTGCGCTGGAGAAGGGGGAGGCAGTTGACAATGAAGACCTTGACACTCTGGATGAGGCTGCACATGATGAATCCAGCAGTGCCTCAGAGGATGAGAGGATGAGGAAGCACAGGGCGATGAAGAGGGACAGAGCGATGTCCCGCATTTACACCAAGGAGGCAGGGACACCCATGACAATTTAATCCAAAGAACCTTCAGCTAGCTCCACACACATGGATCAGCAGGAGGGGCATTGCCTGGCACTTCCACACGTGGCATTTAGGTGCCACATCTTCCACCTTATCAGCTGCAACTAAGGGCTTATTACAGAAACATCAATGTCCACTCAAACATCATGATAATTATATGAAAAAGAAAAATGCACCACAAACAAAAGACCCTCAGCCATGGTTACAAAGGTGGACTTTATTTTGTCCAAAACAAAAACACACACCACTTGTTAGTGATCACAAAAATATGGGTCCCTATTCTAAGGCCAACACAAAATCACCAGTGACATACCCAGGGAGTGCCTAAGGTCCCTTATGCTTACATTTTCGGGTTCTGTGTCTAGGTGCTGCCCCATCGGTCAGAGTGGCTTGTGAGACAGCCTGCTGACTCTGGTGTCCTATTGAGCTCGATGACCTTGGTGGGCGTCCTCTGGCCCGTGGAGCCTGTGATGGCCCAGCCTGGGATGGAGTGGCCAGTTCCAGAACTGGCACCTCCCCAGTGGTCGCAGCCTCAACAGAAGCAACATTGACTGGCAGAGGGGTGGAGGAGCTGCTGCCCTCATCCGGAGCGCCCTGAGAGGAGCTCGCACCGATGACAGGCAGCTGCTGTGCTGATGTGAGGTCCAAATCTACCTCCCTGCTCGCCACAGATACATGGGCACCAAGTGCCGGCGCTTGGTGTCCACAACATCTCCCACAATAGAAACCTCCACCTGTGCCCAGAACCGCTGTGAGGGCTTGCAGGTCAGAGCGTAACCCAATCATATTTGATCCATTTGGTGGAAGCCCCTCTCTATGAGAATCACCAATCTCTCATTGGAGGAAGCCTGACGCTCTGCCCTGAGGGCGGAATCTTCATGTGCACTCTGCCTAGACTCCTCCGTTGCAGAGAGCAACTGAACCATTCCCTCATGCAACACTGCCAGAAGCAGACGCACTTCCTGCCACTTGTCCTGCAGCTGCTGCAATGGGGACAACTCCAGAGGCACATCATCAGTGCCGGACTCAGCATGTGCCTCATCCCCTGCAGCCCTCTGGCTGCTGGAGCCATCAGCACTCTCTGCCCCTACCATCTCCTCCAGTGATCGTGATGTGCCCTCTCCACTGTGACCCGGGGCACTAGCCAACGGTAAAGTCCCCACTGAGGTGTTTGTGTCTGTGCTGGTGCCTGGCTGGCTGAAATGGTGTGCTGCAAGTTGCACATGTTGGCCCTCAGGTGTGGAGGCAGGGCTGCGGGGTCGAGGTGCGGGTCACTCTGGTGGTGATGCTGAAATTAACAACAAGGACAGTGCATCAGTTAGCGTTCATTCACTTCAACCTTTCATCCCTTTCCCTCCCCAGCTTCATAACTCACTCACTCTTCAAGACCCTAAGGAGAAGAACATTGGTGAGGTGAAAAAGAGTCAAGATGAGCCCCAAACATTAAACGCACACGCAGACAGGCTGGTTAGATGGCCTCAGGAATGCCGCATGGCATGTTATGAACAATAGGAGTGGGGAGAGTGCAGAGCTACCTGACCTGGATGCATGCTGGCCTGGAGAGTTGCGGGGCTGAGGAAACATCGCAAACAGTAGCGACATTTGCCATCGATCACATGAGATTGAGAGGTCACATTATTGACCTTCGTTCCTTAAGGAGGGTGGGCAGAAGGCAACATTTCCCCTTGGCGCAGGAATGAGTAACGTGGTGGCATTCATCTAAGTTGAGTGCCATGATGTTCACAGCTGATGTGCTGAGGAACTTTTGGACAAAGTAATGTGGGGCGCACTGGCTGAAAGGGTGGTGGAGGTCCCAAACCCCCTCAGATGAAATAAGTCTTTGGCTGTGCAGCAGCGATCCAATGGCATGTTAGACCATGGTGATTATGGTCACAAGTGGGATAAGGTGACTTTGGAAGGTGGTGGAGACATGATTCCTCAAGGGGACAAGGGTCCCTCCTGTATGACTCACACTTCAGAATATCTCAGTTTGTGAATGAGCATTGTTTTAGCATTAATGATTGCAGCAACCATCAGTGGTTTGGATGGTGGGCAGACAGAGTGGATGGGACTGTGGATCTCACATACCTCCCCGCCGGACCCCAGCCTCGCCGCCCCCGGCCGGTCTGGCCTCCTGCCTCCTGCCTCCTGCCCAGCACCATGGCCTGATCTTCAAAAGGCGTGAGGCGCTGCAGGAGGGTGAGCCCACCTCCAGTCCTCTGGCACGCCCAGGCATTGTGGTGACTTTTTTCCTGCAAAACAGAGACTGCTGTTGGAGCTGCTCACTCATGTACTCTGCACGCACATGCCGCACCCCAACCACCGTGGCCCATCTGAGGCCTCCAGTGGCTCCTGTCCACACTACTCATGATCAGTCCCCAGAAGATAGTTCGGCTGGTCTCAACCCCCTCCCCCAACGGCCACCCTGGACACATTCAGGGTCCATCACTTTGAATATCACGAGCCTCTTAGCGCCCATGGCAAGGAAGTGCAACGCTGATGCCAGCAGATGGCACTTGGCCAAAACAACTTGAGGCACCCCTTGCACCATTTCATTACCATCAGTATGACATGTGTTGGAGTTCTGAGTATGTGTCGTGTCGCCTCCCCTGCAGGTTGCCCCCAGACTACTCAAATGCCACAAAGAGCAACATATGCTGCGGGGAGAACCCTTCTTCTCCTCAACCACTTAGGCTGGTGTAAACATGGTCAGTACACATTGCCCATCCAGAGTGCAACAGATGCCTTTGGCAGTAACGACAGCAGGACATGGTGTGGGGGGCGGTCAAAGTCTAAGGCTGCCTTCTGGGTCAAATGGCCAAGACAGACATGGTACTCACCCTTCCAGAGCCCAGCAAATCATTGAATCGTTCCCTACGCTGTGTGCCAGTGCACTGCACATCATCATGGGCGCTTACAGCATCACCCACCTCCTCCCACGCCTGGATGATGACATGGGGGGGCCCTCCTCCTCCCATCCTCTGGATACAGAAGGTGCCGACGGATGCCCACCTCTTGCACGAGGACAGCAAGACGTGCCTCAGAAAATCCGGGTTTGGGGGGCACAGTGGCCCCCTGCTGGCCTCTCCTGCAGCCTGCCCCCCTCCTCCTGTTCATGGTGCTTTCCACTCGGACCTCCCTCTCTCCCCGAGTGGCCATGGTGCACTGCCTCAAGCAGTCTGTCTGGCCACTCTTTAAACAGGCTGCTGGCTCCCCATTGGAACCAGCAGTCTGAGGCCACCCACGCCCGCAACTATTTTGCCGTTCTCCACGGGAGTCGCTTACCCATGGGTAGGGCCTTAATTGGCCTGCCGTGGAAAATAGCAGCACGGCCCATTTCTTCAGAGGCAACCGGCCTCCCGCCCGCCGCCAAGTCAGTCTGGCGTGCCCGACCGACAAGTGTAAAATTCTGCCCAATGAATTTCAAACAGGCACCTGGCTAGCTGAATAGCTCGACCCAAAACCACCCTGTCACATGACTGAGACTTGAGCTGGTTGAATTCCTTTAATTATACAATTTTTGAATTTTATCTTCAGTTGCAGTTTAACCTCCAAAGAGAAGTGAATTTTAAGCTAACAGCCTGCCTTTGACCTCCATCTCTCTCCAAGTCTGATTTCCAGAAAGAACCCTATATTTCGCCTCCAGAGTGAACAAATAACCAGGATACAAGAATACTTTGCTACATCTTCAACAGACTCAACCTGCAACCATATTCCTCAGACAAAGACCAGGAATTCTGCTAGACAAAACCACCTAAAAGAACCTTCCTTGGACATTGATTCTGGACTCTGGTCATGTGAAACCATAATTCTTATTTTTATCATGGTCTTTGCCCTGAGCCTCTTTCTTTCCCTTATCCCTCACTTATTGTAAAAATGCAAAAGGGATGAACATTGTGAACACCCTTCCTGCATTGTGTGTCTGTGCATAAAATAAACTACAGCTCTTAGTTTACCTCATCTGGAGTTTGCTGTGGACTTATTAATAAGGGGTTGGATAACTGTGAAACTGATGAGTTGGGGAAAATACACCACCACTTATCAAAAGGGGAAATCAAAAACACCTTTCTGTTTACAAATGGGTAGTGAGTCGAAAACTCAGGGCTGTTTAAATTAATTTCCCTCTGGTCAGTAACAGAAATTAACACCTCAGCCCCACTGAAAACATTGCTTGAATGACACCTATGGCTCTCTGATCTATTCTGCCAATTCACAATGTTTATTCACACAAGGCTGAGTGGTTTCAATTGCTCTCAATTTCTCCTATTGATACTTCAAGGAGTCTGGATGCTTGATACTTTTATTCGCCAGTAGTAAAAAGGATAATTTTTTAAGATAGTGGAAAATTATTAATCAATGATTTTGTTTAAACTTTTTATTTTACACATGCTAGTGTCATTATAGGGTTCGTTGGTTCTAAGCAGCATATAGTGGGTTAATGGGCATGGAAATGCTCTAGCTTGTCATGGGGGGAATGAGGACCAATAGGAATTGTTTGGGAAGCCTAGCTTGGCATGGGGATCATGAGCACCCATAGGCATTTTCAGAGAGTATAGCTTGGCATGGGGGGGGTGCATAAGTGGTCATAGAGGTTGTTTGGGGGCATACTTGGCATGGGGGCCATATGGAGTGGTTGGGGGCATGAAGTGGCATGGATTGGGCATAGGGAGTGTGTGGTGGGTGAGACAATGTGCGGGGTGAGGGCTGGATGGCCAATCTGTTTTCATTTTAGCTGGAACGAAGACCCACAGTACCAAGGCAGACCTTCTGAAACAGCCCACCTCTGCAACCTGCAGCCCCTGAGGTGGGTTTGCCCAACCTGCAGCCTGCATCTACAACTCCACAATGAAGATCCCTTCCTTGCGGGCACTTTCTCCCAAGATGTGTTTGGGCCGAGCCGGGAATTTTCCTTGAGAATGAAAATCCAGCCTTTGTGTCGAATGTTGTTTGCTAACACTCCTGTGAACACTTTTGGTTGTTTTATTATGTTAAAGGTGTTTTATAAATGCAAGATCCTTTGCTTGTTGCTAATGTACAAAACTGATTGATTCTTTCACCTCTATTGATTGGCTGACTGTCAAACCTGGGACAGTTTAATTTAAGTTCGCCTCTTCCAAGCTGCCTATTGTTGAGCAGGAGTAAGATTTTAGCAACGTTTACCTTTCTTGGTGTGAATCTGCAAATTAGATGGCACTGGTCGGCCAGAACAGACAGCATCACAGTAAGTAAGCTTATAGGAAAGGTAATGAAACACCAACTTTCAGACAGTGCAACCTCACACCACTGTCATCAATTGCTGGTAATGTTTACTACTGAGGGAGACAAATAGGAGATGGAGAGGGGAAAAACTATTTGTGACAATTTTAGGAAAGAACTTGGGAGCAGTTCTTGCCCGATTCCCAAACTAATCAAATAAGTTCTGTTGTGAACCATGAATGCATCAGTAGAAATAAGTGGCTAACTCTTCCCTTCCTCACCCAGTTCCCAATCAATGTCCCTTAAGGATATAAAAACAATAGGGAGAATTTCCACTGGGTTTCTTCCAATCATCTGCTGAAAAACCAAAGGAGCAGGGCTAAACAGCAGAGTTTCTTGGACCTTCTACCAAAGTTAAGGTGGACAATTCACCAGGACATTCCAAAAGGGCACAGGCCTTTTACCTTCTAGTGAAAAGGAAATTAGTTGTGACTATTCCCCCAGGCAGCATTTATGTAAATCTTGCATCTTCAAATTAGGAAACATAAATCCAGTAAGAAGGAATAAAAGTATAATACCAGGAAGAAAAAAAGAGGAATAGCCATGTTTTAATTGAACATAAGAGTATATGGCACAATGTTAGACTAGTAAATCCATCAAACATTTTTCTTCTGACAGGCGCTGTGTAATTTGAACTAACTTCCAGCTTCCTGACAGTGATCAATTCCTATAGGCACAACTTCATAACAACCACTGATTCCAGAAAATAAAGGAGTGAAAGGATCTAACCTAACAAGATGAGATTAATCTAACATTCTGAACTATGCTATAGTTTAATATTACTGGTTTACATTCCCATGTGTCTAACAAGGCTGGAAGCACACTGTCTCATGTATTATTTGTTACCTATGTTTTTATTTTTCATTCTAATCTTCACTAATTGCACTACATGCCTTCTTTGTGAAAATGCTGCTGAGAATTAGTCTTAAATGTCTTTGTTTTGTTTCAACTGTTTTGAGAGACTCATAACTGAAAGGGTGATAGGAGAGCTGAAGGAGGAAGGGGAGTAACTAGTAGTGCTAGAAACAACTCCAAATGAAAATCCACCCAACAATTTGATAGTGTGAATTTGCTAGTGGGTTCAGTTTTCCCTTTATAAGTAAACTATAGGATCGTAGACAGCCCTCCATCTTACTCAGGGAGATTGAAGCACTTTTTTAAAAAACAGATATATGCATTAAAAGATTAATGAAACATGTCCTATCATGTGACTGTGTCACATGAGATGGGATGTGTTTTTATTTTTCATAAAAAGCTTTTATTTAGCTCGTAAAAGCTTTAGGAAACCACATCCCGCTCGTAATGAGGCTTCCTAAAAATCGTAAAGGCCGCTTGGCCTTTTCACTTGCTTGCCAACCGTAAGGTTGGACAGGCAGCGTAACCTTGAAATTAATTACTTCATTAATGGCCTTAAAAGGCCTCCCAATTATCGGTGGGCGCGCAGCCGACTACAGTGCGTGCCCGCCAGATGAAATATCGCAATAGGGCGTCGGGACACACGCCCGATGTCATCGCTCATCATTATACGTGCTGGCGTGTCGGGCCCACTCCCACATGCTGACTGTAAAACCCTGGCCCATGTGGGTGAGTATCTTATTGATCAGTTTTTTATTTATAGTTCCATTAGATTAGATTCAGATTAATGCGACTCAGCACACTTCTCTGTTTTATCAAAAAAATGAACACAAAATGGAAAAATAGTATAATTTAGGGAAGATAAAAACAAAAAACTGCGGATGCAGGAAATCCAAAACAAAAACAGAATTACCTGGAAAAACTCAGCAGGTCTGGCAGCATCGGCGGAGAAGAAAAGAGTTGACATTTCGAGTCCTCATGACCCTTCAACAGAACTAGGTGAATCCAAGGAGAGGGGTGAAATATAAGCTGGTTTAAGGTGGGGGAGGGGGGGTGAGAGAAGTGGAGGGGGTGGTGTGGTTGCAGGGACAAGCAAGCAGTGATAGGAGCAGATCATCAAAAGATGTCACAGACAAAAGAACAAAAGAACACAGAGGTGTTGAAGTTGGTGATATTATCTAAACGAATGTGCTAATTAAGAATGGATGGTAGGGCATGCAAGGTATAGCTCTAGTGGGGGTGGAGGGGCATAAAAGATTTAAAAATAATGAAAATAGGTGGGAAAAGAAAAATCTATATAAATTATTGGAAAAAACAAAAGGAAGGGGGAAGAAACAGAAAGGGGGTGGGGATGGAGGGGGGAGGTCAAGACCTAAAGTTGTTGAATTCAATATTTAGTCCGGAAGGCAGTAAAGTGCCTAGTCGGAAGATGAGGTGCTGTTCCTCCAGTTTGCGTTGGGCTTCACTGGAACAATGCAGCAAGCCAAGGAAAGACATGTGGGCAAGTGAGCAGGGTGGAGTGTTAAAATGGCAAGCGACAGGGAGGTTTGGGTCATTCTTTCGGACAGACCGCAGGTGTTCTGTAAAGTTGTCGCCCAGTTTATGTTTGGTCTCTCCAATGTAGAGGAGACCGCATTGGGAGCAACAAATACAGTAGACTAAGTTGGGGGAAATGCAAGTGAAATGCTGCTTCACTTGAAAGGAGTGTTTGGGCCCTTGGACAGTGAGGAGAGAGGAAGTGAAGGGGCAGGTGTTACATCTTTTCCGTGGGCATGGGGAGGTGCCATAGGTGGGGGTTGAGGAGTAGGGGGTGATGAAGGAGTGGACCAGGGCGTCCCGGAGGGAATGATCCCTACGGAATGCCCACGGGTGGGGGGGGGGGTGAAGGGAAGATGTGTTTGGTGGTGGCATCATGCTGGAGTTGGCGGAAATGGCAGAGGATGATCCTTTGAATGCGGACGCTGGTAGGGTGGTAAGTGAGGACAAGGGGGACCCTATCATGTTTCTGGGAGGGAGGAGAAGGCATGAGGGCGGATGCGCGGGAGATAGGCTGCACACGGTTGAGGGCCCTGTCAACCACCGTGGGTGGAAAACCTCAGTTAAGGAAGAAGGAGGACATGTCAGAGGAACTGTTTTTGAAGGTAGCATCATCAGAACAGATGCGACAGAGGCAAAGGAACTGAGAGAATGGGATGGAGTTCTTACAGGAAGCGGGATGTGAGGAGCTGTAGTCGAGGTAGCTGTGGGAGTCGGTAGGCTTGTAATGGATATTGGTGGACAGTCTATCACCAGAGATTGAGACAGAGAGGTCAAGGAAGGGAAGGGAAGTGTCAGAGATGGACCAACTGAAAATGATGGAGGGGTGGAGATTGGAAGCAAAATTAATAAATTGTTTCCAGGACTGTCACTGACCTCATCTCCCCTGGGGATCTTCCTCCCACAGCTTCCAACCTGATAGTCACCCAACCTCGGACGGCCCGCTTCTATCTCCTACCCAAAATTCACAAACAGCACTGTCCTGGTAGACCGATCGTGTCAGCTTGCTCCTGCCCCACGGAACTCATTTCTCGTTATCTTGACTCCCTTCTCTCTCCCCTTGTCCAGTCCCTTCCCACCTACATTCCTGATTCCTCTGACACCTTATGTCACATCAGCAATTTAAAGTTCCCTGGCCCTAACCGCTTCCTCTTCACCATGGACGTCCAATCCCTCTACACCTCCATCCCCCACCAGGATGGTCTGAGGGCCCTTAGTTTCTTCCTCGAACAGAGGCCCGAACAATCCCCATCCACCACTACTTTCCTCCGTCTGGCTGAACTTGTTCTCACACTGAACAATTTCTCCTTCAACTCCTCTCACTTCCTCCAAATAAAAGATGTGGCTATGGGTACCCGCATGGGCCCCAGCTATGCCTATCTCTTTATGGGGTATGTGGAACATTCCTTGCTCCTGTTCTACTCCGGCCCCCTTCCACAACTCTCTCTCCGGTACATCGATGATTATTTCAGTGCTGCTTCATGCTCTCGTCGGGACTTGGAAAAATTTATTAACTTTGCTTCCAATCTCCACCCCTCCATCATTTTCACGTGGTCCATCTCTGACACTTCCCTTCCCTTCCTTGACCTCTCTGTCTCAATCTCTGGTGATAGACTGTCCACCAATATCCATTACAAGCCTACCGACTCCCACAGCTACCTCGACTACAGCTCCTCACACCCCGCTTCCTGTAAGGACTCCATCCAGTTCTCTCAGTTCCTTCGCCTCCGTCACATCTGTTCTGATGGTGCTACCTTCAAAAACAGTTCCTCTGACATGTCCTCCTTCTTTCTTAACCAAGGTTTTCCACCCACGGTCGTTATCAGGGCCCTCAACCGTGTCCGGCCCATCTCCCGCGCATCCGCCCTCACGCCTTCTCCTCCCTCCCAGAAACATGATAGGGTCCCCCTTGTCCTCACTTATCACCCCACCAGCCTCCGCATTCATAGGATCATCCTCCCCCATTTCCGTCAACTCCAGCATGATGCCACTACCAAACACATCTTCCCTTCAACCCCCCCGTCGGCATTCTGTAGGGATCGTTTCCTCCGGGACACCCTGGTCCACTCCTCCGTCACGCCCTACTCCTCAACCCCCACCTATGGCACCTCCCCATGCACACACAAAAGATGTAACACCTGCCCCTTCACTTCCTCTCTCCTCACTGTCCAAGGGCCCAAACACTCCTTTCAAGTGAAGCTGCATTTCACTTGCATTTCCCCCAACTTAGTCGACTGCATTCGTTGCTCCCAATGCGGTCTTCTCTATATTGGAGAGACCAAACGTTACCTGGGCGACCACTTTGCAGAACACCTGCGGTCTGTCCGAAAGAATGACCCAAACCTCCCTGTCGCTTGCCATTTTAACACTCCACCCTGCTCTCTTGCCCACATGTCTGTCCTTGGCTTGCTGCATTGTTCCAGTGAAGCCCAGCACAAACTGGAGGAACAGCACCTCATCTTCTGACTAGGCACTTTACTGCCTTCTGGACTAAATATTGAATTCAACAACTTTAGGTCTTGACCTCCCCCCTCCATCGCCACCCCCTTTCTGTTTCTTCCCCCTTCCTTTTGTTTTTTCCAATAATTTATATAGATTTTTCTTTTCCCACCTATTTCCATTATTTTTAAATCTTTTATGCTCCCCCACCCCCACTAGAGCTATACCTTGCATGCCCTACCATCCATTCTTAATTAGCACATTCGTTTAGATAATATCACCAACTTCAACACCTCTGTGTTCTTTTGTTCTTTTGTCTGTGACATCTTTTGATGATCTGCTCCTATCACTGCTTGCTTGTCCCTGCAACCACACCACCCCCTCCACTTCTCTCACCCCCTCTCCCACACCTTAAACCAGCTTATATTTCACCCCTCTCCTTGGATTCACCTAGTTCTGTTGAAGGGTCATGAGGACTCAAAACGTCTATTCTTTTCTTCTCCGCTGATGCTGCCAGACCTGCTGAGTTTTTCCAGGTAATACTTTAGGGAAGTAATAATTTAAGTGATAATGGGCCATAACTTCCAGTAGAGAGGCAATTGAGTCAGATTGCCACTCCGTTCATAATTACTTACCTTGACATTCAGCCACTAATATCTCTGACCTTCTGACTCAGCCCATGTGAAATCTATGTAGAGCAGCCCACTCCCGACATCTATAGTCGAGGACAGCTCAGTCTAAGGTAAGTAAGACATGCCTCATTTTTTAGAGTCGGGGGTCAGGTCTCGGAGAGGGAGTTTGTGGTGTCAGGTAATGTCAGGCCTGGGGGTGTGTCGGGTCGGGTTGGGCCTGGGGCCACGCAGTAAGGTCATGCCAGGCCAGGGGGTGGAGGTGGGGGGCTGTTGGGAGTCATGTCAGGATCAGGGGTGTAGTGGGAACTGACTGGAGCCCCTTTTGGGTCAGGTATGGTAGTGGGGGTGGTGGTAGTGGAGGGTGTTGAGGGTAGTCCCGTTGGGATTCTGTGTTGGGGGCTGGGTTTGGGGGATGGTCAATGCTATAATAACCCAGAGTTAGAAGCAGTTTTAATTCTTCTAACTTTTTCTGGGTAGCTATTACTTTAACACAGTCGGAACCATCTGAAGTTTGTGATTTAAATTGAATTTTCAAATGGTTCCCAATGCAGGGCAATTGCCCAAAGGAATGTGGAACTTCAAGGATGATTGCTGTGCAATCTTTACCTGGGGGTGGGTGGGGGGGGGTGGGAGGGGTGGTGGGTGGGTGATGGAGGTCGGTTGGTGGGTTCCCCAGCGCTTCTTTGGGTTACGTCCCAGATACAATGCTCTGATGCTCGTAAGTTACAGCCTAGTATTGTTCTGTCATTTAAACCTGAATTTTCCTATGAAGGGCTGGACCATTCTGGCTCAAATCCATTTCCAAATCTGACCCAGGGGTCAATTAGCAAATCCATACTTATTTAATATCAACCCATGCCGAACAGTGACACATCAACAGGGTAGAACTTGAGCATTCTAAGGCATGGTATTGCAAACTAATCTTTTGATTCAAGTCTGCAAAGTGATAGCACCAATCCCTGTAAGTGTGCTACCTTCCTGATGTAGTGTACATGGACTTCCAGAGTGTGTTTGATGAAGTGCTACATAATAGATTCGCCAGCAAAGTTGAAGTCCACAGAATAAAAGGGACAATGGCAGCTTGGGCACTCAGTATGCCGAGTGGCAGGAAACAAAGAGTAGTAGTGAATGGATGTTTTTCAGACTGGAGGAAGGTATCTAGTTGGGTTTGCCAAGGGCCAGTACCAGGGGCACTGGTTTTCTTGATATATATTAATGACCTAGATTTGGGTGTATAGGGCACAATTTCAGAATTTACAGATGACACAAAACTAGGGAGTATTGTGAATTATGAGGAGGATAGTGATAGATGGGCTGGTGGACACGTGACAGATAAAATTTAATGCAAAGTAGTGAGAAGTGATTTTGAAGAGTGATAATGTAGAAAAAGGTGCAATCCTAAACAGAGATCTTGTGATATATATGCATAAATCATTGAGGGTGGCAGGGGAGGTTCAGGATGTGGTACAAATAGCATACAAAAACTTGGGCTATATAAATGGAGACAGACAACGCAAAATCAAGGAGGTTATGACGAATCTTTATAAAAAGTTGATTGCCTTCAGTTGGTGTATTGTGACCAATTCTGGGCAATTACATTTTTGGAAGGATGCGAGGGCTTTAGAGGGGTTGTAGAAAATATGGAGCAGAATCTTCTGGTCAAGGTGCAGGTGCAGACCCGACACGCTGACGCGTAAAATGGCGCACAATGATGTCGGGCATGTGATATTTTGTTCAGCGGGCACGAGTTGGAGTCGGCTGCGCGCCTGTCAAAATGTTAAGGGCCTATTAAGGCCATTAAGAAATTAATTAAAGTCCTCAAGACCACTGCCCATCCAACCTAAAGGTTGGCGGTCAGGCGAAAAGCCCAAGTGGCCTTCACGTTTTTCAGGAAACCTCATCCACGGGCGGGATGCGGTTTCCTGAAGCTTTTATAAAATAAATAAATAAATTTTCCCAACTTTACAAACATGTCCAAACTCATGTGACTGGACAAGTTTGAATATATTTTTAATTTGATTCTTTAATTATTTTCATGTCCAGTCAATCTCCCTGAGGCAGCTCTGTGCCTCAGAGAGATTGCTGCGCTCTTTCACTTGTATTCGCAAAAAAGCGCTGGCCCCAACTATCCCTCCTCCTCCTCCTCCCAACCCCCCGCACAGGTAGTGCTACTGGCCGGGTATTACACTGGGCGAGCCTTAATTGGCCCGCCCGCGTAAAATGGCAGCACGCAGCCGATTGTGGGTTGCGACTGACTTTGCGCCCACCCACACCCGTTCCAGCCCAGCCCGCCCACCATAGAGAAAATCCAGGCCACGGTTCCAGGCATCAGGGACTTCAGTTATATGAATAGATTGGAGAAGCTGGCGTTGTTTTCCTGAGGCAAAATAAGGTTTAGAGGAGTTTTGATAGAGGTATTCAAAATCATGAGGGGTCTGGACAGAGTAGATGGAGAGAAACTTTTCCCATTGGCAGAAGGATCAAGAACCAAAGGACACAGATTTAAGCTGATTGCAAAAAAAAAACCAGTGATATGAGGAAAAGCCCTTGGGCAGCGAGTCGTCGAGTCATTAGGATCTGGAATGCACTGTCCGTGAGTGTGGTGGAGGCAGATTAAATTACAGCATTCAAAAGAGAATTTGATAAGCACCTGAAAAGAAAACACTTGCAGAGCTATGGGAAAAAGGGGACTCGCTGAGTTGCTCTTGCATAGAGCCAGCAGGGACATGATGGGCCAAATGGCCTCCTTCTGTGCTGTAACCATTCTATGATTCAGTAAGTTCTTGTACATGATCCTATTGCAGAAATCAACGTATACATGATCAATCGAAGCATGAACCAAAAGTCTCCTCACCACTTGTTTCACTATTTTGATATGTAAGCCTGTGACTCGGTTTCTTTGCTTGCATGAAATATTAGTCAGGACAGGGTTTTATGGCTTGGCATCATGATCCATTGCTATTGCCACAGGATATACCAAATAAACTACAATCAATGGCAAATATATTTAGGAATTAAAAAATACATACAGTGGAAATGAAGGAGATAAAACAATTCAATATATTTGAAAACTGTATAGCCTCTGATGTTCCTTCATCACAATCAAAATTGATGCAGTTACAAATGGAACCAATGGCAATTTCTATTTAGAGCAGTAAAGCTGTAGATCTCGTTACATCTTATGCTATGGCACCTTCAAGATAGCTGCTGACAATCATTTTCATGCTCTAGCACCAGTGTCTGATAAAAATCTGAGCTTTGAGTATTTGCAGCAGAAATGCCAGACCATATTAGATTGACTGTAGTCAACACTCTCATCCATTCTCCACAGCAAAAGAGCAGAAAAAAAAGCAAAATTAATCATTTTATATCATACACACAAGGA
This sequence comes from Carcharodon carcharias, assembly GCF_017639515.1. Taxonomy (NCBI): domain Eukaryota; kingdom Metazoa; phylum Chordata; class Chondrichthyes; order Lamniformes; family Lamnidae; genus Carcharodon; species Carcharodon carcharias. The sequence goes on along the minus strand of NC_054472.1, from coordinate 29,233,583 downwards.
AAGCCATTGGCTTATGATGCAGGTAAACAATCCCACATCAAAATTGAGAAAAGTGAAAAGCTAACTTGACAGCAATGTGAACACTAGCTTAGGTCCTGGATGAAACAAGTTCAGAGTGAACCACCGGTCTTGTTTGTAATCTACAATGAATCATAACTTATGGATTAGAATGTACAGGACTCATATTTATTAGCTGGTTATTTGTTGACATCAGCACATTTCAAACATCAGAAGAAGTATAATTCTCATTGCATTTTATTAAGGATAGAGAATATAACCAGCGAATAGTTCCCAGCTAAGACTTCCTCCACTTATTTTCACTCTCTGCTTGCAAGTGCTAAGCCAGTTTTTTTTTTTAGCCCAATTAGTTAATTGCTCATTAAATCCTTGAATAATATATTCATTTTTAAACCTCGAATATGTTTTTTGAGAGTATAATATTTTGCTCATTGGATTTTATCTTTCAAACAGTTTAGTTACTTCTCAAGGAATTTTAGCCTCTGCGCTCTATAAGCAAACATTGATATGATCCCATAGAATGTTGTCCAGCACTATTGATATATTAGGCAAATTGAACTGTAATTTTCTCACTCCTTCTCAGTGTCAGGATTGCATAATCATGTGCCAAGACTCAGAAACACTCCAGTACTTATAGAACTCCTCCAATTCTTAGACTAAGACTGACCCATCCCATCTCTCACTTGAGAATATATGCCATCTGGCCCAATTATCCTGTGATCATGTGTTAATTCACAACCAATGCTGTCCTCATATTTAGGTGTCATTGAATCTTAAACCAAAATTGTTAGATCTTTTATTTGACTGAAGCCTTCTTTTGTTAATACTGATGTGAAGAGCTAATTCAGCAGCTCCATCCATTCCTGATCCATCATAATAATTCTACCTATTTGTTATTTAAGGACCTATCTAGTCTTTTAACTTAAAACTACATACATAGAATGTAGATAATAACATAGATGACGATTTCTGAAGGTCTTGAGGAAATTTCTTTTGCTCTGTTTTGCTCTCAACTTATTTCTTAATAATTAACAAAATATTTCTTGTTTATGTTCACTTCCAGCAATTTTTCACATTTCTCACTCATGCTTTCTATTACCAACTGCTGATACTTTCCAAAGATTACTCCTTTTGTCCAACATTCACCACCAGTGATAGCCTCTGCTTCTCAGAGCCGTTCATTGTGGTTCCGAGGCATGCTGAATGTAGAAATTGCATTTACTTCATGGTCATCTAACACACATGGCTTTTCTGGCACATTTCTGCCATAAGCATAGCAGGTTTGTGGTGAATGTCAATGAAGTAGACAGAAAGGCATCACTTTCCAACAGGCTTCATGTGAACATCCACCTATCCAAAACAAAGGCTGTAACATAGGAAAGGGAAAGGATAGGGAAAAAGACCCCCAGCATAAGAGTTTACATGCCCTCAGCCTGGTAGAGGAAAGATGGGCCAGTATATTGAGTGACAGCAGGTGTCCCCTACCAGCTGAAGAATGTGGGGGCTCATTCAGGAGGGCCAGGCCTAGATGTTAGCCTGAATCTCTGTAAAAAATATTTTTCAGCTCACTTATAAAAAGGGTTCATGGGTCCACTGACAGCGTCTTTCTCGGGTGAAGGGGAGGTGGCAGAATTCGCATCATCCTTTAGTGAGCAGGCAACGAAGATGCAACTTTAATGGGGAAGGCACCTGCCAGTTTTATCTAAATTAGGTGCCCTTCCTGGGATCCTGCATACTTTGGTGGAATTAGTGCCAGAGCAATTCAGTGGGCAGATCCTATGCCTTATGCCAACTCAGGGAGGGGGTCAGCACTCCAGGCAGGCTTTGAGGCCCTGCCTGCCTGGCCACAGCTGCAACTGAAGGCCCCGGGGAAGGGGTTCCTCAAAAGTGGTCAGGCTGCTGAGTCCATTTTATATTAATTTAAAAGTTTAAACAGATCGAGGCACTCTCTCCCTCTCTCTCTCTCTTAGCTGAACTGCAGACTACTGCTCCATCTGAGCTGAGTGACTTTCCATTGGCTCTCCAGCTTTCACTATCACCACTATGCAGCTATTCAAAATCAAGTTCACCTTCAGAAAGTTTTTAAATGCTAACAGAACTCCACAGCCACAATGGACACAGTACTGTTGAATGCAGTGTCATTGATTGCAAAGGATCAGGAGCCTATTTTTAAAAAAATATTATTTGTTTTAAATCTTCAAATTGACCAGCACACAAAGGGAAGTCATTCTGAGGGTGAACCGGTCAATCTATACTGTGGTAAACCTATAAGGTCTGCTGCTGCCAATGCTAATCCCTCCCTCGCAGAAAGACCTGCTGATGGAGGCTGCTCACCAAAATTAATCAAATGACCTTCATACCATCAGAAAGCAGGCTGGCGAGCAGGTAAAAACATCTGCTTATCAAACAAATGGACATTTTTCAAACTTTAACCTGCTCAACCTAGCAGGCAGCAAGGACATCCATCCTAATAGGCAGGACCCAACTGCAATTTTAACTCGGCAGCCTGAATGAGTGTGAGTTACTCGCCAGGCCAATTCTGCAGGGAAGAAAATCGGGGCCAGAAGGGGTAAATTTCGGAAACGGGAAAGCTCAATCAGTGAGCAAGGAAAGCTCAGCCTCCCTTGCCATGCACTGCCCCTCTATAGCCCTGATTTGAACTCAGAGTGAAGAATCAGTGAAGGGCCGGCAGAACCAGTGGCAGAATTGTCTTGACTTACCGACTTGATGCCCATGGGATTTTAAACTTCCGGGCCTCAAAACTGGACCGGACTCCCACCAGAATTTGGCAGGAGTGACGTGGAGGCCAAGAGATGGGAGGAAGGTGAACATAGCAGGAGGCTACCATCAGTGACCTGCGGGAACAGCGCTCCCAGTCAGGTAAGTGCTTCAGCATGGGTGTGGAGTGGATGGGGGCTGTAGAGGCAGACACAATTCCAGTGGAGAAGGGGGAACCTGGGACTGTAAAGGTTTTCTTGTGGGGCTGAAAGGAACATCTTCTGTTTCTCCTGGCACACAAGGATACCCTAAAAACCAAATAAGCCTGCTAATGAGCCTGCTGCTGGGTTAAAATCAGTCACGAACACAGGCTTTTCTGGATAAGCCCTGGATTATGTTCTTGCATAGTTTCTACCAGTACAACATGCAATCTATCACTGCCAGCATATCAGAAATCTTGTTAAATATTGATTCACCTCTGGGACCTTAGAATGCATCATAGTTCAAATGAAATCTCCTCTTTTTAATGACCTGTAAGAGTCCTAAGTAAAATGCACTTGGGCAATCTTGATCCAATTCCCAGTGGCATGAGTCCAAATAACAAAACGGCATTTAATTTGGCACTGTAATTGGCACCAGTTGATCAAGTTCACACGAAGAAGCCACATGAGTAATGGAAATGGGCAACAGAGAAATAGGACATGTTGCTTCAGAATGTGGCACTTTATTAAGGCACCGGAGGAGAAGCTCTGTACTACAACAGAGCTGTACCAAACTTGACCTGGAAGTGATTGGTGCTGTTACTGGGTGTGAAAAGAAAAAGTGTTTCAGTGTAGAATACTGCTATTCTTCACCTTGATGAGACAAATTTGTTACATGTAGGATCATTGCAACCAGTCTGAGAGGTTGGCCTGCAGCACTGACACAGAAAGGTTAGCAGGGCTCTGTCTCTTATAAATTATTGGTTCCCTCCACCACAATGTCAATGACCCATGCACTGAATGGCAAACAGATAGGATTCGAGCCATCTTACAAACACATGTAGCTGTAATAAGACCTTGAACATATGGGAACTGCTCAAGAAGCAAAGATGGCCTGAGGCTGTAAGCAGCACAGTGCCTTAAAATAATTCATTGCTATTTAATCACCTATAAAAGCTGTGACTAAATTTGGCTGGAAGGAAAAGGAACCTACATCATTTCTCTCCTCCTCAAGAGTTTTATGAATGTTTTCCAGCTCCAACACAGTATTAATTTTAAACATTGTCCATGTGTCAGTACTTATTGAGGCTTACACACTGTTTCTTCAGTTATCAGGACTCACACCGCTTCCGGAATTTATATAGTGTCTAATGTTGCCCTGAGCCAAGCTGTTCCAGTGCAGCCACAACACTGGCATCTACCCAGCTATGTGGAAAATTGCCCAGGTATGTCCTGAACACAAAAAGCAGGACAAATCCAACCTAGCCAATTCCCACCCCATCAGTCTACTCTCGATCATCAGTAAAGTGATGAAGGGGCCATCAACAATGCAATTAAGCAGCACTTGCTTAGCAATAATCTGCTCACTGATGCCAAGTTTGGGTTCCTCCAGGGCCGCTCAGATCCTGATGTCATTACAGCCTTGGTTCGAACATGGACAAAAGAGCTGAACTCCCAAGGTAAGGTGAGAGTGACTGCCCTTGACATCAAGGCCGCATTTGACCGTGTGGCATCAAGGAGCCCTATCAAAACTGGAGTCAATGGGAATCGGGGGAAAACTCTCCACTGGTTGGAGTCATACCTAGCACAAAGGAAGATGGTCGTGATTGTGGGAGATCAGTCATCTCAGTTCCAGGACATCACTGAAGGAGATCCTCAGGGTAGTGTCCTTCCCCCAATCACCTTCAGCTGCTTCATCAATGACCTTCCTTCCATCATAAGGTCAGAAGTGGGGATGTTTGTTGATGATTGCACAATGTTCAACACCATTCACGACTCCTCAGATTCTGAAGCAGTCCATGTCCACAATCTGCAAGACCTGGACAATATCCAGGCTTGGGATGACAAGTGGCAAGTGACATCCATGCCACACGAGTGTCAGGCAATGACCATCTCCAACAAGAGAGAGTCTAACCATCGCCCCTTGATGTTCAATGGCATTACCATCACTGAATCCCCCAATATCAACATCCTGGTGGGGGTGGGGTGGTTGAGGGGGGTTACTATTGACCAGAAACTGAACTGGACTAACCATATAAATACTTTGGCTACAAGAGCAGGTCAGAGGCTAGGAATCTTGCGACAAGTAACTCACCTCCTGACCCCCCCAGAGCCTGTCCACAATCTACAAGGCACAAGTCAGGAATGTAACGGAATACTCCCCACTTGCCTGGAAGAGTGTAGCTCCCACAACACTTAAGAAGCTGGACACCGTCCAGGACAAAGCAGCCCACTTGTCTGTAACCACATCCAGAAACATTCAATCTCTCCACCACCAACACATAGTAGCAGCAGTGTGTACCATCTATAAAATGCACTGCAGGAATTCACCAAGGCTCCTTAGACAGCACCTTTCAAACCCATAACCATCTAGAAAGACAAGGGCAGCAGATAGATGGGAACACCATCACCTGGAAGCTCCCCTCCAAGTCACTCACCATCCTGACTTGGAAATATATCACCGTTCCTTCACTGTCGCTGGGTCAAAATCCTCGAACTCCCTAACTGTGGGTGTACCTAAACCACATGGACTGCAGTGGTTCAAGAAGGCAGCTTACTGCCACCTTCTCAAGGGCAACTAGGGATGGGCAATAAATGCTGGCCCAGCCACCAAAGCCCACATCCCATGAATGATTTTTTTTTTAAATCATCCACAGAGGTGACTCACTGGACTCTGATATGTATAATCAATGCAATTGCCTCCTAACAAGAGAAAATAGAGAAGGCATATTAGCATTCCATTAGAGTGTTCCAATGCACAACTGCACACCCCACCCCCCATAAACACCAGCCCCCCCCCACCCCCCACAAACCATTATCCTCAGCTCCCAGTCTTGTCACCATGAAAGTAGTATTCTCCCCTCTCTGCTTTTGCTTTGCATGTGGCCCGTGGAAACGTTTGCCCATCTGTCATCATGGCAGCTCATGCTGGAGGGTTGAGCATGCTGGTCATTGCAGCCAATTAGTATTCCCATATTTCTTGCCAATAAAATAAATAATCAGAAAAATTTGGGCCCATCAGGCACATAAATCTGTGTTGGATTCTCTCACATGTGTTTCTGTTAAACATGGCTCCCCCCATTCCTGAAAGCTGAACAACCGCTTGACGTTTATTATGCAGCATCAATATCAATCCCTTTCAATGAGGCCGGGCCTTATTTACATCTGGCCGTGGCTAGAGTTTGATTGTTGCAGGACAGTCTGCTTGGTCCAGCCTGGCACACTATGTGGTGTCCCCATCAGCTTCTAGCCCAATGAATGTAGTTTTGTTGGGTAAGCCCCAGTGTTTGGAGGGAGGTGGTCAGGGTGAAAATGGCCACAACTGGATTTGTGGATCATGAGGGAGCATACCTGCTCCTTTCAGGTACCCCACCCCATAAAAAAGAGGAACTTGTTATGATATTGCTTTAAGAAAGACGATACTAATGAGTAAGTAGCCCAGATATAAATCATGTCACCAGCAGACATTGTTCAGAGGAGCTTTCAGTTTAAATAGCAGCATTTGGTGTGAAGGATTAGCATCTGCACTTCCTGTTAACAATAGCTGTTGAACCTTTATAGTTAATTGGTCCACTGAGCAATCCAGTACTCATCATCAAATAAACCATGCGTATGTTTAAGTTACCAGTCCGATATGACATTGGTAAGTTTGTATTAAGCAAACATAGAAATACAACAGAACTTATCTTCAGAATGCACTTCTGCCAGAATGCCAGCTGATGCTATTCTTAGCATGCGCTATCCAAAAATGGCAATACAATCCTGGTTTCCATTTCAATGGGCCTACCAATTGACATTGGGGACTTATCCTGCTGACTAGCTGTGGGCCTCATGAACTTTACCGCTGAATATTCAGCCCATAAGTGTCCCTCTGGCAGCATAGCCAGGGAGACGAGCCAAGGGTATTCAGGTTTGGACTCTAGATGGAAGCCAAAGTGCTGACACACAGCCCCAGATGTCAGGGTTTCTTGTCAGCACAATGAAATGTCTTTAAATTGAATGCGGAGGGGGGGTGACAGCTAAATGATAGGCAAAAAAACAGAAGTATAATATTCTGGTCAGTCAGTTTATTGACATCCAATGGACCAAGGTCTCTTCTAAATTCTCCAGTAGCTTTGCATTACACTATTCTACACTGTGGCTGTACCTACACCATAGGGATTGCAGCGGTTCAAGAAGGCAGCTCACCACCACCTTCTCAAGGGCAATTAGGGATGGGCAAGGGTGGGCAATAAATGCTGGCCTAGTCAACAATGCCCATATCCCGTAAATGAATAAAAAATTAATAAATGCTCATATTTTCATGGTATCACAACCCAATTTATATTAGTCTGTACCAAGGACAGCCACAGACTAGAAAGATAATATAGAGCAATGTTTCTGTTAGATGCCCATTTCTCTGTTCCTCTGCTTTGGTTTAGCCACAAGGATTCTCTTCTGGCTTCAATGCTGCTTATTTACAAGCTGCTGCCTGCAAAGGACAGATAGAGGGGGAAATCTATAGCTGCAGCTATTTTTCATATTCCTGAAGTGCTTCCAGAGAGCTATGGTTCATTAGCAGAGGTTGAAAGTGCTCCACCTTTCTAGGCTTGAAGATTCTTCATGTTGTTTTATATGAATATTTTGGATATATTCCCAGTTTTCCACAGCATCACCAATGTATATCTTCATTGGATGCATTTTTAAAAATTTTGTTAAGGTTTTTCTCCAGCCAGTCTTTCTTTGTGTGAATACTTCCAATTATGCTCTTGTCAAGGAAACTATCCGGACATGCTGACAGCAGTGAGTCAACTATTGTAATGTTAATGCTTAGGTTGGCAGAATGCGGTCATCCATCTTATGGCACAACCATCTTTTCACAAACAGATGTTTGTTTCTGCTACGTCATTCATAGTTGGATTGAGAACAAAGAAATAGCATTTGCAGTAATGCTCTGAGCAGGCACTCCCAGTGTGGAGCACTGGTCACCAAACAAGGGGTCTAAAGCTCCTATTTGTCAATCTAAATGAGTCAATGGAAAGCATTAGGTTTCGCATGTACGCTGACAACACTCAGCTGTACCTCACCACCACTTCTTTCGACACTTCCACTTATTCTAAATTGTTAGACTGCTTGCCTGACATTCAATATTGTTTGAGAAGAAATTTCCTCCCTCTAAGTATTGGGAAGACTGAAGCCATTGTTTCCGGGCCCCACCAAAACTCTGTTCCCCAGCCATTCTTCTCTCTGGCTAAAACCAGATTGTTTGCAACCTTGGTGTCACATTTGGCTCCCAGGTGACCTTCTGACAACATCATTAAAACCACCTAACTCCATCTCCGTACCATTGCCCGACTTCACCCCTGCTCCAGCTCATGCGTTGCTGAAACCCTCATCCATGCCTTTGCTGCCTCTAGACTTAACTATTCAAATTGACTCTTGGCTCACCTGTCACATTTCTACCCTCTGTAGATTGATGTAATCCAAAACTCTGCTGCCCTTATCCAGTCTTGCAGCAAGTCCCATTTCGCACATCACTCCTATGCTCACTGATTTATATTGGCTCCTAGTTCAGCAATGCTTAAATTCTAAAATTCTCATTCTTATTTTCAAATCCTTCCATGGCCTCACCCTTCCCTACATCTGTAATCTCCCCCAGCCCTACAATCCTCTGAGACATCTGCATTCTTCTGATTACTATTGTTGGCTGTGCCTTCAATTGCCTAGATGCTAAGCTCTAAAATTACCTCCCTAAACCTCTGCTCCTCAATAACTTCCTTTTCTCCTTTAAGAAGCTCCTTAACACCTACCCTTTTGACTAAGCATATGGTCTACTGTCCCAATATCTACTTATGTGGCTTGGTGTCAAATTTAGCTTGATAGGGCGTCTGTGAAGTGCCTTGGGATGTTTTATTTTATTAAAGGTGTTATATAAATACAAGTTGTTACTGTTGAAAAAAAGAGGCTACATACAGGCCTGCAATTTCCTTTCCAATGTTCCCTGAGAATATTACTAAAGTGCAGGCCTTATTCTATGATAAGATGTTACCAGAGAGCAGTTTTCAGAAACCGCAGGCCAGGATAGGTGAGCCAAGATGGAAACTCATAGGCCCACAATTTTCTATCCATAGTCCGTGCAAGTGTGGCTCCTTGATGTGAGCACCTGATTGCAGAATCAGCCCTTGTACCACATCCTAGATAATGGAGGCCTTTAGGAGCTGGGCACAGAAAACATGGCTGTCAATGGCAAAGTTTAGGCTGGATGCCAGGAAGGATTTCTTTACATGGCTGGAATCGATTACTAGAATGGTCAGTTAAATCTGGGGCACAGGATTCAGTTAAGAAACAGCTAAATGGTTTAACCAGAAGATGTGAGCTTTGCATTTCTGGAAGGAAAAGATTAAATGGATCAATAGCAACTTATCTTAAGATTAGAGAGACAACATCACCTCTTTTGATTCTTCAGACTCTTGAAAGCGGCTAACAAATTGCAAGCTGCCTTGCACAGGTGCTTTCAGCATGCTGAGCAGACATCCATCTTAGAAAAGAGACTCTAAGACTTAGGACAACAGCAGGTGAGTATGGCGTCCACCATAATTGAGCCCCAGGGAGATAAATAGCTACTATTGAAGTTTCATGCCTTCAGCTGATGGCACAATCAGTCAGTGAAGTGTGGTGTGTATCTGTGCTGTTTCCTATTTTTAATAGAACACAGCATTTCTCACCATGCTGCTTATTAGGGGTTACTTGTTAACTGTCTAGTGAGGGTTTAACCCCATATTCCTCAGTTGTTTAACAACCAATTAATGACCACCATCCATCCTGTCTCTTTTAGGTGTCAAATAGACTGTATACTATGCATTCCTGCCTTTGGAAAGTCGGGAATTAAATCAATCGTATTTAGTAACCTAATATCTAAGTCAGGCTACTCCAATTAGACCTGAGCACTTTGGATGATTGGTCAATGGATGTGAATGGAATCTGAAGGGCAGACCTATTACTGAAAGCTAAAAATCTTTCCATTTGGTTCAGGATTAACCCATATGCTAATGGCTTATCCTGTACAGTGCACCAGAGAAAGAAAATACTCTGTACTGGTAAACTGAATAGTTTAGTTGATTAAAAATGTTTTAATTTATATGGCACTTTTAAGATAGTAAAACATAAGGAACATAACAGAAACATAAGGAAATCAAAAAATGTTGTCAATGAGGTATATTTAAGGAATATCTTAAAGAAGGAGATTGCGGTACAGAGGTGGAGAAGCTTCGGGAGGGGATTCCAGAGCTTAGAGCCTCAGAGCTGAAGGAACGGTGCAAATGGTGGATTGAATAAAAATTGGGAATGCACAAGAGGCCAGAATGGAAGGAACAGAGATATCTCAGAAAGGTTGTTGGGTTGAAGGAGATTGCAAAGATAGTGAGGGGCTGAGGGCATGGCTACAAATAGTGGGAGTAATAAACATCTGCATGAAATGAGTACAAACTCTGGGGCCCCTCAGCCTGGGGGTTTGCCAACTTAGACCCTAGGTTTTTGGGACTGAAGTAAGTAGAGTGACCTTACAGGGAGAGACTGTGTACTATATTAGACAAGTACAGACTTTGCCTGTTAGAATTTCTCAGTAGCTTGGTTTACACCAGTGGTTCCAAAAATGGAGCATGCCTACCCCAGGGTAATTTTTCTTAATTGTGTAATTGTGGTTTTTCAGGGATTTGAACATTCTCCAAGCTCCGCCTAGCCCTATCTGTCCAGGGGTTCTCAAACGCAAGAGTCTCTTGTGCTCAGGCTAATGTGCCACCACTCACCTTCCCGCCGCTTGCTGCTCCTCCTTTCCTCTTCCATACTTTCTGCGACTAGGCACTCTAGTGAGATGCAGTCATACTTATAAGCAGCAAACACAGGAGAGAGGGAACCTGTGGTAGGAGGGGCAGCGAGCAGGGGGAAGGTGAGTGGCGATTGATGAGCCCAAGCACTGCAGGTCAGCAGATTGCTGGATGGAGACAGCTTGCCTGATGGAGACCATCATCCTGGTGGAGCCATCTCACAAAGGTACAAAGAGAGAATGGGAGTAGGAGGTTTGGGAGGAGGGGCTGCTAACTGAGTGAGGAGGGAGAGGGGACTTGGGAAGAGGAACAGCTAAGGGGAGGTGATGTTGTAGTGGTATTGTCGCTGGACTCATAATCCTGAGATCCAGGGTAATGCTTGGGGGACCTAGGTTCGAATCCCGCCACAGCAGTTGGTGAAATTTGAATTCAATAGAAATTTGGAATTAAAAGTCTTATGACAGCCATGAAACCACTACCGATTGTTGTAAAGACCCATCAGGTTCACCAATGCCCTATAAGGAAGGAAATCTGCTGACCTAGTCTAGTCTACATGTGACTCTAGACCCACAGCAATGTGGTTGACTCTTAAATGCCCTCTGAAATGATCTAGTATCAAATCGCTACAAAGTCTCAAAAAAAGAATGAAACTGAATAGGCCACCCGGCATCAGCCTAGGTACCGGAAATGACAACGGCAATCTCTGCCCTGTTGATCGTGCAAATTCCTCCTTACCAACATCTGGGGGCTACTGCCAAAATTGGGAGAGCTGTCTCACAGACTTGTCAAGCAACAGCCTGACAAAGTCATCCTCACGGAATCATACCATACAGATAATGCCCCAAACACCACAATCATCCTCCCTAGCAGGACAGACCCAGCAGAGGTGGCAGCACAGTGGAATGCAGTCAGGAAGGAGTTGACCTGAGAGTCCTCAACATCAACTCTGGACCCCACAAAGTCTCATGGCATTGGTCAAACATGGGCAAGGAAACCTCCTGCTGATTATCGCACACCGCCCTCCCTCAGCTGATGGATCAATGCTCCACCATGTTGAGCACCACTTGGAGGAAACACTGAGGTTGGCAAGGGCACAGAATGTACTCTGGGTGGGGGACTTCAATGTCCATCGCCAAGAGTGGCTCGGTAGCACCACTACTGACCGAGCTGGCCAAGTCCTAAAGGACATAGCTGCTAGACTGGGTTTGCTGCAGGTGTGAGGGAACCAACAAGAGGGAAAAACATAGTTGACCTCATCCTCACCAACCTGTCTGTTGCAGATGAATCTATCCATGACAGTATCGGTAGGAGTGACCACCACACAGTCACTGTGAAGGCAAAATTCTGCCTTCACATTCAGGATATCCTCCATCGTGTTGTGTGGCACTACTACCATGCTAAATGGGATAGATTTTGAACAGATCTCGCAACTCAAGACTGGGCAACCATGAGACGCTGTGGGCCATCAGCAGCAACAGAATTGTACTCGAACACAATCTGTAATCTCATGGACCAGCATATCCCCCACTCTACCATTACCATCAAGCCAGGAGATCAACCCTGATTCAATGATGAGTGCAGGAGGGCATGCCAGGAGCAGCACCAGGCATACCTAAACATGAGGTGTCAATATGGTGAAGCTATAACACAGGACTACTTGTGTATCAAACAGCATAAGCAGCAAGTGATCAACAGTGCTTAGCGATCCCACAACTGACAGATCAGATCTAAGCTCTGCAGTCCTGCCACAACCAATCATGAATGGTGGTGGACAATTAAACAACTCACTAGAGGAGGAGGCTCCACAAATATCCCCATCCTCAATGATAGGGAGCCCAGCATATCAGTACACAAGACAAGCCTGAAGCATTTGCTACAATCTCCAGCCAGAAGTGCCAAGTGGATGACTCATCTTGGCCTCCTCCGGAGGTACCCATCATCAGAGATGCCAGTCTTCAGCCAATTTGATTCGCTCCACGTGTTATCTATGAGCCTGGATAATATTTTGGTAATAGCGCTGAAGGCTTGCGCTCCAGAACTTGCTGCACCCCTAGCCAAACTGTTCCTGTACAGCTACAACACTGGCATCTAACTAGCTATGTAGAAAATTACCTAGGGATGTCCTATACACAAAAAGTAAGACAAATCCAACCTAGCTAATTACTGCCCCATTAGTCTACTCTCGATCATCAGTAAAGTGATGAAGGGGCCATCAACAATGCAATTAAGCAGCACTTGCTTAGCAATAATCTGCTCACTGATGCCAAGTTTGGGTTCCGCCAGGGCCGCTCAGATCCTGATGTCATTACAGCCTTGGTTCGAACATGGACAAAAGAGCTGAACTCCCAAGGTAAGGTGAGAGTGACTGCCCTTGACATCAAGGCCGCATTTGACCGTGTGGCATCAAGGAGCCCTATCAAAACTGGAGTCAATGGGAATCGGGGGAAAACTCTCCACTGGTTGGAGTCATACCTAGCACAAAGGAAGATGGTTATGGTTGTTGAAGATCAATCATCACAGATCCAGGATATCACTGCAGGAGTTCCTCAGGGTAGTGTCCTCACCCCAATCATCTTCAGCAGCTTCATCAATGACCTTCCTTCCATCATGAGGTCAGAAGTGGGGATGTTTGCTGATGATTGCACAATGTTCAGCACCATTTGCGACTCCTCAGATACTGAAGCAGCCCATGTCCAAATGCAGCAAGACCTGGACAATTTCCAGGCTTCGGCCAACAAGTGGAAAGTGACATTCATGTCACACAAGTGCCAGGCAATGACCATCTCCAACAAGAAAGAGTCTAACCATCACCCTTTGATGTTCAATGGCATTACTATCACTGAAACCCCATTATCAACATCCTGAGCATTACCATTGACCAGAAATTGAACTGGACTAGCCATATAAATACTGTGGCTACAAGAGCAGGTCAAAGGCTAGGAATCTTGCGACAAGTAACTCATCACCTGACTCCCCAGAGCTTGTACACAATCTACAAGGAACAAGTCAGGGGTGTGATGGAATACTCCTCACTTGCCTGGATGAGTGCAGCTCCCACAACACTCATGGCACTTGACACCATCCAGAACAAAGCAGCCTGCTTGATTGGCACCACATTAACAAACATTCACTCCCTCCACCATCAACTCACAATAGTAGCAGTGTGTACCATCGTCAAGATGCGCTGCAGGGATTCACAAAGGCTCCTTAGACAGCACCTTCCAAACCCACAACCATGAATATAAAGAAGGACAAAGGCAGCAGATAGATGGGAACACCACCACCTGTAAATTCCCCTCCAAGTCACTCACCATCCTGACTTGGAAATGTATTGCTGTTCCTTCACTGTTGCTGGGTCAAAATCTTGGAACTCCCTTTCTAAAAGTACTGTGGGTATACCTACACCCACATGGACTGCAGTGATTCAAGAAGGCAGCTCACCACAGCTTCTCAAGGCCAACTAGGGATGAGCGATAAATGCCGGCCCAACCAGCAAAACCCACATTCTGTGAATGAATAAAAAAAAAGCTAAGTGGTAAGTAAAATATCATTATCATAGATTTAAGTTTACCTGTACTATCTAATTATAATGATTTACACAACATGTTGGCGTTAGAGGGGTAGTTAAATAAGAAACTGCCTGTAGGGGTAAAAAGTTAGGGGTGCACAAGCAAAAAGTTTGAGAACCACTAGTTCATAGACTCTGAGGCTGGAATTTTTCCTCCCCCAGGAATGGGCATAAAATGAGGTAGCATTGCAGGGGGCACTGTGCTAGTTTTTTAGCAGCTGCGGGGGGATGCCCACAACATGTCGTGAGGCTACCAGGTAGGAACGTAGGAACATAGGAGCAGGAGTAGACAATTCAGTCTGTCGAGCCTGCTGTGCCACCCAATTAGATCATGGCTGATAATTTACTTCAACACCGGTTTCCCGCGCTATCCCCATATTCCTTGATGTCATTAGTATCGAGAAATCTATTGATTTCTGACTTGAACATACTCAATGATTGATCTTCCACAACCCTCTGGAGTAGTGAATTCCAAAGATTCACCACCCACTAAGTGAAGAAATTCCTCCTCATCTCAGCCAAAAATAGCTTGCCCCTACTGTGTCCTCTGGTGTTAGACTCAGCAACCAGGGGAAACATCCTATCTACACCTACCCTGTTATGTCCTGCAAGAATTTCAAAAGTTACAAAGAGATCATCCCTCATGCATTAAAACCCTAGAGAGTTTAGGCCCGGTTTCCTCAATCTCTCCTCAGTTGCACTCCCACTATGGCAAGCATATTCCTCCTTAGATAAGGAGATCAAAACTGTACACAATACTCCAGGTGAGGTACCCCACTGGTAAGAGCCTGCCTTTATGAGAATGACCCATTTGTTCTGACTTTCTGTTTTCTGTCTGTTAATAACTTCTCAATCCATACCAGTATATTTACCCCAATACAATGTATTCTAATTAAAAGATAAAAGTCAAAAGACTTCTGAAAATCCAAATACACCACATCTACTGATTCTCCTTTATCTATGCTACAAGTAATCCTCAAAAAACTCCAATAGCTTGTCAAACATGATTTCCCTTACATAAAGCCATGTTCACTCAGCCCAATCATATCATTATTTTATGTGTCTAGTTATCACATCCTTTATAATAGATACTAACATTTTCCCTACTACTGACATCAAATTAACAGGCCTGTAGCTCTCCTTTTTCCTGCTCCCTCCCTTCTTAAACAGTGGGGTTATATTTGCTACTTTTCAGTCTGCAGGAACCTTTCCAGAATCTACTGAATTTTGAAAGATGGCCAGCAATTCATCCATTATCTCTACAGCCACCTCCTTTAACACTCCAGGATGTAACTCATCGGGTCGAGGGGAATTATGACCTTTCAATCCAATTAATTTTTTGAGTACTACCTCTTTATTAATACAAACTTCTCTCAGTTCCTCATTTTCACAAGCATCTTGGTCTATTTCTGGGAGATTTCTTGTACCTTCTTCGGTGAATACAGACACAAAGTTATTGTTTAGTTTCTCCTCCATGTCCCTATTCTCTAAATTCTCCAACTTCACCTGTAATGGACCCACATTTGTCCTTGCTAATTGTTTCCTTTTCATACACCAAAAGAAGCTTTTACAGTCCATCTTTACGTTTCTCGCTAACCTGCATTCATACTCTCTTTTCTCTTTCTTTATCAGTTTTTTGGTTGTGGTAATTGAAGCTGTAGCCTTTCCTACTGCCTGTCAAGGGTCATGTGATTGTTCTTGAAGACTCTGATCAATGAGCCCTAAGCGCGGGTTAATCCGGGGGGTGGGGCTTTCTAGTCAAGGACCTGGTTCAAATATGTAGCTTTTGAAAAGCTCTCTGTGATAAAGTTACTTGTTTCAAGTAGGAGCCTGTCTGGTATGTCATGTCATTACATTGGTCCTCCTTTGCTGGACTCTAAATTGCTTCCAATCCTCGGGCTTACCACTTTTCCTGACAACCTTATAAGCTTCTTCCTTTGATCTAATGCAATCTTTAACTTATTTTGTTAGTCACAGTCAATTCACCTTTCCTGTTGTGCCTTTGTTTCTTAGAGGAATGGATATTGTTGTAGACCATGTCATACTTCTTTAAATACCCGCCATTGCCTGTCTACTGTCAAATTTTAGCGTATTTTCCCAATCCACCATCACCAACTTGCCCCTCATACATTCAGGGTAAACCCTGGTGACCTGACTGTGGGCTCAGGGAAGTGGTGGGGGGAAGGGGGGCCTGCTGTTCGGCCACTGCCTCCGTGAAAAGTTCAGCCTGAAGCATAGTCTATTCTAGACACCTGGCTAACTGAAACTACCATTTATCTTAATGGAAAAATACCCATGAAAAGGAGTGTTACTAATTAAGCAATGCATTTGTGCTTTTTATATTAGTGAAGAAATACTTAAAATATCATATGAAATCGCTTTGTCTTCTAGTTTAACTAAGATATTAATCTTTTCATTTAAAAAAAGATTAATACCTTTGTTAAAACAGTGGAAAATGAATTTCATGTGAATGTGTTAAGTGATCCTATGATGATACGCACAGACAGACCGAGGCTGCTGGAATTACATGAGTCTGAAGGATGTGATTAAAGTTTCCACTTTTGTTTCAATTATTTGCAGAATCTCTGAATTTTAACGGCACAGAAGGAGACTATTCGGCCCATCGTGTCTGCACCGACTCTGCAAATGAGCATTATGACCTAGAACCATTGCCCTGCCTTTTCCCCGTACCCTTGCACATTGTTTCTATTCAAATAACCATCTAATGCCCTCTTGAATGCCTCAGTTGAACCTGCCTCCACCACACTTCCAGGCAGTGCATGCCAGACCTGAACAACTCGCTGTGTGAAAAAGTTTTTTTTGTGTCACATTTGCTTCTTTTGCAAATCACTTTAAATCTGTGCCCTCTCGTTCTTGACCCTTTTACAAGCGGAAATAGCTTCTCCCTATCTACTCTATCCAGCCCCCTCATGACTTTGAATGTCTCTATCAAATCTCCTCTTAGCCTTCTTCTCTCCAAGGAGAACAGTCCCAACCTCTCCAATCTATTTTCGTAATTGAAGATTTTCATCCCTGGAACCATTCTTTTAAACCTCTTCTGCACCCACTCCTATGTGTTCACATCCTTCCTATAATGTGGCACCCAGAACGATACATAATACTCCAGCTGAAGTCTAATGAGTGTCTTATATAAATTCAGCATAACCTCCTTCCTCTTGTACTCTATGCCCCGATTAATAAAGCCTGCATACGACAAGCTTTATTAACTGCTCTTGCCACCTGTCCTGCCAGCTTCAATGATCTATGCACATATACACCCAGGAGATTTCTGCTCCTGCATCCTCTTCAAAAATTCACCCCTTATTTTATGTTGTCTGTCCATGTTCTTCCTGCCAAAATGCATCACCTCACACTTCTCTGCATTGAACTTCATCTGCCACCTATCTGCCCACTCCACCAACTTGTCTATGTCCTTTTGAAGTTCAACACTGTCCTTCTCACAGTTTACAACACTCCCAAGCTTCGTATCATCCGCAAACTTTAAAATTGTCCCCTGCACACCAAGATCTAGATCATTAATATATATCAGGAAAAACAAGGGTCCCAATACTGACCCCTGGGGAACTCCACTACAAACCTTCCTCCAGCCCGAAAAATATCCATTGACCATTACGCTCGGCTTCCTATTTTTCAGCCAAATTTGTATCTACGTTGCTACTGTCCCTTTTATTCCATGAGCAATAATTTTTCTCACAAGTCTGTTATGTGGCACTGTATCAAATGCCTTTTGAAAGTCTATGTGAACCACATCAACGCCATTACTGTCATTGACCTTTTCTGTTACCTCTTCAAAAAACTCCAGCAAGTTAGTTAAACACGATTTCCCCTTTAGTAATCCATACTGGCTCTTCGTTATCAATCCATATTTTTGTGATGATGTTATAATACATATTAGAATGTTTCAAATAAAGGTGCTCTCTTGTAGCATTGATGTTTATAATATGAAAATGTCTATGCTTTTGTTTCTGACATGAATTAATAATTTACTTATATTTAATAAAAAATGCACATAAACTTGCTACATTTAGTAATGAAAAGCAGCAAAATATTTATAGTTTCTGTAAGTTTGAATTAATTCTGGTGAATTTTTTTTCACAGTGGCAAGCAAAAATGGACAGGCTAGGATCAGAAGGTGATCTGCAGTGTCTTTTACCCCTCCTAAGTGGCCCACAGATGGAAAAGCTTGAGAACCACTGATCTAAAGGCCTCGATGGAATCAAAAATATGATGGTAGGTACTTAACATGCCAAGCTAATTTGGGGTCTTCTCTTTGTAAGAGGCCTTTGATGTTGCTCAGGGATTCTGCTGGAGTCCAGTGACCAATGCTTCAAAGGTGTTTTTGCGCCTAAGGCTCTATAGCAGGAAGTGAAACGACTCCCACAGTCATTTTAGAGCTGTGACCACCCTTTATTCTGTCCCCTGGTTTCCTTGGCATTCCCAGAGCATCATGCATGCTATTACTTCCATTAAAAATCTTATATGCGCTTTCATTACATTATCGTGTGAGTTCAGCATATTTTGCTTGAGGCAAGGCTGGGCTTGATGCACCACAGACCTAATTGAGGCGTTTCAGATGAAACTATTTATTTTGGTCAGGAATGCTGGACAAGGGTGGCACAAACGTCAAACTTCATGTGTTCAACTCATCTTTTCAGGGATGATACCAGGAAGCACTTGTTTTTACAATGGGTTGTAGAAATCTGTAACTCTCTCCCCAAAAGGGTTTTGAAATCGGATCAGTAAAGAATTTCAGAACTCCCTTTGATCAACTTTTGTTCGGCAAGGTGAGGTAAACAAGAACCAAGTTGGGTAAATTGAGTTAAAATAAAGGTCAACCCTAATCTAAGTGAATTGTAGAACAGGCTCAAAAGAGCTGAATGGCCCATTCCTGTTCTTATGTTACTATTTCAGCAGAACTGTATTATTCCACCAAGCTTTTTTTTATGCTGGCATTGTATTTTGGACATGACATAACCAAGGATACATAAAAGAGAGAATATTAACAAATATTCAGTCTAAAACACAAACTTATCTGTGCTTGTCTGTAGTAATTATGGTTTTATTCAGGTGTAATGCACCTTGAAGAATAATGCTTGTTCAGGTAGATCATGTGATCTACAGTAACCAATAGGAGAGTAGCATGGACTACCTCAGTAGTCATTAGTATAGAGTTGGAATTGAAAGCACACATGTAGTGGCAGCTGAGTACCTTGCAAATAAACTTAAAGCTTCCACCCAACAAGTATCTGTGGATCAACTCTATCAATAGTACAAACTTGGCCACCACTCACAACAAACTGGTGATGAGGATAAAGCAAGATTAAAAGGAAGAAATCAAGTTGAAAATAAATTGGCACTGTACTTCACCCAGTGATTGTAAGTAGAAAGCTCTGTTAAAATTGAAGAAGGTATCCTCTCTCAAAATGCCGTAATTCAGAAGAATTGATCCTTTTGATCCAGCCACAGACAGTTGTTGTCATTACACATAGAATGCCTCACGTTGTTTTTTCAAGCGAATGAGATTACGGGGGAAGAGAAAAGGTGAGTGATCCTTTTAAGTATGTGGGAATAAAACCTATGGTTTGGTTCAAATTTGATGGCACCCAGTGCCCCAGTTCGAAAAAAAAATTATGAATAGTGGACCTTGTGAAGGGTCATTATCAACCAAAGTCCTCAGTAACGATGCAGAGGTTCAAGTTTAATTGAAGAAATAGAGCCCCAGGGGAGACAGTTTCAGGCTATGTGGCAAATTTGAAGCAGCTAATGGAACATTGTGAGTTTGGTATGTCTCTAAATGACATGCTCAGAGATCATTTAGTGTGTGGTGTGAATGAGGACACTATTCAAAAAAGATTATCGTCTGAAGTGAATCTGGATTTCAAGAAGGTGCTAGAGATAGCGCTGGCCATGGAAAGTGCAGTAAGAGGTTCAAAAACCATACAGGACACACAAAATGGTGCTGACCTCCACATTAGGCAGGAAACCCCAGCCAAAAAGGGCACGAAAATGCAAGATTCTGCTGAGAATTGGCAAACAGCCCCAGCTAACTGAAGAATAAGGAAAAATAACTTAGCAGCAAAATTGAAGAATAATTTCAACAGGAGTGGAAGCAATCAGTCTTTTAATGATTGGCAGTTTAAAAAAATTTAATGCTATTAGTGTCACAGAAATGGACATATAATGAGACATTGTAAGGACAGATTCATGCAGACTTATAAGCCAAAGAAGAAGCCCAATAAATCTACAACGTAGAAGAGCCTGAAATAACAAACTCAGACACTTACTTATAGTTTAATTTGAAAGTTGGAAAGACAGAACCAATATTTGTTACAGTGAAAGTAAAGGGCAGACCTGTCAGAATGGATGTAGACATGGGAGCTTCCATTACAGTAATTGGGGAACATAACTTCAGATATCTGAATAATGGTGAACATCAATTAAGTTCAGAAGAAACTTCTGCCAAACTAAAAACATACACGGTGAAGACATTCAGGCATAAGCAGAGTAACTGTCCATTATGGAAGCCAATCAGCAAAGTTACCAGTGTTGGTATTGAGAAGCAGAGGACCAAGCCTTCAGGGTGAAATTGGCTAGGGAAAATCAATCTTGAGTGGCCCCTGAGATTCCATAAGGAAGCTGGAAGCATTCCTGTTTTGAAAAAGGAGTGTGTAAGGATTCAACAACCTGAAGAAATGCAGGCTGTCTTAAGCCAAAATCCGGAAGAACAGCAAAAGGAACTCAAAGAGACCCTGCTTGATGACAGAGTTCAAGACGAGGTGAGAAACCTTTGAAGGGAAAATGAAAAGCTATTAAAAGACCTTCACACACTACAAGATTCCTTCAGGTCAAAGTTTGTGTCGCTGGAAAAGTATTAAGAGAAACAAGAAAGAATTCAGCACTTCTCTGAACAAACTGAAGAATGAGTTGGCAGAAAAGACTCAGCAATTCTCAATTTTCCAGGAGGCAGCAAACAAATACAAAAAAGAGATGGAAGAACTGAAGAATTAGCTAAATGAAGCCAAAGAGGCTTTGGAAACAAAAGTCTCAGAATTGTCCAAGAAGCAGATGAATAATGAAAATTTGGGAGACTCAACCACTGAGCCCAGTTAAGTTGAGCTTGCATCCGAGGGAAGTCTGGCCAACAGTGAAGTCAAAAAGAAGGCTGAGATTAAAGCCTGCACGAGAAAGAAGAACGCACGTAGAAAGAAAATACAGAATTACCAATAGGGCTTCAATACTGGCAGCATACGAATACACTTTCGTACATAGGTCTCGCAATCAAATCACAAACGTCGACACACTTAGTCATTTACCTTTACAAGAAAATGATTAGGACGTCCAAGTTCCACAGGAACTTGTTTTACTGTTAAATTTCTTAGATTCCTCGCTGGTATCTGCTCAACAGATCAGAGACCGGACAAGTCAGGAGCCAGTCCTATCCCAAGTATGTGAACAAGTGCTTCATGGTAGCCACAAGAGCCCATATCTGATGAAACGAAAAGGTACTTCAACTGAAGACATGAAACGGCCAGTCAGGATGGCACCTTATTGGGGGAGCACGAGTGATAGCTCCTCCAAAGGGAAGGGAGCCACTTTTAATTGAATTACACAGTGCACGTTCAGGAATTTCCTGAATGAAGACCATAGCATACAGCTATCTATGGTGGCCTGGGATGGATGGCGAAATAGAGAGTTTAGTGAAGAATTGTGTGCAATGTCAGCAACTGCAAAAGTTGCCTTCAACAGCTCCATTACAGCATTGGGAGTGACCAGGTAGACCCTGGGTGCAGTTACACATTGGCTATGTGGAACCTTTCTTGGGAACAATGTTTCTGCTCATTGTCGATGCCCATTCAAAATGGTTGGATATATATGAGATGAAGTCACCAATGTCAACTGCTGCAATTGAACAACTACATCAAAGTTTTGTCATTCAAGGACGACCAGAAGTAGTCATTTCTGATAATGGCACGGCGTTTATGAGTAATGAGTTTCAAGGTTTATCAACCTCAACAGTGTCACTCATGTAAAAACTTCACTGTCCTACACTTCCTCAAATGGACTGGCCAAAAGGGCAGTTCAAATGATCAAGACAGGCATGAAAAAGCTAACTGGCGATTCCTTGGCAACCAAGCTAGCACGCTTTCATTTTCATTACAGGACTAGCCCTCACACAACAACAGGTGTCACACCTGTGGAGTTATTGTTGAAACGCCATCTCAGGATGAGTTAAGCTTAATAATGCTGAATTTAGAGGGGAAGGCGGAAAGCAGTCAAGGAAGCCAGAAAACTCGACATGAATGGCATAGTTGTGAGAGGAAATTTACCATGTGAGAGCCAGTATATATGAAGAACTTTGGAGAAGGACCAAAGTGGTTACCAGATGAAATAAATGCAGTGACTGGGCCTCTTTCTTACCATGTGGAGGTAGAAGGCCGGGTCATATGGAGACATGTGGACCATTTAAGGAAGAGAGAGACAAACGACTGAGAATTGGTTCCACCAGTGATCATGACCTGGTCTGCGTTTCCTGTTGAGGATACTCAACCCAGGACAGACATGTCTGATGTTCCTGTAAGAGTTGAGGATACAGAAATGCCAGTGCCTACCAAAGCACCTAATGTACAAGCAGCTCTGGAAAAGGAAGTTCCTGAAAAAGCATCTGAAGTTGTGGAGTAGAGATGTTCTACACCCATCATCAGGAAACCACCTTAAATTCCTTACCCAAGGAAGATGCTATGTTGTCTTGAAGAATTTGTACTTGTAAATATAATATGTATATCTGAGTTAAAGGGGGAGGAATGTAGTAAATAAGGTTTTATTTAGGTGTAATGTACCTTGAAGAATAATGATTGTTAAGGAAGATCACATGATCTACAGTAACCAATAGGAGAATAGTGCAGGCTACTTCAGTAGTCGGTGGTATAGAGATAGAGTTGGAGTTGAAAGCACACATGTAGTAGCTGCTGGGTACCTTGCAAATAAACTTAAAGTTTCCACCCAAGAAGTGTCTGTGGGTCAAGTCTATCAATAGTACTAACTTGGCCACCGCTCACATCAATGTCCTACTTAGATCATTAAATTATGATCAGTTGAAAATTCCAAGTTCAAGATGAATGCTCTGAGCTGACCAAGCCATCCTGAAAATATCAAGTAATTTTTCCATAATCTAACCTAGTGCTTACCATAGGCAAAATTTATGGAGTTGAGCCCTGTGCTTTCTGTCATTCAATCGAGGGAACATATTGGAAATTATGGGGCCCATTCCCCAGTTGGATGAAAAATCAGGTAAAGCACATAACCAAATTCTTAGTTTGAACTCCTGATGTGGAAGGATCAGTGCTGGAACATGATTTTGTAAATTTATACCTCATATTCCAGCATATTGAAAGATACTTGTTGTGACAAAAATATAATTTTGTTCTGTTTGTACACCTTATAAAGTGAAAGGTAACCCAGATTCAGCATGAATTTTCTTCACTTGTAAAAATTCAAGAATGGCTATGCAGAGGCACTTTGTCCATTGTACAGCCACCTAACCAGAACAGGTGAGAGAACTTAACCCAGGAAAACATCTAAGAAGTAGTGATCACAATAAAATAAAGTTTGGGTTAATGATTTTGAAACATATAGATAGTGCATCGAACAAATTAAAAGATTGAGGGGAGAAACAGCTATGAAGGAATGAGCTTGGAGTTAAGGAAGATCAACTGGAGAGAAATATTGGCAGATAAAGAGGTAGAACAGCAGTGGGTATTATTTAAAGGAGAGAACAATAGAATCCAGCAGAAATATATTCCAATAAGCAATGAAACAAACTAGTGAAAGACGTGATACCAGGGATAAATAAAGTGGCGACATTAAAATTGGGGCCGAGACTTTCTAGCCCCATCATGGCAGGACCCGATGTGGGAGATTCAACGGCCCAACGGGACAGAACGATCCTGGTGGTGGGTAGGGCCAGAAAATCCTGCCCTGGGTCCAAATAAAATGGCAGATGGAAAATACATAACCAAAACCGATGATAATAGAGGGACTATGAGAAGCTTAGGAATGAAGTTCAAAGGGCAATTAGGAAGGCAACGAGGAAAAATGAAAAGCAGAAATAGTAATATCAAATTATCAGCAGCCAAGGGGTCCTAACTGGATGTTCAAATCCTGGGAAGATAAAAATTTCCAGGCTATCCTCCCCTGAAGCCTTCAGCCTTGTCCAGAACCCCCATGGTCCCTCTAGTCTGTTACATTTTTTTTGGTTGTACCTATGTTGGAATGTCCAGTCCATGAACGATCAGGTAGATTAGATAAGAGAGCAGGAAAGCTCCTTCCTGCTTCATCATCACTGTTTACTATTTAAAACTGTTCATTCCAAAAAAAAAAGAAAAGGAAAGATGTATCCAATTTGTCAAGGTGACATCATCATCGGTCAACTGTCAACACAGCTTTCTATCATTGTCTTCTATTTCTAAAGCAGGAACATGAACATTGATGTCTCCATGGATGCTCTTTCATTGACTTATAGTGTTAACATTTTATCATGGCTTGCAATTTCTGGAAGCCATCCACCTTCCCTCTATATAAATCCCACTCACCTCCTCTAGATTCTCATCTGCCCAAAGCTGTTGGCACTTTCTTGAGATGGACAGATATCCTCACCATGACCTTCACCAAGCACTCATTGACCAGTCATAGTAATTACCTTCTGTCATCATGGTGGCAGGTTTTAACACCTGGACTGACTCCATTAAGTTTAACATGCCAGGGCCATGCGTTTGACATTCTACTTGAATTTTCTTGTTGTGTATTGGCAGAAGGGAGCCATATCCATTGGCATATATTGGGAAATTATGACTTTGCCAATCCATGATTGCCCAATATGGTTGTTGGTTGCAAGATTTTCTGCCATCAGCTAATATTCAGAAAATTACGCCCTCCATCTATATAGCAATTTTTCTTCTGGGTACTACTTAAAAGCATAGAAATTTAAAGACAGGAGAAGGTCATTTGGCACTTAATGTAGGCCCCTGTTGGGGTCTGATTCAATATCACCTCATTTTCCTGCTTTACCCCAAACTAATTGCAAATAAATTTGATTTGTTGTTTCAGTCTATACAAGGCTGATTTATTGCATAATCTTTTACACCTTTCAAATGATTAAAAACATGGTAGGAATTGTACATGAATTCCAGTAGATAATATACAGCAATCAGGATTCATTGTTGGACCTGATCCGTGCCAGGTCAGTAAGACAAAATGTGTAAAGGGCAGATCTGAGATTGTAACCCTGTAACACCAATAAGAATAATAAAAGGGCTTCAGACTATAGGGACCTGTGTTTCCTTGCTATTTCTGTCCCTGCGCCACCTTAACACCATCGCAAGAGTGTTGGGAATCCCATTTATGAATGTTATCGCAACTTTATTCCGCTGAATTTACAGTGCAGCTGCAGAAAGTCACAGGAAATTTAAGGAGATTTTGTACTGTTCATAACCTTACAATATGAAGTCAGGAGAACTTCTGAAGCTGTCAGAAGCAAATAAATTCCATCAGTGGCAAGATTAGTCAAATATTCCAATCTGTTCCTGAGGCTGCACTAACTTGAACTGTAACATTATAACAGATCCAGTAACTGGTATGAACTGCCAGTAGAGTGATTATCAGGACTGATAATCCTGTCATTGTAAAGGCTGATAATGTTTTCTAAGCCGTCCTGAAGCCACAGCGTTTTTTGTGCTTTCTAAGTTTCACATTGAAGTCTGTGATAGATTTTTACAATTCACAATCTATTGTTGTACCATATTTGTCATGCAGTACATAGATTGGGCTTTGTATTGCAGCTTTGCCACAATGAACTACTGTAGATGGTAATATCCCTAGCTGATACATATTTGTATCATTTGTCTACCCAACCAATAAGGACAGGCCATGCCACATCAAAGACCCTGTAAGTACTTCCTGAATAAATGCAGGAAAGAAAGGTTGTTTTGTGATTCAGCAAGTTACCTTTGTGTCCAATAGCTAAAGGACAATGAACTACGTGAGGAAGAAGTTTAGTCGTCTCAGGAAGTCTGCCAGAGTAAAGCTAGGCAGCCTTTCCCCATACCAAGTAGTTGGGCAAGTATGTAAGTAGGGGTACAGTAATATAATACTACTGAACGAGGAATCCAGAGACATGGGCAAGAATTTTAACTGCCAATGGATGGTGGGTTCAAGTGCAGAAGGAGGATTAAAAACCCTGAAAAATATGCTTTGGAAAGCTAACACAATCCTTCCTTCTGGATTTCATCGGGATGTGTTCCAAGGCGAGTCAGAAACCCCTGCAGAGATGTTGGGTGAGTCATGTAAATACTTAAGTAATTAATTAATTGAGTCTTTAACTCAACCTTCTAGATCAACATTCAGGATCAACATGCGTGACTTATCAACTAAGCTGACAGGTTGGAAGTCTTTAAGCAGTGGAACTTCATAGCTGCTGCCCTGCCAACGTGAAAGGCTTGTGCTCACAATACTTGTTTTGAGATCCTGATTTCACTGCTTCCCAGGTGATTGCCAGCTACCTGGAAGTTATTTAACCATCTTGAACTTCACTCACATTGATCTGACCTTCGCTGCTATCAGCCTTCACTGGGCACAGGAGCAACTTCTGTAGCTATAGCATGGGCATCCAAAAAGGAACAGGAAGAGCAGCCACAGCAACACCACCGGCAGCAGCAGCATCAGCTATCTTCTCCGTTGCCACATACCACTCCACAGAACAGAGAGATGGACACAGAAGGCAGGATTTTAACTTCCCAAGTGGGGTGGGTTTGGGATAGGGAAGTGGGGTGCAATAAAGGTTTTTCACGCCATATCATCCCAATCCTGCCTCATTAATCATGCATTGCTGGGAAACACACCGTTACGCTGGCAGGTGGCCTCAGATGCACCTGCCACACCGTCACCTCACCGCTTCCTCACGCCGGTATTTAAAGCGCAGCCGCATGCATACCTCTCGGTGCTTCCAGCCCAGGACTGCTGAATAGAAGACATGGCCCTGAAAGGCAAGAAGACTGCAGCTGCCCGATTCAGTGATGCATCCCTGGAAAGCATTTTGGAAGCTGCAGAGGACTGTCCTGATGTCCTCTACTCACACTCTAGCCGAAGGCCAGTAAGTAAGGTGACAAATCTAACATGCGGGGTAGGTGGCAGCAGTGGTCCATGTCAGTGTCCTGCAAAAGAGGACAGCCACCCAGTGATGAAAGAGGATTAATGGCCTCAATCATTCCACCAGGGTAAATTATTCTTCTCATCATTCTCAGCTCACACACTCACAAACCCATCACACATCCACAGGGACCTCACTCACTGCCAGTTCAAGGGACATCACCATTGACTCTCTCACTCTCACCTTAATTGTCCCCATCCTGTCCATGGGACCACTCACTACCCACAATGCCAGGTATACTTATCATCTGGCCTGGCAGGCGTCCTGCTTACGCTCTCTCCATCTCTCTTCTTGCAGGACAAGCTGGCACTCAACATAAGGGAGCGGTCACAGACTGGTGGGGGAATTCCTTAAAACAAGATCCTCGTGGACTTTGAAAATAGAATCATCCAGCTGAGCAGCGAGGATCTGGACCATTCCCGTGCTGATGGTGAGGTCAGCAGTGCTCCACCAAATGAGGATCCAGCAATGCAATGTCAATCAGACAACCATGCTGTGACTGATGTATCTTGTTTCACAGGCCACTGCCATGCACTAATTATTTCTCCTTGCTTGAGCAGGCACATCTGGGAACCGGCCAACAGAGTCCATGACCCAGGGTCTCGACTCAAGCCCCAAAGACTCCTCAGAAGAAGGACTTGCTGAAACCCTCATTGAAGGCCCATCACAGCGCTCACCCACACCCTCCACCAGTGCAGAGATATACACCTCGGTAGGACCAAGCTTTAGAGTAGCCCTCAGATCACAATCTGGTGAGCACATCGTACTGTCTGATCCACATCAGGTGGCAGTACAGACTTCCCAGGTTTCCGGCACTCGGAGGACTGCTAGAGACCATAAACCTGTTGAGTCCAAGTCAGATGACGAGCCTCTGAACCCGGTCATACCTCAGTTGCTGGAGCTGCAAAGGTAAGCTCGGGAGTATCAACAAGGGATATCCGCTGCACTCCTCAGATTGTAAGGCACAATGGAGGATTCCATCCACCTTCAGTGTGAGGCAATAGCGCCAGAATATTAATGCACCAAGGTCAATGCTGGTAGGATGGTGGCTGCCAATGGAGACCTTGGTACAAGACATCGGTCCTGCACTGCTGCTCGGGCTGAACTCCATCACTGAGGCAAGAGGAGTGCAGGGCAGTTCAATCTCACTCCAGTTACCCCTTCTCCTCAAGGAGTCAGCCAGGGGTTCTCGGGCACCCATAGGGAGGAGGATCAGCAGGCGCACACCCCAGCATCAGGTGACTCCGGGAATGTCCAGCCCTTTCAAATCCCCTTTTCCTGTGACCCCAGCAAATCCAGCTCCACAGACCAAGGAGAGTGCCACTGCCACACAGCAGGGACCTGAAAGCAGGTCGAGGCCCTCCAAGTCTCAGCCCTTCAGCGGATGTCGCCAAGGTCAGCACAGGCAGAGCCTAGCAGTCAGCAGGCTGCCTCCACCTCCACTGTGGATGTCCAGGGAGCACCAAGATGTAGCGGCAGGGTTAGGAAGGTTAAGAAGGAGTTGTTGCACAGCCTGAGCATGGCTGTTAATCACTTGTACATAATGTTCATCATTGTAAATAAACTCCCAAGAATGTCTCCCTGCCTCTGGATTCTTGTTCTGATGAGCAGTGTTTGTGTCAGTCAGACGTGAATCCTTGGACCCTGCACAAGTTAAAGGCAGGTGTCTCAGTGCAGGGCCTCAGTGCTTTGCGCAACCTTCCCAGCACACTGATGACGTACCTTCACTATCACTGGACACATCAGTCATGCCTGCACCTCGATGGGCCTTATTATTGCTGCCAGAATGTCCTGCGCCAGCGGGGTAAAGTTCCATCATTCTCTCTGTGTACTCCCAACACCTTTGAGGTGCGGCTGGTCCCCCATCTCATCAGCACCTGTGTTCAGTGTCAGTGTGGTCTTGAAGGGTTCAGCTCATGAAGAGTGCCATAGCATCAGGAGATGTTAACATTTCCCCGCTGCACCTCCATGATATAACACTATTCACAAAGTGCAAGTAAGCTGCCATCAGCCAGACAGGAATCAGACATTCAAATAAGCTGTATGAGGATCTATAGAGTGTTCCCACTGCGTGTTGTCATTATCCTCCTGGAGGGACTATGGGCATCTGTTGCGCTGTCAAGACAGGAGCTTTAACACAGAGGGTATGTGTGTGCTGCTATCAGCCAGACAGGAGTCAAACGTTCACAGATGCAATGTGAGGATCTATGGGGTTAACTCACTGCATGTTGTCATCATCCTCCACAAATCTAATAGCTATGAGGGCCCCCCGAGCATGTCTGCCTCGTCTGGCCAGTGTGATGGCCTCATCACCATCATCCTCGCCTTTGAGGACCTCCTCACCCTCACCCCTGTCGATGTACTCCTAAACAGAGGAGATGTGCAGCTCCTCCATCTTCTCCTCAGCCAGCTCATCGCCCTGTTGGAGTGCCAGGTTGTGAAGGGTGCAGCAGGTGATAGTGATATGTGACATCCTGTGTGGACTGTATTGCAGGGCTCCACCAGACCCATCCATACACCGGAACCTTATTTTCAGTATCCCGATGGTCTGCTCCACCAAGGTGCGAGTTGCAGCAAGAGCCTCGTTATACCTTCACTCTGCTGCAGTCTGAGGCTGCTGCACGGGCGTCATCAGCCATGTCCTCTGCAAGGGCCCTCTGATTGTCCTTGTCCCCAACCTCTCTGGACCCTGGAAGACATCAGGAATCTGAGAGCTGCTAAGGATGCAGGAGTCCCCCAGGATGCATTTGTGGTGGCCGCATGCAGCTGAACATTCACAAATGGAAGCCCTTGCGCCTTGCAGTTGATGTAGTTGACTGCTTCTTGCCACGGAGATCTGAACGCCACGTGAGTGCAGTAGTTGGCACCTGCAGCTGTGGAAACCTGAGGTCTGGGCAAATCCCAGTGCTCTTGCTTCCTGGCTTTCCTGATCCCGGGTGAAATGCACAAAGTTCGGTGCCTTTGCGAAGATGGCATCCATGACCTCATGGAGGCTTGCGATAACCCACAGAGGTCACCTATGGAGTCCTGCAAGGAGCGACTAGTGCAAAGATTGAGCGTGGCAGTCACTTCAACAGCCACTAGCAGTGAATGCCCTCCATGTCCCCCAGGTGCCAAATCCTGCAGCAGGTAGCATATGTGACTAACCAGTTCCCTGGACATGCGCAGTCTTCGGCACACTGGTTCTCAGTCAGCTGCAGGAATGACAATCCTCGTCTATAGAGTGCTGGCTACCACTTGGATGGCCAGAGATTAGCGTGCATGGCTGTCTAAATTTCCATCCACCTCCGCCCCACTCCACCTGACCGATTGGTGGCAGCTTTGCCCATTGGATTGCAATCTGTGCTCTCAGCTCAGGCACAGGCATTCTCCTAACTGCACTGCAAGGCTGCACTGTTAGTTTGAACTATGGGGGAGACTGGTCCAAACCAGGATGCTCACATTGCAAG
This sequence comes from Carcharodon carcharias, assembly GCF_017639515.1. Lineage (NCBI taxonomy): Eukaryota > Metazoa > Chordata > Chondrichthyes > Lamniformes > Lamnidae > Carcharodon > Carcharodon carcharias. The sequence goes on along the minus strand of NC_054472.1, from coordinate 29,202,606 downwards.
GGCCTTTGATCGCCCTCAGTGACTGCTCCATGGCCAGCTTTCACAAGGAGATTGTACAATGTGTCCAGTCGTCCAATTGTTCTGCAGTCCACTAAAACACTCATTAGTTTGCAGTCTGTGCCCAAGGGGTGAAAAGCTGTAGAGCATTTGGTGGCACTTTCAGGCCTCTACATTGCTTGATGGGCAGATAAGCTAGGTACTAGACTCCAACCATGTCAATGTGGCTGCACCTGAACTGGAGGAATGGTCACTTTATACAAGATTTTCCTAATGTGTTGCCGTTTCCCTACCCCACCACCCCTGCCTCCCTGCACATGCTTGTGCACTACCATCAACAGCAGTAGGGCCCATCCCTCTGCCCCCCAAATTGCCTCAACCGCAGTGCAGCCCTTGCCTCGATACTGAATTGTCAGCCAAGCCGGAAAAATGTGGCTTGCCTATTCTCTCACCCAAATGCGCAACAGCTCAATCTTTCCTTGTTCTTCCTATCAAAATGGTTCATTTCACATATTTCTGCATTAAATTCCATCAGCCACTTGTCCTCCCATTCCACCAGCTTGCCCAAATCGTCTTGAAGTTTAATTACTATCCTCTTCACAGTTCACAATGCTTCCAAGTTTTCTGTCATCCGCAAATTTGAAAATTTTGCCCTGTGCACCTAAGTGTGTGTCATTAATATATATCAGCATTTCAAGAAGGCAGCTCACTACCACCTTCTCAAGGGCAATTAGGGATGGGCAAGAAAATGCTGGCCTAGCCAGCGACGTCCACATCCTGTAAATGAATTTTAAAAAGGCAAAGCAATGACCTTACCACCAACCCCTGAGGAACCCCACTCCTGCTGCTGATCATCTCAGGAACTTCCAACCAACTCTGTTTAGTTTGGACAGATGGCCTCTTCATCTCATCATCAAGAAACAACAAATCCCTGCAGGTCCTCATCCAGGTGAGAGTTGGAGAATTAATGGCTAATTTTCCCAATACTTGCTTCTATCCTTATTTCTGCAGCCAATGTTGGGAGCTGGAAGCAGACATTTTGACTTCAGCCAGGTTCCCTTTAAATAGGGACAAGAGATATAGAGATCATTAAGAAGTGTGGATCATCATGCCTACACTCTGTAATTGGCCAGGGTACAAGGACATGGATGTTAATGTCAGGACTGAATTAAACAGCCATAGCAAAGCCTGGTGCTTCAATGATTGGGTTCCCGACCCGCTGCTGGCCCCTCTTGCTGTGAGTAGGTCAATTCAAATAAAATTATGGCAATGAGTTCAAATCCCACCATGGCAAATGGGAATTAAAATTCAATTAATTAAATAAATCTTGAATATCAGTAACGGTGACCATGGGCTGGATTTAATGGAGGCAAGGGAGATCTCAGCTACTGGCTGGAAAGCCTGGGAGCCCTGTGTTGCCTCTTTTTTGGAAGACCCGCCAAATTAGGTGCCGCTCAGGCACTTAACAGGCCGGCAGCGGGCCTTTACCTGGGATCAAGGACTCTGGGGTTAATCAGCACTTTTGTGCTCAGCAGCGCCACTGGGAAGGTGGTGGCTGCAGCTGCTACTACACCCACCCAAGGCCATGGGTCGAGGAGGGAGCCAAGCACAGATGAGTGATGGCGGGAAGGGGGTTTTGGGGGGGGGGGGGGGGGGGTGGAAACAGGGAAGAAAGACTGAGGGGGTTCAGCAGCAAGGGCAGGAGTATGGCTTTCAGCTAGACCTCACCTTCCTGATGCTGGGTCTCTTGATCAGAGTGAGTGAGCTTCCCAGCAGCGGTAGGATGAGGCCTTTAAGGGGGGGTTTAATTTGACAGTAAGAAGCCTCAATTCTCTCAATTGGGATGGAGGCTGGAAGGTGGCTGGGTCCCACCCACCATCCTCCTGTCCGATTAAAGAGCCCCTCACAACCAAACTTGCCACCTGTGAGAGGGCACTAAATTCTGCCCCATTAAACTACCAAATTGCAGTAAAAAATAACTTCCTACTGGGCTTACTAATGTCCTTTTGGGAAAGAAAACTCCTGTCTTTTCCTGGTGTGGCCTAGATGTGACTCCAGATCACAGCAATGTGGTTGACATCTAATTAACCTTTGAAATAACTCAGCATCCCACTCAGTGATTTGGAAGAAGGCAGCTAACCACTACCTTTTCAAAGGCAATTAGGGATGGACAATAAGTACTGCACTTGTCATCAATGCCCTCATCCTATGAATGAATAAAAAAATGCTACTAAGAGTTTTCACTCAGCCAGAAAATGCCTTGGACTTTGGGGAACCTTGTTAAGAGGGAAAATAGCAGGGAACATTCATCCTACTATCAGTTTTCCATGAGGAAAGTGATAATGTTTGCCTACTGAGCAATATGTCTGTGACTGTAGATTCTTCAGTATTGCTGATGCTCCTGTGGTAATATGGAATGAGCCTGATCCTTAATGGTCCAAGGCTGTGGTGACCTTGACTAACAGGCAGGGTCAGGAAGAGAAATCATGGGCCCTGGTGCTTCTACTGTTTCCAGGCCCCACCCCCACCCCCACTCCCAGCCCCGCACACCATTTAACCCTCCCTATTACATCCTTCAGGTACCCAGAATTGTCACAGTGGGATAAAGCTGCTTTATGTTGCTTTAGCAAAGCTTCTTAGCTTTTGTACCCTATTCCTCTATTTATAAAGCCCATCAAGAACTAAGGTTTCAGTATCTTGCACTTTATGACTATGGCTTTGTCAGACAATTACATACAACTTGGTCATTCATATTAGGCAACCAGCTCTGCTTCTTTGAACCTGGCCCCACACAATATACAGACAGAAACATACAAAAGGCTTAAACCTCACAAGCACCGCAACTGACAATCCTATGTACAAATTAGAATATCCTGAATTAACAGTGGCATGTTCTATTGGTGCATTACTCCGGATTTCACTTTCAAGTTAAAAAAGGGCAAAACCTTCCAGTAAATTGGCACCAGCCAATTCACCTGCAATAATGTACTATTTTTATCCACTCAGGTGGGCTTTGTGAAAAGAAAATTCATATTTTGCATTGAGTATTAAATACCTTCTCATTTAAATTGAAACTTTTCACACTTAAATGCATGGAGCATATTATAAGAGACCAAAGTACTGTTGATGCTGGAAATCTGGACTTCCGCTCTGAAGCAGAGTCACACAGACTCAAAACGTTAACTTGTTTCCCTCTCTCCACAGATGCTGTGAGACCTGCTCAGTTTTTCCTGCATTTTCTGTTTATAACTCAGCAGGAACTGCCTGAGATCTGATTTGGTACAACATTAAACAGGAATTTCAGACAAAGGTAAGAAAAAAAAACATAGACAACTTGCCGAGCAAAAATAAAATCAATGCCAAAGCAATACATTGATAATTTTTAAAAAGTAGTTAATACAAATTACCATTAAGAAGTGCCAAGCAGCAGAGCTAAATAATAAAACCTTTTTTTGTCTTTTCACTTAAGAAGCAGAACTAGAGAGAGACAGACTAGGTTCCAAGTCATTGTCACCAGGGGAAGGGGAGGGGTACAGGGCCCGAGATGAGGAGTTGGATTTAACTAACTCCGACTGTGGCGCACGCTCCAAGCTGGTCATGCTAGAATTCGTACAAAAGTGGGGGCTGGAAGCAGGCTACCTTTGTGCTTGTGCATATACGTGTGTGTGTGTATGTGTGTTCAACTCAGTCCCAGTTTTCAGGGTTGACACACTCTCACTCTCTCATACTCACCCCACCTCCATTTCAGAATGAACCCTGGGATCACAATTGCTGTGGATCCCAACAGAGAACCCTAGGGTTTTCAATAGCTGCAACTTCCCTCTTTTTTTGTCTCAGGCATGTCAATTAAAGACAGTATTTCCTTGACTCTTTGCTACTATTAAGCTGTTTTATGAATTCATTTTTCTATCACTTCATAGGATGTGAGCATCTCTGGCAATACCAGCATTTGTTGCCCATCCCTAATTGCCATTGATCTGAGTGACTCGCTAGGCATTTTCAGAGGGTATTTAAAAATCAACTACATGATTGTGGGTTTGAAGTCACATGTAGGTCAGGCCTGGTAAGGGTGGCAAGTTTCTTTCCTTCAAGGGCATTAGTGAACCAGACGGGTTTTTATGACAATTGATGGGTTGTAACTTCCAAGCTCCAGGGCATCGTACTGGGAGGGGGCTGGGGGGTACCCCAAAGATGCGCTGTAGAATCCCACCCCTTCGAACCCCCGGAAGATCACAGGTAAGGTTTGCATGTCAATTGCTCTGGTAGTGCAAACTTTCAATGGGCAATTGTTTTACACTGGGAACCATCCGAAAATGCGATTTAAATCGCAAATTTCGGATGGTTCCAATTGTGTTACATTGATAGTTACACAGAAAAAGATTGGAGAATTAAATCTTTTCTAACTTCTGGGTAACTATTACAGACCTACACTGACAACACACGGGATTCCCCCAACCATCCCTGAACCCCCCAGGACTTCCACCAGCCCCTGACCTCTCCCCCCATGAGACTCCCCCACCCCGTTTGACTCCTCAGGAGTCTCCGCACAACCCCCTGACTTTTCCCCTCCATGGGACTCCCCACACCACCTAGGGACTTTGCCCGCAATGGGAATGCCCTAACTCATGGGCCTCCCCCCACCCCCGTGAGGACTCTTCCCCCCCGCCAGGCCCATCTTTCACTCCCTCCCCCACCCCGCCAAGCCAGACTCTCACCCCCTACCCCTCCCCCACTGGCAGACCCGACTCTCACCCCCTATCCCCATTGCCAGGCCCAACTCTCACCCCTCAACCCCACTGCCAGGGCCCTTAAACTCACCTAGCTTAAAGCAGCTAGTGCCATTATAAAGGGGGCATGGCTTCCTTACCTTCAACTCTAGATCCCAGTAACGAGCTGCACTACCCAGATCTCATCTGGCCTGAGTCAGAAGGTTGGGCAAGATAGGATCACCTGGATTTTAAGGAGCGGCAACCCAACTCAATTACTCCATCAGGAGTTACAGCCAGATAAAGGTTTCATACGTACTATTACTGAGACTACCTTCAATTCTGGATTTTTATTAATTTTCGTTCACTGGACTAGTATTCCAGGGTAATGCTCTGGGGACCAGGGTTCAAATCCCATCATGGCAGATGGTGAAATTTGAATTCAATAAAAATCTGGAATTAAAAATCTGATAATGACCATGAAACCCACTGATGATTGACGTAAAAACCCATCTTGTTCACTAACACCCTTTAAGGAAGAAAATTTGCCGTCCTTACCTGGTCTGGCCTACATGTGACTACAGACCCACAGCAAAGTGTTTGACTCTTAAATGCCCTCTAAACAAGGACAATTAGGGATGGGTAATAAATACCGGCCTAGTGCATGTCAATATCCCATGAGCGAATTTAACAAATGCCCCCAGAGCAATAGCCTGGACCTTTGGCTTATCAGCCCAGTGACATTACCACTGTGCCATCATCTCCCCATAATTGAGCACCAAACTGATTCCCTCTCGACCTGTTTACTGGGGTTTGGACTGGGAGCAATGGAGCAGGAGGAAATGCATTCTCATGCTGAAGACTACCACCCACCTCACCAATGATGTTTACCTCCATAAGCCTTGCCTTCCTGGTCTTCTTAAGTTGGAGATTTTCCGATCAGCATGGCGGCATTACTGCCTATCTGTGTGAAGTAGTGTACCCATATTTTCTTAACTGAATCTGGGTACACAAAGCCTGAAACTTATCCACATCATCCAAGATCACAATACATGCTTTGGGACACCCACATGCTTCAGCTCCAATCGCCACTTGTTAATCTGTTTACTGTTAACCAGCAGCCTCATTATTCGGGCACTGTGGCTCTGGGGCTGGTTGTTCTTCACAGGAAAACTGTGTGTTATCCAGGGACCATCCAGGGATTGAGTGGATGGGGTTGGGGATTTGGTAAGCCGATGAGGGTGGGGGGGGCTGTGCGGAGCACACACACCGCTGGGGAGGGTTGCAGGCAATGGGGTCAGGAAGGGCCGGGCCCAGGTGCACACACCATGGAGTGAGAGGAGGCTGGGAGGGGCTTTCTGGAGGTAAAGGTGAGGCAATTAGGTGCTTTGCTTTACCTTATCTTGCACTCCACCCAGGTCTGAAGTGAAGGAATTCCCAAAAGTCCTCATATGAGTCCCAATGTGAGGCAAGGAAGGAGGGACTGGGGAATCTGGTGCGTCCTACTCAGCCAATGTTTGCTGTTGTCCAGAACTACAGCAAACGTTGGCCAAGTAACTTCTCAATTGGGATGGTCTACATGCTGGATTGGCTGCTTTGGACGCTGAGCATCCCGATTGACAGACTACTTGGCCAATGAGCCCATGTCTGCCAATAGGCCCGGCCTTGGTGATCTCCTGGGGGTCTGCGTCCCCCTTTCCCAGGTGCTGGGTGGAGGCTGCCTGCAGGTTAAACAAAAGCACATCACCACTAACACCCTGGTCCAATGAAGCCTGTAAAGCCAGATTTCCTCAGCAATCCCCAGGTAATTGTGGATAGGACCTACTGCCAAAACTACATGAGGAAGGGCATTCCATCTCAGATGCAACTGCACCTGCCTCACATCCCTCCTCTCCTCTTCTACCTTCCTCAAATGATGAAATAACAAAGGAACTCTCAGATTCATTTTCATATTCTGATACCATCAAAACAGGCCAAATCTGGATTTTTTTTTTAGAAAAAAGAGATACTTGTGAATTGAGCTCTCAGAAATTTGCTTTTAAAGTTTATTTTCAGATATGATTGTGGGACAAGTAAATCTAGCCCCCTGAACAAAACAATTCATCTCCATGAACTGTGTGTGCAGTGTATTCCCCAAGGAGAACATTAAGGAATTACACCTTCACTCACTTTCCTGACACTACTGTCCATAGAAATGTTAAAATGACGCTCTTGCACATTTTGTGCTACAGCACTTAGGACAACCTAAAAATCTAGCTACTGCTCAAAGTGAATGAAAGATCTGGTGATATCTGATCAATTTAATGAGCCTAACTTGGCCATTCTACACCAGTGCAATTGTCCGTACAGAATGAACTGACTGCTGGACTTGCGTGTTAAATTTAACTCTTTTGAGTATTTTATTGCTACTTAAATTAAAATAAATGTCAAATTATTTTAGTACTTCTTCAAATTTATCAGATCATTCAATGATTCCCTGTCTTGCAACAATGTCATCTGTAATCAGGCTTACTGAGTATAACAGTGTGTTAACCCGCTCTGCTTCTGACTTTTTGCCTAAACCAGAAGTGATGCTGTATCATAGGATTATTTTCTCCCAAAAACCTCAATTATCTGATTAGCCTTGGCCTTGGATTAGTCTGAACTGATCCATGGTTAAATTTTTATAAGTGCAGATTCTGCATTATGAGCTTTCTGAATTTCAAGATGGTTCACTTGGTGACAAAGGAATTTTCCGCACTGGCCAGTTTTTGCAAGCTCTGCTACAATGGAGATCATGCTCAGCTTCAAAAAATATTTATTAAACAATAGCTACTTGTATTGACTGGTTGCAAACTTCTTCATTTCAGCGCTATGCTTTATGGTCATGAAAGTGTTAAATCATGGACTTTGCTGGTCTTTAAAGCTGATTCTCTTTTCACAATTGTTCCAAATTAATTTTTTATTCTTTTTTGGAATGGGTAGGGACGCCACGTGTTCAGGATTGAGATTTAACAACAGGATTTTTCAAACTGCCCTTCTGACTCTGCATTATTTAAAGATTTCTCAGAACTTGCTATAGCCTGGAATTTTAGGAGATTTAGCTTACCCCTGCTTGGAAAGCTGAATCTGCACTCTGGGATTTGAAGGTGCACTTCCAAAGGATATTCAATAGAGTTTCCTGCTGCAGTAAAGAATTTTAAATTTCTTCATCCAGCTTCCAAGCCTTTCTTTGGAGCTTTTCCCTGGTGACTTTTCCCTCTGTGCCTTTGGTCCTGGAGACTGTTTTGCTAGGTTTCTTCTCAGTCTTCCAATATGTTAGTTTTTTTCTGCACTTCCTGTGATGTCTTGGGTTTTTGCAAGCTGCTGCCATGTTGTAGGGTGTTGGATACAGCTCAGTAGGCCTGAAGAAGTCTTCATAGTCATATGTAGGTTAACTGTAATTCTTTATTGACTCTTAGAACTATTTACAAATATACAGTAAAGGAGGAAAGAGAGGAGCTGTCTCATGCTTGCTGGTACACATGTCTCTGCCCAACACTAGACTGACCTTGGGTGTGGGTCATGTGCTCTCACTGTGTGGGCAGTACTGTATTCAATCTCACATTAGCCCTATATATGTCAGGCCTTCATTCTACAGTGGGGTGTTACAGTTCACTCAGGCAGTCTGAGTTGCTGTGGCAACATGCACTTTTACATACATGGTGTAGTCTGGAGCTATGGATAGTGATGTTAGAGGTTGTAAGTGAGCAGCACAACATCCTGAAATTGAGAAAGCTCTTAAAGACTGTGGACCCCACAGTCAAATATAGGCAAGGAAACCTCCTGCTAATTGTCACACACCGCCCCTCTCAGCTAATGAATCAATACTCCCCCATGTTAAACACCACTTGGAGGAAGCACTGAGGATGGCAGGGGCACAGAATGTACTCTGGATGGGGGACTTCAATGTCTATCACCAAGAGTAGCTCGGTAGCACCACTACAGACCAAGCTGGCCATGGCCTAAAGGACATAGCTACTAGACTGGGTCTACAGCAGATGACGAGGGAACCAACAAAAGGGAATATTATACTTGACTGTATCCTCACCGACCAGCCTGCCGCAGATGCATCTGTCTGTGACAGTATTGATAACAGTGACCACCACACAGACATTGTGGAGACAAAGTCCCATTTTCATATTGAGTATACCTTTAATTGTGTTGTGTGGCACTACCACTATGCTAAATGCATAGATTTTGAACAGATCTAGCAACCCAGGACTGGGAAACCGTGAGGCGCTGTGGGCCATCAGCAGCAGCAGAATTGTACTCAAATACAATATGTGACCTCATGGCCCAGCATACCCCCTAATCTACCATTACCATCAAGCCAGAAGATCAGCCCTAGTTCAATGAAGAGTGCAGAAGGGCATGCTAGGAAAAGTACCAGGTATACCTAAAAATGAGGTGTCAACCTGGTGAAGCTATAACACAGGACTACTTGCATGCCAAACAACATAAGCGACAAGTGATATGCAGAGCTAAGCGATTCCACAACCAACGGATCAGATATAAGCTCTGCAGTCCTATCATATCCAGTCGTGAATGGTGGTGGATAATTAAATAACTCACTGGAGGAGGAGGTGGCTCCACAAATATTCCCATCCTCAATGATGGGGGAGTCCAGCACTTTGGGCAAAAGATAAGGCTCAAGCATTTGCAATAAGCTTCAGTGAGAACTGTGGAGTGGATGATCCATCTCAGCTTCCTCTGGAGGTACTCAGCATCACACATGCCAGTCTTCAGCCAATTCGATTCACTCCACGTGATATCAAGAAACGTCTGAAGATGCTGGATATTGCAAAAGCTGTGGGCCCTGACAATATTCTGGCACTAGTACTGAAGATTTTGGCACCAGGACCCTAGCTAAGCTATTCCAGTACAGCTACAACACTGGCATCTACCCGGCAATGTGGAAAATTGCCCAGTTATGTCCTGAACACAAAAAGCAGGACTAATCCAACCCAACCAATTATCACCCCATCAGTCTACCATTGATCATCAGTAAAATGACAGAAGCGGTCATCAACAGTGCTATTAAACAGTAATTGCTTAGTAGTAGCCTGCTCACTGAGGCTCAGTTTGGGTTCCGGCAGGGCCACTGACTTCATTATAGCCTTGGTTCAAACATAGATAAAAGTGTTGCACTCCAGAAGTGTGCTGAGAGTGACTGCCCTTGACATTTGGCAGCATTTGACCTTATGTGGCATCAAGGAGCCCTAGCAAAAATGGAGTCAATGGGAATCCGGCCCAGAATTGAAAATCTGGCCTCACATCGCCTATAGATAGTGTTGCTGAAACATCACTGATTTCTCGTGCTTCTTTGCCTGAATTTGTTAGCTCTGAGATCACCTCCAGTTCTCTCCCTTTCCCTTGTATTCTGTACTCTGTGATTGCACTGGCGTTCATTCACCAATTAATACAATGCGTTTGGTATGGCTTATTTTTGTCTAATGTGAGTGGCATTGGTGCATAAATCGATGAGGATATGAGACAAGTGCATAAGAAGAGAAGGATATTTAGTGTTTGCAAAGTAAGTGTGATGGAGATGACTTAAGATAAATTGAGGGTGTGAGCCAATGTACACAGCAGTATGTAGGTGAATCTGTCACTGCGCTCACCTTTCCTGGCCTGGTTAGATCATTAGAGTTCTTCCTGCACTGAATCTAGAGCATGGCACAATGCTCCTGGTGCTAAACTTCTGAGCCACCTTTAGCCATGCCTTCAATGTGGCAGCAGGAGCTTTCTTCCTCCCATTGCTGGAAAAGACTCTCTCTCCAAAACCTCACTGTTCCCAGCAATGCATCAAACAAGGCATCGTTGAATCCAGGTGCAGCCCTTAACCTTCCTGAAACCCCAATGAACTTTCTCCCTCTCTTTAAGCAAATGCTTAACTCCTTCAAATTCTACCTTTGGACTGACCTTTTATATGAGGCACTTCATGCACGTCCTCAACACACGGGACACTAAAACCTGAAGTAAAATGATAATTATGTGGCTGTGTTAAAAGACATGCTGAAATTCCTTCCATCTTTCCTGCTCCCAAAGCGCCTCCAAGTTACTATGAGGACATGATCTCTCCTGTACATTTTGAATTGGCACTTTCTTTCATGTGAAAAGATGCTGAGGCTGGAGACCAGAATGATGAGCAAATTCAACTCTTAAACTATTTGCAGCCCAGAAGGGGCTTCTCCCTCCACTTGTTAGGAGAAGCATGAGGGGGGTTACCAAACTTAATGGTTTTCATTTCCACTAAAAAAACAATTGTTCTCCTGATTTTTTTTATTCTGCTGATGCCCACAGACCTTCTCTACATCTCCTGTCACTTTCTTTTTAAATCTGTGTTTTTACTGAAGTTCATTCTTAAACAAAAACATGGTTTGCCATTCTGCACAAGTTTTAATCCACCTCCATTGACAAGTCTCCGTGCCCTGTACATAGGAAATACTTTAAATCAAAAATAATTATTGTGTGACAAATGACAAACGTAGCCCTGACCATTTTTAAACCTCTTGCTTTCCTGACATTAATTTGCAACATCAGTGACTTTCCCGTTTCATTCAACTCCTCCTCACTTCCAGCTGTTACCTTCTGTCTTGATCTAATTTACGGTGAATAATTTTACAATGAGATCAACACTCAGACATTCCAAATATAAAAAAATAGCAACTTTTTAGGAGGCCATGATTTTCCTATGGTGCAACTGAGCTTATGACGATCTGCAGAGCGATAAATAGGCAAATGGTTTAATGGGTTTTTCCGCTAGACATTTCACACTTCAACTGCAGAGTTATTGACATTAAGTATTCCCATCTATGTGGAAAGTCAGCACCAAGACATTGAGCTCAGCTAAAATTATTTTGAATTAGGTTGACTCACCAAAAAAGTGGAAATAATTTTCAGAGCAAAATTGTGCAGGTGCTGGAAATTTGAAATAACAAAACAGAAAATGTTAGACATATTCATCAGGTCTGGCAGCATTTGTGGAATAGAAATAGAGGTAACATTCCAGGTTGTTGGCCATCCATTCAAACTGAGTATTTCCAGTATTTTGCAGAAATAATTTGGTTGACCTGTGCTTGTGAGTGTGCCTTATTACACCTCTGAGGGGTAAAGGACAGAAAATGGAAAATCTATCCAAAAAGTAAAGACTGCTTCCAATTCTGGAAAGACTCTTCATTTTCCAAGCAATAGATGGGAAACAGATAGTTGTCTTATTGATAATTCATGCAAAGAAATCCCTTACTTTACTCTAGTTTTATTCACATTGTAGGACATTCCAAAGCACTTCACAACCAATAAGTTACTTTTCAAAGTGTGTTAACTGCTGTTTTGTAGGTAAATGCCAAATGTGATTTAAAACTGGTTAACTTATTCTTGGGTGATGTTGCTGAGAAGTGAGCATTGACCGGGGTGCCTGCTCATCTTCAAATAGCAAAATAGGATTTTTTACAACAATCAAAATAAATATCAGAATATTGTGATCTCTACAAGGACGAATACAGGAATGTTCCAGTGCAAATGTAGTCAGAAAAATGGCAGCTAATGCTCCAATGGGGAAGCAAAATCTATGGAAAGGGAACTAGGGGATGTGAAAGAGAAAGTGATATTTGTCATTAATAAAGAACCATCTTTATTGCAAGGGGGGTGGAGTATAAAAGTAGAGAAGTCTTGCTACAACTGTACAGGGAATTGGTGAAACCACACCTCGAGTACTGTGCACAGTTTTGGCCTCTTTATTTAAGCAGGGACATACTTTCATTCGAAGCAGTTCAGAGAATGTTCACTAGGTTGATGAGGGGTTTGTCTTAAGAGCAGGTTAGGCCTATACTTATTGAAGTTTAGGAGAATGGAAGGTAACCTTCCTGAAACATAAGAATCTGAGGAGGCTGGACAGGATAGATGCTGAGAGGATGTTCCCCCTGGTGGGGGAATCTAGAACTAGGAGGCATGGTTTAGGAGTCCCCTATTTAAGACGGAGATGAGGAAGAATTTCTTCTCTCAGAAGGTTGTTGGTATTTGGAATCTCTCCTCCAGCAAGCAGTGGAGGCTGGGCTATTGAATACATTGAAGGCTGAGTTAGACAGATTTTTGATTGCCAACGGAGTCAAGGGTTATGGGGTCAGGCAGGAAAGTGGATTAAGACTGTAATCAGATCAGCCATGATCTTACTGAATGGTGGAACAGGCTTGAGGGGCCTACTCCTGCTCCTTTTTCTTATTTTATAATCTAATTGCAAAACTAGAAGCATGAATGAGAGGAACTTAATGGGTGAATAAACTCAATATGTACCAGAAATTATATTGGGCAAACAATATAAAACACTTCAGCGATAGCAAGATGGGGTTTGTTACTATTAAAATAAATAGGTGCATCTTGGTCACATGTTTGTTGCTATCCTTTAAAGGTTGGACTTGAAGCTTAACTGGTGAGCTGCGCAGACTGACATTGGAGAGCACCTTTCAGCTCTTCCTCACTGAATCTTTAAAGTGTGGAGATTTTATGGTACAAATTAGCTCATCAAACTTGAACAATGTTTACAAAATGCTATTCATGTAATAATTACAGTGTAAAAAGACCTGTCCTGTTCAAAAACAGTTCAACTCATTACCACTGAATAACCACAGCTGCTCTGGAGCTCCACTACAACTTTGAAGGAGTCCACCAAAAGATCTGGAAACTAGGCTGGAGTCGAGTTATACTGGGGTCACAGCCTCTCATTCAACTTTCCAAGATGGCTGTTGGGTGGCATGGGGGGTTGGAATGGTGCCTTTGCCTAAACATGGCCTTTATTACAGGGGCAGGTGGAGTATGGAGTGGATGTCCCTATATCAGGAGTTCTTGCATTCTCAGTCCTTACTGAGAACTGATGTACACTATAGGCAAATGCATTTCCGGCCAGATCATGCAGGGGACATGCTAGAGCATGACTGGGCATCCAGGCTGAAATGTGACCTGGAGCCTGAAGGCAAATTAAGTCAGAATATGCTTTAAATTCCAATTGCGTTCGCTTATGTGGTTTCTAGTCTCTGAAACAGGCAGGCATCCTGTGCTCCCAGCGGCAGGCATGCCCATCTTTAGTAGCCAAACTTAAAAGGGGGTTGGATTAAAATGAACATGGCTTAACTTACTGTGGTAGGTTTGGTTTGTATCAACTTGGTAAATACAGCAATGTTCAATAGTGAGCCTGATAGCAAATTGTCATTTTCACATAGCTCATGGTAGAACTGTGCTTTTTTGCGTTTAACACTGTATCTGTCCTTGCTTGATACCGTGGCAGCACTTGTTCATCAATAACAGCGTGGATGAATGAGCCATTTTGTTATATTGACAGCCATTTGTGGGCCATGATGTCAACAGAAGCATTTCAAAATGAAGCTGGGCCTGCTGACATTTTGTCCAAGACGTCCCATACTCTGTATTCATGGGCAGGATTTTCGGGCTGAGAGGTGGGCACCACAGACGGGCCCAAGAGCGGAAGGGAAATGGCCCCCCGCCCACGATCAGCCCCCGACTGCAATTTCACGCAGGCTGGCTAATTACCGGCCAGCCAGCGTGAAAGGCGTGCTGAGAGGGTGGGGGCGGGAGGAGTGCGATTGCAAAAGTCTGGGCATGCACGGGGGGGAGCACACACTGAATGCTCCCTGAAGGCAGGAAGTTGCTTCAGGGAGCTGAAGAATTTTGAAATCAAAAACAAAGATTTTTAAAATCGGAAAAAATGTCCCACATAGGACTCACTCACATGAACATCAACATAATAAAAATGTCAAAACATTTTTTTTTTAAATTAATGTCGGAAACCTTATCCCGCTCGTGGATGAGGTTTCCTATAAAACCCAAAGGCTGCATGGTCGATTCGCCTGCCTGCCAAGCATAAGTTTGGATGGGCAGTGGAAAATGGCAGTTAATTGAACCATTAATGGCCTTAAAAGGCCTATTAATTGTCAACGCGCTGCCAACTCTCGCGCATGCCCGACGACCGAAATATCGCACGAGTGCGCTATGACGTCACCCGATCGGATTGGGTGCACGCACGCCCACGGGATGTAAAATCCTGCCCCATTTTGCTGCATCAATAACGCACCCACATACAAGTTGAGAATCTACTTTCTAAAATTCTTTTCTCTAGCATTATGTGGTGCTGGTGTTTACAAACCTTTACTATTGATAAAGAAACAACGAAGGTACAAAACCTTAGGCCCATATATTGCCCAAGTTTAATATAGAGCCATAGAACCATAGAAAAATTACAGCGCAGAAAGAGGCCTTTCAGCCCATCATGTCTGTGCTGGCCAGAAAAAGATGAAAAAGAAACTAGTCGCTCATTTTAATCCCATTTTCCAGCACCCGGTCTATAGTCTTACAGGTTAGAGTGCTTCAGATGCAGGTCCAAGTACCTTTTGAGTACTTATTACACTTCGGATACTTGAGTATGTACTTAAAGGAGCGCCATACTTTTCCACTTTTAAATGAGGTGTTAAACCAAGGTCAAAGATCCCATGGCATTCCTTGAAGAAGAGCCAGGGACTTCTCCTGTTGTCCAAGCCAATAGTTACTCCTCAACCACCTCCAGTAACATGGATAATCTGGTGATTTATCACATTAATGTTTGTGGAATCTGGTTGTGTGCAAACCAGCTGCCCAATTCCCTACAAGACAACAGTGACTATCTTTCAAAAGTACTTCACTGCTTAGAAGGACTTTAGAATGGTTGTGGATGCAAAAGGCAGGATATATAATGTTTTATTTTTCTTTTCGCTTATCTAATTTCCAATATCATGCAGCAACTTTTGAATGTACTGCAGTATTTTGCATAAAAATCAAGGCTGACACTCCAGTGCAGTACTGAGGAAGTGCTGGACTGTCAGAGGAGCCATCTTTTGAAGGAGCTGTTTAAACCAAGGCCCTGTCCGTCTTCTCAGGTGGACATAAAAGATCCCAAGGCACTATTTTGAAGAAGAGCAGGGGAATTAACCCTGGTTTTCTGGTCAATATATATCCCTCAATCAACACCACAAAAAAAAAAGATTGTCCAGTCATTACCATATCGCTGGTTGTGAAAGTTTGACGCGCTCAAATTAGCTGCTGCATTTCTGACATCACATCAGTCACTACACTTCAGGAGTACTTCATTGGCTGTAAAGTGTATTGAGATGTCTACTGGTTGTGAAAGTTATTATATAAATGCAAGTCTCTCTTCCTTTGTTATATTTAATCATGTGGCTCTGAAAGATGATATAGCAATACAAGCTGTACAAATCAAAATGCCATAAATTACATTAACATAACCTTCAAAACACATCTTAAAGTTCCTGGCACTGTGAACCATGGCAGATTTGAAGAGATTTCAGACACGCAGCTACAACCCCTTAGTATTTTTTCACTCATTTGGCAAAAATCCAACAGTTTTTATTTACTATGCAAGCAAGCTGTGTTGGCTTTGAAGTGAAATGAAGCTGACGTTTCTGCCTCTCCATATCGATAATGGTCTGCACATTGTGATGTGGAAAGAAGACTCTGGGTGGAATTGTCCCAGATTTGCACTAAGCGTGGTAGCGTGGCGTGTCAAAGAACATTTTACCTGCCATCTGCAATGGTGGATTTTCAAGCCGTATCATCCCGATCTGGCCTCAGTAAACATGCATTCCCGGGAAACACACCATTTTGCTGAATCGCTCACCATGCCGTCACCTCACCATCACCTTACAACAGGCACCAGATTTAAAGTGCAGCTGCGCGCACACCTCTCAGTACTCCCAGTCCAGGACTGCTGCACAGAAGGCATGGCCCTGGAAGGCAAGAAGACTGCAGCCCGTCCCCCAATTTAGTGATGCATCCCTCAAGCACCTTTTGTTTGCAGTGGAGGGCTGCCGTAATGTCCTTTACCCCAGCTCTGGCCACAGGAGGGGCAGCAACGTCACCAATTCAGTTTGGGAGGCGGTGGCAGTGGTGATCAGTACCAACTCCCTGCAAAAGAGGATAGCCACCCAGTGCCGCAAGAGGATGAATGATCTCCTTTCCGCCAAGATAAGTTACTCTTCTCATCACTCTCAACTCACACACTCACAAACCTATCACACATCCACAAGGATCTCGCTCACTGCCACTTCAAGGGACATCACCATTCATTCTCTCACACACACCTTCATTGTCCTCATCCCATCCATGGGACCACTCAACACCCACACATGCCAGGCAGACTTATCATCTGGCCTGGCAGGTGTCCTGCTTACATTTTCTCCATCTGTATTTGTGCAGGACAAGCTGGCACAAAACAAGAGGGAGAGGTTGCAGACTGGTGGAGGACTGCCTGAAATCAAGGTCCTCATGAACATTGAAAATAGAGTCTTCCAGCTGGGCAGCAAAGATCTGGACGCTTCCTGTGCTGACGGTGAGGCCAGCAGCAGTGCAACATCCATCAAGCAACCATGCTGTGAGTGATGTGTCCTGTTTCACAGGCCCCTGCCGTGCACTAATTACCTCTCCTTGCTTTATCAGGCACCTCTGAGAAACAGCTAAGGGAGTCCATAACCCTGGTCCTTGACTCAAGCCCCAGAGACACCTCAGAAGAGGAATCTGTTGAAACCCCGATTGGAGACCTGTCACAGCGCTCACCCATATCTTCCACCAGTGCAGAAACACACACCTCGGTGGGACCTAACTTTAGAGTAGCCTTGGGGTCACAATCTGGCAAGAAAATTTCGCTAAGATAAAAGCAAAATACTGTGGATGCTGGAAATCTGAGACAAAAATAAAAATAGCTGGAAAAACTCAGCAGGTCTGACAGCATCTGCGGAGAGGAACACAGTTAATGTTTCGAGTCCGTATGATTCTTGATCAGAACTGAGGAAATATAGAAATGAGGTGAAATATAAGCTGGTTGAAGGGGGGGTGGGTGGGACAGGTAGAGCTGGATAGGGGGCCAGTGATAGGTGGAGGCAAAGAAGAGATTGCCAAAGATGTCATAAACAAAAGGACAAAGGGGCGTTGACGGTGGTGATATTATCTAAGGAATGCGCTAATGGTGACATTAAGGGTAGAAAGGAGGACGAGCAAGGTACAGATAGCCCTAGTGGGGGTGGGGTGGGGGGAAGGGATCGAAATAGGCTAAAAGGTGGAGATGAAACAATGGATGGAAATACATTTAAAAATAATGGAAATAGGTGGGAAAAGAAAAATATATTAAAAAGTATAAATTGTTGGAAAAAGGTGGATTGGAAAGAGGGTGGGGATGGAGGTGAGAGTTCATGACCTGAAGTTGTTGAACTCAATGTTAAGTCCGGAAGGCTGTAAAGTGCCTAGTTAGAAGATGAGGTGCTGTTTCTCCAGTTTGCGTTGAGCTTCACTGGAACAATGCAGCAGGCCAAGGATAGACATGTGGTCATGAGAGCAGGGTGGAGTGTCGAAATGGCAAGCGACAGGGAGGTCTGGGTAATGCTTGCGGACAGACCGAAGGTGTTCTGCAAAGCGATCACCCAGTCTGTGTTTGGTCTCTCCTATGTAGAGGAGGCCGCATTGGGGGCAGCGAATGCAGTAGACTCAATTGAGGGAAGTGCAAGTGAAGTGTGCTGCTTCGCTTGAAAGAAGTGTTTGGGCCCTTGGACGATGAGGAGGGGGGAATTAAAGGACAGGTGTTGCACCTTCTGTGGTTGCATGGGAAGGTGACATGGGAGGGGGTTGAAGTGTAGGGGTTGATGGAAGAGTGGACCAGGGTGTCCTGGAGGGAACAATCCCTGCGGAAAGCCACTGCGGGGGGTGAAGGGAAGGTGTGTTTGGTGGTGGCATCATGCTGGAGTTGGCGGAAATGACGGAGGATGATTCTTTGAATGTGAAGGCTGTTGGGGTGATAAGTGAGGACAAAGGGGACCATATCAATGTTCTGGGAGTGAGAGGAAGGTGTGAGGGCAGATGCACGGGAGATGGGCCAAACACAGTTGAGGGCCCTATCAACCACCGTGGGTGGAAAACCTCTGTTAAGGAAGAAGGAAGACATGTCAGAGGAACTGTTTTGAAAAGTGGCACATCAGAACAGATGCAATGGAGGTGAAGGAACTGAGGGAATGGGATGGAATCCTTACAGGAAGCGGGGTGTGAGGAGCTGTAGTCGAGGTAGCTGTGGGAGTCGTAGGCTTGTAATGGATATTGGTGGATAGTCTATCACCAGAGATTGAGACAGAGAGGTCAAGGAAGGGAAGGGAAGTGTCAGAGATGGACCACGTGAAAATGATGGAGGGGTGGAAATTGGAAGCAAAATTAATAAATTTTTCCAGGTCCAGATGAGAGCATGAAGCGGCACCAAAGCAATCATCGATGTACCGGAGAAAGAGTTGTGGGAGGGTGGCTGAGTAGGACTGGAACAAGGAATGTTCCACATACCCCAGTCTCTTCCCACTTATATCCGCAATTCCTCTCACGCCCTACATCATATCAACAATTTCCAGCTCCCTGGCCCCAACTGCCTCCTCTTCACCATGGACGTCCAATCCATCTACACCTCCATCCCCCACCAGGATGGTCTGAGGGCTCTCTGCTTCTTCCTCAAACAGAGGCCTGAACAATCCCCATCCACCACTACTCTCCTCCATCTGGCTGAACTTGTTCTCTCACTGAACAATTTCTCCTTAAACTCACCTCACTTCCTCCAAATAAAAGTTGTGGCTATGGGTAACTGCATGGGCCTCAGTTATGCCTGTCTCTTTATGGGGTATGTGGAACATTCCTTGTTCCAGTCCTGCTTAGGCCCCCTCCCGCAACTCTTGGAAAAAAGCTCTCGAGCATTTGGTGGCACTTTCTTTGCCTCTATGTTGCTTGAGTGGGCAGGTAAGCTAGAGATCCAACTCCAAGCATGTCACTGTTGCTGCGCCTGAACTGTCTCAGGTGCAGAGGGATGGTCGCTTTAAAGAACGTTTCCCTAATGCGTGGCCGCTTCCCTCCCCCGACACACGACATGTGCTTGTGCACTACCATCAACTGCAGTGCAGCCCCCACCCTCACACTACCCCCAACTCGACCCAACCGCAATGCAGCCCTTGTCCTGGCACTGCACTCTCAGCCAGCCGTGAGAATGTGACTTGTTTGTGCCCTCGCCTGAATGTGTGATGCCTCAACCTTGAGGTCCAACAGGCGACCCTCGCACGCACTGTGCAATGCTACTGTGCACCCACCTCCGAGTTCCCCTCGAAGTGCAGCTCACCAGGTGCATGCCTTATAGATGCTGTTGTGAGTTCTCGGATATCCAGCGTGGGGTGGATGATGAGCTTACAGTGATGTGTAGATATATTACAATGACATTCCTGACGTGCAGAGGCAGGAAATGTGGTTCACCTTTGATGGGTGGAGCTGATGATTGCAAACCGGTTTCGCAATGTTGTGACCTTCCCACCATATTGTCCGCTCATGCCCGCCATGATGCCCGACACCAGCAGGCATGGAAAATTCCACCCTCTGTCTCCAGTATTGATTTAAAAAGTTCATCCTGCAGCAGCGTGAAGGTTTCCTTTGTGCTGCTGTCAGTGTGCTCATCTATATGCCCATGAACATGAACAGGCTAGCTCAATAACAATTGCCAGGCAGATGGATTTTTAAGATTCCACTGCATGATTTAATGAGTTCACCAAGTGTTCAAGGTAATATTCCTTGCTGAATTGATACACTAAAACAAATTTACGGTTTATTCATCTCGTTGTGGAACCTTGCTGTGCGCAAATTAGCTGTCACGTTTCCTGACATGGCAGCAGTGACCACTGATTGAAACCGCATTCAAATTCAGTGCTCTAAGGGGTTGAGTGTTCCTGTAGGAGGCGGGACCCCTCCATTGGAACTGTATGTGGGTCCACAACCCTCGCATGGCCTCAGCAAGCCTGCTGGAGGAACTTTGGACGAGGCCGCCTTCTAAATGGCTGCCTCCATATTCACCATCCAATTACGGAGGGCCTGACCCACCAGGAGAGGTGAATGCTGCTGGAGAAGAGGGAGGCCGAGTGGACACCCCAAACGGAGGATCTCTTCAGTGGTGATGAAGATGGCAAAATACAGGGAGGGGCCTCAGGATGGAGATTTGACGCCTCCAGAAAAGTGCCTGTGCCCCACTCCTGGATCCAGTGAGCATGGCGGCCTCCTGATCCTACCAATTGATTCAGCCACACATGGCCCACGGACCTCTTGGTGAGGGGCTGCCTACACGGTGCTGTTGGACTCCTGGCACAGCAGAGGACTCGAGTGACACTGGAAAAGTTGCAGCACTGGGGGAAAATGGCCTTTGCTTGGAGTCTAAATTGGCTTCATTGCTTGTTCACCTCTGTGAAGTGGGCTGTCAATTTCTGTGGCAGCAACTCCTAGTAGAGTGTCCTGGAGGTAGGGCAGTGTCAGGAAGCTGTCCCAACGGAGTATACAATTGTGTTCTTGGCCCCCTGCGTCCTAACCTCTCTCAGCAGGGCAAGGACAATTCAGTCCAAGATGTTCTCCAGAGACATATGCCAGAATCTTCCGTTTGGCGTGTGGGGGCGGACCCCCACGCTGACGCATAAAATGACGCTCAGCGATGTCAGGCGTGTGTCCCGACATCACCACCTGTCATTCCAATCTTCAGTTTGGCGGGCGTACACCAGAGTCGGCCGTGCGCCTACCGAACTGTCAAAGGCTTGCTAAGGCCATTAATGATCTAACTGAAGTACTTGACAGGGCTGCCTGTCCAACCTTAAGGTTGGTGGGCAGGCGAAGAGCCCAGGCGGCCTTTGCATTTTTGATGGAACCTCACCCACCGGCATTTCATAAATGTTTCATTTTATTAATTAAATAAAATGTTATGAAAACTTATAAACATGTCCCAGCTCACGTGACAATGTCACATGAGGGGACATCTCTGAGTAATTTTATTTTTCCTTTTTCCCAATTTTCCATAATGAAATTAATCTCCCTGAGGCAGCTCTGTGCCTCAGGGAGATTTCTGCGCTCTTTCATGCGCGTGCCCAAAAGTGCACAGGCCCCGACTCTCCCTCTTCCCTCCCTGCCTGCACAGGTAGCGCTGAGCACTTCCAAGTGCGCATCACACTGGCCGGGCCTTTTTTGGCCGGCCCACACAAAATGGCGGCACGCAGCCAATCACGGGCGGCGATCTGCTCCGCTCCCGCTCCCAAACCGCCCACCCAATGGGGAGAAAATCTTCCCCATAATATAGTAACACTTAAATCCATGGGTGGAATTTAATGCCCAACCCTACAGTGAGTTTTGTGACGGGGGGCATTTAATCTGGTTGGAGGGTGGACTTGCCACCTTACTGTTATTGCACCAATTAAGTCTGTGGAAGGAAGACTCACGGGAGGCCTTCCAGTCCCAAATCCAATTGAGGCCGTTGAGTGGCTGATTACTGCTCACTTAAGACCGTCATCCTGCCACTGCAATGGCAGGCAGGGAACTCGTCATGCAGGGAGACTGAAAACCCTGCATGATTGCTTGCGTCCTCTTAGTGGGGTCGCTTGTAGTCAGGAACTCAGTGCTTGATTGAGGGACCCGGCATAAGGAAGGAAGGGCCCACTGAGAGCCAGACCCTGTTGCTGACATCCTTCCCTCCCCTTCCCCATGGCCCCCTTGCCCTCCCCACAACTCCGCTTCCGCCTTCACTCGCCTGGGTCCATATGGTGATTCTGGGCTTTGGGTGGGAGTAGTACCGGCAGCAGCCACCACCTCCCCGGTGGCATTGCTGAGCAATGAGGAACTGTTGGTCTCCAATTGGCTGGCAGCTCGCTGTGGGCATGGTTGTCCACCAACCCCCCCCCACCCACCACCATCCCCTGCCCCACACCACCCCCCCTGCTCCTTTGACGTCCTTGATCCTGAGGAAGGCCCACCATTGCCCAGTTAAGTACCTGATTGGCACTTAATGCGGCAGTTCTTCACAAATAGAGGAATGCAGGGCTCTCACATTGGGGCAGAGGAGGTGTAACAGCTCCTCCATTAAATACTGTCCAATGTCTTTCTTTTTGGATTGGGAGATTTGGGAAGAGAAATGAATTACATGTGAAGAATTCACAGTGAAATCCTCAATCATTTCATGAATTCAATTAGACATTCATCTCTAGGCAATGCTAGGAATAATCTCATCTCGCAGCTTGAATGGCAAGCCAAAAAAAAAACCCAAATTTGCCATTGGTGGATAAACCAGAGAGGAAAAAAATACCAATTTTTATGCCCAAATCCAATTTAATATCATAACAAGAAAAGATTGAAACCATTACTGAAGATTCTCTGCATCATGTTTAAGACTGTTGGTGACACATATATGTTTTTAAAATTGGTTCCATCAAATAAATACCCAATATTTTCAGCATTCATCATGAGGCCATTTCTGCTATAATTGTGCAGAAATCCAGATTAACTGAAGAATGCACACTTGTGCTGATACACAAAATTAAATAGAACAACAAAATGGTGTGCACATCAGCATTCGTGATGCTATACAAGGTGCTAGGAAATGATTCAATAAGATTGCATAATTCCTTTGTCGAATAATCTTTGCAAAATATTGAGTCAGGTGTATAGCTTGGCTTAGTAGTAGCAATTGTACCTCTCTTTCAGAGGTTGTGGATTCAAGTTTCACACCAGACACGTGAAAAGAAGTTGAACAATGTTGAGCATTAAATCTAGGCTAACGCTTCAGTTTAGTGCTGGGGAAGGGCTATGCCGTCAGAGATGCTGTCTTTTAAATGAGATGTTAGAGCATGACCGCTATTGCTGGTTCAAAGAAGAAGTAAGGGAACTCTCTTGGTGTCCAAATCAACATTTATCACTCATCCAACATCTCTAAAAAGCAGATAATCTGATCATATATCTCCTTGTTGTTGCTGGAACCATGTTGTGTGCATTACAAGGATGACTATACTTCAAAAGTACCTCATCAGCCTCAAAACACTTTGGATGTCCTGAGATCATGAAAGTTACCATATAAATGCAAGTCTTTTCCTTCCATTTTCTTCTAAACATTCGGTAAATTGTGCTGTTAAGTTTTGATACTATAGGGATAATCTTATTGGGATGTGCTCTAATATTGAACTTTCCGTATTTGCAGTAATACATTTGGCAAATTCATTTTGATGGACATAAAATTGTTGGGCCATAATTTGGATGCACTGGCCCCTGTGCTTAAATTCTTCATATATGTGCTGACCACGTACTATGCAAGGAACAAACTTTTAGAATCTAATTTTTCAACCTGATCTTTCTCCTTTAATGAGTTCGGGTCATATTTATGAACAAATACTTTTCAGTTCCTGGTAGTTTAATCAAATCTGATCACTGATGTGAGGAATCACTTAGTGAGTATCTGTTTTCCCTTTCAATGAGTTAGTTGCTGGGCCTACAATTAAATACCTGACATCATCCAAGCTGATATACATAAATATGTGTGATTATGCTGAATAGCTTTTGTCTTTCCATCTTTCGGAAGAGACGCTAACCTGAGGCCCCCTCTGCCTGCTCAGGTAGGTGTAAAGAATCCCAGAGCACCACTTCAAAGAAGAGCAGGGGAGTTTATCCTGATGTTCTGGCCTATAATTAGCCCTCAATCAATGTCAATAAAAAACAATTATCTGGGTCATTATGTCATTGCTGTTTGTAAGAGCTTGCTATGTGTAAATTGGCTGGTGCATTTCCAACATGACAACAGTGACTACACATCAAAAAACAACTACTCCTCCAATATCAAGGAGCCTTAGCTAAACTGGAATCAATGGGAATCATGGGGGTAACTCACCACAGGTTGGAGTCATACCAAGCACAAAGGAAGATGGTTGTGGTTGTGATGGTTTTGGTCAATTATCTCATTCCCAGGCATTGCTGCAGATGTTCCTCAAGGCAGTGCCCTAGACGCAACCACCTTCAGCTGCTTCATCGATGACCTTCCCTCCAATATAAGATCAGATCTAGGGATGTTCGCTGATGATTGCACGATGTTCAGCTGCATTCGCAACTCCTCAGATACTGAAGCAGTCCGTATTCATATGCAGCAAGACATGAACAACATTCAGGCCTGGGCTGATAAGTGGCAAGTAGCACTCACACCACACAAGTACCAGACAATGACCATCTCCAACAAGAGGGAATCTAACCATTGCTCCTTGACACTCAGTAACATTACCTTTGCTGAATTCCCCTGCTATCACCATCCTCAATGGTTACCATTGACCAGGAATTAAATTGGACCACCCACCTAAATACTGTGGCTAGAAGAACAGGTCGAAGGCTAGGAATTCTGACTCCCCAAAGCCTGTCCACAATCTACAAGGCACAAGTCATGAGTGTGAAGGAATACTCTCCACTTGCCTGGTTGAGTGCAGCTCCAACAACACTCAAGAAGCCTAATACTCCAGAACAAAGCAGCCTGCTTGATTGGCACCCCTTCCACCACATTAAGCATTCACTCACTCCACCATCAATGCACAGTGGCAGCAGTGTGTATCATCTACCAAGATGTACTGCAGCAACTCAGCAAGGCTCCTGCAACAGCACCTTCCAAAACCGTGACATCTACCAACTGGGAGGACAAGGGCATACTTGCATGAGAACATCACCCCCTGCAAGTCCCCCTTCAAGTCACACACCATCCTGACTTGGAAACATATCACTGTTCCTTCACTGTCACTGAGTCAAACTCCTGAAACTCCCTCCCTAAAAGCACTGTGGGTATACCCACACCAGATGTGCTGCAGCGGTTCAAGAAGGCAGCTCACCACCACCTTCTCAAGGGCAGTCGGGGATGGGCAATAAATACTGGCCTAGCCAGCATTGCCAACATCCTGTGAAACAGAAAATTTGTAAAATGCTCTAAGACGCTTTGAGATGTCTGGTGGTTATGAAAAGCACTAAAAAATGCATGTCTTTCTTTCTAGTTGATTACAGAAGGAGTAATGCCTCTCAGCCATTGCTTTTAAAACCAGAAATCTCTTTACACTTCATTCCAAAATACAAGTGTCAATTCTGAAATGTGAGCTTTTCATTCAATTATACTGCTCCGCAAATTTCTCTGTTACAGAACGGAGCAAAAACGATTCCAGATTCAAGATAATGGTGGCTAATGCTTCTGCTTAATGTGGTTAGGTCTCGATTCCTTGACATTGTAAACATCCTTCTCATTTCATGGATTAAATATTTAATTTGTATCTTAACACACTAGGATAGCAATAAACAAATACTATTAGTCAGTGTGAAGCATTGTTGTGTTTTTAACCAACCTGTGATTGCTTATAGTCCTTCACAGACTCAAGCTACAGTGAAATGTTGTGTTCTTATTGCAATCATTAGTAATAAAATGGCTCCCACACTGACCCATCAAAATGTTATGTGCAACACTACTTTTTAAAGAAAATTATCTTCCAATCTCCATACACACCTCCCTTTCCCCCATTCCATTGCCTCCAGCCTGCAGATCAACCATGCTCTAACTAAATGGTGGAGCAAGCCTGAGGAGCCTACTCCTGCTCCTAAAGTCACTATTATTGCTGTGTAATCTGCAGAACCACATCATACCATGCAAAAAATCCTGAAAACAGCCCAAGGAAAAGCATCCCTTTGAGTTGCTCTCTCCACAGTGGTATGATGACCAGGAGGAATTTTAACAAACATAGATTTTGAACATTAATCCCACTATTTAGTGACAATGCAATTTGCCATTCCAACACGTGGCTTTTTAGTGTTTGAGAAAAGTCTTTGACAAACTCAAAAAATCAAACACTAAGACATAAATTGGAGAGAACTGATGTGGCAAAGTGTGGCGCCACTATGGGGCTGCAATTTTACCACCCTGCGGGGTCAGCTTTGGAGGGGGGTGAGAGTAAAATTTGGAAAGGTGCATGTTGGATCAGCTCCTCAGTGCATTCCTGTCTCCATTTGTTTTTGCCAGAGATGGGCTAAAAATGGCAGCAGTTGCCCACCCGGCCGTGTGCAGACGATTAGGACAATGTAAAAGTCAATTCGGAAGGTTGAACGGCACAGTGGCTTCCTGCTGTGTTGGCCTCTTGCTAGGTAAAAGGAGGCAGCTTCACACCGAAAGGTCAGAATCTTGTAACGTTTCAGGCTGTAGAGGAGCTCAGGAGCAGCAAATGGCAAAGCTTCTGTCTGTTCATGTCCCAACCTTGCCATTGTGTCCTGAAATAGTGGAGACAAACGTCTTTGATGGCCATATGTATTTAACTTTTCAGCCATTCCAAGAGCACTAATGGTAGCAGCAGTGCCTCCCTGTCGCTCCTTCAGTCTGGCCCTCAGCAGTGCTCCCACTGATCTCACAGTGGGGTCTGCCAGCCTCCATTGGAATGACCCATGATGTCCTGCAGTCCTACCTCGGGAACCCGCCCAACATTATTAATTGGAACGTGAACATGGAGGCAGCCTCTTAATTGCTTAGGCTTCTGGTTTGGTTGTATAGGCTAATATCCTTATTCTGCTAACGTTTATCTGGTTAGCACTAGTTAAACTAGACATGACCTGCTGAAATGGCAGTCTCGACAATGAAAACTCTTAAATGGAAATAATCAAGAGTTGGGACTTGAAGATTTCAAATGCTGGGGCTGTGACTATTTTCTTTGGCAACTTATTCCACTGTGGGATTGTCCTTGGGAGGAAACATTGTTGATACACTGTCTTTGTAATTTGTGTGGGCAACTACCTCGTGTTTTATTATTGCAGGAGGACACTAAGTAAGTACTTGTTTCTGTCAATTCCCACAAGTCCATTCCATCTTTTATAGAAGACGGTCAGCCTACTTTTCTCTCTCCTTTGCCGTAGTGATTCTAATTCCAAATCTTTGATCAAAGACGTGACACTTGTGTATTCCCCATATTGATTCATGCAGAATTATGCAGCATTTCTTCGGATTGCTTCAATCTTATTTATATTTCTTGTCATATAAGAATCCCACACGTAACTTTCATCCTCCAGAATTAGACAGACAAATGTTTGGTAAGCTATAACTGATCTGTTTTGTTGCAATACTGCCTCCCCTAAAGATCTTCCCTGTTGGAGTACTTCTGACCTGCGTGGGGGCAGGATCCAGAAATGGCCCTGCTGCTTTCAAACTTTAAGAGCTGATAAAATTCCACCCTGTGTGACTGAGGCCTTAGTTACGTTTGTAATGCACAGCTACCCAGAAAAACATGACAATTGCCTTAATATGTCTTATGGGATATCAGTATGACATCACTAAAAGTGTCACAGGAATACAAGAGCAGAATTAGGCCATTCAACCCATCGAACCAGCTCCGCTATCCAAAACGATCATGGATGATTATCCATTTCAATGTTTTCCCACACTATCACCATATTCCTTTATGTCATTGGTATTTAGAAATCTGTCAAGCTCTGCTTTAAACATATTCAATGACTGAGCTTCCAGAACCCTCTGGGATAGAGAATTCCAAAGAATCACAACACTCTGAGTAAAAATATTCTCCCCATCTCCGTCCTAAGTGGCTTTCCCCTTATTTTGAAATTGTGTCCTCTGGTTCTAGACTCTCCAACCAGGGGAAATATCTTAACTGCACCTACTCTGTCTATCCCTTTAATTATTTTGTAATTTTCACTGAGATCATCTGTTATTCTTTGAAACTCTAGAGAATACAGGGCCCAGTTTCCCCAATCTCTCTTCATGGGACAGTCCTGCCATTCCAGGAACAAAGCTGATGAACCCTCGTTGCTCTCTGTTTATGGCAATAATATCCATCTTAAGATAAGGGCACCAAAACTGTACACAGTACTCCAGCTGCGGTCTAACCAAAGTTCTACACAATTGAAGCAAGACATCGCTACTCCTGTACTCAAATCCTCTTGCAATAAAGGGTAACATTCCATTAGCCTCCCTAATAACTTGGTGCACCTGCATGTTAGCTTTCAGTAACTTATTTATGAGGACACCCAGGTCTCATTGTACATCTACACTTTCTAATCTCTCGCTATTTAAGAAATTCTCTATACAGCTATCCTACCAAAGTGGATAACCTCACATTTTTCCACATCACATTCCATCTGCCATGTTCTTGCCCACTGACTAAATCTGTCCAAATTCCCATCTTCCTCAGAATACACACTCTCACCTAGCTTTGTGTCATCTGTGAACTTGAAAATATTACATTTGGTCCTCAAATCCAAATTATTGATCTATATTGTGAACAGCTGGTACCCAAGTACTGATTCTTGCAGAACCCCACTAGTCACAGACTGGCATTACGAGAATGACCCTTTATTTCTACTTTCTGTTTTCTATCTGTTAACCAATCCTTAATCCATGACAGTATCTTGCCTCCTATCACACATGCCTTAATTTTGCTAACCAACCTCCTGTTTGGAACTTTATCAAAAGCTTTCTGAAAATCCAAGTACACTACACCCACCCCTTTATCAATTTTGTTAGTAATACCTTCAGAAAACTCCAATAGGTTCATCAGACATGATTTCCCATTCATAAATCCATGTTGACCATGTCCAATCTGATCATTATTATCTAGATACCCTTTTACCATATCCTTTATAATAGATTCTAGCATTTCCCCTACTACTGATGTAAAACTAACAGGTCTGTAGTTCCCCATTTTCTCTCTCCCTCCATTCTTAAATAGTGGGGTGACATTTGCTATCTTCCAATCTGCAGGAACCATTCCAGAATCTATAGAATTTTGGAAGATAATCACCAGTGCATCCACTACCTCCAAAGCTACCGCTTTCAACAATCTGCAATGTAGGATTTCAGGTCCCGGGAGCTATCAACCTTCAGTCTCATTAATTTCTCCAATACAATCTTCTTGCTAATACTAATTTCATGTGATCCAGTCTTAGTTTCACTTTTGCTTTGAGCAGAGGATACATACACAGCTCGGATGCCTTCAAGCTTTATACCGGTGTATAACTGTTCTCATATGCCTAGTCTTAATAAATGAACCCATAACATGTTTACCCAATCCCTTATGAGCAATTGGTGCCTTGTGTCTTGTACAGTAAAACAGGCCAAAATATTATATCATTATAATAACACAACATGGTAATCAGCGGTGGTAAGACAGGTGGCAGCAAAATTAAATACATGGTGAACAGCCTTATGTCATGCTATGGTATGAGAAGACCCTCGATGTTTTGATCAGACCCCAACAAATTTGCAGCTTTTTAGAGAATTAAAAAACAGCATCGTGACTGTGAAGAAAAGCTTTGGAGACACAGCAGAAAGCTAATGCTCAAATAAAGAGCTGGTAAGTAGATAAATCCCTCTTGGTGAGATTAAAGTGCATAGCCTGTCAGTTCCCTGAGTGGATAGTGCATTGAGAGGGCAAGCACTGGGTTAGCTCAGTCAGGAAAGGTGAGTGGCCAAGGTATGAGCCGGATCGATAGCGAGCAAGGGAGAGTCAATTTTTTTTTAAATCTTAAAAATCAGGCTAGAGGGTGTTGCGATAATAATGGGGGCTTTGGGAGTTGCTGAGCAATAAATTGAATAAGAGGCAAAGAAGCTATGGCTCCATGGTGCGTGCCTACCACAACTTATCTTCGTGCGCGGAGCTATGGAAAAGTTTGCAAAAGCAGCCACAGTGACACTCATCCCAGGTACTACAGAAGAAGGGAGGTAAAAGGGATATTGAGAAAGTGTCCACAAAATTGCCCAGTTTGAATTCGGATGCAGCTGACCAACTATTTGAATTCCAAATATTTAAACAGCATACAGAGCATGGATTCTTGATTCAGGGTGTGTCTGAACCAGGCAAGCAGGCCATAAAAACTTGCCTACCAATTGGGAATGAAGGTCTACACAGGATGAACACGTCAACAGAAGAAAAGCAACAGGACTCCCAAAAGATATGGACTACATTCGAAGACCAGTTCAGAATCGAATTAAACTCCTGTATTCATCGATAGAGTTCATGTCATGTTGACAACAGCCTACAGAATCTGTAGACCACTTTGTCAGCAGATAGAGAACAAAATGGTACGTACTGTGATTTTTCAAATGCAGAGCTAGCAAACAGAATTGTTTAGTTGGTGATCACATCAACTCCCATAGAAGCATTCCAAAAAGATCTGCTAGACAAACCCAAAACCTATAGCATTGAAGAGCTGGTCAAGGATGTAAGTATCAAGCGATCCTTGTATGTCAACAAAGCTTACAGGTCCTGAGTAAAATCCCAATTGTTGACACTCACTAGAGCACCCAAACCTAACAAGCCACGTGGAGAGTGTGGACTTCTGCCCAGCTTTCCAACAATTCTGCAAGATGTGTGGCAGAAAGGGCCATTGGCAGTGACAATGCACTAGAGTAAAAGCTGATGAAGCTACAAAGGGCCATACACTGATCCAAACAGACATAATGGGTACCTTCAAGCAATAAGAATGACCATTGGTATCCCATCAGGGGTGATGTGCACAATGAGATGAAGAGCAGTGAATGCGTTTCATGCTGTCAATCCCATGGGCTAAAATTTTTACATCCCGTGGGTGGGCGCGCGCCCAACTTGAACGGGCATGAAATCACGCGAGATGACATCAGGCGAGTGTCCTGTGATATTTCGCTCAGCGGGCGCATGCAAAAGTCGGAAGAGTGCCCGCCGACAATTAAGCGGGCAATTAAGCTCATTAATGGCCGAATTGTCAATGATTCTTCATGACCTGTCCAACCTTACGGTTGGCAGAAGGGCCAATCGGCCAGGTGGGCTTTACATTTTTGATGAAACCTCATCCAAGGGCGGGATGAAATCTCCGCTAGGATTTAAAATTAAAATAAATATTTGGGGACTGTTTTTTTTTAATGAGGTCAGCTTTCAGGTGCTTGATTGTGCTGCATGAATATTTTTTGCAGCACTTTTGTGCTTTCTTTTATTATTTGGATGTCTGCAGCTCCCTGCGGCATCTGCCTGCCTTCAGGGAGCTCAGTGAAAGAGCTCACCAGCACCTGCGGTGATGTTGTCGCCTGCCCTCTTCCCGCCCCCAACCGGCAGTGCGCATTTCCTCAGGGCGTATTTCACCCTGGCTGGCCGTTAATTGGCCAGCCAGCATAAGATCGAATTTACAGCGCGATCTTGGCTGGAAGCGGGTTTTACAGTCGCTTCTGGTCACGTGACTTCGGGCGCACTCCGAGGGTAAAAGTCAGGCCATGGAAAACATAGATTCCATCACACCATCGAACGGATCTACCAAGATCCAAATGATCTGCACTAAGAAAGCTGATAATTATTTGTTATTAGCCAAGATTGACACAGGGGCATGTATCTACAGATGTGGAAGACCATAGTGAAACCCACTGCTATGAAACTTTCAGCCTACAATGGTTCACGAATTCCATGTGCGGGTTCTATAATCCTGGCGTGCAAGTACAATCAATCCTCTACATCATGGAAACTAAAGGTCCAGCGATTGCAGGTCTACTGGCATGTCATGGGCTCACATAGTAACAATACATGGAGTCAGTCAGACATTACAAAACAGGTCAACCCTGAAACTACACCTATCACCTTAGTTTAAGACCTAACAGTGGAAGGTCCAGAATGTTTTGACAAAATTGGCGGTTTCAAGGGTGTTGTAACAGTATACTTGCAGGAGAATGCAAGTGTGTTAATTGAACTACCGCCTTAGTGCAGCATCTACATACAAGTCAAATTTACAGTCAAACTGGAGAAAATGGAAAAAAGATGTCATCATTTGAAGAGTACAAGTGCACACATATTGGTGCAGCTCAATCATCACGTGTCATAAAGAAGGATGAATCATTGGTTCTATACCTCGATTTACAATATTTAAACACAGTTTTGAAATGTTGTCCTTACAAAACACCCGCATTAGAAGAGTTAAATCCAAGATTTGCAGGTGCAACATTCTTCTTGAAGCTTGATGCCAAGCATGGCTACCTCATTCAGATGATACTGTTTTCAATGACTTCCATTTGGGCTGTTAGCTAGGATCTCTTTCAAACTCACATGGACCATGTTACATGCACTTATACCAGGATGCATCTGTATCACAGATGATATAGCTATTGTGGGAAAAACAAAGCAAGAACATGACAATAATCTGCACTTACTGATGCAAGTGGCACATATTGAAGATAAGAGTGATCTTCGAAGATACCTAGATCGCTTTAATTTCTTGTCTCCATACTTCCCAATTTCACTCAAAAGTCTTCATCGCTAAGGGAATTGCTGAGAAAGGATGTGCCTTTCCTGTCATACGAAGGCCACCAATACCTCCTAGAAGCATTGGAACAGTCATTATCAGAAGCATCAACATTTATGATCCTAGGGAGATAATGACCCTGGAAAAAGCTGCCTCACAGAAAGGTCTGGGAGCATGCAAACTACAAAAATGCAAACCCATTGCATTTGCTTCAAAATCTCTGTAACAAAATCCAACAACTCCAACATCGAATGGGAACATTAGCTTTAGTGTTTGAAATCATGCATTTTCATGCCTATCTATTTGGCAAAAGATTTGTGGTAGAGACCGACTACAAGCCAATGAACCACCAACATTGCAACATCTCGTGATAAAGATTCAAGGTTAAGACTCTGAGATTAGGTACAAACCAGGTAACTTGAAGTTCAAATCAGACACTTAGTAGATAGTCTAACCCAGTGAAAACAGATGATAGACCATTAGATCTATAAGTTGACTTCATTGAAATTGAACTTGAAAATGTTCTCCAAATTGACCTGGTACATTTTGCACAACACAAATGCTTAGCTACAAGAAGAAATGATGAAAGTTTCTACACTACAAAAACTATGGAAAACTATCACCGATGGATGGACTACTTTAATTCAGCATGTCCATGAACATGTGAGACCATTTTGGCCTTATCAGGCATCACTTGGAGAGTTATATTTAAAGGCAGGCAGGTAATCATACTAGAATCTTTGTGACCTGATATTCTTCAACAATTTCATCACTCACACAAGGGCATAGATCTGATGAGAAGACCTGCAAGAGAGACACAGTCTATTGGCTGGAAATGAGGACTAACATTAAAGTCGTCATCAAGAAGTGTGAAGCATGTCAAGAGCATATGCCAAGTCAGCATAAAGAACTGTTGATTCCCCATGAGGTTCCCACCCATCCTTGGTCCAAAATCACATATAACCTTCATCGTCAGTATTGACTACTTTACCAAGTACCCCATTATTCTACAATTGCACAATACATCAAGCGCAACTGCCGTGCACAGTCTAAGTGCTATTTTCAGTTTATTTGGTGTGCCTAGAGAGATCATTACAGATAATGGTCAGCGATTTATTGGTAAACCATTGCAGGATATGTATGAGAAGTGAAATATTTATCACACTACTTCTCCTCCTTATTACCCCAGATCTAATGGCCTAGCTGAATGAATGTTTCCCATAGTGAAATCCCTGATTCTCAAATGTGGACAGACCAAGCAGATGCATCTGTCGATGACAGTATCGATAGGAGTGAACACCCTACAGTCACTGTTGAAATGAAGTCCTGCCTTCACATTGGGGATACCCTCCATCGTGTTGTGTGGCACTACCACCTTGCTAAATGGGATAGATTTCAAAACAAATCTAGCAACTCAAGACTGGGCAAACATGAGGCTTTGTGGGCCATCAGCAACAGCAGAACTGTACTCGAACACAATCTATAACCTCAGGGCACGACATATCCCTCACTCTACGGTTACTATCAAGCCAGGAGATGAACCCTGGTTCAATGAAGAGTGCAGGAGGGCATGCCAGGAGCAGCACCAGGCATACCTAAAAATGAGGTGTCAACCTGGTAAAGCTATAACACAGGACTACTTGCATGCAAAACCGTATGAGCAGCAAGTGATAGACAGAACTAAGCAATCCCACAACCAACAGATCAGATCTAAGCTCTGCAGTCCTACCATGTCCAGTCGTGAATGGTGGTGGACAAAAAATGGGGGAGCCCAGCACATCAGTGCAAAAGATAAGGCTGAAGCATTTGCTTCAACCAAAAGTGTTGAATGGATGATCCATCTTGGCGTCCTTCAGAGCTCCCCAGCATCACAGATGCCAGTCGTCAGCCAATTTGATTTGCTCCATGTGATATCAAGAAATGGCTGAAGGCACTGGATATTGCGAAGGCTATGGGCTCTGACATTATTCTGGCAATAGTACTGAAGTATTGTGCTCCAGAACTTGCTGTGCCTCTAGCCAAGCTGTTCCAGTGTAGCTACAACACTGGCATCTACCCTGCAATGTGGAAAATTGCCCAGGTATGTCCTGTACACAAAAAGCAGGACAAATCCAACCCGGACAATTACTGCCCCATCAGTCTACTTTCAATCATCAGTAAAGTAATGGAAGGTGAAGAGGAGATGTTACACTCTCCGATCCCACAATGACCACAGAGGCCACTGAAGAGGAGAAGTTACACTCTCCGATCCCACAACGACCACAGAGACTCAGGCTTGCTTTTAACCGGTTTTATTCAAGCATATGCAAGGGAGCTGCAATCATTCCTAAGAATGAAGACCCAGCTCCCTGATTGATTACAATTCACTACTTTTGTACCTTTTCTTATCATTACACATTTGAGTACATTTGAATACATCCAATTGGTAACCGACACACCAGCTCCATTATCTCTATCCTATTGAGTACATAAACATGTGATTTTGCTATCCAATTATTCTAAAGCATATATACATAATTATATTATCCAATCAGAATTAAAACACATATGCAAAGACCTTGGTTCTTACAACTCAAAACCGTTTGTATTTCATCAAAGCCCCTTCTTTGTCCATTGTTCATCTTTCCATATCTAAGCTAAACCATTTGTCCTCCCCTTGTCTGAGGGTTGAACATACTTAATCTAACTTTATGCCATGTTTTATCTCCAGTCTAGCTCTCAAGGCTTCACTGCATCACTGCACCAGTTGAATTGTCCTGCCTGACGGAGGTTGTCCTCCCTGTTACTGGACATTAGCTCATCTCTTGACTTCCGTGTAAATCACACAAAAACTCAAAGCCTCTTTGTGTGCAATATCCATCTGGTTATCCTCAACTGTTATTAGGTTTAGCATCAATGGTTGCCATGGCAAAAAATGTGAAGGCATTTTGAGAGTGAGAGACCTGGGCAATTCAGCACAAAAAAAAATGGTTAAATGCAGCATAATATGTTGGACAATTAGGAATATAAAAGCATGTGCTTAAATAATAATTGTGTATCTCTGAAAAAATCATGAAGCAAAATCTGGATTATGGCCATAAGCAAGGGTAAAGTCATGAAAAAGCAAATCAAGTGTTGTTTATGTTTAACCATTGTGTTACTTGAACTCATGATATTATGTCTCAAGCTTGCTCATTTATTGTCATTGGGCAGAATTTTACGGTCACTGCTGGTTGGTTTTCAGGCAGGGTGGGGTCCTGTAAAATCCCTTGGATGATCTTCCCATTGCCCTCCTGCCTATCCTGACCTCTCCGCAATATTATTTTGGGGCAGGCGAGGCCTAAGCCAGCCCACCTTTTCTTGCCCCAATTGAGGACCTCAAGTGGGCAATTCATGATCACTTAAGATCTGTCTCCTTCCCAGTGTCAAATTTCAGGCAGGCAGGAGGAGGTTAGCAGTGGTGGTAAAGCACAGAATGTCATCCTGCTCAAACCACGAGTGGGAAAGGGATGTGTGGGAGACACCTCTATCAACAGCCTCCTTTCCACATCGGGTTCCCTCCACCTGCTCCCTCCCCACCAACAAGTTCTGCCCCCATGGTGCTCCCTTTCCCACCCCCAGCCTCTCCACCAACACCCCCAACTCACTCTGTCCACAAAACTCCCTCCTGCCCACAGCCTGAACTATCTGACAACCCCCATCCTGGACTCCAGGAATAAGACTGCATTAGGTCCCAGTCCTGGCCACTGGAGCTTCTGTCGCTGCTGGGACTAGAGAGCTGCTGGCCAATTAGATTGGCTAGCTACTCTCTAAGACAGGCCTTCTTCCCAAGTGAAGAGCAGAAGTCCCGTCTCTAGCCAATTACCGCTGGTTACAGCATTGAGTACCTGTGGGGCAGCCAGCGTTGGTGGGTATGTACTCCCTGTTGCCTCTTTGAAAGGTGGGGTGGGAAACCCAGCCTTCCAAAAAATCCTGACCATTATGTTCAATGTGATTGAAATGGTCATGTTGCCTCCAATTTTCTGTTTAAGTTGTTTTCATCAATTACCTTGGATAAATTGTAGTTTACAAACATCAAGACATATTTTTATTCAACAACCCATATTCCACGTCTACCCTTTTAAAAACCTCCCAGGCTTTGGGAAGCTTGCAAAGAACTCATGCAGATGCTCAATTTGAATCCCACTGTGTTTTGTTTCTCATTCTCCTTTGTGGAGAATTTTTAGGCAAGGAGAAGCTAGACAATACTCATGTCATGTTCTCAGCTTTTTAGGATGTGGCCTATGTCCTGGGCACCCAACATCAGCATCCAGCACTCCTAGATCAAGGTTAGCGCAGCCAGCTGAAGAACAAAGTTTTTTTGCCCACTGTTGCAATAATATACCTTGTCTGCCATTTTGGAAGAGATCTTGTTACCCATTCTATCTGCCATGTCTGAGATGACCAAGTTAATGCTAGTTTGTGCTGCACTATTTGAGTGTTTGGCATTGTGAACCTAAATACACTAGGAACTGAGTTGAGATTATGGAATTTTTATAAACGGGAGGGAGATTGTCAACACATTAGTCTTGACTGTGTCAATCCTGGGCCCCAGTGCTGGAAGAAAAGTACTCTAGCACTGAGATACCTATTACACTAATGTTACATTTGTTCATACATCACTAACAATTACTGATGTGGAGGGAACATATAAAAAAACGCTGACTAGATTTTATCTGAATGTTTTTGTCTTCCTAGGTTGAGCTGGAAGATTGATTTTTTTATTGAAGAGAATAGTTTAGGCTTAGCTGTAATACAAATGATAACACACAGTGAAACCCATTTATTTCAAATTTCTATAATCCAGGGACTACTAAACATTTCAAGTATCCTTGCTAGTAATATTCAAACCATTCACATCAGTTGCATTCATGAACCAGGTCCAGTGAGAACTAATTAGATTCCAATCATTGGCCACATTAATAAGGCTATTATGCCAAGTTGGACATAGAGAGAAAACATGATATAAGTGTGAGTTAATTTCAAAGTGTAATGATATTTACTCAATAACAAATTTATGCAGGATGTTAAAAACGGGCTGTTAAAGCATCTATCAAAGCAGGGTGCGTTACAATGCATTTTCAATCTTGTCATGATAAATCCTGTTGCAGTCCCTCACTCCATTTGATAACACATATATGTATGCTAGCTAAACTGTCTCCATAATACCACAAGAACTTACACAACAGTGATTTTTCCTTGGTGATTTAAGTGCACTATAGGGTCATGGATAGGTTGTTCTACATCTGTGAGCTAATGTATATTCGACAGAAATCTTCTGTAAACTGAAAAATGTGCACCTGATCTTTTAACCTTCAGCTCTCTTGAGTACTGCACCTGTCAAGCCAGATAGCATTTCACAACTCAAATCAGCAATGTCTAATCCTGCTAAGGCTGCAGACATTATTCCATGTCTTCACTGAATAAGTGTCTTGTCATTTTTGAAATATACTGGGGAATAAAATAATGGGTTAGTCCATCGCCCCTTTTGTTAACTGTGTCAATGAGTTGTTCGTGATAGAATATCAGAGTCAGAGAAGACCATAAGACGTTGGAGCAGAAATTGACTGAACCCAGGCTATTCAGCCCATCGCTTCTGCTTTGCCATTCAAGTAGAACATACTGTCATGGGTGTCCAATACCAATTGGACCATTCCATAGTGATCATCTTATATGCAAAATAATACTAACAATAGTGTTCAAATTCATAACTGAAGTTACTGATACAAAAATAACACAGCTGGATTTTTTTTTGATTTTTTTTATGCTTAAAGTGTCAGATGGTGGCACTATGAAATAAAATCAGTTCCAATTCAGGGATTCACTAACAGCATGAAGCACACCCAGGTGAGGTGTATTACAGTCAGCCGCTATTATATGCCCCAGCACTAACCTCACCAGAACTTGCTCCATTACACCAGTGTGATGCCTTATGTATATTTAATGGAAGTAGGATGGAACTGATCGGATTCTTATGTTTTTTCTGTGGATAATCTGGATTGTCACCATTTTAACTAAGGAGATTTTTAGTCAATCAAGGCATGCACCAGAGACTGGCCTCATGACTCTAAGCAAATTGAAGTGCTGTGACACAATTAAGACCCTGATGATATTTTAGTGCAAAAGCACAGCAGTCGTGCTCAGCAACCAACCTCCCATTAAAATCAAGGTGGGACTGGTTTCTTGGAAACACTGAAGGAGTATTTAAAATGGCACTCACCTGCAGGCAATTGGATCTCAGGAACGCTATGCCATAATGCTGTTACAATTGCCAAAGGACTGTCCAGGTTCCAAATTGTTTCTTTCTGTAATGTTGTGCCTTTCTTTCCTTCAGTAAACTCTGTTAGCTTGTAAAGGATGCTATTACTTACAGTTGCATTTGGATGAGGGAACAGTTAAAAGGATTGGAGCAGAGGCAGCTACAGCCTTAGCAACCAGCAGCAGCAGCAGCAGTTGGGGCTATCAGAAGAAAATTGGTGAGGGAGACTACTTGTACGAGACCATAGAAAGCAAGTATTAAGGATTTATATAGGCTCATCGTTACATCTTGCTTTTTATATTCTACAGGAGAGAAATTAACTGAACCTTGGAATGAGTGAGGAGATTGTGCTATGTAATTAACCCGTGCACATTCATTGCGTTACAGGCAGAATGTTAAATACATTCTGCCCGCTTTTCTAAATGATTGCTAATTGCAGTCATTCCTCCCTGTACAGTTTATTGACTGAACATATTGGCAGGGCGGCTGATACTGCTAGCATCTAATGGTACTTAAAGGCAGCCTGCATCCCTCAAAGGGGAGATATATTGTAGCTGCAACAAAAGCAGTAGAAGTATTTTCAACAGTCAGCTGTGACACTTTGAGCAATGGCTGAACATGGGAATGTGTACACCAAGGTTTTCACACACTGCACCAAAGCCTTGCTAGAAGAGATGGAAAGAAGAAGCAACGTCCTGTATCCACAGAATCCAAACATATGTCTCAGGAGGCAGCCGGAACAAGCAACAGAGTCAATCCCAGGAGTGTTGCTCCAAGAACACAAATATAGTGCAGGTGGAAGCTTAATGATCTGACACAAGTTGTCAAAGTGATTGAGCTCGTGTTCAAATGTCATATCCTACTAATAGCAAATCTTGCCTTATCCGCTGGTTAATTTACTGCATTCCCATCGCCCAACTGTCAACCATCTCTATCAATCAGGACTCAACCTACAATTTAGAGGCTTTACCTCACCCTCATACACTTAGCACTGTTGAGAACCATGTACCTTCAGCTCACAGCTTGTCCACACTACTCAACTATAGTTGGCAAATCACCAAACATATTGCAGGGCATCATGAGAAGGGGCTTTTGTTATGACCCACGTAGAGAAATGGTGAGCTAAAATAACTAAATTTACCAAACGGCCCGCACTGTTTGTAGCTCTTACTTGAACAGAATCAGAACCAACACAAATTACACATGAATTAACAGGCAAATGATACTTCAAATATAAAGTTGAATTTCATTTAAAATAGTCAATAAAAAAAGATAGGTCTCATGCAATCACAAGCACCCACATCACCACCCACACAAATGTGGCACTACGTGGCTGCACAGTTCCACAATATGCTGTTCTTTATTCACACAGGGCAGGTCAGGAGTCCTATCTGACAACAGCATACCCCTTTGAGTTTCAGGGGTATGATTATCATCAGCAAGGCACACTTCTAGGAAACTTCTCTCCCACGACAGTCCTGATGGTGCAGTTTTCCAGAGTTCCTTTTCAAATGGCCAACCGAAAACACCAATGTTCACGGTTTGGCCACTTCTGGGAATACACCCAGCAATGTCTCCGAGCTGTTCGCACAGCTTTCCAGATTTTTAACATTTTTAGCCAACTCACACAGTATGAAAATACGAAATAGGAGCAGAAGTAGGCCATTCCGCCCCTTGTGCCTGCTCCACCATTCAATAAGATCATGGCTGGATCTGTTTGTGTTTTGAATTTCACATTCCCATCTATCCCCGATAACCTTTGATTCCCTTGCCTAACAAGAATCTACCTACCTCCACCTTAAAAATATTCAATGACCCCACCTCCACCACCTTCTGAGGCCCAGAATTCCAAAGTCGCACAAATCTCAGAGAGAAAAATTCTCCTCATGCCTGTCCTAAAAGGGCGACCCCTAATTTTAAAACAGTGCCCCTAGTTCTGGACTCACCACAAGAGGAAACATCCTTTCCATGTCCATCTTGTTAAGACCATTCAGGATTTTAGTACTTCAAACAAATCACCCTCGGCCTTCTAAACTCCAGTGGAAGCAAGCCCAGTGTGTCGAGCCTTTCCTCATAAGACAACCCGCGCCTTTCTCATGTTAGTCTAGTACCTCTTCTCTGAACTCCTGCTAATGCATTTACATCTTTCTTTAAATAAGGAGATCATAATTGTACACAGCACTCCAGATGTGGTCTCGCCAGTGCCCTGTACAACTGAAACATAACCTCCCTATTTTTGTAATCAATCAATTCCCCTCACAATAAATGATAATATTCTATTAGCTTTCGTAATTATTTGCTGTACCTGTATACTAGCCTTTTGTAATTCATGCACTAGGATACCAAGATCCCTCATAATCTCAGAGCTCTGCAATCTATTACTATTTACATAGTTAGCTTCTTTCTTTAGTCTTGCTGCCAAAATAAACAACTTCACATCTGCCCGCATTATACTCTATTTGCCATTACTTTGCCCACTCACTTTACCTATCTATGTCAATTTGTAAGCTCCTTATGTCCTTTTCACAATTTAATGGATAGATAGAGTTAATAGAAAAGAGGTGCAGGAGTAGGCCATTTGGCCCTTTGAGCCTACTCTGCCATTCATTATGATCATGGCTGATCATCCAACTCAATAACCTGCACCCACTTTCTCCCCATATCCTTTGACTCCTTTTGCTCCAAGAGCTATATCTAACTCCTTCTTGAAAACATACAATGTTTTGGCCTCAACTACTTTCTGTAGTAACGAATTCCACAGGCTCACCACTCTCTGGGTGAAGAAATTTCTCCTCATCTCAGTCCTAAATGGTCTACCACATATCCTCAGGCTGTGACCCCTGGTTCTGGATTCCCACACCATTAGGGACATCCTTCCTGCATCTACCCTGTCTAGTCCTGTTAGAATTTTATAGGTTTCGAGGAGATTCCCCCCTTATTCTTCTGAACTCCAGCGAATATAATCCTAACCAACTCAATCTCTCCTCATGTGTCAGTCCCGCCATCCCAGCAATCAGTCTGGTAAACCTTCACTGCACTCTCTCTATAACAAGAGCATCCTTCCTCAGATAATGAGACCAAACTGCACACAATATTCCAAGTGTGGTCTCACCAAGGCCCTGTATAATGGCAGCAAGACATCCCTGCTACTGTACTCGAATCCTCTTGCTATGAAGGCCAACATACTATTTGCATTCTTTACTGCCTGCTGCACCTGCATGCTTACCTTCAGCGACTGGAGTATGAGGACACCTAGGTCTCATTGCACATTCCTCTGTCTCAATTTATAGCCACTCAGATAATAGCCTTCCTTCCTGCTTTTGCTATCAAAGTGGATAACCTCACATTTATCCATATTATATTGCATCTGCCATGCATTTTCCCACTCACTCAGCTTGTCCAAATCACCCTGAAGCATATCTACATCCTCCTCACAGGTCACCTTCCCACCCAGCTTTGTGTTATCTGCAAATTTGGAGATATTATATTTAACTCCCTCATCTAAATCATTAATATATATTGTGAATAGCTGGGGTCCCAGCACTGATCCTTGAAGTACCCCACTAGTCACTACCTGCCATTTGGAAAAGACCCGTTACTCCTACTCTTTGTTTCCTGTCTGCCGACCAGTTTTCTATCCATCTCAATACACTACCCCTAATCCCATGTGCTTTAATTTTACTTGCTAATCTCTTATGTGGGACTTTGTCGAAAGCCTTCTAGAAGTCCAAGTAAACCACATCCACTGGCTCCCCCTCTTCAACTCTACTAGCTACATTCTCAAAAAATTCCAGTAGATTTGTCAAGCGTGATTTCCCTATCGTAAATCCATGCTAACTCTGTCCGATTCTGCCACTGTTTTCCAAGTGCTCAGCTATTAAATCTTTTACAATGGGCTCTAGAATTTTCCCCACTACTGACATCAGGCTGACTGGTCTATAATTCCCTGTTTTCTCTCTTCCTCCCTTTTCAAACAGTGGGGTTACATTCGCTTCCTTCCAATCTGTAGGAACTGTTCCAGAGTCTATAGAATCTCGGAAGATGACCACCAATGCATCCACTATTCCTAGGGCTACTTCCTTA
Organism: Carcharodon carcharias; assembly: GCF_017639515.1. Taxonomy (NCBI): domain Eukaryota; kingdom Metazoa; phylum Chordata; class Chondrichthyes; order Lamniformes; family Lamnidae; genus Carcharodon; species Carcharodon carcharias. The sequence continues at coordinate 29,159,394 of NC_054472.1, read as the reverse complement.
AGATGTAGATCTGGGATGTAGATTATCAGATCCTGTGGATTTATTGGCACTCAATCCTATCAATTTCTCCAACACCAGTTCCCTATTAATACTGATTTTTTTCAGTTCCACTCTTTCACTAAACCCTGTGTTCCTCAACATTTCTGGTATGTTATTTGTGTCTTTCTTTGTGAAGAGAGAACAAAGTATGTATTTAGTTGGTCAGCCATTTCTTTGCTCCCCATTATAAATTCCCCTGTTTCTGACTGTAAGGGACCTACATTTGTCTTCACCAATCTTTTTCTCTTCACATACCTACAGAAACTTTTACAGTCAGTTTTTATGTTCCCCACAAGCTTACTCTCATACACTATTTTCCCCTTCTTAATCAATCCCTTGGTCCTCCTTTGCTGAATTCTAAAGTGCTCATAATCCTCAGGTTGGTTATTTTGCCTGGCCAATTTGTATGCCTCTTCCTTGAATCCAATACTATCTCTAATTTCCCTTGTAAGCCATGGTTTGGCCACCTTTCCTCTTCTATTTCCTACCTATCTTTGTGTCATCAGCAAATTTAGCAACCATTCTTTCGGCCCCTTCATCCAAGTCATTTATATAAATTGTATAAATTGCAGTATAAATTGTTCTTCCCTTTGGAATTTGGCTTTCTTGCATCTGTCCTGGTGAGTGCAAGATGAAAATCTTTGACAGCTTCTCTCTTTTTTCAGCAATACACAAGTTCTCTAATACCAAATGACTCTTCGTCTATATTCTACAGTGGACAAACTCCCAATAAAATCAAATTTGCCATTGTGAAACTTACTTACAAGTCCCTGCTAGGCAGGAGATAGAGGAGACTTTGTTTTCATAATTCAGAGACTTTGGGCCAATTTTAATGCTTGTTTGCCAGTAGCTAAATTATTTGGGAAGAGGGATGTGGGCAGTTAAAATGTAGCAACTTATCCCCTCCAACCACAGTCCCTTCCCATGGTTTGTAATTTTAACCTGTTCCTTTGAGGAAGTGAGGGAGATACCAGCCAAAAAGCAATGGGGTTGTTTAAATATATAGCAAGGGACTCCAACTGCAATTTTAACCCAACATTTGAAGCCAGAAACTGCCATGGCTTTGCAACCAAGCCAACTTGGAGTTAACAGGAGTTGGGGCCAGACAAGGTCCAGAAAGATGGGTTAATTTTACTTTTGTGGCTTTCCTTGTGAGCCAGCAGGATTGGACCTTTGGATTTCCCTCCTCCCCTTATTTGTGATGCTGTCTGGAACCTACCCCCCACCCCCCCACCCCTTCTCCTAACTACCTACCTGAGTGCTGGAGTTGGGGAGGCACTTCTTTGTGTTTCCGGTGATGGTCTCCTGCCACCTGAAATCCAATTTCCATGCTTTGTCCAAGGCAGTACTTCTTTCCAGTTTCAGGACAGGAGACAATGGGCCATATGAAGACATGGTCCAAAAGTTAAAATCTCCTTCGTCTCATGCTTTGGAAGATTGAACAGTTAGCTGTCTGCTTGCACTGACTCATGCTCAGAGTTAAAATTGAGGTTTATGGAGCCTTATCACTAAGGATCTTGGACTGACACTTGGCTGACAGTTTTATTCAATGTTTGAGGTTTAATGAGATTGTTTTCTGTCTAGTGTTTTTTACCCACAGCTGTGGCATTTCCACATTTTTTCTCTCAATTTAAGTTTCACTACACATCATTCACAGGAGATAACATGGGATTTATGGTCAGCCAATGTTAGCATTAAGTCACTGATGAGTCATGTTTAAATCCAGTTTCTGAGCCTCACAATTGGCCTAGTCACTGTAGATAGTTTGGTACTTTCCAAATAGCAACATTTGTGCTCACACAGACATGTATATTAGAAAAGAGGTTTTATATTGCTGTTACATTAATGATATTTCATCAACTCTTTTAGTCTCCTGATGTTTCTTTCTATCTTACCACCAATAGATTAACATTTGAGCCACACATTTGTCTCACAAGACCAATGTCCACTAAAATCTGTGTTTTACAATTGCAAGACTCTATTATTGCCTGGATATTGAAGCCTGGATAGGAATTTGCCTTAAGTAATAGAAATTTACCCAGCGAATGTGAGCTGTGTCTTACACTGTGAGTGTATTTCCTTTTCTTGTGAGCTGTCAAAATAAACATCTAGTGCATGGTGAGAACTAAACACCACTTTATATTGGGGAACGCTTGCAGGGCTTAAATGTGAAGAGTTCCTATGGAAATTAATGGTGAGTCAGTTGGCTCTGGTTCTATTCTCCGACCCCCCACCCCCTCGATTCCGCCCCTCGCCAATGCTATAATGAGACAAGGTCAGTTTGCAATTGGAGCAAGGCACAAACTGTGCAGCTGTACAATGCCCCAGTGCTGGAGGGAAGCCCCATCCAGCCCAGTAATTGAAGGCTGTTTTGGCTCTGAGTGTGAAAGATAAGGATTTAATGAAATAGTTTCAAAAGCTAGTCGAACTAGTTGATCTTGGCTGTTGGTTTGCTCAAACTGAATGAAACTGAACCTTACCCCAAAGTTCAAGTGATCACCTTTTATGTTTTTCTGTTTTGGCTCAAACTAAGCTCACTGTTGGATTCTGCCTGTCCATGGTAATGCTGGTGTTTGATGAAACAATACAGGAGATTGGAAATACACACTTGCATGCTGGTTCTGTCCTCTTTGATAAGATAATAATCAAGAGATTGTGGCCAGAATTTAACAACTCGGTCACAGCGTGGGTGGAGCTGTAAAATGTGGTGAGCCATTCTAAACTGCATTGACTTAGGCGGGACAGTAACATCACGCTGCTGTAAAATTCCAGACTGTGTTTAATTGTATTGAAAGAAAGCCAGGCTGTTGGTGAGGTGATTTTCTTCTTTAAGTGCTACAGAGCCTCCAAGGTGGCCAAGAAGAAGTCTTAAACTGCAATGGCAGTTTAGCCCACATTTAGAGTATGATGCCATCTTGGTAAAAGAATTGAAGCTTACACTAGGAATGGCCGTCCAGAGACTCATTAAGGGGTTGATTGATGATTAAAATACCTGCTGGTACTCATTAAAGAGGTTGGATGTCATTTTGGTGGCTAGCACTTGTTATATTGTTAGACAGTACAGTGTCTCAAATCCAAAACCCGGAGTTGGCTGAAAACTGGACATTTTTAGAACTGATTAATTTTAACTGAGTAAATGTGGTAATCTGAGGTGCAATACACCGTTACGAGAATGAGATTGACCATGTGACTGTATTACCCAATTGCTGTGTATCATGGGCTATAATGTTAATCAGTTGTTTAGGATAGGGTCTGGTTGCAGAAGCACATGTGTGTTAATGCTCTGTTACTTGTGTTAATAAACAGCATCTTACATTGGTCTCTGTGTCTGCAGTACCTTGTTTACCAACTCACTCACTAGTAGGTAGATGCACAACCCTGCTACCACTATCAGGGGTAAATTAACAGGCTGATTTCCATACTATACTGGATCATTACATATATCTCTTACTCATGTGCCTTCACCAGTCTGCACTGAGCAAAGCGACCTGACAGAAGGAACATAACAACTGGCGACAAGGCGAAACATGACCAGTCAACAACACCAAAGAAAGCTGTGAAAATAAAACAGAAATAAATCAGCCGTACCTTGCAAAGTGATTGTAAGTACAGCCTTATCATAGTCATCGAAGTTATATCCCTCCTGTATGCCACAGTTTGGCCATATTGAACTGTTTGATCAGACCACCGATGACTGGTCACATTATATTGAACGCCTCGCATTCTTCTTTTTGGCCAACGACATATTGGGGGAGGAGAAGAGGTGAGGAATCCTCTTATCAATATGTGGTAGTAAAACATACGGCCTAATTTGTAGTCTAACAGCACCCAACTCCCCAGATTCCAAGAGCTTTGATGAGTTGGTAACTCTGGTGAGAAGCCATTTTCAGCCAAAACCCTTAGTAACTACGCAGCATTTTAAATTTAATTCAAGGTGTTGCGCCCCTGGAGAGACAGTTGCTTGCTATGTAGCAGCCTTAAAATAACTGACAGAGCATTATGATTGCAAGACATCAATTATGACATGTTAAGAGACCGATTAGTATGTGGGATTAACGAAGATGCCATACAATAATGGTTGCTGTCAGAAATGAATTTAGACTTCAGCAAGGTGCTGGAGTTGGCGCTAGGAATGGAGAGCGCAGACAAGGATTCAGAAGCAATCAGGGGAGCACAAAATGGTGCCGTCCTTCATGTCAGGAGGGAAACACTGGTTAGAAATGATGCGGAAGCGCAGGGCTCTGCGGACAGGCGGGAAACAGCCTCTATTAACAGACCAGCAAAAATAAATGGTTTAACAGAGAAAACCCACAATAATAATGGCAGAAATGGAAACAGACAGCCTGCAAATGAACGACAATGTAAAAGAATCAAGTGTTCCTACTCCATCATAATGGGCTCATTATGTGATATTGTAAAGACAGATTAGGATAAAACTTTAAGCAGAAAGGTAGAAATCATAAAATCCACATAATAGAGGAACCAGAAGGAACAGAGTCAGATATTTACCCACTAAACGACTTAAAAATGGGCAAAACAGAGCCAATCTACATGATAGTGGAAGTCAACGAGAAATCCATCCAAATGGAGGTGGATACAGGGGCATCCACGACAGTTATAGGAAAACATACATTCAACTATCTAAATGGAGGAGACCACTCATTAAACCTGGAAAATTCAGATGCTAAACTAAAGACTTATACTGGTGAAGACACATGAGTAAGAGGTATATGTAACAATCTAGTACAGTATGGAAATCAGCCTGTTAATTTACCCCTGATAGTGGTAGCAGGGGAGGGTCCAAGTCTACTTGGTGGAACTGGCTTAAGGAAATCAAGTTGGAGTGGGCTGAGATTTTGCAACTCAGAATGAAAGATCTGCAATTATTGCAGAAATATGGCTCTATCTTCAGGGAAGAGCTCGGGAAGATTCAGGGGCTGCAAGATAAAATACACGTAGAACCTGGGGCAACCCCCAGGTTCTTGAAGTCGAGGCTAGTCCCCTATGCATTACGAGAAAAAGTTGATATTGAATTAGACAGGCTGGAAAGGCTGGAAGTCTTACAATCTGTACAATTTTCTGAATTGACAGTGCCCATAGTTCCAGTACTAAAGCCTGACCAGAGTGTGCGAATATGCGGGGACTACAAATTGACCGTTAACAAAGTGACTATACTTGATAGGCATCCTATACCGAAAATTGATTAATTGTACTCCAACCTGGCAGGGGGAACCACATATATGAAACTCGACATTAGCCATGCTTATAACAATCAACAATAGAGTTAGAAAAGGCCTCTTGGGCTTTTGTGACTATCAACACACATAGGGGGTTATACCAGTAAACCAGGTTATTCTTCGGAATCTTATCAGCTTATGCTATTTTCCAACGGACTTTAGAAAATTTACTTCAAGGCCTGCACCACGTCTTGGTTTATCTTGATGTTGTCCTGGTAACAGGACGAGCTGATGAAGAAGACCTGGCTGACCTGGAAGAGGTATTGAAGCATTTCTCACAAGCCGGAGTGCATTTGAAAAGAGAAAAATGTATCTTCCAAGCAAAAGAAATGGTTTACCTGGGTCATAGGGTCGACTGGCAGGGCCTTCACCCAGTAGAAGACAAGGTTAGAGCTATTTGTGAGGCGCCAGCACCAAATAACGCCATAGAACTCAAGTCCTTCATGAGAATGATTAACTATTTTGGCTGTTTTCTCCCAAATTTGTCAACAGCACTGACTCCGTTATACTGGTTGCTCAAGAAAAACCACAGGCAGACTTGGCAAGCTCCACAACAACAGGCTTTTATGACAGTAAAACAGTTGCTACATTCATCGGCCCTTTTCGTACATTTCAACCCAAAGAAAGAATTAATTTTGACCTGCAATGCATCCCCCTACGGAATAGGGGCACTACTCTCCTACAGGATGGCGGATGGCTCCGAACAGCCCATTGGCTACGCCTCAAGAACACTCAGTGTTGAAGAACGAAGATACTCACAAATAGAGAAAGAAGGCTTACCCATTGTATTTGGCTAAAAGAAGTTCCACCAGTACATCCATGGTTGCCACTTCACTATTGTACCTGATCACAAGCCACTACTAGTCTTGTCTGGGAAAGATAAGGCAATACCCCCAATTGCCTCTGCACACATCCAAAGGTGGGCACTGATTTTAGCAGCTTACAAATATACTTTGGTGGGGGGGGTGCGGTGGTAGACCGAAGGCAGGAGACAAGAAAAATGGGCATGATTGCCACAACCGTGAAAGAAACTTCACTGTTGGTGACACCGTTTTTGCAAAGAATTTTGGAGATGGGCCCAAATGGCTATCAGGTGAAGTTAGTGCAGTGACAGGACCCCTTTCCTAACACATATCGGTCGAAGGTCAGAAAATTAGGAGACATGTAGATCACCTCAGGATAAGGGAAACAGATCTACAAGAAAGGATGCACCAAGCATTTCCGTTGGAGTCTACACCACATGTGGAAAGAACACCTCTTGGTTTGGAAGCACCTATAGGATCCATTGAGCCTGAGAGGGTCGAAGAAACAAACTTACAGGTTCCGACTGGAGACTCCTGGAGAGGGAGGCCTCAGATATAACATCCGAAGTTGTAGAACAACGACATTCGACATATTTTAAGAATCCTCCAGAGAAGCTGAATTTGTAGATAGTTTATTTATGTAAAAAGTTGATATATTGTAAAGACTGGAAATTGTACTTTCAAGTAAAGGGGGAAGGATGTGGTAATCTGAGGTGCAATACACCTTTAAGAGAATGTGAGCTGATTGACCATGTGACTGTATTACCCAATTGCTGTGTAGCGCGGGCTACAATGTTAATCAATAATTTAGAATAGGGTCTGGTTGGAGAAGAACACGTGTTAGCGCTCTGTTACTTGTGTTAATAAATAGCATGTGCTTCATCTTACATTGTTCTCCGCATCTGTAGTATATTGTTTACCAACTCACTCATCAGCAACCATGTTCACTGAGCAAAGCAACCTGATAGAAAGGACATAAGAGTAAAATTTTAAAAAATAACTTACTTGGACAATTTGGTTAGGTGCTGCATTGGGGCGATGTGGCACCTGACAAATTAACCCCTTTACTTGAGCGCTGGCCTGTTTCCGCGCTCTGAGCAACACTTGACCCCAACTGACTAGCTTGACCTGAACAGCTCGTGGTCCAAATCGACCAATCCCAAATCCAGCAAGATCTGAAATCCGGCACAGCCTCGGTCCCAAGGTTGCTGGTTTTCAGTTACTGTACCTGTATTATTCTAATATGACTTTTGGAACTTTATGTTCATGAATATGTATACATAAGTATCCAGGATGCCTCATCACTCACAACTTTATGACAGTCTGGTTGTCGTGCCAACAATGTATCAGTCAGCAGCACATAGTGTGATCTGAGAAATTCATTTGGTTCAGCATTTGATTTAAAATTATGATTATTTCAAATTTCTGGGAACTACAAGACATAACAGAGCTGGTTCTAACACCTTGGTTGAAATTGGCATAAACCCTTTGCCAACTCCCAGCCAGCTGACTGTGGCTAAGAGAGAGTGTTAGTTGAAGTGCTAGCCACCAGCGTGCTGTGCATTCTCCTTAAACACAATCAGTTCCATTTGCAACCTCTCAGATAAACAGAAGCATAACTGGACAGCCACATAAATACAATGGCTACAAGGACAGGTCAGAAACTGGGAATTCTGTGGTTGGTAACTCATCTCCTGACTTCCCGAAGCCTTTCCACCATCCACAAGACTTAATCAGGAATGTGATGAAACATTTTCCAATTTCCTGGATGAGTGCAGCTGCAACAATACTCAAGAGGCGCAAAACCATCTAAGACAGAGCGCTCCACTTGATCAGCACCCATCCATCACCAAAAACATTCAGTCTCTCCACTACTTGTGTATAGTGGCTGCAGTGTCTACGTGATACACAGCAGAAACTCACCAAGTCCCCTTTGACAATACCTACCAAATTTGCAAATTCTGCCATCCAGAAGAACTAGAGCATCAGGTGCATGTCAACACCACTACTTGCAAATTCTGACTAACTCACTAACCATCTTGACTTGGAACTATATTGCCATTCCTTCATTGTCACTGGGTCAAAATCCTGAAGCTCCCTCCCTAACAGCACTGTGGGTGTATCTACACCACCTGGACTGCAATGGCTCAAGAAGGTGCCTCACCCTTACAGTCCAATGGTTCAATTGCTCTGTGTAGATTATGTGAGTCTGTCTCTAATTGATGCTGCTTCATTAGCTAAGCCTGGGTGTGGACTCAGAAATGAGTAAAGAGACAACACAGAAGCTACTAGAAGCTGAACTGAAGCATGGTATAGGCATTTAAAGCATTGTATAAAACTCTGTAAATAAAGTTCCTGCAACTTAGAAACTGGTATGAGCTCGGCATTGCTCTGGGGTCAACCAAATACATCAAACATACAACAAAGTTGGCAATGAGGATGGTTGAGAAAAGTTTAACATTAACAACTCCAGCAGCATTTCTTTCCTCTCTGGGAGATCAAACCTTGTCGTGGGATCGATGGATGTTGGAGTTCAAGACCTGTTGCTACCTACAAGAATGGACAGTCAGGATGTAGCAGCAATCCACAAGAAGCTGATACTCATACATGGTCTTGGAGCAGAAGGCCAGCGCATATTTATGCAGCTCACAAAAGACACATCTGTGTTTGACATGGCGGTAAGTGGATTCAAAAAATACTTTGGGGAAGAGAAAAGTGTGATGATCGAATGATATACATTTCCCTAGCAAGAGATGCCAGTGAAATGCTGAACCCATTAAACAAAACTTGGCTTCATTGGGGCAATTTGCTTCTACATGTAAATTTGGCACACCAACCAACAAATTAATTTGTGAAACAAAAACAGAATTACCTGGAAAAACTCAGCAGGTCTGGCAGCATCGGCGGAGAAGAAAAGTGTTGACGTTTCGAGTCCTCATGACCCTTCGACAGAACTTTTTTATCTTTTTATCTCTTTTAAATTAATTTGTGACTTCAGTTCCACAAATTAGGGAACTTCTTCTTATGGCGGATGATGATTTAACCTTGGAAAAAGTCACAACCCTGGCAGTCCAGATCGAATCTACCATGTTTGATTCAAAGAGGTTCAAGGTTGCAGACACAGCTTGCCCAACTGGTTTAAGTGCAAGAGTTACGGACAAAGCAACCTCAGCAATCTCATTAACATGTGCTCCATCACAACCAGATACCTTCAAAGCTATGCCCAGATTGTGGAGGTGCTCATCGATTCACAACGCCATGTCCAGCTCAGCGGGAAAAAGTGTAACTCAGGTTTAAAGTGGAACCATTTTGTAAAGGTGCGCAAATCGAAGAAGAGGATTGCATTGGTTCGACATGTGGAGGACTCTCTTCTGAGAGTGAGGTACAACATATACATATTATATATACACCATTATGAATGGTAAAGCACTAGGTCATTTTAAGGAATACTCAGTTGAGATTGCTTCTCATCGATGTTGGTGCGAAATTATCTATATTGAGTGATAAACTGTACCATCGGGATTTTTTGCAACTTTCTCTCACTCCTGTGACAGAAACTTAATATTCCAGTTTTCGGAAAAATCACAGTTTCAGTACACTACAAAAATGTCACCCTAAGCAGGGTCACATTCTATGTGCCTAAACACCTTATGAGAATAAACCTTTTTGATTCAAACTTGAAGACCCCACTGAAGCACGCATTAATGTGATCGATGACGCAGACTATACATACCAATATCCTTCCTTATTTACTGAATTTGGGGAGACTAAAGGGTATTGTCAGTAGTCCTCATGTCCCACACATCAATTCCACCAATTTTGCAAAACTTGAGATGGTTTCCTTTTGCAATCCATGCCGAAATGTCACAGGAAACAACTAGAAGTGGACGGTACTATTGAGCGAATTGACTCATTGCTGTAGATATCAAATCTGGCCAATGTGCAACAAAAAATGGTGAACTTAGGCCTTGTGTTGACCTTAAGGCAGTGAACAATGCTATCAGCCCAGACAGTATTCAGTTCCTATGATCCAAGAATTATCAGCATCAATTCATGACTCCATAATCTTCACAAAGCTGGATATGTGATGGTACTATCTTTAGATACATCTAGAAGAGCAAAGTCAATATCTTACATCATTTGTTACTCATTAAGATGTGTTTCATTGTGGATAGACAAAGTTCTGCACCCAACACATTCCAGAAGATCATTTCTTCAGTTTTGTCAGATGTTGAGATCTTAACCTACTTGACAATATTATTGTCCATGGAAAAGATGAAGCAAGACATGATCAATGATCATCAGTGGTGCTCACTTGACTTACACAATGCAATTTGATGCTCAACAAGGAAACATGCATATTCATGGGAGCCAAAATACACTTCTAATATGAAAGATTTGGCATTGCTCCTTGGTACTATCAACTTTTATCACAAATTCATTCCTACGTATGCAGAGGTCGTGAAGCCTCTTCAGAAGCTATTGCACAAAGATGCACAATGGAAATGGACAATCAAACAGCAAACAACCTTTGAAACATTAAAGGCAAAGATAGCACCTCTACTAGTCCTCACGCATTTTAGCCCACATGCAGAAATGCATGCCACAACAGATGCATCAGGAAATGCGATTGGAGCTGCACTCTCACAGTACATTGAAGGAAGAAAATGACCAATTGCTTATGTAGAATGCCTATTGTTGGAAACTGAATGCAAATACTCTAATGGAAAGTGGGAAGCATGAGCCTGCAACTGCACATATCTCACTGGTTCATGCAACTGAGTAGCTGACATGCTTAGCCATTTTGTTATCACAGACAGCGTCAATGATAGCAAAGTAACTTGCGACATTGAAGACTGATCCTAATGATTTTGCATGCAACTGCAAATCTTGTTACACGAGATGAATTGAAGGCAGAATTGGTGACAGACAGCGTACTGCAAAAACTAACTCTACCTACTACCAGTACTAAAGAGTACACAATTAACTCACATTGTTTGATGGTGACTGTATTGCACGTGGAACTCGAGCAGCTATCCAAAAGCGCTACAGATTGTGTATTGCACCTTGCCTGTGAAGCTGACATCTGAGTGTTGTTACGATGAAACAATGATTCTGTGAAGCAGTATGGTAGCCAGCAATAGATCGCTGTATAAAAGAGTTCATTAGAAGCTGTGTAGCTTGTACACACAGTTTAAAAACTGTTAAACCATGTTCTGCACGATATCAATGACCCCATGGCCAACAAGATGATGACAATAAGCCCACTTTGAAGAAATGCAAGCGGCCTCTAGCCATCAACTTTTTTTGTTTGTTGTTCATTATCTACATAGCAAATGGCTGGAAATTGTTGCAACAAATTCCATAACCACCACTTCAGCCATTGACATTCTAGACAAGTTGTTCACAAAATGCAGTTTGCCAGAGACTACCACAACAGATAATGGGCAGGATTTTTCGCTGAGCGGGCGGGCATATGCCCGACCCGTTCAAGTGTAAAATAACGTGCGATGATGTCGGGTGAGCGTCCCAATGTCAACGCGCACTCGCACGATGTTTCGCTCGGCGAATGACCGAAGTGGTGGTTATGGCATTTGTTGCAGCAATTTCCAGCTATTTGCTATGTAGATCATGAACAACAAGCAAAAAAAGTTGTATATATTTCACCCCTTTCCTAATATTCAATCAGTTCTGTTGAAGGGTCATGAGGACTCGAAACATCAACTCTTTTCTTCTCCGCCGATGCTGCCAGACCTGCTGAGTTTTTCCAGGTATTTCTGTTTTTGTTTTGGATTTGCAGCATCTGCAGTTTTTTGGTTTTTTATCTATATTATTAAAAAACGTTGATTGCTAGAGGCCGCTTGCACCTCTCCAAAACTATCTACTTGGATTTATTGCTTTCATCTTGTTGGCAATGGGGGTCATTGATAGCAGGCGGAACATGGTTTAACAATTTTTAAACTGTGTGTACAGTTAATTAACAGGACACTTAAGGCCCTAAACAATCCAATTGATGGCGATTTCAAATTGCCAGTGCAATTTTTCACTCATTGCTTGGGCAAAACGGGCAGGCGGGTAGACCACAATTTGTAAAACCTCATCCACGAGCCAGATAAAAAGGGTCAGCAGCATTGCTAATGTAAGTAATGAGGAGTTTTGGAGATAACTTGCTGCTGGTTGTTTTTCTGAGACTTGGCAGCTTAATTTCTGATTAGGGCTTCAATTTTAGCATTCCCAGGCTTCATTTCAGGACTTATTGGTGTCTTCCAGGCCCCTTCAGACCATGTGGACCTTTCCAGGTATCAGACAGCCTTCCCTCACCCTAGTAATGGGGATTGTGATCTCTGCTGGAGGCGCCGCCTCTGAGGAGGAGCAGAAGGGAGAGGAGGCCAGGTGTCCCAATGCAGCTACCAGGAGAGGGACCTGTGGGAGGAGAGGCACAGGCACAAGGGACACAAGGTCAGCAGGTAGTCCAAGATGGAAGGGGCCACAGAAGATGTCACTATCCTGCTGCCAGGGTTTATAGGCAACAATGCAGCTACCTCAATATGTCTGAGGTGCAATGCTGAAGGAGGCTCCACCTCTCCAGGGAGACCGTAACCTCCATTTGTCAGATGATTGGGCCTGAGATCAGCTCCAGCTCTGTGGGTGGGCACCCATGCCATTGGCTCCGAAGGTCACAGCAGCCCTCAACATCTATGCCTCTGGCTTTTTCCACGGCTCAGTCAGGGATCTGTGTGGAGTCTCCCAATCAGCTGTCCACAGTTGTGTCAAGCAACAGAAGCTCTGTTCAGGTGGGCATTGACTGTCATTCATTTCTGTAGGGAAGAGGCCAGCCAGGCTGGGTGAGCCAGAGGCTTTGCAGTGATTGCTGGGCTCCCCCGCATCCAGGGTGCCATCGACTGCACTCCAGTGGCTATCAAGGCACCAGCGGGTCAGCCAGATGCCTTTGTCAACAAGAAGGCCTTCCATTCCATTAACATGCAGATAGTGTGTGACCACAGGATGCAGATTCTGCAAGTCTGTGCAAAGCGCCCATGCTTACATCCTCAGGCACTTCCAGGTGCTGAGGCTCTTCAGTGCTCCAGTCCGACTGGATAGATGGCTGCTAGGTGACAAAGGCTATCCCTTGAAAAGGTGGCTCATGACGCCTCTCCACCACCCAAGAACAGAGGCGGAGCAGCAATCCAACAGAAGCCATGTCTCCACAAGGGCGGTGGTAGGGAGAACCATAGGTCTTCTCAAGATGCGCTTCCGATGCCTGGACTGTTCAGGGGGCACACTGCAATACCCCCCAGAGCAGGTGTCACTAATAGTGTTTGCATGCTGCGCTCTCCAGAATCTGACATTGGAAAGGGGAAGATCTACTAGAGGAAGAGGACCTTGACACAGCTGCACAGGCCACAGAGGATGAATCCAGTAGTGAGTCGGAAGAGGAGCACAGTGAGGAGAATGCTGAGGGCATGGAGACAGACCTCAGTAACCTCCAGGGAGGCAGCGACACCAGGGACGCCTTGATCCAATGCTCCTTCAGCTCGGCTGCCAAATAAAAACTACCACCTCATGCCAGGGGTGCTGCCTCCATCCTGGATCACAGAAAAGACACTTTCCTTTGCCCTAAGATATTCTCAGTGCCTGTGCAATAAAGTTTTGAACCACCCACGACCAGCATTACATACTGGCCTACCCCGCACCTACAAAACAAATGAAGGATTTTTAGGCCAATAACACAAAAGTAAATGTAATTTAATGTTGGAACTCATATAGAATTGAATGGAACAATATCCGATGTTGGTAGTCACACCATTAAAAATTGATAAACAAAATGGGGGAACAAAAGATCACCAATGACCAGTCCCCCTTGTGCTTAAAGTGCTTTCAATTTATATTCACGGGTGCCCTGTCTGGGTGGACCCCCCCCTTCGCTGGCACCAGCATTGGAGACAGCCTGCTGACTCTGCCATCTTGTTGGCCTTGGCGGTCATCCGCTGGCCAGTGGAACCCGTGCTGGTACTACCTAGGAGGGAGTGGACAGTGCCACAGCTGGCATCTACCCAGTCATCGCATCCTCATCAGATGCAACAGTCACTGGCAGAGGGGTGGAGGAGCTGCTGCCATCATCCAGAGTGCCCTGAGAGGAGCCCGCAGAGACAACAAGCAGCTTGTGCACCAACGTGAGGTGGCTGTGGACATCCCTGCTTGCCATTGATGGACAGGCAACTAGCTGGGATAATGGGTGCCTCATCCATCTCACACATGGACACTGACTGTGCTTGTGTGAGGGCTTGCAGGCCCGAGTGCATCCCAGGAACACCTGATTCTGTTCCTGGAGCAGCCTCTCCATGAGAGTTGCCACTCTCTCCATGGAGGAGGGTTGCAATCGGTCATGAGGGTCAATGCAGTGCTCACACTCTCACAATGGAGACCATGGCACACATATCCTCGTGAATCACCGCCAGATCCTCCTGCACACTCTGCTAGAATTCCAGCATCTGCCACCTAATGGACAACTCCAGAGGCTCAATATCTGCCTTTGACTAAGCATCGTCCTGGTCCCCAGCAGTCCTCTGACTGCCAGCGCCCTGGGCACTCTCTGCTTCCGCCTGCACCTCAAGCTAATGTGAAGTGCCCTCACCAATGTGCATCGAGATACCAGCCATCGATCTAATGCCCACTGAGGTGCGAGTATCTGCGTTGGTGCCTGGTTCAGAGAATGCGTGTGACGCAGGTGCACGGGGAGCATGGTGGTCCTCCGGGGTCAGGTGTGGCTTTCCAGGGTCCAGGGACTGGACGCCTGCTGCGAACCTAAAAAGGAGGGGAAGGACGTGTCATTAGTTTAAGTCATCACACTGTCACTGTGCATGCCAGGCACCCTGGTGAGACCATGGAAATCTGCATCATCGCCTTTCAATGATTATTGGGGACTCACATCAGGCTCACATCAATATAGAGACTACACTAGAATGAGTGCACCAACCGAAAGTCTCAACTTCATTGCACTGCACCTTACCTTCGTCTGATGCCCCAGCCTCATTGCAGCCGCTCAATCGAGGCGCATGCTGCCTCTCGAGCACCAAGGCCTCCTGCTTATACTGGAACAGGATGAGGAGGTGTGGAGGTCCTCCTCTAGTCTGCGACCTCTCAATATTGTTATGGGATATCTTCACCTGAGGAGCATTAATTAGTCCACTCTCTACCTGCAGCACCATTGCAGACTGGCCAACCCCAGCTGAGGAACACTTTGGAAGGCAGATCTGAGTCTTGGCACTCAGTCCAAGCAGCCAGGGCTCACCCTCTTGGCCAGCTCCAGCGTCATTGACAATTGGCACTCAGACTCTAACACCCCTGAGCTCCAGGGATGGGGGTGGTGGGGGGCAGCCAGCCCAAAACAATACAACTGACCCATGCCAACATGGTACTCACCATTCCTAAGCATAGCAGATCATTGATGCACTTCCGGCACTGCACCCAGGAGCTCTGCACCACATCGTGGCTGCTCACCCGAGCTGCCACCTCCTCCCATGCCTTCTTTGTGATGTGCGGTGGCCTCCCCCTTCCATCCCTGAGGACAATGGTATCCCTTCTGGCAGTCACCTCCTCCAGGAAGGCAGCGAGGCACTCATCAGAAAAATGGGGGGCGGGGGTGGGGCCAAGTGCCCACCTGACCTGCCCTCCCACCCAGCGTTTGCTGCCACACTTGAGTCCATCTTTACAACGGCAGACAGACGTCCTTCCCTGGCAGCCTTTCTGGGGCTGCCTGGGCGGTTTTCAAACAGGCTACCAGGCTGCCATTGGACCCGGTGGCCGACAGGACCCCACCCCCTCTTGGCCCTTCCCCACCAGTTACGAGCCACATTCCACGCTGGGTGGGCCTTAATTGGCTCAGCATAAAACCATGGTCGGGCACCGATCTCGGGCGGTGGTCGGCTTCCCGACTGATCCCACCCACCCTGGCCGAGTCCGCCCGGTGAGAGCAAATACCTGCCCTATGAACCACAATTTGTTTCCAGTCACGGAGTTCCTAACAAGTTACAGAACTTGGCACCGTCTGACATCACACTACAATCCACCATCGAATGGTGGCATTGAACAATTCAACAGGGTGATAAGGGACAACCTAAGAGCTGATATGTTGGATGGGAAAACATTTGAACAATCCATTCATGTCCTATTTAACACATATCAAACCAACCCTACACTCATTAACTGGAAAGACATCAGCCGACTGTACGATAGATTGCAACTCTCACGTACCACTAACTATTCTTAAGCCATCACCACCATTCAATGAGAATGTTAGGTTGAAAGCAGATGGACTTGCAAAGTGACAAGTTCAAGCAAAAGCAAACAGGTGCAAGGGGACCACAATTTCTAATTGGAATTTGGGTTTGCATCAGATGGTCAAATCACAACCACAAGTTTGCATCATCTCTCAGGACCAAAGCAGATCAAGCATTTGCTTGATACCAATGCTTATCTATTGGATACAACATAAAGTGAAATGTGAGACACTTGATAGTGAGCAGACCAGGATATTTCAAGGACAGTGATTATGAGAGTACATTTCCTTTTCCAATGAGCAGCTATGATGTCGATTATCTACCTCATCAAGTTGATCATGTAGAACCACAACCTCAAGTTCATAGGTCTCAGTTTAATCATCAGAGACCTATGTATCACAAAAATATTCCTATGGTCAGAGAAAATCGATAAGCTGAACTCCAAGATATGACTTGATATGAAATATGTTTGTTGTTTAGGATGATTTAATTTAAAACACTGACTTTAGTTTTACAAGGGGTAGTGTTCATTGGTTCAAGTGTTCTGCGTTTGATTGTGTGAGTCTGTTTCCAAATGATGTTCACCGTGCTTCATTGGTTAAGCCTGGGTATGAACTCAGAGATAAGTAAATAAACAACACAGAAGCTGTGAGAAGCTGAGCTGAAGCATGGTGTATACATTTTAAAGTATTGCATAAAACCCTGTAAATAAAGTTCTTGCACACTTAGAAACTTGTGTCATCGCTGCATTGCTCTGAGGTAAATCAAATATATAAAATATACAACCACCACCATTTTCTCAAGGGAAATTAGGGGTGGATAATAAATATTGGTCTTGTCAGTGTTCAAACACCCCATGAATGAATAAAAAAATCTGTTGCTAGAGCTTGCAGCTGTACTTTAGTCACTTCAATATTTGATTATCCAATTTTCCCTTAACCAGCCTCCCATCCTCCATGATTTGTAACTTTCCCTTCCTTCCTGCCTCCCCTCATTCTTTTCCTTCCTTTTCTTTTTTTCCCTTTCTCTTCTTCCCTTTCTCACTGACATCAACCATTGGTTGACATCTTTAGCTGCCTAGGCTACATACTTTGAAATTCCCCACCTCTGACTCTCTGTCTCTCAATCCTCCATTCCTTCGTTCAGACCCTCTGTAAAACCTACCTCTCTGGCCAAGCTTCTGTTCACTCCTCCAAATATCTGCTTCTTTAACACAACATCGATTTGTGTCTGATTACATTCCAGTCTGTGAATATTTGTTTACATTAGAGACACTGCATAATTTCAAGTTGTTTTATTAAATCTCGAGTATACTAAAACCTTGTAGCCTTTAGATTGTCAGATTTTTTTCAATGCCACTACTTTCTTGCAAATCAAAAAAAAGCAATTAATGTTATTATAAAAAAGGGATGACTTATGGTAACTATTAGTTCCTCTAAAGGCAAGTTAATAGGATAGGAATTGCAGCCATTGGTAGTTAGCATTGATCCAACTGACTGACGTATGTTCAGCATTGAAAATATGCTATATTATTGGGAAGAACTAGTTAACTAGTTAATGATTCTGAAAAAAGAGACATGCCTAAGCTTTTCGTCTTGCACTCATCAGGACCCTCACAAGAATACCAACATAAGGGGAAAAAACAACAACTTATATTGTATATGAAGAGAATGCTGATTGGTTGGAAAATGACGTTTCCATGAAGAATGCACTACTGATGTTGACTGTCAGTTAACTGCCGAACGCTGTTTGAAATTTAAACCAGGCAGCTTGACCCTGAATGGTCAAGGCATTGCCCTGAGGAAGAGTCAGTGAATGGCTGTCACTTATTTTGTTTAGCTTAAACAGGCACAATGTATGTACATGTCTTTCCGCCTGCAAAGAACAGGGCCCTGTGTATTAATATATGTACTAATATTAATATTATACATGCAAATGCACCACATTGCAAGCCCGCCTGACAATCTTAAATTGGTTGTCAGTGTAACCTTTAGCACATTGGCAACTTGCCAACCTATCAGCACTCTCTTCATATACAGTATAAGTTGTTGTTTTCCCCCTTACATTGGTAGTCGTGCAAGTGTCCTGATGAGTACAAGACGAAAAGCTTAGACATGTCTCCTTTTTGAGCAATACTAAAGTTTTGTACTACCAAACAATTATAGCTAATGATGCATGAAAGTCAGACCCATGTATTAGGAAAATCTTTAAGACACGCCACGTTTCAATCTGTAGGATATTAATCTGAACCAGATCTATTATCTCCTTCAGACCTCTTGACTTTCTGGGTTAGAAATCTTATTGAAGATGAATGTAATAATACAGGCTGTAGAATGAATCTAGTAGATCACAAATCTAAATCACAGGACATTGACAATTCTTTAGAAACTCACTGTACCTGAGATTTGTGAAAAATTTGTCTTTAACCAGTGTGATCCAATAAGTTGAAGTCTGCACATGTGAATTTAATGTGTCTCTTCCTGGACAGTGATGAAATAAATCACGTTAAAAAAAATCCTGCAGGAATCATAGGTATTTGAAACAGTTGCATTCATATTCTGTGTTCAAAGCCAAAATTGTTCAGAATTGTATTTTGCCCAGAGATATTATGAATCAAGAAACCAATTTTAAAATCTCTGTTTGTAAGAACTGAAAATCTTTGATATGTACAAAATTAAATCAAGAATTTAATCAGGTACTAAATCCCTTCACCTATAATGTCTTCAGTCTTAAGCTTAGTTTGATTTCATGAGGACTGATGAGAGTAAATAATGAAACCTGTTTTCCAGTAGCAATGACAGCATCAAGTTTTGATAAGGTAGATGTGCAACTTTGGAAATTGTGTGATTTGCCAAATGCCCTCTCACTCAGTCATGTCAGATGAGGCATGTAATCATTGGTACTTATTTGCCACTTGAGGTCATTAAGCTACTAAAACACCAGAGCTCTCTCTGCTGTTGGCAGGCTGCTATTGCAGCACTCTGATGCATTCCACAAGTCACAGGATTTTTTTTAAGGAAAGATAAAATCCTGCTTACCTGCTTCCAAATAACCCAGTTCTTAACCCTGAGCCTGTGAAAAACTTGACCCAGGGTAGGAAATGATCCCACCACGTAGCAGGACCTACAAATTCCCCAAACAGTTTTGAGAGCATTTTTAGCAGTTTCCGAAATCACGAAGTATATTTCCAGTCAAAAGAACAAGTCTGCCATTCAAACCATTAAAGTTAATTCAGACCTTTGCTTAAAAAGAGAACAAAGTCTAGATGAAGACTGTGGAAAGCATATCAAATTTCAAGAACAGATCTTTAGAAAATGCTTCGGAAGACGAACAATGTGAGACACTTGTACCATAAAAAAGAATAGGGACAGAAACATTGCTTCAATATTCAATCAGCACCCTTTCCACCTCCACTGAACTTCACAAGTGTTCATTAAGCTGAGCTCTATTTTTGGACATCACTGTCTCAGTTATCCTCAGTGCATGTTTATAATCTGCAGTGCTGTAAAATATTTGCAAGGCCCATCAATGATCTTGGTCCTTGATAAATGGTGAACAGCATTTACTCATGTTCAGCATTCTGGC
The DNA here is from genome assembly GCF_017639515.1 of Carcharodon carcharias. Classification (NCBI taxonomy): domain Eukaryota; kingdom Metazoa; phylum Chordata; class Chondrichthyes; order Lamniformes; family Lamnidae; genus Carcharodon; species Carcharodon carcharias. The sequence goes on along the minus strand of NC_054472.1, from coordinate 29,139,450 downwards.
AAAGCCTTATAAAGTGTTATAGTCACCAATTTGCCCAATGTCAAGTGTACATGATCTTTCGGCATTTTCCAAATCTTCAGCATCTCATCATGAGCCACAAAGAAGATTTATCGCAGCACCAGCAAGAAAAGACTCCAACAAGGAGTTGACTCATGAGAGCAAATTTTAAACTCTTTTTCACGAATGGACCCTTAAGTGCCTGGTTGGGTAGGAAGAATCCATCTCCCACAAGAAGTTATCTCTAGTGGATCACATCTGTCAGAGCTCACAAGTGTTTTTCCCTCTACTCTTTCCCTGACAATCGAGATGTTGAACCTACACAAAGTTTAGCTCCATATATTTGTGAAAATTGTAACCACATCTCTTCTTTGAGCTTTTATATTAGTTGACATTGAGTTGACACATTCATTTCTAAGTACACATGTCTAAATTATAAATTGGGGATTTCATTCACACAGAAAAGTGTGAGACTATTTGGGAGCATTTTTGATAGCACATTGCAAACAGCAATAAGTCCTGGAATGTAGAAAATTAGAATACAAGTCTATGAATACAAGTCTAGAATTTGTCTGGACATTCTCTCAATACAATAGGTGTTTTGATACATCATAGAGAGCTAACCAATAAAGAATCACCTATTGAATGCAGCTCAAAGCCCTGGGATTCAGGGTAAACAGGGAGATAAATCTTGGTGCATAAGTGATATGTGAAGCACACACAATTCTCCTTCCAACAGGAAAATTGGATTGAAGTTGATCCTCTCTCTGATTGCCTCATTTGAAATACTTCCTCTAGGTTACTTTGTGCTCACTTGGTCCTTACCAGGATGTGCCATCTGATTGGTCACTGACATAATTAACATATACTATAAAGAGGACCAGCAACACTGAGTTTCCAGCTTTGCATTGCTAAGACACTCTGCATAACATAGGCTGTGATTGAAAAGGGGTAGCTGCCACCAGGATCAGCTGATACAGGTGGAAATGAAGCTTTATAGTGGAGAAGAGTCTGCAGAGTTTGAAAAGCTGAGAAATGTATTTTACAGCAATTCTTTGGTCATTCATTCTGCTTGCATCTGGATTTGCCTCTAATTGTTTCTGAAAGGATAAGACTGTTGGCAGGTTTTCATCTCCTTTCCCGCTTGGCCAACAATGAGGGCACATCTCAGGAGCAGCCAGGCATTCCTTGTGGACATAAAACTGTTGTTAACAAGGAGGAGGGGCAGCCAAAAATGGAGCAAAGGAATTCTATGAGGCAGCAATCCCACCGGATATTATCCTTCCCCCACCTCATCCTGCCCAAAGAATATCAGGCCTTACAAAGGAAATGTGTATAAGAAGAGTGTTCTTCACCAAAGACGACATGCAGCCACAACCAACCACCCCTGTAGTGCTCTCTACAACTGTGAAGATAATCACTGCATTCGGTACATATGGCATAGGCACATTTCAAGCCGCCTTGAGGAGGTGGGAGTTCAGTAGAGTGAGTAAGGGCGGAGGAGGGAGGTGAATTTGCAAGGGAGGAGTCTATGGAGTCAATGACTGCCTCCTGGGGAGTGAACTGAGGGTGAGCATGGTAGGAGTGAATGGTGAGTATGAGAGGGGGCAGAGGGAGCCTCAAGGGTGGGAGGGTGAAGATGTGTCAGTAGTGGTGGAAGGAATGATGAGTGTGGTTGGTGGGAACTCAGTGGAAGACACGGGCCCTGGGGGGGGGCTGTGAAGGAGGAGGTCGGCGATGTTAATGTGGATGAGGGTGAGATTCTTAGGAAGGTAGGGAATATGCACATTCACCTGAACATGGAAAGACAAGGTTTCAGGTTGATAGGTAATGGGGAGGTGAAAGGTGATGCTAGTGGGGTTGACAGTGATGGGGGAAAGGACTTGGGTGACTGGGGGATGGGAAAGGACAGGGGAGCTGATGAGAAAATTAATTACTACCATGGCTGTTGAAATCGAAAGTGAGTGAAGCATGGGAGTGCGATCAGTGGTGGGCGGAGATGCAAGTCAGCTCAGATGGACAACTGAAAGAGAACCCCAGCAGGCAGCATTGAAAATGCTCAGGGCAGTGAGATGAGTGCAATGGATGAAGGATCCGTGTGCATCAGATAGTGCTTGCATGAGGCTCTGGAAGACCTTGCCACACACACACTTCTCCCGCCAGAATCACTCATGGTTCAGCTGTGTGCAGCTGAACTGTTAGTGGGGACAGATGCAGTAGGAGGACTTGTAGAGTCTGTCAATGAAGCTGAAAGACAAAATTACATGTTATTCAGTGAAAGTGAATATATTTTCCGATTATAAAGTGACAAATTATGTTCACCCGTGTAACCATTGTGATCAGGATTTCTTAAGTTTTCTAGGCCTACTACTTCTTCCAGGTGCTGCCCTAACATCTGCAGTAGGGGTGGAGACAGCCTGTGCACTGGTTGGCCCTGTTATCTCTGTTAAGACTCAAACAGTTCATGAAGTTTCACATTTAGGACATCATTCTTCTCCTCAAGGTTATCCAGGCAAGAGTTGATCTGATCAAGCATCAGATTAAGTGCAGCATATTCTTTTTCGGTGTGGGTCCTCTGGAGAGCCAAGGCCTTGAAGGCCCCAGCTTGCTTTGGCTGCCCTGTGGGCCAGCTGCTCCCTCTATGGTGACAGAGGATGAGGTTGAGGGGCTCACAGGCAAAGGGGACTTGGGGGGAGAGGACAACCTCTGAGATTCCTGAGTGGATGACCCAGGGTTATCCAGCTGCTGCACCTCCTCCCTTCAGGTGCCTGAGGGCCACGACCTGACTCCTTGAGGAGAAGGAGCACCTGGAGGGAAGTCGAGGTGCCCCATTTGGTGATGCTGGTGGACCTCCTGCAGCCAGAGAGGGGGTAGAGGATATTACAGCGAACTTCCACTGCATCCAGCCAGCGTCCCAGAGAGGCGCCACTAAACTTGGGGGCTGCCATTTTCTTTGCTTTTTGGACCATCTGTCACCTGGAGCAGTCCTGGTCTGAAGACATGAAGTAGGCTGGGCTCTAGTGCACTTTACATATGGCACTTGGAGCGATGAAGTGCTGAGGTCACAGCGTGGCGGGCAAGTCCAAGCGCAACCGCCAGCAATCCGGAGTGTTTCCCATGAATGCATTATTACTGAGGCGGGAGGGAATGAGATGATACGGCATGAAAACCCACCATTGCAGCTGGCGAGTAAAACATTTTTCACGCCCACTACTGCACTTAGTACAAAACTAAGACAATTCCACCCAATTTGCAAATTCGTTACCTTTCCTCTAGCAGTTGTCATACAGTGCCTTAAATTTATTTTCCCCTAGGACCACAGATGCTGGTGAATATTCAGCTGTTTTTTTTTTTACCTAACTACAAGGCAGAGGAGTGCTTTATTTAGCAAATTCAACATTTTACACTCAGTCTTTAACAAATGCAGCTGCTTTTTTAAGGCTTCACTTTTTGGCCATTTTTTTTTACACTGTTGAATAGGTTTTGGTCAAACACAACAGTGACTCTCTCCTGGAGGCTTTTAACATTTTTGTGTCTGAGGATGCTATTATGTACCCTGGGTCGTTATTGTAAATCAGGATGTTTGCAACCATTGGTGTGGATTTATGGATTAGAAACTGGACTGAATAACAATTCACTCTCTACAATAGAAGCCATGGTACTGAGGTGGCCCACCCATTATGGTAACTTGCTTCTGGCCCGGAGCTACTGCTGGTTGTATCTCTGCAGCTTCCACCTTGGGAAATGTAGCGCCTCCAATCAATTTTCTGCTCTCAGTAGGAATACCCAACGCTTAACAAATATTCTGAAGACATTACATTGGACTCAAAATGTTTTTCTCTCTCCACAGCTACTGCCACAGTATGTCCAGCACTTTCTGCTTTTTCTCACTCTTAGCAAATGCTGTTGTCCTAACAGGTGGCAAGATCAAGCTGGTGGATACAAGCTTTCGCCATTCCACTGGATCTGACACCACTGATCAACAGCATGGCTGGTCTAATGGCAGCTCGTGAACCCATTGGATTTGGAAGTCTGCGTGCAGGCTTCGTCTATCTCCTAACTTCAGTACTCTCCAGAAGATCTTGTAGGTTTGACTACAATTTCTGTGTTCCTGTCCTGCTTAGTGATGTGTCCTGCTGCCTATATGATCAGTTGATGCTGTGGTATCTGCCAACCATGATTAAAAAAAAGATTGATGGGACATTCAGCAATGTTATCTGAGGGTCAATTAAATGATTCTAGTTCTGCTCCTTCCTTCCTATATTGTCCCCTAGCCTGATGCTGGGGTGTGCAGATTGGACTCTCTATTTTAAAGGCTGTACTCCAGTTTCTTTACACAACTGTCCTTGTTCCATACTTAGCTAGGAATGAAAAAAAATGACATTTGGTGCATTATAAATAATGTAGATCTCATGGAAGTGCCTAAGAAGGTGCAGCTCTACTTAAAACACTGCAAATTGTATAGTTTTTGTCTCTTTCCTACTGAAAACTGGACCCAGAAATGGCCACATAATATATAAGCTGATCTCACAGATATACTGGTAAGTGAAGAAGAGGAAATTTTGGGATTTGGTTCCACAAATTTGGGAGTTAATCCTTGTTTAGTGATTTACAATGCACAAGGAAGTTATCTGTAAATACAAGGGTACAGTTTCCTTTAGATTAGTCTAAAATCAGCAAAAACAGTAAAATATATCATGGAATTTCAACCACAAAGTGCATTTAATGGAAATCCAATTTCTGCAATTTTTTTGCACTGGCTTAAAAAGCAGCCCTGTCCAGAAAACTGAATTCTCAGGCAGAATTAATCACCATGACATGTTTTTGCTCACCGTTTCCACTTGCTGTCCTTAGAGGAAGCTCTTAAACTAAGCTTTGTTTTGAGGCACAAGGGCACTCAGCAACACCTTTTAAAACATTTTAATGTTAAAAATTATTTGCCTTACCAAGAAACTGACAAGTGTAGATCAATGAAACCAGTAAATGGTTCTGTATAGTTTACTAAAGTCATTTGCAGTTATTTTAAATTGGGCTAATCCACAGCAGGTGGATTAGACATGTATTAAAAATGCTTATTTTTGTGATGAACACATATTCTTACACATTAATAAAATTGTACCAGGTACTCGCTCTTCAATAAGTCAAGGAGTGTTTTTTAACGTAAGTGAAGTAAACAATTGTATTCTCAAATGCTTCATAATTGTATTGGCTCCTGGATGATTTTACATCTGTGATCATGCAAATGAGCTTCAGCTAAAACTTGAACCACAGCTTCACTTCAGAAAACTGGCACAATTTTGAGCAGAATCTGTGGTCAGCTTGTTGATTGCAGCAAAGTAGACTCTTTTCCCCATTGATTTTAATCGTCCCCGCTGTATAAAGTGGATCTGCTTTGTTGACATTGTGCAAGAGTTCTCATGGCCAGAGTTCCTCTGTCATTGCGCACATAGTCACGTGCGTGTCATGCAGTATGGAGATTTTTTTTTATGAACAGCAGAACATATAATGAAAGGAATAGAAGGAGTAATAAAGTAGGTCAGCAGTGCACTGAAAAGCTAGTTACAGCGCACTGCCTCCAAATTGTTCCTGGCATGAGAATTATTCTGATGTTAATGGCTTGCAATATTATTTACTGCCAGAGTGATTAAGAGCCAATTAAACTAATGAACTAATTGGAGTGTGGAAAAAAAGGATCCAGTTATTACATGTCATCACCAATTTCAATGTTAAACATGGATAGTATGAAAGGTAACTTGAAATTAGCTGCAAGTTTACCAGAATACCATGGCCAGAATTTTACGGCCCCATTTTTCAGCGGGAATGGGGCCTAAAATGTGGCAAGTCATTCCAAACTCAATTGACTTCAGCGAGAAGGTAAAATCCTGCTGGTGTAAAATTCCACCCCAATACGGGAAGAAAGACTTGCATACAGCACCTTTTATGACCTCAGGTGTAAAGCACTTTGGAGGCAATGATGTACTTTTGAAGTGAAGTCACTGTTATAATTTACAGAAATGCAACAGCCAATTTGTGAACATCAACGAGCCACAAAGACTAATGCGATAATGACCAGAAAATGGAAAATCTGGTTTAGCGATGTTAGTTAAGGAAAAAATATTGGTGAGGATACTGGGCAAAACTCCCTTGCACTTCTTCGAATAGTACCATGGATTGTTTTACATCCTCTTGAGAGGGCAAATGCTGTCTCATTTTAATGTCTCATTTGAAAGATGGCACCTCTGACAGTGCAGCACTCCCTCAGGACTGCACTGAAGTGCCAGCCTCCAGTTAAGTGCTTAAGCTCCTGGCAAGGGAAATGAGCCAACAGCTAACTGATCCTGAGGTGAGGAGCTGCCACTGGGCCCTGGTTGACATCTAGAATTGAACCAGGGAAATGTGCTCTCAGAACAATATCACAATGAGACATTCTTTTCCATGTTTGCTGCACAGAAAGGGGTCAGATGGTAACAATATTTCTTTACCTCAATCTATGCAGCCTAACTTACTTGGACATAAATTACATCAGTGTTAGAAGTAAAGGTTCAATGAAGGTCCTGATCGTCTCACAGGAAAAATACACACTCCTTTATTCATTTATATGCTTTTATTATCTCTCCCTTTGTTATATTTGACACAAATCACATTTCTGGCAGAATTCTGACCTTGGCAAGTATATTCATAGACCCTTGGTATAATTTGTCTGTGGGTGACAAAAAATGTTTTAAGGGTTTTTTATTCAATTGACAAACCTGAGATATTTTCACAAATACAGTTTATGAACACATCAGTGCCATTTTTGTCATGTGTTCAGTTCACTTAAAGGAATAGTGCCCAGCAGCTACTATGGGGCTGAAATGCCACTATCGGTGCACTGAAATGTGGTGCCTGTGCATTTTGCACGACACCATTTTACGTTGTTCAACACACTTACTGTACATCCCTGGATTTCCTACCAACTCCTCATTTATAAATATAGTTGACATGTTTCTGATGCCATTTGCACTGCAAACTGGCCAATTTCCTGGACAGTTGCAGAAATATCTAGGTATAGCTTTCTAAGGCAGTTCCTGCACTTGCTGTTCATGGGAAAGCTTGATACTATACGCTTTCTGTTGTATACTCTAACAAGATGAGGCAGAAGACGTCTCACATCCAGATAACAGGGAAGAGAGTCTCTGTCAGGTGAAAGGTTTTGAATGTTTCATTTTTATTCTTTCATGAGATGTGGAGATCACTGGCAAGGCCAGCATTTGTAGCCCATTCCTAATTTCCCTTGGTGGTAGTGAGCTGCCTTCTTGAATCACTGGAGTCCATATGGTGTCGGTAAACTATAGCGCTGTTAGGAAGGGAGTCTGTTGTAGCATTGCCGAGTTGTACTGTTGATGATAGGGTTGATCTGCAGACACTTCTTGGGTGGAAATATTAAGTTTATTTACAATACACTCAGCAGCAACTAAATGCGTGATTTCAAATCCAACTCTATCTCTGCACTGACTGCTGAGGTAGCCCGTGCTACTCTCCTATTGGTTACGATGGATCATGTGATCTTCCTTAACATGTATTATTCTTAAAGGTCCACTACATGCTAAATAAATCCATAATTACTACATTCATCTCTCTTTAACTCAGCTATACGTATTATATTTTCAATTACATATTTTTCAAGACAACATAATATTTACACTGGGTAAGGAATTTACAAGTTCAGTCTTTCAGGTGGTTTCCTGGTTAATGTGGGATGTTGCAGCTTCACAACATCAGGTTCTTTGTCAGGAACTTCCTTTTCTGGAGTTGCCTGAACATCAGGTGCTTCAGTGGGCACTTGCAGTTCTGTATCCTCAACTCTTACAGGAACATCAGACATGTCTGTCCTGGGTTGAGTATTCTCAACAGGAAATGCAGACCCGGTCATGATCACTGGTGGAACAAATTCTTGGTGATTTGTCTCTCTGTTCCTTAAATGGTCCACATGTTTACGGATGATCCAGCCTTCCATCTCCACGTGGTAAGATAGAGGTCCAGTCACTGCCCTTATTTCACCCAGTAACCACTTTGATCCTTCCCCGAAGTTTTTCATGTATATTGACTATCCCATGGTAAATGTCATCTCGCAAATATGGTAGCCGTATCTAGCTTTCTGGCTTCCCTGACTCAGTCCCACCTTCCCCTCTAAATTCGACATTATTAAGCTCAATTTCACCTGAGACGACGTTTCAACAATAACCCCGCAGCTGTGACACCTGCTGTTGTATGAGGGGTAGTCCTGTAATGAAAAAGAAAGCGTGCCAGCTTGGTTGCCAAGGAATCACCAGTTAGCTTCTTATGCCTGTCTTGAACGTTTAAACCACCCTTTCGGCCAGTCCGTTTGAGGAAGGGTGGTACGGTGCAGTTTTACCATGAGTGATGAGCCTGATAAACAGTTGAAACTCAGCACTCGTAAATGCCGTGCCGTTATCGGAAACTTCTGGTAGTCTGTGCTTGGCAAAATTCTGACGTAGTTTCTCAATTATAGCAGCCAACGTTGGTGACTTCACCTCATATACGTCCAACCATTTTGAATGGGCATCGACAATGAGCAGAAACATTGTTCCCGGGCAAGATCCAAGATAGTCAATGTGTAACCACACCCAGGGTCTACCTGGTCATTCCCATGGGTGTAATGGAGCTGTCGCTGGCAACTTTTGCTGTTGCTGACATTGCACACAGTGCTTTACTAAGATCTCTGTTTTGCCATCCATCCCAGGCCACCAAAGATAGCTCCATGCTAATTGCATGTATTGGGAAATTCCTGGCACTGTGTAGCTGAATTAAAACTGGCTCCCTTTCCTTTGCAGGAACTATCACTCATGCTCCCCACAGTAAGATGCCACGCTGGCTGGTTATTTCATGTCTTCTGTTGAAGTACGGTTTCATTTCGTCAGATACGGGCTCCTGTGACCTACCATGTAGCACTTGTTCTCTTACCTCAGATCGGACTGGGTCCCGACTTGTCCAGTCTCTGATCTGTTGAGCACATACCAGCAAGGAATCTAAGAAATTTAACAGTAAAACAAATTGCTTTGGAACTGGGACATGCTTATCATTTTCTTCTAAAGGCAAATGACTAAGGGCATCGGCGTTTGCGATTCGATTGCCAGACCTATGTACAAAAGTGTATTCGTACCCTGCCAGAATTAAACCCTGTCATTATGTTCTTGCTGAGGCTGTGGGTGGTATAGCCTCGTCCTCATTAAACAATCCTAGTAATGGTTTATGGTCTGAAGCAATTGTAAAATGGCACCCGTGTAAGTACTGGTGAAATTCCTTGACACCAAAGATGATTGACAGGCCTTCTTTTTCTAGCTGCAAGTGTCCGTTTTTTACTATGGTGAGCATGCTTGATATGCAACCTATTGGCCATTCCATGCCATCATCCATCCAATGAGAGGGCACTCATTGGACAAGTGCAACAATTGTTTCACCGTTATGGAAGCTTCTTTCTGGGGCACCTCCCAAGGCCAACGCTTGTATTTTTTTTTGAGTAGAGAATGCAGGGGGGCAGCAGTGTAGACAAATTGGGTAAGAACTGCCCATAATAGTTGATCATTCTTAGGAATAATTTGAGCTCAGAGGTGTTCTTTGGCACAGGTGCCTCTCTTATGGCTCTCACTTTATCCTCAACTGGGTGGAGACCCTGTGAGTCCACCTGGTGAACCAAACAGATTACTTCCCTCACTTGGAACGTGCACTTTTCTTTTTTTAAATGCACTCCAGCTTGCAAGAAATGTTTTAAGACTTCTTCTAAGTTTTGTCAAATGATCTTTTTCAGTGAATCCTGTCACCAATACATCATCTAAATAGACAACAACCTGGGGCAGTCCTTGCTGTGAGCTTTCCATTGTTCTCTGAAAGATGGCACAAGCGGATGAGACACTGAAAGGCAATCGTGTATATTGGTACAACCCTTTGTGGGTATTAATTGTGACAAATTCCCGGGGGGCATTATCCAACTCTAGTTGTTGATAAGCATGACTCATCTCAAGCTTTGTGTGCATTGTCCCTCGTGCTTTGATTTTTGGAATGAGGTGCCTATCTGGCTTAGCTACTTTTTTAACCGTGAGTTTGTAGTCTCCACAAATTTGGAAGCTTTGGTTGGGTTTAAGGACAGGACCTATGGGTGCAGCCCATTCTGTGAAATGAAGCGGTTGATGAAGCACAGTTTCTCTAGTCTGTTCAGTTCAATGTTGTCTTTTTCTCGTAGGGCATGTAGCACCAGTCTCGCCTTCATGAATCTTGGCCTGCAGGCCCTGGATTTTCCCAAGCTCTTAACGTGAAGATGGTGGCATACTTTGTAAGTAGATCTGGTAGCCCACTTGCTGTCAACTGGAAAATTTCAGATCCTTCTAACTTAATCTCCTTTAACCAGTTTCGCACCAGGAGTCTTGACCCTTTACCTGCTATCACCATCAAGGATAGCTTTGCTGATTGGCTCCCATAATGGACAGTTCTGCTTATGCCTTTTACTTGAGTGTCTTCACCTGTATGTGTTTTTAGCTTGGTTTCTGTTTCTTCTAAATTTAATTGATGTCCACCATTATTCAAATATCCAAAGGTATGTTCCCCAATTAACGTAGTGGACGCTCCTGTGTCCACTTCCATTCTAACAGGTTTGCCATTTACTTTCACTGTGACAAAGATTGGTTCTATCTTTCCAACTTCCAGATTAAACACCAAGTAAATGTTTGAATTTGTTGTTTCTGGCTCTTCTACGTTTTAGATTTCATTGGGCTTCTTCTTTTGTTTACAAGCCTGCTTGAATCTTTCCTTGTGCTGCCTCATCATATATCCATTTCTTTGACAATAGTAGCATTCAATGTTTTTAAACTGCCAATGGCCACAAGACTGCTTGTTTCCACCTCTATCAAAATTATTCTTTGATTTTACTGATAAGTTACTTTTCTTTATTCTTTGGCTAGTGCTGGCTTTTTCCTGCATCTCGGCCGAGTCTCACTTTTTTACATCTCTTTTGGCTGTGGTTTCCCACCTGATGAGGAGGACGGTGCCATTTTGCACACCCTGTATTGCTTTTGAATCTGTTACTGCGCTTTCCATGGCCAGCGCTATCTTTAGCGCCTTCTGGAAATCCAGATTCACTTCGGACAATAACTTTTTCTGAATAGAGTCCTCACACACTAAATGATCTCTGAGTATGTCGTTCAGAGTTGTACCGAACTCACAATGTTCCATTAGCTGCTTCAAATTTGTGATGTAGCATGCAATTATCTCACCTGGGGTTCTATTTCGCGAATTAAACCTGAACCTCTGCATCGTGACTGAGGGCTTTGGTTGAAAATGACCCTTCATGGGGTCCACCAATTCATCAAAATCCTGGGGCACCGGATGCTATAAGACTTAGAATCAGGCTGTAGGTTTTACTGCCACAAGTACTCAAGATGATTGCTCACCTCTTCACTTCTCCTGTAATCTTGTTTGCTTGAGAAAAGAATGTGAGGCGTTCTAAGAATTGAGACCAATCGTCTGTGGCTAGATCAATTCTCCCAAATTGTGGCATTTTGAGAGGGGATAACTTCTTCACTTCTTACGAGCTTGCTACTTACAATCACTGGGTGAGGTACAGTGCCGAGTTATTTCTAACTTAATTTCCTCTGTTCAATCCTGTTTTATGCTTGTTGCCAGTTTGGTGTAGGGTGGCGGAGTTGTACTATTAATGATAGAGTTGATCTACAGACACTTCTTGGTTGGAAACATTAAGTTTATTTACAATATGCTCAGCAGTAAATACACGAGTTGTGTGATGATGTCGGGACGCTCAACCAATGTCATCGTGCACTATTTTACATCCCTGCTGGATGTAAAATTCTGTCCTAAGTGTAGGAATGAGACTCCATTGTTTGAATTGTTCCATTTCTTGTGCAGGAAAATTACCCTTGCTATTAAAAAGGTACTTGCATTGGTAAGTAACAGCCCAACTTTCTGCAGCAAATTTAATGGGTAATCCATGTACAAATGCAATCATTCCTGAGGGGAGTTGAGGGCAAGCTACTGTTGTCATTAGACTAACAGGAAATCATCCAGCACTGTTTGACAGTTCGCAATTCATGGCATATCTTTTCCTCTCCACAGGTTGTTAGAGAATTTAGATGTGAATAACGGCCTGAATTTTAATCCCACTGTTTTTTTGGCAGCAAAGATTGTTTGTTAAAACAAAAGCTTCAAATGCTGTAACTACAGCCAGATTCTTCTTACAGTGAGCAGGTTTCGTTTTGATCATGTGGGAGATGCATGCTGTGGAGAGATTTGCAGCAAACACACTGGCCTCTACCAGTTTTACAGATAGCACTAATTATGTTGGCTATACCATATCAGGTTTCATGAAGTTTTCTAACTTGGAGCAAATATTTTTGAAAGACAATGATTTATGCTCACTTATGGGAACTCTTTCTCATTAGCTTTCCAGTGCTTCCTCTGCCACCCTTTTATAGTCTTTATTGCCTGTGAGGAATCTTCAGGAGCAAATAAGTGCCTAATCAGCAGGAGCCATACAGATCATAAATTCAGTAAGAAAATAAATATTTTAAGGTTACTATATGTCAAAATAGGTTACATTTTTAAAAGCCCAGTGTACCTTGTTTAAAAGAGGCATGAAAATCTGAATTGTTACTTACTGATGCCCCTAACCTCTCACATAAGAACAAGAGAACAGGAGTGTGCCTTTCAACGCTCAAGCCTGTTCCTCCATTAAGTGCCTTAACTATACATAAACCCTATTTACTTAATTTGCTCCATATCCCTTCATACACTTACCTAACAGGGATCCATCAATTCTTTACCGAGCATTTATCGTACAATCTGCTTGAAACATGAGAACAATATAAATACAAAACAGAAAGCTGTGTGTCATAACGGAAGGACTAAAATCATGATAGGAGTTGACTACATTGACAATGATTGGTAATTTGTATTTCATAGAGGAGCAAGAATTAAAAGACATCACAGGAAGAAACTGAGATCCCAACAAAATGGAGGTTCTTCTTACAGTGTAATTTAGAAAACTGGGGTAAACAGTCTTGAATGCACAGAGTGCTTTGCTTGAATGAAAACTTTAGCATAAGGCTTTACAATGCTCATAAGCTTAGAAAGGAATCTGAGAAAGGTAGCTCCATCAGTTATTGAAACTTATTGCATTTAATCTTATGTAAGTCTGTCCAGATTCCCAAGCATAGCTGGGAAATGTCAACTTTCAAAATTTAGAAAAAGTAAGCCTTTGGCTAAGTTTCGCCCACCCCCTGTTGGTGGTGGGTGTCTTCGTGGGCAAGGGGGAAAATATGGCGGGAAGGCCAACAATTGGTTTTGCATCGCCATGAGGCTAGTTAGCCATCGCACGCTCTGCCTGTCAGTGGCGAGCTGCCTTTCCCAGCCATCCAATGTCAATGCATTTGCATCTCATCATGTTGACCAACCGTTAGAATCACCCATCCGCCATGTCAAATTTACCTCCCACGAAGGCACAACTTCAGAACAACATGATTCACAATAGCATTTAAAAGGCGTGCACCTGGCGAGCTGACCTTCGAGGGAAACTCGGAGGTGAGTGTACAGTACCGTGTGCAGCACTCGTCAGGGTTGCGTGTTTGACTTCAAGGAAGAGGCGCTGCACCTTCAGGCGAGGGCACAGGCACAGGCGGGTCGCTTTTTCCCGGCTGGCTGTCAGTGTGGTGCTGGGGCAGGGGCTGCACTGTGATTGGGGCAAGGTTGGGGGTGGGGAGGGGGATGCAAGGCAGTACGATCTGGTGGTAATGCACAAACATATGCAGTTGGGGGGGAGCGGTGATGGGGGGAAGCGGCCACGCATTAGGGAAACCTTGTATAAAGTGAGAATTCCTCTGCAGCTGAGACAGTTCAGGCGCAGTCACCTTTACATGCTTGGAGTTGGAGCTCTAGCTTATCTGCCCACTCAAGCAACACAGAGGCAAAGAATGTGCCACCAAATGCTCCTGAATTCTTTATCCCTCAGGTGCAGACTGCAAACTAATGACATTGCAGTGGGGCTGAATTGGACTACGGCGCATGTTGTACAATCTCCTTGCTAAAGCTGGATGTGGAGCAGTCACTGGTGGAGGTGCTCACAGCCCTTTGCAATGTCATCATCCTGGTTTGGACCAGTCTCCCCTATGATTCAAGTTAACAGCGCAGCCTTGCAGTGTGGGTTAGGAAATGCCTGTGCCTGAGCTGAGAGCACAGCATGCAGTCCAGTGGATGAAACTGCCGCCAATCGGTCAGGTGGAGTGGGGTGGAGGTGGGTGGGGTTTCGGGTACCCGTGCAGTGCACTAAACTCTGGCCATCCTAGTGGTGGCCAGCACTCTCTGGAATGCATGAAGAGGCCTTCAGACAGTGCGTGAGCTGCACACATAACCATGAAAGGTCCCTTGGAGAGAAATGCTAACCCATGTGCCTCTCTCTTTCATCCTGCAGAAGGGGTACATCACTAGAATGGAGCTTGGTGACCTAGTTTTATGCCTCATGGCTTATAGGGAGCAGAGACAAAGGAGAAAAGAGTGACAGTGGCACCTGGATTGGCAGATGAAGGAGAAGCACCCTCAAGAAGAAGGTGCTGCCGGGGCTCCTGTGTACGTCACTGAAGAGCCACAGTGAACCGTCGTGGGTCAGCACCCAGCGAGACCCAGGGTCTATGGATGGCACTTGTTATTCCTGCAGATGACCGAGAACCAGTGTAGCCGAATATGGCACATGTCCAGAGAGCTGATAGGTCACGTGCCAGTTGCTGCAGGATTTTTGTGCCACAAAACCTGGAGGGTGTCCACTGCAGGTAGCTGAGAATGTGACCACAGCACTCAATTTTTAAGCCAGTGGCTCCTTCCTGGGATCTACATGTGACCTCTGCAGGATCTTGCTAGCCTCCACACACAAATACATCCAGGAGGTCATGGACGCCTTATTCATGAAGGTACCAACTTTGTGCATTTCACCTGCAATAATGCAAGCCAGGAAGCAAGAGCACTGGGATTTGTGCAGATCTCTGGTTTTCCACAGGGTGCCTTTGACTGCACTCACATGGCACTTAGATCTCTGTAGCACCAAGCAGTGCAGTATGTGAACCATCAAGGCTTCCACTTGCTGAATGTTCAGCTGGTCTGCAACCACAGCAAACACCTCCTGCAGGTCTGTGCATGATTCCTAGGGATTGTCTCTGACTCCTAAATCCTCAGTAGGTCTCAGATCCTTGTTGTTTTCTAAGATCCACAGAAGCTTCAGGGTTGGCTCCTCAGGGACAAGGGCTATCCACACAGGATGTGACTGATGATGCTTGTGTGGCAGCCTCTGAGGGCAGCAGAGAGAAGTTACAACGAGGCTCATGTTGCAACTCGCAACGTGGTGGGGCAAACCATTAGGATGTCGAAAATGAGGTTTCGGTGCCTGGACTGGTCTGGTGGAGCCCTGCAATACAGTCCAAAGGGGATGTCATGCATTGTGTCGTTTGCTGCGCCCTTTACAACCTGACATTGCAACGGGGGAAGGAGCTGGCTGAGGAGGAGATGGAGGAGCTGAGTGTCTCCTTCAATGAGGAGAACTTCGATGGGGATGAGGGTGAAGAGGTTCTCGAAGGCGAGAATGATAGCGATGAGGCCATCACCTCGTCCAGATGAGGCAAAAGCATTCGGGAGGCCCTCATAGTTTCCTGAAGGATGATGGCGACATGCAGTGGGGACACTCCATAGATCCTCACACAGATTATATGAATGTCTCACTCCTGTCTGGCTGACGGCAGCACACATACCCTCTGTGATAAGGCTCCTGTTATGGAGAAGCAGCAGATGCTCATAGTCCCTACAGTCTAGAAGGATAATGATGACATGCAATATGGACATTCCATAGATCCTCACAATGCTTATGTAAGTGTCTGACTTCTGTCTGTCTGATGGCAGCTCGCTTGAGCTCTATAAACAGTGTCATACTATGCAGAAGCAGTGGGTAAACTTTAACTTCTCCTGATCCTATGACATCTTTTGTCAGCTGAATCCTTCAGGAACAGATTGTCATCGGACATGGATGATGATGGGATGGGGCCCAGCTGCACCACAAAGTACAACAGTCAAAATTATGTATAAGTGATTAATGCCCATGTCCATGTTTCGAAACCATTTTTTCTTGACCTTCCTAAACCGGCCATTATGTCTTGGTGCTCCCCCGACATCCACAGCAGAGGTAGAGGCAGCCTGATGACTGCTACACCCTGTCTGTGATGGCCTTGGTGGGAGTCTTCTGGAGGGCCAAGACCTCGGTCTGCTTTCAGGGTCCTGCTGTGTGACAGCAGCAGCCTTTTTGGCCTGTGGAGCTAGAGCTGCTGGGGTCAAAGGAAGAGGGGATTCGGATGAACCCGGGGTGTGCACCACCTGACCCAACTCCCATATGGGGGCCCGAGGGCCACTACTTGAGTAGAAGGGGAAGCTGGAGTGAGATTGAGCTTCCTTGCACCCCCTCGCGCATTGTCATTGTTGGAGGCCAACTTTGGCATCAGTAATGGAGTACAGTTCACAGTGAATATAAGCAGGATGCCTGCCAGGCCAGATAAGAAGGATGCCTGGCATGTGTGGGTCGTGAGTGGTACTATGGATGGGATGAGGACACGATCCACAGGGCAGATGAAGGTGAGTGTGAGAGAGTGAATGGTGATGTCCCTTGAACAGGCAGTGAGTGAGATCCCTGTGGATGTGTGATAGGCTTGTGAGTGTGTGAATTGAGAGTGATGAGAAGAGTGACTTATCCTGGTGGAATGGATGAGACCATTCATCCTCTTTTGGCACTGGGTGGCTGTCCTCTTTTGCTGACCACCACTGCCACCCCTTCCCATGCTGGATTTGTTACATCTCTTGCTGGTCTTTGCCCAGAGAGGGGGTAGAGAACTTCACAGTGGGCCTCCACAGAGTCCACTAGGCGGCCGAGAGAGACATCGCTAAAAGGCATCCTCCCCTTGACAGCCATGAGCTTCCCGCAGCTTCCGATGCATTAGAGAGTGCCAGCTCTGTGCAGGGGCAACCTTTAAATATGGGGCCCTCATTACTGAACGTTTGAGGTGACCACGGGGCAGGTGAATCAGAGGGTTCCACACCAGCAACCTGGCATGTTTCCTGGTATGCAAAATTAATGAGGCGGGATGCGCTGGGAATGGGATGATATGGCATGAAAAGCCGCCATTGCAGCCGGAGGGTAAAACATCCTTTCCCCGCCCGCTACTGCACTTGGTACAAACCTGGGAATATTCCAACCATTGGGTGGAATTTTCCCAGAATTGCACTAAGTGCGGTAACGGGCAGGTAAAACGGAGTCCTACCCGCTGATTAAAATGGCGGGTTTTCTTCCCGAGCCCACCTTGTTATATATTCATTCGCGTGAAACACACCGTTTTCATTGCGGGCGGGATCTCATTCACCCGCTCGCCATCACCCCGCTGTTGCATCAAGCCGGTCGCCATCTTTGAAAGGCAGCTGCCAACAAAGCGCTCATCGCCACCAGCTCACCACCGCTGCCTGGGAGACGTGGCCAGCAAAGGCAAAAAGAATGCAGCCCCCCTGCTTCAATGACGGATCCCTTGGGTGACTGCTGGATGCGGTGGAGGCCCGTCGGGATGTGGCCTACCCCTGCTCTGGCTGCAGGATGGGCAGCAACGTCACCAACCTGGCTTGGGAGGCGGTGGTCAGCGCAAACACCCTGCAGAGGAGGACAGCCACCCAGTGCTGCAAAGGGATGAATGATCTCTTCTGTTTCGACAGGGTAAGTCACTCTTTTCATCACTCCCAACTCACCTACCCACAAACCCATCACACATCCACAGGGCCTTCACTCATTGCCAGTGCAAGGGACATCACCATTCACTCTCACACACACCGTCACTGTCCTCATCCCAACCACGGCACCACTCACCACCCACACAGGCCAGGCTTACTTATCATCTGGCCAGCAGGCATCCTGATACACTCACCCCATCTCTATAAATGCAGGGCAAACTGGCTCACAACAGGAGGGAAAGGTCACAGACAGGTGGAGGGATGCCGGAGATCAAAGTTCTGACAGAATTCAAAAACAGAGCCATCCAGCTGGCTGGCGATGAACAGGACCGGTCCTGTGCTGACGGTGAGGTCAGCGGGGCCCTACCAAGTGAGGCTCCAGCAGTGCAACATCCATCAGACAACCATGCTGCGAGTGATGTGTCCTCATTCTCAGGCCACTGCCATGCACTAATTATCTTTCCTTGCTTTCATAGGCACATCTGGGAAACAGCCGGAGGAGTCCATGGCCCAGGGCCTCCAGGCAAGCTCCGAAGAAACCTCTGAAGATGAATCTGAAGGCACCCTCCCTGAAGTCCTGTCACAGTGCTCACCCACACCCTCCACCAGCGCAGAGACACACACCTCAGTGGGACCTAGCTTTAGAGTAGCCTCAGGATCACAGTCTGGTGAGCACATCACACTTTCTGATCCACAGCAGGTGGAAGCAGGGACTTCCCAGGTCCCTGGCACTCGGAGGACTGCTGGAGGCCAGAAATTTACTGAGTCCGAGTCAGATGATGATCCTCTGGACTTGGTGATGTCACAGTTGCTAGAACTACAAAGGCAGGAAATGATGTCCACTATACTCCTCAGATTGCAAGGCACAATGGAGGAGTCTGTCTGTCTTCAGACTGAGGTAATAGTGCCGGCATTGCAATGCACCGAGGTCAACACTGGAAGGATGGTGGCCGCCATGGAGACCTTGGTCCAGGACATAACTCCTAGACTCCTGCGCGGGCTTAACTCCATCGCTGATGCCATAGTTGGCCTCCAACGGTGTATATGCGAAAGGGGTGCTGGGCAGCTCAATCTCACTCCAGCTACCACTTGCACTCACCGAGTCAGCCAGGGGCCCTCGGGCACCCATAGGGAGGAGGATCAGCAGGAACAAGCTCCGGGGCCATCCACCCAGGTGACTCTGGGAGTGACCGGCCCATCTGACTCCCCTCTTCCTGTGACCTCTGCAGATCCAGCTTCACAGGCTGAGGAGGGTGCCACTGCCACACAGCAGGACCCTGAAAGCAGGCTGGGGCCCTCCAGGTCTCAGCCCTTCAGAGGACGCCTGCTAAAGTCATCACAGACAGGACACCACAGTCAGCAGGCTACCTCCACCTCCGCTTTGGATGTCCGGGGAACAACAAGACATAGCAACAGGGTTAGGAAAGTTGAGAATTAGTTACACAGCCTGGGCATGGGTGTTAATCACTTGTACGTACTGTTCACTGTTGTCAATAAACTCCCAAGAATGTCTCCTTGCCTGTGGCTCCTTGTCCTGATGAGCAGTTTTCTTGTCACTCAGATGTGAAACCTTTCTGCACAAGATAAAGGCAGGTGTCTCAGCCCAGGGCATCTTCCCTGTGCTCTTTTCGGCCTTTAGACCATAGTGATGGTCCAACCTCACACTCCCTGGAAACATTACTGATGCCTGCACCTCAGCAGTGCAGGTCATTGCTGCCAGAATGTAATGGGCAGGCACCACAGAGTTCTCTCATTCTCTTTGTGTGCTCACAGCACTTTTAAGCTGGGGCTGGCCCCCATCCCACCAGCATCTGCGACCTGTGATGCTGTGCACCAGCTCCTGAAGGGCTGAGGTGCTGAAGGTGGACACAGCATCAGATGTGTCTAAAGTTTCATGGCTGCGTCTCTGAGATGGCCCTGATCATGGAGAGCAAGCGAGCTGCCCTCGGCCAGACAGAAGTCAGACATTCTCAGAGGCTAGCTCAAGATCTATGGAGTGTCCTTATTGCATGTTGCCATCATCTTCCTGCAATAGAGCAACTATTAGGGCTTCCACTGCATCTCCATGACAGGAGCATTCTCACAGATGGTATTGGTGCTCTCATAAGCCAAACTGGAGTCAAACGTTCACATCTGTGATGTGAGGATCTATGGGGGCACTTCACTGCATATTGTCACCATCCTCCACAAATCTATGAGGGCCTTCCCAGTGCACCTGCCTCGTCTAGCCAGTGCGAGATCCTCAACCCGTCGTCATCACCACCGAGGACTCCCTCACCCTCAAATCCGTCAATGTCCTCCGCATCGGAGGAGATGTGCAGCTCCTCCATCTCCTCCTCAGGTTGTAAAGAGTGCTGCAGACGACGACGATGCATGATACCCTCTGTGGACTCCACCAGCAGGGCTCCACCAGACCGGTCCAGGCACCGGAACCACACCTTCAGCATCCCGATTGTCTGTTCCACCAAGTTGCGAACTGCTGCATGAGCCTCATTATAGCATCGCTCTGCTGCAGTCTGAGGCTGCCACGTGGGTTTCATCAGCCACGGCTTCTGTGGGTAGCCCTAGACCCCAAGGAGCCAACCCTGCCGCCTCTGTGGACCCTGGAAGACTGCAGGGATCTGCGAATGACTCAGGATGTAGGCATCATGCACACTCCCTGGAAACCGTGCACAAACCTGCAGAATGTGTTTCTGGTGGTCGCACACCAGCTGCACATTCAGTGAGTGAAGCCCTTGCGGTTGATGAAGTCACCAAGTGTAGCGACAGAGACCTGAGCGCCACATGAGTGCAGTCAATCGCATCCTGCATCTGCGGAAATCCTGAGATCAGGTTGAATCCAATGGCCCTTGCATCCTGGCTGTCCCTGTCCTGGGTGGAATGCACAAAGTTGTGTGCCATGGAGAAGGTGGCATCTGTGACCTCATGGATGCATTTGTGGGTGGCGGATTGTGAAATTCCACAGAGGTCACCTGCTGAGCCCTGAAAGGAGCCACTGGCATAGAAATTGAGCACCAAAGTCACTTTCACAGCCATTGGCAGTGGATGCCCTTCATGTCCCTTTGGCGCCAAGACCTGCAGTAAGTGGCAGATGTGAGCCACCAGGTCCCTAGACATGCACAGTCATCGGTGACACTGGTTCTTGGCCATCTGCAGGAATGGCAGGCGGCGTCTATAGACCCTGGGTGTCACTAGGCACTGACCAGCCATGGCTCACTGTCGCTCCTGGGCAGTGTGTGCGGGAGCCCCTGCTGCCCCTTCTTCATGAGGTTGCTGTTCCTGCCTTTGCACAGCCAGGAGCCTCGGTCACTCTTTCCTCCATCTTCTATGGTCTCTGTGGGCCATCAGGCACACAGCTAGGTCACCAGGACCCATGATCCTGGCGTGGTCCTCCTGCAGCATGAAAGAGAGAGGTAGACGTGGTTATCATGGCTGTACTTAGCACCTATCATGCCCTATATGGCTGCCTCTTAACGCTTCCCGGAGAGTGCTGGTCACTCCTCAGATGGCCGGAGATGAGTGCGCTGCAAGGCTGCCCTGTCAAGCTGTGACATGGATACACTGGTCCAAACCAGGAGGCTGAGATTGCAAGGGGCTGTGAGCACCTCCAGCAGTGACTGCTACATGGCCAGCGTTAGTGAGGAGATGGTACAACGTGTGCAGTCAAACTTATCTGCGGTCCAATAAAGTGCTGGCGGACTCAAAGTCTGTGCCGGGGGTTTGGGTTGGGGGGTGGTGGGGGGTGATGCACTTGGTGGCCCTTTGGTGCCTCCGCGTTGCTCGCATGGGCGGGCAGGCTTGGATCCCGACTCCAATCATATCACTCTGGCTGTGCCTGATCTGTCTTAGTTGCTGAGGTATGATCAGTTTATACAGGTATCCCTAATGCGTGGCCATTCCCCTTGCTTACCTTGCCCCCCTTCTGTGCATGGGATGCAGCGCCAGGGCAGCACTTGATCCATCCACCAACCCTCAGCAGTCGCCTCCGAGGCTGGCCAGCACTTGCCCCCAGATACCTACCACCCCTCAGCAGTCGCCTCACACCCCTCCCCTCCCCGCACTCAAGCAATCAACTTTCCCCCAGTACCCCTGAGGCCTGTAAACAACGGGTGAGCTGTGGAGAACGCTGCTGCTCACTCACCTCAGTTCTCCCAAAGTGAAGGCCGCCAAGTGCACGTAGCCTGCATGCTGTTGTGAAACACGTCAGCGTGCTTTCCCACCGACGTGGACAGACGATATGGGGGTGGGGGGTTCCAAGATCCTGGCGGGGTGGCCTTTTAATTATATGGTAAGGTATTGCAATTAGCTCCCTGCCGACCGATGGTGGGAAACGCGGCCCGCCATCGGCAGGCCGAACGGATGATCGCCTTCACCCTGTCGTGAAGTGGGCCCCGCCATGTTTTACGTGCGTGCCACCTATCACGCCCGCCACCAGTGGGCTCGGAAAATTCTGCCCTTTGCCTCTACCTAATCCTCGAGAAGCACTGATTTGGTCGCTGCAGAACTTGAGAAACCCGGCCTCAGCTTGCTTGGCCCATGCAGCCAGCAGAATCAGTTCATACTTAGCATAGGGCCTGAAGTGGCCATTGGATTCTTTATTTTCACAGGCCATGGGCCTTTCCCTTCTCTCAACCAGATTTCTCAGAAGACTAAAGGGTGGCCAAATCAATAGAGCATGCAACACACTTCCGAGGTGTTTCACTCACTTGCAAACGTCCACAAATATGTTCTGGGTCCAGAAAACGGGTGAAGCAAGGTCTAATTGCACCCCTAGTGACTCTGAATGCTGTGAGTTGCTGCTTCATGAGCAGTTCTCTGCCCTGCGGTTTGATCTTCAGGGATATTTATAGAAACAAAAGAACATATGTTGGAATGGTGACTGGAAAGAATCCTCAGATACAGTGCCTACAAAATGAATAACATCGTGGTGATTTGCTTTACTGCGTGCATGTGAGTGGGTGATTAAAAAATAGCGAGTAAAGTAAAGGATGCTCATTGCCCAGAGGTAATTGGGGTTCTTCCAGCTTCACCATGGTCTACTCTTTCACTGGGGTCAGGCACCACTGTGATGTCTTTCATGGCCTGTTCCTATTGATTGAGGCCTAAGATGAAGGACAGCTGCCCATGGGGAAAGTCATGGAATTAGTTACCCTGGCAACCAGTGCTTCAGCCACCTGCTTCACACATCTCTGAACTAGAGAGCACGCAGCAGAATGAGAGATAGTAAAAATAATTGTCACTGATGTGTGAGTATAGGTTTCAAAAGAGGAGAAAATCCTCACCCATATGTTAAAAACAAAAACACTGCTGCACTATTAAATAGGAAAACTTTTTTTCTCTGAAAAATTGTCAACTGCCATCAAATGTGACACACTTGCATTCTATTCCCAGCTGCTTAGTCCTTTAGTGTCAGTTAAAGTGGTCAGAATTTGAACAGGAGAACACCATCAGCTAGTTCCAGCAAAACAATAAAATCTGAGTCCATTAGCACGATAATTCAATGCTCAAGTTTCTGAATTCCTCCCTACAAGGTCAGAATGAGAAATAAGAATGATTTAATTCAAATCAGGAAACTAATTTGGTTGTTAAGTGCCTCTCAAAGAAGGCAAATCTTTGGGAAAAGAATATGTGAAGTTTGAGAATAACTGGTTATAGCCTTTTAAATAAATCACTGCAGTTAACATTCTCCAGTCTTCAATTCGATTAATTTTCTATTAAAAAAAAGTTTAATTCTTTTCATTTAAACAAAACTGACAGTATGCCTTTCTCAAGGCCTGCAGGCAGTAGCTTATATATGATGATTTATGCAGCAATCTATTTTGTTCAAATTTGTACAGACTTGAAAAATGTCATACCGTGTTTCAATTGTCCCCCGATGTGGGGGAGAAAAATCAGCTTCAAGATTGAGCTGATCTATATTCATCTACTTATTAAAAAAATTAAATTACTTTCAAAAAGGAAACACATTTTTCAGGTTGTATCACACACAAAACTGGAGAAAGTACAATAATTCCTGATCATCAAACCCGATTCTGAAATCAAGTAATATATAGTATCAGACTGCATCAAGAGTTGGACAGCTTCTCACCGTTCCACTGAAAGCTGGGCCGGTTCTCAGTTCCTTGTAGTTTATGCTGGGTGACCTGTGGGAATCACAATACAGAATGGGATTCAGGGTCCCCTGCTCTGAGTGTCACATTAGTGCCTGGAGTTTCTTTGTGAGAGCGTCACGCCCTTCCCCGGCTCCCACCCCTCCAATGTGCCTCGCCTCCAGTGGAGCAAGAGTTTCCCTTGCGTGTACCCTTGATTGCAGCCCATTTTCCAGGGCCTGGATCACCAAGGGTGAACGAAGGGCCATTTAAGTGGAGCTGGGTCTCCCACCACAGGTTGGGCTGGGGGGAATGGAAAGGAGAGATGGAGATTACTGCAATGCGCAGCCACAGTATAGGTCGGCCAGCAGAAGATTCAGAATGGATAAGAAGATTGTTAATGTTTCTAAAGCTCAATGTTTGCCAAATCCAATCAATAATCAAAAGTTGGCCATTCATACTTCACCCTCTTTGACCCATGCAGTGGTCCGCAGCAAAGCTGATCGATAGAAATGCATTGTGCAATGTCAGTCTGTCATTGGCTTCCACTTATAAAATATTTGTTCGTATGGATGCTTGTCCATATATGATGCATATATTACACGTTCAGTGCCGCTTCTGGTTGAAAATCCTGTAAATGGCATCAGTTGACCCAATTTCTGCCAATTTCAACAGGTCTAGATATCATGAATGCAGCTTGAGATACAATACCAAGATCCCCTCGAAGGCTGAGTTGGTGAATGAAACATGTGCAGATGCAAAATTTGGATCTTTAGCCCCGTTAGAGACAGCTCTATGGAAGCCGAGCCTCCTTCTAGTGGTGCTTAATGTGTGGGTGCAGTGCAGTGTTTCATGTCGAGAAGAGCACTCATGCTGGTGTCCCCTGTGTGTGCCAGGGCAGCTGACATGGTGCTATCATGAAGTCACATGGTAGTGCCAGCCAATGTGATGCCCATTTTCCAAATTGGAACCACACAGGTCCATTCAACCCATCCACTTGTGGCTCAGCAAAGATGAAGCGCTCAGCTGCAAGAGGCCCAGCACAAATGTTATTTAAAGAGATTGATTCCCAACTTGCAGGTAAGGCTATTTTGAATAAATCCTACCATTGCAGGGCCTGATAGTGCTCTGGAGTGTTTGCACAGGTGTTGTGGTGAGTTTCTGGATTTGGCATGGAGTTTTGCAGGAATGGCAGAGATTTGGTGACCTGTCCACGCAAAGGGTGCAACAGATGTGGTGGGGCAGGGGTGGTGGGGGGTGGGGTGGTGAGGAGGTGAGGGGAGCGGAGTGAGAGGCAACAGCTGCTGTGCCTCTGGTTCAGAAGTAGAGCCGGGAGGTGGAGGAGAGGTGCCAATTCCCCTGCTTTGGGCAGAAGTGCCAATTCCCCTGCCCACTCATCCCACACCCCACCTCACAGGCCAGGGGCAGCTTCTGAGCTGCACCCACCGCACCCCCCCCACCATGCCTCCGACCGAGCAAACCAGCACCCAGAATCATGACGGATGCCATTCCATTATGTATACTCTCCTCTACAACTACATGTGAGAGCTCAGCCATTAACCTTCTCAGCAATAAAAAAACAGGCAACGACTTTTATGAGTGCAGTATACGTGCACGACCCATGTCAGTACCAGGTTACGGCATAATTAATTTATTTGCTAAAATAACATTTCAAAAATCTCCCGGGTTGCTTTAACTAGCCAATTCCAGGAGACTCCTGGCCATTCCAGGAGGGTCGACAATCCTAAGCAGAGGACGTGGGGAGGGTGATCTTCATTTGTTACCCTCTGCCAAGTTGGAAGCTGCCTTCACCATGCTCCTTGAGAGTGACAGGAGGCTGTCTCACAGGCCTGCCAATGCATCTGGCATCTCAGTGTCCATTCACATCAATGTTCTCCTGTATGCCACCCCAATGAGTTCCTCATCTGAGTGCCATGTAGCAGAATTCATCTGCGACCTTGCTGTCTTCTGACCTGCAAATGAAGCATCCTTTACCCCTGGACTGGCTGCAACCTGCTTGCACCCAGTGACAAATGACATACAGATCTCAAAGCACAGTGTCAATATTTCAGCTGGTGGCTGCGGATGTCGAATCAAGTGATGGGGCCTCTTCATTAGTGCTGTGCTGTTGTTCTCTCTCCTATTCCTGGAGCTGCTGCAGCTGGGCCAGCTGCAAGTCTGGTGTGACTGAAATCAGAATATCTGAAGGGGAAGCTTGGGGTGAGGGAAAGGGGTCTAGAGTGTGAAGCAAGATGTCCATTGTCACACCATCTTCAGCTTGCTCATCATGCCAGATAGGAGTGAACTCGAATTTGAGAGAGGACATAAGGCAGGAACATACTGTCATCCTCAATGTTCTAAGTGATGCTGGATGCCACTGGCTTTGTTACAGATGCAGAGAGCCATCTGCTTCACATGGCTTGGGAGATACAGACGTCCTTGCACACCCTCCCCGCACAAAGTCAGCTTCACTCTTCTCCCTTCTATCGTGTGTCAGCTTGTTCTTCAAAGCAGAGGCAAGAGTGTCAGTAGTTGTGTAACACTGTTGGGTTAATGTTCCTGTCATTTAACACTGTTGGGTTAATGTTCCTGCCATTTATGAATTGCCAGAGACATGTGGGGGCATCAAGTGGTGGGGCTTGCAGCATTGGTAGTTGTGTAAGGGTAAGGTGGAATATCTGGATGTTATGTCTGAGTCCGGAATGCCAGGGAGTGCTGCTGGGTGAATGATGTGGGTGTGGATCATTAAGTGGTGTGAGAGTTGGTGGAATGGTAGGACTGAGATGTCTTGTGAAGATGTATTCACTGACCTTGGCCACCCACATGAGGTCATTCGACTTTTTGAGGCACTACTTCTCAGCCCTTGTGCCCAGATGCCAGAATTTGACCTCCCTGAACATCTGCTCCCACTCCCTTTTGAGGTGGTCTTTGAGGATCTCCTGACATGCTGTAGAATCATGGATTCTCTCCTCCCACTATCCTTCACTACTAATGCCTCCTTCTCTGTGACCCTGAAACCCTCTTTCTGCCCTGATTTCCCATTTTCCTTGGTTACGATTGCAGCAATAGTATTCAGCAGCAGATTCCCCTAATTTAGCATCACTTCCCTTTAAGAGGGACAGGCTGCCTTTAATAATTGAAGGTTGACTGCACCCTGTGTTGTTAGTACATGCTTCCCGGCTCCTTGATGACTGCAGAGTAAACCAGCAGCACAGGAGATGCTTGGTCCTATGCTACAGTCACAAAAATGAGTAGCCAGCATCAAATTTATGATGTGCCCATGCTTAAAAAATGGTGCAGACCAAGTTTTAGCCCATGGTATTTATTGCATCACATTAACCATCAAATCAATTAATTGTAGCTGTGACCTTATGTACAACTTGGGGTAAAGAGGGAACACAATTGTTTCTTAATATGGGGTAGCAATCCACCCTGAATCTGAATTGTTTGCCTTTTCCAAGCTTGGACTAAACTCTTTGCTAGTCTATCCATCCTTTGTCCATTCTCCCAACTGAAAATAAACATTTCTGGCTTCTTCATGCAGTCACAGAGCAGTGTCACTCCCAAATCAAGGCAATTCAACAGTCTCTAATAGGCAGGAGCACTTCAGAAAATCAACTTCTGTCCTCCTAAGTTAACCAACCTTAGCACCAAGCAACCTATCCTCCACAAGAGCAAAATACTGCAGATGCTGGAAATCTGTAACAAAAACAGAAAAAGTTGGAAATACTCAGCAGGTCTAGCATCATCTGTGGAGACAAAAACAAGATAAGAGCTCATGGTGTTCAAGGTGCTATATTAGTGTGGATAGAGGACTGGCTAACAAACAAGAAACAAAGTCAGGATAAATAGGTCACTTTTTGTTTGGCAAACTGTAACTAGTAGAGTGCCACCAGGATCAGTGCTGGTACCTCAACTATTGACAAACTGTATTAATGGCTTGGATAAAGGGACAGAGTATAATAATGTATGTAGCTTCCAATACTCACAAAGGAATCATGCTGCGAGCCTGACTGACAATCTTAAATTGGTTGTCAGCATAGTTCTTAGCACACTGAAGATTATTCAGCAAATGTTGTCCAATCAAGGAATCACATCTAATTTTGGACACTGTGTTTTGAATTTTTCAAGCATGGGCTGGTTAGGTACATTCTGTACCTTGCCCATTGCTAACAGCAGAAGGGACATACTGTTTGACACGATTCACCAGTCTTTGGAATGTATGGCCTACATAACTAGCATCACACTGGAAGCACTGAAATTCACGTACCACATTACTCATCTGTGTGGTAGGCAAATGTCTTTGGCTTGATGGCAGAATCCAATTAGTGGCAAATATCAGTATACAGTTCTTTGCAGACAGAAAGAATATGTATATACATTGTGCCTGTTTCAGCTAAACAAAATAAATGACAGCCATTTGCTGGTTCATTCCTCAGGGCAATGCTTCAACCAATCAAAGTCAAGGTGCCTGGTTTAAATTTCAAACAAAACTTGGCAGTTAACTGTCAGTCATGATCAACTGGTGCATTATCCATGGCCATGCCTCTTCCAATCAGTATCCACTTGCCAACCAATCAGCATTCTTTTCTCATATTGTATAAATGGTTGTTCCCTTTACACTTGGTGGTCTTGCGAATTGTACTGATGAGAACAGACAAAAAGCTTCAACAAAAATGTCTAATCTTTTAGCAATATCTTATTATTAACCTATTAATATATCAATTATTAACATTTATACGTTATGTTGATTACTTTGTCCAATCAATTCTTATTAATTGTTCTCTTTGTAAAGCTATCTATTCTTGCATCTGTCATCTGTACCTTTATACCATGTCTCTTTTTTCCCTGTTCATTCATATCATATTAATGTTCGTTATCTGGTTTGACCAAATCAGGTTAGTTCATGTTCATTGCTTGCTTTTGCCCTTTCTTCTTAGCAGCAGACAGATTTTGTCTTTCTGTCACATATGTTGAGCACAACACTGTGCTAATATTCTGTTACTTTCTTGCATGCTTGGCCTGCCTTCTGACCATTGGTGAAGTACTCCTATCACCCAAAGAAAGCATTCTACTAATCCACTAATCTTGCACTTTACCTCTTTTCACACATTCTTGCATAATCCGAAACAGGTTTTACACATTATTAGTCAAGCCTCTTGTTTGGTACTTAACAACTGCAGCACTATTGCAGGAGCATACTGAATGGCTTATTAGTTGTGCATGAATTCCGATGACATCAATCTTGCTGAAATTGTGCGATTCTAAATAACACATTGCTACAAGCATGTTACAAGGAACAAAAGTCACAAATTTTCTATATGCAAAGAAGAAGTTTCAGGTTCCTGAAAGAACATTCCTTCCCTCACATCGATCCCAAGCTTCTAGCACAACAACAGATATAAATATATATATATATATAATATAGCCTCTGAACCTGCCATGTGCAGTGAATCACACACAACCTATGTGTTCTCCATACTTCAAAAATCATTCAAAATCTACATTCTGACAAGTGCCCTGTATACATTATAGATTATTCTGATTTTATGCTGCAAAAAGCCAAAACATAATCAACAGATTTTAATTTGATCTGTAGTGAACAATAATATATACCAAACCTTGGCACATCGCAAACTGCTTGACATAGCTCCCTGCACTTACTGAATACTGTCTGCCCCCAATCATGCACAGGTAATATCAATTCCTAAACTCAGTCTCAAGTGCAGGTCCCTAAGCATAGAAGTCTATAGTTCCTTTGATAAAGTTAATTGAATGTTATTTTTGAGGAAAGGAAGAACAGACATTTTTCAGTAGGTGTCTCAGAATTCATTGACACCAGTATCAGACAATTAATGTATTGAAAGCAAAGTACATTTGGGCCTCTTCAGTACTTGCATTAAAATATCTAAAAACACTAGTATAAGCTGCACTTTTACACACACAAGTTTCTGGTAGATTTTTGTTAAGCAACTGAATGCTACTACAGAGAAAGTTCTATTATGGCAGTGACTGTGAAACTGGTCATAATCTGGAGTTTCATTTGAATCGATAGTCTATACATTTTTAATGCTAAAAACCTTTTTTCTCTCTCAAGATGAAATGAAAACCATTTGAGATTATCACATAAAAAGAAGCTTCTGACTGCAATTCTTCAGGACCACAGCTAATGGCTGCAGAAGCTATTCAAAGAAAATGAATTTCTTCACTTTTCTTACCATTTCCTCTTAGGGCACTTCTTATTTCTTTGACTCTGCAGTTTTACCCATGAGGAAACTGCAATACAATACACTGTTTATTGCTCTTGTAATCTCATTTACAAAAAAAATAGGGAAAACATAAACACAAAGGTGTGCATTAGTGTATATATTAATGTAATGTAATTCAAGAGCTGTGTGGAAGCCACATTAAAAATCAAGCTAAGTGCCTGAGTATAGTCTGAAGTGTCAGTCTATGTTCATGAATTATGCCTCAAGGTGCTTTCTCCTAGTTTGGGCAGCTTTATGTTAAATGAATCACAATGGGATATTTTCAGTCAGGCTAAATTCTTGCAATAATCTGCTTTGTGGATCCAATTACAAGGTCTCGATGATCTGAAGGACAACGTTCGCTGCAGGAGATATAATTGTCCCAGTATTAACCTTTGTAATCGTATTTTCCAGTTTGGGTTTTGAATTAAACATTTGCTATGAGTAATTAATTTGCAGCAAGGTAAAGCATATTGTGAAAATGCTATTTTAGCTACTCATATGAAAAGAAAGTTTGGCAACTCATTCTTGTTATTGTAGACCAGAAGGTCTGGTGAATTGTATTGACAAATATGGGTGAAACAATCATTGGTGTCACAAATTTACTGCATGTAAAAGCTTTGAGTATATGTGTTTCCTTTGTTACAAGATAATCCTAAACAGTCTGCAATTGATTTGGCTGAGCATTGTCATAAATACCCAATAAGATATATTAAAAAAAGGAATGGATCCAAGATCCATGTGCATCAGTTCTGGAAAGTCTTTTCTTCCACTAGTAGAAAAGCACAGTGTCATACCTAAGAGAATAAATGGCATTACAGAGGGATTAATGCACCATCACATGCACTATTAAATCAAGGATAGTTCTCAGTTCAGTTCCTAGTCATGCTAGGTTTTTTGATCTCAACTGGGCAACAGTTGGGATGCCTGAATGATCTTCAGTGTTACTGTGTTTGATGAGATGTCTGCTCCACTTCATTATCCAGTGAAACTTGCTGTTGATTATACCTGTGATGATACGAAGTGGGGACAGGAAGTGCCTAATTGCACTCTGTAATCAAATACCAGTCATTGTTAAATCTCATACCGGAAGACCAGCCACTAGGACAAGATGTCAAAGAGCAGCAGGAATATGTGCCCAGGAAGTGTCAGTAATTTTGGATGGAAAGGTGAGGAAATGGCAAGGAAAGTAAGGAATAGGCTAAGCTGTATTTATTTAGCTTCAGGCTTAGGGTCATCCATAACTATAACTGCAGCACAGACCTTTTATGCTATGTTGCACAAGTCAAAAGAACATCAGCCTATGTCCTTTTCATGTGAAAGGGGCCTGCAAATGTTGTGCAACCAGTAACTTCATGAGATCAAATTTTTCCTCCACCAGCTCCCACCTGCTAATCTGTAAGCCCAAACACTTGATGATTAGTTTTATTACCCTCCTCGCCTGAAGAGTCTGACTCCTGTTGGGAGGCAGTTTTACAGCTGCCAGTGATTCAATGGTACAGCTTGCAGATAATTTTTCCCCCACGTCAGCCTAAACAATCAATATGCAATCATTGAGGCCTCAACAGTAATTGTTAATTTAAGGTTTCCAAGCTTAAGAGGGTGTGGGATCTATGGGCAGAATTTTTCGCTTGGTGGGCAGACATGCGCTTGACCTGCTCGAGCGTGAAATGATGGGCGTTGATGTGGCTGAGCATGCCGACGTCAATGTGCACTCTCGCGATATTTCGCTATGCGGGCGCACGAGGGAGATGGAGGCATGCCTGCCATTAATTAAGAGGTCAGTTAAGGCCCTTGACACACCAATTGTCTCTGAGTTCATGTAGCCTGTGGGAATTTTCGGCGGTTGCACGGGCAAATCGGGCGGGCGGCAGGCCACAATTTTCAACAGCTCATCCATGGGCGAACTAAGAAGGGTCAGCAGCATTGTCAACATGAGTTGTGAGGAGTTTTGGAGATCATGTACTGCTGGTTGATTTTGTGAACTGAACAGCTTCATCTCGCTTCAGAGCTTCATGCTGAGCATTTCTAGGCTTCATTTCAGGACTAATTGGTATCTTCCAGGCCCCCAGAAGATTCAGACTGTGTGGGCCCTTCCAGATATCAAACAGCCTTCCATAACCCTGGTAATGGGGATTGTAGTCTCCACTGGTGGCACCTCACCTAAGGAGGAAAAGAAAGGAGGCCAAGTGTCCCTATGCAGCTTCCTTGGGAGTGACCTGTGGGAGGACAGGCGCAGGCACAAGGGGGCAGGGCCAGCTGGTGGTCCAAGGCAGAAGGGGCCACAGAAGATGGCACTATGCCGCTGCCAGGGTTCACAGGTGATGATGCAGCTACCTCAATATGTCTGAGGTACAATGCCGAAGGAGGCTCCGACTCTCAGGGGAGACAGTGACTCCATTTGTCAGATGATTGGGCCTGAGATCATCTCCAACTGTATGGGTGGACAACCCATGCCAGTGGCTCTGAAGGTCACAGTGGCCCTCAGCGTCCAGCTCTTTCCAGGGCTCAGTGGGGGATCTGTGTGGAGTCTCCCAATCAGCTGTCCATAGTTGTGTCAAACTGGTGACAGACACTCTGTTCAGGCATGTATTGACTTTCATTCATTACCATATAGATGAGGCCAGGCGGCCGAGAGAGCCAGAGGCTTTGCAGTGATTGCTAGGTTCCTCCGCATCCAGGGTGCCATCAACTGCACACATGTTGCCATCAAGGCACCAAAGGGTGAGCCGGGTGCCTTTGTCAACAGGAAGGGATTCCACTCCATGAACGTGTAGATAGTGTGTGACCACAGGATGCAAATTTTATAAGACTGTACAAGGTACCCTGGCAGCTCCCAGGACACTTACATCCTGAGACACTCCCAGGTCCCGTGGCTCTTCAGAGTTCCAGCCCAACTGGATGGTTGGTTGCTGGGTGACAAGGACTATCCCTTGAAAAGGTGGCTCACCACACCTCTCCACCACCAAAGAACAGAGGCCAAGCAGCAATTCAACAAGAGCCATGCCTCCACAATGGAGGTGGTAAAGACAACCGTAGGTCTTCTCAGTATGCACTTCTGATGCCTGGACCGTTCAGGGGATGCACTGCAATACTCCCCAGAGCGGGTGTCATGGATAATGGTTGCATGCTGCACTCTCCACAATTTGGCACACCCAGTGGAGGAAGAGGATGTTGATGCAGCTATGCAGGCCACAAAATATGAGTCCAGAAGTGAGTCTGAGGATGAGCACAGTGAGGAGAATGCTGAGGGCATGGACACTGACCTGAGTAACCTCCATGGAGGCAGGCACCCCCGGGATGCTTTGCTCCAATGCTCCTTCAGCAAGGCTACCAAATAAGAACTACCATCACATGTGAAGGCTGTAGGCAGTATACTCGATCCCAGAGAGGACCATTTCCTTGACCACTAACATACACTCTGCGCCTTTGCAATAAATTTCCGGAGACACATGTCCATAATGGCTGCCGCCTCTGATGTCTTGTTGGCCATGATGAACTTGGCCGTCTCCCTGCGGCCTGTGGAGCCTGTGAAGGCCCCTGGGAGGCAGCAGCTGGTGCAATGCTGGCATCTCCCCAGTTGCCGCAGTCTCATCAGATGTCATGGTCACTGGCAGAGGGGCGGAGGAGCTGCTGCTATCGCCCGGAGCGCCCTGAGTGGAGCCCGCAGAGACGACAGGCAGCTTGTGCGCCAATGTGAGGTCGCTTTGGACCTCCCTGCTCACCATTGATGGACGGGCACCTAGCTGGGATACCAGGTACCCAATCCATCTCCCACACTGACACTGAATCTGCTGAGGTCATTGCCGGTATGTGGGCTTCCAGGTCTGAATGCATCCTCAGGAACACCAGCTTGTGTCCCTGGAGTAGCATCTCCATGAGAATCACCTCTCTTTCCATGGAAGAGGCATTGCGCTTGGCCATGAGGGTCAACACAATGGTCATGCTCTGCAGGGACTCCTCCCAAACGGACAGCATGGCACGAATTCCCTCATGTATCTCCGGCAGATCCTCCTGCACACTCACACACCCCACTGGACTTCCAGCATCTGCTGCCTAATGGATAACTCCAAAGGCCCATCATCAGCCATCGACTGAGCATTGTCCTGGTCCCCAGTAATCCTCCGACTGCCAGCGCGTTCGGTGCTCTCTGCCTCCACCTGCGCCTAAAGCGAGTCTGAAATGTCCTCACCGCTGTGTGCCAAGAAACCAGACGGCAATCTTATACCCACTGAGGTGCTGGTATCTGCACTGGTGCCTGCTTGACAGAGAGGGTGTGTCGCAGATATGTGGTGAGCATAGTAGTCCTCTGGGGCCAGAGATGGGCCTTCAAGGGCCTCATTGCGAGTGCCTGCTGGTGAACCTAAAAGGGAGAAGAAGGACATGTCATTAGCTTAAGTCATGACACTGTCACTGTGCATGCCAGGCCCCTGGTGAGACAACAGATATCTGCATCATTGTGCCCTCATCTTTCAATTATCAGTATGGGGCGCCAGTTTTGAGGCTCATATCAATATTGAGACAATGCTACAATGGTTGTATTAGCCAAAATTCTCACCTCAGTATACCGCACTCTTATCTTCGTCTGGCACCCCAGCTTCACCATGGCTGGTTGACTTAGATGCCTCTCGAGCTCCACTACCTCCTGCTCATAGCGCATCTGGATGAGGAGCCATGGGGGTCTCCCGCCTATCCACGACTTCTCAGTATTGTTAGGGGATGTCTTCTCCTGAAAGGATAGAGGAGCATTGATTTGTCCACTCTGTAACTGCAGCACCATCGCAGCCTGGCCAACCCCAGCTGAGGAACATCTGGCAGGGCTCAGCCAATTCATGACCCTTGAGCCACAAGGCACTCAGTCCATGCAGCCAGGGCACTCACCCTCTTGGCCAGCTCCAACGTCATTGACCGTTGCCACTCACACTCTAACACCCCTCAGCCCCTCAGGTCCACGGTTGTGGGTGGTGGAGGGGTGGGGGGGGGTAGGTGGCCAGCCCTTAAACGTTCTGCACACTGACCCAACATGGCACTCACCCTTCCCAATCGCAGCAAATCATTGAGGTGCTTCTGGCACTGCACCTATGTGCGCCTCACCACGTCGTGGCTGCTGACCCTGGATGACACCTCCTCTCAAGCCTTTCTGCTAAGGTGTGGGAGCCTCCTCCTCTTGTCTCTGGGGACAAGGTTTTCCCTCCTGACTGCCACCTCCTCCAGGAGGGCAGCAAGGCACTCATTGGAGAAACGCAGAGGCGACAGTCCCACTGGCCTGCCCTCCTACCTGCTGTGTACAACCACACTGAAATCCATCAAGACTTCAGTGTCCTTCCGTGGCAGCCTTCCAGAGGGCTACCTGGGTCACTTTTGAATTGGCTGCCAGGTCGCCATTGGACCCGGCGGACACCATGCCCCCGCCCCCACCCACACCTTCTCGCAGACTCCCGAGCTGCCTTTCACGCTGGGTGGGCCTTAATTGGCCCACCAGTGTAAAATCGGGGTGCTGTGCCGATCGCGGTCAGTGGTCAGCTTTCTGACCGCCCCCACCGAGCCCGCCCGCCAAGGACAAAATTCTGCCCCATGGTTTTAACTAAAGTGTTGCATACCTTTAAGAAGAATGTTATAAAGAAAGATCACATGATCTTGTGTAACCAATAGTGGAGTAGCACGGGCTAACTCTGTGGTTAGTTAGTAGTTAGTTGGAAGTCGATAGTCTGCAAGTGAGCAGCAGAAGTATGTAGAGTTTAGTTTCGAAGCACTCATGTGTAGCTGCTGAGCACCTTGTAAACAAGCAAAATTTTTTTCCATGTAAGAAGTGTCGGCAGAACTACTCAATCTAAAGTATCAACTCAGTCACCCCACAACAAGTGTGCAAGTGTGACTCACAAGTCACAACAGAGGGGAAGAACTTATATAGAAGCACTAACATCCAGCAAACCATCACAAACAGTCACATCATTTCATATGGTACTAAGCTTGTGGTAGATCGAAGTTTAATAAAACACAAAAGGTCAATGTTGATATATTTGATTAGATTCATTTTAGGGCTGAAACTTCATAGGGGATGAACCTGTGTCCCATTGGAGCTTCACCCTATTTTATGTTAAAATCCCTATTGGATATTAATTCCCTACACAATACAGTACTGAAAGAATACACAATACAGTACTGAAAGAATACCATTCAAATTAGAAAGAAAAACTAGAAATGTTGTAGTTACTAAAAACAATCTCCAGGATGTACTGTTTGCAATAGGGCATTTTCAGCTAATTAAAGCACTCAATCACCAACTGGGGCTCACTGTTCAATGAAACTTCTGCAGACTGCAGCATGACCACATTTTTAATGGTGAGAATGAACAGATACAAGAATGATGTTGCTCTATGCTCACAGCAGAGTTCTAGTGAGATCAATAGTATTCTTAGACTTTCAAAAAAGAGCAATATTTCTTCATGCTATTGGATCAGATGAATGAGTGTAGTGGGACTGGGAGGATAAAAGCAGAATCATCTCCACTATGGTACTTTGCCTTATTTGAGCCTTTGTACAAACGTTAGAGAACTTGTCTCAGCCAGAACTAGATCAGTGCCATAGCAGCACTGTTGGAAAAACTAACCAGACTTTCCAAAGTTCAGCACAAGTTACATTGTAAGACTTGGCGCTATAAACCAGCTTAGATTTGGTAGCAACTAAGTTTAAATTGAACCCCATTCAAGTCAATAAATTCAATATCAGAACTGAGTTTTTTTCCAACGTTGCTGTAACCCATGTAATCACCACTCCAGACTAATAGCAGTTTGGAAGTATATATATTATTGGGAAATGTGAGTGGGGGTGGTTCCCAAATTCACTGATATGAATCCACCACCTCTTCACATATCAGCTATATTTTCGTCTCCCAGGCCATCCAAGAATTAAGTCTGCTGCTTCTCCAGGGCTGGTTCAGAGGTGTGTGTGTGCTGAGGCAGGCTGGTTAGAAGGCCTGCCTTGGTTCTCAGGGACAAAGACCTAGCTTTCCCATCGTTCAAATGCCCCCTCAGCCCTCAACCTCTCACCTGTCCCATGCCCCAATACCACTTTATACCCCCTCATACACCCATGCCAACTCCATGCCCACTCATATGCCACATGTCACCTCTATTCCCCCTCATACTCCAATGCTCCCATATTTCCTCCCATAGCCGCTCACCCAGTATCCATTGTGGATAGACCTCAGGAGCCATGTAGTAGCAATGGGAAGTCTTGAAATAGGTGTGAAAAAATTAAACCCCTAATAATCTAACATTGCTGTCACTCAAACAAACCACCATTCAGATTGAACAAGGGGGTAAAAAAAGCTGCAGACACTTTGAAAAAAAGTTAAGTCCCACAAGTGGCCATTAGTTGTAAAAACAAACAAACATTTAAAGGGAAACCACAAGGAAGAAGGATAATCCTTTAATAATCTCTTAAAACTGTCAATCAAACTATATACACAACCGCCCACTGAGATAAGTGCTTCAACAACTTACTAAACTCAACCAAGATTCCATAATGCATTCAGCTGTCAAAACAAACCATTGGAATTCCAGACACTAGAACTTATTGAAGCTGAAAGAACAATGGCTACATTATTTCTAAGCTTCAGCAATGGCTGTCATCAAAGAATTCCAGGAATTGGTGGCTGTTTTTTTTCTCTAAGTTAAAGCAACAGGCCATTT
Source organism: Carcharodon carcharias (assembly GCF_017639515.1). Lineage (NCBI taxonomy): Eukaryota > Metazoa > Chordata > Chondrichthyes > Lamniformes > Lamnidae > Carcharodon > Carcharodon carcharias. The sequence continues at coordinate 29,101,617 of NC_054472.1, read as the reverse complement.
TTTTGCAAATTTAAAACACTGTAGATATTTAAATCATTTCAGATCATGATGTTCTAGACACCCCTTTCTACAGTTTTAAGTGCATTGCAGTGCTTTTTGCATAGGGAAACGTACCCTAATGCAGCTCAACACTTACATAATGCTCGTCAATGTATTAGTCAATTTGCCTTTGTTGGACAGAGCCCTATGATTAATCACTGCAGTAAAAATGAACTTATCTTATGAGAAGGAATATAATAATGACATATGAAGTTGCCAAAACATTTAGCACTTAACTGTCAGAATGTTCCTGACTCCTCAGCAGGTGCCCAAGGTTCCTGAACTTTCTTATCTGGCAGGTTTTCCAAAGGCTTCCAAAAGCTGCCTGAACTGATGGAAATACTGTGGGACATGAAATCTAAACTTCCTTTAGGCCTATAAACGTTGACCCCCGACATCACAGGCCATGTGTATGGGGTCACAACCTGAATCTCTTCGTGTCAATAGGAAGTTTGTGTGGACTCTTTTTGGAGGGAATTTAATTTCTGGACACATAGCCTCAATTTTGTTGATTCCCATACCTATTTCTGACTTTTTTGGATCACAGAAATGGCACCTGAAGTATATTTTTGATAGTGAAAAGAGATTTCCTCATTGCTAATGGTCATCGTGTTCTCTACAGAGGGAGAAAAACATTTAAAGGCACAATTGAACAATTTGAAGGCTCGCTTTTCATCTTTTATCCAGCAGCACCTGAATTCTTGAAACCGTTGTTTCCAATAGAATAATTTATGATGGTCTCCCTACAGTACTTAATAGCTGCAAAGGCGTAACTGAAAATAGCAGCTGAAATGTTAAAATCTATTTTCCCATTGCTGTCAAAGTAACTTTTAAAAACAAATTAGTACAACCAACAATATATTAAATTAAACAGATGTTCCCTCGACTTTTCCCTTTATTGGAATATTTAAATGACCAAATTCATTATTACAAGTGAAGCACTGATCTCCAACACACTGTACTAATTCAATGTTATTATAATTACACAACTCTTCCTTGAGGTTTTTTCTTGCCTGGTTGATACTCTATAACTACACAGCTGAAAAAAGGAAATTGTCTAAATGAGATCTTCTTTCTCACTGAGGAGGCCTCAGGAAAATGCAGCAACCTGCTCTGAAAACTCTGTTCATGTTTTGCCAACTTTGATAAATTCCGCCACTGCAGCTAAGACAATCCACAACATTCTAAAACAATCAATGACATTTTAAATAAAACAACCTACAACATTCTAAAAAGAAGTCAGTTTGTCCAATCTTAATTGATTCTTTAAAAAATTCCAAGGTCTGAATCCACATCTTGGCAAAAATTAATCAGTTCTTCCTTGGGCCATATCCTATCTGTGTACCAAGTTTCATTGAAAGCTGGCCATTAGTTTTTGAGATATATTTTTTACAGGCAAGAAGACTGACAAATGGGGTGAAAACATTACCTCCTCCAGCTTTCAAAGTTGGAGGTAATATTGGTGCCAATGTGTTGCTGAAAGTCTTCCATAAACATAAAAAAAAAACATATCTTGATAGTATCAGACAGAAGTTAAAACATTATAGCAATGCATTGTAAAGGATGCAATATTCTATTCATTACAAGAGTGGTTTATTTCTAGGTTTTCAATGTTTTCTGGAATTGGGTCATTAAGTGTAGTTCATGCAGCAAATTATCAGAATAATGGAAACAATAAATAAATAAAACATTAATTAATGACAGCACTGCTGTTAATTTAAAAGCAAAGCCATTTGTAATTCTATTTGTAGTTGGTTTGAAACTCCCTGCACTATTTGTTAGGTTCCATTTGAGTTTTTCTGTGAAAACGGTTTGGTACTGGAAATATCTTGCTTAATATCTAGTACCTGAATTTCCACTTTGGGACACATTTACTAAACCCATTCATATAAAACTTCTTACAACACTGCGTCAGCAGACTTGTTGAGGCGATGGTGTAGTGGTATTGTTGCTAGACTAATAATCCAGGGACCCTGGGTAATGCTCTGGGAAACTGGGTTTGAATCCTACCATGGGATTAACCTGGAGCTAAAAGTCTAATGATAACCATGAAACCATTGTCCATTAAAAACCCATCTGGTTCACTAATATCTTTTACAGAATGAAATCTATTGTCCTTGTCTGGTTTGGCCTACATGTGACTCCAGGCCCACAGCAATGTGGTTAACTCTGAAATAGCCTAGCAACCCAACTCAGTTGTAACAAACCGCTAGTACTGTAGGTGTGGACTGCAGTGGTTCAAGGACTAAGGTCCTAACTTCAAGAAGGCAGCTCATCACCACCTTTTCAAGGGCAACTAGGGATGGGCAATAAATGCTGGCCCAACCAGTGGAGCCCACATCCTGTGAATGAATATTAAAAAATTAAAATGATAGGGTTAACAATTCCATGAAAAAATCAGAAAAAGGAATTTCAATTGAATGCATGAAATATTTGTATACAGATGGTGCAATATCAGGTCCTAGCTTTTCAACACTAGGAGAATTAACCATTTTAGCATTTCAGGTAAGTATGTAGGGAGTCAGCCTTGGCTCAATGGTCTCACTCCAATAAATCCCTGTGAATAGTGACAAGAGTTCCAATCTCTTGATACTAGTTGGCATCCGGATGGGTACCAATGACAGTGGAGAGGTCACTCCTTCCTCTCCACCGCAAAGACTCGATTCACTTGGTGGGGTTTGCTAGTCATGGTATTGACTTACACACAAAAAGGAACTTAGTTATGGACAAAGCCTAGAGTACAATCCGTTAGCTATAAATCAGGTGTCAGCCATGGCTCAGTGATAGGACTCTTACATCAATGTTAGATGGCCCTGGGTTCAAGCAGCAATATATTGATTTGAGCATAAAATCTAAGCTGACATTCTAGCACCGTACTGTGGGAGTGCTACATTGCTGAAGATGTCATATATCTGAAAAGGCTTTAAATTAACACTCAATCAGGTTCTCAGAAAACTTCAATGCAACTTGCCAAAGTGAGGATTGCCATAAATTTTGCTTTGGCTTGTCGTTTATTGCTGCCACGATTTTATGCTCCCCCCACCTATGAGTTTTTAGGTGGGAGAAGTGTGAAATTGAAGGGACTAGATTCCCTCCCCGTTTCCATCCACCCTGACCTCGCAGTGATTTTACGCTAGGGGCTGTGGGAGGTTGGGGGGGCAAGGCCTCGGACAGGAAGTCTGCCCTTGTTCCAGTTGAGCAATTTAAGGGCTATTTCCAGCCCAGTCTCAATTGTTAGGCTGGCAGGAGGATTGGACTTGTGCAGGGCAAGCCTAAAAATTAATGGAGTTATATCTCGGGTGGAAAGGGGTGGGGGTAGGGGGGTGCCTCCGTCAGAAATCCCTTTCTGAAGTCAGGTGCCTCCCCTGCACACCCTTAAGGTCCGGCGGCCTCCAGAACTCCTTCCCTTTCTGGCCTCTCCCACGAGACCTCGATCGCCTCCTTCTCGCACCCTGCCCGCCCCCAGGCCTTCCCTGCCCTCCCAGCCCTGTAACACCTTGAACTTACCTTGGTCTCTGGTGTCCAGGCTTAGTCTCAGACATCCTCCTGCATTTCCTCACCAACCCATTACAACTCTGATCGCTGCAGGGACTAGAAGGTTGCTGGCCTATCAAACTGGCCGGCAGCTTTCTAAGGCAGGTCTTCCTCCTGAGTGAGGGGCGGAAGTCCCGCCTGCAACCAGCGAGACCCTCCAATCTGACAAATTCAGGCCTACATTTGAGGAGAAAGAGGATTGGTGGAACCAGAAATTGCTTCCCTTAATGATTCCAACGAAGCAAAACAAATCAGAAATTCTTTACTGTCAATTTTCAAACAGCTAGATTGTCATTAGTTTTAAATACACATTTCTAGGCTGTATAATGAGTCAGAATATATTACTGATTTTCTACAGAAGGGGATAAATCTCACAATTGCTGTACTAATGGCATCATCACTTCATTCATGTAATTCTTTGTAAAAATAAACTTTGTTTTGAATTAATGGCGACAGCTATAACTAACACATTTATCATTTGAGCAAAAGACAGTGCTGGATCATCAATTTGTGGTAGCCTTGAGCGGGCTTGATAGAAGTAAAAGCTGAGTTGAACACTGGTATTGGAATCTGCGAGAGTCAGTCAGAAGAAGACTCAAACATCTGGAGCATTGGCCAATTGTAGCCATCAGAGCAGTGAACAAAATGGGCAAAGGTTAGAGTATGAGGGATCCTGAAAGTTTCACTTGGGCAAGTGTTCAAGATTAGGTGCATTCATATCCAAGACTGGCATAACAGGTTTTTGATCAATATTCGATAATAATAGGTTTAAGGGACCAGATTTCTGTGTGCCAAGAAAGTCGGGAATGGGTACAGGAATTGGCAAAACTAGAGCTACGGGACCAGAAGTTTGAATTTTTCCGTCAGAAAGAGCCCCACACAAACTTCCCTTTGATGGGAAGAGGTTCAGATTTGGGTTGTGACACCGCCCACACAGAGGTGAGATCGGGGTCACCATTGACAAACCTAGGCAATGATTGATTATAGGTCTCTGTCCTGTGTTATAACACAATGTTTTATATCGACAATGATTTGATTTATTGAGAGGGCTGAACTCCAGGATTAGTTTTGAAAAACTGCGAACAGCATTTGATGTGGCTGTAGTAATTATGGTTTTATTTAGTGTGAAATGTACTTTTAAGAATAATACTTGTAAGGAAGATCACATGATCTGTAGTAACCATTGGAGAGTAGCGGGGGCTACCTCAGCCAATGCAGAGTTAGAGTTGGAGTTGAAAGCACACGTGTAGTTGCTGCTGAGTACATTCTAAAAAAGCTTAATGTTTCATCCCAAGAAGTGTCTGCTGATCAACTATATCATTAATAACACAACTTGGCCACCCTACAACAAACAAGTGATGAGGATAAAACAGGACTGAACAGAAGAAATCAAGTTAAAAAGGAAATCAGCTCTGTACTTCAACCAGTGATTGTAAGTGGTGAACTTCATTAGAATTGAAGAAGCTAACAACTCTCAAAATGCCACAATTTGGGAGAATTGATCCTGCTGAGCCAGCTACAGATGATTGGTCTCAATATATAGAATGCCTCACGTTCTTTTTTAAAGGGAAGGAGATTATGGGGGAAGAGAAGGAGCGAGCGATCCTCTTGAGTACTTGTAGAAGCAAAACCTACAGCTTGATTAGAAGTTTGACGGCACCCAGTGCCCCTGCTTCCAAGAATTTTGATGAATTGGTGGACCTCATGAAGGATCATTTTCAACCCAAGCCCTCAGTCACGGTGCAGAGGTTCAGGTTTATTTCGTGAAATAGAGTCATTGGTGCGACAATTGCATGCTACATGGCAAATTTGAAGCAGCTAATGGAACATTGTGAATTCAATACTGCTCTGAACAACATGCTCAGAGATCATTTAGTCTGTGGTGTGAAAGAGGACAAGGGGAAGCAGTGGTGTAGTGGTATTGTCACTGGTATCCCAGAAACCCAGGGTAATTTTCTAGGGACTTGGGTTCAAATCGCACCACAGTAAATGGTGAAATTTGAATTTAATAAAAATCTGGAATTAAAAGTTTGATGATGACCATGGAACCAATATTGATTTTTGGAAAGACCTATCTGGTTCACTAATGCCTTTTAGGGAAGGAAATCTGCCATTCCTACCTGGTCTGGCCTACATGTGACTCCAGACCCACAGCAGTGTGGTTGACTCTTAAATGTCCTCTGAACAAGGGCAATTAGGGATGGGCAATAAATGCTGACCTAGCCAGTGAGTTCCTTATCCAAATTTTAAAAAAATTATTCAGAGAAGATTATTGTCTGAAGTGAATCTGGATTTCAAGGAGGCATTAGAGATAGTGCTGGCCATGGAAAGCACAGGGAGAGCTTCAAAAGCAATACAGGGCATGCAAAGTAGTGCAGGCCTCCACCTCAGGTGGGAAACCTCAACCGAAAGAGGCACGAAAAAGCAAGACTCCGCTGAGAAGCAGGAAACAGCTGCAGCTAGACGAAGAGTAAAGAAAAATAACTTAGCAGTGAAATTAAAGAATAATTTTAATAGAGGTGGAAACAACCAGTCTTTTAGCAATTGGCAGTTTTAAAAAAAGTTAAATGCTACTATAGTCACAGCAATGGACACACGATGAGGCAATGGAAGGAAAGATTCAAGCAGGCTTGTAAACAAAAGAAGCCCAATTAAATGTACAATGCAGAAGAGCCTGAAACAACAAATTCAGACTTTACTCATTGCTTAACCTGAAAGTTGTAAAGGCAGAACCAATATTTGTCACAGTGAAAGTAAATGGTAAACCTGTTGGAATGCAAGTGGACATGGGAGCTTCCGCTACAGTAATTGGGGAACATACCTTCTGACATTTGAACAATGGTGAACATCAATTAAGTTTATAAGAAACAGGCGCCAAGCTAAAAACTTATATGGGTGAAGACATTCAGGTAAAAGGCATAAGCAGAGTAGCTGTCCATTATGGAACCTAATCAGCAAAGCTACCCTTGATTGTGGTAGCAGGTGAAGGGCCAATCCTCCTGGGGCAAAACTGGTTAAAGGAGATTAAGGTAGAATGGTCTGAATTTTTCTAGTTGAGAGAAAGTGGACTACCAGAGCTACCGTCTTCAAGTATGAACTGGGGAAAATCCTGGCCTGCAGGCCAAGCTTCATGTGGATCCAGAAGCAACCCCTCACTTCATGAAGTGAGACTGGTGCTATATGCCCTGCAAAAAAAGTCAGAATTGAACTGAACAGACTAGAGAAACTGGGCATTATACAATCTGTTCAGTTCACAGAATGGACAGCACCCATAGTCACTGACCTTAAACCCAACCAAAGCATTCGAATTTGTGGAGATTACAAATTGACAGTTCTAAAGTAGCTAACTAGGCAGGCAGCCCATTCCAAAAGTCGAAGACCTGTATGCCAAGCTGGCATGAGGGACAATGTACATAAAACTTGACATGAGTCATGCTTATCAACAACTGGGGTTGGATAATACCTCCAGGAATTTGTCACAATTAATACCCAGAAAGGGTTGTACCAAAATACACAATTGCCTTTCGGTGTCTCCTCCGCTTGTGCCATCTCTCAGAGAGCAATGGAAAGCTTACTGCAGGGATTGCACCAAATTGTAGTCTATTTAGATGATGTATTGTTGATAGGATTCACTGCAAAAGAGCATTTGGCAAAACTTAGAAGAAGTCTTAAAATATTTTTTGAAAGCTGGAGTCCATTTAAAAAAAAAGTGTATGTTCCAAGCAAGGGAGGTAATCTATTTGGGTAAATTCATAGGGTCTCCACCAGGTTGAAGAGAAAGTGAGAGCCATAAAAGAGGCACCTGCACCAAAGAACGCCTCAGAGCTCAAATCATTTCTAGGAATGATCAACTATTATGGGTGGTTCTTACCTTAATTGCCTACACTGCAGCACCCCCCTGCATTCTCTACTCAAAAAGATTGATCTTGGAAGGTGCCCCAGAAAAAAGCTTTCATAAAGGTGAAGCAATTGTTGCACTTGTCCAATCTATTAGTGCATTATGACCAGATGAAAGAATCGCTGCTGACATGTGATACATCTCCCTATGGAACGGGAGCAGTGCCCTCTCATTGGATGGACGATGGCACAAAATGGCCAATAGGTTACATATCAAGAATGCTCAACACAGCGGAAAAGAGACACTCACAGATAGAAAAAGGTCTGTCAATCATCTTTGGTGTCAAGAAATTTCACCAGTACATACACGGCTGCCATTTTACAATCATTTGAGACCACAAACAATTACTAGGATTGTTTAGTGAGGACAAGGCTATACCACCCACATTCTCAGCAAAAGTACAATGATAGGCTTTACTTCTGGCAGCGTACGAATACACTTTCGTACATAGGCCTGACAATCAAATCGCAAACGCCGGCACCCTTAGTCATTTGCCTTTACAAGAAAACGATGACCACATCCCATTTCCACAGGAACTTGTTTTACTGTTAAATTTCTTAGATTCCTCACTAGTATGTGCTCGACTGATCAGAGGCTGGACAAGTCAAGGCCCAGTCCTATCTCAGGTAGGACAACAAGTGCTACTTGGTTGGTCACAGGAGCTCGTTCTGATGAAATGAAACCGCACTTCAACAGAAGACATGAAATAACCAGCCAGGATGGCATCTTACTGTGGGGAGCATGAGTGATAGTTCTTCCAAAGGGAAGGGAGCCACTTTTAATTCAATTTAATTCAACTACACAGTGCCCATCCAGGCATTTCCCGAATGAAGGCCATAGCACGCAGCTACTCATGATGGCCTGGGATGGAGATCGAAATAGAGAGTTTAGTAAAGCACTGTGTGCAATGTCAGCAACTGCAAAAGTTGCCAATGACAGCTCCGTTATACTCAAGGGAGTGGCCAGGTAGATCCTGTGCGCAGTTACGTATTGACTACTCTGCATTTGCAGATACACATCATCTACTGCATTCGCTGCTCCCAATGCGGTCTCCTCTACATTGGAGAAACCAAACGCAGACTGGGTGACCACTTTGCAGGACACCTTTGGTCTGTCCGCAAGCATGACCTGGACCTCCCTGTCGCTTGTCATTTCAACACACCACCCTGCTCTCGTGCCCAAATGTCTATCCTTGGCCTGCTGCTATGTTCCAGTGAAGCTCAACGCAAATTGGAGGAACAGCACCTCATCTTCCAATTAACCACTTTACAGCCTTCCAAAAATAAAATTGAGTTCAACAACTTCAGATCATGAACTCTCTCCTCCATTCCCAACCCCTTTCCGATCCCCTTTTTTCTAATAATTATTATATATTTTTTAACATATTTTTATTTTCCCACCTATTTCTATTATTTTTAAATTTATTTCCATCCATTGTTTTATCTCCACCTTTTAGCCTATTTCAATCCCTTCCCCCCACCCCACCCCACTAGGGCCATCTGTCACTTGCTCATCCTGCTTTCTACCCTTAATGTCACCATTAGCCCATCCTTTAGCTAATATCACCACCGTAAACACCCCTTTGTCCTTTTGTCTATGACATCTTTGGTAATCTCTTCTTTGCCTCCACCTATCACTGGCCCTCTATCCAGCCCTAACTGTCCAACCCCCCTTAAACAGCTTATATTTCACCTTATTTCTATTTCTCTTCAGTTCTGATGAAGAGTCATACAGACTCGAAACATTAACTATCTTACCCTCCACAGATGCTGTCAGACCTGCTGAGTTTTTCCAGCAATTTTTGTTTTTGTTTCAGATTTCCAGCATCCGCAGTATTTTGCTTTTATACACATTGACTATGTTGGACCTTTCCTGGAAACAAGGTTTCTGCTCGTTGTCGATGCTCATTCAAAATGGTTGGATGTATATGAAGTGAAGTGACCAAAGTCGGCTACTACAATTGAGAAACTACGTCAAAGTTTTGCTATTCACGGATTACCAGAAGTAGTCATTTCCAATAATGGCATTTACAAGTGATGAGTTTCAACAGTTTATCACCCTCAATGGTATCACTCATGAAAACAGCACCAAACCACCCTTCCTCAAATGGACTGGCCAAAAAGGCGGTTCAAAAGTTCAAGGCAGGCATGAAAACGCTAATTGGTGATTCCTTGGCAACCAAGCTAGTACACTTTATTTTTCATTACAGAACTACCCCTCACACAACAACAACCCCTCACAACTGCGGAGTTATTGTTGCACCCTGGTCTCAGGATGAGATTGAGCTTAATTGTGTCGATTTTAGAGAGGAACGTGGAAAGGAGTCATGGAGCCAGAAAACTAGACATGACTGGCAGGGTCGTGAGAGGACATTTACCATGGGAGAGCCGATATATGTGAAAAACTTCGGGGAAGGACCAAAGTGGTTACTGGGTGAAATAAGCGCAGTGACTGGACCTCTATCTTACCACATGGAGATGGAAGGCCGGATCATTCATAAACATGTGGATCATTTAAGGAAGAGAGAGACAAATCACCAAGATTTGGTTACACCAGTGATCATGACTGGGTCTGTGTTTCCTGTTAACAATACTCAGCCCAGGACAGACATGTTGATGTTCCTGTAAGAGTTGAGGATACAGAACTCCAAGTGCCCACCGAACCCCTGATGTTTAGGCAACTCTGGAAAAGCAGGTTCCCAACATAGAACCTGAAGTCGTGGGCTTTAATGTTCCACACATACCAGGAAACCACCTGAAAGACTGAACTTGTAAATTCCTTACCCAGTGTAAATAACATGCCTTGAAAAATATGTACTTGTAAATATAATATGTATAGCCAAGTTAAAGAGAATTACAGTTTTACTTAGTGTGCAAGGTACTTTTAAGAATAACACTTGCTAAGGAAGATCACATGATCTGTAGTAACCAATAGGAGAGGACCTTGGGCTGCCTCAGCGGTCAGTGTAGAGTGAGAGTAGGAGTTGAACGCACTGGTGTAGTTGCTGCTGAGTATATTGTAAATAAAATTAATGTTTCCACTGAAGAAGTGTCTGTTGATCAACTCTGTAATTAACAGCATAACTTGGCCACCCTACAACAGTGGCCTAAAAAACAGCAGCTCTTAAGATGGCTGAATATTTACATAACTTATCCTCGAATCTTCCAAAGCTATCAGAGTGAATTTGGGCTGCCTTGCTGTAGCCCACCAAGGAAAATAACCTGTAATGAGTGTGGATTGGCTATCTCCTGAACTGCTCAAAGGCATTCAGACATAATCTAATCATGAAGGTGGGTGAGGACCAAGCCGCTAAAACTCAATCACTTTGGACAGTGGAGGCCAGCTGCGAAGAGGGCCCCACTGACCATTTTAATCTAATCACTTAAAAACATTGTCCTGGAATGAGCTTGTAATGACTATGTTTAGTAACTGGTTAGTTTGTGAAGGAAGGTCATGTGACAGCAAGCAACCCCTTTGTGCAAAAACACACTGTTTTCTGGGGTCAGAGTGCAGAAAGACTGGGGCAAAAATTTTAGCTCGGCTGGCGGGGGAGGGGGGGTGGTGGTGGACGTGCGCCCGACTTGCTTGAGCGTGAAATGACGCACCTTAATGTCGGCCGATGGCGTCAACGCGCAGTCGCGCGATAGTTCGGCCGGCAGGCGTTCGCCGGAGATGGCAGCGTGCCCGCCAACCATCAAAAGGCCTGTTAAGGCCATTAAACAATTAATTAACTTCAATTTTTTGCGGCTGGCGGGCAGGCGAGAAAGCCAAGTGGCCTTCGCATTTTTTGGGAAACCTCGTCCATGGGCGAGATGAGGTTTCCAAAAGCAAACAAGAATGAAATAAGAGTTTTAAAATTCAATTAATAACATGTCCCTGCTCTGTGCCTCAGGGAGATTACGTAGGGCCCACTTGCATGCATGTGCAAAGGTCGCACTAGCCCCGCTCACCCTCCCCCCACCCCCTGCCCGCGCAGGCAGTGCTCACCGCTGCCGTTCGTGTTTCACGTTGGGTGAGCCTTATTTTTCCCGCCAACACGAAATCACCTCCAGGCCTCAATCGTGGGCGATGGTTGGCTTCCCACCTGCTCCTGCCCGGCCCTGCTGATCCCCCCCCAGCGTGGGTGAAATTCTGACCCAAGAGTGGGTGACAGCCAGTAGACGGCTTGTGGTCTTTTTCTCTCTCTCATTCCAGCCATTCCACAAGGGTATGCATTGCTTGTATTCTGACTAGTCAAACACTACAGGCAGCATCTTCGACAAAAACCAAACATCTGCTGATTTCAGCGGAAAAGACAAAGAACATCTGTCGACATTTTAAAAAGTCTCAATGCAGAAACCAGAAAGATCACTAAACCCAGCCTGAAACCTTTCAAGTCATCAATCTGCAGGATCCACTTTCTTTCAATACTCTTCAATAATTTAAACTACACTCCCTCTTTGTAAATTACTTCTGTGCATGTGCTTGTGAATCTCTTAAATCAATGGGCGAGTGAGAATTGAAACACTTTTCTTATTATTTTTATCTATTGGGTATTAAGGATAATAAACATGTTTTCCTTTTTCTTTTTAAAACATACAAGTAAACCTGTCTGTGCATGCCTTTTACAGTCACAGCAGTTAAACAGTTAAAGACACATTGAATTGACAAGCGAGTTCTTTTAAAACACCTGTTTTGGTCAACCGAGTGGTGGAAAGAGAGGGGAGCCACTCTACTACTTCTCACCTGGCTGTAACACCTGCAAAGTTAGGCTGACCATTAAATTGATCAGTGTTGAGATGCAATAGAGTACTTTTTCCAATGGAAAAAAGTGCTACTATGCTTTCAAAACTGTAGCAAACAATGCCTGGGGATCATCCTGTCATTATCTGAACAATGAGTTTAATGTCCAGATTGCTTTAACTTAGAAATGAAAACTAGCGAGTTGCTCCTGTACTCCTTTGAAGAAGAAACCCTATGTTGTAGCTGAGAAAAAGCCTTGATATTTGTTGTTTTAATTTCAAAAAGATCCATTGCCTGGAGCTGTAATGCTTTGTTTTCACAGTTGGGGCCATTATGATTGCTTGTATGAGTTTCAAAGGCTAATAATAATCTGAGCACAACAGGCGATTGTTTATACAGCTATCCGAGGACTCGGAGATTTGTGTGATCTACAGTTTTAAGAGGTTGTAATAGGATTATCTGTTTTTGATGTGGTTTATGAATAGATGTCTGTTTCCATAACTGGATGACCACTGGGGTGGATTTAACATTTTTCAATGGTCCTGGAGCATTTTGTTTTCTGCAGTGTGAATGACTTGTGTTTGACTGACAGTTTTATTTGATTGTTAGGGGTTTATTTTTTTTCCAAGCCAATTGCAAAGGCTTCCCATTGCTATTACATGGCTCCTGAAACCTGTCCACAGTGGATACTGGGTGAGTGGCTATGGAGGATACATGGGTGGCAGTGGTGGATAGGGATATGATAGAGCAGGGAGGGAGCACAGGTGATTATGAAGGGATATGGAGGGGGAATGGTGTGTGTGGGGTGTGAGGCACTTAAAGCTAGGGGCCATAAGAAAAATGTGCATAGCTGGGCCAATGTTCCCAAGAACCAAGAACGGCACTCTAATCAGCCCACCCCAGGAACTGCACTCCTCTGACTCTGCCTAGGCAGGGAGGCTGCTAATCTGAACCTTGCCCATCCATGTCTCTAAAAGGCATGGGAGGAGGTAATGGTTTCTGGTTGGCAAAGTCAGAAACTGCCACACTTGCATCTGCTAATAAAGCTGAGATGACAATCCAGCCTGACTCAATCTTCTAATGAGCAGTTATGGTATTTTGGCTTTGTAAGCAGCAATAAACTGAGATTTTGGCTGTCAGATGTTAAAGCTTATGATGGAAAGAGAGCAGGGTTGGTATTCAGGAAGGGTGTGATCAAATGGGCTGAAGGCTTTTCTTCATTTGGACACATCTTGTCAGCTTTAAAAAAACACAGGAAACTGGGATAAATGCCGTGCCTTTAGGAAAATATGTTTAAAAATAGCTTCTGTGTTGTTTAATTCTAATTGTTCTCTAGTCCGTATTCTCCTGATATCGTTATTTTGGCATGAGAGCAGTTGAAGGCCCTTCTAAATCAGTTTATGACTGCTGCTTTGATACTCATTTATATTCTTCCTGCTCCCTGTGCTATTCCTTTGCTGGAAGTTCCATACTTGCAAAAGGACAATGAAGGTTATGCTCAGTTTATCCTCTGTTTAAAGTGATAGAGCAGGGTCTGTGTGCAGCAAATGAGGGTGCTAAATTGATGCAGCATATTAGGGAGTTCACTGATTAGTGAACTGCGTAGGCATGTAAACTACAGAAGTGGGTGATAGAAGTGCCCTTAAATTGAGTTCAGTCTGAAGTGGCACTTCTGTGCATGGAGTGTTTTAACTGTCATGGTACCCACTGTGGGCAAAGAAGAAAGGGAGAATATCATGAGTGTCTTACCTTTCTATCTCTGGTCAGATCATTAATATTTGCCTGACATTGCTTAGCCATTTTTTGGGTCGCAGCGGCAGTATGCAGTGTTTTTATTACATCCCTTTGTTCACTGTGGCTAACTATTCAAGCTGGATTCATCTACCTGGAGTATAGGAGATGAACTAGCCTGGCTGCTGTATCACCCAGGAGCACCTGTTGGTTTTCCTCTTCAAATTTGGAGAACATCCTGCTGCCAAACTTGTTTGTTGTATTCTAGCTGCTCAAATCTCTCTTTGCAAAAAAGGAAATTTTGTCAAAAATGAAGATAGTTAAAAAAAGCTAACGAGAAAAGGTAATCTGCCACTCATCCTTCACTTCCCAGCCTTATTGAGAACAATGGTATCTGTTCAAAAAAAAAACAGAAAATGCTGGAGAAACTCAACAGGCTTGACAGCACCTGTGGAGGAAAACAGTTACCGTTTCAAGTGTGTATGACTCTTCAGAACTGATGAAGAATCAAACGGACTCGAAACGTTAACTCTGTCTTTCTCTCCACAGATGCTGTCAGACCTGCTGAAGTTTTCCAGCACATTTTGTTTTTGTTTTTGTTTCAGATTTCCAGCAGCCGCAGTATTTTGCCCTTATCTTAGTGTTTAATTCTCTGCCACTTCTGTTCCAGGAATGCCAACCTCGAAGAAGTATTGCTCTTCTCTCTGACAGGATTTCCATATCGCTCTTTTGCCCTGTTCACTTTCATTGCTTTTCTTTTCCCTCCTGGTGTTTGACAAGGTGTTTATTAAAACTCGCTTTCACAGTCATACTTCCTTCCTCAGTGACTGTCTCCATCTCCGACTTACCCCTTGTGCATTCCAACTGAAGTTCCACCCCTCATGTTCTGAATCCACCCAGGATTACAGGTATCTTCGGGACATACAATACTCCTTGGACTGCTGTCCTCGCCGCATCCTGAGATCCACACTCAGTCCCTTGTGCCAACATATGAACACACTCAAGCTCTCCCTCCAGCAGCACCGACTTAACTTATCTCAAAACTGTCCTTGCCCCCCCAGTTTCATTTTATTCTCCGTCTCATCCGAAAAAAAAGAGTTCTGAAGAATAGTCATACCGACTCAAAATGTTAACTCTGTCTCTCTCTCCACAGATGCTGTCAGACCTGCTGAGTTTTTCCAGCATTTTTTGTTTTTCTTTCAGATTTCTAGTAACCGCAGTATTTTGCCTTTATCTTAATGGTGTCTGTTCCATGTTTTTACAGCACTACATCTGCAGCCCCAGTTGGTTATTCCAAATTTTCAGTGGGTTCTTGGGAAGCCTAGGAAATGATAACGCAAATTCTTGTGTAAGATTAACGTGGGAATCAACATACAGCGCAACATAATTTTTGTCAGTGTGGTCCAGGATTTTCTGGATCATTGCGATTTACAATTTCTGCCCATGGAGAGGTGGGTAACACCAGCTTTTATTTTCTTACACAAAGTTCAAACAAGACAAGGGAGTGGTTTAGACTTAAGTTAACAGGAGTTAGCAAAGTTCAAGAGAAAAGGATTGGATGTTGGAACTAAAATGTAACCACTAACGAGCCTATTAACCTCAGTTGGGATTGAATCATTGACAGCATTGAAGGAGAACATTGGGCCCATCATGCCCATGCCAGCTGACAAGTAGCCATCCAGTCTAATCCCACTTTCCAGCTCTTGTTTTGTAGCCTTGTAGGTAATGGCATTTCAAGTGTATATCCAAGTACTTTTTAAATGTTGTGGGGCTCTGCCTCTACCACCCTTTCAGGCAGTGAGGTCAAAATCCCCACCACTCTATTGTTGAAAACATTTCCTCTCGAGTCCCCTGTAAACCTCCTACCTCTTACCCCAAATCTATGACCCATGGTTATGGACCCCTCAAACAAGGGGAATAGGGCCTTCCAATCCACTGTGTCTACACTCCTCATAATTTTACACATGTCAACTTGACCTCCCCTTAGCCTCCTCTGCCCCAAAGAAAACAGCCCTAGCCTTTCCAGTATTTCCTTAAAAACTAAAATTCTCCAGTCCAGGCAAAACCTCATAAATCGCCATTGTAATCTCTCCAGTGCAATCACAATTTTCCGATAGTGCAGTGTCCAGAACCAAATGCAGTACTCCAGCTCAGGCTTATAGTGTTTTATACAGTTCTAGCATAACCTCCCAGTTCTTCTATTCTTTGCCTTTCTTAATAAAAGCAAGAATCCCGTATGCCTTCTTGACCATCTAAATACCTGTCCAAGGTTAACTTGGCATAAATTTGTAAATATCAAGAATTAGCTGTGCAAATGTGCTGAATTATCATAAAAAAAACAAATTTGAAGGATTTTGACAATGAAGAGAGTTATGGAGTTAAAAGGTCTTTTGTGAAGAAGCATTTTCACCTGAGTTCTCACGAGCCAGACATCGGGACAATGTGAACTATAACTAAATATATACTGAGCAGAAAAATTATTATAGCCATCATATGCTGTTACTGAAGTGGGGAGTAGCTTCAATAAGTCCTGCATAAGCAAGCCAGGATTTCTATAATCTCATAGGTATTATACAGTAGACTGCAGAATATTCCCAGTCATCACAGTATGGGGCAAGTAACCCTACTGAGATAGCAAAGAAAGATGGATAAATGAGCAATCATTTCTAGGGTTGTAATTGCCCTGCCTCTGCTTTATGTCTTATCATTCATGCTTGGCTAAGATTGGAAATTCTTTTGAAGGATTGCAGCTACTCTAGCACGTTGTATCGCTGGGCCAGTGTTCATTTTGCTTTTTCACTCAATACCTCTTTATTCCTTGCTCCGTCTTCATCATTAGGTTTAAATGTAGATCCTCGTTTGGTTAGAAGAGCAGAATGCACTAAGTATGTCTTCAAGACAACACCTAAAAGCCAATCGAAAAGCAGAATACTGCAGATGCTGGAAATCTGAAATAAAAACTGAAAATGCTGGAGATACTGAGGTGAAGAACATCTGTCTGACCTGCTGAGTATTTCCAGCATTTTTCTGTTTATGTTTTATATTTTCCAATGCCATTTTGTGTTGATCAGTGAAATGCTTTCACTAATTGCATACCGCATAATGTGTAAAGTAGGGATCAATATTTCCTTTTCCAAGTTATTCAATTCCTTGAAGAAACATCACTGACCACTGCAAGCAAAAACATTCACAAATCACGCTACAGGAAACTGCCAACCTCAATGAAAAGCAACCTCAGCACTCAGACACATACCTGAAACTGTGTAAAACGAATCCCTTAACCACTACACAATTAAGCATTCTCTTAAGCTACAATTTAATGATGCCTTAAGGGACTCATTGCTATGGCTTTGTGCCTGTGTGCAGCTGAGGCTGTCAATACACATGAAAGCTCAGCTACATCGGTGAAATATAGCAATATTTTAGGCTATCAAAAAATTGACTGATGCAAGTTAAATGCCACAGGCGCAAACCTTATCTCAGCGGCACTACGGAAGCCTACTGCCCTATTGCTGGGGGCATGCTGTGCTGCCAGGTGCTTCTGGTGCAACTCACCCCACCGTGGCTGTGTGCAATGGCTGGGTCAGAACACAGCCCTATCATCTGATGATGCGGCTCCGTCGCTTGATATGACATTTGCAGCCCCTAGCCAATGTACCTTGCAGGTTAGGATCAATCTGGAATTAGCCCGTAATGAATCACCTTGACTTGACTGGGCTGAAGTCAAGCCAAGGGGAAAGGATGGCTGGCTTGGCAGCTCACTGGAGGGCAAGGTCGCAGATGAGTTCTGCTGGAAGGGACTCAGGTGAGGAGCTTGATGGGACTTCATACAGAAGAATGCTGATGGACGTGCCCACTGAAATACTGGGTGCAATAGCTGGCTGACCAGACAGCCTCCTGTCACTGTTGAGGCTTTGGAGGAGTTTGGCTCTAAGTTGGCAGAGCGACACGTGAACCTACCAACCCGCACCGCCACCCGCCACCCCCCCCCCCCCCCACCCCCACCCCACCACACCCCCACACCACCTTCTCCATGGCCCTGCTATGCAAGTTACCTGATCCCCCATCATCCCTGTGAGGATGCTAGGGTGTCTAATTTGGACCACGCAGGCCCAGACAATACATTTGTATGTCACTCACCAGAGACTGAGAGTTGAGCTGCTAGATGAACATTGCCCTACCATTGTTCACAGGGCAAACTGCAGGTCATTTTGAAGAGCATCTGCTTATTGCAAAGTCCCTGGAAGCATGCTGGAGTGTTTGGGTGTTGTGGTGAGTTTCTGGATTTGTCAGAGATTGTTGCTGCATCCTCCCAGGGATGGTGGAGGATTAGCCCACACAAAGGCTGCAGCAGGTCTGGGGGCAGTGCCTCTGGGTCCGCACAGCAGGGAGATGGAGAAGGGGATGCAGTGACAGGAGGCTGTCTGGTCAGCCAGCTATTGCACCCAATATTTCATTGGGCATGTCCATCAGCATTCTCCTGTATGCAGTCCCATCAAGCTTCTCATCTGAGTGCCTTCCAGGAGAACTCGTCTGCGACGTTGCCCTCCATGAGTTGCCAAGCCAGACATCTTTTCCCCTTGGCCTGACTTCAGCCCAGTCATGCCAGGATGACTCATCACAAGCTGATTCCAAATTGATCCTAGCCCACAAGGTACATTGGCTAGTGGCTTCAAATATCAGATCAAGTGACGGAGCCGCATCATCAGTACTGTGCTGTTTCTCTCCATCTCTCTCTTCCTCCTTGGGCTGCTGTGGCTGGGCAGGCAGCAGTTCTTTGGTATAAAAACAGAAATTCTGGAAAAACTCAGCAGGCCTGGCAACATCTCTGGAGAGAGATCGAGAGGTAACTTTTCAAGCCTAGTATGACTCTTCTTCAGAGAATTTGCCAAGCCTTGGGCAATTCCACACACAGCACAAAATCAGCTTCTAGTTCCCCAACATGGAAGCTGTAGAGATACAACCAGCAGTAGCTCCTTGCCAGAAGCAAGCTGCCACAATATGTGGGCCACCTCAGTACCATGGGCTGTACTGTAGAGCGTGAAGACCCAACAGCCTCCCATGATCCTGAGCTAAGGTGGCAACTCACATGCATTATAATCAGTGGAAGAAAGGCACATGTAGGCACACAGGGGAAGCTTTTGGCTTGTGCACATTTACAATGACCTGAATCTTCCTTTCAGGGCTAGAACTCCTACTTCTGACCCTGATCAGATAAAAAGAAATGCACACTTACTTTCCTTTGATTTTTCAGGGCAGGAACTGGGTTGGGAGCTGATCCAAGGTGAGATATTCTCATTTTGCTCCCAATTCCACCTTAAGATCCATCTTTGTGTGACTGGGAAGATTCTGCCCTTTAAGAGCAGGAGAAATAAACATGGAAATTATCCATCAAATATCTGTTATGGGGAAGTTATTTGGATCTTCTGTTAGGGACAAAATGACTGAGCACTCAGACATGCATGAACTGATCAGAAAAAGTGAGCATGGATTTGTAAAAGATAAGCCGTGTCTAATGAGCCTAATAGAATTTTGAGAGATAACTAATAAGGGAGAGATAACTAATAAGGGAGAGATAAGGGAACCTCTATGAGTGGTTATTTATATGGACTTTCAGAAGGCATTCAATAAAATTCCACAGACTGATACCAGAAATGAGAGTGCATGGAATTGAAGGCAATCTGTTGATATGTGTAGGGAATTGATTCAGAAGAAGGGGACAAACAGTGAGGAATGATGGGTATGAAATAAAATTGGTAGGATGTGACTAGTGGTCTCTCCCAGTTTTCACATCATTTATAAATGGTTGAAATGAAGGGATAGAGAGCTGTATATCTAAGATTGCTGACAACACCAAGTTAGGTGGCAGAATAAAATGTAGTGTAGATGGGAGTAAAAAGTTCAAAAGGGACATTGATCGATTAAACTTGTGGACAAAACTGAAATATACAACATAATTTTTTGCTGAGCAGGCAGGTGTGTGCGCGACTCGCTCGAGCATAAAATGATGCGCAGTGACATTGGGCGAGCATCTCAACGAGATTGCGCGCTCACGCAATATTTTGGTCGGTGGGTTCATGCGGGAGTTGGTAGCGCACCCACTGACAATTAAAAGGCCTATTAAGGCCATCAAAGATGTAATTGAAATAAATTTTTAGCTGCCCGTCCAACCTTACTGTTGGCGGGCAGGAGAAAATGCCAAGTGGCCTTTGCATTTTTTAGGAAACCTCATCCACAGGTGGGATGAGGTTTCCAACAGCAATTAAAAATAAAATAAAATCTTTAATTTTTCATTAATAACACATCCCTACTCATATGACAGAGTCAGATGATGGGACATGTTTTTTAACACTTTAAAATTGTTTATTTTTTTATATATATATATACCTTCAGCTCCCTAAGGCAACTCTGTGCCTCAGGGAGCTTTTCTAGAGCGCACCCACGCACATGTGCGAACTTGCACTCTCACCCTCCTCCGCCCTCTTCCACCCACATGCAGTGCTGAGCGCTGAAGCGCTCATTTCACACTGGGAGGGGGCCTTAATTGGACCGCCAGCGATCTGGCCCCGATTGCAGGAGGCGGTTGGCTTCCTGACCACTCCCACCCACCCTGCCGAACCTACCCAATGAGGGGAAAATCTTGGCCACAGTGTTCAATGCAGGGAAGTGTGAGGTTATCCACCTTGGACTTAAGAAAATAGAGCAGAGGTCTAAATGGCAAGAAGCTAGGAACTGCAGAGTAGCAGAGAGATTTAGGAGTGCAAGTACTAAAAGCTAGTGAACAGATACAAAAATAGTTCAAAAGGCTAACGGAATGTTGGCCTTTCTATCTCGAAGGTGTTGCAATACAAAATGATGCAAGTTATGTTAAAATTGCATAAAGCTCTAGTTGGCCCCGTATAGCACATTCGTTTCAGTTCTGAGCACTTCAGGAAAAGTATATTGGGCAGGAAGTGCTGTGGGTCATTACCTGTGTGGCTTCTGCAGTATTCTTCAATTATATCAATAAAGAATGCTACAAGGGCTGCACAAGTAGTGGCTCGAGGCACCTATCTCCCCAGTGAATCAACATAAGTCTGTGTGGCTGCAGTATGTGAATAGATTTTTGCTCTGTTGGC
This sequence comes from Carcharodon carcharias, assembly GCF_017639515.1. NCBI lineage: Eukaryota > Metazoa > Chordata > Chondrichthyes > Lamniformes > Lamnidae > Carcharodon > Carcharodon carcharias. Next base: position 29,080,575 of record NC_054472.1, on the reverse strand, counting down.
TTTGGAAGGAGTGCAATATTATTGTGGCTTGTTATCCCTGTAGAGACCCACAACTTTTTATAGGAGCTGACTTTCCCAAATGACTAATGGAAATATCCAAAAGACAAGATTTCACTTTTTAAAAATTTCACTGTAACAAGCAAACTAATGTCAAAACAGGCCAAACATGAATTAATAGGCAACGGATATGTTAGATTAAAGAAAAAGATAAGTTTTGCATAACCTAATTAATGCAACCAAAAGATGCCTTATGAAACACTCCTACTCTATGCCACGCTTCTGGCAGATATGTACCACTAAAGGGACTACCTCAAAGTCACTCCCAACTCTCCAGCTGAGTGTCTCCTCTCTCCACCACGCCTGGTCAAAATCTGCAGTGTCCTTCAACAATCACTCTGTTATGTTCCTTCTATCAGGTCACTTTGTTAAGTGAACATGGTTGGCATGCCTATCTACTGGTGAGTGAGTTAGTAAATGATATACTGCAGACCCAGAGACCAATGTAAGATGAAGCACATGTTGTTTATTAACACAAGTCACAGAGAACCAACACAAGTCACGGAGCACCAACACAATTTGTGCTTCTCAAACCAGACCCTATTCTAAACTACTGATTAATATTGTAGCCCATGCTACACAGCAATTGGGTAATACAGTCACGTGGTCAATCTACTCACATTCTCTTAAAGGTATGTTGCACCTCAGATTACCACACGCTCCATTCCATCTGAGTTTTCCCAAATATAATTATCACCAGCAGGGCGCACTTCAATGAATTCCATTCGCCCTCAGGTCACACCAGCCCTGACAATCCAGTTTTCCAGAGATTCCTGTGTTCAACCTCTTTAAACAGTTTAGTCAGCTCTGAAAAACTGTCTTCCCCATAGCGAGTTTTACTTCTGCTACCCGTCCTTTCTTACAGAACCGCGAAGACCTATTCCTGGGAGAGTTCCAATTTTTCACAGGCCTGTGTCTCTGCAGCAGCTGTTCTTTGTTCTCTGAGATACAGTGAAAGGTGCCAATGTTGGCACTTGATACCTCAATGAGTTTCTATTTGAGTTTTTCTCCTCATGGCAGCCGGAGATCATGTGTATTTCCCTGAAATGAGTTGTTTATTAAGAATTCACCACCCTCACTTTCAGAACACCCTGTTTCATGTTAAGTTCAACGAAACATTTTAAAGCAAAATTGTCTTGTAAAGTTCAGCATTCATGACAATGAGGTCAGGTTGCAAATATTTGGCTTGTATTCCGTTGCATATAGAAGATTAACGGGTGATGTTATTGAGGTGTTTAAGATTACTTGATGAATTAATAGGGTAGATTGTGCTAAACTATTTCCATCATCGTGGGAGTCTTGGCCATAAACTTAAAGCTGGAGCTAGGTTGTTAAGGGTGATGTCAGTCAGCACTTGTTCACACAAAGTGTAGTCAAAATTTGGACTCTCTTCCCCCAAAAAGCTGTTGAGGGTAGGTCAATTGAAAATTTCAAAACAGAGAGTGTTAGATTTTTATTTTGCAAACAATTTAAAGATTATGGAACCAAGGTGGGTGAATGGAGTAACAAGACAGTTCAGCCACGGGGGAGAATGAATGGGGGAGCAGATCATGGGGCTGTTTGGGGCCTACTCCTGTCCCTGTTTCTAATCAAAAACAAATCTCACTGTCCTTTTTTATCTCAGGATTTTCCCATTGTCAGTTCCAATATCACTATTTAGAAGCAAGGAAGATCCAGACTGCTCTGCAAAGTACTCATCATTTATCCAATTCCTCCAATATTAACCTTATAAAATTGAATCTTTCAGTGTTTAAAGCTGATGAATAGAATCCCAATCTCCAATAAACAAGTGCAAAATGCAAATCTTATCCCCCAATCTAGCTGAGGGGGTTTCTCTTTCCACATGACAAAATGAAGCAGGATGGCTGAATGATTCAAATGGTTGCACGTGCAAAATGATGTTTAATTTTCTTTTTTGTATAATCTGCTCAAAGTCAAGTAAAACATGCCACATCCTGCCCTACTGTAGTTCTTTATTTCAATAAAGGGAAAGGGCATATTAAGACAAATAAACTGTAAGAAACACTGGGAAGTTAGATTCTAAAACCTGACTCTTCACCTGATTTTCATGATATTTCCTACTCCCTGCCATTTGCTATAATCATGGATAAAGACTATTTTTATGGCACAGCCATAAATTAAGGTTTACTGCTCATCGTGAGCTGCAGTGTTTGATTCACAAAGGCTCTCGATGCCTGGAATTGTGTTAAAGTACAGATGTAATAATGCCTTATAATAACTCTGTGTGTGTGTGTGTGTGTGTGTGTGTGTGAGAGAGAGAGAGAGAGAGAGAGTAGGGACTACATACAATGTATTTCTTAGAAATCTTGATGTACAAATATTTAGTGACATTATATGGTATTAAGAATACAGCATGTCAACCATCAGCATCTCAGATAGCGATCAGCACAAGTCTGGTTCATCCAAATCAGCATCTGTCAAACTATTTCCTAGTATAATGCGATATTCATGAGTACCATACATTAAATCATTGAAGACAAGCTGGGTTTTAAATAGCGGGGTGCCTATGTGACTGATCACTCAGTGTAATATTGCTACTTATCCATTGTTCCCATGATCATATGGTTGGTAAGTTGGAAACGCTGTAATTTCAAACATTTCAATCTAAGATGATACTGGGCAATTCTGCACTCACAGTTAGAAAGGCATATCTGCAGAGAAGTGCAATCAGAGAATGTGACCTGTGCATTTTGAGTCTGCTTTACTTGATGCTGCAAGTACAAATTTGCTACAAACGCTGAATTCCACAGTCTGCCTTATTTCTCCCTAATCAACAGTCTTTGAATACCTCTATTCTTGGTTCAATATTGGAAGCAATCTAAGGGTGGAATTTTACGCCAGTGGGATTTTACTATCCCACCAAAGTCAATGGACTTTTGAATGACTCACCGCATTTTACAGCCCCACCTCCACCTCAAGGGAGCTGTAAAATTCCACCTTATGTCTTCGTCAAATTCTGCTTGGAAAAATCTTTGCTATTGCTGTGGGAAATATCTTTGCACCATCTAAGCTCATATTTTTCAATAAGACACATTATCTTGCTCCCTCCAACCCACTCCTGTATCAGCCCCTGATCATTCAACTTCGTTTAGTCTTCATGCATGTTGACATTGTAGGTGACTCTTTGTTACTTGTCCCTCTCTTTTAAAAGTTTATTATACATCCTCTCAGATACAGCAATGCTTGTCATTCCTCTAAGTTGCTCTGAGCATTTTACATCTAGAGATGTGCTCATTCTGCACAGTATTTAAGTGGACCACAGTATAAGTCAGGGGCGTAATGGGGAATTCTGATCAAATTTGGATAGTGGCCCAATGTAGTAATTATGGTTTTATTTAGTGTGTAATGTACCTTTAGGAATAATACTTGCTAAGGAAGATCACATGATCTGTGGCAACCAAAGAGATAGTAATGCAGGCTACCTGAGCAGTCAGTGTAGAGGTAGCTTTGGAGATGAAAGCACATGTATAGTTGCTGTTGAGTATTTTGTAAATAAACTTAATGATTCCACCAACGAAGTGGCTGCAGGTCAACTCTATTATTAACAGTACAACTTGGCCACCCTGTCAACAAGCTGGTGATAAAGATAAAACAGGATTGAGCAGAAGAAATCAAGATAGAAAGAAATTGGCATTGTACCTCGCCCAGTGATTATAAGTAGCAAGCTCCATTAGAATTGAAGAAATTATCCTCTCTCAAAATGCCACAGTTTTGGAGAGTTAATCCTTTTGAACCAACCACAGATATTGATTTCATTACATACAATGCCTCACATTCTTTTTTCAAGCAAACATGTTAAGGGGTAAGAGAAGAGGCGAGCAATCCTCTTGAGTGTTTGTGGAGCAAAACCTATGATTTTATTCAAAGGTTGACAGCACCCAGTGCCCCAGATGCAAAAATTTTTGATGAATTGGTGGACCTTATGAAGGTTCATCTTCAACCAAGGCCCACAACCACAATGCAGAGTTTCAGGTTTAAGTAGCAAAATAGGGTTCCAGGTGAGACAATAGCATGCTACATAACAAATTTGAAGCCGCTAATAGAACATTGTGAGTTCAGTATGACTCTAAAAGACATGCTCAGAGATCATTTAGTATGTGGTGTAAAAGAACTAACTATTCAGAAAAGGTGATTGCTGGAACTGAATTTGGACTTTATGGCAGTACTAGAGATAGCATTGGCCAAGGAAAGTGCAGTAAGAGATTTAAATGGAATACAGGGTGCACAAAATGCCACTGTCCTCCATATTGGGTGGGAAACCCCAGCTGAAAAAGGCGCGAAAATGCAAGACTCTGCCGAGAAGCGGGGAACAGCCCCCACTAGCCAAAGAATAAAGAAAAATAACTTAGCAGTAAAATCAAAGAATAATTTTAATAGAGGTGGAAACAACCATTCTTCTGGTGATTGGCAGTTTTAAAAAAAATCAAATGCTACTATTATCATAGCAATGGACGTATGATGAGGCAATGCAAGGAAAGATTCAAGCGGGTTTGTAAACAAAAGAAGAAGCCAAATTAATTCTACATTGCAGAAGAGCCTGAAACAACAAATTGAGACATTTACTCATTGTTTAATCTGGACGTTGGAAAGACAGAACCAATATTTGTCACAGTGAAAGTAAATGGTAAACCTGTTAGAATGGAAATGGACATGGGAGCTTCCACTACAAAAATTGGGGAACATGCCTCCAGATATCTGAATAATGGTGAACATCAATTAAGTTTAGAAGAAACAGCTACCAAGCTCAAAACATATATGGATGAAGATATTCAAATAAAAGACATAAGCAGAGTAACTGTCCATTATGGAAGCCAATTGGCAAAACTACCCTTGCTGGTGGTAGTAGGTGAAGAGCTAAGGCTCCTGAGACAAAATTGGTTAAAGGAGATTAAGTTAGAATGAGTTGAAATTTTCCAGTTGAGAGCAAGTGGGATGCCAAAGATGGTTAGAAAGTACGCCACTGTCTTTGAGGATGAACTGGAGAAAATCCAGGGCCTGCAGGCAAATATTTATGTGGATCTGGAAGCAACTGCTTGCTTCATGAAGGTGAGACTGGTGCTATATGCACTGTGAGAGAAAGTTGACACTGAACTGAACAGACTAGAGAAACTGGGCATTATACAACCTGTTCAGTTTTCAGAATGGGCAGTACGCATAGTTCCCACCCTTAAACCCGGCCAAAGCATTCGAATTTGTGGAGACCACAAGCTGACGGTTAATAAAGTGGCTAAGATAGACAGGCACCCTATTCGCAAAATTGAAGACCTGAATGCCAAGCTGGCAGGAGGAACAACGTACGCAAAGCTTGACATGAGTCATGCTTACCAACAACTAGAGTTGGATAATGCCTCCCAGGAATTTCCCACAATGAATACCCACGAAAGGTTGTGCCAATATACATGATTGCCTTTTGGTGTCTCTTCAGCTTGCACCATCTCTCAGAGAACACTGGAAAGCTTACTGCAGTGACTGCCCCATGTTATTGTCTATTTAGATGATGTATTTCTAACAGGAGTCACTGAAAAAGAGCATTTGGCAAACTTAAAATTTTCCTTGAAAGCTGCAGTGCAGCTAGAAAAAAGTACACTTTCCAATCGAGGGAGGTAATCTATTTTGGTCACCAAGTAGATTGACAGGGCCTGTACCTGGCTGAGGTGAAAGTGAGAGCCAAAAGATAGGCACCCGCACCAAAGAATACCACAGAACTCAAATCATTCCTAGGAATGATCAACTATTATGGGCAGTTCTTACCCAATTGTCCACAGTGCTGGTCCCCTAAATTCTCTGCTCAAAAAGAACCAACGTTGATCTTGAGAGGCGCCCCAGAAATAAGCTTTCATAAAGGTGAAGCAATTGTTGCACTTGTCTCATCTATTAGTGCATTACGACCAGATGAAAGAATTGCTGCTGACATGTGACACATTTCTCTTTGTAGTGGGAGCAGTGCCCTCTCATCAGATGGATGACTGCATGAAATAGCCAATAGATTAAGTACCAAGAATGCTCACCACAGCGGAAAACTCAGATAGAAAAAGAAGGCCTGTCCATCATTTTTGATGTCAAGAAATTTCACCAGCACATACACACTGCCATTTTGCAATCATTTCAGACCACAAGCCATTGTTAGGGTTGTTTAGTGAAGACAAGGCTATATCAGCCATCGTCTCAGTAAAAATATAATGATGGGCTTTAATACTGGCAGCGTACGAATACACTTTTGTACATAGGCCTGGCAATCAAATCGCAAACGCTGATGCCCTTAGTCATTTGCCTTTACAAGAAAATGATGAGCACGTCCCAGATCCACAGCTACTTGTTTTACTGTTAAATTTCTTAGATTCCTCACCAGTACGTGCTCGACCAATCAGAGACTGGACTAGTTGGGACCCAGTCCTATCTCAAGTACGAGAACTAGTGCTACATGGTAGGTCACAGGAGCCCGTATCTGATTAAATAAAACTGTGCTTCAACAGAAGACATGAAATAACCAGCCAGGATGGCATCTTATTGTTGAGTGCATAAGTGATAGTTCCCCAAAAGACAGAGGACCACTTTTAATCAAACCACAGAATGCCCATCCAGGAATTTCCCAAATGAACCCCATAGCATGTAGCTATCTATGGTGGACTAGGATGGATGGCGAAATAGAGGGTTTAGTAAAGCACTGGATACAATGTCAGCAACAGCAAAAGTTGCCAGTGACAGCTCTGTTGCACCCATGGGAGTAGCTAGGTAGATCCTAGGTGTGGTTACTCATTGACTACATTGGATCTTTCCTGGGAACAATGTTTCTGCTCATTGTCATACTTGGACATATATGAAGTGAAGGAACTAACATTGGCCGCTACAATTGAGGACTACGTCAGAATTTTGCCATTCACGGACTACCAGAAGTAGTCATTTCCAATAACAGCATGGTACTTATGAGTGCTCAGTTTCAAGTTTATCAACCTCAACGGTATCACTCATGTGAAAACTGCACTGTACCACCCTTTCTCAAACGGACTGGCCGAAAGGGCAGTTCAAACATTCAAGTTCAGCATGAAAAAGTTAACTGGTGATTCCTTGGCAACCAAGCTAGCACACTTTCTTTTTCATTAAAGCCTACCCATCTCACACAATAGGTGTCAAACCTGCAGAGTTATTGTTGAAGCACCGTCACGGGATGAGATTGAGCTGAATAATGCCGAATTTAAAGGGGAAAGGAGTCAGGGAAGCCAGAAAACTAGACATGACTGGCACAGTTGTGAGGGGAAATTTACTGTGGGAGAGATGGTATATGTGAAGAAGTTCGACGAAGGCCCAAAGTGGTTGCCGGGTGAAATAAGTGCGGTGACTGGACCTCTATCTTATCACGTACAGGTGGAATGCCAGATCATTCATAAACATGTGGACCACTTAAGGAAGAGAAAGACAAATCACCAAGAATTGGTTCCACCAGTGATCATGACCAGGTCTGCATGTCTTGTTGACGATACTCAACCCAGGACAGACATGTCTGATGTTCCTGTAAGAGTTGAGGGCACAGAACTGCAAATGCCCACTTAGGCACCTGATTATCAGGCAATTCTGGAAAAGAAAGTACCTCACTAAGAATCTGAAGTTGTGGAGCTGCGAAGTTCCACACATACCAGGAAACCACCTGAAAGACTGAACTTGTAAATTCCTTACCCAGTGTAAATATTATTTTGTCTTGGAAAACATGTTCTTGTAAATATAATATGTATAGCCTGGTTAAAGGGAGATGAATGTAGCAATTATGGTTTTGTTTATTGTGAAATGTACCTTTAAGAATAATGTGTTAAGGAAGATCACATGACCTCTAGTAACCAATAGGAGAGCACCGCCGACGACCTAAGCAGTCAGTGTAGAGATAGAGTTGGAGTTGAAAGCACACATGTAATTGCTGCTAGGTATATTGTCAATCAACTTGATGTTTCCACCCAAGGGGTGTCTACAGTTCAACTCTAGCATTGCAACTTGGCCACCCTTACAACACCCAGATTTGCACTTAAAATGACAGTGAAGTGACCAAGTTTGACTGTCATTACTCCTCTGAAACTGAAAGCACATGTGCAATTAAGTGCAGAAGTCCAGAAATGCCATCAGTGATTTTGCTCTAGGGAAAGCTGTTGAAGGCCCCCAGGCTCACTAGAAATACTGGAAATTACTGAACTCTCCTTTTACAGCATTGGTCTCGTTGTAAAAACACTTGTAAAAATGATAGCTTTTTGAATGAAGTGTATCTGGGTTTTTCATGGTTTTCTAAGTTTATAAATACTGCTGATCTGCCTCTCTGGCCCTAAAATCCTAATTTCATATTTGTTGAGTGTCAAATTGCTCCATTATGATTAAAAAAAATTCCACATAGTTTATTAAAGTTTTTTTATCGCAGAAGTTTATGATATTTTAGTTCCTACCCTAATATCATCTATATATGTGAATCATTTATTTTGCTCTCTGTAAAATGATATTTAAAAATTATGAATAATCAGCACACTTTACTTCCTGATTTACTGTGTGAGAATACTTCACTATGATTGACTGCTTACTCTGCCTGATGATCTCATCATTGTTAGATACCTGGAGAGTCTCTTGAATTAGCACCAGATTTAAATTAATGTCAGGAAAAGAGGAATTCATGCCACAGGGGTCACCAGATTTTTGTGGATAGCTTTCTTTGAGGTCAGCAGCGAGGATCGCCACTTTGCTACTGTGGCATTAGGCAGGTTGATGATATACCTGAACCCTGCTGCCTTTCTGTTTCTGCCAGAAATAAGTTATAAGTGGGTGTTACAATTGGTCCATGGGCAAGGTCCCCCAATTTATTAACTTCCTGAACAAGGCCCCAATTTTGTTATGCTCCCAGGTGAGGAGGAATGAGTTGGCTTCCCTTCTTTATTCCATCCCCTTAGTTGGTTACAACAAGGTTAATTTAAAAATGTCCCTTTCCCCACCATGGATACCCTTTCCCATTTCAATTGCATTTATTTTTTACAAGAAGACAATTTAACATGGCTTTCTTGAGTTTAAAAAAGTATGTTTATTAGTTACTAACACCTGAGAAAAATAATAAAAATGCAACACACATACACATAGATCATAAATAGGAAGGCAAGAGTCCAAATAAAAGTTTAAAAAAATATAAATGAATCAGTCTTTGGCTTGTCCACGAGGCATAGATGGCGGTACGTTGAAGCCGTTAAGTTGGGTGATTCCGGTAGAGCTGACTTTGGCAGTTTCGCAGTTGATTTGGAGACACTTGGTTCTGCAGCATAGCTGAAGAGGCTGTTCTATTTCCTTTATGATTGTAGCTTCTGCTGAGCCCTGCCTCCAACAACAAAGAGAGAAAGAGAGAGAGACTTTGCCTATAACTGCAGGGGTGACTAGTTGGTCTTCTTGTGCTGTCACTCTCACAGCATACCAGCACACACTGCACTGTCCTGCAGCTAACTTTTTAACCCATTTTCCCCCTGTGCATTCCAGGAGAGGAAATAGTCATCTTGCATTCATACCAAAACTATTAACATATTCTGAGATATAAATCAACAGGGGGTGGATTTTTGGGTGACTGCTGTCTTCACAACCTCCGGAGATTAAAGTTCAGTCTTTTGTATCTTTCTTATCTCCCTTTCAAGTGTATCTGCTTGAAGAAGCCCATTACATATTTCAAGTACAACATACCATGCTCTGTCAGGGCAGGTCTGTCGAAATAATCCACATAGGAATTCTCAGGAAAGTGGTCACTTTACATTATCAGCCACTTTTTGTTCAGTACCCTTACTTGTATTTCTTTAAAAACACACAAGTCTTCCTTAAAAATTTCAATATGCCACAATAATTTGTGGTGGTAATTGGCTTTTCATGGCAAAAGGAAGGTCCATGGCTTGACCTACATATGCCATCGCCGACTGAGGCCCTTAAGTGACCAAATAATGACCATTACTTACCTGTTGCCTGGATCACTCCACAATCCTGGTATTCCTGTGCCTGTCACTCCAGCAGGAGCCTCGGCCTCACCAGTGGCGCTGCTGAGCACAAAAGCTGCTGGCTTCTGATTGGCTGTTAGCTCTCAGTCGATGAGACTTCATCCATTGGGGACTTGATTGCAGGAGCAGTCCCACCACAGGCCTTGTCTGATTAGCTAGTGGTTCAATTGGCCTTCCTGAAAAGAGGCAGTGGGGGCCTCTCACCAGCTGAATAGTCGGCACAAAAGATCTCTGACACCTCAACAAGATTCTGCTAATTTTGTCTCTTGCATGTGCCCACACGTGTGTTTCTCCAACCTTTTCAAAGGAAGGCTGAGAAAATATTTTATAAGGATGGGCATTAAATTCTGGCCTAGCCAGCGGTGCTCACACCCCATGAATGAATAAAAAAAATAAATTGTTAACAACATCTTTAACATAGAGAAAGTTTATCAGATGTGATTGGATTGGGCCATGCAGTAAAGCTCTATTGGTTTGGATGTCGTCTAAAATGATTGAGATTTTGGGCAAGGCATTAAAAGATATGAAATGTGTGTCTCACATGTCGACAAGTGCATTCACACTCTTTTAATTGCTGAACTAAAACCATTGAACTTCTGCAGAAAAAAGATGGTGCAGAAATTGACCCTTGCCATGGGAATTTTATGCCTCTCAGATGCCTGAAAGGATTATACCACTATTTTTCAGGCATCTCTGAATGTATCATGAGACAGATTTTACACTCCTAATGTATGTGAATGAGGGGCTGAGTGTCAGTTTTATGACTCCTGGACAATATTCAGGCTTGGGCTCACAAGTGGCAAGTAACATTCACTCCACACAAGTGCCAGACAATAACCATCTCCAACCACGTGCCCTTGACTTTCAATGGCATTACCATCACTAAATCCCCCCACCATCAATGTCCTGGGGGTTACCATTGACCAGAAACTGAACTGGACCAGCCATACATATACTACAGTTACAAGCAGGTCAGAGGCTGGGAATTCTATGGAGAGTAACTCACCTCCTAACTCTCCAAAGCCTGTCCACCATCTACAAAACACAAGTCAGGAGTGTGATGGAATGCTCTCCACTTGCCTGGATGAGTGCAGCTCCAACAACACTCAAGAAGCTCGACACCATCCAGGACAAAGCAGCCCACTTGCCTAGCACCCCATCTCTCAGCTTATATATCCACTCCCTCCACAACCAATGAACAGTGGCAGCAGTGTGTACCATCTACCAGATGCACTGCAGGAATTCACCAAGTCTCCTCCGGCAGCACCTTCCAAACCCACGACTTCTACCATCAAGGACAAGGGCAGTAAATGCATGGGAACGTTACCACCTGCAAGTTCCCCTCCAAACCATGCACCACCCTGACTTGGAAATATCTTGCCATTTCTTTGTTGTCATGGGGTCAAAATCTTGGAACTCCCTTCCTAACAACACTGTGGGTGTACCCACAACACATGGACTTCAGTGGTTCAAGAAGGCAGCTCACCATCATTTCTCAAGGGCAATTAGGGATGGGCAATAAATTTTGGCCAAGCCAGAGATGCCCGCATCCCACGAAGGAACAAAAAAAATCTCCTTCGGAAGTTGTACCCCAAGCAACGGACTGGAACGGGAGCTAATCTTCACCAGGTGTACACATGGCCTAGGAAGTGTCCAGCACCAAAAAGGTGAGATTTTGTGGGATTTTTAAATTCACATGAAGCCAGGAAAAGCAGGGACACCCCTCAAGAATTCTTGAAAGTGGCTGAGATTCGCGAGAAATACAATGGCTCAGATTTTACTAGTCAGGAACAAAACGGCAGCGCTCACCGCAGACCTCGAAGGAAGTTACCTACAAAGGTCGAATGATCTCTGTGACATGGATTTCCCTTTTTCCTGACCTTAACTTAAATCTGGTGCCAAGTCATGGGACTCGCCAAGTGCCTAGCACCAGTCATGTCATCAACATGCATAAGCAACAAATTACATTAAGGACTTAACCAGTGTGCTCACCTGCCTTAGTACGCTCGCTGCTGGCAAACTGCGTTAACATCCCTGATCAGTTCGGCAAATGGGTTCCTTGATGCCACACTTGGTCAAATGCTGCCTTCATGTCAAGGGCAGTCACTCTCACCTTATCTTCGAATTCAGCTCTTTTGCTCAGGTTTAGACCAAGGCTGGGGTGAGGTTTAGAACAGAGTGAACCTGGCAGAATAAAAACAGAGCATCAGTGAGCAGCTTATTGGTGAGTAAGTGCTACTTGGTGGTACTTTCAACACCTTCTTTGAATCTGTTGATATTCACTCTACCAACATCCATTGGGATGACACAGGAAAGGACTGTTGCCAGCATAAACTGGGTTCAGGATTCGATCCCTGTGTGAGAATGGTTAGGCCTGAGCCACAATCGATATTAGATCTCGGGCCACGTTTAAATTAAATCAGCAAGCTGTGAATGCCTGCTGAACATTCACAGGCAGCTCGCCAGTGATGCAGATTTAAAGTTACACTGCCTGCAATGGCCTGCAGATAGGTCCTGTGGCAGAGTTGGGTGGGGGGGAGGAGGCTGAGTGGGGCCAACGCTGGTCTTAGCAAAAACCCTGTTACTCCTCCTGGTCCACGTACAGTAAGAATTTGTTTTTTTACAAGTACCTTTATTGCTTTCTGTGTTCCCTTTAAGAACCCTGTGTTAGGTTGCATGTGATTTGGTTATCCTGAAACTGGCAGGCATAGTGTCGGTAGGGTTCGCTGAAGCCCAGTTTCTGGAAAGAGTCCTGAAACAGACATTAGGCCCTCTATCTGTATGTGCAAAGACTCACCGATTTCATGCAGGGACCCTGTGTAGCTATAATTCAGCCTTTGCCAATGTAAAGCAAATGGCACACTTCTTGGGTGGAATTTGCATGCTCATGCCAACCTCATTTTGAATGCTTAGGTACCTGTTTTATGCTTGTATTAATGAACTTCTAGACCATGGTGTCTTCAGCAACAAGTTCCTCTGGTTGTTGAGATTATGGCCAGGACTTTCCCCTCAGCGATTTGGGGGTGAGGCCCAGTTGCCGAGGGTAACATGATGTGGGATGACATTGAGAGAAATTCCGGACGTCATCCCGGACCATTTAAATCTTTAGGAAGGCGGGCGGACAGTGAAATCAGCTGTCTGCCCGCTGACCTGTCAATGGCCAAGTGAGGCCATTGACAGGCTAGTTAAAGTACTTAAAGACCTGCCCAGCCAACCTTAAGGCTGGCGGGTAGGCCAGGAGCCCCAGCAGGCTTCTGATTATCCATGAGACTTCATCCACTGGCGGGATGAGGTTTCGTGATCGTTTTGAACAAAAATAATGAAGTTTATGTGTTATTTTTTAACATGTCCCATCTCGTGTGACATTGTCACATGAGGGAGACATGTTAATAATTTTTTAATGTTTCTATTTTTAATGTTTTTGACACTGTCAGTATTCTCCCTGAGACAGGACTTTGCCTCAGGGAGAAGTGCGTTCTTTTGCACGCATGCACGAAAGAGCGCACTTTGACAGCTGGGGAATCCCCCCCGCACAGGAAATGCATAGTGCTTCCCGTCGGGGATGCCGCTGGGTGGGCCTTAATTGGCCCGCCCACTTAAAATGATGGCGGGCACTGTTTCAGTGGTGGGGGTCGGCTGCCCGCCCATCACCAAGCCGGTGGGGCCCGCCCGCCATCCAAGGGCAAGATCCTGCCCTATGTTCCATAATTGCTTATGTTTACCTGGCACTGGAGATCAAGGTGAGGCTCCACCAAACAAAGCATATAAATTGTAATATTGCTTATTGTGCAGTTGTCCAGGTTCCTCATATGCCACAGGCATTTGTACACATTTACTCTGTTGTAACTCAAAAGGAGGAGGCCAGGTTACCTTAACAGGTAGAATTTTGCGGCCCTGTCGTACCAGGAGTAGGCATGCCATAAAATGTAGCCAGCCGTTCAAAAGTCCATTGGCTTCAGTGGGACCGTAAAATCCCACTAGAGTAAAATTCCGCCCTATACGTATGTAACTTTTGACTACGCCAATTAGACTATAACAGATGGTTGTAAAGGGGTATGGCAGTTTAAGCACAAACAGAATTAAGACACTAATGGGAAACAAGCAAGATTTTTTTTAAATAAATGTTTTCTTCTATTCGCTATATTATTCAGAAGGACATTGAATTCAAGTACAACCTTGAATACTGTGAACTTAAGAAAAGGAAGTTAAAGTAAAGCTATTCAGAGGAACATTTTGTACAGAACTAAAATAAATTCAGAGTAGCTGAAGTGCAATAGATTTTCAGCATTTTGTTAGATTGATACAGATGCATTTTCATTTTCAACTGGACTTAAATGAAAAGGAATAGATTTAAAATTTTGGAATAAGCTCTGATTGCTTCCAACAATACAAATTATCCTTAGTCTGGTCATGGGTTCATTCTGTTGTTAGGCTTCAAAGGGTATGTGAAACCAAAAGAGGCAAATGGTTATGATTCAATCACCAAAATTCAAGGATTCCTTCATGCCAAAGAAAAAAGAATGAATAAATCGGAAATATATATTTGGACAAGTGGGACAGGGAGCAAGTGAGCTGCTGGTTAGATATTATACATCAGTATGACATCTGTGGATTCACAGATGAGAATAAAGAGCTAAAATCACAAATTATCCTGAGTTGAACTTCTCTTCCATTAAGCAGCAGGCAAACAAACCCTGAAAGACCTGCTCAATGTAAGATGCGCATCGTGAGCCATCAGTGTTCCAAGTATTAGACACAGAACAAGGCTTGCATTGTAATGACAATATTCACAAATGGTATAACACGCCAAAGACCAAACTGAGAATCAAATAAGGGGCGTACTGGAAGAGAAAACGCTCAGGATAACGAATAGTACATAAAACATATTGTACAGTAATTTTTCCACACAAAGGCCAAGGTACTCTAAACCTATCTCACAGCAAGCAAATCACTTCCTAAGAACTTCCATCTCATGATCAAAGCATTAAATGATACACTTGGTTGGAGCACCAGTCAAACCTTTAAGGTTCAATGGACAGAGCAAAATGGAGCGAAGGAATTTCACTTAATGCAGGGAATAGATACATTAATGGTATATGTCACGTGATCCATGCAAAACACCAGTGATTAATGCTGAACATGTCTTTGAAGGTAACAATGAATTTCATACATCGATATGCAGAAAGACCTGAACAACTTTCAGGCTTGGACTGATGAATGGCAAGTAACATTCATATCACACAAGTGCCAGGTAATGAACACCTCCAGCAAGAGAGGATCTAACCATCTGCCTTTGACATTCAATGCCATTACCATTGCTGAATCCCTCATTATCAACATCCTGGTTATTATTGATTAGAAACTGAACTGAAATACTGTGGCTACAAGAGCAAGCCTAAGGCTGAGAATTCTGAGGTGAGTAACTCACCTTTTGAATCCCCAAAGCCTGTCCACTATTTATAAGTCAGGGGTGTGACGGAATACTCTCCAGTTGTTTGGATGAGTGCAGCTCCAATGACTCACAAGAAGCTTCACACTGTCCAGGACAAAGCAACCCATCTGATCAGGCCAATCAACCCATCCACGCATCGATGCAAATTGGTTGCAGTGTATACCATGTTCAAGACGCACTGCAGCAACTCACTAAGACTACTTCAGCAGCACCTCCAAAACCTGTGACCTCTACTGCAATGGCAGCAGATGGATGGTTTCACCACTTGCAAGTTCCCCTCCACGCCGTACACCATTCTGACTTGGAAATATAACACTATTCCTTCAATGTCGCTGGATCAAAATCCTGGAACTGCCTAAAACAGCACTGTGGCACGAGCTGCAATAGTTCAAAAAGGCAGCTCATCACCACCCTCTCAAGGGCACTTAGGGATGGGCAACAAATGCTGGCCTTGCCAGTGATACCCACTTCCCATAAAAGAATAAAAAAGAGATTAAGCATAAACTTAAGAATGCCTCAGGCAAAACATAATGATATTACCAAAGTGAAAAGTGCAACATTACAATTTCTGCACATTGGTTAAACTTAATGCCATAAGTTTTGGAAGGATCTAATGCCTTATTTGAATGAACAAAAACTAATGTGTGTAACGAGATAAAGGAAATAAAATAATTTTCTTTCAAATTATGAATACTGGGAGTTTGCTGACAGCTGATGTTAAGAGTAACTGCTGCATAGTTAACCAAATTATCTTTCTCTTCCTGCTTGAAAATAATTGTTGTAAGTCGTTAATTCTAACGGTAGCTACTGAGTATGTGCATAAGGAGGTGTGTGGTAATGATGTCGCTCAGAGAGATGAACCTAAGAGAGAGGAGCAATAGTTTAGCCTTGATGTTATGTAACCTTGTATTCAGTAAGTTATGTAAGTGAAAGTATTTTTAAGGAACGGTCTTTACCTCCAGCCAGATCTCTTCCTAGAGCAAGAGACCCAATGGGCGGGATTTTCTGGCCCTGCACTCTGCCGGAATCATCCAGTTTTGCTGAAGGTCAATAGGCTTCTGGCTGGGCTGCTGCAAACCCTATGGTGGGTCTCACCACGATGTGGCTGGAAAATCCTGGCCAATGCCTTCCGAAAAAATCCAACAATAACAGAATTGTTATATCAGCTACTTCTCAGTAGGTTACATATTTCATGAGGATTGAAATTTTGAAGTCAGAGCTTCTTCTGTCTCCTCTATCACATCTTCCAACAGATGGAGAGGTGGTGGCATAGTGTTAGTGTTGCTTATACAACTATTCCAGGGACCCAGGGTAATGATCTGGGGATTTGGGTTCAATTACCACCAGAGCAAATGGTGAAATTTGCATTCAGTAAAAAAAAAAATCTGGGCCAGAATTTGCACCTGATCTGAACTCACATAAAACTGTGCAAAAGGATATTGGGTGTGTGTGTCCCAATGTCATCAAGCTTGCATATAACATTGAAGTCAGTAGGCACATGTTGGAGTAGTGCCTGCTGACAATGAAAGGGCCAGTTAAGGTCATTAAAAAGCCAATTGACTGCAGTTCTATGTTGCCCATGTGATTTTTAGCCCATCATATGGGCATACCGGTTAGCAGGAATCATGTTTTAATTGTTTCCTCATCCATGGGTGGGATAAAAACCTCAGAAGCACCTTCTCTGTCAGTTTCTCTCTCTCAGTCCTTTGCTGTGTGAGTACAGAGTTGTCCCAGAATTTCTTGGCATCTTGTTTGATTATCAAGCCTGTCTTTCAGCATCTCAGGCCCTTATCTTCCCTGCAAGATTTCTCTGAGTATTGCAGCACAGTGCTCCTTCATTTTCAAGATACTGCTTCTCTGCATCCCATCTTATGGGGATAGAGTATTCTGCTGGTGGAACCTCCTCTGAAGAGGAAGGGAGGGGCAGGAGGGAGATGGGGCTAGGTGAGCACGCCAATGTCCTAGGGACAGATCATTAAGAGGAGAGGCAGGACCTTATTTGGTGCAGGGCCAGCAGGGATGCCAAGGTGGGAGGGCACACCGGAGAGACCACTACCCAGTGGCTAGAGTGTTCAGGCAGCGCTCTAACTACCTCCAGATGTCTGAAGTCCATTGCCACAGGTGTCTCTGCCTCTCCAGTGACACAGTGAAAGCAATATGACACATGATAGGTCCAGAAATCACCTTCAGCTGTGTGGGCGGACGCCCCATGCTGGTGGCCTTGGAGGTCACAGTGTCCCTCAGCTTCTCTGCCTCCAGTTCTTTTCAGGGTTCAGTGGGGTATCTGCGGCCTTTCTCAATCAGCTGCACACAGTTGTGTCAAGCTTTTGGCTGATGCTACCTTTAGACACGTCCACACTTTCACCCACTTCCGGACAGGCAAGGTGAGCCAGGTGGAGAGAGCACAAGGCTTCGTTGCAATGGCTGGTGCCCCCATATCCAGGGTGTAATAAATTGCACTCATGTGACCATCAAGGCACCAGCAGGTGTGCCTGGAGCTTTTGTCAATAGAAATGGGCTCCACATTGAATGTTCAGATCGTCTGTGACCACAGGACACAGATTCTCCAAGTTTGAGCCTGTTACTCTGGGAGCTCACACGATGCTTACATCGTGCGGCACTCACAAGGACCAAGGCTGCTCGTGGCTCCTGCACGAGTGGATGGACGGCTCCTGGGTGACAAGGGCTATCCCTTGAAGAGGTGACTGATGATTCCACTCTGTCACCCAAGAATGAGGCTGAGAAGACATACAACAGGAGACGTGCCTCCACAGGGGCGGTGGTGGAGAGGACATCGGGCTGCTGAGGATGCACTGCACATGCCTGGACCAATAAGGGAGCATCGCAGTATCCTCCAGAGTGTGTCTCCCTCATAGTGGCCACATGCTGCACCCTGCACAACCTGGCTCTGGCGAGGGGGGACCCACTGGAGACTGAGGAAAGCGAGGCAGCTCCACAGGTCAGGGACGGTGACTCAAGTGATGGCTCAGAGGAAGAGCCTGGGGAGGCGCAGGGTGAGGACCACAAAGCAGAGGACAGGAAGCATCATGGAGGCAGGGACACCAGAGGTGCTTTGATTGAGCGAACCTTCAGCTAGGTATTCAAGGCATCAATGCCTCATCAAGTCAATGGCACTGTCTCCTTTGCTAACAATCAATAAATGAGAACCCAAACCAGTACACCAGCACCACACACCATTCATTTACAAGCCTGTGCTGCACCTGGCACCTATTCCTACCATCCAGCAACTCAGCCCATTTAAGTCACATAAATGTTTATGGTCCTTAACATGAACAAACAAGGAACAAACTAAGTGTCCATCCCTAACATGAGAGTCAAAATAATTAACGCAAAAAATGTCACCTGTGACACACCCCTGCTGTGCTCAAGGTGCCTTCAACTTACGTTTGCGGGTGCTATGTCTTGGTGCCACCCCATCCTCCCCTCAATGACGGTAGTGTTGGAGGTAGCCTGCCGACTCTGCTGTCCTGGTGGCCCTGATGACCTTGGCGGTTGTCCTCTGGCCACCAGAATCTGAGTTGGCTCCGCCTGGGAGTGTGCATCCAGCCCCATAGCTGGGCACTCCTCAGTCATCACGGCATCATCAGATACAGCGGCCACTGGCAGAGAGTCAGAAGAACTGGTGCCCCCGTCCAGAGTTCCCTGAGTGAAGCCCGTAGAGACAACAGGCAGCTCGTCTGCCAGTGTGAGGTGCGTTTGCATCTCCCTGCTCACCATTGATGGACGGGGACCTAGCAGAGAGATTGGTGCCTCATTCATCTCTCACACTGGCAGTGACCTCATGAGGTCACTGTCTGTTTAAGTTCTTGCAGGTCTGAGTGCAACCCCAGGAACCCGAGTGTGCTCCTGAAGCTGCCTGTTCATGAGAGTCGCCATTTTCTCAATGGAGGAGGCTGTGCACTCGGTGTTAAGTGTCAACGCAGAATTCATGCTCTGCATGGACACGTCCATGATGGAGACCATGGCACACAGACCCTCATGGGTCTCCGCCAGTTCTCTCCACGCATCCCGCTGAACATCCAGCATCTGACGCCTGCTGGACAACTCCAGAAGTTCATCAACTGCCTCAGACGCAGCATTTTCCTCGTCTCCAGCTGTGCTTCCACTGTCGGCTTCCTGGGACCTCTCTGCCTCTACCAGCTTCCCATGTGAGTGTGATGTGCCCTCACTGCTGTGCATTTCTCGCAGAGCTGAGTACCTAATGCCCACCAACATGCGGATATCTGTGCTGGTGCCTGGTTCAGGGAGATGGTCTGATGCTAGTGCAGGTATGATGTCTTCCTTGCAGTTTAATAGGGGTCCTCGGGGTCGCTGGCAGCTCCTGCGGATGGTGCGTCTGTGGGAGGAAGGCAGAAGATCAGTACATTCACTCATCATAGTCACTATGCAAGCTAGGCAGGCTGAGGAGACAGTGGAGACATGTTGCATGGTGCCATCTGCATTAGGTCTTCAGTGGGCTCCCTGGCTACAACAGTTCAGTTTCTGATGAGAGGAGCCCATTATGTTTCCAGTATCCACCACACATGCACCTGTCACCTGCACTCTTACCTTCACCCAATACCCCACCTCACTGCAACCGGAGAAGCGAGCTGGTCGGTGGCAGTCAAGCTCCAGTGCATCACACTCGTGCTTAGTGAGGAAGCACAGATTTGGCCCTCCTTCGCCCGTTCTGCGGTGTTCCACCGCATTATGACTCCTCTTCTTCTGACAAGGAAAAATAGCTTCATTATTGCTCTGTCTCCTTGAACGTCCTTTCCTGGATCCCACCCACCTTACCAGCTGGACATGGTGCGGGCCGTGTCACTGTGGCACATCTCACTCTGCACTGCACTGACGCCAACCATGCTGACATCCCAGCCTCAGCAGAGCAGACCTAAGTGCCAGTTGGCACACGTAATCTTAGACCCCTGAACATTCCAAAAAATGGGCACCTGATTAAAGTTCTCTCACAGGTCCATGCCATTTCTGCACTTACACATGCTGACTGCAGCAGATCATTGAATCTTTTGCAGCACTGAAGCCACACTTGGTGCACCATGTTGTGCTCACTGACCTGGACGGTGACCTCTGTCCAGACCCTCTTGGTCAGCTGTGGTGGGCTTTTTTTGCCATCCCTGGGCATTAAGATGTGTCGCCTTGGCACTGACCTCCTTGACCAGCACCCCCAAGCACTCATCTGAGAAATGCGGGGCAGAGTGCCCACCCAACTTGCCCTTCTGCCTTCTAAGTGCTGAGGCCATGACTGCACACTAGGACACTTCTTGAACAGCTTCCAAACAGCCCCCTCAGTCTCCCCAACAACTCCTGGCAGCCTTCAGGGAGCTGCCTCTTCTGTTTTTGAACACCCAGCCAGGTCCCCTTTGGACATGGCGCCTGACACGTTCCTGCCCCCGCACATGGAAAATGCATCTGGTAGTCACATTTCACGCTGGGCGGGGCTCAATTGGCTACCCAGCGTAAAGCCGTGTTTATGGTGCATTCTCGGCCCGGAGTGGATTTCACATCTGCCTCCAGCCGCGCTGACCTTGGGCATAACCCGGCGGGTAAAATTCAGGTACTGGTATTGAAAGTCTGATAATGACCATGAAACCATTGCCAATTTTCGTAAAACCCATCTGGTTCACTTAATGCCCTTTAGGGAAGGAAATCTGCCATCTTTTCCTAGTCTACATATGTTTCTAGATCCGCAGGAATGTGATTGATTCTGAAATGCCTCCTGAACAAGGGCAATTATGGAATGGGCAATAAATGCTGGCCTCGCCAGTGATGCCCACATCCCATGAACAAAAAATAAAACAAACATGGGATTTGCACTGTCAAGGTCTATTGATAATTCAGCTTGAGTTCTGCTATTTTTTTTAGAACTGATTGCTTGCTATAATTACTGCCATCAATTGTTTTATATACCCTTTGCATGGTGCCTATATTTGCACTTTCACCACAAGTTGTAGGAGTTAATCAAAGCATTTATTCAATATCATCATCTTCATTCTCCACAATTAAACGCTTCCCCTCCTCCCCATCTTGCAACTATCCTTGACTGTTTATCTTCTTAAAAAAACATTCACCATTTCCTATCATGGTCATCTGCTCATTTTTTAGACATTCACCTTAAGCCTCTCTAATGTTTCCTTTTCACCTTCTGTGGTGACGGGGGGTATAGTCCCTCCCTTCTATCAGTCGAGGATCACGTGATGTACTGTGGGTCCTCCAGCCAGTGAGCTTTTAGCGCGCACAATCCGGGGGCGGGGGAGGGGTGGGGGGGCTTCCTGTTGAGGAGTCCTGGATGAAGCATCTGTAAATCTCCCTGTAATAGAGTCTAACTGTTTCTTGACGAAACCTGTCTGCTCCATTGAGGCATCACACCTTCCTACTGAACTTTCGAGAAGCATCAAGATTTTCTGCGTGTCGTTAACCCTAACTTTATCGAATGCTTCCTTTTAAAACCTCAGCTTATTTTTAAATCTCTACTTATTCGTGAAACTTCATACTTTTACGCACCCTTCTTTTGCTTTTCAGAGAAAAATTTATTATATAATCTCTGCCTCTGTCACATTTCATGATCTTTTTCCATTATTTTTCCACAGGAAGGATTTCCCAGAAGCCGTGATGAAATATTGGATTTCTTAAAAAACTGAATGTATTGCCTGGGGGGAGGGAGAGTGGTGGTTAGCTCAGTTGGCTAGGCAACAAGTATGTGGTTCAGAATAATGTCAACCGTGAGAGGCTAGGTTCCTGTCCTGCTTGCAGTAGACTTGGAGCTTACCTCACAGTATAAGCCGTAATGTGGAAAATATTGAATAAGCGAGAACACTGCCCGAGGAAGAAATGTATTCCTCTGGGATTTTTTTTTCAAAAACGCCCAGACAAAATGTGATTGATTTTCCAACTGGTGTTTCGACTACTACCCCCACCGCAACACCTCCCTGCCCCAACCCCCCAGACGCCGAACAATAATGTTTGAGCTCATTTAGGCAATTAAAAATAAATCTCATCCCCAGTGTGTTGGAAAGTCCTTTGATCTCTGTAAACAGAGCAGATAAAAAGGCAGAAAGAGCGATGCAGGAGGCAGGCAAGCTTTTTGAAGCAGAAAAGATGTGAGGGAAGCCAGTTTTGTCAAATGGAAAACTGCGAGGGTTTTCACTGAGGTGAAGAGGTTAGAAATGCTGAAGGATAATTAGCAACCATCTTGTATGAATTAAGTTAGGCGATCCACAGATGTGGACTGGAGTGCATTTTTTTTCATTTTCTATTATTGCATGTTGAGAAATCGTCAGGATTGAAGTAAGTGAGCCTGGCCATAACGCTAATTCTGTGGAATAAAGAAGCCTCATATTTATTGTCAGGCTTCACCTCAGCTCTTTGTCATGTTCAGAGAGATTGAAAGAGTATGTCTTTGAACGAGATGGATACCTGATTTAGGACATTTAGGGATATTACTGTTGTACCTGAGCGCTGTATGAGTCAATTTACAGAAACGGTAAGATACTCGTAGCTGAAACTTGGGCTCCGAAAATGGAACTGTTCCCGTCCCGTGGAAGTGCACTTTCCGGCATAATGAGCGAGGGGCTTCTGAGGGCAGGAAGTAGCAGGCACACCGATACAGACATTCTGATGACCCTTATGCCCCCTTTTCTGCAATAACTTTGGCAGCTGCCTTCTGGTCACCTGAGGCTCTGAGGGCCCCAGCATAGTGAGAGTCTCCTGCACTGTTGCAATGGTACTCAGAGATGTCTGTGCCAATAGCAGAATAAAAGGAGAGGCTGACACCATCAGAGACACCCTGAGAGGTGCCAGCTCACTCTCTGCCGTGAGGTCCATTTGGCTTTCCCTGCTTTCCTGAGAGGTATCAGTATCTAGATGTAATTCCAGGCTCCTCATCCTCTTACCACCGTGGCTCCGGGTCCCTTAGCTAATAGGCAAGACAATGGAGTTCGAGTCCAGGAAAGAGCTGAAATATAAGCTGGTTTAAGGTGTGTGTGTGGGGGGCGGAGAGATAGAGAGACAGAGAGGTGGAGGGGGTTGGTGTGGTTGTAGCGACAAACAAGCAGTGATAGAAGCAGAATATCAAAAGATGTCAACAACAATAGTACAATAGAACACATAGGTGTTAAAGATAAAGTTGGTGATATTATCTAAACGAATGTGCTAATTAAGAATGGATGGTAGGGCACTCAAGGTATAGCTCTAGTGGGTTTTTTTTTTTTATTTTATATAATGGAAATAGGTGGGAAAAGGAAAATCTTTATAATTTATTGGAAAAAAAAAGAGAAGGGGGAAACAGAAAGGGGGTGAGGATGGGGGAGGGGACTCACGACCTAAAGTTGTTGAATTCAATATTCAGTCCGGAAGGCTGTAAAGTCCCTAGTCGGAAGATGAGGTGTTGTTCCTCCAGTTTGCGTTGGGCTTCACTGGAACAATGCAGCAAGCCAAGGACAGACATGTGGGCAAGAGAGCAGGGTGGAGTGTTAAAATGGCAAGCGACAGGGAGGTTTGGGTCATTCTTGCGGACAGACCGCAGGTGTTCTGCAAAGCGGTCGCCCAGTTTACGTTTGGTCTCTCCAATGTAGAGGAGACCACATTGGGAGCAACGAATGCAGTAGACTAAGTTGGGGGAAATGCAAGTGAAATGCTGCTTCACTTGAAAGGAGTGTTTGGGTCCTTGGACGGTGAGGAGAGAGGAAGTGAAGGGGCAGGTGTTGCATCTTTTGCGTGGGCAAGGGGTTGTGCCATAGGAGGGGGTTGAGGAGTAGGGGGTGATGGAGGAGTGGACCAGGGTGTCCCGGAGGGAGCGATCCCTACGGAATGCCGATAAGGGGGGTGAAGGGAAGATGTGTTTGGTAGTGGCATCATGCTGGAGTTGGCGGAAATGGCGGAGGATGATCCTTTGAATGCGGAGGCTGGTGGGGTGATAAGTGAGGACAAGGGGGACCCTATCATGTTTCTGGGAGGGAGGAGAAGGAGTGAGGGCGGATGCGCGGGAGATGGGCCGGACACGGTTGAGGGCCCTGTCAACGACCGTGGGTGGAAAACCTCGGTTAAGGAAGAAGGAGGACATGTCAGAGGAACTGTTTTTGAATGTAGCATCATCGGAACAGATGCGACGGAGGCGAAGGAACTGAGAGAATGGGATGGAGTCCTTACAGGAAGTGGGGTGTGAGGAGCTGTAGTCGAGATAGCTGTGGGTGTCGGTGGGTTTGTAATGGATATTGGTGGACAGTCTATCACCAGAGATTGAGACAGAGAGGTCAAGGAAGGGAAGGGAAGTGTCAGAGATGGACCACGTGAAAATGATGGAGGGGTGGAGATTGGAAGCAAAATTAATAAATTTTTCCAAGTCCTGACGAGAGCATGAAGCAGCACCGAAATAATCATCGATGTACCGGAGAAAGAGTTGTGGAAGGGGGCCGGAGTAGGACTGCAACAAGGAATGTTCCACATACCCCATAAAGAGACAGGCATAGCTGGGGCCCATGCGGGTACCCATAGCCACACCTTTTATTTGGAGGAAGTGAGAGGAGTTGAAGGAGAAATTGTTCAGCGTGAGAACAAGTTCAGCCAGACGGAGGAGAGTAGTGGTGGATGGGGATTGTTCGGGCCTCTGTTCGAGGAAGAAGCTAAGGGCCCTCAGACCATCCTGGTGGGGGATGGAGGTGTAGAGGGATTGGACGTCCATGGTGAAGAGGAAGCGGTAGGGGCCAGGGAACTGGAAATTGTTGATGTGACGTAAGGTGTCAGAGGAATCACGGATGTAGGTGGGAAGGGACTGGACAAGGGGAGAGAGAAGGGAGTCAAGATAACGAGAAATGAGTTCTGTGGGGCAGGAGCAAGCTGAGACGATCGGTCTACCGGGGCAGTTCTGTTTGTGGATTTTGGGTAGGAGATAGAAGCGGGCCGTCCGAGGTTGGGCAACTATCAGGTTGGAAGCTGTGGGAGGGAGATCCCCAGAGGAGATGAGGTCAGTGACAGTCCTGGAAACAATGGCTTGATGTTCAGTGGTGGGGTCATGGTCCAGGGAGAGGTAGGAGGAAGTGTCTGCGAGTTGACGCTCAGCCTCCGCGTGGTAGAGGTCAGTGCGCCAGACAACAACAGCACCACCCTTGTCAGCGGGTTTGATGACAATGTCAGGGTTGGACCTGAGAGAATGGAGTGCAGTAAGTTCAGAGAGAGACAGGTTAGAATGGGTGAGAGGAGCAGAGAAATTGAGACGACTAATGTCGCGCCGACAGTTCTCAATGAAAAGATCGAGAGAAGGTAAGAATCCAGAGGGAGGGGTCCAGGTGGAGGGAGAATATTGAAGATGGGTAAAAGGATCCGTTGAACTGGGAGAGGACTCCTGCCCAAAGAAGTGAGCCCGGAGACGAAGACGGCGGAAGAAGAGTTCAGTATCATGCCGGGCAGATCTCCTCTGGGGATCTCCCTCCCACAGCTTCCAACCTGATAGTTGCCCAACCTCGGACGGCCCGCTTCTATCTCCTACCCAAAATCCACAAACAGAACTGCCCCGGTAGACCGATCGTCTCAGCTTGCTCCTGCCCCACAGAACTCATTTCTCGTTATCTTGACTCCCTTCTCTCTCCCCTTGTCCAGTCCCTTCCCACCTACATCCGTGATTCCTCTGACACCTCTACACCTCCATCCCCCACCAGGATGGTCTGAGGGCCCTTAGCTTCTTCCTCGAACAGAGGCCCGAACAATCCCCATCCACCACTACTCTCCTCCGTCTGGCTGAACTTGTTCTCACGCTGAACAATTTCTCCTTCAACTCCTCTCACTTCCTCCAAATAAAAGGTGTGGCTATGGGTACCCGCATGGGCCCCAGCTATGCCTGTCTCTTTATGGGGTATGTGGAACATTCCTTGTTGCAGTCCTACTCCGGCCCCCTTCCACAACTCTTTCTCCGGTACATCGATGATTATTTCGGTGCTGCTTCATGCTCTCGTCAGGACTTGGAAAAATTTATTAATTTTGCTTCCAATCTCCACCCCTCCATCATTTTCACGTGGTCCATCTCTGACACTTCCCTTCCCTTCCTTGACCTCTCTGTCTCAATCTCTGGTGATAGACTGTCCACCAATATCCATTACAAACCCACCGACACCCACAGCTATCTCGACTACAGCTCCTCACACCCCACTTCCTGTAAGGACTCCATCCCATTCTCTCAGTTCCTTCGCCTCCGTCGCATCTGTTCCGATGATGCTACATTCAAAAACAGTTCCTCTGACATGTCCTCCTTCTTCCTTAACCGAGGTTTTCCACCCACGGTCGTTGACAGGGCCCTCAACCGTGTCCGGCCCATCTCCCGCGCATCCGCCCTCACTCCTTCTCCTCCCTCCCAGAAACATGATAGGGTCCCCCTTGTCCTCACTTATCACCCCACCAGCCTCCGCATTCAAAGGATCATCCTCCGCCATTTCCGCCAACTCCAGCATGATGCCACTACCAAACACATCTTCCCTTCACCCCCCTTATCGGCATTCCGTAGGGATCGCTCCCTCCGGGACACCCTGGTCCACTCCTCCATCACCCCCTACTCCTCAACCCCCTCCTATGGCACAACCCCTTGCCCACGCAAAAGATGCAACACCTGCCCCTTCACTTCCTCTCTCCTCACCGTCCAAGGACCCAAACACTCCTTTCAAGTGAAGCAGCATTTCACTTGCATTTCCCCCAACTTAGTCTACTGCATTCGTTGCTCCCAATGTGGTCTCCTCTACATTGGAGAGACCAAACGTAAACTGGGCGACCGCTTTGCAGAACACCTGCGGTCTGTCCGCAAGAATGACCCAAACCTCCCTGTCGCTTGCCATTTTAACACTCCACCCTGCTCTCTTGCCCACATGTCTGTCCTTGGCTTGCTGCATTGTTCCAGTGAAGCCCAACGCAAACTGGAGGAACAACACCTCATCTTCCGACTAGGGACTTTACAGCCTTCCGGACTGAATATTGAATTCAACAACTTTAGGTCGTGAGTCCCCTCCCCCATCCTCACCCCCTTTCTGTTTCCCCCTTCTCTTTTTTTTTTCCAATAAATTATAAAGATTTTCCTTTTCCCACCTATTTCCATTATATAAAATAAAAAAAAACCCACTAGAGCTATACCTTGAGTGCCCTACCATCCATTCTTAATTAGCACATTCGTTTAGATAATATCACCAACTTTATCTTTAACACCTATGTGTTCTATTGTACTATTGTTGTTGACATCTTTTGATATTCTGCTTCTATCACTGCTTGTTTGTCGCTACAACCACACCAACCCCCTCCACCTCTCTGTCTCTCTATCTCTCCGCCCCCCACACACACACCTTAAACCAGCTTATATTTCAGCTCTTTCCTGGACTCGAACTCAAGTTCTGTCGAAGGGTCATGAGGACTCGAAACGTCAACTCTTTTCTTCTCCGCCGATGCTGCCAGACCTGCTGAGTTTTTCCAGGTAATTCTGTTTTTGTTTTGGATTTCCAGCATCCGCAGTTTTTTTGTTTTTATTTTTAAGACAATGGAGTGCTGGTCGGAATGCATATACACTATTTCATCAGTTATCTGCTGGGTTTGGCACTTAATGACAGTTGCTAGTCTGTCAATGGAGCAATCCACATGTTCTGTTGTTGGTCCTTGCAGTGCTCATGGCCTAGATGGATTCCTCCAATGTCAATGCCTGAACGCACATCCCCTCTGGTATCTCCATGTATGTCATGCTGGATGTCCAGCTTTATGGACGATTCCCGTTACCTAAGCACTCACCAAGTTCAGTGATACCAATTTCAAAGAGCGATTTTTAGCGATCAGCAGAGCCCTTGATCATGCTCTGGAAGTGCACATCATAGCTTTAGGCAATGTTGAGGAGAGCAATGCAATAGGAGCGAGGATGTACTGAAGCTGAAATCTGCTCTTCATTTAGCAATGACTCGTTACCTTGAGGGCATCATGGTGCCAGTACTTTGGAGTTCACAAGGGCCAGGGCTGGCCTTGACAGCACAATGTGTGCCTTAAAGAGGAGGCATTTTAACATCTGGCATGCAAGTGGTTGAACATTGTCATCCTCAGGTAGCCCATATTCAGAGTAAGGTGAGGATAAAAGCAGGCCAGCATCCCTAACTGAGAGTGCCAGGTGTTAATGTGATAGAGAAGAAGGTGATACAGGGGATTGAGTCACTTCTGATTAGATGCACATCTGCGGAACATTCTCGGCTGCCTTGGCCCAAGTGTCATCTCTCAGTTTCACCACCGAGGTTACACAGAATGCATTGTCCAATTGCTGGAGATGAATCTCCTTGAGGAGCTTTGTCAGATTGAAGGCATACTGCTACGAGCCCACTGAGGATAGTGGAACAGCTCCTGGCTCTTTTAGGCAGGTGTGACTGGGATGCTGGAGAGATGCTTGAGGAGGCAGCACCTTCTGACGTCTGATGCCAAGACTTCCTCCTCCAGTTAGCACCTCATCTCAGCAAGGACACCTGCTCCCAAGATTTCATTGTCCTTCAAAGTATCAGGACAATGTGAGCCTGATGTGTAACTATTCACTCTCAGATTGAAGTGCATGGTTGAAATGAGAGGAATAGCAATGCTGGTGTTCATGTTGGTGCATGATGGAAGTCACTTGTCCAAGAGGAAACTCACAGCAACTCATCATCCTCCTCGTGGAATTTGCAGGTAGTGAGGGCCTCAGGTGCATGCCTGCCTTGTTTGGCCCATGCTGTGGCCTTTTCCCCTGCAGCCTCAGCTTCTTCAAACAAAAAGCCCTCATCCCCTTCGATATCCTTCTCATCGGAGAAGCCCAGCCCCTCCATGCTGACACCTGACAAGTCCTCCCTCCTTTGCAGTGCCAGGTGGTGCAGCATGCACAGTCCCTCTGGGGACTGTACTGGAGTGATCCCCCAGATCTGTCCAAGCATCGCAATCATATCTTTAAGATGCCTATGGTCTGCTCCACCAATGCTCGGCCAGCGGCATGAGCCACGTTGTACCTTCTCTCTGCACGTGCCTGAGGCCACTGCATGGGTGTCATCAACCACATCCTTTGGGGGTACCCCTTGTTACCTAGGAGCCAACGCTGGATCCTGTGTGGTCCCTCAAAGATATCCAGGATCTGCGATCTACTCAAGATGTATGTTGTGGACGCTTCCTGGGTATCTGGCACAAACCTGAATGGTAAGTTTTTTTATGGTCACAGACCAGCTGTACATTGGGCAAGTGGAAGCCTTTACTGTATATGTATTGGACTGCCTGTAGCCAGGGAGATATTATTGCCACCTGAGCGCAGCCGATGGCACCCTGCACCTGAGGGATATCTGGAAATCGCTCAAAACCCAGTGCTCTGTTGACCTGTATTGCCTGATCTTTGTTGAAGTTGGGCCTGGTCAGAGAGGGTGTCTGTCACCTCATGTCTGCATTTGTGAGTGGACAATTGAAAGATCCCTCAGAGGTACCTTGTAGAGCCCTGGAAGGAGCCATTCACGTAGAAGTTCAGTGTGGCTGCTACTTTCACAGCCAGTGGCAATGAATGTCCCCAGTCCTCATGGCACCAATTCCTGGAGAATAGCAAATTTGAGTCACCAGATCCCTGGACATGCAGAGGCATCAGCGACACTGTCTCTCGCTGATCTGCAGATAAGACATGTAAGTTCTGTACACCATCGGTCGTGCAGGTGCCTGGGCACAATATCTCTGTGAGCCTCATGCCCTGCGTCCGGAGGAGGCCCTGCTGCCCCTTGGTCTTGAGGGTTTAGCTCCTCCCTTTGGCGAGCCTGGCACCTCTGTTGCACTCTTCTCCTTCTTTTCTCCTGCCTGTATGACATTATACAGCAGCAATAAATCCAGGCTCCATCTTCCTGATGGCCTCCTCCCTGCAGCGTCAATGAGAAACAGACAAGAGCCAGCATCAGCTTGTCGATGACTCAGTGAATGTGGGTTCAAAGGCTTTGTTCCAGTGTTGGAAAGTAATCGTCCCAAAAATCCAGTGCAAGGCTCGTTTCAAGGTGTGCCTTCCCCACCCCCCCCCACCAATTTACACGGTCGACTGCTATGAGATTGCTTTGTTCAAGCGCTTGGATGTGCTGCTTTTAGCCCAGTCAATGGGGTCTTCATTCCCTGCACTTTAATATAACACTCTTTGAATACACATGACGGAAAATGGTTATTCAGGAACTGAGATTATGTGAGGGGGGCCTGAGGCTTCTCTTCTGCGAAGCTGCCAGTGTCACGATTGTAACAAATATTTGAAGTTTGTCTAGTCACCCAACTGCTCTGGAGTGCATTACAGCCCTGGCGAATCTCCATGCTATCAACAAGGAGTTAATACAAGGAGATTGATTAGTGCCACTTTTTGGGATTAGTCTCGCATGAAAGTACATCATAGCTTCACTTTCCTGATTCCCTGCATTGCCATTGAAAGGCACCTAACGTCTCAGCAGTGCCTCTCTCCTTATTTGGGAATGCACAGGTCAGGTGGGTGCCCCTTTAATCGTACCCCCCGCCCCCCAACACCCAAGTGCATGTACCTGTACTCCAATCGGCCTACAGAGCCCTCACCGTCAGAGTATCGTCTCATTTTAATTTTGTGCTACGCTATCACTGCAAGTTGGAAGATGGCAGTGCTGAGGTCTCACTGCCAAACCAGCTTGGACCTTCCCTGCATGAGTGTGGAAATCCCTCCCATCATCGTGGAGAAGGTTAACGTTCAGGTTTCCCTCCCTCCAAGAACTTCTCAATCCTCCCCCTGTATTCCTTCATCCCATCATGATCGTGGTGGATATCCCTTTGTTACCCCCGGAACATGGTGAGGTAGATGTGCCTATGCCCCCTGTGGACCTCATCCCTCCCCATCTTGTGGACACGTGCACAGTCTGACATATACCCCGACCCCTTCCGACACCCTCAAATGCCCCCACAATACCTCTCCCCCATCTGTAGGCTGTAGATGCCTCCCCGACTGAGTGTGCCATCTGCGGCCCAGTGTGATGCCAGAAACCACAAGGACCGAGGCACATGATGTTAAAACAACACCCTGCGTACAACATCCTGGATACGACAGACTGGGCAGACATGCCTTCCCCTTGCTTGGACTGGGACAAGGATAATCTTTGTAAGCTCAGTATTGAAGCACTTCTTTACTCAGCAATCCTCCCATTCTGGCCCAAAGCCCTTTATTTCATTCCGTAAATGACTCTCTCCCCATCCTGTCACTGAGGGCGTTTCCCCACTGCACTCCACCTCTCTGATACCCACCCCCCTTCCCCAGTCATGTATCTGAGTGCACCTTTCCCAATCTTGTCCCCCAGTGGAGCCCTTGCGCTGCAGCACATTCCCAAGCCTCAGGCCAGCTTCCTCCCTTCCCCAGCAGAGGCTGTGCCCTGTGGCCCATTAAAAGCCATCCCTGCCACACTGCTGGCCTGGTGGGTAGAGACTTGGCTCTGACACCCCTGAAAGCAATGTGGCACTGTTTGCAAAGCCGGGCACTGCGGCTGAGTTGCTGCAAGTGCTGAGCGATGTAAGATAGGTGAACAAAACTAAAAGTCACGAGCAAAGTGTAGGACACCATGTGCGCATCGTTTATGTACCGTTGTGAAACATATTGGTCTAATAGGATGCCAACGTGCTCTCTTGATCCAGCCTGGGGGAATGATTCCAGTGGGCGGCCCTTAACATTAGATGCAAATGTATTAAACTGACACTCCCAATGTGCAGCGGCAGAAACCTGGCCTGCCATTAACAGCAGGAGCGGATGACCCAGACTGCTTTTACGATGGAGGTAAAATGATTTTTGCGACCTTGTGATATTTTGTACTCCCACCTGCCTTGCCACCCGTGTGGGGTTGGGGTGGGGGTACCTGAAAATCCTGCCCTTTGCATTCATATGGGGTATGGCTCAGCCACACTCCAATGTTATTTTGTCCCTGCCAAAGATCCTGAAAGCTTTGCATAATTAATAACAGTCACGCGTAGTTAATAAATGTCAATTACCTCTCGCAATGGTCCAGATAATTTCCATTCACCAAAAGGGTTTTCTGATTCCCTGAAAACAAAGATCCCTGGTGCAACTGATACCGTCCTATGCCAGGGGCCCATTAATGAGTGACCGTGGTCTGCTTTCGGGTCACAGCCTGCCACCTCTGTGTCTGGATGTCCCATCCTTATCGGACCACTGGGAAAGCAGCCCACTATCCCCAGAAGCTGTTGGCCGGCACCCCGCCCAGTGGCCGTTAATTGGCTGCTACATGTAATGTCTTTCACAGGCGGAAGTGGGAGTCGGTGAGCCACTGACTTCTGGAATAGACTCTGGCCCACTGTGATGGTAAGTAAAGTCCAGCCCTCCTATACGAGCAACTGATGTGACTAACCCACACAGGTCTCGAGAGCAGGCCTGAAATTCAAACAGCATTTCATACCTGAAGATATTCAACTGTTGGTCAGTTGACCTGTTTGCCCACTCTTCTACCGTGTCAAGTGTTATCTCATCAAACTTTGCCTGTTTCCAGTTCTACACTTCTTCACCATACGTTTCTATTCTTGCATTGAATGTAATTATATTATGGTCACCCTGCCCCAATTCAACTCTCCCATCAGTTATCTGCCCCACGTCATTTCACAGAATCGAGGCAAGTTTAGGCCGCAACTTCCTCAGAATGGTAAGCATCGTCGGATTGCCACTCCGTGCCCAATTACCTGTGTGGATTTTCTTCTGTGCCTGTCTCTCCCGATCTTCTGACTCAAGCCGAGTGAGATCCAAGCAGCATACCTATATCCGAACCCCAACATTGCAGTCCAGCTCCAGTGGATTGAAGAAGGACACACCCCTTTTTATACGGCACAAGCTGCCGTAAACCAAATAAGTTTAAAGGACCGATTGAAATTGACAGGCCAGGCAGAAGGTAAGTGACTAAGGTAAGTAGGTAGGATTTGGGCGGTGTGGGAGATGGATCAGAGATCGGGGGCTGGGGGTGAAGAGATCGGATGTAGGGGAGGGCATCAGAGGTCGGGGGCGGTCAGACCTCGGGGGATGTGGGGGGTTCGGAGATAGAGGGGCTGGAGGGGTCAGACCTTGGGGGGATTAGGGGGTTGGATAGAGGTCAGGAGGGGGTGGTTGGTCCTCAGGTGGGTCAGTGTGATGGGAGTCGGGTCAGGATGCCCGGTGGGTTCGTCCTCTGGTGGGGTGGGACCTTGGGGGGTAGGGGGATCAAACCTTAGGGGTGTTGGGCATGTTTGGAGTTCAGGTGGGTTTGGGTATGGGTCTGGCCTGTGGAGTGGGGGGGGTGGTCAGGTCGGGGGGGTGGGGTGGGGTGGCGGGTGGGGGGGAGTCCCATGGGGAGTCTGGGGAGCCCGGGGGTGGGGGGATTGGAGAATACTGCGGAGGGTTGGTTAACGGGAGTGGGAGGAGTCCCGTGGGGTGCGGGGGTAGTTGGGGGATGGGGGGGCGTCCTCTGGGGAGTTGGGGATGTGGGGGAATCCCATGGGGGTGGGGGGTGTCACTCTGGGTTTTTACAATAGTTACCTAGGTTACCTAGGAGTTAGAAGAGGTTTTAATCCTTCTAACTTTATCTGCATAACTAATTGTGTAACGCAGCCGGAACCATCTGATGTTTGTGATTTAAATTGCATTTTTGGATGGTTTCCAACGCAGGGCAATTGACCAGAGGAAGTTTACATTTCCAGACAATTGCCGTGCAACTCTTACCTGTGAACTTCCAAAGGGGATTCCCCAGCGCATCTTTGGGGTAACCCCCAAATCTGATGCTGGGGAGATCGGAAGTTAGGGCCCTTTATTTTTTTGTTGGGCTGGGAATCTATTGATATCTAGTCCTAGTTGCATATTAAAAAGCAGACCCTACTTTGACCACATTCATTAACATCATTGCACTCTGCCTCCGGATAGTTAAAATCATCCAGTGTTGTTGCTCTGTTGTTCTTACACATCCTTCTGAATGTCTGCTGATTTCTAACTTCACCTTATCACTACAGCTCGCTGGTCCGTAATACACTGCAACAAATGCACCATTGGCTTCCCTATTTCTGAACTTTATCCATAGCCAAATGGTTTTACTGCAACCCCCATGTCTTTCTTATATTCCAATGCTGTAATTGACCCATTACTACCCCTGCTGAACCAGCTCCTTATCTGTCCTTAAAACATTATAACTACAAATGTTAAGTTTCCAGTCCCGTCAAGACTTAAGCCTCTGCTGAAATGAATTTATTACATCTCTTCATTGTTATTAATGCTTCCAACTTTGCAAATTTGTTCTAAGTGTTTTGTGTATCCATCGGGCCGAGTTTAATGGTCATGGCAGCGGCCCTATCCACTAGCCAGAAAACCAGTGGCAGCCCCACCGAAGCCATTTCCAGGAGCCCGAAGGGATTAAATGTCAATCAGGCCCTGGATCAGCAGCCATGAAGGATACTCCAGGAGGCAGGTGAGTGGGGCAGGCTCGCCAGGGTCATTCATGCAGGCCCCAGCAAGGTGTGTTGGGTGGAGGGGAGTGGGGCTGTTCTGGAGGATGGAGGGGGCCACTTTCAGCCAGGTTGCCCTCCGTGGGCCACAAGGAGTAGATCAGGAGGGCTCCGCCCACCCTGAGCCCATGGGAAGGCCACAGGTGTATACCTGGCCGCCTCCCCACGTGGTATACAACACCTCTTCCCATGGGATGAAGACCTTATGTAGCCATGGATTGCCCATTTAAGGCCTCAATTAGCCTCTGGGTAGGAGGGCAACCCTTGACCCTCCCTGACCCTGACTTAATTGGGGGGAAATGGAAAGGTGACGTGCTGTTCACCTCATGCCTTGCCACCCAAATATGTGGCCCCCTACCTCTCAGCCCGCTCCAGGGAGGGAAATTAAATTTCGCCTACCATTATACCTAGTCCTGATTTCAATCTTTTGGAATATTGAACCAATTCTTTCCCCTGGATCACCACTGGTCATTCTACATTGTTCTTTTTAAACTCTCAATACCTCATTGCCTGATTCGCTTCCTTTGAGAGCTGGAATTTTTCAGCATTTATTTCATCTTTGCTTCCTACTGGTATTCCAGGAACATTATAGTCAGCTTTCTCTTTCACTGTTTGTAGCTCACTTAACTCATGAACTCCATCTCTAGGATTGGTGTACCTGTTAAACACCCTCAGTCCTTTACCACTCTTTGTTCTGGCCAACTTTACTGAGATGTTCATTTAGCTCCTCATCTTCTCTTTTAATGTAAGGCGCATTCCCAAAATAGCATAACCTGCACCTTTCCCATCAAATGATGCAGATTGGTTTGCTGTGAATTTTCAATGTTTTATGTGTTTTTTTCCCCCTCTATGTTAAATTAATGAAAATAATGGTTGAAGCAAGTTCTGTTAACTTGTCCAAAGAAAAGAAAGATTTGGATATATGTAGCACCTTTCATGATCACTGCTTTAACAGCTGGTGAAAACCTTCACTCTTATTATGTGAGAAATATGGCAGCCAGTTTGTGCACAGCAAGCTCCCACAAGCAGCAATGTGATAATGAGTCAATAATCTGTTTTTGTGTTGCTGATTGAGGGGTAGATATTGGCCAGGACATGGAGATAGCAGGAATTAATCTCAGGATAAAATGCCGTAGGCAGGACATTGACATTTGTTGTAACAGTCTCATTCACCAGCAAATTAAAGAGAACCAGCTATCACGTAGACTTGTGAGCATTTTCATTTGTAATTCTACGGGGTTCAATTTACAGTGATCACTGGATGTCATTTCCAACCAAAAATCAATATCGCTACAAAGCAATAGGGATTACATTTACAGACATACAAGCCTAGATTTTCTGATCAATGTTAGTTTTATGCTGGCAGTAACTCAATTAAAACAAATGAGTTAGTGTCAGCACTAAGTAATGTTGATCAGAAAATCCAGGCTACAGTTTCAAGGCACTGGTAATTCAAAGTGAGATAAACGTAATTTTACAGCCTAGGTGCACTAAACTGAGGTTACTTTGGGTTAGCTACCAAGTAGGAAGCCACATGTAATTGATGCAGAAAACCATAGGTAAGTGCAATGTACATCCATTTTTAATTTTGACATAGTGCGTTGGTGACTAGTACTTCTATTAATTCTTGGATTTTACAGAAAGGCAAAAGACTACGATAAAAGTGAATTTGGTAGCCAAAGTTGCAAGCATTGCTTGAAAAAGTGCGAGACAGGAGGGCTCCAGCATTTGACCACACCTTTTGCAGGCAGGAATGGTAAAAATGGGGCAAAGAATAAATAGTGTCTCATTAATAAGAACAAGGTCTCAGTCTTGAATTGACTTGCTTAAGTATTCTAAACATACTGTATTTGTAACAGAGTGACAGGAAACAAAGTGTGGTCAAGGGTTGTTCTTTGGAATGGAGGAAGGTTTATAGTGAAATTCCTCTGGGGTCAGTGTTTAGACCCCCTGCTCTTCCTGATATATGTTAATAACCTAGACTTTGGTGTACAGGGCACAACTTGGAAGATAGTACATAACTTCATGGGAGGACAAGTGGCAGACAAAATTTAATGCAGGAAACTGTGAAGAGATTTATCTTCAGAGGAAGAATGCAGAAGGATAATATAATATAAAGGGTACAATTCTAGAAGGACCTGGGGGTATCTGTGCATAAATCATTGAAGGTAGCAGACAGGTTGAGAGTGTGGTTAACAAAGCATACAGTATCCCAGGCTTTGTTAATAGAGGCATAGAGTACAAAAACAAGGAGTTACATTAAATCTGAATAGAACACTGGTTTGGCCTCAACTGAAGTATTGCATCTAATTCTGGCCACCATACTTTAGGAAGGGTGTAAAAACATTAGAGGGGATGCAGAAAAGATTTATGAGAATGATTCAACAGATGAGGAACTTGAGTTACATAGAAAGATTGGACAAATTAGGACTGTTTTCCTTGGAGAAGAGAAGGTTGAGAGGAGATTTGATCAAGACATTCAAATCCATCATGGGTCTGGACTGAGTAGATAGGCATAAACTATTCTTATTGAAGGAAGGATCAAGAACCGGAGGGCACAGATTTAAAGTCATTGGCAAAAAGAGAAATGGCAACATGAGGAAAAACTTTTTCACGCAGTGAGTGGTTAAGATCTGGAATGCACTCCCTGAGAGCATGGTGGAGCAGGGTCAACTGAGGCTTTCAAAGGGAAATTGAATCATTATCTGAAAAGGAAAAATTTGCAGGGCTATGGGAAAAGACAGGGGAGTGGTACTAGGTGAATTGCTCCTTCTGAGGGACAACACAGATATGACAGACTGAATGGCTTCCTTCTGTGCTGTAACCATTCTGTGATTCTAAAACACAAAATACACTTGTTTTAACTTAAAATTGTCATTAAATGTTGATATGTGCCTGTGGGGAAATAACATTGTAGTCCTACCTTCTTTACTTCTAACTACAAGCTTTAGCCTGTGAAGGATGTTAAGGCATGTGAAAATATACTATAAGAAAATAAATGTTTTGTAGAGGTGCAAAAACATTTATTGAAGCTAAATATGTGCATCCCATGTCAAGCTATATTTCTTGATTATCAACTTCTCTGGATGTCAGAATTAAATGGATCATGGTTAAAAGTGTGCATAAGTTTTAAGTATTTATCTTCTGCAGCATAAGTCTTTTCCAATCCTTTTACCTGATGTGATGTTAAGTTAAACTGAGGTCCTGTCTACCCTCTCAAGTGGACGTAGGAGTTCCTGTGCCATTATTTAAAAAAAGAGCATGGGAGTTCTGCCCAATATTTATCCCTCAACTACACCTAAAACCTTTAGGGTCTTGAAAAGCAGTATATAACCACAAATCTTTCTTTCTTTATATGAGTGCAGTCATCTGGGTGATTAAGATAGGATGGAGTACACAACACAGTGTTCTGAATAATTGTATCGGTAGCAGCACGCAGCACATAGTTTGGAACATTATGTGCTTCCTGGTAGTCTAGAAAGAGCTTTTCGAGTTGCTCAGAAGAAAAAAAGTCATAGAGTTGTGCCTACGTCCTTTATCTAGTTGAGGGGATACCTAATTATCAGTCATGAATGTACCCAATGCCTTTGAAGAAGATTGTAAAACTGATGTTAGCAGGCTTCGTTAATTCTCATTTGTGCAAGACTCTTATCATTTGCCATATTACAAGAAGTGAAAATGAAAAATGGATCAGCTTTTAACAGCACTCATAGCTATCATTGTAGAAAAAAAACAGAACAAATAAGAACAAGCATTTCTTACTGCAGAAATTTTATTTAGTTAAAAACAAGTTATGAAAGAGCTGGTGAGCCCACAACAGTGAAGATGTTGCTGGTAATGATTGATTGGATGCACATTGATTAATCAGGAACCTTTCCTATTCACGTTGAATGGTGCCTAAGAGCCCAGATAACTACATGGGTGCAATCAACATCCTTTTGGCAATTCAATAATTTGCTTTGAGAATGGGTAGCTCTGTATGTTGCTGTTGCTGTTCAATGGGGAAAAAAATTAGACTGCTGTCTCTGCTGAAGAATGCATCAAAACATAGTCGATATACCTGTGGACAACAATTTTTTCTGATATTGCATATGTGCTCCCTGGTAGACTAGAAAGAGTTTTTTGAGTTGCCCAGAAGGAAAAAAAGAATCAAAATGTTCAAATCCCAGTAAAATCAGTAATATTGGCACCAGTATTACTAGAATTCGATTTTAAGATATACAAGACCAGTTCAGACAAGTTTTACTGGTACCCTTTCATGGCCTAAGCCTGCAGGTTTAGTTGATGGCATAATAGTAGGACAGAGCAGTTGATCTTTACTGAGATCTGATATCCATAGTATTACTTCTGTGTTATTCATTCTGTTCCACTAAATATAGTTTGACAGAAGCACTTATATCATTTTCCACAGCTTGGAACTGAATGGCAGCAAAAAGAAAGGAGTACTTAGCTTTAATAAGTCCCTTCACAGCAGATGAGGATCTGGCTGGTCTTCAGTGGCCATTTTGAATGGGAGCTCAGCACACAATGCAAGAGTTTAGGGATTTTGTAGGCTGCCCCATTAACACCTGATTTGTGTGGTTTTGAATTTAAAGTGAAGCAGGCAGCAGCTGACAGGGAACTTTGTGTAAAACACTGAACAGATGGAAAGGGAGTGAGTTCCTAAACCCTGTGATTTTTCTGGCCCTGCTTGCATAATTCCCACTGCCAATGATTGACTAGCTCCAATAATGGCAAAGCATTCATATTCTACTAAATGTTGCATTGCCAAATTATTTCTGTTCTTCCCTTTTGTGTTTTCAATAACAAACTTTGACTCATCGACTGGCTAAAATAAACTTTCAACAATTAGCTGTCTTAAGTTCTATCACAATTTCTGCAATGTTCCAGTGAAGCTCAACGCAAACTGGAGGAACAGCACCTCATCTTCCGATGAGTCACTTTACAACCTTCTGGACTTAACATTGAGTTCAACAATTTCAGATCATTAACTCTCTCCTCCATCCTCACCCCCTTTTTAATCCCCTTTTTTCTAATAATTATTATATGTTTTTATACATTTTTTTCTTTTCCCACCTATTTCTATTATTATTTTAAAAATTTATTTCCATCCATTGTTTAATCTTCACCTTTTGCCTATTTTGAGCCCTTCCCCCCACCCCACCCCCACTAGGGCTATTTGTCACTTGCTCATCCTACTTTCTACCCTTAATGTCACTATTAGCACATCCTTTAGCTAATATCACCACCGTTAACATCCCCTTGACCTTTTGTTTATGACATCTTTGGCAATCCCTCCTTTGCCTCCGCCTATCACTGGCCCTCTATCCAGCTCCACTGTCCCACCTCCCTTAAACAGCTTACATTTCACCACATTTCTCTTTCTCTTTAGTTCTGATGAAGGATCATACGGACTCGAAACATTAACTCTGTCTTCCTCTCCCCAGATGCTGTCAGACCTGCTGAGTTTTTCCAGCAATTTTTCTTTTTGTTTCAGATTTCCAGCATCCACAGTATTTTGCTTTTATCTTACCGAGATTCATTGTCATTTCCTTCCTTTATATTCATTCATTTATATATAAAACCCAGATCCCAGTTGGTCCTCTACGTGGTTTAAGGCAAAGGCCATCCCCCTTTTAAGGATATGCGTATCTTCCCCTCTGTGTGCCTGATTTTGGACACCATTGAGAAGTTTGTCATGAGGAATTATAAAAAAAGTTTTCCAATTTTTTAAAAATTAAAATCCCTGTGGCATTTTATTCATGTGTACTTGAGTGCAAATTTATTAATGTTACAATCCTGACACAGACAGGTCAAATAAGTGTCAATTAATTTTGTGACCTGCAACTCTGCGCATTGAAGCTCCATGCCAGGAGCACAGTCTAACTGAAATTAGCCTGTGATAGTTTCTTCTCTAAGCATTTGATCACAGTGATAAACACAATTTGCCACTCACAAGCCCACGTTTGAAAGCTCCTGATTATCCCTTAACATATTAAGTGTTCACTGATCTTCTTTCACATTTTGATTTCTATCAGTTTAAAGCTAACAACAACAACAAGTTGTATTTTTATAGCACCTTAAACATAGCAAAATGCCCCAAGGCACTTTACAGGAATCTATCAAACTAACTTTGACATAGAGTCAAATAAGGAGATATTAGGGTGAAACGTTTGGTCAAAGTGATAGATTTGAAGAAGCATCTTAAGGGAGAAAAGAAAGGATAGAGACGTGGAGAGGTGGAGAGGTTTGAGGAGGGGGTTCCAGAGGTTAGGGCCATGGCAGCTGAGAATGCGGGCTGCCAGTGGTGGAGTGATTAAAATTGGGGATGCTCAAGAGGCCAGGATTGAAGGAGTGCAGAGATCTGGAGATGCATAGGGCTGTAAGAACCTACAGAAGTAGACAGGGTACAAGGTCACAGAAGGATTTCAAAGTAAGGGAGAGAACTTTAAAATCGAGGAGTTACTTACCCGGAGCCAATGTAAGTCAGCGACGACAGGAGTGATGGATTCTTTGGTAAAATTTCAGTTTTAAAATAATTTTAGAGGATTATAGTTAGAAACCAGGGCTGGTGTCTAATCAACTTTAAGTTATCTTAATTTTTAATATATGACTAGGCAATCTTCCATGATAATGCAAACAGTGAGGGGGTGCGGGTAGGGATTGCGGGTGTTAACAGAAGTGGGGCCCGCCAACCTGGGAAACATTTCAGAAGCAGCCACAAGGGCTGCAAGGTGCTGAGACAGGCTGTTTAAAAAGCCTGCCTTGGTGCTCTGGGACCTTATCTGGTTACAATAAAACAAAAAAACACAGCCCTCTGACCTTCACCCCTCACATCGTCTCACCACCCCACCCCCCCCAACGCACACACACATCATGCCCCCCATCCACAACCCCACTGCCCCTCATGCTCACCACACAAACCTACACTCCCTACCTACAGCATATGGCTCCTCGTGCCCTCCACACCAACCTATGCCCCTCCACCGATGCCACATGGCCCCTCATACCCTCTGTGCCAATCCATGACTCCCTACTCATCCACATGGCTGTATATAGCCCCTATTCCAACTCATGCCAATAAATGCTCCCATCACCCTTTGCCCTTACACCCTCCATGCCAACAAGTGTGTCTATTGCACACTTCACTATATTAAAACAAACACTCTCTTTGATGACATTTAACTCAATTCAAGTACTTAATCCCTATAAAACAAACATTTCCTTCAATTGCTCAATCCTTTATAAAAGCAAACAATTGCATTCATAGCCCCACACCCAACTGTGATAATGATAGGTTATGTAAGGAATCAAGCAGCACTAATTTTTAGCTCGGCTTTCTGCACTATGGATTAGCAAAAATGGTGGATGAGCCAGAAACCTTAATTCCCACCCCTGAACGTGGCACTCCCTACTTTTGAGGGGGCTGGATTGGAGTTGGACCAAAGTTCATGCATGCGTAGTTTACAGAGGCAACTAGCCATTTTAATCACAACCTGCCTCTACTGAAGTGGGATTTTGGTAGACCAGACATCTAAAACCCTGGTTAGACAAGGTAAGAGTTAGTTTGAAATTTGTGGATTCATTTTGATAG
Source organism: Carcharodon carcharias (assembly GCF_017639515.1). Taxonomy (NCBI): domain Eukaryota; kingdom Metazoa; phylum Chordata; class Chondrichthyes; order Lamniformes; family Lamnidae; genus Carcharodon; species Carcharodon carcharias. The sequence continues at coordinate 29,037,992 of NC_054472.1, read as the reverse complement.
CCAGGAGAGTTAAGCTACCCCTTTGAACATGGTCTTGGGGCACATTTGGGAGACATAAGGTACCTTTGGGATTGTTAAAATTAGACATGATTGTGTGTAAAACGTGCATAAGCTCATTGGGAATGACAAAACTGTCAAAGAACTATGAAAGCTGTAAAAGAACTGCCAAAATTGTCACTATCATCAAAGGACTGTGAAGGCTGTTAAAACCATCAAAGAACTGTCAAAGATTACTAGGTGGGCTGGCTTGGGGTGGGTAAGGGCAAATTGTAGTATGTGGAAAGATGGGTTCACATAAGTTGGCACAAATCTGGAAAAGGGGCATAAAGCATGTGGGAAGCACGGGAGGTATGAGGAGCCAATGGTATGGGTAGAGGGGCATGGGGTGGCATAGGGTGTATGAGAGTGCCTGGGTTGTGTAGAAGGGGTGGCAAGGGGATGTGAAGGATCATGGGGTGGGTGGGGGTGCATGAGGTCACATCGGTTGGAGCATTGGAAGTTTGTGGGGGTGAGAGCGGTGTGGGATGAGGGATCGAAGGCTGTTTTGAGTTTCAATCTTTGTTTATTTACTTCAGCAAAGATCTGGAGCACGGAAGCAAGCCTTACACCCAGCCCGCCTCTGCACTCAGCAGCCTCCTCACTCAATCTGGGGGTGGCGGGCTCAACCTCTGACGCAGTTTGCCACCCCCCCACCCACCCCGCCTCACAGAATGAAAATCAAGACTGCAGGCAGCCATCTTTAAAGTTTGGGTTTGCAGATCTGAGAATTCTTCTGTCTCCATACACCTGACCGGAAGTGAAAATTTGGGCCCTTATATCAACAATCATTGAAATAGCAAGCACTGATTTTTTTTCATCTGTAGCTGGATGATTTATTATTTCAAAAATTTAATGGGCCTGGGGATTTAAATGACTTGACAGCTCGACATTTCCACATATATGCACATTTATGTCTATTCCAAAGCGATACCTGATCTCTCCCTAAGGGCACCTTACCTCTCCAAATAGTTCTGGCAGTTTTAAACCTTTTCATCAAACAGTGACTTGTGTTTTAAAAATCCCAGTTATGAAAAATTGGATCTGTTGAAAACATCTGCACTCTTACATGCGCAACTGCCTCTGTGAACCATGGATATGCAAATTACAACCTGCTCCCATTTGCTCCCCGGCAAAAATGATGGGTGCTGGATTCGAGAGCAGGACTTCCGGAATTGGGGTTCCAGCAGCATTTTGGCTCTGGTGCAGAGCCCTTCCATCACTAGAAAAATGTAGGTCTAAGTTAGAAAATGTGAGACGTGTGTAGAGGCAAGCATGGAAACAGCTCTTAGTTTGGACCATATACTGGATATATGGATAGAACTACAACAGAGACCATGGCACACATACCCTCCAGCCCAAAAAATATCCATTGACCATTACTCTCTGCTTTTTATTTTATAGGCAATTTTGTATCCACGTTGCTCCTGTCCCTTTTATTCCATGAGAATTAACTTTTCTCACAAGTCAGTTGTGTAGTCTGAGTCAAATGTCTTTTCAAAGTCCACGTACACCACATCAACAGCATTACCCTCATCAACATTTTCTGTTACCTCTTCACAATTTCCCCTTTAGTAATTCATGCTGGCTTTTCCTTATCAATCCATATTTTTCCATGTGACTACTAATTCCATCCAGAGTAATTGTTTCTAGGATCTTGCCCACCACTGAAGTTAAACTGACTGGTCTGTCATTGCAGGGCTTATCCTTACAACCTTTTTTGCACAAGGGCATAATGTTTGCAATTCTCCAGTTCTCTGGCACCATCCGTGAGTCTACGGAAGACAGCAAGATTATGACCAGTGCCCGTGCAATTTCTACTCTCACTTCCTTCAAAATCCTTGGATGCACCTCATTTGGTCCCTGTGCCTTGTCAACTTTCAACACTGACAGTCTATTCAACACTTCCTCCCTATCAATTTTGAACCCTTCCAGTGACAGAGTTTCCTCGTCTGTCCCATGGCCTGGGTGACATCTACATCTTTGGCAAAGACAGGTGGAAAATATTAATTTAATACCTCAGCCATGGCCCTTTCATCCACATGTAAATTCCCTTTTAGGTCCCTAATCGTCCCTACTCTTCTTTTTACCACCCTTCCACTGTTTATATGCCTAAGAAGATTTTGGGATTCCCCTTTATGTTGGCTGCCTGTCTTTTCTCATAATCCCTCTTCACTTCTCTAATATGCTCTTTCACTTCTCCTCTGAACCTTCTGTATTCCCCTTGGTTCTCAGTTGTATTTTCTACCTGACACCTGTCATAAGCACACTTTTTCTTCTTTATCTTAAGTTCAATCTCCTTTTTCATCCAGGGGGCTCTGCATTTGTTTGTCCTGCCTTTCCCAAGTATGTTTCTACATGTGTGCAGTCAATTGCACCCTGGATGCGGGGAACCTAGCAATCACTGCAAACCCTCTGGCTCACTCTGCCTGGCTGCCCTCATCTATACAGAAGTTAATAAATGTCATTATCCACCTGAACAGAGCTTCTGTCACCAGTTTGATGCAATTGTGAACAGCTGATTGGGAGACTCCACATAGATCCCCACTGACACCTGGAAAGAGCTGAAGGCATAGAAGTTCAGGGCCACTGTGATCTTCAGAGCCACTGGCATGGGGTTCCCATCCACACAGTCGGAGCTGATCTCAGGCCCAATCATCTGACAAATGGAGGTCACTGTCTCCCTGGAGAGGCGGAGCCTCCCTCAACATTGCACCTTGGACAGATTGAGGTCGCTGCATCACTGCCTGTAAACCCTGGCAACAGGATAGTGGCATCTTTTGCAGTTCTTTCTGCCTTGGACTACCGGCTGGCCCTGCAACCTTGTGCCTGTGCCTCTCCTCCCACATGTCGCTCCCCTAGAAGCTGAATTGGGACATCGGGCCTCCTTTACCTTCTGCCTCTCTCTTCCTCCTCAGAGGAGGTGCCACTAGCAGAGAGCACAATCCCTATCACCAGGTGTCTGATGCCTGGAAGGGTCCACATGGTCAAAATTCTCAGAGGGCCTTGAAATGAAGCCTGGATACGCTAAGAATAAAGTTCAGAACAGAGATGAAGCTGTCAAGTTCAAATAAGCAACCAGCAGCAACCTATTTCCTATACTCCTCACTACTCACAATGGCAATGCTGCTGACCCTTTTAATCCCACCCTTGGATGAGGTTTTGTAAAAAGTGGGTAGGCCACCTGGCCATTTTGCCTGAGCAACGAGTGCGCAATTGCACAGGCAACATAAAATCGTGAACAATTGCCTTTTTAATGGCCTCAAGTGGCCTTTTAATTGATGGTGGGAGTGGATCTGACACCCACACTTGCCTGCTGACCTGAAAATTGCTCCCATGGGGATGACATCAGGACGTTCGCCTGACGTCATCTCGCGCTACTTCTCATCCATTCAGGTCAGACGTGTGTCTGCCCACAAGGCGTAAAACTCTGCCCATGGGTTAGCATGGGTATATTAAGAACCTGTCCTGGTTAAGTGTGAAGGCCCCTTAACGCATCACGGAGAGTGATGGCCACCACTTGGATGGCCAGTTATTAGTGCGCTGCCCGAAACCCCAACCACCTCTGCCTCCTCCACTCCAATTGGAGACAGCTTTGCCCACTGGACTGCATGCTGTGCTCTCAGCTTAGGTGCAGGCATTCTCCTAACCCACACTGCAAGGCTGCACTGTTAGCTTGAATGATGGGAGAGACTGGTCCAAACCGGGATGCAAGGGGCTGTGAGCGCCTCCACCAGCAACTGCTCCATCGCCAGCTTTAGCAAGGAGATTGTACAATGTGCCCAGTCATCCAACTGTTCTGCAGTCCACTAAAACATTACATTGCAGTCTGTGCTCAAAGGGTAAAAAGCTCTGGAGCACTTGGTGGCACTTTGATGCCTCTGCATTGCTTGAGTGGAGAGATGAGCTAGAGACCCGACTCCAATCATATCAATGTGGCTGCGCCTGATCTGCCTCAGTTATAGAGGAATTGTCACTTTATATAAGGTGCCCCTGATCTGTGGCTGCTCCCCTCGCCCACCCTACACGCCCACCCCGAATGCTTGCACGCTACATTCAACTGCAAGGCTGCCCTTGCTCCCACCCCCAACGTATCTCAAGCTTGAAGTCCAACAGGCGCCCCAGTGGGCATTGCACAATGTTACTGCGCACTCTCCTCCGAATTCCCCTCAAAGTGCAGCCTGCCAAGGGCATGCCTTTGATATGCTGCTGTGAAACACGGTCCATTGGGGGTGGACGATTCTGGTGGGCAGCCTAATAATGTATTACAATAAGGTTCCCGATGTCTGATGGTGGGAAACCATTGGCGGGCTGAGCGGGTGATCGCAAACTGATTTCACACCGTTGTGAAACTGACTGCACCATATTGACTGCTCACTCCACCAAACATGCCCCACGCTCGCGGGCAGGGTAAATCCCGACCCAGGTCTTATGTTCCTTTACATTGCACTGTGGGTGGAATTGTCAGAGCTGTCCCTAGGTTATAGCAGATGGAGCGAACATCCTGGGCCCCATGCTCTGGTGGGCCCCGTGCTTCAGCATCAAGATGTTAAGTGTAATACTATCCTGAACTAGTTAAAGTCTTTAAAGTAGGCACATAGCATACCTTTGGGCTACGTCACTCACCTGCTGTGTTTATTTTTTGGTCCCGGGAAATTTAAACCCTCCTCTACTTATTTTATTTTTCTTCCAGTATGCATTTGCAACCAACAGTTACTTAATGTCGGAAGATGGACAATCATTGTGTTTTTAAAAGTCAATTTACTTATTGCATCGTGTCTGAATTTTTAAACAGTTGATCACAGTGAATGTCCTCACTCTGACATTTAGCTCGAAATTTTCCAGCCTCCCTGCAGTGGATTCCCTTGCAATGGGGCTGGTGAGCCATTGAAACTCCCGTTCACATTAGTGGGACCAGAAGACCCTACCAGCGTAAGGGGGCTGGAAAATTCCAGCCTTAAAGTTTTCTCCGGTGGAGGTGTGGGGTGCTTTAGTAAACATATTATAACAGAATCCCAGAGGGATCATGGATTTCTCCTTAACAAAAGGAGAGCCAGCAGTGATTTTCAGCCTTGAAAGCAAGGTGTAGTTTTATATGTGACACAGTGATCGCAGTCAATAGTGCAGTACGAGCTTGTAACCGAGTGCTGAGTAGCTGGGATGCTGCTGGTGTTCCTTTTCACACACAAGGTCAGGGGCTCAGCCGTCAGAGAGAATTTGTCTAAAAATGTTACAGGGGGCCCACATGGTGTGATTTGCCCCAGGCCCCGCACCCACCGAGGGATGGCTCTGGGTACTGCACCCAGTTCCACGTGAACCTTTTCCATGCCAGACCCTTATACTACACAATTCAAGGGCAAGTAGGATGAGGAAAGACAATAAATATAGATTTATGTAGCTTTCTGAAATTTTGGTTTATTGAAATTCTTTGAGAATACACCATTCAGTGGAATACACCATGCTGTAAAGTGGTTAGTGTTATGTATCTTGATAATTTTATAAGGCTCCTCATAAGAAACTTGTAGCTGAAAAAAAAGCTCATGGGATCCAAGATGAAATGTAAAATTAGATTATGAGTTGGCTGCATAGTTGGAAGCAGATGGTTCTTATCAATGGTAATAACTCTCATTGGGTAGCTGTGAATAGCAAAGTTTCCATAGATCACTCCTAATATCCCTGCTGCTTATAATTTACCAAATCACATTGATGAAGACATAGTATGTAGATTGTTCAATGTTGCAAATGATACCATGCTGTGCTTAAAACACCTAGTCCACAGAAAGGGATACTTTCAAAATTTGCTATAAGCACATACTAGCTTATTCATTGGCTAGCCATTCATTGAGAAGTGTGGAATGTTAAATAATAGGTAGAAGTAATAAAATGAGAAAAAAAAACTGATTATAAAATTTGGAGAGCCTCAAATAATCTGAGTGTGCTAGTTAATCAGCGGCTGAAAAGGTTGTCACATGCTATGGCTTCAAGCTCAGTGCAAATAGATGAGGAACTTGTCATTACATAACTTTTACTCATTGATGTGTCAAGATTTGAAATATTCTACATGGTTTTGGTTATCACACAAATTATGTAGAGGAATTAGGAAGAATTCAAAGAAAGGCAGCAAGAATATTACAAAGATTTGAGTCAATCAGTGAAACGAAGTTGAAGGAATTTGGGCAGATCCTCCAGGCTGATATTTCAGTACAATACTTAGGGCATCCTGCATTTTCGGAGGCGTTTTAGATGAGATGCTAACCTGAAATCCTATCTGCCCTCTCTGATAGATTGTGCCAGCTGTGATTCACTTTGTAGCACTCATGCCTTTGAGCCACAAGCTTTGGAGTTCAAGTCCCACTCCAGGATGTAAGGACAAAAATCAAGGCAGACACTCCAATGAGTGGTTGCTGCACTGTTGGAAATGCTGTTGTTTGAATGGTGCTGATGAAAGGGGACACAGTGGTGTGAAGTCTTCAAAAAGTGCTCCCAATTCTCACCCGCCATCTCAGACTCTTCTCCCAATGGTCTAGTCTACCCCTACACAGATGCAGTTGAAGTATTCTTTGGTGACGTTCTCAGATACTTCAAAGTCCAGAAGACATAGACCAAAAACATCTCAGCATTCAGGACAGGGATCTGAGCAACCTGCCTCTCCCCCTGCTGAAGCCAGATGTGATGGATCATGTAGAAGCAGTAAGAAGCTAAGTTCAAGAAATTGTAATTCACCACTGTGTACACATGGGTGTTTGACAAAATGTTGTATTTTTAAGGTTTTTTTTTATAATCCATGTAAAATTTATTGTGTCATAATTATCCAGTTCATGGCTCAGGAAAGTCATAAGAACAAAGGGGAATTTCAGTTGAGAATTTTCATCTAAAGTATATGTGATTATGTTTTGTTATGCATTTTGATGTGAAGTATAAGTATACACCCAAGACAGTCTAGTAATGTTTTCTTTACTTGTTTCTTGCATAGTAAAATTTATTGCCATGAAATCTTTAGGCACGATTTCTTTCAGGTGATCGCTGGTTGTTTGAATTTTTCTTTAAACATTAACCATCTCTTTGGGGTTTGTAACAATTGATTAGCACCACTTTTGTGTCTTGCCCACATTTGCATCTCGAGTGCGATCTTACCCTTGTTTCATGATGAATGTTGATACATGCCTGGGCCCATTCGACAGATCTGCAGTGGGTGGATGTGTGGCTGGAGGACAATTTTATGCATAGGTGATGGCGATCCTAGTGCTGGCAGTTAACCATGGGGCCTCATTTGCGAAATATCACATTTGGTGAGCCTTCATGATAATTGGGCTTCCTAGGTATCCCAGACAACAATGTAAGTGGCTGATCTGGTGATAGGTTCCCCATTTCCATCTTCCTTCTCCACCACAACATTCTCCTCATCTGAAATGAATGATAAGCCCTTTCATCCTCCTTTACCCGCAATCCTCCAGAGCACACCACCGTTATTTTAGGCCCCCTGTTGGTAAGTAGTGGATGGTCCCTCCAGATCTATCTAGGTATGAAGCATTGTTTCAGCAGCTGACTCAGTGATACACCTGTTGACCATGTAGCTCTCATTGTAAAGCTCCTGCATCAAATTAGCTGCATTCATCAAAGGTAACATGAGTCAAGTTTGAAGAGGGTATTTCTTTGGCTTCAATGAGTCAATGCTTAAGTCTGTTTCCTGGTTTGAAAAGGTCTGTAAAGTCAGACTACTGAAGTAGGAATACATTATGGCAGCTCCCAGGGAATCTAGCACAGATCTGCATGAAATCCTTCTTGTGGTTGCACACCAGCTGCATATTCATTGATAAATTATCCTAATAGATTATAAAAAATTGCAGATGCAGGAAACTATTGGCCAGTTAGCCCAACATCTGTCATAGGAAAGATGCTGGAATCCATTATTATGGAGGTAATAGCAGGACATTTAGAAAATCATAATACAATCAGGCAGAGTCAATATGCTAAAGTGAAAGGAAAATTATGTTTTTCTGATTTATTAGAATTCTTTGAGCAAGGTGGATAAAGGGGAACCTGTAGATCTAATGCACTTGAATTTCCAAAAGGCATTCAGTAGGTGTCATATCAAAGGTTACTGCACCAAAAAAGAGCTAGTGTTGTAGGGGTTAGCATGTTAATATGCATAGAGAATCGGTTAGCTAACAAGAAGCAGAGAGTCATTTTTGGGTTGGCAAGCTGTTACAGGGATCAATGCTTGGGCCGCAACCATTTGTAATCTATATATCAATGAATTTGATGAAGGGATCGAATGTACAGTTGCTAAATTTGCTGATGACATAAAGATGGCTAGGAAAGTAACAGCAGATAAATAGTCTGCAAAAGGACTTAGGTTGGTTAAATGAGTGGGCAAAAAATGGGCAGGTGGAGTACAATGTAGGAAAATATGAACTTGTCCACTTTGGAAGGAAGGAAGAAGATAAATATTATTTGAATGGAGAGAGATTGCAGAACTCTCCAGTACAGGGTACCCCACATAGCTGGGTGCCCTGATAACATGAATCACAAACAGTTGGTATGTGAGTGCAGCAAGTGATTAGGAATGCAAATGGAATGGTGGCAAATTTTGCAAAAGGAAATGAGTATAAAAGTAGGGAACGGTTGTCATGCAGAACCTTAGGCTGCATCTGGAATACTGAATATAATTTGGTCTCCTTACTTAAGAAAAGATATAATTGCATTAGAAGCAGTTCAGAGAAGGTTCACATAACTGTTTCCTGGGGTTATCTTATGAGGAAAGGCTGAACAGGTTGGTACCCATTGGAGTTTAGAAGGACGAGAGATGATTTTATTAAAAAATATAAGGTTCTTAGAGACTTGACAGGGTGAATGCTGAGGGGACGCCTCCCCTTGTGGGGTGTCTAGAAGTCTGGGACTGTTTAAAAATTTGCTGCCTCCCATTTTAGACTGAGATAAGGAGAACTGTTTTTTCTCAGAAGGGTGTCAGTCTGTGGAATTCTCTTCCCGAGAGAGCAGTGGAGGCTGGGACATTGAATATATTCAAGGCTGAGTTTGACAGATTTTTCATCTGGAAGGGGAGAAAGGGTTATCAGGTAGGGGTAGGAGGGTACAGGAGATACAGAAAAATGGAGTTGAGGCCATGATCAGATCAGCAATGATCTTATCGAATGGTGGGGCAGGCTCAAGGGGTAGAATGACATACTCTTGCTCCTAATTCTTGTCTTTACTGTGTTGGTGCTCGGATTGTCATGTGTGTGAAGTCGATGGCACCCTGCACTGGAGGAATCCAGCCAGAGAACTAAATCTGAGTGCTGCCCATTCAGCCTATTGCCACCTTGTATAATTTACATAATTGTTTGCCCGAAATAAACAATCCATCAGTAACTTTCCTTATGTATTTTTGTGTAGCTGACTCAGAAACAGCCCCTGGAAACAGCTCCGTTAGTCCTGAAAGATCAGAAGGTGGAGAAGTTGAGGCTGGTGATTATCAGCACAGCCTGCCCCTCAGGTCCAGCAGAGACCAAGACTTCCTCTAGTAGGATAGAGATGCCTGTCACCACCTGATGTGATCATCTGAGCCTGGGGAAGAACTGCACTTTTGAGAGAAACACTGGCTGAGTTCTTCCAGCCCCGCCCACTGCTGAGACCATCCGGTTCCACCGAAAGTCAGTGGATATTTGGCTTGAGCGGCCGCATACCGCGCGGTGGGTCCTGCCACAACGGGGCTGGAAAATCCCGGCCACTGTGACGAGGATGGTGCCTCCTGTGACTTCAACCTCTCTCCAGTACACACCCCTCTCACCTCTCAACTATGCACCTCCCTCCCGTGCACCTCTCTCTTGTGCATGTGCTGATCCAGCAGTAGCACAATGTTGGTGCCTTGGATGACAAAGGCCTTCCTCTTCAGACGTGCTGTCGGAAATACATCCAACGTGATCCCATCGTGATCTTGCCAGTTTGAAAGCCTCCAAAGTTGATAAAGGCTGCACGCATCAGAATTCTCTGCCAAAAGTAGACGCCAGCTGCAATAGGTGAGCTTTCATTCAGGTGAGAAAATAACAAGTTTAAATAACCAGCGAAATTGTTGCTCAAGCTCACCTTTATTTCACTGGTCAGTTTCCTGAGCTTTGGGAACCCCATGCTGTATGTGTTAAATTTGAAGCCAAGTGGCAATGTGCAAAACCCTCATTGTTATCTTCTAAAGACACTAATTGCACCAATAACAATGGATCTGTCTACAATAATTAAATCCCCGACTTTGGTGTTTCTCAATGGCATCCAAACACAGTTCTAGGATATGAATGTGTCGAAGCCACCTTGCACTCCCAATTGAAGAGCAACATCTTATATAACCCACGCCCACCCCCTCTTCTCCACCCTCTCTCCCCTTTCACCGCCAGCTGCCCTCAAACCCTCAGGGGATAAAGTTCCTCTATAATGTGTTTGTGTGGAATTCTTTTGACCTGTATGTAGTGCAATGTGTTAATAGAATGGCGTATGGTAATGAGTGATGTGGACCATGGTGTAACCATTACATCAGCAATCATGTGCTAGAAACTTGGGGAAGAGGATGGAACAGTCTGTACTCATGAGAGACATAGCTACTCTATAACCTATCTTATATATAGTGTTAATAAACCAATTTGAAGTAACCACCAGAGTAAGACTACAGTCTCTCTCGATATGATAGGCTGCACAATCAGAAACCAACCGGCACATAACCAGTAGATGAGACATGGTAGCAGTGGTGGTGACACCGAGGGTTGGTGCCATTGACAGGTCACCATGGCAGGAAAATACGGGAAAATCTGGTAGTAATAAGAATCTACACACCTAATGAAGAAGGAGGCAAACTGGAAAGTGGTAACCATAAGCGGTCTCTGCCCCTACCTTGCCCTTTCGAAAGTCGCAAGGACCCATGGAGAGGCCAAAAGTTGGAGTTATGTAAGAAACACTTCCTCCAAGCAGCATTGGGCCTTCATGCTAAAGAGCAGAAGCACCAGGTTACTTTATTCCTTTATGCCATAGGACTGGTTGTCGATTAAGTCCTCTTGAGACAGAGGGTGGAAGAGACCTTGACAGACTTCGACACCATCCTCAAAACCTTTGATAAGTATTTTAGCCTGAAACAATACCTCATGATAGAGTGAACACACTTTAACCAAATATCCCCAAAATCAGGGGAATCAGTCGAATTATTTCTTATTGGCCTATATTGCCTAGCTAGCTCTTGTGGATACAGGATTTGAAAGATTAACTTATTCACGACCACATCATTGTTGGGGTCCCTGATGAAAATTTCCCTGAATTTTTACAGACCAAAAACGTCCTCACTCTGGATCAAGCAGATCAATTCCCGAGGCAGGCCGAACTCAGAGAGATAAACTGGGCTATCATCTGTCATGACTCAGAGGCTCTAGGTGACTCTGTTAATTGAGTAGGCCCAAGGGCGCCGGCCCCACCCACTCAAAAAAACACCAAAATGGGCAAAATGGTGGGAAACCCTACAGCAGCCATTTTGAGATGCTTACGCTGCATTGCAAAGAAATAACACAGATGCCAAGATTGCCCAGCAGGGGGCACAGAGTGCTTCCAGTGCAGGATGGCTGGACATTTCAGGCATTTCTATAAGTCCAACAACTTTAATAAACGAAGAAGATAACAGAGTATTTATGAAATGTGCTTCCTCCAAGAAATAGAAAATAATGACAGAGACAAAATCACAGAGTTTCTAGGGGAAGTAAATAGTCTTAATCAGGACTATTGGTCAGTTGCAGTGCAAGTTAAAGGTTTTGACACCAATCTTAAATTGACACTGGAGCTGATGTTTACATACTCACTGATCATCTGGACTGGCTCCAGCCTACAGCAGCTGGTGAGGTTTATTCATTGAGCGGTGATTTCATCTCCATCACAGAGACACCATCCACCAGACCCCAGACAGATATCGATGTCGTAGATCTCTCAGTTCTTCTCAATACTAGGCCAGAGGATGTGGATACAGAAGGCACTGTGGCAGACAGTGGCCATCTACAAGAAGACCTTTTGGACCTGGATTGGCTCTTTCCAGAAGAAGGTAACGAGCAAGAAGCTGTTGTAACACCAAGTCATCCATTGGAAGGTGAAGTCCTAGGAGTTGATACGCTATTTGAATCTGTAGCTGAACCATATGAAGTCGCTATATATTTTTTTGAGGAGTCAGCTGTGTTTACAGTGGCAGAGCAGCATCCATATCTTCGTCCCACTGAACCTACCAGCATGATGCTTTGTGTATCACTGGTTAGCCATGAAGAGTTTCCCAGGGAGAACAACATGCTTGACATCATGCTTGAGACTATACAGGATCACACTGCCAGAGATTTGGTAACACCTGTTGCCTTGGGTGAAAGTACATTGATACCCACGCTTCAAGCCTCAGCTGAAAATCTTTGCACTAAAACTTTGCCAGCGCAAAAGCTGAGGCAGAATCTTCAGAGCTTCTCCAGACTTAGAACCCCAAATAGGAAATTTGTCTTCATATTATCTTAGAGATTCAGCTCATTTTAGAAAATGGTGTTGTCTTTTCTACTTAACCTCCAAAATTCTTCCCATTGCCCCTGGTGAAGCTGCCTCACACAGAGAAAAGTGTGACATTGCTACCATTGCCTACAGAAAGTAAACGTCATTTCCAAAATGCCATCGGAAAATCATCTCTTCATTTCCTGTAATACCTACAGGAATTTTGTCATTTTTCTTCTCATCATCCAGACTCATTAGAATCTCAGATCTTCAATACCTTTTTCACCCTCAGTGCTGCAATGAACGATACAACTGTGCGAGTCTTCAATGGAGTTGAAGATCCTTCGTCTTCTCAGGTCTTTCCCCAGTGTGTTTTGATGGAGCAGAAGAGTCCAAATTTCTTCTCTTCTATTTCAAAATAGAGTTGGTGTCCTCCAGTCTCTGAGACCAGTCCTTCTTTGAAAAGGATCCACAGTCCTTACAGTTCAGCAATCCTGAAGTCTACACTCCGATTACCAGCAGCCTAGAAAAGCTGCTGCCTCATTTCACTGATGATGGCATCCTCCAAAGAAAGAGAAATGCCCACATTTTTCCATGACCGCCTCCCTAAGGAGCCAAGAACATCAAGAGACTCAATCTCTCGTAGCAGTGACTTGGGGGAAGAGAAGAATAGGAGTAGGAGTTGGGTTGAAACTGTAACAGTAAAAGGGTGTTACAAAAATGTCATATAAATAGTTTAAAAGATAGTTTAATGCCGTTATTAAGAAGTTGTTAGAATACTTGGGAAGAGGTGTAGTGCAATAGGTTAATAGAATGGTTCTTGTAATGAGTGATGTAGACCATGATGTAACCATGGCATCAGCAGTTATGTGCTAGAGACTCAGGAGAGAGCATGGAACAGCCTGTACTCTTGGGATAAAAACCTATCCTATAACTGCTCTTAGATATTGTGCAAATAAGCCAGTTTGAAGTAACTACCAGAGTAAGACTATGGTCTCTCTAGAGAATATGGCCGAACAACCAGAAACTAACAGCCACACCACCAATAAATGAAACACCATATATTAACAAAGGCTCTAAATAAATTAAAACAATGGGCAAATAAGACTATAAACATGTTAAATGTTCATGTGCACAGCATAATTTCAAAGGATGAAGGGAAGAGGCAGCATGAACTAAGGGTATTTTTAACCTAACCAGCCCTGTGGGAAACTGATACAATCAGGTTGGACAGGTGCTTTGTACACCACTGGTTTACTTTCCATTGGTAGCACCTTTGTTTTTTAAGTCACAATGTTGTGGATCCAAGTCCCACTCCTGGCTTTGAGTACAAAAATCAAAGCTGATGCTCCAGTTCAGGGCTGTCTTTCGGATGTTCCATTAAAGTGAAGGCCTGCCAGCCCTCTCAGGTGGGTGTAAAACATCCCATGGCATTAATTTGAAGAAGAGCTGTAGAGTTATCCCTGATATCCTGGCCAATATTTATGCCTCAATCCATAACACAAGAACAGGTTATCTGGTCATTATCATACTTCTGTTTGTGGGAGCTTGCTATGCACACATTTGCCATCTATTTTCTACATTACAACAGTGATTATACTTCTAAAGTACTTCATTGGCTGTAGCACACTTTGAGACATCCTGAGGCCATGAAAGCTGCTATATATATACAAGTCCTTTTTGTTTTTATTTCAAATAATGTCCAGCGGTGAGTATAAAGTTTCTAAAATCATGGAGGGAATTGGTGAAGCCAATGCAAACTAATTATTTGTGCTGAAGTTGTAAAGGTTAGGGAATATGATTGCAGATAAATGAAGCACGAGTCAAATGTAAATCAAAATGTTGCTGCTTTCCATTTGGAGGTGTCAGCTGCTGAAAGAAGACAATGGGTGGGATTTTCGGGCCCCATCCACGGCTGGGATCGTCTGGTCCCGCCGAAAGCCAATGGGACTTTGGCTGACCTGCTGCACATTCTGCGGTGGGTCCCGCCATAGAGGGACCAGAAAAATCCCGACCAATGAATCTGAACTCAGTGGAAGAGGAAACTAGCAGATTCCTTCAAAGCAACCAAAGAAGTGGAATTTTATGTGCAATGTCAGGAGAGGAGGATGATGAGGAAGATCCAGTTTTGCCTAGATTATAATCAGTGATATGATTAACCAATGTGGCTGAAAAGCTTGAGAAAGGCTATCATGATGCTTTGCAGACTCCTGCCCAAAAGAAGAAAGACTGGCTAAAATTTTTGTACATTGCACCCAATTTCCAGAGTTAATGAGATATTAACCTGCAAATGCAGGATTTATATAAAATGGCTCATGTGGCAATCTGAGGTACAATGCACCTTTAAGGGAATGTGGGAAGATTGGCCACATGACTGTATTACCCAATTGTTGTGTAGCGCAGGCTACAATGTTAATCAGTAGTTTAATAGGGTCTAAAAGCAAAAAAACTGCGGATGCTGGAAATCGAAAACAAAAACAAAAATACCTGGAAAAACTCAGCAGGTCTGGCAGCATCTGTGGAAGGGAGCACAGTTAACGTTTTAAGTCTGCATGACTCTGTTCTGTTGAAATGTCATGCGGACTCGAAACATTAACTGTGTTCCCTTCCACAGATGCTGCCAGACCTGCTGAGTTTTTCCAGTTATTTTTGTTTTTGTTTAATTGGGTCTGGTTTGAGAAGCACACATTGGGCAGGGTCTTTAGGTCAGTGAGTGGGGGGTGGGGCCCGCTTGCCGATGCGTAAAATGACGCAGGATGATGTCAGGCAGAACTCCCGACGTTACCCCGCGTCATCTCCGTTCTCAGGTCGACGGGGGCGCAGCTGAATCGGCTGTGCGCCCGCCGACCTGTCAAAGGCCCATTGAGGCCATTGACAAAGTCATTAACCTTATTAATAGACCTGCCTGTCCAACCTTAGGGTTGGCAGGCAGGCCAGGAGCCCAGGCGGGCTTCACAAAAAGCATGAAACCTCATCCACGGGCGGGATGAGGTTCCATGAGCATTTAAAAAAATTTAACAAATATTTGCGTTCAAGTGATGGACATGTCCCGACTCATATCACAGTGTCACTTGAGGGGACATGTCAGGGAAATTTTTTCAACATTTACCTTCAAAGTTTTAATTCTGAGCCGATCTCCCCTGAGGCAGCACCTAGCTTCAGGGAGATCTGTGCGCTCTGTCGTGTGCATGCATGAAAGAGCGCACTCTCAGCTGAGGGAATACCCCCCCACCCCCGCCCGCACAGGGAGCCCGTAGCTTAATTGGCCCACACAATTAAAATGGCAGCGCCCCCCCCCCCCCATCGGGAGTGCCAATCGGAGGCGCACCTGCCCACGCCCGCTCCTCCACTTCCCCCCCAATGGGGGGAAAGTTCTTCCCATTGTGTTAGAGCTCTATTGCTTGTGTTAATAAACACCATGTGCTTCACCTTACATTGGTCTCTGCATCTGAAGTATCTTGTTTACCAACTCACTCACTGGTAGATAGGCGTGCAACTGTGTTCACTGAGCAAAGCAACCCAACAGAAGGAATGTAACAACTGAGGGGGTTATTTGCATATGTGGCCCTGGGCAACATAAGAAGGGGTTAATTATTCACACTTTTAATTCTGTCATAATGCATATGATTCAGAAGATCTAGGTCTCTTATCTTGTGGGTAACTGTGACCTTTTGAGTCTTATTTGTTCATTTTTCTCACATTTTCTCTATCAAAATGTTAAGGTGCATACGGTGTCCTAGGCGTTATAAATTGAAGTTTAGAGCACAAAAGCCGGGACATTATGCGAAACCATCGCTGATTAAACTGCAGCTGAGTAACGTGTCCAATTCTGGGCACCAGACTTTGGAAGGATGCCAGGGTCCTGAAGTGGGTGCAGAAACAATTTTCCAGAATAATACCAGGGATAAGAGTTATGTGGAGAGACTAGGAAATCTGAGCAGAGAATGGTAAGAAGAGATTCAATAAAGACGTTGTGGAAGAATAAACATGGAGAAACTGCTTCCAATGGTAGACGGATTGGTAACCAGGGGCAGAATTTTCTGCCTGTCGGGCGGGTGGGCTCAACCCAATCTCCGGCAGGTGGGGAGCTGAACCCCGCCGGAGAAGCAGGCTCTGCCGCCATTTTACGTGGGCGGGCTAATTAAGGCCCACCCAGTGTGACGCCTGGCGGGAAACGCTATGCACTCCCTGTGCGGGCGGGGGATTCCCCAAAAGCGAGAGTGCACTGTTTCCCACATGCGCACGAAAGAGCACACATCTCCCTGAGGCTAAATGCAGCCTCAGGGAGATGGCTTCCACATTGAAAAATATTAAAAATAGAAAAAAAAAATTCCTCAACATGTCCCCCTCATGTGACAATGTCACATGAGATGGGACATGTTCATAATTTACGGAATTAGTTTATTAAAAAATTTATAACCCTGCATGAAACCTCATTCCGCCCATGGATGAGGTTTCATGTTTTCTCTATTTGCCACCAGGTCTCCTGGCCTGCCTGCCAACTTTAAGGTTGGACGGACAGGTCCTTTAATTGTATAAATGATCCTGTCAATGACAGGTCGGCAGGCGCACAGCTGATTTTGCTGCGGGCCCGACTTCCTGAAGATTTAAATGGGGTGGAATGACGTCGGGGGTTCCGCCCGACATCATCCCACTTTTTTTCACATGTCGGTGAGTGGGCCCCACCCGCTGCTTGCCGACAGCAAAATTCTGCCCCAGGGGAAACAGATTTAAGATATTGCCAAAAGAACCAAAATGTTTACGAGGAGAATTTCTTTTCTGCAGTATGTCGATCTGTGATTTGGAATGTGCTGCATAAAAATGGTGGTGTTAGCAGATTTAGTATAACTTTCAATTAACAATTACATACATACTAGAATAGGAAAAAAAAATTACAGGGCTAGAGGGGAAGAACAGGAGAGTGGGACTAGTTGGATAACACTTGTAAAGAACCAGCACTTGTCTATGAATGTATGATTATAATTTTCGCCAGACCACTCCTGAATGTATTGAACCCTTTCTGGTTTCATGGTGTTGATCATCCTCTGCTACCTGATTCAAGTGGCCATCATTCAGATGTGATATTGGACAGTGAATATCAGTGCTATGGATATCTGGTTGATGTGATGCATCCTATGAGTTAGCATAGTGGATGGTTTAGTGGTTAGATTGCTTGTCACCTGTTGCTTTCAGCTCTACTCTTGACTAGCACTACAACTATTGTGAGAAGGAGATCCGAGTGCGTAAGCCTCTTCTAGCCAGTAGTCTCCCCATCAGCAAGTCATATGTAGCGCCTCCTCTTTAGACAATGCTAGCAATTCTGAGAAGCAGGGATCTGCCGCTTAGACAGCTCAGGATTTCCATACTATTTGCTCAGGCCTGCACTCTGAAGTGAAAACTCCAGCTTTGTTTATGAGGGTAAAACGCAGGAGTCAAAGTTGCCAGTTGTAAGTTCTCATTTGAATGGCATAGAGCATGAGCGCCAGGGGTTACTTCTGACAGTGGGAGAGAGCATTGCATCTCCTTGGATAACTACTAGGCAGCTGAAGCTGGGCAGGCCCCAGGCAGTTAGGGGCTGTCCTGCCATGGCTTGCACGTTTGGAGCTTAGAGAGCTATATCTCAACAGCGGGGTTGATAACTGACGACCAGGCAATACAAATTCAACAAAGAAGATATTAGTCTTTTGCATCGCAAATTAGAAGGTAAGGAGCATGCATCATCGCTTTACCAACGGCCTTCTACAGATTGATGACGCACACAGCTGTGTTCAACAAAGAACTTAAGAACTTACATAGTTCAAAGTGGACATTGCTGAACTGTAAGAAACTAGGCTTGCTCAAAGTGGATCCCTTAAAGAGAAACACTGCACATTCTTCTGGCAGGGGAAAGCCCAAGAGGCAACACATGAGCATGAAGTAGGTTTTGCACTAGCAAACGCTCTATTTGTGATGATTGAACCCAACCCCACCACCCCACTCCCACCCCCATCCCCCAGAAGGCTCAGAAAGACTTCTTACTCTTTCCATATCAACAAGCGCTGGCCCAGTTAACCTCACATACACCTATGCCCGAATGCTCACCTCCACCCCAGTTGTCAAGGATCAATTCTATGAAGCACTTGCTGCTGCCATCAGCAGAATTCTCATCACTAAGGGTCTATGCCTTCTCGGGGTCTTCAGCACAAGGGTGGATACTGACTACACAACTTGACCAACACATCAACACCAGGGCACCAGGGAATTAGCAAGATCAACGATAATGGACAGAGGTTTGCTGGAACTATGCTGTTACCATGGATTCTGTGTGATGAGCTACTTTCAAACCAAACCATGCTACAAGGTGTCCTGGAGACATCCAAAATTATGCCATTGGCACCAGCTAGATCTCATCATCACCAGACAAACCATCCTTAATAGTGCCTTCATCACTCACTGACCACTCCCTGGTGTGTAGCAAGGTCAGGCTTCAGCCAAGGAAATTATACCATTCCAAGAAGAAAGGTCTTCCTTGGATCAACACTTGCCATACCACTGGCACTGAAAAGAGCCACGAGTTCCTCAACATCCTCCAGCAGGCTCTTTCAGACAACACCACCCAAGGCCAAAGTGCGGTGTCAAAGTGGGATCACCTGCACCGACACTACCTGTAATTCCACATTCACTGCATATGGAACAAGATATCAGAAGAATACTGACTGGTTTGAGGCTTATTGGACTGAAATGGAGCCAGCCACTGCAACCAAGAGGAGAACCCACATGAACTCCAAGAATGTCCCCAGTAAAATAAACCAAAAGGCTTTCAGAGCTGACAGAATAAGTCTTAGCAGGCTGCTCAGCACTTTGGCAATCAATACTGGTTGAAACTCTGCAATAGCATGCAACCTGCTGCTAAACTTGGGATGCTAGAGGGATGTATGAAGCAATCAAGAAAACAATGGACCTAGCAGCAACCAAATTATCCCCCTTGAAGACAAAGACGGTGATTATGACTGAACCTAACAAACATATGGAAAGGTGGGTGGAGTATTGTCTTGCCCTCTACGCAATGGAGAACACTATCAATAAAGATGCTCTGAGTGCCATTCCAGACTTCTCTCTCAAGGAGGAGTTGGACAGTAAGCCAACCAGAGTAGAGCTCAACAAGGCCATTGACCATCCTGCCAGAAGTAAAGCCCCAGGAAAGAAGAGCATTCCACCTGAAATCTTCAAAAGTGGGAATCTGACATTGCAGCAGCATCTCCGTGAACTTTTTATGTCTTTGCTGGAAGGACAGATTTGTGCCTCAAGACATGAGTCATGCAAAAATAGTCACCTTGTACAAAAACAAAGGGGATCACAATGACTATAACAATTACCAAGGCATCTCCTGTTAAGTATCACGGGAAAGTCTTTACACACATTGCTCTGATCAGATTGTAGACCCTGGTCACACATCTATCCTGAGTCTCAGTGTGGGTTCAGAGCTGGTAGATTGACAGTCTACATGTTTTTCTCACTCCAGCAATACAGGAGAATTGCCGCTAACAGCACAGGCCACTCTACATTACCTTCACAGACCTCACCAAGGTCTTTGATTTCAATCAGTAGAGACAGAGGCTTTAAACTGCTGCTGAAAATAGGATGCTCACTTGGACTCCTAGGCATAATTTCTTCTTTCCACAAAAACATGCACAGCACCATCAGTTACAATAGAGCAACATCAGATGTTTTCAAGATCAGCAGTGGGGGAAAGCAAGGTTGCGTCCTGCTGCCAACCCTCTTTGGCAGATTTTCCTCCATGCTCCTATTATATGCTTTCAGAAGCTCAAATGAAGATGTCTACCTGGTTTGCCAGAGCCGACGGCAAGCTGTTCAACTTGGCAAGACTGCACACTAAGATCAAAGTGCAAAACGTCCTAGTCCGTGTTTGCTGATGACGCTGCACTGGCATCCAATACTGAAGTTCACTTACAACAGCTTGTAGATCGGTTCTCCCGGGCCTGCAAGGAGTTTGGACTAACAATCAGTGCCAGGAAGACCAAAGTTATGGGCCAGGATTTAGAGACTCTGCCTTCCTTCAGTATTGATAATCTCACTGTAGAGGTCGTCGATAGCTTCACATATCTTGGATCAACGATTCCCAGTAACTTGTCCCTTGATGCCAAAATCAGCACCAGGACTGCCAAAGCTGCAGCTGTCATGCCAAAGTTAAGAAGTCTACTGTGGACCAACGCAAACTACTAACCAAAAATGCAAATCCCATGTGTAGCAGGCTTGTGTTCTCAGCACAAACCTTTACAGTAACAATCATGGATAATTTACGCAAGCCAAGAAAAGCACTGAACAGCTTCCACTTTTGCTGTCTCAGCCAGACATTGGGCATCTCTTGGCAGGAATGAGTGCCAAATACAAATGTACACCAATGTGCAGCATGCTTGCCCTCTTGAGTCAGTGACAACTCTGTTGGCTGGATCATGTGAGCCGAATAGATGATGGCTGGATCCTCAAAGACATGTTGTATGGTGAGCTTGCTATCGGCACAAGACCAATAGGTCACCCAAGCCTGAGATACAATAATGTTTGCAAATGAGGCCTCAAGTGGATCAGGATTGGTGTTGATGCATGGGAAGTCTTTGCTGCTGACCCAAGTGCCTGCAGACAAGCCAGGAAGGGCACAGAAAAGCAAAGGACAAAATAAGTGACCAGATGGTGGAAAAGAGTGCCTGTTGAAAGGAAAAAAACACCAGTTGACTTTGGGTCAATGCTATTTATCTGTGCAAACTGTGGAAGGGATTACCATTCACAAATTGGCCTCTACAGCCACATGAGACAATGCTCATTCCAGAAGCGGTATGCACCCTGGACCTAGTCTATTATCTCCCGACACGAACAGATGATATCACATGGATCATATCTGCAATCTAAGTCCATATGGGACTATGGTTCAGAAAGGCAGGGATTGAAAAAGCTCTCAGGTGGAGAAAGAACCCTAGAAGTCTTTGTCCTCCTTCAACTGAAGTAAAGATGCTGTAACTCTGTTACTAGCAGTTAACTAAGTACGGGTCAGTCATTGACCTGGGTCAGCCAGTATAGGCAAGACCCAACTGCTCATCACTTTGTTGAGTAACAGGGTCCTGATCCTTTTGAGTTTAATTTGAAATTGCTTCCAGACGTGTGCATTCCAGAATGTTTAAATCAGCTTTAAACCTATTTGATTAGATTTCTTTAACTTGAAGCATCTGAAACTAGCTGGAAATTCTGTGCAGATTATTAATTTGTTGTAACTCTTTACATAGGCTCATTGTCCAATGACGATTATCACACATAATTGATGACAAATTGTAGCTGCAGTGTTAATTTAATTAATTTCCTCGATAACAAAGAATCGATTGCTACAAATGCCTTCTGTAAATGTGTAATCCAATGTAATGTGGTGCTCAAAGCGATTACTATAATTGAAACAGGGTGGAGGAGAGAAACTGCGTGGGACATAACAAGGATGCAGCCCCCCCATTATTTATTGACAACTGTTAAAGTGGACAGCACTATTCAGTACCATTCTGACTGCTAAACATAAATCTGGTGGTTGTACCTTCTTAGCTGCTTACAATGTGTTTTCATCCTTGAGGAACATAAAATAAAGTAATCGAGGCTTGAGGTACTGATATCTCTTGCTATCAGGCTGCATTACCTGCTGAGTTATAATCTGGTATAGTGCCAGAAAAGCTGAGCTGAAGCTACAGTATAGTGTGAAGTTACAAGTACTTTCATTGCGCTCCCTTCCATTGGTACCAGGTCGCAGCCAATCACAGTCCACACCTGTGACATGCCAGGTGACAATCAGCGTGAAGCTCATACCGTAGGCAAGGTTAGAAGGTCAGAGAAAATGTGCGATGGCTGACTGATGTGTTGTAACAAGAGGCTGCAGTGATGTAAGTCTGCAGAAGAAAGCTGCAGAGTTTTTTTTTTAAATAGGTCCTTATGATGTAGGTTTGCAGAAGAAAGCTACAGACATAAAAATGGGTTCTTATGACAATCTGACAGATGCGTGGTCACGCTTTATCAATACTCGCCTTTCATTCCAGATTTGGTTTTAACTGAACTCATGTTCTAAAACTGCCGTGATGGGATTTGCACTATATGTTCAATTGTTCCTCTGGAGGGCTGGGCCAGTAACATGACTGTATGAATCAATTGGGAGATTGCAGGACTCATAATAAATAAGTAAAGAAGAATAAATATTAAGGGCAGAATTTTTCGTATGGTGGGCGAGCTTGGCTGGGGTGGGCGTGGAGCCAATTGCCACCGGTGATCGGCTCCGCGATGCCATATTACGTGGCCGGGCCAATTAAGGCCTGCCCAGCGGTACAATAGGAGCCAGGGCACCACAAGGGCTGTAGTAGAGAGACTTCTCAAGATGCGCTTCCATTGCCTGGACCGCTCAGGGGGCGCACTCCAGTACCCCTCAGATCGCTTCTCTCTGATAGTCATAGTCTGCTACGCCCTGCACAATCTTGTGCTGGAAAGGGGGGAGGCAGTTGACGATGAAGACCCTGATGCCCTGGATGAGGCTGCACATGATGAATCAAGCAGTGTCTCAGAGGATGAGGAAGCACAGGGCGATGATGAGGGGCAGAACACCGACCTGCAACTACACCAAGGAGGCAGGGACACCCGCAACAAATTAATCCAATGA
Organism: Carcharodon carcharias; assembly: GCF_017639515.1. Taxonomy (NCBI): domain Eukaryota; kingdom Metazoa; phylum Chordata; class Chondrichthyes; order Lamniformes; family Lamnidae; genus Carcharodon; species Carcharodon carcharias. Next base: position 29,014,798 of record NC_054472.1, on the reverse strand, counting down.
ACCATCAGCTAACTCCACACACATGGATCAGCAGGAGCAGCATTGTCTGGTGCTTCCACACGTGGCACTTAGGTGCTACATCTTCCACCTAATCAGCTGCAAATGAGGGCTTAGTACAGAAACATCAATGTCCACTCAAACACTCATGATATGTCTTTGAAAAAGAAAAATGCAGCACAAAGGAAACACCCTCAGCCATGATCAGAAAAGTGGACTTCACTATGTGCGAAAAAAGTACACAGACTTCTCCATTCCAAGGAGAAGAATTTTGTTCCCTATTCTAAGGCCAACACAAAATCACCAGTGATGTAACTGGGGAGTGCCTAATGTGCCTTATGCTTACGTTTGTGGGTGTTACGTCTAGGTGCCCCCCCATCGGTCTGAGTGGCTTGTGAGACAGCCTGCTGACTCTGCTGTCCTGTTGGCCTCGATGACCATGGCAGGCGTCCTTTGGCACGTGGAGCCTGTGATGGCCCTGCCTGGGAGGGAGTGGCCATTCCAGAACTGGCACCACCCCAGTTGTCGCAGCCTCAATGGAAGCAACTTTGACTGGCAGACGAGCTGCTGCCCTCATCCAGAGCGCCCTGAGAGGAGCTCGCAGTGATGTCAGGCAGCTGCTGTACCAATGTGAGGTCACATTGGAGCTCCCTGTTCACCGCAGATGCATGGGCACCGAGCACTGACGCTTGGTGCCCACAACATCTCCCACATTGGGAATGACCACCAGTGGACTGTGAGGGCTTGTAGGTCAGAGCATAACCCAATCAGGAGATTCTCCACCTGCTCGAATCCCCTCTCCATGATAGTCACCAATCTCTCAGTGGAGGAAGCCTGAAACTCTGCCCTGAGGTTCGTGCCTTCATGTGCACACTGCCTGGACTCCTCAATCACAGAGACCAACTGAAGCACACCCTCATGCAACCCTGCCAGATGCTAACGCGCTTCCTGCCGGTGTCCTGCAGCTGCTACATTGGTGACAACTACAGAGGCACATCATCAGTGCTGGACTCAGCATATGCCTGGTCCTCTGCAGCTCACTGCTGGCGCCATCGGCACTCTCTGTCCCTACCATCTCCTCCAGCGATTGTGAAGTACCCTCTCCACTGTGCCCTGGGACACTAGCCGATGGTAAATTCCCCACCGAGGTGTTTGTGTCTGTGCTGGTGCCTGGCTGGCTGAAATGATGTGCCACAAGTTGCACATGTTGGGCCTCAGTTGTGGAGGGGGGTGCTGCAGTGTCTTTGGGCGCAGCAATCTGGTGGTGATGCTGAACTTAACAACAAGGACTGTGCATCAGTTAGCGTATAGTCAGGTAAACCTTTCATCCCTTTCCCCCCAGCCTCATAAGTCGCTCATCCTTCAAGACCCTAAGGAGACGAACATTGGTGGAGTGCAAAAGAGTCAAGAGGAGCCCCAATTATTAAACGCACACGCAGACAGGCTGGTCAGATGGCCTCAGAAATGCCACATGGCATGTTATGAACCATAGGAGTGGGGAGAGCGTAGAGCTACCTGACCTGGATGCATGCTGGCCTGGATAGTTGTGGGGCTGAGAAAACATCGCAAACACTTGCAACATTTGCCGTGGATCACAGGAGATTGACAGGTCACATTATTGACCTTCATACCATTAGGAGGGGCAGAGACCGGTTGGGCAGAAGGCAACATTTCCCCTTGGCGCAGGGATGAGTAACGTGGTGGCATTTATCTAAGTTGAGTGCCATGAGGTTCACAGCTGATGTGCTGAGGACCTTTTGGACAGAGTAATGTGGGGCGCACTGGCTGGAAGGATGGTGGAGGTTCCAAACCACCTCAGATGTAAAAAGGCTTTGGCTGTGCAGCAGCGATGCCATGGCATGTTAGACCATGGTGATTGTGGTCACAAATGGGATAAGGTGACTTTGGAAGATGGTGGAGATGCGAATCCTCAAGGGGACGAGGGACCTTTGTATATGACCCACACGTCAGACTGTCTCAGTCTGTGAATGAGCAATGTTGCAGCATTAACGATTGCAGCAGCCATCAGTGGTTTGGATGGTGGGCAGACAGAGTGGATGGGACTATAGGCCTCAAATACCTGGCCACTGGACCACAGCTTCACCGTCCCTGGCTGCCCTGTCCGCCTGCCTCCTCCCCAGCTCCATGGCCCATTCCTCAAATGTGGTGAGGTGCTGGAGCAGGGTGTGCCCACCTCCAGTCTCCTGGTGCTCCAGCTGATTGGGTTGACTTTTGCCTGCAAAACAGAGAAGAGGATTTATTGGGGCTGATCGCTCATGTACTCTGCACACACACGCAGCACCCCAACCACAGTGGCCCATCTGAGGTCTCCAGCGGCTCCTGTCCACACTACTGGTGATCAGTCACCAGAAGATAGTACAGCTGGTCCCAACCCCCTCCCCCAACAGCCACTTTGGTCACAGTCGGCGTCCATCACTTCCAGTAACACACGGGTCTTAGTGCCCATGGCATGGAGGTGCAGCTAGGTGTGGCATTGAGGCCAGCAGATGGCACTTGGCCACAACACCTTGAGGCACCCCTTGCACCATCTCATCACCATCAATATGCCATGTGTTGGAGTTGTGAGTATGTGTCTAGCAGCCTCCCATGCAGGTTGCCCCCAGACTACTCAAATGCCACAAACACCAACCTATGCTGTGGGGAGAACCCATCTTCTCCTCTACCACTAAGGCTGATGTAAGCATGGTCAGTACCCGTTCGCCCACCCAGCGTGCGCCAAATGCCCAATGCAGTAACGACAGCAAAATGTGTGGGGGCGGGGGGACTCAAAGGCTAAGGCTGCCTTCTGGGTCAAATGGCCAAGTCTGACATGGTACTTACCCTTCCAGAGCGCAACAAATCATTGAATCTCTTGTGGCACTGGGTGCCAGTGCACCGCACATCATCATGGGCACTCACAGCATCACCAACCTCCTCCCACGCCTGGCTGGTGACATGATGGACTCTCCTCCTCCCATCAACCGGATACAATACATCCCGATGGCTGGAAACCTCTTGGAGGTCGACAGCAAGGCTTGTATCGGAGAATCGAGGGGCACACTGGCCCCCACCACCGCTGGCCTCTCCTGCAGCCTGCCCCCTCTTCCTGCTCATGCTCTTCTACATGCACAGCTCCATAGCATCCAGGCTGCCTGGCCACTCTTTACACAGACTGCTGGTTCCCCATTGGAATGTGAATCGCTAAACCGTTGGGTGGACCTTAATTGGCCCGCCCGCGGAAAGTAGCGGCGCAGCCCATTTTTGCGGTGGGAATCGGCTGCCAACCCACCACCAAGTCGGTCAGGCCCGCCTGCCCACCAAGCGGAAAATTCTGCCCTAGGAATTCTGAGGAATAAAATGGATTTTGGTTCCAATTTTTCAACAATCTGCAGAAAGGGAAATTGTGCCAAAGGACCAGGGAGTAGTGGATGTGAATCTCCTTTTGAAAAAATTAGATTGGAATATTCCAAGGAAATAGAGATCAGTTAATTGTACTTCAGGGGTTTGTAAACTGCTAGAGTCTATAACGTTGTATAAAATTACTAAGCATTTGGAGAAACATTAGTGAATCAAGGCCAGTCAGTCACTATGGATTTTGTCCCAGCCTTGCAGGACTCTTTGAAAGAACATCACTGAGGATAGATGAAAGAAATGCAGTAGATGTGCTTTTAATGGATTTTAACAAGCATTTGATAAGATATCACATAAGAGATCTTAATGACACATGGAATTGAGAGGTACTTGTTGACACAGATAGGGAGATTAAGGGCAGGAAGCATTAAAACATAAAGGAGCACTCCTTGTGCTAAAGACTACTTTAATTTACTATATACAGAAATGACCTGGACTTAGTAATTCGGGGAACATGGAAATATTGAAATTTGTTTATGTCATGAAATTAGGATATGGTAAATTGGAAGAATTGAAAAACTGTAAGGCACATTATGATCGTCAGATGAACAGCAAATATACGTTAATGTAGAGAAATGTAGCATAAAGAAAATAAGCAGATTGTAATGATAGCAGACTTTATAACCATTACAACCACTACCATCTAAAAGGACAAGGGCAGCAGATAGATAGGAGCACCACCACTTGGAAGTTCCCCTCCAAGCCACTCACCATCCTGACTTGGAAATATATCACCCTGCCTTCACTGTCGCTGGGTCAAAATCCTGGAACTCCCTCCCTAACAGCACTGTGGGTGTACCTACACCACATGGATTGCAGTGGTTCAAGAAGGCAGCTCACCACCACCTTCTCAAGAGCAATTAGGGATGGACAATAAATGCTGGCCCAGCCAGCGATGCCCACATCCTATGAATGAATTTTTAAAAACCACGATGAATGCAATAGAAATTATGCCACACAAAATGATTTGTGAGGATGTTACCAGAATGTATGTGAATTACTAAACGGGTGAAGACCCTGCATGATGGATTGTTGTTTCACTTGCTAATCAAGGTTACCTATTTCTAGCCATTATGGGTAAACTAGGTTGAAAAATGTCAACAGTGTAGCAATGTTTTTGCTTTCTGCATGGATAACAGCAAGAATCTTAAGGAACTCTTATTATTCATGCAGACAAATCATAGAAATACATAGAACTCATATCACGCAAACAAGCCATTCAGTCCAACTAGTCTGTGCCAATACCTGCCCTTCATGAGAGAAAATAGTCCTAATTGCATTTACCTATCCTGTTGTCATGTCTCTTTAATCCCTTTCCCTTCACTAACCTATCCATCTCATCTTAAATGTTGAGAGTAGTTTCTGTGGATTGAGCTTGATAGCTTCATAATTCTCTGTGTGAAGGCATTTCTCCTTTGTTCTAATCTCTTACATTCAATCTAATATCAATGCCCACCCCACCTCCATTCTTGACCTCTTAAATGTCAGAAACACTTTGCTTCTATAAATCCAGTCCAAACCTTTTATATTAAACAAGACTAATATATCACTCCATAACCTGCTTTGTTCCCATGGAAAAGCCTCAATTTCTCAAGTTCCATGGAATTTAAACCTTATTGTGTCATGTTTGCTACTCCCAAGGTGTTTACCCACATTGAACTCATTCATGAGATTTATTTAATTACTCATGAGCAGTTTCAGCAATGTCTGCCTGCATAATTCTGCAAAAAAGGAAGTAAAAAAAGAAAGGCTTCCATTTATATATACACCGTCCACAACTTCAGGATGCCCCATAGCATTCTACAGCCAATGAAGTATTTTTGGAGTGTAGTCACTATTGTTATATAGGATTGTAATGTTATACTAACATCAAGGCCGTAATTACAGGGTTTGAGTTATGTGGAGCTATGTTTTTGAGCTCTTTTGTAGAAATAACTAAAATAATTATAACAATAAACAGCTTTTTCAATATTCAAATTCTTTTCATTTTGCCATTCATTTTGTTTATGATTTAACTGAAGAAAATAAAGATTTTTCATAAAGTGACAATATGCCAGTATTACCAAACCACACTCCTGAACCTCACTTGTTCAGAGTTTACATAGGGGCAACACCCATGGTTTCCCATGCTGTTCTGTTTAACAAATATAAAACTGTGGAAATGGGGAGCAGACATGTCATTTTCCAATATGCTGATGATTTTAAATATGGGATTGAGTAAAGCAGCCTGGGTACTCAGGAACTAGGATGAGAGGGGTTAAGGGAGAAGGCTTTTATCTGAGATGTGTTGGGTGGGGAGAGGGATGTAAAACTACAGAGAATGAGAAGAGTGGAGGCTTGCTGAGGGACAGGGGAAAAGATGGAGGATGCAGAAGCGAAGGGAGGACTGTCTCAGTATTGGACACAAAGTAGTCTGGAGTCCAGGATGATGATAGAGGATGCAACATGAAGAGTTCAGACAAGATGGTAGTGTTAGAGAAGATTAATTTTTTACTGCTCTCCAATGTGTTATAAATATACATCCATGGCTAGCTGCATGACATAGTGAATATCTCTCCTTATGAGGATATCTGAACAGACCCAGTTTGGATTGATTTGAATTCAGAAGCTTCTCAAGACTTGTCGTTCTGATGCCTGAACTGCCTTGGTGAAAAATTACCACAAGTAAAACTCACTCAAGATTAAATTTATCAGGGATTATATTAAAATTCCTCCATAGAAATTTTAGAAAAACATGTTGGACTGACTGACTTATTTCAGCTCAAAATAAAACCAGAATATCACAGAATTCACTAAATTAACTTCATAATATTTTCAGATTAAAAATTCAAAATAAATTTCAAAGCCAGATGTTATATTATTGAAAATATTCATTTTAAGGGGGGCCTAACATTCAAAACCAAGGAACTCGGTTGAATAACCCAGTCAATCATTGCTTTACTTCCATATAACATACCAATCCTTACAGTGGAATGTTGGCCCTTTATTGAGTGCAGAGACAATTCATGAAACAAACAGGTTTCAGGCCACAATTAAAACTCATCCGTGAGCCCTGCATGTTTTGTCCTTCCTTAGTTCTGCAACGAGTCTTCTGGTGACCGTGCAGAGGCAGAGCACGCTTCAGATAATGAAAATCTGACACTGCTATAGTTGAGCAAGCCTGTAATCATATTGGCTGTGTAGTCATATTGGCACTGATGGCTGATCACATTTTACTACTCAGAGCCCGTCTTGGCTGGTCTTTCAAATTAAAAAAGTGGAGACAGGAAGCTTGTGCAATTTGGGAAAGGTCAAGTCGCAAAAGCCTTGCAGACCTTTCAAAATTCATTTGAGCTGAAGGATGAGGAAAAGATCCATTTACTGGCATTCACCAGCAAATTCTGGCCCCTTGTGTCATCTTTGGATTTACTAAAGCATGTGAGGGATGCAGGAAGGAAAACTGCCAAGGAAAAGATTTGTCACTTCAATCTTGAAGTGATAATGACATGGACTATAGTGATGGCAGCAGAGGAAGAGCGATAAGTGTGAAAGGAGGCAAGGGTTGTGAAGTGAGTAAATGCAGTCTTGATAACTGACCAGCACTCACAGCTGGGAAAGCTGAGGGAACTACAGGTGGGAGTACATAGGTGGCGATGAGTCAAAGAAGTTGGCTTTGACTTTTCTGAGAACTTTGGAGCTTATAACAGAGGTAGAGTGATAGACCTCATCGGCATACATGGGAAAGCTGATCACATGCATGGAAATTAAAGGATAGATTTTATTAATCTGCGCTCCCAGACTAGAACTTCAACCCATTAAAATAAATGAACAGTAGATGTTACAAGACTTCTTTGACCTTAGTACCTGAATTCCTGACATATATTTGTGGCATGCAAATTTCAGTGCCAGAAACAAAAATTCAGAAGACATGCCCCAACAGCATTGAGAGGCAGAGGTAATGGTTAAACTCGAAAGGGAAAAGAATATAGTCCTGGGACACATTCCAAATGACCTTTTGAGGATCGCAGAAGTCATTCAAAGAGATGTCACATTGACACGGATAAGACAGTTGGTACCAAGAGAGAACAATATAATGAAGATGGACGTGGAGGTAATGGAAGAGATTGGACTAGACAACAACATTGAGGGCAATAGAGAGGATGGAGTGGAATGAGAACTGACAGCAAACATGTGATGGGAGTGATTCTGATCAGGGTAACTTCACTGCTATTGGAGAAATTACAATGGAAGAACTCAAACAGTGGCTTTCTGGAGGGTTGTGGCAGAATTGAGTTATAATATCATGTTCAACAATCCAAGAGAAAAAGGACTGAAGATAGAATGAGAGCTTGAGATAATACTGGGACTGTGATAGGTTTTCATTAGAACAGTGTAATGACAGTTCTCTGACAAGAGTAGAAATTATGACAAAAGATAGGGAAGTAGTGTCAGTGGTGGCGAGCATTGAAATAAGGTAAGGGAAGTCGATACCCAAGACATGGGCCAGACTTCATGTGATGCAATAGGTAATGGGTTTCATGAAGGAAATAAGCCTGATAAAATGTGGAAAAATAATCATTGGAAAAACTTGTAAGGTTGGAGAGAGAAAGGAACAAAGGCAGGGGCAAGAGGGACAGAGGAGACAGCAACAGCCAAGAACAGAAACAATGCACTCCTCACATTTAATGCCAGAGGTAGGGGTGAAGGGTGTAGGGTTAAGGAAGCTCTGAGCAGGTATCTTCAGATTACTTATTCTTCCAGAATTACAATAATTAAAAATTCCATTTCTACAAAATAAAGGTTTCAATTTCAAAGCAGATGTATAAGAATTATAGAAGGTTAATTGCTTAGCTTCAGATTCATATAACTTCCCAAAGCTCAGAATTGTGCATTAACCCAGTAAAGAATAACGCATTTTCAAGATTATATATTTTGATGATTTTGGTTTGTCAAGGTAAATGTAAACAAATTGTTTTTGCATCTTAGATTAAGACTTTCATTTTTAAATGGAACTTCCAATTGTATCATTAACAATTAGGCAGTTAAAGATCGAAACCTTGGGAGCTAAACTGGATAGGCCTCAAAATCAGCTACAGAGACTGTGATACATGAGTAACCCAAGCTCATTGAATGAAATGGGGGAAGCATTCTAATCTAGAATAATTTCTGCATGCAGCCAGTGCTAACCACGCTGCTGATGGGCACGCACATAAGCGGGGCCCAAAATCATAACTTTCAAGCAGCACGTGAAGTTAGCCTGCACTACTTAAAGCTAGCCTGCACATTTTACAGGGGAGACACTTTGTGGATGGAGCAGGTGCTGGGAGTCATGCAGGAAGTGAATCTGGCCTAGGCAGCAATGAAGAATGACATAACATGAGAGAGAATGAGTTCCAAGGTTTTTCAACATGCACTGTAGATCCTGGTGGCAGAGGTTGGGGGGGGGTGGGGAAGAGAGATATCCTATATCCTAAGAGGGGGGCCAGGAGGGCCTTCAGATACACAGCAAAAAGGGAGTGGGAGCAGATAGCCACAGAGACCAATGACAGGAAGAATGCCATGCCGCAAGTAGTTCAATGACCTTACATGAGCAGTCAAGGTTGGTAACTGGATATGCAAATACCATATCCTACCAACTGTAGCACTGGCCTGAGCCACCATTTGCATTCATAATAGCCCCATTACGCACTTGCTAGCAATATCTGTCAGTCAGGCTCGTACCAAACATTTTTAGGTTCACCTCACGCCCACACACTTAGGACTGCTGCAAGCCTCACATCCAGATCTCAAAACTTGCATGCACTGCCAGCTATTCAATCATCTCAGCCACATTACCCAAATACATTATGCCACACTCATTGGCACACACCCCTCTCTCTTGCAAGAAAAAGTGACATACAACGATAAACAGCAGAAACAAAACCAGAGGAGGATAGGAGCGCCTGCATGTCCCAACCCCTCTTTAGGAGATGCTGCTAGATGTTATTAGAATAGCATTTGCTGGGGCCATGGCCAGTGGCAGGGCTGAAATGGTTGAAGATGACAGTGACTGGGATTTTCACTGAAATGTAGGAAGTCCGTTAGTGAGTGGAAAAACTGATGTTCCACCCACCAACCGCAAAGGTAGCTTTTTGTGGTGAATCGCAGCTGATTAATTATTAATCCTTGGGACGCATCCCGTTCCCCTGGCAGGCGCTGTCAGATTCACCTGCCCCACCATGATCTTGGCACTCTAACTCCGGGGGGGGTTGCTCAACCCCCTCCTATGGCACAACCCCATGCCCATGCAAAAGATGCAACACCTGCCCCTTCACTTCCTCTCTCCTCACCGTCCAAGGACCCAAACACTCCTTTCAAGTGAAGCAGCATTTCACTTGCATTTCCCCCAACTTAGTCTACTGCATTCGTTGCTCCCAATGTGGTCTCCTCTACATTGGAGAGACCAAACGTAAACTGGGCGACCACTTTGCAGAACACCTGCGGTCTGCCCGCAAGAATGACCCAAACCTCCCTGTCGCTTGCCATTTTAACACTCCACCCTGCTCTCTTGCCCACATGTCTGTCCTTGGCTTGCTGCATTGTTCCAGTGAAGCCCAACGCAAACTGGAGGACCAACACCTCATCTTCCGACTAGGGACTTTACAGCCTTCCGGACTGAATATTGAATTCAACAACTTTAGGTCGTGAGCTCCCTCCCCCATCCCCACCCCCTTTCTGTTTCCCCCTTTCTTTTTTTTTCCAATAAATTATAAAGATTTTCCTTTTCCCACCTATTTCCATTATATAAAAAAAAACCCCACTAGACCTATACCTTGAGTGCCCTACCATCCATTCTTAATTAGCACATTCGTTTAGATAATATCACCAACTTTAACTTTAACACCTATGTGTTCTATTGTACTATTGTCATTGACATCTTTTGATGATCTGCTTCTATCACTGCTTGTTTGTCCCTACAACCACACCCCCCCCTCCACCTCTCTGTCTCTCTATCTCTCCGCCCCCCACACACACACCTTAAACCAGCTTATATTTCAGCTCTTTCCTGGACTCGAACTCAAGTTCTGTCGAAGGGTCATGAGGACTCGAAACGTCAACTCTTTTCTTCTCCGCCGATGCTGCCAGACCTGCTGAGTTTTTCCAGGTAATTTCATCTACTCCGGAGTTTGCTGTCCTGGGCTCTACCCTTCCTCCACACATTGCAGACATGCTAACCCACCTGCCCTTGCGTGCGTCATTCTCACACTCTCTCCATCTGTCTTCATGCAGGACAAGTGGCTCACAATAAGGTGTGGAGTTCCTGAGATCAAGGTTCTAGCGGACTTCAAGGACAGGACTGTAGAGCTGGCAGTAGGGGACGTAGACCATACCTGCTCTCATAGTGAGGTTGATGGCACATACCCAACTGAGGATCCTGCATTGCAACATCCATCAGACATCCATGCTGGAGTCATTTAAAAACAAAATATTACGGATGCTGGAAATCTGAAACAAAAATAGAAAATGCTGGAAAAACTCAACAGGTCTGGCAGCATCTGTGGAGAGGGAAACAGAGCTAATGTTTCGAGCCTGATGCTTCTTCTTCAGAGGAATGTTCTGAAGAACGGTCAGAGGACTCAAAACGTTAACTCTGTTTCTCTCTCCACAGATGCTGCCAGACCTGCTGAGTTTTTCCAGCATTTTCTGCCTCTGTGAGTGATTTATCTTGTTTCAAGGTCACCTGCCATGCTCTCTTCTTTCTTTCATAGGCACCTCTGGGAAGCTGCCAGGGGCATCCATGAACCAGACCCTCAACTCCAGCCCCAAGGGAGCACCAAGGCATAGCGACAGGGTAAAGAAAGTGAAGAAGATGTAGTTGCACAACACTGGCATGGGGTGTTAACCACATGTATATAATGTTCACAAATGTAAATAAGCTCGCAATCATTTCATACCTCCTCTTGTCAATGCCTTCTTCTTATGATGAGCTGTGTTACTGTCAATGACGTGTGATACTTTAGTCCCTGCACACATTATAGCAATTGTCTCCATCCTGGGTCTCTCTTCTGTGCAGTCTGCAGAGTACAGATGTTGAGATAGAAGATCAGCCATGATCATATTGAATGGCGGAGCAGACTCGAAGGGCTGAATGACCTATTCCTGCTTGTATTTTCTATGTTTCTGTGTTTCTATGTTTCTATCTCTCCACAATGAGTGTCCCGTTTCAACATAATGCTCAATATCAGCAATGCCTGCACTTTCATACTAGGTGTGCTTGTGGAATGAACCTTGTTCCCATTCCTTGTAGGGTCCTGTCATGTGCATTCTAAGCTCTGAATGATTGAGGTGGGGGTGTACCCCTATCTCATCTGCATTTTTGACAGGTAAAGATATGGTGTTTAAGGAGAGATGTGCTAACGCATGGAGAAAACGTATGTACTTTCCAACTTCATCTGCCCACTGTCTCTTGGCAAGGTTATAATGATATGAGCCTATACTCAGAGATTATTTGCACTGCCCTTAGCCAAGCAGCTTTCCTAGTGTCAATCTGCTGAGCGTAGCAAAACTGGGACAACCTTGCCACCTCAAGGTGACATTTTTGTGCAGGCTCTGAGACGTCCAACTTAAACATCTCTCACGGTGTAGTTGTGACTATTGAGGGGAGAAGAGTCTGCTCACAAAATTGGTAGAGAACGGTGTGCGTCCCATCGCCTTGACGCTCCAAGGGGTTAATGATGCTACTTGCAAATTGTGATTTCTGGAAGCCAAAACAGCATTCAGTATGAACTGGAATCGCACATTGTTGCTTCAGAAAAGATGGAGAAGAGCAATAGGTTACGAACGAGTATGTGATGAAGCAGAATAGTGCTGCTCATTAGCAATGGTCCATGTCCTTGAGGGCTCCATATTCTCTGATCACGTTGGATTTTGCTAGGGCCATGAGGACACACTATTTGTGTGTAAGAGGAGGCATCTCAATATCAAGCAGCCAAGTATTTGACCTTGTTATGCTCAGGTGCTCCACCACCATAATAGGATTAGGAGAAATGCAGCTCAGGATCCCAGGCTTTAACTGCCGGATGTCAGTGTCATTTCAGGGAGTGTTTCACAGCCGGCTGAGTCATCTCTAAGTGCTGTCACCGCAGCAGTATCTCATCGGCTGCCTTGTCCCAGGTGATATGTTTCTGTGTTAACATTGATATAACACACCATGTGTGGCTGTGTTGGTTCTGATGTATCTCCATGAGGAGCCTTGCCAGATTGAAGGCATGCAGGCACTAGGTCACTGAGGATTGTGCAAGTACCTCTGCATCTTGCAGGGTGCTGGGATGCTGGATGGACATGTGAAGAGGCAGCATTTTCTGATGTCTGATGGCAGAACACCCTCCTCCAGGTACAGACACATGCCCTCAAGTCTTGTTCATCCTTCAAAGCATCAGGGCTATGTCAGCGTTCTGTGTAACGATGTACTGTCATTTGGAAGTTCATGGGTGAAAATAGAGGAGTAGCTACGCTGGTGCTCATGCTGGCTGATGATGGAGGAGAGTTGTCCAGGAGGATCTTCAATGCATCTTGTCATCCTACTACTGAAATCTGCTGTCAATGAGGGCCTCACGACCAGTGCAATGGCCTCTTTGTTGTATCCTTGGTGTCCAAGACATCATCACCATTATCCCCTTCAAGGTCCTCCTCATTGGAAGAGATGTGCAGCCTCTCCATCTCATCATCTGCCAAGTCCTCCCCACTTTGTATCATCAGGTTGTGTGGCATACAGCACACCACGGTCATGTGTGAGACTTTCTGGGGAGTGTATTGGAGCACTCCGCCACATCTGTCCAGGCACCAGAATCACATCTTCAGGATCCCTATGGTGTGTTCCACCAATGTCCACGTTGTAGCTTGAGCCTTGTTATACCTTCCCCCAGCAAGAGTCTGAGGCTGCCGCTTGTGCTTTGTGGTTAACCCTTGTTCCTGAGGAGTCAACACTACATCCTGTGTGGTGTTTCAAAGATGTCAGGGATCTGAGACCTCATCAGGATGTACGAGACGTGGACTCTACCTCGAAACCTGGTGCACACCTGCATAATAAGTTCATTATGGTTGCACAACAGTTACACACTGAGTGAGTGGTAGCCTTTCCAGTTGATGTACTGGACTGTCTGTAGCCAGGGAGCTTTAATAGCCTTATAAGTGCAGTCGATGGCACCCTACACCTGTGGGAAACCAGAAAGCTCTGCAAAGTCCAGCAATCTTGTGTCCTGGCTTGCCTGATCTCTGTCGAAGTGGAAAAAATTGGAGGCCTTTGCAAAAAGGGTGTCTGTGATCTCCTGGATGTATTTGCTTTGGAGATGCCGTTGAGGTCCCCAGTTGGGTCCTGGAAGGAGCCACTGGTGTAGAAGTTGAGTGCAGCAGTTACTTTTGCAGCCACTGGCAATGGACACCCTCCAAGTCCCTGTGGCATCACATCCTGCAGAATGTGACAAATCAGAATGAGTCATCAGGCCCCTTGACATATGGAGGTGTCTGCTACACTGGTTCTCATTTGTCTGCAGATAACACAGATAACACATGAGACATTTATACACCTTGGGTCTAGCGAGGCACCTATGAATTTTGACCTGAGGATCATCCTCTGCTGCTAGGAGGACCTGCTGTCCCTTGGTCTTGAGGGTTCTGCTCCTCCCTTGGTGACCCAGCCTCCATCACGTTCTTCCCATCTTTCCCTCCTCCCTATAAGCAATAACGCAGGCAGTGATAACACTAGGCTCCCTCTTCCTGATGGTCTTCTCACTGCAGTATCAATGAGAAACATGCAAGAGTCAGCATTTGTTGCCAGAGGTCCACTTTCTGTCTGTGATTGTGGGCTCAAGGCATTTTCACGTATGCCAGAAAGCACTGGCCCCTGAAATGATACCCAGTGCGGGTGCGCATGAATGTTCACCACAAACCCCACAAACCCCCCGCTCTCCCCCCCCAGCCGGCCCCCAGCCCACATGATCAACTGCCGACAGCTTTGGCCAGGCGGCTGGATGTTCTGCTTTCAGCCCAGGTGCTGGGATCATCATTACCTGCACCCTGAGACTGCGCTGTTTGGGCGAAACATGAGAGTTAATGTTCAGTGAGTACATGAGATTAATTTCGGGGGCCTGGAGGCTTCTCCTCTGTGAGTTGTGAATGGGGCTTCTCAAGCTTGTCCAGTCACCCAATAGTTCTGCTGTTTCATAATACTCTGGTTAAATTGAAGGTTGTAAATGAGAGGTTAAAACTAGGGGAACAATTATTGCCATTTTGAGGGATCCGTTTTGCATGATTGGGCATTATTGCTTTACTCTACTGACTTCTTGCACATCAATTGAACAGTTGCTAACCTGCCTCAGTTGTGCCTCTGTCCTCATTTTGGAACTATCAATTCAGTTGGGTGGCCCTTTGGTGCTCCTCCCTTCCCCCTAGTCATGTATCTCAGTGCAACCTTCCGCACTGGTTGTCCCCAGTGGAGCCTTGGCAGTGCAGTCCCCTCCCTGTCCCTCATCCCTGTCTGGCACCTCCCCCCATGCAGCCCTTGCCTTGCAGCACAGTTAAAGCCGCTCCCACCTTAACCCTGCTGTGGCACCTGTAGAGACTTGCTTTGAAATCCCCTCAAACACTGTGAGATGCAAGGTATGAGATCTCACCTCAGGGTCAGGAGCTAATTGCAGATCACCAGCCATTTAAATCCTTTTGTGAAACACATTGTTCTAATGGCTCGGCGACATGTGCTGCATGCAGGGATGAGTCCAGTGAGCAGGCATCACAATAAGATGCTGATTTATGCTAATAATATTCGCATCGCTCAGCGGCAGGAAACGTGGCCTGCCATTGACGGCTGAAGTGCACATTCGCTTCCTTGTTTTACGTTGTCATAAAACTGGTTTTGGGCCTGCCCGGGAGATTAGCCCTCATGCCATCATGACACCCGTCGTGATCGGGAGTGGAAAATCCCAGCCAGCATCCTTATATCTAATCCTCCTTCTTAGGTCCCACTTCCTCCTCATCCCAAGATTGATTCTGACTTATAAGCTGCAGATGGTGTAAGCATGTACCTCTTTCTTTCAGCCTTCCCTCACCCCATGATGTTGATGGCAATGGTGGTGTAGTGGCAATATCACTGGGGACATGGGTTCAAATTCCACTTGGCAGCTAGTGGAATTTAAGTTCAAATAACAAATTTGAAATATAAAACTCGTCTCAGTTATGGTGATCATGAAACTATCATCAATTGTCATAAAAGCCCATCTGGTTCATTAATGCCCTTTTGGCCTGGCCTACATGTGACTCCAGACCCATAACAATGTGGATGACTCTGGAATGGCCTTGGAAGCCACTCAGTTAAAGGCCAATTAGGGATGGACAATAAATGCTGACCTTACCAGCGATGCCACACCCCATGAAAGAATTTTTAAAAACTGACCCTTTTTTTCTGTCAGATACCCTGGGGTGGGGGGTGGGAGTTGGATGGGTGCGGGTAGGTGGACAAACAGCAAGGAAAGAGTGATGGTACAACATTATCAAAATATTTTACCCTTGCAGCCATCAGCTTGGATACTGACACTTTGTATAACTTGGTGGATAGATTAGAGTTGGAATTTGCAAGTGGTGAGACACCAGGCATGAATGTTCTGCAACCAGGGCAGGGGGAAGGAATAGCACTGGTGGCAGTTCACTGGAGGGCGAGGTGGTACACGAGTTCTGTTGCAAAGGGCTTAGATGATGAATTTGATGGGGCACCCTACAGAAGAATGCTGATGGCTATGCACAATGAAATTCTTGGTGCATTGGGAAGCCTGCCAGAAAGCCCGCATTCAAGGTCAAGGGGCATTTGGGAGCCCAGCACCAAATTGGCACAGGGCTTCTCACAGAGATTGGAGACCATCTATCTAGTGTGGAAGTGGAGGCCAGATCCATTCACACACTTGTGGACAAATCATGATGCAGCATCAAATGGGCAATGTCTCAGTTTCCAATGCAGCTCAAACATCTGAGTGCTGTAGTGGGAGCTCAGACTGATGTCATGCAAGGTCAGCTTGATGTCCTGCACAATCAGACTGCTGCCAGACTTATAGGATTATTGAGGCATCACCCAGGGGGAATGACAGTGATTCCAAGAAGCCCAAACTTTCTGTCCTCTCTCAGGGTGACAAGCTTTTGTTCTCCCACAACTGTCAGTCCACCAGCATCTTTTTGTTTGGGGGGATATCCTTTTGGAGAGGGTATCCTTTTTGACCAAGGAGGAGCCCAGACTGCTGCCATTCATGCTGACATGGGACAGGCTTTCCAGAGACAGAACTGCTCAAGGTCATCTTCTAAGCCTATTGGCAGTCTCCTCCATTAAAAGTCAACAGCTTTTCATCAGCCACTAGGGTAAAATTGCGAAGGAGCCTGAGGACAAGCAAAAGTAAATGGAAGCATGCAATAAAATGTTGATTAATTGATGCTTGTTTCAATAGAGCATGATTTCATTTATAAATTCAGTTTGGAAACTTTTTGGTGCCTTTTATCTTTGCATTGTGACCAATTAGAAGCTGTGAAGATCAGGGAGAGAGAGAATGTAAGATGGGAAATGGTTGGTGAATGGAGAATTAGGGCTTCAGTTACTGGTATTGATCTTGAATTGCCTCTTTGTTGATAGCTCGGACAGAAAGGAACTGTCTCAGTCTCCTCCCCCCGCCCACCTCACCTATTGTTCTTCTTCCTCCTCCTCCATTTCATGCTCCTGTCCCTTCTCCCCATATAGCAGGTGGCAAGGTGTATCACTCATAATGTCAACAATGATTTTGTGCAGCAACATGCCTCTAATTATACACATGCTGTGCACATGTGTATGGGTTACACACTGGAGTAATGAGCTGTTGTAGAGTGCTGGTTACAGTCTGGTAGGTCTGAAGAAGTCTTTGTAGTCATACGTAGGTTAACTGTAAGTCTTTATTGACTCTTAGAGCTATTTAAAAAAATGCAGTAACGGGTACAAGATTGGAGCTGTCTCAATGCTTGCTGGTACACACGGCTCTGTCCAACACTAGACTGACCCTGGAGACAGCTCGTTCTCTTGTGGGTGATACTGTACTCAGTCCCACATTAACCCTATATGTGCCAGACCCTTATACTACATGAACGATGTCATCAGCACATACAGCCCTTGTCACCCAGTGGTCACCCTTTGGTTTATCATGGTGACTTGAATGCTGATTGTACAGTGGACTGCCATAGAATGAAAACATCATGACCTCTGCTTAGGTATTGGGCACTGACCTGCATGATTCCCTCCATATGGCTGCACACCAGTTGAACCTCAAGGAAGTGGAATCACTTTCAATTGTGGCTATAGGGCAGAGCTGGCATGCAATGCAAAGTGATTTGCATACAATCTATAGCACCCAGCACCAGGAGAGATGCCCTCAATCCCAGCATAAAAGTGTGCTCGCTTTGCCTGCTGAGAATGAAATGGAGTTAGTTATTTTTGAATGCAAAGCCTCAGTGACCTCCCTTACACAACAGTGGATGGCAAACTGAGATTTTGCAAACATTTATAGCTTCAGCCTGGAAGGAACCAGGTGCATGGAAGTCCATCTCCACAGTCACTTTCACAGTCATTATGCGGACATTGTCCAGCTTTGAGGCTGCAGCTATGGCTACACCAGATGGCAGATTTCAGGTTTGATGCCCTTAAAGCAGAGACATCTCACACATTGTTCCTCACTCAGGTTCATGTGGAAGAATTGCTGCCTGAACATCCTGGACAGAGGTGGCGCTTGCAGAGGGTCCTTGTCCTCTTCCTCCTCCCTGTACTTTATCCTGCTTTGCATGGCTCAGTTCATTCTCCAAGTCCTGCTGTATTCCAAGAGGAATGTCCACTACTGCACCAATGTACGTGAGTAACTGGTATGTGCAGAAAGCTTGAAATAAGGATAAATCCTTTAGCACTTGGCACACTTGTGGGATGATAGAATCAGGCAGAGTGAATCAACCAGCAATCCTGCAAGTAGTGGATGATTCATTTAAGTAGCGGTGGTGGTGGGGGGTCCTTCTAGCTGTTTCATGCTATGTTGAGGTTTAGAGAGGGCATTAAGTTTTGAGCTCCAAGCATAGAGTCAAATCAGTTTTGCACACTAATTGACATGATGATCTACCTATTCTGCAAACTTCCAGCAAATGTTAGTTGCGCAGAGCATTTGGTGTGATTCAGATGCCATTTTGTTTTCTGAATGGCATTTGTATTGCCCAAACAACAGCTGCTACTGAGCCCAATTTTGCTCCCTTTGTCTAGGCCAGTCTGTCCTTGGAGCTTTTTCAAGTAATTAAGCATCTATGCTTTCTCGTAATATTTTATATTTTATAGAATGGTTCCAAGTCAGGCCTGCAGAATCAGGTCCCGTGCGTGTTCTCTCAGATGCGATAATAGAACAGATAGTTGTTAGGCTAAGATAAATTGATGAGAGGCTTTTGGGGGGAGAAAAAAGATATTTAGAAATAAGGGTATTTTTTTAAAATCCATTTAGGGAAGATGTAAAGCTGTTTAAGTAAAGCTTAATTATTAGAATGTTCTCAGAGCAGAACTGAATATGCCCAAGCACAGGCAAGCTACAAGGAATCCAGTCACCTCAGAACCATGTGACCTTAGCCAGGCTGTGTATAAATAGTTCATTTACTGTTTAACTGTTAATATGTATAACATTTATGATGTATTGTAGTAATTTATATATATATATATATATATTAAACATATAGGGAGAGAAATTCATTCATGTAGTGCTGCATGCAGTGCTGCAACACAGATTTACATCAATTCGCTGGATAGGCACCATACAAGGCACTCTGGGTGGAATTGTCCCAGAATTGCACAAATTGAGGTAATGGGCAGGAAAAAGGAGGTTTTACCCGCCGGCTGCAATTGTGGGTTTTCGCGCAGTATTGTCCCGTTCCCAGCGTGTCCCATCTCATTAATAATGCATTCACAGGAAACATGCTGGATTTTGGCGGGCAGCCTCAGATTTGCCCAGCCTGCTTTGCCCTCAGCAATTCCTTGCTCTGGGCACCATATTTAAAGTGCACCAGAGCACATGTCTATTTCATGTCTACAGACCAGGACTGCTCCAGGTTACAGCCCTGAAAGCAAAGAAGACGGCAGCCCTCAAGTTTAGCGATGGCTCTCTGGGGTACCTGCTGGACACAGTGGAAGGCCATCACAATGTCCTCTACTCCTGGTCTGGCCACAGGGGGCCCATCAGAGTCACCAATCCAGCCTGGAAGGCGGTGGCAGTGGTGGTCAGCGCCACTCTAGCACAGAGGACAGCCATCCAGTGCAGTAAGAGGATGAAAGCGCTCAGCTGTTCTGCCAGGGTAAGTCAACTGCTTCACTACTCTCCACTCACACACACAAACCCAGCACACATCCACAGGGATCTCACACCTCAAGTGACAACAACATTAACTCTCACACACACACCCTCACATCTCCATTAGGCTCATATCCTCGGAGCTTGCGTCCCCATCCTGTCCATGGCTCCGCTCACCACACAAACATTCCACGCAGTGCCATGCGTTCTGCTCACACACTCCATCTGTTTCCGTGCAGGGGAAGCCGGCTCACAATAGCAATGAGAGATCCCAGACCCGGGGTGGAGTGGCCTGCATTAGGCCCCTCGCTCACTTTGAGGAGCATGCCATCGTGCTGACTAGTGAGGACATGGACCGTGCCTGTGGTGACAGTGAGGTCAGCGGTGAACACCCTCATGAGGATCCTGCACCACATCATCCCTCTCTCAAATGCAAATCTGAGTACCCTCTCTCCTACTTTTGACTCTCCTGATATGCATTAATTATCTCTACTTTGGTTCACAGGGAGCTCTGCCAAGTGAATGACACCCTCAGCCAGCCAATCCCTCAGCTCCATCCAAGCTCTCACCTCCAGCCAAGAAGACAGCTCCTCCATTGAAGATCTGGAAATAGGTAGCCTGGAAGACCCGTCACAGTGCTTACGCACACCTGTCACTGGTGCAGAAATACACACCGCAGCAGGACCTAGACCCAAAGCAGGCTTGGGTTCACCGCGCGGACACGTGTCCACAGCAGGAGGGGGCATGTTCAGCTGAGCCTCCTGGCGCTTGAAGGACTGCTGGGGAAGAGGCTTCAGACGACGAGCCTCTGTATTCGGCCTTTCAACTCATGGTGGAGAGTCAGCAAAAGGCAGGGGAACATCACGCAGAGTTGTTGGAAACCCTCAACAGAGTGGCATGTGAGTTGAAGGAGTGTGTCCACCTGCTCTCTGATAAAGTGGTGCCGACATGTGTGCATATGGAGGTCTCCATGGGGAGGATGGTGGATGCCATGGAGACCCTGGTCCAGCAGAACACAGAAATCTGTGCAGATCTGCATTCCATTGCGGTAGTGATGGGCAAGTTTCTGCAGTTGCAACACCAGAGGCAAATGTAGCACCTCAATGTCCCTCCAGGTGCTCCTTCCCTTCAAAGTCAGGCCAGGGCCCTTGGGCACTTGAAGGAAGGAGGAGCAGCAGCTGGGCACCCCTGAGTCATCCACCCAAGAATCTCAGAGGCTGTCTGCTACCTCTGAACTCTGTCTGCCTGTGACATCCTCAACCTCACCCTTTGTCACCTCAGAGGGAGCAGCTGGCCCACAGGACAGCTAATGCAAGCTGGGGCCTTCAAATCCTCTCCGGAGGATGCATGCTGAAATCATCAAAGGCGACAAGGCCGCCCATTGCGTAAGCTGTCTCCACCCCTTCTGCAAATGTCAGAGCAGCGCCTAGAAGTAGTGGTAGGCCTAGGAAAGTTAAGAGATTCTGATCACAAGTAGTTGCACGGATGAGCACATTTTGACACTTTATAATCTGAAAATAAATTCATTTTCACTGAATAATGTGTAATGATGCCTTTGAGCTTCATTTACAGGCTTTGTGAGTCTTCCCACTGCATCTCTCTGCATCCCCCCTCCCCCCACCCGCCCCCGCCACTAGCAGTTCAGCTGTATGCAGCCTTACCACGAGTGATTCTAGAGGGAGAAGTATGTGTGAAGCAGGGCCATTCAGAGAATCATGCAAACACTCTCCCATGCATGCATGCGGAGCCTTCATCCATCACTCTCATCTTACTGACCTGAGCATTTTCATTGCTGCCTGCTGGGGTCTCTTTCAGTTGTCCATCTGAGCTGACCTGCATCTCCACCCACCCACTCATTGCACTCCTATGCAGTACCTGCGCCCGTCCAACACAAGGCTCCACTCACTTTCGAGTGCGACAACCATGGTAGTCATTAAGGTTCTTTACCCTCTCAGTCAGCATGTCCTTCCCTCCATCACTGTTGACCGCCCCCCCGGCATCACTTTCCACCTCCCCAGCATCACCTACCAACCCAAACCTTTTCCTTTTCAGAATGTCCAGGTGAGCGTGTATGTTGCCTATCTTGCTGAGAATCCCACCCACCTCTACATTTACCTCCCCAATCTCCTCCTTTCCACCCCCAGGGTCTGTGTCAGCCTTCAGATCCTCACCAACAACCCTTGATATCTCTTCTACTGCTAATGTTGCGCCCTCACCCTCCCACCCTTCCAGCTCCATCTGCTCGCTCTCATACTCACTATTCCCTCCTACCATGCCCACCCTCAGCTCGTTCACCAGGAGGTACAAATTGACTCCACAGACCTCTGTCTTACACATTCACCTGGAGTTCCCCCCACCTTTATCCCCTCCTCCCCTGGGACACCCTCCTCCCCCAGACGCCTTCCCCAGTCCTTCATCCCCTGGATTCCTTCCTCCCTCCTCCGAACTTCATCCCACCGGTACTCCCTCCTGCCCCATTCAAATCCAGACTTTCCTCTCTCATTCCCCCACCCCCAGTGCACCTTCTTCCCCCACTCACAGCTGGACCTTCCTCTCCACCCCCTTGCCAATTACCTGGAACTGTCTATGGCTAAGACCCTGATGTTCTGAAGCAGACCTGAGACATCAAAGGAGACCTCCCAACTTCCGTGAGCTGCTTCGCAGCAGAGTCATGCCCAGCAAAATCCACTTAGCATGTGATGCACTTGATCCTCCAGTGTCCAGTAGCTGTAAGACTCCAGTATCTTCTGTTCCATGGACGTCTGTGCTCTGGGCAAGGCCCTAACAGTAAGTCCCAATTTCTGCATCACACTTGTCCAGATGCGTTCTGCGGTAATTGTAAATCTGGCATGGGGGAATGATTCCGGTCAGGCCTTACTTTACATCCCATTAGCAGGGTGCAAAGCAGGTTCACCATGATGGACACCATCGGATGATCCTGCTGTGCTTTCACACTGGCGTGAAACCGATTTTTGGCCTTCTAGCCATATTGTCACCCCTACCAACCATGAAACCTGATGCCAACAGGGCCAGAAAATTCTGGCCTCTGTGTCACATCTTCAATGATTCACTGTGCAGATAATCCTGGAAAACTAAGGTAAGTCTGCAAATGAATTCCTTCCCTGTATACTTTGGAACAAGTCTCTGGGTATCATAGACTGAATCTAAGTACTTCAAAGTCAAGAATCACTATACTTTTGGGGGAATTTTGACAACTATTGATTCCTGCAGTTGTTTTTTATTCAGATAACTAAATTAACATTGCATCTGCAAATGCAAATTGAAAAGCAAAGTCATCAGCAAGTATAACATTTATGTTGGACAATGGTGCATCTAATGAACATGACTAAATTTAATGTGCGTATTTTAGTAAGTTCTGAGTGGAAGAATGTTGTTCTATTTAAATATTATTTCAGCAATTTTATACATACAGTAGTAGGAAAATAATTATCGCACACATATTTTTCTATACTCAAGACATCATTAAACATTTTTCTATACTCAAGACATCATTAAACATTAAAATATTAAACAGAGCCTGGAAACTTTAAGACGACTATTGGTAGATCTCCTGTGGTGTTCATCAGATGAGTTTGATGATATATTTTTTTAATAAATACATTTTATGATGTCTAATATATTGCATAATATGGTTGATTGATTATGGTATAGCTAATGGACAAAATGTGGGGGACAGTTTGTCTCCTTTTCCTCCAACAACTATTTGCTTGCTTGTCTCTCTCACATTCTTGCTGTTTTTATGCTTGTCTCATAATCTTTGAGGAAAATTTTAATCTAAAGAAGAGCATGAGTTTGGGTGGGGGTGGGTCGGGGGTGTTAACATCTGAAAAATATGTCAGTGCATCAGGAAGCAGGTTTGAACACATCAATTTCTACATTTAACTGGACAGGGTACACAAAATCCATATGAGAGAAGCAGGTTTTCAAATCAAGATATTGTTATGAACACTGTATAATTTTAGTTGAATATATATATATCACACATTTGTGTGTTAAGAAAGGTAAAAATTGTTTCAGTTTCATTTAAGTTATGTTTATGAACTTTGATGCCTGGGTGCCTGGATAGACCTGTGACTAAGGTTTCAGGTCTTTTGGGTTTGTTTGTGTTTATACATTGTTTTAAGGCTTTACAACCCCTGAAGTAAAAGAAATGAGTTAAAAGGGATTGAAAGTTCAGTGATTCTGGAACAAAACAAAATGTAGAGAAGCTTTACTGTTGCCTAGCAACAGTGATTCAGCATCACAGACATAGAAAAGACAGGAGTTGAGAGAGAAGGGCTCAAAGTGTGCCAGAGAGAGAAAAGATTGGGGTTTTTAAGTTCTCTGGCAAGAAAATATTGCTAGTGGGGCAATAGTTAACTGAATAATCAGTTACAAAAACAGAATTACCTGGAAAAACTCAGCAGGTCTGGCAGCATCGGCGGAGAAGAAAAGAGTTGACGTTTCGAGTCCTCATGACCCTTCGACAGAACTTGAGTTCGAGTCCAGGAAAGAGCTGAAATATATAAATTTTTCCAAGTCCTGACGAGAGCATGAAGCAGCACCGAAATAATCATCGATGTACCGGAGAAAGAGTTGTGGAAGGGGGCCGGAGTAGGACTGCAACAAGGAATGTTCCACATACCCCATAAAGAGACAGGCATAGCTGGGGCCCATGCGGGTACCCATAGCCACACCTTTTATTTGGAGGAAGTGAGAGGAGTTGAAGGAGAAATTGTTCAGCGTGAGAACAAGTTCAGCCAGACGGAGGAGAGTAGTGGTGGATGGGGATTGTTCGGGATTGATTTGCCCGAACAATCCCCATCCACCACTACTCTCCTCCGTCTGGCTGAACTTGTTCTCACGCTGAACAATTTCTCCTTCAACTCCTCTCACTTCCTCCAAATAAAAGGTGTGGCTATGGGTACCCGCATGGGCCCCAGCTATGCCTGTCTCTTTATGGGGTATGTGGAACATTCCTTGTTGCAGTCCTACTCCGGCCCCCTTCCACAACTCTTTCTCCGGTACATCGATGATTATTTCGGTGCTGCTTCATGCTCTCGTCAGGACTTGGAAAAATTTATATATTTCAGCTCTTTCCTGGACTCGAACTCAAGTTCTGTCGAAGGGTCATGAGGACTCGAAACGTCAACTCTTTTCTTCTCCGCCGATGCTGCCAGACCTGCTGAGTTTTTCCAGGTAATTCTGTTTTTGTTTTGGATTTCCAGCATCCGCAGTTTTTTTGTTTTTATCTCTGTGAATAATCAGTTACGCGGCTCAGTAAAGTGATCACTTTAGTGGATGTACTACTGGAAGACTGAGTTTAGGGAACTCATTTGTTTGCTCTGCATTTGAAAAAGCAGTGAGATTAGAGTGTGGTTTTGGGTGTCCCAGGGAAAGAGACGAGTTGGGTGAGATGCATCAGTGAATGCTCAGGAATTCACCTGAAGAGTATTTGCAACTATGCCAGTCCCAAGTGAGAAGCCTTTGTGTCAAGCTAGTGGTAACTCTTTACTGCTCTGTGTGTCTGTAAAGATATTGCTCGGGTAAAAATATAGTGGGAATTTGAATCATCTTCCTGTGTTTGTATTGAGTGCTTGCCAACCTTTTTGTTAGGTGTAATATAGTTCATTTTTCTTATTTTAAATAAATATTTTATTCTTTTTATTAAAAAATCACCAGCAGGCTTCTCAGAATTTATTCGATAACTTTCCTCCACATTTTCTAAAAAAATGTTAGGATCTATCAGGCCAGGTTTCACTCTGGGATCTGACTTGTCCAGTGTTAACAGCAGCTGGGATCGTAACGATATGTTAATCACTCAATAGGTCAACCAGCTTTCAAATTTAACAGCACATCGACTGGTTTCCTGGGCTCCCAGAAACTCAGTGAAGGCTGGGAGAGATCACAGCATCAAATGTAGGACCGGAATCAAACTCATGGAAATACTTCAATAAATGCGTACTACTCACAGCTGCTTTCTTACTCTGCCTGTTAAAGGGTCATTCACAGTTCTTTTGCTGAGACTTTACTTTGTGCTTTAGAGGTATTTTTTCAATCACATCAGGATCATTGGCACTATGGTTACCTCAGATTGCACCTTGAATGAGGACCTGTCTGACCACCACCAGCACCAATAACAATCTGCTGGTCATAGACCCTGCAGCTGGTCAGTAAAGAAAGTAGCAGCAGAGAGGTGCAACTTGCAGGAGACAGTACCCGTGAAACAGGATCTACAGGCAGAGGCTGAGTTTCCTTGACATGTCAGAACAGTAGTATCTCAGGAGGCAGAGATGTCACTTCAGGTGATGGCAGACAGCTGCAACCTCATAGAAGACCCATTCCCTCCTAACTCTGGTAGCCATGCATTACCAGTGAAAGTCACCACTGCTCCTGATGCCTTTGCCTCTATTTCCTGCTGTGGCATTACCAGAGACATGTGCAGGATTCCACAAATGCATAAGGCTGGCGACAGATGGGTTGTTTGCTAGGACTGAAACTTATGTTGACATTGGCTGTGATGACGCCAGTCAGAATGAGTGGGCACTCAAGTTTGAGACTCTGACTGGATGCCCATAGGTGCCCGATATCATTGGCTGTACATACGAGACAATTTGGGCACCTCTTGATCACTCAGGAGTATTCATCGACTGCAACAGCTTCCACAGTAGAACGTGCAGCTGCTGTGCAACCACCAAAAGATATTTCTGCCGGTGTTCACAAGATTCCAGGGGAGGTGCCATGATGCTTTCATCCTGACTTCTTTGGACCTGGAAGCACACTGAATGATGACTACTATGAGACAAGGGATAGCCACATAGGCCCCCTCAAATTTAACTGATGGCACCTGTCAGAAGGTATGGCAGTACAGTAGTTATGTTATGAAGTTAGTAGTCTGAAGATAAGAGTTAAAATCCCACCATGGTAGCTGGGGAATTTAAACTTAATTAATTAATGAAATCTGAAATGAAAAGCTTGTGACAATAACGGTGTCCATGAAACTCTTGCGTTGTTGAAAAAATACTTTTGTTCATTAGCTCATAAATAAAGATATTTTCTGTCTTTACCTGTTGTAAGTCTATAGGTGACTCAACCAAAAAACATCGTTTATTTTCATCTGCCCTCTGAAATGACTTAGCAAGCAATCCAGTTGTACTCAAGAAAGCTGCTCACTACCACAGTGTCAAGGGCAATTAGGGATGGGCAATAAATTCTGGCCTTGCCAACAATGCCCACATTTTCTGTTCAACCGTATTATTATGAATGCCAAGTGTTGTGATCAAACAAATCGCTGGCATGTGTATCATGTGCCTGGACAGATCTGAAAGCACCCTTGAGTGTGCACTAGCCAGAGTCAGAGTGGTTGTGAAAGGCTGTACTCTGCACAGTGTTGTGAAGAAGCAAGGTCTGGTCCTGCAGGAGGGACAAGTTGAGGAGCTCATGTCCTCCTCAGACAATACGTAAGGGAAGGAGGGTTATGAAAGTAATGGGGACAATGAATCTCAGTTCCACATATTGTTGTGCTGCAAGGCAGGAATGCCCTCATTAATGCATGGTTCACTTATGTTGCACCATGTCACACAAGGACATGCAACAGCCACTCCTCCTGCATCCACCGTAATCCCTCAATGCTCCTGATGCAAAAAACCAACTGCCCTTTGGATGTCCCTCCAAAGAGACCCCATCAATTCACATCTCCCTATTCATCAGCAAACAAGTTTAAATGCAAACATAAAAACAAAAAATGCTGGAAAAACTCAGCAGGTCTGACAGCATCTGTGGAGAGAGAAAGGCCACCTGTTACTTGTTCCTTGTTGTTCTTTCACAGAGTGCTGACCTTTGTTCTGATATTCATACATTCTGCTTTCTTATCTTTATGCCACTATCAGCACCTTCCTTAGCCCTTACCACTATCACTCCCTTTGTCTTGTGTACATGAAAGCTTTGTCAATCTCTCCTTAGCCCCCATCTATCCAGCTTCACCTGACTCACCATGCTTAAACAGTATAAATTCTTTAGCTCTGAAGAGGAATCATAGGGATTTGAAACATTAATTCTGTTTCTCTCTCTACAGATGCTGTTAGACTTCTGAGTTTTTCCAGCATTTTCTGTTTTTATTTCAGATTTCCAGCATCCGCAGTACTTTGTTTTTATCTTAAGTTTCAATGCAACTTGCCATCCCCCACCCAAGAACAGGTAAGTCCAGAAAGTGGTGCAAAATTACATTTATTTATCTATCTGAACAACAGAAATTAACAGAAACTTTTATTATAGTCATAAGTGCACATCTTTGTGCAAACACAAAAACTTTGTTCTAGCTTTTTCTTCCACTTCTATATGCTGCAACCCCTTTGGCTTCAGCAGAGGTAGAAACAGGCAGCTCAGCAACCTGTTGAGAAATCTTTTGGCCAACATCCTCTGTACTGTGGGCCAGTGAAGGCCCCACCAGACTGCTCCACATACAATTGTGGCCAGACTGAGCCATTGAGAGAAAAGGTAGCATTTGAGCTACTGACGGGGATGGTGGGCCAGGGATGGACATTGCTGGGGGATGAGTATTAGAAACGCTTCTGGTGGAGACCTCACTTCCATGTTCCCTTTCACCATCAGCACTGTCTTAGCCTAGCTGCACTTCACTGCCACCACTTTAGGGGTGAACACTTGGGTCCAAATCAGGGAGGCACTGTAAGGCAAAGGCTAAGGTATCTTTCATCCTATTTAAGGTGACAGACGGGCTGGCATCCAGACTTTGCATAACTGTGGTCAAGGCATGCATGGATCAGTCGATAGCCTTGTTTGAAGTTCCACAGAGCTGGTGACCCTGGACACATGAGGAGACAGCTATTTTGAATAACACTGCTATTCAAGAAAAGAGGGCAAGAGAAAACAAGGAACTGCAGGCCAGTTAGCCTGACATCGGGAAAGTGCTGGAATCTATTATTAAGGAAGTTGCAATAATGCACTTAGTAAGGAAAGCATAATATGATTGGAAAAAGTCAACATGGGGCGGAATTGTCCCAGATTTGCACTAAGTGTGGTAACAGGCGGGGAAGCAACATTTTACCCGCCATTAATTATGTATTCATGGGAAACATGCTATTTCCATGGCGAGTATGCTCTCATTCACCCGCCATGCCATCACCTCGCCATTTCATCATGCCAGGCGCCACCTCTGTGCTTCCAGCCCACGACTGCCGCATGAAAGACAGGATGGCCCTGAAAGGCAATAAGACTGCAACACCCCCAGTTTAGTGACTGTGTCTCTCTTTGGACGCAGTTAAACCCCGCCGTGATGTCATCTATCCCCACTCTGGCCGCAGGAGGGGCGGTAGCATCACTAATCTGGCTTGGAAGGTGGTGGCAGCTGTGGTCAGCACCAATGTCTTGCAAAAGAGGGCAGTCACCCAGTGCAGAAAGAGGATGAATGATCTCTTCTGTTCTGCCAGGGTAAGTCACTCTACTCACACACAAAAACAAAAAATGCAGGAAAAAGGCAGCAGGTCTGACAGCATTTGTGGAGAGAGAGACAGTTTAACATTTCGAGCCCATATGACTCTTCTTCAGAGCTAAAGGGCAGTAGAAATGTAGTGAAATATATACTGTTTAAGGGGAGTGGAACAGGTGAAGCTGGATAGAAGGCCAGCATTAGGTGGAGTCAAAGGAGAGATTGTGAAAGATGTCATAAACAAAAGGTCAAAGGGCTGTTAATAATGATGATACTGGCTAAAGGAGGTGCTAATGGTAACATTAAGAATGGAAAGCAGAATGTGATAATGACCAGACCAGGGTCAGCACTCTGGAAAGTGATAGATGGCCCTAGTGGGGATTGGGTGGGGGGAGGGGACGGTGGTGGGAAAAAAGATTTTAAAAAGAGGATAAAACAATGAATAAAGATAGAAATAAATGTTTAAAATAATAATGAAAATAAGTGGGAAATAAATAAATAAATAAAATAAATTAAAAATAAAAATAAATAAGAAAAAAGGGAGGGGTGGGGTGGGAATCAAAAAGTGATGGGGAAGGAGGAGAGAGTTCATGGTCTGAAGTTGTTGAACTCAACATTAAATCCGGAAGGTTGTGAAGTGCCTAATCAGAAGATGAGGTGCTGTTCCTCCATTGCGTTTAAGTCACTACTCATCACTCAATTCATACACACACAAACCCATCACACATCCAGGGGGATCTCACACTCTGCCAATTCAAGAGACATCACCATTCACTCTCTCACACACACTGTCATTGTCCTCATCATCATCATCCCATCCATGGGACCGCTTACCACCCACACTTGCCAGGCACACTTATCATCTGTCCTGGCAGGCATCCCACTTACACTCTCTCCATCTCTATTCATGCAGGACATGCTGGCACACAACAAGAGGGAGAGGACACTTACTGTTGGAGGGATGTTTGACATCAAGGACCTCACAGAATTTGAAAAAAATTGAAAATACTTTGATAGTTAATATAAATGGTTATTAAATGAATAAAGGAATCCACCATCACAGCCAGCCACATTTCAGCTAGAATTGCTGCAGTGCTAAAAATAGAAATAGATTTCATACCTGAGCTAACTAGTTGGTCCTTCACTCTGTTGATACCTCAGTTTGCATGCCTTTTCTTCAACAATAAATTTGTTTCTTGAGCTTTAATTGCAATTTAACTTATGTTTTCACTTGTGAGAGTGGTGGCTTTGTGGTTGGGAGAGGACACGCATGTAAGAATGTCACTAATAAACCAAATAAAGCACTCAGGAGAAACGTCTTTGTCTAGTGACTGAGGAGAATATGGAATTTTCTGCAACATAGTGCTTGAGGCATTTAGGGGGAAGCTGGATATGAGAGAGAAATGGATAGAAAATTACGCCGATAGGGTTAGGTGAAGAGAGCTGGGAGAAGGCTCATGTCGAACATAACCACAGGCGCAGATATTTATGCTGAATGTCCCGTTTCTGTAAATCGTATGTAAGCAATGTGAGGAAGTGCAAAGACAGAGAAGGAAAGGTGCATCTGCAATATAAGGGTGTGAGGAATAACGTGATGCAGTAGGTTTGAGAAGGCCAAGTGGGAAGGTTCAGGTGATAAGCTGAGTATGATGTAGGTGAATGTGCAACTGTACTCACCTTTCCTGATCTGGTTGGATCATTAAAGAGCTCCCTGTACTGAATCCAAGAATATAGCACTACACTTCTGCTGTTCACTTCCTGCTCAACCTCCAACCACATCTTCATTTCTGACACACATTTTATCCTCCCACTGCTGAAGAATGGACTGTCATTCCAGCTCCTTACAGCTTCTAGCATTTCATCAAAGGAGGCATCAGTCAGCCAGGGGTGCAGACTTTGAAAGTCTCAAATCTTTTCTTCTTCTTCTTCTCCTTCTCCTTTCCTTTCTCCTCCTCCTCCTCCTTCTCCTTCTTCTTCTTCTCCTTCTCCTTTCCCTTCTCCTTTTCTTCTTCCTCCTCCTCCTCCTCCTCCTCCTCCTTCTTCTTCTTCTCTTTCTTCTTCTTCTTCTTCTTCTTCTCCTTCTCCTTTCCCTTCTCCTCCTCCTCCTTCTTCTTCTTCTCCTTCTCCTTTCCCTTCTCCTCCTCCTTCTTCTTCTTCTTCTCCTTCTCTTTTCCCTTCTCCTCCTCCTCCTCCTCCTCCTTCTTCTTCTTCTTCTCTCTGACTTATCCAAATTGCATTTTTGAATTGATCCTCTACATAGTGGAGCTGAGATTAGGTCATGTGGGTCCTCATTAGGCCCACTGCTGTGGATTGGATGGGAAATCTAGAACTAAAATAGTAATGAAGTTGCTGAGTTAAAAAGTCAATGATAGGTGCACTGAAGTTACTTTGGAGTTTTCCACACAATGTCGGAACCCATGCCACTCCAAGTGCATCTCCCAGTTAATATCTGGGCCTTTTTCTGCCCCTTTCAGTGTATGCATTTCAAAGGCTTTGATTGTCATCGCTATCTCTAGATTTATCTTAGACATGCATCAAACTCTGACCCTCTGTTGAAGGCTCTCTTTTATCTCCCGCTCCCTGCCTCTCAGTTTCTGCCTAATTCCCCTCCGTCTTTATATCTCTGCATAGTTTTATGCTTTTCTGTCTCTCACACACTTTCTCACCATGTCCAAGTTTCTGCACCCACCATATTATTCTACAATTCATGCAGCCGCCTTTTCCTCTCATGGAGATAGATCTCTAAAAACAGCAAAAAATGATTGCAGTGTCAATTCTTTAATTTGAAACAAACAGCAAGCTGCATCCTGAGACTGGATACAGGTCATATTTGGGGATGCAGCTAAAGCCATATCTTTATCTAGATTATTAAAATTAGCACCATTGCACTAGTTTAACACCCACCATACCGGAATGACCATGATACACTTCAGCATCACACATGAACCTGGCTCTTGGGTCATATTTTGTGATTAGTTTCACTACAATTTTTCCCAGTACTCTACCAATTAAAAACAAACTCCCCCCAAAAGAAACACTCAACTTGCTCAAAGTACTGTTTGAAAGTTTTTAGGGGGTAATGGTTTATTTTTGCCCTCAGCTGACTACAGGCTCAAAATAAAGTTTTTTGTGTAGTTCGTAGCAACATGATTAAACTTATCTATAAAATTATGTTCTATGACTGATTAATCTTTCTACTTGAAGACCTTGGTGTTGGGAGGGTGGGTGTTGGTGGATGGAAGGGGAGGACTTGATATTTTATCCATTATATCTTGTGCCTATAATTTCCAGGGATGCCACAGTATGACCATACGCACAATTTAGTAATATCCAGCAGGCAGTGACATGGTTCTCGGTGTAGCGTTGTGATTCCTTTTTAAAGCCGAGTTTATCAGTTCATTCAGTGTTCCAAGTGATTTGAAAACTAACTGTAAAACTGTAAAAGCATACTTGCTGCTACAGTTTCATATTTAAAGTAGCAGCAAGTGCTTAATATTTACTTGTTTAAAGGAACAAGTCCAGATACATTGCAAGTCATAACAATAAATGTGATTTATTTTATTTATATTCAGAATTTCAAAGCAACAATGGCTTAAACAAAAGTGCATCTATTTTGCTCAGGACAATGTCAGTTTGTGTGTGGGGGGGAAGAATAATTCAAACTTAAGAAATGCTACATGATTGGTTCAGTATTTTCCTGATTGACCGTTCCCTATTAAATTTGAGGGCTGGTATATCAAAACCAGAGAAATCTTTGGAACCATTTGCTGGAATATTACAAAATGAATCTGTTTTATTTGAAGTAAAGATCGTGCAAAAGAAGTCAATTTAAATGGTGTCAGGTGATGGAACCAGTCAGTTTGGAACTGGTGAAAGGGAAAAAAACATGTAGTGAATTGCAAGGAAGCAGCTTAGATTAACTAGGCTCTCACAATCGTAAGGAACTTAAATAAAAGAATGAGTTAGTTTTTAAGAGGTGGAACTTTTTAAAAATTGTTTTGTCCGCTTGAGTTAAATGGAAGAATAATTATTATAAATGTGAACTTAAATGACTTACTTCACAGATTGTTCATCTGTTGTAAACAAAATTTGCTTGACAATCTGAATTTCAAATGAACTCTGATGTGAAGCTGTAATATTTTCAAAGGCTGGAATGAGATCTGATAGGTTCAACCAGTAAAAGCAGCTACCATCAGGGTTTAAAGTTCATTTCTTA
The DNA here is from genome assembly GCF_017639515.1 of Carcharodon carcharias. Taxonomy (NCBI): domain Eukaryota; kingdom Metazoa; phylum Chordata; class Chondrichthyes; order Lamniformes; family Lamnidae; genus Carcharodon; species Carcharodon carcharias. The sequence goes on along the minus strand of NC_054472.1, from coordinate 28,981,401 downwards.
TGTACATTCCTGAAAGCCTATCTGAATCCAAAGACATGGATAGACACTCTTGAAGGAATAAGAGAGCTGTGACTCAGTCTTGAGATAATGATCTATGATACAAAAGGAGGTGTAATCTTGATTAAGGTTGGAGAAAACCAAAAATACTACTTTGGACATTGGGCATTGCTTGCTCAGCCAATCACATGGCATAATTTTGCTAACAATTCCAAGAGAAAGTGCTTTCAGTGTTGAACACTTTTATTTTTGCTGTAAAAGAAAGCTACAAATCAAGGATGTAAAAAATTATTAATAGTTGGACCATCAAGCCGTGGATGCTGCTAAGCAGCTTGCCAGTTATCAAAGAAATGTCAATGTAGCAAGAAGGTGGGGCAATAAAAACTGACTTATGCTCAGCATTTTATGTACTAATCATTTTACCACCTTGAAAAATCCCATCACATTTCTAGAATTCTCTCCAACAATAAATTTTCTGTCTTAGGATAACAATCCCAAAGAAAAAATGAGATGCCTTAACATTTTAACTCTTTTGGAGTCAAACAATTAAACTAAATTAACAAAATGAGGGATAAAGTAAACACAGCCTCTAAATTAGGATAGCTGTAAACCCAAAGACAAAGTTTAAAGAAAACATACAAACATCAAACCAAAATGTGATTAACAGGGTCAATAAAGTACCCCAGTCCCCACGGTGCCACTGGGCATGGAAGGCCTCAAAGGTGCTGGCAGACACTGTGTGCTCCCTCTCCAGGGACACCCGGCCGTGAACATAGCAGCAGACGAAGGGCAGGCAGTCAGGACAGATGACCCCCTCAATCGCCCGCTGCCTGGACCTATTAATGGCTAACTTGGCCAGGCCCAGGAGCAGGTTCACGAGGAGGTCCTCCTCCCTCCCGGCCTCCCTCCACACTGGGTGCCCATAGATCAGGAGCTGGGGCTGAAGTGCAAACAAAAGAGTAGTAAAAGGTTTCTTAAATAACTGAAAAGGGAGTGCAGCCTACAACACCCTAGGTAAACATGGTCCACGGACTCCACAAGACCACAAAAAGGACAGGTGTCTTGGGAGTCCGTGAACCGACACATTCTGAGGTTGTAGGGGACTGCAGCGTGCAACGCCCTCCACCCTGATGGTCCCTGATGGAAAGTGGGAGGACACCTCCGTAGAGGGCCTCCCAACAGGGACATCCGCCGTCGGATGGCAACAAGGCAGGTCAGGGCATGTCCGGGCAGCGGGCAAGGGCAAGGAAGTGAAGGTTGAGCAGCAGCAGCCCGTACAGGAACCCCTGCGCGCCATGCTAAAGGACACGGAGGGCATTTCTGCGAGGCGGCTCATGTTGCGTGCCTTAACATTTTACCTGCATAGATTAAAACAAGTAGGAAATAGGTCACTTGGCCTAAAAAGTCCTTAGTGGTGTTTTATCTACACTTCACTTTTTCACTTGCTTAATTTCCTCCCTATAACAGAAAACCCCAAACTGCAGGGTAGCCAAGATGTCTTTACTGAGTCCTATGCAAGTTCAACTTATATTGTTTTTTTATAAAAATTTTTGAGCCTCTAAAATACAAAACAAAAGATTCCATTTGTTTTCACATGACGGTATCTACTTGCCTTTAATGACCTGAACACAGTTAAGTACTTCTGTTCCTCAATTCTATTTTGAAATTTACCATTTATGTAGCATTTCTTTTCCCCATTCTTGCTTCCAAATATATCTGCCAATTGCTTGCCAATCCATGTCCTGCAATCTTTCAGTTTTTCTTCAAGCATTTGCCATCCCAAATTTGCTTTCATCATAAAATGTTAGTACTTTTCTTTCATATTCTAAATCCAGATCTTTAATGTATATAGTAAGTAAAAATGGCCCCAGTACAGATTGAAAACAACTTGCTACATCATTCCAATTTGAAAAATGCTACCTTCTATAACATTTTGGGACTCTTACCTATATAAGCAAGAATATATTTTGTGGGGGCAGTGATAAGGAGGTGACCAGAGGAACAGAGGAAACCAGGTGCAGGTAAACTCAGGGATGGGTAACTTGTAAGTGATTTTAGCCTATAATAGAGGCAGGAACAGATGATTTGTCATTTTATGTTCTGAAATGGTTAATGGAAGAAATACAGAAACTGTAAAGTAATCAATTTTTATTTATGTACACGAGCAGTTCCACATGAACTAAATAGCTATTTATACTGGTGGTAAATGATTTCAGTGAGAGAGTCTAGTTGTGAGAGATGAGCTGTCCTTTCAGAAACTTTGAGGGGGGCAGGAGTGGCAAAGATGCTCAATATTGCAAAGAACTACCTCAAATAAAAGGAAATATCTTTGCAACTAAAAATTAACCTCTGAAGAGCATTGTTTGCACCTTTAACAACTGCTCCAAAAATATGTTGAAAATTTGGGTGGTCTTTGTATATCTGTTGCCATCTTTGATTCTTATGCACAGCCATCTGTTGTGGGCCATCCTGCCAGTACACAGATGGTTATGTGGAATGGTGGTTAATATTGTATGAATGTAACACACAAAGAGAAGACTACCTCAGTCTGCTACTGATATGACATAAAAGACGTGCAAGAGAGCTCCTGTGGCTAACTAAGTTATATTCAGATATGGTGATATTCTTAACGTCATTCTGGTTTTCAGTTTTGTTAAATCCTTTGATTACTGGGTGCTCCAAACGGTTGAAGCCAGTTACTGACTTTTCTTTTATTCCCCAATTGCTTGGAATGCTGATTTGTTTCACAATAAGGCATTATTGAAGTCTTCTTTTGAATTGAACATCATTAGGGGTGAAATTTGACTTATACAGTAACACAAAAGATATGATAGCAAATCAATAGCTTGGCTTACTCTCCCGCAAATTGTATTTTCAAGAAAAGCCGATAGAAATGGAAATTGAGGAGAGGGTAAAATGCGTTGCAGTGTCACTATTGCCCCCATATTACTCCACTGCCCAAAATTAATTGTGTATACCAATTGTGTTTTGCCAAAACAATTTGACAATAGGCCTCTAGTACTCCACCACACAAAAATGTGCAGGCAGCCAGCAGTCATTTCACCACCTCCAACTCACTGGAACTCACAGCTTATCATTTGTCTTAGGCCAGGGACACTGTCAATATATACTGCCCCACTGAGGTCCTCATCTGAGACACCTGTAGTAGAACTCTTCTGCCACCTCGCACCCTTGTGAGCTGATTGTTGAACCCATGGCACCAGGCCTGGCTACAAGCCACTCAGGCCCGGTGTCTCACCAATTGCTGATTTGAGTCCTATACCAGCCTCCAAGGCAAGTGCAGTGGCAGTATCTGAATTTATGACTGAGAGTGTCAGATCAAGTGATAGCGGCTGTTCATCAGTGCTGACCTGTTTCTCCCTCTCTCCCTCTCTCTCTCTCCACCACCTGGGGCTCCTGTGGCTTTGCAGGCAGAAGCTTTTGGCTATCTGAAAGCCATAAAACACAAAGGGCAGGGTTGGGGGTAAGGGAAGTTTGGTGGGTTGGAAAGCAACAGGCCTATGATGACACTGGAGAGATATTTCTCCAAGTCGGGTGGGATGGTCGGGAGTGGGCGAGGGTGGGCGTGGAGCCGATCGCCACCCACGATCGGCTCAGCACCGCCATTTTAGGTGAGTGGGCCAATTAAGGCCCGCCCAGCGTGACGCATGGCACGGACTGCCTCAGGGAGATTAAGTACATATTGAAATTTTTGTATAAAGATAGACAAAAATTATTTAGACATGTCCCCTCATGTGATACTGTCACACCAGCCCGCCGAACGATAGATCTAAATGACACACAATGATGTCGGGACGCATGCCTGATGTCACCATGCATCATTTTCTCTGTTAGCATGTCGGGCCTGCCCCCACATGCTGACGTCAAAATTCTGACCACTGTATTCAGCTTTCTCATCATGTCAGATAGTAGGATCAGTGTTTGCTAGGAGCTGAGAAGGGACAGGGAGATGCTGCCATCCTGGATGCTCTCAGTGATGTCGGATGCCACAGACTCCATTTCAGCGAGCTCCCTGATGTGGTGAGCTATCTCCTTTATAAGGCTCAGATATATAGGCATCCTTGTATCTTCCCCCAGCTTTGCTCTGCTCCCTTCTGTTATATACCACCTACTCCTGCACTGTGTTTGGGTGATATGCCTGCTACAACTGAATAGCTGGAAGTATCTTGTGGCAGTGAGAGGTTAATGTGAGGCTGGAAGCATTTGGTACTTATCTGAGGGTGAGATGGAGTATCTGGAAGTTATTCTTGAATCCTGAGTGCCAGAGACTGGTGCTGAGTAAGTGACAGTGTGTTTTTTTATTCATTCAGGGGATGTGGGCTTCGCTGACTGGGCCAGCATTTATTACCCATCCCTAGTTGCCCTTGAGAAGGTGGTGGTGAGCTGCCTTCTTGAACCGCTGCAGGCCATATGATGTAGGTACACCCACAATGCTGTTAGGAAGGGAGTTCCAGGGTTTTGACCCAGTGACAGTGAAGGAACGGAGATATAATTCCAAGTCAGAATGGTGAGTAACTTGGAGGGGAGCCTCCAGTGGTCATGTCCTCATTTATCTGCTGCCTTGTCCTTCTAGGTGGTAGTGGTCATGGGTTTGGGAGGTGCTATCGAAGGAGCCTTGGTGAATTGGTACATTGCACAACAGGAGAGGCTGAATGGAAAATTCGGTACGAGATGTCATGTGAAGGTGCATTCACTGACTCTGACAGCCTACATGAGGTCATTAGACCTCTGGGCCCTGTTGTCAGCTCCTTGGCTCCAGATTCCAGGGGCAAGCTCTTCGGGTTGGTGAGCAGGGGAGAGCACCGCTCACCGCCACGTAAAATGATGTGTGGTGATGTCAGGTGTGCATCCCAACATCATTGTGCGTCATTCAGATATTCCGTTCGGCAGGCGCACACTGGAGTTGGCTGCGTGCCCGCCGAACTGTCAAAGACCTATTAAGGCCATTTAAGCATCAGTTAAAATACTTAACTGAGCTGCCCGTCCAACCTCAAGCGTGTGAGATAAGCTCAGGCGACCTTTACATTTATCATGAAACCGCATCCACGGGCAGGATGAGGTTTCATGAAGTTTTTTAAATTTTAATGAAATTTTTACATAAAATTCATTGACATGTCCCAGCTCATGTGAGACTGTCACATGGGTGGACATGTCTTAAAATTTTTTTCTGCCTTTATTAACATTTTTTAAAAATCAAAGGGATCTCCCTGAGGCAGCTCTTTGCCTCAGAGAGATTTCCGCTCTCTTTCGCGTGCATGCGCGAACGAGTGTAGGCCCTGACTCAGCCTAATCCTCCTGCCTGCACAGGGAGTGCTCAGTGCCTCATGCCGCTCGCGCCCACCCAAACCCCCGAGGGGGAGAAAATTCTCCCCTCAGGATTTGACACCATTGACCACCTGCTCCCAATCTGTTCTGCGGATGATCCTTCAGAACCTACTGGCACCCCACTGGAACCATGGCACCTCTCTTCTTGTCTACTTCCAGCACTAAAGCCATGACTGTGACCCTGGAGTCCTCCCTCTGCCCTGATGTTCCACTGTATTTGATTGGAATTGCACTAATGGTACTTAGCCGAAGCCTCTTGTCATTCAGTGCAGCCTCCCATTAAGAGGGTCAGACTGCCTTTAAGAACAGAAGGTAGGCTGCAGAGTGTGAGGTTATCAAATGCTTCTTGGCTCCCTCCTGAGCCAGCAGTGTGGCAGATGCTTGGCCCTCCACTGCAAACAGGTAAATGAGGTGGCAGCACCAAATTTGTGTGCTGCCTACCTCCACTGGAACCAGCATCGGCAGATCATGAATTGCAAACCCTGTGCCCAAATGATGGTGCAAACTAATTGTTTGCCCCTGTGTAGCCTGATGTACGGAGGCAATTGTTTAAAGAAGGAAAATATAGCGTGAATCATTGCAAGATTTACCAAACAATTTTCAGTACATGACAACCACTGTGGAGGATCGCACAGTCTGTAGGCTGGTGGGGTATGTGGGGGGTGATCCATGCTTTCAGTTACACCATTGAAATTCCACTGTCTTTCTTGAGTTAAAGGCACACATGCAGTGCAGCCACTCAGCGTAGATGTTATAATGTATTTCTCACACCTCATGAAGGCCTTGAGTTGCCTTGTCACCTTTTGGGTAGGTTAACTCTTGGAGTCAACCAAATAAACTTAATTAACAAAATCAGGGACAAAATAAACACAGCCGCTAAATTAGACAGACTGCAAAACCAAAGATAAAATTTAAAGGAAACTTGCAAACATTAAACTAAAATGTGATCAAGGTGGTCAATGAAACACCCCAATCCCCATTGTGCCCACTGAGCATGGAAGGCCTCGACAGTGCCGGCAGACACCACGTGCTGCCTCTCCAGGGACACCCGGCTGCGAACGTAGCCGCGGAAGAGGGGCAGACAGTTGGGTCTGACGTCTCCCTCGATTGCCCACTGCCTGGGTCTGTTAATTGCCAACTTGGCCAGGCCCAGGAGCAGGTTCACAAGGAGGTCCTCCCGAGTGCCTGTAAGTCTGGAACATGGGACTGAAGCGCAAACAAAACATCAGTAAAAGATTTTTTAGATAACTGAAAAGCCTACAGCACCCTATATAAATGTGGTCCACAGACTTCAAAAGGCTGCAAAAGATGCAGGCGTCTTGGGAGTCTGTGAACTGACGCATCCTACGGTTGTATGGGACTGCTGCGTGCAACATCCTCCACTTCAGGTTCCCGATGGAAAATGGAAGGATGTTCCCTTAGAGGGCCCCCGACTGGGGACCTCCGCCACCAGACAGCAACAAGGCACACCAGGGCATGTCCAGGCAGCAGGCAAGGGCAAGGAAGTGAAAGGTGAGCAGCAGCAGCCCATACAGGAAACCCCTCCGCGCCGTGCTAAAGGACACGGAAGGCATTTCCACAAGGCAACACAGGTTGCGGAGCACCAGCTCCCGAGGGAGGATTCGGGGCTTGGGGGCCAATGTGGAATTCCATCCGTACATGGGTATGCTCAGACGGAAGACCACAGTGCACCTGTGCCACCGCAAGACCCAGTATGATGTCGGGGCTGAGCATGACCGTCCTGAGGTCTTGAATGGCACTGGCCGCAAGCCAGATGTCCACAGACACCCCAGCTCCTGAGGCAGCATCCATCCCACTCCTCCACCAGTATATCCCTGATCCTGGTCACCCTGGCCGCAGCCCTCCTCTCCGCCAGCCATTGAAAAGGACGGAGGGGCGTCTCTGACGATAGCTGCTACTCCTGATGGTGGAGAGCTGCATCCAGAGGCTACCATGTTCCAGAGTTTGATCAGGTCCTGGTAAAAGACGGGCAACACGTGCAAGGAGCCACGAAGGCCCCTCAGGTCTATAAACAGGAGCTGCACATCACTTTTGGGTAGGTTAGTTGAATGACCATCAATAACGGCTCAACAATGTCATTGCTGTAATGGGCTTTGTTTACTCGTGAATATTCAGGCACAGTAGCATGAACAGAACTAGGCCTGAACTAGCAATGATTGATGTCGCTATCTCTCCCACACCATACAAACCTGATTTTATACACTAGAAAGTGGGCAGGGTGGATCTATCCCCGCACCTACAGAAATGCTGCGGCCAGGTGCAGGACCATCTGAACAGTCATAAACATAGAGGCCGAGAGCCTCCCCACTCTTGGAAAGGCACTCAACTGCCAGCCATCTCACTGGGTTTAGTCATGGGGATTTTTCTGAAATGGAGCAGCAGATGAAATAGCCCAGTACAACTACAAGGACCATTAGAGAGAGCAAGCATTGAAGTAGCAAGCACTATAAATTCAGAAACATACTGGCAGATAAAAATAAAAAGCAAGTGTGTACAAATGCATGTAAATTGAACATTGTACCATTATATCATTGACAAGAAACTGAACTGGACGAGCCATGTAAATGCTATGGCAACAAGAGCAGGTCAGAGGCTAGGAATCTTGCAACAAGTAGCTCACCTCCTGACTTCCCAAAGCCTGTCCATCATCTACATGGCACAAGTCAGAAGTGTGATGGAATATTCTCCCCTTGTCTGGATGAGTGCAGCTCCAACAACATTCAAAAAGCTCGATACTATCCAGGACAAAGCAGCCTGCTTGATTGGCACCCCATCCACAAACGCTCACTCTCTCCACCACCGACACATAATGGCAGCAGTGTGTACCATCTACAACATGCACTGCAGGAACACACTAAGCCTGCTGAGATAGCATGTTCCAAACCCACAACCACTACCATCCAGTGGACAAGGGCAGCAGTCACATGGGAACGCCACCACCTGCAAGTGCCTTCCAAGCCACTCACCATCCTGACTTGGAAATATATCACTGTTTCTTCACTGTCGCTGGGTCAAAATCCTGGAACTCCCTCGCTAACAGCACTGTGGGTGTATCTATACCACATGGACTGCAGCAGTTCAAGAAGGCAGCTCACCACCACCTTCTCAAGGGCAATTAGGGATGGACAATAAATGCTGGCCCAGCCAGCGCTGCACACATCCCAAGAATGAATAAAAACAGAGGAGTGATCAATAAGGCAGGTAAGAGAGGGAGGGGGTGGTATTTCAATGTTTATTGTGATTTATTTTAGGGCACTTTGAAAAAGAACAATGAACATTGATTTGGTAAATCTGAAAAGGAACATTAATTACATGACACAAGGTGACTGTTTAGTGGGAATTATGGTAGAGGGGTTAATGGTTATCGGTCACAACAGATACTATCAAACACCTGGCTCATCAGAATCATGGTCCAGACTACAGTGGCTGCTGTACAAACCAATCCATTCTTTGTGACATTAAATCCAGTATTGAGAGTATATACTAAAGCCTCCGTGCTAAAAAGAAGAGGAAACCAGGCAATGGAATCATGAACTAACATTTTTATTAATGCTTATTTGCTGACATGATTAATGTTGCCTTAATACACATTATGTAAGATGGATAAACTAAGGTCTCTAACTGAGAGAATTGTACAGCAGTTAACAGTTTTAAACGCAACTTTAAATAGCAAGTCTATTTCTGCAAACTGAGGGCAGTCAATGTCAAAAGTGAAACAATTACTTTTATCAAGGGTTAGAATTCTGATATAAATGCTCTGCAAGAAATTAGCAATTAGTCACATTATTGTTCTGTTACCTTTTGGTGAATGTCACAAGAAGAGGCTTTTGGAAGGTAACCACAATTGCAGGGAAGGAGTTTGGAAGCCGGAGCCGACAAGGCCTCAATGTCCAATATGGGGCCTGGTGAATCATTGCTCTCCTTGGATTTACTTCCCCTTCCTCACCTGGCGGGAAAGTCAGAGGAATACAGAAAGTTAGCATGCAGGTACAGCAAGAAATTAGGAAGGCAAATGGAATATTGAACTTTATTGCAAGGGGATTGCAGTACAAGTATAAAGAAATCATGCTACAATTAAATAAAGATCTGGTGAGCTCACGTCTAAACCACTGTGCACAGTTTTGGCTCCCATCTCTAAGGAACAATATATATGCAGCGGAGGTAGTGCAGAAAAGATTCATTAGATTGGTCCCTGAAATATGAGGGTTATACTATGATGAGGAGCTGAGTAAATTGGGCCTCTCCGAAGTTTAGAAGAATGAGAGGTGACCTCATTGAAACATATAAGATTCTAAAGGGGCTTAACTGGGTAGACATTGAGGTTGTTCCTTTGGCTGGGGAATCTAGAGCATGAGGGCAAAGTCTCAGGATAAGTGGTTGATATTTTAGGACTGAGATGAGGAAAAATTACTTCAAAAGATTGTGAGTGTTTGGAATTCTCTAACCCAGATCCATCGCTGAGTATATTTAAGGCTGAGATGGACAGATTTTTGGCCTCTTAGGAACTCAAGGAGTATAGGGAGCAGGCAGGAAAATGGACTTGAGACAGAAAATCAGTCATACTCTTACTGAATAGTGAGCAGGCTTGAGGGCCATATAGTCTATTTCTTATAATCATATGTTCTTCCCCTACCCTCTCCCCCACACACTCCTCACTGGTATCAAGCTTTATTTCTGTGACATAATGAGTCTGCGCTCCTGGGACTAGGCAGGAACAGTACAGCACATTTATAGGTGTGCTAATCCTGTCAAGTACAAGGGTTTCAGGACTCTAGACAAATAGTTTCATTGATTAAGAGGTCCTAACTCAATGAAAATTTAAAGGTGCTGGAGGACAAACCCTACTCCACAACTTCACTTTAAGATAATAGGTTTCTGTATCTTAGAAAGTAAGTGGCAGCAATTCTTGGATTATTTAGCGAACATCAAATTAAATCACAGGCAGTGATAACATTGCAATATCATTCAATCTTTAATCTGTAGACAAGAGGGAGATATTGGACAATTTGGCAGAATAGAATTGATTAAGTTTTAAGATCTCCATTTACTGTGATTGGTAATTTAAGCAATCCAATGAATTGACAACCCTCATAATAATTGTTTAATTTCTGCTTTATTAATTAATTTTCTGAGCCCAGTAAGTTAGTGTCTGTTTATTCTAGTTATAAATTCAGAGGTGGAGGCACCAGAATGGCAACAAAACAACAGAGCAAAGAGGCTAGGATGGGTCAACAGAGAAATTGCTGAGGAGCTGGCAGGCAACTTTTAGGATCCAATTTAACCACATTTAAAGGTCATGGGGTGGCTTAGGAAGTTGATGCCTTAGGTAGGCCTAACCTACCAATAAGTATTCATATGCAAATTACATTGGAATACATTTTCCTCAAAATTATATCCACTTACGTTCATATTTAGCAACTGCCAATGGAAATAGCAGGAGCTCTGATTTTGATTTTTCAATTTAAATTGGAATAGAAGGAAGGACTATAGGGCGATCGCTGATTGTAGGCCACTCTCCAGACTCTGCCCTAGAACGCTTGGCCCTTCACCTTCTATCATCATCATTAGTAGCTGTGCCGATTGGTTTCTATAATGAGCAGTTGCTCTGGTGACACCTTTTACTTGGATTTGTTGTTTCTGACTCTTCTACACTATAGACTCCATTAGGCTGTGCTGTTTGGAAGCCTATTTAAATCCCTCTTTGCACTGTCTCATTATGTGTCTACTTCTGTGACAAAAGTAACATTCTACTTTTTTAAATTGCCAATTGCTAGAAGAATGATTGCACCCAATTCGCTGAAAGTTATTTTTCAATTTAGTTGCTAAGCTGTTTCCTCTCGTTTATCAGTTAGCTGGGGCTGTTTCCCACTTCACGGTGGAGTCCCAGCTTTTAGCGTCACTTTCAGCTGACTGTTCCTGCCTGATTTGGAGCTCAACGCCATTTTGTGCCCCTTGAAATGCTTGTGAATCCCTTACAACACTTTCCATCGCCAGCGCTATTCCTAAAGCTTCCTTAAAATCAAGATTCACTTCAGCCAGGAATCTTTACTGAATAGTGTCCTCCTGCACACCACATACTAAACGATCTCTGAGCGTGTCATTCAGGGTTTCACCAAAATCACAATATTCTGTTACTTGTTTTAATTTCATCATGTAGGTAGCAGTTGTCTCGCTCTATTTGTGAACTGAATCTGAATCTCTGCATTGTGACTGAGGGCTTGGTTGAAAATGTCCCTTAACGAGGTCTACTAATTCACTGAAAGCTTTTGAATCTGGGGCATTGGAGACCGTCAAGCTTTGAATCAAACTGTAGGTTTTGCTCCCACAAGTACTCAGGAGGATTGCTCTCCTCTTCTCTTTTCCCGTAATTTCATTTGCTTGAATGAAGAACATAAGACTTTCTATATACTGAGACCGATCATCTGTGGCTGGCACAAAGGGGTCAAACTGTGGCATTTTGGATGACTACATCGTCTGTAATTTTTACAAACTTAGATAATCACAATTGCTGGGCGAGGTACAGCACTGATTCTGATTTATCCTCATTGCCAGTTTGTTATAGAGTTGAGCTTCAGACAACCTTTCTTAGTGGAAACATTTGACTTTATTTAGAAGACAGCAGTAGCAACTACACACATTCATCAAACGCCATAACTAAAGAAGGACTCTCCTGTAGAAGTTCCCATGCTGTTAACACATTGCTTTACACTGATCATGTGATGTTACATCACAGGCTTATTCTTAAAGCTACAGTCTAACATGTCCCAAAACTATAAATACTACAGAGTGAATAGACAATAGGACCAAGAAAGGGCAGGCCTAACCAGCTAGACGATGGAGGAAAGGTGTTGAAAAAGGGTGTTGTGGTCAACCATGTCAAAGGCTGCGGACAGGTGGAGCAGGGGTTGGAGAAATAGTTTATCAAGGTCAAAGCCACATAGGATATCATTTGTCACTTTTATAAGGCCTATTTTAGCTCAGTGGTGGGGACTGAAGTCTGACTGGAGATGTTCAGATATTGTGTTGCAGGAAAGGTGACAACAGATTTGGGACATGCCATCACATTCAAGGACTTGAGAGGAAAGGGATGCTGTTGATGGGACAATAGTTTGCAAGAACAGAGGCTCAGTGTGGGTTTATTAACAAGGTTGATGATGAGGGAAGATTTGAAGGGGAGTGAGATAGATCCTGAGGAGAGGGCACTGTTCATAATATCAACTAAAGTGGAGCCCAAAAAGGGAAGTTGAATGGTCAGCAGTTTAGTGGGAATAGTGTTGAGGTAGCAAGGGGGCTGTGATAGAGGTTGATATCATAGACAAGATGAGCTTAGAATGACATGAGGGGAGTTGGAAATCACACAATCATTACAGTGTAGAAGGAGACCATTTGGTTCATCGTGTCTGCACTGACTATCTGAATGTGAAATTCACCTTCCCCTCATAACTGCATACTCTTCTTCCTTAAATAGCAGACTTCTCCTCTCAGACTTCTCTTCTCCAAGAAAAACAGCCCTAACTTCTCCAATCTATCTTTATACCTGAAGTTCCTCATTCCTGGAAACATTCTTGTGAATCTTTTCTGCATTCTCTCCAATGACTTCGCATCCTTCTTAAAATGTGGTGCCCTGAACTGGAAGCATTACTTCATCTGAGGCTGAACCAGTGTCCTATAAAAGTTCAACATAACCTCCTTGGTCTTGTACTCAATGCCTCTATTTATAAAGCCTAGGATACTGTTTGCTTTATTAACCTTGCTCTCCAGCCACCTTCATTGACTAATGCGCATATACACTCAGGTTCCTCTGCTCCTGCACCTCCTTTAGACTTGTACCCTTTATTCTTGTCTCTCCATATTTTTCGTACCAAAATGAATCGCTTTACATTTCTCTGCATTGAATTTGATCTGCCACATATCCACCCATTCCACCAACTTGTCGATGTCCTTTTGAAGTTCTACACTATCCTTTTCACAGTTCACAATGCTTCTAAGTTTTATATCATTCTTGAATTTTGGAATTGTGTCCTGTACAAAAAGATCTAGGTCATTAAAATATATCAGGAAAAGCAAGGGTTCCAGCACTGACCCCTGGGGAACTCCACTACAAACCTTCCTCCAACCCAAAAAAACATTCATTAACCATTACTCGCTGTTTCCTGTTGCTTAGCCAATTTCATGTCCAAGTTGCTCCTGTCCCTTTTATTCCATGAACTATACCTTTGCTCACAAGTGAGTTTGCAGCACTACAGTGTATCAAATGCTTTTTGGAAGTCCATGCACATCACATCAACAGCATTGCCCTCATCAAACCTCTCTGCTACCTCTTCAAAAATCTCCATTAAGTTAGTTAAATACAATTTTCCCTTAAGAAATCCGTGCTGGCTTTCCTTAATTAACCCACATTTGTCCACGCGACTATTAATTTTTTCCCTAATTATTGTTTCCAGAAGTTTCCCCAACACCGAAGTTAAACTGAATGGGCTTATCCTTACACATTGAGGTAAATTAGAGAAAGATGTGAATTCAGACCTAGGACAGGGGAAACTTGAGAGGAGGATTTGCTTGGTAGACATGAAGAAAGGAGGGAAGACACAGGGGTATCTGAACATTGATCTTAATTTTAGTGACAAAGAAGTCTATAATCTCTTTGGTCTTGGTAATAAGGGCAGAGGAATCAGGGGAGCAGAGTTTAAAAATATGTTTTGTAGTGGATTATAGAAACCCAGTGATTATCCTTGCTTCCTGGAAAGATGCTAGAATAGTGAATGGTTTGGTAGAGGGGAGCAGGATTCAGTAGCTACCTATGTGGCTGTTGGATCCTAGTCACCAGTTTGTTGGGACTTATTGACCCTGATTGCATGCTTGTTGTAGGATGGCCAAGTAGGTACAATGGACAGAGTTGATCAGCAGACACTTCTTAGGTGGAACGCATTCTGTTTATTCACAAAGGTACTCAGCAGCTACACTAGTGTGCTTTCACATCAAACCCTATCTCCAAACTACTAGCTACGAGTTACAGACGAATGACTACAGAGGTAACCCATGCTACTATTCTATTGGTTACATAAGATCATGTGATCGTCCTTTATAACATTCTTCTTAAAGGTATACTGCACATTATATAAAACCATAATTACCACAGTAGTCTAGTCAGATCTGGTGATAAATGGTTAAACCAGTTGTCTGCCATAAATGTTCAAGGCTGCATCTCTTGGACTGAAGAAGGTGGAGGTGAGGACCATATTGGGGTAACAACCAGGGGAAAGGGAGAATTTTTTTTGGGGGACAAGAACATCAAAGATAAATGTGAAGGTGTGATTAAGCAGATTGGTAGCTTCAGAATTCTTGGGGTGACATGAGGGCCAATGGCTGGAGAATTGGGAATGTAAATGTACTATTGTAAGTGACCTGAGGGAGAGGATTTTTCTGAGTCGCTACTGAAGGAAGTGGAATTAGGAGGAGAAAGAAGGAAACAATTGTAGAGGCATCCAAAGAAGTGATCAGGGGCCTGTGCTTGTAACAAAAGGAGTATTGAGACTCTGCCCAGTTAAACTAAAGGTCACAACTATGCTATTTGCTCCAAACCAGCCATGAAAAATTTAATTCAAAACAGTACACACATTTTACTGAGCTCATTATAATAGAGAGGCCCAATTAGGCAGCTTGATTGAATTGGTGGATTTCTAATCCAACAGCTGTCAAATCCATCATTATTCCAAGTATTTGAGTGTGCAAAGTTTACAGCTGTCAGCCAATCTGTAATGGAGGTAATGGGTATATGAAGGTCTGAAGAAGAATTAGATGCTACCAGACCTGCTGAGTCTTTTGAGCACTTTTGTTTTTAATGTGGCACATGAAGGTCCATTGGGGAAGCAAACAATGTAGCAAGACTGGGCCTCCCTCTGTTGTTAGTTAATGCAGAAATCTATGTAGATGGTTACAAGTATGGAGGAGAAAGGTTTTGATTTATCTTAATATTACCTTGGATTGTACAGTGACTAAGACGGGGTTAGCTGATTCCTGAAGGACATAATGTGGTGATGTTTATTATTACTGGTAGAGCAGTCAAGCGAACTAACTGTCCCTGCAGGACATTGTGGATAAAACACACCACATTTTCTATCATGTCCCTGCTGAGCTCGAGCCTCTGCATGCACCAAGTCATCCATCAGGTGTAACTAGCTCTTTCTGCTGCGGTAAACTTGTTGCCTAGAGTAACTTTCTCTGTGAATACTTCATCTCCTTTGCCCATTGCACTGTCAAGCTGTCATTTTGATAAGAAAAACAGCACAAGCTGTGGATTCGTGCTGAAAGATGGAAACCCTGTGATGCCATGCATTCTGTTGAATGCTATATTGAAATTAAAAGTCTCCATGGGCTTGATTTTGCAGTTCCTCTTCCATCCACCCAAACTGAAAGACCAGTCAGGGGTCCACCCACGAGAAAGCCAGCCACCCTGCAATATTCAGTGGAATGTTAATTGGCTCAGGGTGAAAACTCTAGCACCATCTGGGAAGGAAGTCCAACCTTAGACAGCTGCCGGCCAAAAGTTCGAGCGGTGGCCACTGCCAGAACTACAGCCAGTCACCAAAGCAGAGATGGTTATGGGAGCCAAACTGGCATTGGCAGGGCCTGGCTGACAGGCCCAGCGAAGTGGGCGATGGAGGTGGGGTGGCTGCATTTGAGTGGCCAGGAGAGGAGGGCTAAAGGGGTTATGACTTTGAGGGATGGGGGTATGTGCCTCTGATGGGCAGGTAGACAAATTTTTGACCCCGGCACCCCCTCTCCGCCCCACTACCACCAAAGAAGGTTCCCTCTCCCATCTCAGAGAGCAATTCACCAAGCTGCTAGGCCTGGGCCTCCCTAGCCGTGGGTAAAATAGCAAAAGGGGCAGAATTAGGCACATTAAGTGGCCATTAATTGGCCACTTAAAGGCTTAAATAGACCAAGCGCCTACGGCCACCTCCATTGCCTCCCATAAAATGGGAGGCAGGTTGGAAAGCAGCATGCAGGGCCACGCACTGCACTTATGAGCCTCAATGACTTCAAATATGTCAGCAAAGAGCCGTAAATTTGAGTTCCGTGGGTTTTCTTCAACCTCCATCTCCATCTCCCCTCTTTTATAATCAATACCCATATCCATACTTTAACCAACTCAAGGTTTGACTTATCCAATGCCCATTTCACCTGGTTTCCATTAATTCACTCCACATAAGCTTCAACCTATAACTAACTGCACCCTGCATCTGCTCTCACATCAAGTACCACACTCCTTATGCCCCAATTTCAAAATTCTCAGTGCTCTTTCAAATCTTTCCATGATTTATTGTGCCTCACCTTATTGATCACTTCCTTCCTTACATTCTCCTATACTAACTTCTGTCCTCTGGTACTAAATGTCTTCGCCTTCTATTGATGGCTGCTCTTCAGACACTATGTCCTTGTCCTTAAAAATTATTTACCTGGTCCTGTTACCTGTCCCTCTCTGCTTTCAAAAATTTCCCCTCCAGTTCCCAACATAAACTTTCTCTATCACTAATGTGCAGTTGCCACCATAACCCGTTCCCTCTTATTGTAAAAGGACTTGGGCCCAAATAGTACTATATGATTGTGTATTGCCAATTAGTTTTTAACAAAGCCTTTTGTTTTAATGGATCAGTAATAATGATCATGACAATACCATATTGTTATAAAAATCCATCTGGTTCATAATGTCCTTCAGGGAATGAACATGGGATGTGGGAGCAGGACTTGGCCCTTTGAGCCTGCACTGCTATTCAATAAGATCATGGCTAATTTGGTTGTCGTCTGAACTCCGTTTTTCCATCTGCCCACCCACCCCCCTACCCCATAACCCTTGACTTCCCTGTCTGTCAAAGATCCATCTAACTCCGTCTTGAATAAATTCAGTGACCAGCATCCACTGCTTTCTTGGGAAGAGAACTCTAAATGCTAACGACCCTCTGACAGAAAAAAAAATTCTCCTCGCCTCCCTCTTAAAAGGTAGGCATCCTATTCTTAAACTGCGTGCTTGAGCTCTAGTCTCTCCCACAAGTGAAAACATCCCCTTGGTATCTATCCTATCAATTCCCCTCAGGGTCTTATACATTTCAATAAGATCACCTCTCATTCTTCTAAACGCCAATGGGTATAGGCCCAACCAGTTCAACCTATCTTCATAAGATAGTCCCTCATCCCAGGAATGAGTCGAATGAACATTCTCGGAAATCCTTCTAAAGTAATTATGGGGAGAATTTTCCATTTGTCTGGTGGTCCGGGCGCGGGAGGGGGCAGACCCAATTGCCACTCGCGTTCAGGTCCGCACTGCCATTTTATGCAGGCGAGCCAATTAAGACCCACTGGCGTACTTCACGACTTTCATGCATAGCGGGAGTGGGTGGGCAGCGGCGGGTGCGCTCGGCCTGCCAGGTTCAATGGCGACCTTGGAAAAGCTGCTCGCAATGGCTGGGCGATAGGCTCTGCAGAGGGGCAATGTTGGTGACACAAGCCCAGAGGCTAGGCCATCGGGGCAGTGTGCCCTTCGTTTTTCCAATGAGTGCCTAGCTGCCATCCTGGAGGAGGTGGCAGGACGGTGGGAGGTCCTTCGTCTGAGGCACGGGAGGCAGAGGCCCCCCCATCTGACCAAACGTGCGTGGGAGGAGGTGGCCGAGAGTGTTAGCTTCCATGATGTGATGCGGCGCACAGGGCTCCAAAGCCGCAAAAGGTTCAATGATCTCCTGCGCTCGGGAAGGGTGAGTACCATGTTGCCTCAAGTCGTTTAATGCAGCCATTACCCTTTCCCCCAAACCCCTCCCCCGCACACCCCCACCTACTCTGAGTTCAGTAACATAATTGAATCCCTCGCAGCGTGTATCCCTCGCTGGGTTTGCCAGCAGAGATTGCCCATGCCCAATTCACCCTGAGAGGGTTGAGCTAGGATGTGCTCTGCATCCGCAGCGCGTATGACACTAACACCCAGAGCACAGAATGGGTTTGAAAGCATCTGCACCTCGGCACAGTGCTGGAACTGGGAAACATGTCAAAGTCAGGGTGCTAAAATGCTGAGAGGGGAGCTTCCAGGTGGCAGGGCACCAATCCAATTGCTGGTGTTTGAACTCCACATGGTTGTGCCTCCTTGCTTAGCAAAGTAGCACCTCACGGTGCCACATGTGAAGGAGACAGTATTTGGCCAATGGCGGGGAGGGGTGAGTGTGCGGCAGCTGCTGGGTGACAAAGAACTGGAGTCCTGCAATGTCCCACTCTGGCTGGGGTGGCAGGGATGCGATGGGAATCCAGGTACAGGCTGGACTAATCAATGCTCCTCTCTCCTTTTCAGAAGAAGACTGTGCACAAAGCGTCGGAACGAATGCGAACTGGAGGAGGGCAGGCCCAGTTGGCCATCCTAACGGCTTTCAAGCACCAGCCATGGATCTGGAGAGGCGCCATGTCCCCAGGTCCACCGGTGGCGGTGAGGCTGGGATGCCACGGGGAGGTATGCTTGGTGAGCACTCAGGTCACCACGTGTGTCACAGAAGTCATGGCACTGCTGGATGCTCCGTGATTGAAGTTAGCAACATGGATTTACCATTGATTATGGAAGAATGAGAGCATAGTGATCCGGGGGAGCGGCATGCAAGTTGACATTGTCTGCACTGTAACTAATCAAATGTCCTTGTTCTTCCTTTCAGCATCACCGGAGCAAGGATGGGTGGAGGAGACAGAGGGCCCACCTCTCACCCCTGAGGCCCCCGAGCAAATGCACTCTCCAGTGTCACACCATCTCAGCCAAGCAGGCACCAGTTCAGTTCTAGCACCTCGGTGGGAATTAGATCTTTGGCTTTTGTCCCGGGGCATGGCGGTGAAGGCACTTCACACTTGCTTGAGGTGCAGGCAGAGACAGTGAATGCCCAGGGCACCAGCAGTCAGAGGTCTGCTGGGGACCAGGTACTTGCTCGGTTGGTTGCTGATGATGGGCCTCTGGAGTCGTCCATGAGGCAGCGAATGCTGGAAGTCTAGCAGGGTATGCGGGGCGATCTGGTGGAGATACATGAGGCTATGCGTGGCATGATGCCCGTGCTGGAGGAGACCATGCAGAGCATCACTGATGCAATGAGTCTCATGGCAGAGTGTCATGCTTCCTCCATGGAGACAGTGGCAACCATCATGGAGAGGCTCCTCCAGGGGAACAATCAGGTCCTCCTGGGATTGCGCTTGGACCTGGAAACCCTCTCCACAGCGTTGACTGCAGCTGGTCAGTGCCTGTGTGGGAGATGGCCTGGGCACCAAGTATCCCAGCATGGTGACCATCCATCTACGGTGAGCAGGGAGGTCCAAAGCGACCTCACATCAGCGCAGCAGCTGCCTGTCTTCTCTGCGAGCTCCTCTCAGGGCACTCAATATGAGGACAGCAGCTCCTCCGCCCCTCTGCCAGTGACAGTGGCATCCGATGAGGCTGCGGTGACTGGGCAGAAGCCAGCTGTGGGACTGGCCGCTCCCTCCCAGGCAGAGTCATCAAATGCTCCATGGGCCAGAGGATGTCCGCCAAGGTCATCGAGGCCAACAGGACAGCAGAGTGTGCAGGCTGTCTCAGATGCCAGTGCCAGGGAGAGGACAGCACCTAGACATAGCACCCAGAAGCATAAATTTAAGGCACATTAGGCATACCACGGGCTTCTCACTGGTCCTTTTATGTTGGCCCATAGTACTTAGTCGAAGACTTGGTGTGATGTCCAACACTGTTTTTGTTTTGCTTTAGGAAATAACTTTTGTTTACTCAATAAATTTTGATATGTTGCCATGCCTCAGGGTGATTCCTTATTTCTGCATGTGTATGGGAAGCCATGATGTTATGAGTGAATTTTTTGACATTGAGCTTTATTGACAAGGGCCTTAGTTAATGTTATTATCCAGGCTGATTTAGCACCCAGGTATCGAGTGTGGAGCCTACAGCCCCGGCATGTGTTGAAGCCCCATCTGTAGTGTGCTAGCTGAAGGTTCTTTAGATTAAAGCCTCTCGGGTGTCCCTGTTTCCCTGGAGTATGCCCGGGTCAGTGTCAGCCCCCTTAGCGTTCTCCTGTCCGTGCTCATCCTCGGACTCGCTGCTGGACTCATTGTGTGCATCTGGAGCAACTGTGTCCACATCTATCTCACCCACAGCACCAGATTGTGGAGAGTGCAGCATGCAACCACTATCAGTGACACACAATCAGGGGTGTATTGGAGTGCACCCCTGAGCAGTCCAGGCATTGGAAGCGCATCTTGAGAAGACTGATGGTTCTCTCCACCACAGCCCTTGTGGAGGCGTGGCTCCTATTGTACCGCTGCTCAGTTTCTGTTCTTGGATGGCGGAGAGGCATCATGAGCCATCTTTTGAGGGGATAGCCCTTTTCACCCAGCAGCCATCCATCCAGCCGGGCTGGAGCACTGAAGAGCCTCGGCACCTGGAAGTGTCTGAGGATGTAGGTGTTGTGAGAGCTGCCTAGGTGCCTTGCACAGACTTGCAGAATCTGTAGCTTGAGATCACATTCTGTCTGCACGTTCATGGAGTGGAAGCCCTTCCTGTTGACGAAGGCACTAGGCTCATGTGCTGGTGCCTTGATGGCCACATGTGTGCAGTCGCTTACACCCTGGATGCGGGGAAAGCCAGCAATCACTGCAAAGTCTCTGATTGGCAACGTCCCAGCGATAGTGGATGAAAGTCAATGCACGCCTGAATAGAGCACCTGTCACCTGTTTGACACAAGTGTGGACAGCTGATTGGGAGACTCCACAGAGATCACCCACCGACCCCTGGAAAGAGCTGGAGGCATAGAAGTTGAGAGCAGATATGACCTTTAGAGCCACTGACACACAGTTTGTGGAGATCTCGAGGAGGTCTATCATTTGACAGATGAAGGTGACTGTCTCCCTTGAGAGATGAAGCCTCCTTCGGCACTGGACCTCAGACATACTGAGGTAGCTGCTTCGCCACCTGTAAACCCTGGCAGCGGGATATTGGCGTCTTCTGTGACCCCTTCCACCTTGCACTTCCTGTTGGCCCAGCGCCCCTCGTGCCTGCGCCTCTCTTCCCAAAGGTAGCTCCCCTGGAGGCTGAATGTAGACTCCTGGCCTCCTCCCCCTTCTGGCTCCCCCTTCCTCCTCAGAGGAGGTGCCTCCAGTGGAGATCACAACTCCCATTACCAGGCTAAGGAGAGCCTGAAAGCTGCAGGCCCCAGAAATGATTTCTACTTTAGAGTCCTGGCCAAGGCTTTTACTCTTGTCCTAGCAGTGGGTATGAGTTTTGAAGTCTTCCTGCTCACTCAGACAAGTAAAAGTTATTTTCACACTTAAATTCCTCAAACATCACATTCGCGACCCCTCTCACCTCTCTTATCACACCCGTGGATGAAGATTGTACAAATGTCTCCTACCCGCCTGCCCGTTGCACCTGTACGATGTCCTGAAGATCACACAGGCTGTGAAAAATCAAAATCAATTGATGCCTCAAGGGCCTTAATTGGCCTGTTAATTGATGGCGGGCGCGCATCCGAACTTAAAGCGCGCCCACCTTCCCAAATATTGCGATGGCACACGGTGACAGCGGGACGGTCGTCCAACATCACCGTGCATCATTTTACGCGCAGGCCCACCCCCACACACCAACGAGGAAATTCTGGGCTATATCTTTTTTTCAATTAAGAACAACAAAACTGTACACAGTACTCCAGGTGTGGTCTCATATATATGCCCTGTACAGCTGCAGTAAAACCTCCCTACTTATATATTCCATTCCCCTTGCAATAAATGACAACATTCTATTTGCTTTCCTACCCACTTGCTGTACCCGCATGCTAACTTTTGGTGATTCACGTACCTGGACACCCAGATCTCCCTGAAACCACCGAGCTCTGCAATCTCTCTCTGCTTTTCCAATCTTCCTGCCAAAGTGGACAAGTTCACATTTTTCCCACATTAGACTCCATCTGCCAAATTTTTGCCCATTCACTTAACCTGCTTATATCCTTTTGCAGACTCTCTACCTCCCTTTGACAACTTACTTTCCTATCTATCTTGGTCTCATTGGCAAATTTAGCTACCACACATTCAGTGCCTTCATACAAATTATTGATGTAGATTGTGAAAAAGTTGAGACCCCAGCACTGATCCCTGTGGCTCTCCATTAGTTGTAGCTTACCAACCAGAAAAAGATCCATTCATCCCTACTCTTTGCTTCCTGTTAGCTAACCAATCCTTTATCCATGTTTATATGTTCCCCCTATACCATGCAATCTTATTTTATGTAGTCATCTTTGATGTGGCATCTTAACAAATGCCTTCTGGAAATCCAAGTACACCACATCTACAGGTTCCCCTTTATCCACCTTGCTTGTTACTTCTGCAAAAAACTTTAATAAGTAAAGTAAACACGATTTCCCTTTCACAAAGCCATGTTGACCCTGCCTGATCAAATTATGGTTTTCTAAGTATCCTACTATAACTTGCTTAATAACAGATTCTAGTAATTTCCACATGATAGATGTTAGGCTAACTGACCTGCATTTCCTGCTTTCTGTCTGCCTCCTTTCTTGAATAAAGGCATTACATTACCTACTTTCCAAACTACTGGGGCCCTTCCAGAATCTAAGGAATTTTGAATTTTGAAAGATTATAACCAATACATCTAATATCTCTGTAGCCACTTCTTTTAAGAATCTAGGGTGTAGGCCATCAGGTCCTGGGGTCTTTCCAGCCTTTAGGCTTAATAGTTTTCCCCGTACCTTTTCCCTAATGATGGTGATTGTTATAATTTCCTCTCTCCCATTTACCTCTTGATTTTCAAGTATCTTTTGGAAATTTTCTATGTCTTCTACAATGAAGACAGACATAAAATCCTGTTCAGTGCCCCTGCCATTTCCTTGCTTTCCATTATCAATTGCCCAGGCTCGCCCTCTAAAGGATCAACACTGGCTTTAGTTACTCTTTTCCTATTAAATACTTGTAAAAACTCATACTATCTGCTTTTATATTACAATCTAGCTTTCTCTCATACTCTGTTTTCTCCCTCTTGATTTGTATTTAGTCATTCTTTCCTGGTTCTTCCAATTTGAGCAATCTTCTGATCTATCACTACTCTTTTCAGATTTGTATAGTATTTCTTTCAATTTGAAGCTATCCTTAACTTACTTTCTTATTCAGCCATGGATAATGCATCCTTGTCAGAGAGCCTTTTATCTTACTGGATAAATCTTTGCTGAGAATTATTAAATGTCTCTTTAAAAATCAGCCAGCATCTTTACAGTCCTATGTTTTAAGTTAGATTTCCAATTCACTTTGGCTAGATCTACTTTCATACCCTTATAATTACCTTTATTCAGGTTTAAAAGACTGGCCTTAGACCCACACTTCTCTCCTTCAAACTGAATATGAAATTCTATCATATAATGATCATTATTGTCTAGAGGCTCCTTTACTATGAGGTTATTGATTAATCCTGGCTCATTTATCATTACCAAGTCCAAAGTAGCCTGTTCCCTGGTTGGGTCTCTCTACCATCCCAGTTAAATGACTGGTCAGAACACAGGTTCCAGCTGGTTCAGGTGAAGACTGGCCGAACAATACAACTCTCACTTTCCCCAGAACTGGCCCAGTGCCCCATGAATAAATACCCATTTCTCCTACACCAGTCTTTACCCGTTCATTCATCTCTCTAATTTTATTTCCCCTACACCAATTTGCTTGTGGCTCAAGTAATAATCCAGAGATTATTATCTTTGCAGTTCTGCTTCTCAATTTAGCTCCTAGCTGCTCATTATCCCTAAACAGAATCTCTTTCCTAATCCTATCTATGTCACTGGTACCAACATGTATCGAAATCTGCCATCTGCAATCAGTCAGGTCTACATGTGACTCCAGGTCCACAGCAATGTGGTTGACTCTTAACTGCCCTCTGAAATGGCCTAGCAAGACACTCAGTTGTATCAAACTGCTACAGAAAAATCAAAGAAAGATAAAACCAGATGAAAGACTCAGCACCAACTCTGCCCAGTCAACACTGCAAAGCTCTGCTAACATCGAGAGACTTGTACCAAAATTCAGAGAGCTGTTCAGAGAATAGTCAAGCAATAACCTGACACAGTCATACTCACCATATCTTACCGTACAGCCAATGTCCCAGGCTCCTCCATCACCATCCCTAGTTATGTCCTGTCCCACAAGCAGGACAGACCCACCAGAGGTGGCAGCACAGTGATGAAGTGAAGGTTTCCCTGGGAGTTGTTAACATTGATCCCAGAGCCCAAGAAATCTAATGGCATCAGGTCAAACATGGACAAGGAAACATCCTACCATCATCTTCCCTCAACTGATGAGTCAGTACTTCTCCACGCTGAACACCACTTGGAAGAAGCACTGGGACTAGCAAGTGCAAAGAATACACTCTAGATGGGGGGTTCCAATGCCCATCCCCAAGTGTGGCTCAGTAGTATCACTACTGGCTGAGTGCTGAAGGACATATCTGCCATACTGGGCCTGTGGCAGGAGGTTAAAAAACAAGAGGGAAAAACACACTTGACCTCACCTACATTTATCTAGCTGTTGCATAAGCAATTGTCTATAACAGTTTTAATAGGAGTGACCACTGCACAGTCCTTGTGGAGACAAAGTCCTGTTTTCACACTGAGGACACCATTCATCATGTTGTGTGGCACTACCACTGTGCTAAATGGATGGATTCAGAACAGGTCTAGCAGTTTGAAACTATACATCCATGAGGCTCTGTGGGCCATCAGCAACAGCAGAATTATATTCAATCACAATCTGTAATGTCATGGTCTGGCATAACTTTCACTACACCAATCTATCATCATAGGACTAACCATGGTCAATGATGAGCATAGAACAGCATGTCAGGAGCAGCACCAGGCATACCTGATACTGAGATGCCAGCCTGGTGAAGCCACAGTATGGAA
The DNA here is from genome assembly GCF_017639515.1 of Carcharodon carcharias. Classification (NCBI taxonomy): domain Eukaryota; kingdom Metazoa; phylum Chordata; class Chondrichthyes; order Lamniformes; family Lamnidae; genus Carcharodon; species Carcharodon carcharias. Next base: position 28,956,094 of record NC_054472.1, on the reverse strand, counting down.
CTACATGTATGCTAAACAGAGGATTCAGAATGTTATAGAAAGAGCTAAGCGATCCCACAACCAATGCATCAGGTCAAAATTCTGCAGTGTTATGATACCTAGCAGTGAGTGGTGGTAGATAATTAAACAACAGAAGCGGAGGGTCCAAAAACATCCACATCCTCAGTGATGAGAGAGTCCAGCACATCAGTGGAAAACCGGGATAAAACATTTGCAATCATGTTCAGACAGAAGTGCCACGTGAATGATCCATCTCAGCCTTCTCCTGAATTCCCAGGCAATTTCAATCTTCAGCCAATTCAATTTAATCCACATGACATCAAGAAACAGCAGAAGGCACTGAATAGAGCAAATGCTATGGGCCATGATGATATCCAGAGTGTAAAGACTTGTGCTCCAGAACTAGCTTTACCCATAACCAAGCTGTTCCAGTACAACTACAACACTGGCATCTACCTGACAACGTGGAAAATTGCCCAGGTATGCCCTGTCTACAAAAAGCAGGACAAATTATTTTTATCATATCTGATATGTGTAAGATATGAGAATATTTCATACAATATATGAGAATATGATCGTTTTAAAATCACGTCTTTGCTCCCGGTTAAGCAAAGTTTTGATTTTAAAATTCTCAATCTTTTCTCAAATCCCTCCAGAGCCTAACCCCTCCTTTATCTCTGTAACCTCCTCCAAATCCACAGCCCTCTGAGATATCTGTGCTCATCTAATTCTGACCTCTTGAGCACCCCCAGTTTTAATCCCTCCATTATTGGGGCTACGCCTTCAATTGCCTTCGTCCTAAGGAAGTACTGGAGTTCCCTCCTTCCAGTTTGCTATCTCTCTACATCATTTTCCTCATTAAAGACACCCCTTAAAACTTATTTCTTTGACCGAGCTTTTGATCAAGTGACCTAATATCTGCTATGTGGCTCAGCATCAAATTCTGCTTCATAATGCTCCTTTGAAGCACCTGGGCTGTTTTATTACTATGTTTTATTACTTGTTTTTTTTCTGCAGGATATTTTAGACCAGAGAGTGGAGTCAAAAAACTTAACTTTCATGTTCGCCCTCTCCCAATAGCAATCCCTATATTAGCCCAGCATATGTTAGAGCAGGGCATCTTGCAGCTTGATTAGATACTAAAGGAAAAATAAAGAGTGGGGAAGAGATTGGTTCAAGAGAAATATAGACAGAAAAATTTTGAAACCTCTAGGAACAATTTACTCTTAACAGGCAGGTGAACCCATAGTTTCATACTTTTCCTTTCTGGACCTCCGAGATTGAGTAGCATTGCAAGAACATGGACCTCATCATTAAAATGGTCTGTATTTTGTTAAATACAAGCCCTTACTTACTGCATAAAGTTGTTTATATGGGGCAAATCCGACAATTCCTTGGAACTCAAGGAAGGTTAATGGTGTGCTTCAGTTTTTGTGAGGCTAATGGCAAAGCAGAGCAAATCGCCCAGAAAGTTGTTGCAAATCTCTCACCATAAACTTCTAGTTTTATTATGCATGACCAGCAACAAGTACTGTAAACCAATCATGATTTTCCCAGAAAACCTTGTGCTTTTATTTCATTTCTCAAAGGCTCTAGACATATGTAGACTGTCAGTAATCGAATGCAGAAGTGAAGGCCTAAGCGGTACAAATTGCCTATGCATTTATATTGATATTCTGAATCTTGCCAATGTTTTTCTATGGAATAGAATCTCATCCTAAATGAAGCAGGAAAAGCCATCAAGTAGTGTGGGTCAACAATAACAGTCAATAGCATGAAGCACCCTTCAAAAATGAGCTGTGATACAAAATACTGCTGTTGTACCCTGGACTGTGCTGAAATGTGTATCAGTCATTCCCTGCAATTGCTGATAGTTGACTGATTGATTCCTCTATAATCATCACCAGTAGCTTGAAAAAATAGCAGCTTAAATGTCTAATGACATTTCCCAGCTATAGGCAAAACAATTACAACATTCTAAGTCTGACCACAACTCATGACATTGCCCTGCAAGAATCCATTTACTATAGTATAATTGCCTCAGATACTGCAGTGCTTCCAAAGCCAAATAATATGTCATAGATTAAAAACAGAAAATGCTGGAAAAACACAGAAGGCCTTGCAGCATCTGTGGAGACAGGAACAGAATTAATGTTTTGAATTGAATATGACTCTTCTTTGGAACAGAGGTCAAATAATATGTCCTCTCCCAGTCCAGGATTTGAGCTGAATAAATGGCTCAGTCCATTCCTTCAACTGTAATCTATTAGTTGTCAAAACAAAGATTCCACCTCAATAGGTGCTGTGCCTTTCTGAATAGGCCAAGGTCTGAGTATTCCCAGAGCTAGGCCAGAGATGGGACATCAGGCAGGGTTTATGATCTTGATGTGTCTGGGGACTCTGTTGGAATCAATAGGGGAACATGAAGGAGGTTCTCTGCTTTAGCCCATTGTGGTAGTACTGCCTATTGCCATTCAGACTGCCAATTGCCGATATCTTAGCACCAGAGTTAAAATCTATCGGTTAAAGCTTGCATTTAGATAATGATTGGAAAAATCTGTGCATCACTCTCTGGAATCATATGGGTGAAATACTGGAGCCTGTGTGGGGCCATAGTTCACCAAGAGTCACAGCACCACAAGAGCAAGTGTGTTTCAGACTCCTTTAACTATAGCAGTCTACTGGCCAGCCTCCCAAATTCCGATCTCCACAAATCTCAGCTCATTCGAAACTCTGCTGCCTGTCTCCTCTTTGGGGATGGTAGAAGTGGAGATGATCTATGAGTTCAAAAGGAAATTGGATGGGAACTTGAGGCAAATAAACATATAGGGCTATAGGGATAGGGCAGAGGAAGGGCACTGACTGGATTGCTCTACGGAGAGCTGGCATGTACTCAATGGGCCGAATGACCTCCTTCTGTGATGTAATAACTATGAAACCTGCTGTATAGAACTTTACCTCTATAGCCTTAGTGGTCCCTGTATACTTCTGACTCATTTTGAGCTGAAGTATACTTCTAATATTCAGGGCCGGTACAAGAGTCTTAGGCACCCTCAACAAATTTCAGCTTTGCACACCCTTCACTTTTGAAATTCAATACTGTGCTTTAGTAAGAATAAAAGTTCTGCTTTTAAAATTATAGATTTACTTTACATGAAAATGGAGAATTTTATGATACTGATTGTACATTCTCATTGTTCTGCACCTTTCACCGGATATGTGCTTGAAGAAATGCACATTATCATGTGTAATTTGGTTCACATGATGTCATACTATGTGTTTCTGCAACAGTTACAAGATTATCTTTATGCACAATTTACACAATCAATGATCATTATGATAGAGTGGGCTAAATTAAGGCTTATATCCTCTCAAGCTCAAATCCTCATTCAGCCCATGGCTCCGCTCACACACAAACATTCCACGCAGTGCCACGTGTCCTGACCACTCTCTCCATCTGTTTTCATGTGGGAGAAGCTGGCTCACAGCAGCAGGGAGAGGTCCCAGACCGGGCAGGGGGAGTGGGGGTGGAGTGGCCCACATTAAGCCCCTCACTGATTTTGAGGAGTGTGCCATTGCACTGACTCGTGAGGACGTGGATCGTGCCAACTGTGACGGTGAGCTTGGCAGTGAACATCCACATGAGGATCCTGCACCACATCATCCCTCTATCAAGCAGATGTGAGTGCTCTCTCTCCTGATTTTGACTCTGCTACCATGCACTGCTCTCTACTTTGGTTCACAGGGAGCTCCGCCAAGCAACTGACATCCTCAGCCAGCCAGTCCCTCAGCTCCATCCAGGACATCACCTCCAACCAAGGAGATACCTCCTCCATTGAAGATCTGGAAATAAGCAGTCTAGAAGACCCATCAGTGTTTATCCACACCCTCCACCAGCACAGAGACACACACCTCAACAGGGCCTAGATCTAGAGCAGGCTCGGGTTCACAATCTGGTGATCATTGGACGAACACATGCCCGTAGCTGGAGAAGGAAGGTTCAGCCAAGCTCCCCAGCGCTCAGAGGACTGCTGGAGAAGAGGCATCTGTGAGGTCTGAGTCAGGTGATGAGCCTCTGAATTCAGCTTTCCAACTCATCATGCAGAGTCAGCAGAAGGCGACAGAACTTAATGCAGAGCTATTGGAAGCCCTCAGCAGAGTGGCAGGTGAGTCGGAGGAGTGCATCCACCTACTCTCTGATGAAGTGGTGCCCACATGTGCGCATATGGAGGTCTCCATGTGGTGGATGGAGGACCCAATGGGGATCCTGGTCCAGCAGAACGCAGAGGTGCGCACAAACCTGCCTTCCATCACGGTAGCCATGTGTGAGTTCCTGCAGTGGGAACGCACGAGGGAAACAGGGCACTTTAGTATCTCTCCAGGTGCTCCTTCCCCTCAAGGAGTCAGGCTGTGGCCCCCAAGCACCTGAAGAGAGGAGGAGCAGCAGCTGGATAGCCCTGGGTCATTCACTCAGGAATCTCAGAGGCTTCCCTCTCCCTCTGAACCTCCTTTGCCTGTGAGCCCCTCAACCTCATCCTCTGTCATTGCAGAGGGAGCAGTTGGCCCACAAGAGGACAGCTAAAGCAAGCCGGGACCCCCAAAGCCTCGGTTCTCCAGAGGACCACGCTGAAGTCATCAGAAGCAACAGGGCCAACCGCGGCACAGGCTGTCTCCACCCTCATGCGTGTCTCCACCAAGAAGTCTAAGGCGTTCAAAAGTTAAGAAATTCTGATCACGGGTGAACACATTTTGTCAATTTGCAATCTGAAAATATATTCACTTTCATTGAATAATGTGTAATGGTGTCTTTCAGCTTCTTTGACAGGCTTCACATGTCTCCCCCCTGCCTCACCACCATCCCCCACCCCAACTAGAATTTCAGCTGCAAAGAACTGGACATGAGTGATTCTGGAGGGAGAACTGTGTGTGTGTGGCAGTGCCTTTCAGAGCCTCATGCAAGCATTCTCCCACGCACGCAGATCTTTCCTTTATCACACTCATCTAAAAGTCCTGAGAATTTTCAATGCTGCTTGCTGGGGTTCTCTTTCAGTTGTCCATCTGAGCTGACCTGCATCTCCACCCACCCACTGAGCACACTCCCATGCAGCACCTGTTCTCACCAACTATGAGTCTCATTTCAGTTTCGATTTAGCAAGCATGGTAGTGCTACAGTTTTTCTTGCACTCCCCCATCCTTTCCCCTCCCTCAGTCATTCCTTTATTTTCCTCCATCGCTGTTGATCCCCTGGGTGAACATCCGTGTTCCCTTCCTTCCAAAAAATCCCACCCCCATCCACACTAACCTCCTTTACCTCTCCTTCCTATCCTCAGGTTCCATGTCTGCCTCCGGGTCCCCACCAAACACCCATTACGTCCCTTCTACTGATACCGATACTAATACTGATTCTACTCACACCCTCACTCTCCCACTCGATCGCCTCACTTTGCCCTCGGTCATTCTCACCATTCCCTCCTACCACATCCACCCTCAGCTCACTCCCCAGGAGGCAGTCATTGACTAAACTGACTCCTCCCATGCACATTCACCTGGACATCCCCCTGACCGAACACCTTCCCCTCTTGGAACTTACTCCCTCCTTGGCCTCACCAAGTCAAATCTAGATCTTCCTCTCCCACCACACCCCACCACCCCCACCCCCAACCCCACTATTATATCTTCCTCTCCCAAGCACAGCTGGACCTTCCTCTCCACCCCCTTGATGAGTACTTGTTGTGAGCAGACCCTCAATGGTGGCTTTACAGCTTCTGTGATCTACTTCACGGATGAGCCATGTCCATGACAATCCACCCAGCATGCATTGGATATTCCTCCATTGTAGGTTGCTGCTGGGCTCCAGCGTCTTCTGCTCCTCTGATATCTGCAATGTGAGCAAGGCCCTGACGGTAATTCCCGACTTCTGAACATCACACTTGTCAAGATGTGTTCCACATGTTTTTCCGTCAATGTTCTCAGATGATCCAGCATGGGGGGATGATTCCAGTCAGCTGGGCTTATAGTGATATGCAGATGTATTATAATAAAGTTCCCAATGTCCGACGGCAGATGACGCCACCCACCATTGACAGGCAGAGCAGACGATTGCAAGCTGGTTTCACAACATCACGAAGTCGATTTTTGACCTTCTTGCCATATTGTCTGTTCATGCTGCCAAACATGCGCGGTGCCAGCAGGAACAGAAAATTTTGCCCTGGATAAAAATGTGAGGTTTAAAGTTTGACTTTTTTGTAAAACCTCCAACCACAAATAGCTACATGCAGGAATGAGCCTCAACTGTGCGAATTGAGCCAAAGAGACTGATTTGCATTAAATAACAACTATCATTTTGATAAGAGGGTAATTACACTATTAGTTATAAACTCCAGATTTCTGTGGCACCTTGAATGGCCAATCAATCTGCAAGTCCAGCAGACTCTTAAAAATAGTAGGAAACTAAGGTCAAGATGCTGTTTGTGTGAAGCAAAAGATTGAGGGCATGAATCGACGAGCAGGTTCTAGAGACAAGCAACTCATGCTGTATCTTTTCACCCCCCTGAACTTGCTGTCCAATTTGTGCATTAATCACAGCATGGATTCTTAGCACACCATCATTTTTCCAAAGCAATTTGGCTCAACGAAAATCTTATTTTAAGTTCAAACAAGATTTCTGATTAATCGGGGGTGATAAAGTTTTGAAAAAGAAACCTGCCTGGAGATTTTAACTGTAGATGTCACTTCCTCATTAGAAGGCATTGTTGGAAACGTGTTTCTTGTCCTATTTCTAAAATTAAGACCAACCTCACAATAGAAAAATTATGTTGAAGCCCATACAACAAAATTGTTTTGCACCAAATATCTGAGTGAAATGATAGTCATGGGGAGAAGATTTTACTAGAATTAAGCTTGAGGCAGTTGGAGGTGAGAACGAACACCCGAAGTGCCCAATGACATCAGTTTGAAGTATGAGCTGCTTTAACTTCTAATCCTCGTTTACATTGTTACACTTTCTGGGTGGAATTTCCAGCAGATCTTCAGAGGCCTATTTACCATGTAAATGCATCTCTTAAAGGGAGATTACATTAACTATTGCAAGGCCAGTACATGATACTACTGGAAAATGGAGTTTCTCACCAATGAGTTTCACAGCTACCCCTTATTTCTGTGATGCCTCACAAGAAATCTTAGTGGAAGAGGTCAGGACAAGGAGGAACGTACTTCCCAACAGTTTGAAAAGGATTTTCAAGATCTCCATACACCAGACCTCGACACAGTTGGCAGTTACTGTTGTTTCCAAGAATATCACCTCCAGGGCCTATCTCCAATGCAGGAAATACTTTGGTTAGCTGACAAGTGATTGCAATAAAACCTAGCAACCGTCTTTCCTTAAATACTGAAATATCCCTGCCCTATGTTCTTTACCACCTCTCATCCTCATTTCAAACATATCCTCTTTTCAGTGGCTTCAGTAGATTGCTGCTATTGCATATGGTCAGCATTGTTGTTGAAGAATCATTGATTCTAAAGGCCTCTGCTTCATCTGAGTGTGAGTCAGGAAGTTGGGTGCTCTTCCCCCAGTTTTACCCCTTTCCATTTTTTGTTGTGTATTCTGAGCTCGGTTGCAATTGCAGAATCAGGAGCTTATCTAATGACCCCTTTTTCATGTTCTACTTTCTTGCTTTTCATTCAACACCTTCCTTTCTTAACACATTTGGCTTCTACTCCCTCTCAAATACTCCGAAGTTTCACACATGCGCTCTATCTTTTTGTCTCCTCTGCAGGCCAAAATGATACACAACAAAAAATGGAAAGGGGTAAAACTGGGGGAAGAGCACCCAACTTCCTGACTCACACTCAGATGAAGCAGAGGCCTTTAGAATCAATGATTCTTCAACAACAATGCTGAACATATGCAATAGCAGCAATCTACTGAAGCCACTGAAAAGAGCACCTTGTAGTAGCAGTCGTGTTAATAACCCTTCTTTTACAAAAAAACCCTTTGTATTGACGCTTAGGTGAGAAATGAATTGAAGGCAGTCATTGTATTGGCACTAAATGAATCACAGTGTGAATTCATAGCAGCTTTTGAAGCTGCATTGTCTGAACATCATTGGCATAAAAGTGAGCTTTATGGTTTAAATGTCCGTTAATGTAGGATTGAGGGAGTGTTGAAGGAGGCAGCAAGGACTGTTGATGCATAGGGATCCATGTAAATTTTCAGGGAATGGGAATGAGCAAGTCACTGAAAACACTGTTACCAACTGATCCCCAACATTCCTGGTTGCAAAGTGTTGTACTGACCTTGGTTCTTCTGCTTCTACCTTACCTTTACCTGCAACTTCTTCATCAGATGGTGACAGTTGCAGATTCTCAATCCTCACTGTATTGCATTGTTGTGCAACATGCAGCACGCTACAGTGATGAGGAAGACCTTCTCTAGGGCTTATTGTGGGGAAACATCAGGACTATCCAAGAGCCTGAATCTTTGTTTCAACAGACCTGTCTTGTGATCAGGGTTGTTCCTGGTGTGTCCAAGGCTGTGGTTGTACCTGAACTGCTCTGGCATGATTGGGCTCTGGAGGGATGTCATCATTTAAGTATGGGGAGGGTATCGCCAGTTCACTAGCAGCCATCATCTAATATCCTGAATGGCTGGTTGACTGCTGCAGGATAAAAATGCCATGACTGGTACTAACTTGCATGATTCTTATCACAGGGCTGTTGGACATTATTGGAGTGATGACCCTTCCTGTTGATTGGAACAAAGGAACATAGAAGCAGGAGTAGGCCATCCAGCCCTTCAGGCCTGCTCCACCACTCAGCTAGATCATGGATGATATTCTGCCTCAGTGCCATTTTCCCACACCATCCCTTGATACCTTTAATATCTAGAAACCTATTGATCTCTGATGATGAAAATTGCTGGCTTGTCTTCTAGTGATTTCAAGAATTCATGATTACAGTCAGTCCATGTCCAGTCATGTGGAGGTAGTCACTGCTACAAATCAACAGAGCTCTCTCACTGTAACTCTTGGAGTTACATAAGGAAAGTGATGCATTGATTAGTTCTGACAGTTAGGACATTGGTACCTATTTGTTATGCACTGCAGCTGCGAGCTATGTACCCTAAAGCATTCTGGAAAGAGCCTGATGTAAAAGTTAAGGGCAATGTGACTTTGACAGCCATTGGCAAAACATGACCACCTGATCCAGAAGGCAGCAAGTCTAGTTACAGGAGACTGAAAACGTCAGCAGCAAAAAAGCAGCCTTTTCATGGAGAAGTATTCAGAAAAGTAACTCTTGGCCTATAGAATCTGGACACTGGACAAAGCCTTCCATAGCGATCTCCCCTCACCCAATGTCTTCTAACAAGTCTATCAGCTGCACCTTCTATTTGTTGAGGATGCCGCTGCTGCTGTTATATTGCTGCTCCTCATTTACCTCCTCATCCTTTGTCCATAACAGTAAAGCCAAAGTTGTGCCCACAATAAGCTGTGAGGAAAGCAAAAAAAAAATCAGAAACAATGGGGATAATTTTGGTTATAAATAAGCGTAAAACAACCAACATTGATTCAACTACAATGGATTTAACCATGACCAACTTCACGGAAACCGAAACTGCAAGAGATGTATAAATGGATCTCTGAATCCATATAATCTATCCTCCACTATCACCTAAAGTCAAAATTACACACAAGTAGTCTTAAAGCTAAAAGAATACCTTGAAAATACAAAACACACAACATCACTGAAATCTGTATTATTCCGAGCACCTAGCCCTTTAAATAGGCCTTCCTGTGGTCCTCTGAAACCGATATTGCTAGGTTTGTTCTCAATAGGTTGAGCATTGGGAACGATGACCAACTTTTCAGTTAAGAATGCAGCAGGGCTCAAATTAGCCTGATTCACATGGATGCATGAGACCTCCTGTTTCTACTGAGGACCATGGCCCCCTACAAAGGTTAAAGCAGAGGTAGGCAGGAATCCAGCAAGGGTGGGGCTGAAAGTTTCAAAGATGCGACTGGTCCATTCACAAAAACCTGGCTCAGAAATGTTAAAATGTACACTTACAGCCAGATTAATGAATTTTCAATACTTGGTCAACTGCTAAATAATTTTTTAGGCCTTGTTATTATCCTTCAAAAAGGAAAAATACATTTTGCAAAATTGCCCACTCAAAAGCAAACTGGGTCATAAATAAGGACAATAGGAAATAAACATAATCATTAAAATCAGTCAATAAAACCTTGGATGTTTTCAGTATTATTCTACTGACAAGAATAAGGAACTTGGAGTAGTTGAACAATTTTGTAAAAAATGTCAATAAATATGTTGCTAAAAACTTGCCAGCAGGAATATTGGCTCCTGAATTTGTAATGGTTTTAACATATTAAGGAAACTTGTACATCTAGCTGACAAAGTTCATTTGTGGAACAGAGTTTGGCTTCAAGCACATAGCAGATGTTGGGGAAATTCCAGAATTAGTTGATATTGCTGACATATATGTAGTCTACACAAAATCTGTCAACAAAATATCGAATGCATTCAAGCGGGCTACAATTTCAAATTCTCAGACTTATAATTTTTGAATCAGTTGTCAAGGAAACTTATGCAAATAAAGTCAACAAGCACCTGGTGTAACAGGGAGTTCTAACATAAGTCATTTTTGTTGCACTGCTTGCTGCTCCATACATCAAAAATGAAGAAATACAATGCCAAATCATTTCACTTATTTCTTTCAGGCCAAAAACCATAGGCCATAGTAGAACCAAATATTCCCGAAAATCAATCTTAAGTGCCAATTTTGTCTTGAGGTGGGAGTATGGTGAGCAGAGGCTGAGGCAAGAGGGAAACCCCCATGAATCAATGGGCGGAACGGGTAATTTTAACACATGAGCCTCATCCTTATGTTCAAGGTGGACTCGCACCTGATACTGGCAGGCATTACCATTTGGCTGCCTTGTTCATTTTGATCGGGCAGGGTTAACATTGGGGCTTCAGTCAAATTTAGCCATTGGAGTGCAACATTTTATAATATGACTTCAAAGTTAGTAAATATTTGGATCACTTGACAGTTCAGAACATTAAGCCAATTAAGAAAGTATTTAAGATTTTAAGATTAATGGTTGCAGAAACATAATAATTATGGTACTGGATAAATAATCTGGGCTATTAATGTGAAGTGCATGAGTTTAAACCCCACCATGGCACTTGAGGAGTTTAAGTTCAATTGATAAAAATAAATCTAGAATCAATAGCAAGTTTGTGTAATGACTACCATTAAGCTACTGGATTGTGTATAAAAACCTATTAATATCCTTTAGGGAACAAAACCTGCCATCCTTAGATATTCTGGTATATATGTGACTCCAGACCAACACTACTGTGGCTCACTCTTAACTGCCCCTCTGAAATAGCCTAACAAGTTGCACCAAAACCACTGCGAGAAGCTATAATCCAAATGGACTAAAGCTGTTCAAGAAGGCAGTTCATGACTATCTTCTCAAGGACAATTAGAGATGGATAATAAATGCTGGACTTGCCAGTTATGTCCATGTCCCACGACTGAATGAAAGAAAAACTGCTTTGCTGTCATAAGATGCTAATTTTAGGGTAGTTAATGGAAGCTATTGTTGGAACTTAGCACTGAATTGCAACAGATTCAAAAGATTTCCTTAAATGTGTGCAGTTTCTTCATGGATTCTCCAACCGACAATCCCCAGAGAATTTCAAGTAATTAATTCTGAGCCCTTTTTTAGTCTGATAACTAAAGCATTGTTATCTTTCATTTTTGAAATAAATCCAATCAGGCATTCTGTAGAAATGCTTTCTTAATCTTTAAAATTACCTGTTAGCCATTCATATTTTGCCATGAATCATTCTGCAGTATTGTGGAATCAGCCAGTTATTTTTTTCTTTTCAGTAGGCAAAAAACTTTTGAAACAAGCCAAACTAGGCAGATACAATGGAATCTGAAACACAATCCCAACATATTCAGTGTTACCCATGAATCAAATAATTTTAGTTAGAACTAAGGCCCCTTTTGAAAAAAAAAATAGTATAAAAGAATTTTCTGAAATCTCAACTATTGAAAATCTAACTACCACGATAATCACAGAATCATAGAATTGTTATGGCGTAGAAGGAGGCCATTTCGCCCATCGTGTCTGCACTGGCTCTCCCAATGTGCAATTCACTCAGTGCCATTCTCCCACCTTCTCCCTTTAACTCTGCACGTTCTTCCTTTTGAATGCTTTAATTGAAACTCCCTCCACCACACTCTCAGGCAGTGGATTCCAGACCTTAACCATTCGGTGTGTGAAAAATTTTTTCATATCACTTTTGCTAATTGCTGTAAATCTGTGCTCGATCCTTTCACGAAGGAACAGTTTATCCCTATCCACTCTCTCTGGATCCCTCATGATTTTGAATATCTCTATCATGTATTCTCTCAGCTTTCTTTTCTCTAAAGAAAACAGACTATATACAATCTATCTTCATATTCTAATCCCTAGAACCATTCTCATGAATCTTTTCCGCACCCTCTCTAATGCCTTCACATCCTTCCTAAAGTGTGGCACCCAGAACTCTAACTGAGGCCAAACTAGTATAAGTAGAAGAATAAATAATAGCAAAAGTAAAATAATGAAGCCTGTTTTGTATTTGTATTGAACCTTTTACCACCTCAAGATATCACAAAGCACCTTACAAGTATGGCCACTATTGTAATATAGAAACTGTGCTAGCAAATTTGCACATACAAACAGCAATGATAAAGTAACCAAATACTCTATTAATTTGTGTGTGCGTGTGTTGGGGAGGGGTTGGTGGTAATGTAGTTGCGGGGGGGAGGGTGCAGAGTTGTGTGGGGAGGTGCAAGTGTTGATGATAGTGGTTGAGGGTAAATTACGTCCAGGGCATCAATGAAAACTTCCTTACTCTCCTTTGAAGTAGTTTTATTGAATCTTCTACACTCACCTGAAAGGACAGAGGGTGACTTGGTTTAAGACTTTCATCTGGAAGTTGCAGTTCCAACAATGCAGCATCCCTTCAGTGTGGTACTGCTCTGGAGTGTCAGCTTAGATTTTTTGTCAAAGTCCCTGGAGTACAACTTGAACCTACCATCTTCAGACTCAGAGTTGATTATGTTATGGCTGAGCAACTACTGGCTCAGTGTGATTAAAATGATTAATGAATAAATAAGCTAGGATTCAATCAGTTAGAGCCATCAATCTCAAAGCGAGAGAAATGGAGTTCAGAATACAACCATTAAGATTTCCAAAATCCAATACTAACGAACTTTAACCATTATTACCAGTCAGCATTTTCAACCCCATTCACACTGTTTGTTTGCTTGCTAGGGGCAAAATTGATTTAGGGGGCCCTACATGGACACTGTGAATGAGGGCTGAAGTCCACACAAAAAAAGGTAATCTTGTAACATTTGGTGTATGCTGAAAGTTGCCCTGATCTAGAATGCATTGCCTGTAAGGGATCTTCAAGAAATGTAAGCCACCGGAATGTGAGCAAAACAGGACAGGGGAGCATAGGAAAAAATATTGAAAAAAAGTAAGGACATTGATGGCAAGAGAATAATTAGAGTTATAGAACCAGACTCCAAAAAGATGGTTAAACATAAAGTGAGAGAAAATCCTGTTAAAAATGAGTTAAAATATCTGCACGGCAATGCACACAGCGTCCGTAATAAAACAGGGGAGCTGGAGGCAATTGTGCATTGGAAGGGATAGTAGGGATTACTGAGGCACAGCTACAGAAAAAATACAGGACTGGGAATTAAACATTGCAGTCTATAACATATTTAGTAAAGATAGAGAAGCAAATAGTGGAGGTGGAATAGCTGCACTTATTAGGTATATAATGGCAGTAAAGAAAAGGGACACAGCTATCAGCAAGACAAAAGTAGAATTCATCTAAATAGGGATAAAAAATACTAAAGGATCAATCATTCTAAGAGGTGCAGTCCACAGACCACTAATAGAGGAAGGGAAGTGGAAAAAGAAATATGCAAACAGATTATGGGATTGAGTAAAAAGCATAGCATAATAATCATGGGGGATTTCAACTACCCTGGTATTAACTGGTAAGAAGAGGAAGGTAACCTGGATAAGGGACAGAGTTCCTACAATGTACACAGGACTCCTTTCTAATCCAAGATGTAAAAAGCCCAATAAGGAAAGCTGCACTATTGGATCTAGTAATAGCGAATAAGTAGACAAGAGAAGAAAAATAAGAGAAACATCTTGGCAATAGTGACCATAATATAATGTGCTTTAAAATGAGGATAGATATTTTCCTGTGTAAGAAGGACATAAGTATGACGAAAACTAATTTAATAGACTGAAGAAAAGCCAAATTTGATGGGCTGAGAATAGAACTTGGGAAAATAAAATGAGGAACAATATTGGCAATTAACAATGTGGAAGAACAATGAGAAACTTTTAAATCATTGTTTAACAGAGGAAAAATATATTCCACCAAGAGGATGAATAAAGACATAAGGGAACAATTGAGGGTTAGGAAAGAGGGGTACATTAATTACATAGATAGATCAGGAGTACATGATAAAAAAATACAAGAGGTTAGTAGAGAAGCCAAAATTAGGAAGGCAAAAAGGAGCTATAAAATCAAATTATAAAGGAACATGCAAAAAACTGGTAAAATATTTTACAGGCACATAAATTAAAAAAAAACAAAGGAAGGGTGTGATGAAAATGGTACTATTAAGGGATACACATGATAATGCCACAGGTAACGATGGAGAGATGGCAGAAATATTAAATAGTTATTTCACATCAGTATTTACCAGAGAAATAGAACAGGTAGAATGAATGATGAGATGAGAAATGAGATAAATGCATTTAAAATAAAGAAGGGGGATTTATTGAATAAACTAAAGAATCTCAAAAAGGATAAAGCCCCTGTTCTGTTTGGATTGCAACCACATATTTTAAAATAATCTAGGAAAAAGATAGCAGAGCTATCACATATTTAATCACATATTTAATAATTTGTTAGAAAAAGGTGGAGTAGCTAAAGACTGATGGATATTTTTTAAAAATTCATTCATGGGATGTGGGTTTCACAGCTGGGCCAGTATTTATTGCCCATCCCTAGTGCACTTCAGAAGGTGGTGGTGAGCTGTCTTCTTGAACTGCTGCAGTCCATGTGGTGTAGGTACACCCACAGTACTGTTAGGAAGGGAGTTGCAGGATGTTGACTTGGCGACAGTGAAGGCATGGCGATAAATTTCCAAGTCAGGGTGGTGAGTGACTTGGAGGGGACCTTCCAGGTGGAGGTGTTCCCATCTATTAATATAATTCTTGTATTTAAGAAGGGGGGCAGAACATACACAAGGATTTATAGACCACTCAGCTTAATATTGGTGGTAAGAAAAATAATGGAATCTTTCCTAAAGGAGCTAATAGAAGAACATCTAGGAATGAAAAATATAATAATGAATAGGCAGCATGAATATCAAAAGGGAAGATCTTGCTTGCCTAACCTTATTGAATTTTTTGAGGAATTAACAGAGAGACTAGACAATTGTAATGTTGTAGATGTAATTTCAATTTGATTTTCAAAAGACCTTTGATAAGGTGCCCCTTTATATACTAATGAATAAGATCAGAGAATGGAGTGTCAGAGGATAAGAGGCAATACGGATTGCTAGATGGCTTCAAGGCAGAAAGCAACAAATGGAAAGAAATTGTAGTTATCATGACAGAAGGTGGGAAGTGGTGTTCCACGTGGATCAATGCTGTGACCACTGCTGTTCACAATGTACCCTAACGATTTGGATGTTGGAATCAAAAAATACAATTTCTAAATTTATGTTTGACACCAAACTGGGGGAATAGTCAATTTTGAGGAAGTCACAGGGGAGTACATCAATAAACCAGAATGGAAAAATAATTGGCAAATGAAGCTCAACACAAATAAATGTTAGGTATACATTTTGGTAGGAAGGAAAGGGAGGTCATTTATTACTTGAAAGATGCAAGTTTAGGTGGGGTAGAGGCACAAAGGGATCTTGGAGTACAAATAAGCTAATCACTAAAAGTTTCACCACAGGGCAGCAAGGCCATTAAAAAAGTAACAAGCGCTCGGTTTTATTTCTAAGTGGGTTGAACTGATAAATAGGAAGGTTATGCCAAACTGGTATTGAACCTTGGTAAGACCACACTTAAGAGTACTGTGTGCAATTCTGGTCACCATATTATAAAAAGAATATAGAGGCAGTGGAGAGGGTGCAGAGAAGATTTACAAGGATGATACCAGAAATACATGGTTACACACATCAGGAAAGGATAGAGAGGGTGGGCCTCTTTTGAAAAAAGAAGACTGAGAGGTGACCTAATAGAGGTCTTTAAAGTTATGAAAGGTTTTGATAGAGTAGATACAGATGGTTCCTCTTGTGGGGAAGAGCATAACTAGAGGCAGTCAATATAAGATAGTCACCAAGAAATCCAATAGGGAATTTAGAAGAAACTTCTTTACCCAAAGAGTAGTGAAAATATGGAATTGGCTACCACAGTGGGTGCTTGAACTGAAATGGAATAGATGTATTTAAGGGAAAGATAGACAAGCAGATCAGGAATAAGGAAATAGAGGGCAATAAGATTGATTTATATGAAGAAATACAGGAGACTCTCAAGTGGAGCACAAACACTGGTGTGGGTTGGTTGGGCTGAATGGTCTGTTTCTATGCCATATATCCAATGTAATCCTGTATAAAGAGTAGTGGAAGCAAATTAATAATTACGTTTAAACAGGAATTGGACAAATACAATGCTTTGAGTTTCTCTTTGGTTGTATCCTTTTGGCACAATTTAACTGATATTGGCTTAACTGGTGCAGAAGATCATGAAATTTTAAATGAAAATTGTGTTCAGCGCAAGTTGAGTTTCTGTGAGCAGGTGTGTTAGTTGAAGAAAGATTGCTTGAAGAAAGATTGCTTTAGCACAGGGTGAATTAATCACCACTGAGAGAGTTTCAACTAATTGTATTTGTTTGAAGGCCTTTGGAGAGGCTCCAAAATTAAACTGGAACTTTTGGGCACAAGGATACTAACAGGTACATGTTCAAAGGTTTTGAATGATTTTTTGTTTTTGCCAAATTTATTAAGGAACTTACTACTATTCCCCAATCTAATTAGAATATTGTTTAGCATATCTTTAAGAAGTTATTTTCTATCATTTTAAATCAGGTCACTCATAAGTGGTGGATTGACACTTTGATCTAAAATGCTGATTTTTGTGATGGGCCTACTTTTAGCTGTATGAATCAAACTTTACAAAGTTACCACTCTTAGTATATCACAATATATCTTCCAATGCAATTTTTTTTAGAGTACATTTTAAAACCCTGCCCATTTGCCCCAGTTGCTTTATGGAAGATTTTGCATTCAGTGATATGCAAATAAGATTGAATGGAAACTTGGGCTGTGGGGGTATATGGGGGTGGGGGGGGGGGGCGGCAGTGGGGTGGGGGCACTTTTCAAAAAAGTTGCAATTTGTTCCGGAATCACCAAATGTTCCCAAAACAGAAACTCTATTCCCAGGTGAAGAAGGGACAAAGGCACTTCTCAATTATAAAGTATATTCAGGGCTGCAGGGCTATAGAGGAAGAGTAGGGAAACGGATCTGCTTGGATAGCTGTTTCAAAGATCCATCACAGGCACGATGGGCCGAATGGCCTGCTTCTGTGCTTTTCTCATTCTATGACTATATCCACAAATAGACAGCTCCTACACACATGTTGAGTACAAACAGTGATGACAATCAACTGCCCAGCAAAAGACCACCAACTCAGAATCACTGCAATATTAAGCGACCCAGCTTTCTGACTGGAAGAATGAAGCTGACTGAGTAGTGGGTCTGGGTTGGTTGGATATTGGGACCGGGGAGGCCACAGGGGCAGTGTTCCAGGCTGGTTTTGTTTCCTCAAACATCAACACGTACTTACCTATCAGTTCCTCGTTGACTGGGCTGTCAGCCAATGGTGTGCAAAGTGGGCACTGTGCACCCTATTGCGCTATTCTCGTAAAATGGCAAGCTCTGTGTTGGCATCCTTCCAACCATAAGAGATGTTGGACACGCAGCAAACAATCTATTTAGGTAGTGGGTCTTCATTTGGTGCATCTTTGCTGATGGCTGTGAAGGCCAATCCTTGAGAGGCAGGTTCTGCCACATGAAGTTGCCAAGTGACATTTTGGGTTATTGGTGTTGGGTCAGTGTTGGTGCCTGATGCCAAGCTGCTGTAGCCACTGGTCATTGTGATAGTGCATGCCAGCCCATAGAATGTGTCGCTGTTTCTCTTTTTCACCAGCTAGTGATGCCCAGGTATGATGGTCAATGTTTAGGACCTTCATGTCATGCTTGCAAGCATTCTTGAAATGGAGGCTTGAGCACCCCACTGATCATCTAGCTCTGCCTACCCTGCTGGACAGAAGGTTTTGGCTTTGTGACCACCTTCCATCCTCCCAACATGCCGATCCAACAAAACTGTTTCTGTTTAATGAGTGCCAACACACTTGGGAGCTCTGAGAAGACTGCCACATTTGTGATTTGTCCTACCAGGGTATACCAGTAAGACAGCAAAGATGGCAAACAGTATGACACTTAATTTGGATTTTAAGTTCCCCTACTGCCTGACTCAGCTGTCCACCCAGGGAAAGATCACAATGACCACATCAACAACAACAACAAGGCAGCAAGTCACACCCCATTATTTTTGGGGTGCAGCCATCCCATTCTTGTCAAACATGAGACCTCAAAAGCTACCTTTCAGCCCTCAGTATGGATTGGGCTCCACTGGGCAGCCATCCCAATGTTTAAAATATACCCTCGCAGCTTGGCATCTCTGTGCTGGTGCGATATCAGGCTTCCAGAGGCCAGCACAACAGGCAGGAAGCTAATTTCGGAGGCAGTTTGTGATGGTCCAATACCCAGGCTGGCAGTGTGCCCACATTATTATTGCACTGCTCAGAGGAATTCCTCTTGGCCCCACTAGAAAATAACATTAAGCACAAGTTTTTTGCTGCCACACCTTGTTTTTTTTTGACTTGCTGGTACACGGGAATCCTCATTGTCATTTTCTTTATAATCATGAATCTCTTGCAAAGACCCTCAAATTTCTTGTGCTATTTGGAGGAACTCCTCCTGGCCCCACAAAAAAATAATTTTAAACCTAATTTTCCTGGTGCCTCACCCACTGTACTGGCTGGTAAAAGCTTGCAAAGCATGAATTGTGCACATTTTATTGATTGCCCATCAAAATTATACATCATAGGATGCTGGCACACACATTCAAAGATCTACTGCACTAATTGGCCAGTGTAAGGTTCTTCTACAAATGATACCAGCTGGAGTGCCAGCTTCAATGAGGCAGTAAACCATTACTGCCCTGTTTACACCAACTAGCCCAAGTTAAAAACCTAACCTGTAAAACATATCTCAGTAGGTGGTGTACGCTCTTATCAATTCAACTGTTGATGTCACTGCATCCTTTCCTTCATGCAAATATTGCAATGTACCGTGGAAAATATATAATAGCATTTGAATCTTTGGGACATAACGAGAGTCCAAGTCCTCTCCCTACATCTAAAAGTCTGTCATATTTTCAGCAGAGTAGACTAAATGAAACAAGTTGGAAACTTTGCTTCGTTCAAAGGACTAATTAGTCTGAAGCTCATCTCTTTCTTCAAAAGCAGTAAATATCTTGGGATAAGAGTATCCTACTGTTAATACTGCAGTTCATTTAAATCTGACTCTTTTTTAAATCAAGTCGCGTGGTATGTTTTATGTTTGCATGTGGTTAACTGAACTGTAGGGCCTCCTGGTGGGAGTCAGCATATTGCCAAAATTACTCTCTAGGGTCTTCTTTCATAGTAAATGTCATATCCAGAGAAAATTTTCAGGACACTGTGAAATAAAACCAACCAATAAATTACCAAATCAACCTCAGGGTTTATTACGCATGACATAGAAAATTATCTTACAAATTACTTGTTTATATTTATTCCTTCTTAGATAACTAATTAAATGTTTGTGATAGCAAACTAACTTTTCTTCTACTTCTTCTTTAGGGTTTCTATACTCTTGCAAAGACAACAACAAAAAAGAGAATAGCTTGAGTTACATTATCTAACCCAATACTATGTTGACTGCCAATTGCAATTTGCTGTAGACCACAGCAATAATTGTCAAACTGTGATCAACAGACCCCTGTCAAAGTGCTCTCATCAAGAGTGAGTGTGAATGAGTGGCCTAAGGTGTGCTCTGTTCCCTCATATTCCTGCTTCCTCCATGACCCTGCTTTCATCATGCTCCTGCACTCCCCTTGATCCTGCTCTCCTCATGATCCTGTTTCTCTCTCCATACTCTTGTGTTCTCTGTTCCCCTGCTCTTCGGTGTTCCTACCAAAGTTAATGTTACAAACAGGGATGAGAGATAAATGAAACCCTTGTTCACTTCCCTTACTGTCCATAATCAGTGTATTTTCAAAAAGGAAGATGCGGGTGTTTCTTAACCCTAAGTCAATATGAAAAAAGCAGCAACAAGCTTCTATGGATCTAAATAAAAAGGGTTATTTATTTAAATGCTCACCCTGAAAATCTAATGCTGTGTTACTCACTCACCATTCTCCCGAACACACACTTGAGAAACAATCAGTTAAAGAAGTTAGTGCACTTTTACAATTTATAAACAAAAGAACAGTTTGTAACTCACGTTATTGGCTCATGTAAGTGCATGCCTGGCGAAGATGTTATTTTTCCACTCTTGAATTGTAGCTGGGCGAATTCAATAAACAAAGTTCTAAATCAAAGTCATTGCAGGATTCCCCTGAAGAGACAGATTTTCAGCAAGTAACAAAGTTAGTTGCCTGTTATTTTATTGTAAGGTTAGTTTTCTGATGCTCCTTGCTGTGTATTTTGCAGACTGGCTGGTCTCTTCCTAGTGTTTGATACAAGTAAGATTGGATATCTGAAGACAGTTTTGATCAGTTGACCACATGATCAATACTTCAATCGTCAACCCAGAATTATTTGCATGTCAAAACCATTGCAACACAATGCGGATGGATAGTGACCATTTGCGCCTACTTATGACTTAACTTATTTCTGTAGCTCTCTTTGTTATGTTTCGAGCACAGAGACACTGGGTTTAGGAGTCCGTTGATTTTGAGTTTTGAGTAAATCCACAAACAATAGGAGGTGTGAATTTCACAAATGATTTTTGTCTTTGTATGTCCATTCAAAGGAGGCATTCCAACCATGGTCATTTAATTGGGAGCTTTCTGGAGACTTGAAACACTTGTAAGCCTATGCAAAAATTGCAAAAGTTACCTGACCCTTGGCAGTCATCTTAGCAGCATTTTACTGTCAGTTTTTAAAAAGAAAATGGGGGTCCAGAAAATTCTTTTCTGAATACAGTTCATGTTTAAAGTTACAAATATGACTTGCCTTATTTGGGCATGACATACCTCAACCACACAGGAAAAACTGAATCTTGATTACATTTTTTTTGCATTGCTTTCTTGGTAAAGCAAGAGAAATATGAATAAACATTCTGCGCACACTCATTCTCCAACCTATACTTCTGCAGCTCATTTTGCCGGTACCAGCCATTTTTCTGTTTCATGCTTAAGGTTCTCATCATCCTTTTGAATGAGGCAAAAATTATAGTTGAACTTGAGGTTTAATCTTAGGAAAGCCCATTTCAGGAACATAGTGCCTCCCATCTCTTTCTCCCTTTAAAATTCCCAGTTTTGTGTTGTCGAGCTGGTTTGATTTTTCATTCCCTATAAATATGATGAGGGGAGAAGCAGTCTAGGGCCAAACCAGCCCCTACTTTCAGTGCGGTCTCACGTACAGCCCTCCTGCATGTAGTTTCAGACTAATACGAGCAGCTTGTGCCAAACCCTGGCAAGAGGTGGAAGCTCAGCCAGACACGGGCTTCATGGGAGGGGGTAGCTGGGTTAGTCAACAGTGAGAAGGACTTGGTTCTAGTGCCAGAAAAGGTTCAATGACCTAATAAGGTCGGCCAGGGTGATTTATGGCCTCAGTATGAGCAATCTTGGTCCAGATGAGTCTTTGCTGCTCCTCAAATGCAACATGATTCCTTAAGGACATAGCTGTCCTAGATAATGCCATTGTATATTTCAAACAATGGTCTAGTTATACGGCGGCTGGTTTGCAGGACAACCTTTTGACGCATGAGCATAGTGCGTTGGATATCTGTCTTCAGATATCTAGCGCACTGATCTGATAATGGGTTGGAGGCATACCATATGATTGTTTGAAACTTTTGTTGAATGGTCATGTCAAAGCTTTTCAGGAGAAGCGAGCCAAAAATGCCCACGAGAAAGCCAGTACATTTGGGGATGTTCCGAATCTTGAAGTCTTGACTCTTTTTGAAGAGGGAGTGCTGGTGCTGTTGGATCCTGTCTCTTCCAGGAGTATAGGCTGATGTTAGATTGGAAGAAGGCCTGGGTTTGGTAAAATGGCAATAGGCTCAGACTGATTGAAAAGGGGAGATGGCTGGTGAAGGTTTAATGGAGGGTTGGCGTTATCCAATGTGGCTGGTGAATATAGTTCACACATTGGAACCTTGAGAATCTTATTAACTGAAGCTTCACATCATGGTTCCATGGCACATTGTGTCTGCGGAGTTTAAATACTCATGTCGGAGAGTGAAACAGTAGATGTGCATTGTGTGAGAGGGTTGATGTGGCAAGGCTTTTGATACCCGATTAACTCCTCACTGATGTAAAGGCAAAATACTGCGGATGCTGGAAATCTGAAACAAAAACAAAAAATGCTGGAAATATTCAGCAGGTCTGACAGCATCTGTGAAGAGAAAGAGACAGAGTTAACGTTTCGAGTCCATATGATTCTTCTTCAGAGCTAAAGGGAAGTAGAAATGTGGCGAAATATATACTGTTTAAGGGGGGTGGAACAGGTGAAGATGGATAGAAGACCAGCGATAGGTGGGGGCAAAGGAGAGATCGCAAAAGATGTCATAAGCTAAAGGTCAAAGGGTTGTTAATAGTGGTGGTACTGGCTAAAGGAGGTGCTAATGGTGACATTAAGAGTGGAAAGCAGAATGTGATAATGGCCGGACCAGAGTAAGCACTTTGGAAAGTGACAGATGGCTCTAATGGGGGTGGGGGTGGGGATGGGGGGATGGTGGTGGGAAAAAAGATCAAAAATAGGCTAAAATCTGGGGATAAAACAATGAATAAAAATGGAAATACATTTTTTAAATAATAATCATGAAAATAAGTGGGAAAAAATAAAAATAACAAAATAAAAATGAATATAGAAAAAAGGGGGATCAAAAAGGGGTGGGGATAAGGAGACAGTTCATGGTCTGAAGTTGTTGAACTCAATGTTAAGTCCAGAAGGTTGTAAAGTGCCTAATCGGAAGATGAGATGTTGTTCCTCCAGTTTGTGTTGAGCTTCACTGGAAAATTGCAGCAGGCCAAGGATGGACATGTGGACATGAGAGCAGGATGATGCGTTGAAATGGCAAGCAACAGGAAGGCCTGGGTCATGCTTGCGGACAGACTGAAGGTGTTCTGCAAAGTGGTCACCCAGTCTGCATTTGGTCTCTCCACTGTAGAGGAGACCACATTGGGAGCAACGAATGCAGTAGACCAAATTGAGGAAAGTGCAAGTAAAGTGTTGCTTCACTTGAAAGAAGTGTTTGGGCTCTTGGATGGTGAGAGTGTGGAGGGGGGCAGGGGGGCAAGTAGAAGGGCAGGTGTTGCATCTTTTGCGATTGCATGGGAAGGTGCCGTGGAAGGGATTTGAGGCATTGGGGGTGATGGAAGAGTGGACCAGGGTGTCCCGGAAGGAACGGTCTCAGCTGCAGTTTATACCCCACCCCAAACAAGCTTGGCCATTAAAAAACGGATTCCCCTCATGGTGTGATTCTCAACCTGAAGATGTATTATTGCCTTCAGAAAGTATCATTGCTCTCAGTTGGGTCATTAACGACCTTAGTGACTTTCCAAACTGGCATTTACATAACGCGGGCGGGTTTCTGGCTTTTAGCTCCGCCCTCAAAACGTATTATTGCAAACCAGCATGATGACACAGGAAATGCAGCCTGACATAATCATGCCCCATTTTACATTCGGCACTGCAGGAAAGGGCAGGACGTTATTCAGGCCTGTGATTTAAACCTTTTTTGTGTCATGATTTTTAGTAACAAACACAAAGCAGGCTTTCAGGTAAGTTTAAATAAAAAAAAGGACATTGTTTATTCACACAACACTCCAAATGTAAAGGCAATGAAACACATAATCTGTCATGCACACAGGCATACACACAAGTAACAGTGGATTCTAGGGATAAAGCATGCGTTTAGGTTATTAGCAAAAGTAAATATAAGAAGTAAATCACATGCCCAAGTTTCAGTCCTTTAAAAATGCACGCATAGCAGGCCAGGATGGATTTTCTCCCATAGTTCGTTGGATGAATGGAAGCTGGAAGCCTCTGGTTCTCCAGACAAAGTTTAGGCCAAGTTTTGTAGAGACAAAGCTTTGCAGATGAAAACAAATTAGCCCCTCTTTCTGATTCCTTGGGTTGACTGGTACTTTGGCAGGGTTCTATTCATCTTGCTGGACGATGAGACCTCTTGTCCTGTTGGTTTGTAGACATGTCTCCCTGGTTCTTCTGAATAAAAGAATTTATGATCTGAAGTTGTTTTTGGTCATGTGACCCCCGTGATCAATACCTCCATTGCCCACATAGCTGATTCGAGGCTATAAGCCACAGCTACATTATGGTGTTTTAATGGCGGTCATTCACACCTCCTTGAGATAAATTGGTTTCTCTGCACCTTTCTTTGTTAAGGGTTGAATTTGCAGGTCCTGCACCTGGAATCCTTCTATATATCCTCTGCACTGTTACTATTGGGGTGGTACTAGTGTCCTCCACTGTGAAAACTGAGGCAAAATATTGATTAAATTCCATTTCTGCATTCCCCACTATTAATTCCCCAGTTTCGTCCTCCAAGGGACAGTCCTGCACCTGGAAGAGCTTCTGATTTTGAGTTATAGTTAATATCCAATCAATAGGAAGCGTAAATTCACAAGTAGTTTCACATTGTGAGAGCCTATTCATAGGAGGGCACTCCACCCATGGTCATTTATATTTTAAGAACTTTCCAAAAGCATGTTTAGACATAACTTAATCCTTTGTGCAGAAATTACAGAAGGTCACTTGACCCTCGGTGGCCATCTTGGGCAATGTTTTGACCACGTGTTAAAAGTCAATTTTCAAAAGTCTGCATTAACTGAAGTCTGTATCTTGAGAGTTAGTAATATCATATCCTTGCAGGTATGACATGATCATAAGTATTTATTTTCTTAAGAGCATTATTGAAACACTCTTTACATGTAGATGTTTCATATTATATATTGTAATTTGGATGAGGGGATCCATGATTACCAATCTATTTGAAAAGGGGCCCTTAAATCAAAAAGGTTGGTGAATCATTAGATTAGAGGGGAATCCAAAGCCACACTACAGACAAAAGGGAGATGTTTTCACCTCGTCAGGTGAGTGCGGTAGGTGGGCCCAGGAATGGCCAGCCAGTGTGCGCTCAGGGCCTCAGCGCTGCTGGAGTTGGGGGCAGGAGGAGCACAAGTGCTGAAGTGTGCGCATGTGCAGGGGAGCACGTACTGACAGTTCCCTGAAGGCACAGAGCTGCCTCAGCAAGCTGGAGGATCTTAAAATGAAAAATAAACTTTTTACATAAGATATAAACATGTTCCCGCATGTGACTCAGTCACATGAAGAGGGACGTGTAAAAAAGGATGTTAAATATTTTTAATTTTTTTTTAGTAACCATTGGAAACCTCACCCCGCCCGTGGATGAGGTTTTGTTAAAAATGCAAAGGCCGCCTGGCCTATTCACCTGTCCATCAACCGAACGGCTGAGCAGGCAATGAGAAATGCTACTTAACTGACTACTTAAGGGCCTTAATAGGCCTCTCAGTGGTAGGCGGGCGTGCTGTCGCCTCTCACATGCACCCGCTGACTGAAAGATCGCAAGAGTGCGCGATGACACCGGGACGATCGCCCAACCTCATCGCGCAGTATTTCACTCCCATTCCGGTCGGGCGCACGCCCGCCCACAGAACAAAAGATTCTGCCCAAAGTGGTTTGAATTAAGTCAGTTTGTATTAACCTGTTGTACATCCTTATCTAAACCACTTCTGACACATTTTAGTTTTACTTCAAGAAAACTAGCATACATTGATGTAGGTATAAATTATTCTTCTGTGCATGCTCCACCTTTATACCTGACAGTTATGGGTTTTGACTGTTATCATGAGGCCATTTTGATGGAGATCAGACAAGGATTCACTACCTCTGTTTGAAGCCAGAAGTTTAGGAATTCCAGAGGCTTTTGGGGCAGGATCAAACAGAACAGGGTTGCATCATCTCTAAAATATATGATGAATTCCAGTGGAAGTGAGGGTGAGCATAGGATACAACAGTGTTGGATATATGCAAGCAATAGGATAATGAGGGAATAACCTGATCCATCAAATATATTACTATTACATTAATCCAAGCCTTTATAAAAAGCTTTGCTTACCTGCATGAAAAACCAGGAAGTGGTTATTTTGTCAGGGTCTGACTGTTCACGTATATTGGAGCTGCTTCCTCAGTTTTGAGTGGGGCAATTTGAATTTTGCTGCACAAGAGCAGATTCCCCAGGCTGCTTTTCAGAAGTTTCAGGTAGGGATGTATTCTATTTCCTGACTATCACATATGTCCTTCTATTGGAGGCAGAATAAGAGCAGAACGAGAAAGAATTGGGAGAAGCACACAGGATAAGGTTACACCCAAAGGAGAAGGAGACTATTTTGGAAGCACGCATTTGCCACAGTCTCTAGCCTTCCCCTAGAGATCTATTAAAGGAGGTGATGGAAGGTCAGTGAGGAAGCACTGCAACCCAGAAATTCCTTGGGTCCAGCTTGGCCAGTGGAAGTGGAAACATTGTCCAATGTCCAAAGTTATCCCAAGTTCAGGGGCTGAGGCTATTTGCATCATCCTCACCAATGTCTGTACATACAAACGTACAAAATTGGAGCAGAAGTTGGCTATCCAGTCCCTTGAGCCTGCTCCGCCATTCAGTAAGGCCATGGCTGATCTGTTTGTGTTTCGCGTTCCACACGTCAGTGACTGTTACCACCACTCCAGCTCATTCACTCTACCAAGGCGGAGCAAAGTGGTCCCAAGGTCCAAAGGGGCTGAAAAAAAAAGTGTTTTTCAATCTTCAGCTCCCACTTGAGCCACTTGATATGCACTGGTATACTTTAACATTGGGAGAAAAAAAACTTTTCTCCACAGACTGAAGCTTCTGGGCTCGAAATATAGGAGGAAATACTACTGGGGAGAACACATATAACTGTAGATCTAAACTGTAAAGAATATGAACAGTTAATCAGAGTGAAGAAATAAGTTGTTTCAAATACAGGCTGTTGACTCAGTCATCTGTTTAACACTATCACAAAATGTCAAGATCTGCCCCAAGGATTTTGTACGCCTCTGAGACAAAACAAACATGTGAGAACCATTTTGGTAAGGCCGCTTGATGGGACTCTCCTTACAGGCAGGTCTTTTGTCATTTTACTCTGAATTTCTTGTAATTAACTGTTCAATTGTCTGTAAATACATCAACTCTACCACATAACTCTACCTCTAGCATTAATTAGACAATGCAAATATCTTGGTCCAAAATGACCATATGCCTTTGATAGAAAACGTCAGTTAAAGCAATCCTCAAGGAGTCCATAGTTTGATTAACTATTCTTGAAAAGGCTACTAAACTAATCCAAAATTTTCATAGCCGGGAGCATTATCTGGATACAATGGAATGTTGGAATGACTTTTGATAGAGAAGTATATTCACACATGCACTGCACTGAAAGGAAAATCTTTTTCACCTAGTGCTTAAAGAAACCAAATTAAATTGGCCCTATTTGACCTAAATAAATTTTACAGGCAAGGATGAAATTTAAAATTTGGTATGAATTTGATATATGGTTCCTGAGGCAGTTTGTATTATAATAAGGGGATTAGCATAAGAATGTTTGATTTAAAAATGTAGGTATGCTGTCTTTTACTGTCAGGAGTACCTGTGGGAGGTTTTTTTGTGTTTTGTTCAGCTTGTCACCGTGCAGAGCTTAGTATTCAGATTGCTTAACATTAACAATTTCATTGTGTGGCTTCAGTGTGAGGTTGTGATTTAGAGATAATAATAATACTGATAAATGCCACTCATAACATTGTAAGAGTGACACAGATCTCTAACATGTTTCAACATTTTCTGCTTTGTTCATTCCAGAGAATGACACATATCAAGCATTATCTCTGAGTCAGAACGTTGTGGGTTCAAGTTCCACTCCATAGACTGGACCACAAAATCTAGGCTCACACTCCAGTGCAGTGATGAGGGAGCGCTTCACTGTCAGAGGTACCTTCTTTTTGAATGAGATGTTAAATCAAATCCCTATACACCCTCTCTGGTGGATATATAAAATTCCATGGCACTATTCGAGGAGAACAAAGCATTTCTTTCTGGTGTCCTGGCTAATATGTATGCCTCAATCAATATCACTAAAACAAATTTCCTTTCCTTGAGCACTTCGAAATCAAGCACAGGGATTGTGATGTGTAATTAAACGGCACCATTCAAAGTAGTGCTGGCTGCATGCAAACTTTGTACTGCTTGCTAATTTTAATGATTAGTGATGTGTGCCCAGGAGCTGCACACCTCAGCAAGGACACACCAGCACTATTTAAATATAACCTTTAATACTTAGGGCCAGCCTTCAGACCACAGTGATGGTCTGGCCTCACGGTCTCTGGAAACAATACTGTTGCCTGCGTCTCGGCAGTGCTTGTCATTGCTGCCAGAATGTAGTGGGCAGGTGCCACAGAGTTCTCTCATAGTCTTGGTGTGCTCTCAGCATCTTTAAGGAGGGACTGGCCCCCATCTCTTCAGCATCTGTGACCACTGATGCTGTGCTCCTGAAGGGCTCAGGTGCTGAAGTCAGTGAAAGGATCAGATGCTTCTAAAGTTTCATGGCTGCATCTCTATGATATGACCCTGATCACAGAGTGCAAGCAATCTGCCTCTGGCCAGACGGGAGTCAGACAATCTCAGAGGCTATGTGAAAATCTATGGAGTATCCTCACTGCATGTCGTCATCAAACTCCTGCAATGAAGCGATTATTAGCACCTCCACTGCATCTCCATGACAGGGGCATTCTCAGAGAGGGTATTCGTGCTGTCATAAGCCAGACTGGAGTCAAATAGTCACAGATGCAATATGAGGATCTATAGGGTCACCTCATTGCATGTTATCATCACCCTCCGCATATCTAGCGGCTATGAGGGCCTCCCGAGCGCACCTGCCTCGTCTAGCCCGTGTGAGGGCCTCATCCTCATCATTGTCACCTCTGAGGACCTCCTCAGCTTCATCCTCTTCGGCATCCTCCTCATTGGAAGAGACATGCAACTCCTCCATCTCAGCCAGCTCATCTTCCCATTGGAGAGCCATACAAGTACTATGTCATAAATAATCAGCTGTCCTTTTTTACTAACAGGCAGCTCAATGTTCATTCTTGATCATGCACAACTTAGAATTATCAGAAAGCAAAGCATGATTTTCTTTATAAAATTTAAAAAATAAAGTTCAGGATTGAGATCATCAGGTTTTAAGTTACAGCCCAAAAGGAACATGAAGGGCGCAACAGAAAACGATGATGCGTGACAACTTCTATGGACTATTTTCCAGGCCTCCACCAGACCAGCCCAGGCTCCGGACCCTCATCTTCAGCATCTTGATGGTCTGCTCCAACAAGTTGCGAGCTGCAGCATGAGCCTCATTATACCATCGCTCTGTCCTCTCATGCCACCGATCACACCTGACGCCAGTGGGCACAGAAAATTCTGCCCAACAACTTCTGCTAGGTCATGTACACTAAAACATTGTTGCAGCTTTTCAATAGTTGCACATCATGTAGGTGATCTCACCTCATACACATCCATCCACTTAGAATGCACGTCGATGATCACTAAAGATATGGTACCTAAAAATGGACCTACATAGTCTATATGTAGTCTACCCAGTGTTGACCAGGCCATTCCCACTGATGCAGTGGAGCTGAAACAGGCAACCTCTTCTTTTGCTGACACGGGAGACAGTGTTTCATCAATTCTTCTACATTACTGTCTTTACCTGGCCACCACATATAACTTGGTGTGAGCATGTTCATTTTCGAAATACTAGGATAGGCACAATGAAGCTCTATAAATAGTGGTTCTCGTCCTTGCAAAGGGATGATGACTCTTGCTCCTCATTACAAGACACCATCTTGACAGCTCAGTTCAGACTTATGGGCATAGAATGGTTTTGATTCTTCAGAGGCTTGTGCATTTGACCAACCTTGCAATTCCTGTTCAAGTACTCTTGATAAATTTCGATCTCGGTTTGTCCAATTCTTTATCTATTTTGCGCAGACTGATGAGGAGTCCAGGAAATTCAACACAAGTACTACCTCTTGAGGTACTGGAACATGCGTCTTACTATCGGGCAAAGGGGGACGACTGAGGGCATCTGCATTTGCTATATGTCACCTGGACGGTGCATAAAAGTGTACTCGCATACTTACAAAATTAAAGCCTACCTTTGAATTCTAGCAGAGGCTATTGACGGGATTGTCTTATCTTTAAACAATCCTAACAGTGGTTTGTGATCTGACACTATGGTGAAGTGTCAACTGTGCAAATATTGATGGAATTTTTTTACTCCAAGTATGATAGATAAACCCTCTTTTTCAATTTGAGAGTAACCTTTCTCAGCTGCAGAAAGAGTTCTGGATACATGTCCTGCTGGCTTTTCAGGTTTGATTTCTGTTTTCTCTTTTTGTGTTTGCCACAGGGTTTTCTCTCATTGTTCATTTTGATTTCACAGTCGGCCAAATTTCTCTCTGGTGAAATCTTAACTTGGCTCAGTTCGAGATTGAGCTAGTCCATTTGCATCTTGAAAAGTTCCATGGCTTTTCCTTCTAATACCTCTTTTGTCTCAATCAACTGATTCCTCATTTCTCATGTCTCCCTTTGGTATCATTTGGCTTCCACGTGGAACATTGAACATTGTTGGGTTTTTACTTGCAACCGTTTCTTCAGTTGGTTCAGAGTGGCACTGCATTCATTTAGCTTCTTTTCATGATTTTCCCGTGGAACCAACTCTGACCTGAGTGATCCTTGCTTCCTGTGAAGGTCCTTTAGTTTTTCTACCTCATTCCAAAAGACACCATTATATTCCCTTGTCAACTTAGGGTTTCTTCCCATTCTGACATGAAAAGTTTCTAACCAGATGGGTTTAATTTATTTCAACCAATCATGGCCCAGAAGGCTAGGACCTTCCCCTGTTACAATAATTACAGGCAATTGGGCTGTCAGTTGCCTGTAGGATACAGGTACAGAGGTGATGCCTTTCAGCTGTCTTGCATTTCCAGTATATGTTTTTAGCTGAGCTGTGGTTTGCTCTAAATTCAATGGCTTGGTGCCTGCTCTGAGGTACTTAAATGTTTGTTCTCCCACCACTGTGGTCGATGCTCCTGTGTCAACCTCCATGACCAGAGGCTTTTCATTTAATTGAAGGATAGCAGTGATTGGTTCAATTTTCCTCGCCTTAAGATTGTATAGGGAATAGATATCAGTCTCAGCAGCTTCTGGTTCATTTATATTGTGCACTTCATTCAACTTGGCCTGCTGTCTGATTGGCTGTCATGATCATGTCCTGCACTGTCTTACAATGTGCCCTTTTTTGTGACAGTAGTGGCATTCCGTCTCTTTAAATCTCCAGGTTTCAGGAACATGATTATTCCCACATCAGTAACACTTCAATTCCTGAATCACTGGTGAGCTGCCTCCAGTATTTCTTTTTGTTTTTCTAGCGGTAGGGACCGTGTAGCACTTTGCTGTAGCCTCCCTGAGCTTTGTGCCACGCCTGGCGGCAGGTTCCCGCCACAACTGCAGAACAGCGCCACGATGCACACTTTGTAAAGCCTGCGAGCCCGTCTCCAGATTTTCTATTGCTAGCGCTATCTCCATGGTGCACTTCAGATCTGTATCAATTCCTGCAAGTAAACGGCACTGAATGGTGTCGACATGTGTGCCGCAAACCAAATGATCTTGCAACATGTCACCTAGAATATCACCAAAGTCACAGTGTACCATTAACTATTTTGACATCATGATGCACGTTGCAATCAACTCACTTACTTGAGAGTTGAACTTGAATTTTTGCATGATCACCGATGGTTTAGGCAGAAAATGTGCCTTCTCGAGGTCTAGTAGCTCGGTGAAGGATCTGGAATTTGGTGCAATTGGAGCCGCCAGAGTACATTTATACATTTTCCTCCTGCCAGCATGTAGGAGAATTGCCTTCTGCTTCTCCTCGACCGTTATTTCATTCACCACAAAGTAGAAACCTCAGCGCTCTATGTACCAACACCAGTCCTCGATGGATGAGTAGTACGGGTCAATTCTGCTGAAGAGAGGCATTGCTGGTGAATATACTTCTCTTTTCTTTCTTTAGAAATTGAAATACTCACAGTCAAGAGGCGGCGTGCAGCGTTGGAGCTACTTACCCTCATCGCCAAATGTAATAAACTTGGAGAGCAGGGCAGGTTTCTTGTAAGGGATAGTAAACTTTATTTACAGAGCTCCTGATGAAGCTATATGTTTCTACCAAGACCAAGGCTAGAAAACTCCACCCCTAAGGTAGAGTTAGGGCTGATCTGTCTATACAGTCAATTGCTCACCATAACAGTATGAAAGGTTTAACTTACAATTACAACAGGCTCATTGCAGGAAAGCCCTGGCAGATTACAGAATACATTGAATTGCTGGATACGTAAACACATCTGTCCTTCGACACTACACCTTCAGCTTTCAATCATGCCGATGAGGTGGGAGAACACCTCTGCCTCCATGTTACACAGCTAAGAGTGAACATGACATGACCCTGCAAATCATGTGAAGGACGTGCCCTGCACAGGCACCTTTCAAATTAAGGATGGGCATCACTGATTCCGGAAATGATCCGAAAATGCACAATTACCCTGTGGTGTAATTGAAGCAGATGACATAGACAAAATTCCCAGGATAGTGACAGCTGCGTTAGGTAAGGGGAGGAATAATGGCATGTCACCTGATCGACTGCAACACATCTCATCATGTAAAGGAGACATACACAAAAGGAGATTTGGAATGGGTGATATTGTATTTACAGTTGTGCACATTATATACCTGTTGTGAACACCCATGCCATTTTGTTCCTAATGGTATTTGTCTTCCCCAAGTCTGATGCTATGTCTTGGCGATTCCTAGGCATGCACAGTGGAGTTGGAGGTAGCTTGCTTATTGCGGCACCCTGTTGTCTGTGATGACCCTGGCGGACATCCTCTGGAGGGCCAAGACCTAGTGGGCCCCAGCCTGGTTTGGGTGTCATACTGTAGGGCAGGTGCACCCTCCTTGGTCTGTGGAGCTGAAGGTGATGGGGTCATAGGAAGAGGGGATTTGGATGGGGTGGGCACTTGTCGAGTCACCTGGGTGGATGGTTCATGGGTGTCCAGCTGCTGGTCCTCCTCCTTCTGAATGGTCAAGGACCCATGGATGACACCTTGAGGAGAAGGGACTGCTGGAGTGAGATCAAGCTGTCCTGTACTCCTCTCACATTGACACAACTGGAGGCCACCAATGGCAACAGGGATGGAGTTCAGCTCCTGCAGCAGTGCAGGACCAATGTTCTGGACCCTGGTCCCCACGGCAGTCACCATCATACCAGTGTTGACCTCGGTGCATTGGTATGATTCTGCTATCACCTTGGAATGAAGGTGGATGGATTCACCCATCATCCCATTTCATCTAAAGAATGCAGCTGACATCCCTTGCTGATGTTCCTGTGCTTGTTGCTGCAGCTCTACCAAGTGATTTCAGACCGAGTTCTGAGGCTCCTCATCTGACTCAGACTTAGCAGATTCCTTGCCCCCAAGTGCTGGCGACCTTGGATATCCTTGCCTCCACCTGCGGCGGACCAGATTGTGTGCTGTGCTCACCTGATTGTGATCCCGATCCTGCTTTAGATCTATGCCCCACTGAGGTGTGTCTCTCTGCGCTAGTGGAGAGTGTGGGTGAGTACTGTGATGGGGCTTTAAAGCTGCCTATTCCTAATCCCCCATCCAAGCTGTCCTCTTGGCTGGAGCTGAGGGCTTGGCTGGCTGAAGACGTTGGGCGCTTGGCAGAGCTGCGTATGAAAGAAAGTAGAGATACTTAATGCATGGCAGCTGAGTGAAAAACAGGAGACAGCACTCACCGTAGCGTTGAGTGAGGGACGGTCTGGTGCAGGTTCCTCATGTGGGTAAAGGCAAAATACTGTGGATGCTGGAAATCTGAAACAAAAACAAAAATGCTAGAAAAACTCAGCATATCTGACAGCATCTGTGGAGAGAAAGACAGAGTTAATATTTTGAGTCTGTATGACTCTTCAGAGCTCAGAAGAAGAGTCAGATAGACTCAAAACATTACCTCTCTCTTACTCTCCACAGATGCTGCCAGACCTGCTGAGTTTTTCCAGCATTTTTTGTATTTGTTCCTCATTTGGGTGTTTGCCTCTGATCTCGTCGTCACTGCAAGAATGATCCACGTCCTCTCCGGCCAGCTCAATAGCAACGATTTTCAAAGGCATTGAGGACCTTGATATCTGGCACTCCACCCCTGGTCTGGGATCTCTCCCTTTGATTCTGCATGATCTTGTCCTGCATAAAGACAGAGGGAGAGAGTGTGAACAAGGCACATACCAGGGCAGATGAGAAGGATGCCAGGCACGTGTGTATGCTGAGTGTAGCCATGGACGGGATGGGAAGATGATCTCCAGAGGAAGTGAGGCCAGACAGAGATGTGAGGGTGCTGGTAAGAGAGTGAGTAGTGATGTCCTTTGAGCTGGCAAGTGAGTGAGATGCCAGTGGATGTGTGATGGGAATGTGAGAGTGTGAGTTTAGACTGATGAGATGGCTGCATTTGCCCGGCGACATGGATGGAATCATTCATCTTCTTTCTGCACTGGATGGCCAACCTGTTCTGTGCAGTACTGACTACTGCTGCCACTGCCTCCCAAATCAGAGTGGTGAGATTGCTGGACCTTCGGCGGCCAGAGCTGGGGTAGAGGATATTACAGAGGGCCTCTATGGTGTGCAAAACCCCTCACTGAATCTGGGGGCTGCAGTCTTCTTGGCTTCTGGGGCCATGTCTTCACCGGAGCAATCCTGGGCTGCGAGTATTGAGAAATGTGTGCCCAGCTGCAGTTTAAATATGGCACCTGGAGTGAGCAAGCAGTGATGTAACATCATTGTCAGGAACGTCTAATAATGTTATTGGAATTTATTGCAAAATCATGGTATTTGTGTCTATTTGTGTGTGTGTGTGTGTGTGTGTGTGTGTGTGTGTGTGTGACTTAATTGGATTAATGGCAGCTGGTCTGAAGGCTTTGATATATTAAAGATAAGCTAGGTTTGAAATGTTAAGTAGATAGGTGTAAGAGGTAAAAGGACATTTGCATTTTTAAATAAACTAGGCTAAATTTGTTTTCAAAGGCGGGTTGGAGTTTACTACAGCAAACATTTAATATACAGGATATACATGTAGCGGGTTGAGAAAATCTGATTGCAGATCAGTTTGAAAAGGACACAGAGAGCGGCGGGATCTTATGTTTAAAAAGAGTGCGGAGAGCAGCGGACCTTCAGTTTGAAAAGGGCGCAGAGAGCGGTGGGGACTTCAGTTTGAAAAGGGCGCAGAGAGCGGCAGGGACTTCAGTTTGAAAAGGGCGCAGAGAGCGGCGGGGACTTCAGTTTGAAAAGGGCGCAGAAAGCGGAGGGGACTTCAGTTTGAAAAGGGCGCAGAGAGCGGCGGGGACTTCAGTTTGAAAAGGGCGCAGAGAGCGGCGGGGACTTCAGTTTAAAAATGGTGCGGAGCAGCAGGGACTTCAGTTTGAAAAGGGTGTGGAGAGCAGCAGGGACTTCAGTTTGTAAAGGGCTCAGAGAGCGGTGGGGACTTGAGTTTGAAAAGGACATAGAGAGCGGCGGGGACTTCAGTTTGAAAAGTGCATGGCAAGCAGCGGGGACTTGAGTTTGAAAAGGACACGGAGAGCGGCAGGGACTTCAGTTTGAAAAGGACGCGGAGAGAGGTGGGGACTTCAGTTTGAAAAGGACGCGGAGAGCGGTGGGGACTTCAGTTTGAAAAGGACGTGGAGAGTGACGGGGACTTCAGTTTGAAAAGGACACGGAGAGCGGTAGGGACTTCAGTTTGAAAAGGACGTGGAGATTGGCGGGGACTTCAGTTTGAAAAGGACGCGGAGTGCGGCGGGGACTTCAGTTTGAAAAAGGTGTGGAGAGCGGCGGGGTCTTCAGTTTGAAAAGGGTGCGGAGAGAGGTGGGGACTTCAGTTTGAAAAGGACGGGGAGAGCGGTGGGGACTTCAGTTTGAAAAGGACGCGGAGAGTGACGGGGACTTCAGTTTGAAAAGGGTGCGGAGAGTGACGGGGACTTCAGTTTGAAAAGAGTGCGGAGAGCGGTGGGGACTTCAGTTTGAAAAGGACACGGAGAGTGACGGGACTTCAGTTTGAAAAGGGTGCGGAGAGTGACGGGGACTTCAGTTTGAAAAGGGTGCGGAGAGCGGTGGGGACTTCAGTTTGAAAAGGACGCGGAGAGTGACGGGGACTTCAGTTTGAAAAGGGTGCGGAGAGTGACGGGGACTTCAGTTTGAAAAGGGTGCGGAGAGCGGTGGGGACTTCAGTTTGAAAAGGACACGGAGAGTGACGGGACTTCAGTTTGAAAAGGGTGCGGAGAGTGACGGGGACTTCAGTTTGAAAAGGGTGCGGAGAGCGGTGGGGACTTCAGTTTGAAAAGGACGCGGAGAGTGACGGGGACTTCAGTTTGAAAAGGTTGCGGAGAGCGGTGGGGACTTCAGTTTGAAAAGACATGGAGAGCGGCGGGGACTTCAATTTGAAAAGGACGCGGAGAGTGGTGGGGACTCTCAATCCTGCTTACAAAGGTTGTTATCAATTCCCCTAATTATAGAATCCCCTACAACTGTCTTTTTCTCCCCCTTCTTGAATGGCCTCCTGTGCCATTGTGCTGTGATCAGCTGGCTCATCCTCCCTACAGCCCTGTTCCTCATCCACACAGGGAGCAAGTACCTCGTACCTGTTGGACAAGGTCAAGAACTGACACCCCTCTGTTCCTGAACACAGGATCCCTCTACCTCCCTCACTTGAAGTCACACCCTGCTGACCCTGACTACTGACCGCATTCTACCAAGTGTGACCAACTCCTGAACAAAGCATCCAGGTAACTCTCCCCCTCCCAGATGTGCTGCAGCGTACAGACCACAGACTCCAGCTCATCAATTCTGAGCCAGAGTTCCTCCAGCAACCAACACTTGCTGCAGATGTGGTCACTGCAGCTCCCAATGGGATCTGCCAGCTCCCACATCATACAGCTACAGCACATCACCTGCCCAGCCATCTTGACTTAGTTAATTAATTTATTAATTAGCTTTGCATGTTTTTTTGTTCAAATTTGGTACAGATTTCCTACCACCTAATCAGGTCACAGCTTTCCTGTGATGTCACTTTTTCAGTTTTGGCTTCAGTTATGCTGTGCCCCAAGGTCACCGCTCCGGTGCTCCTCCCTCTGATTCTGCTCCCTGGAGACAAGGCCGCGAATCCCTGAGGTAAGGTAAATTTATACTCACTGCTCCGGTGCTCCTCCCTCCGAGTCTGCTCCCAGGATTTACTCACCAATCAGCTGCTTTTTCTTTGAAATCCACTTTCAGAAGAGTGTCCCTCGCAGGTCTGGTGCACTCCTGAAGGCATTGCCTCTTTCTTTCTCTTTTGTTTTGGTTTGAGGAGGAGGGACGGATGGAAACACTACAGCAATGTAATGTTTAAGGCAATTCCATTCTTTGACAGTGGGTCCTCCTCGATTCCCTCCTGAGTCACAGTGTCTGCAGCAATTTGTCCCAGAATGCTTCAGTCACTTCTTACCAGTGCCATCTGTTGGATGCTCTTCCTTCTGTTGAGTGCAAGAGTCCTTCTCCTCAATTCCCTCCTGAGTTGCGGTGTCTGCGGCAACTTCTCCCAGAATGCTTCAGTCACTTCTCACCAGGGCCCTCTGTTGGAATGACAGGAAGGGACAGAGAAAAAAAAATCTAAGAATACATCAACAGTCAAGACTGGATGTTACAAAGGTAACAAAAAAACAAAACTGAAGGCTCTCTATCTGAATGCATGTAGCACTTATAACAAAGTAAATGAATTGATGTCCCATATTGAAGTAAATAAATATGATCTGATAGCAATTAAGGAGACCCGGCTGCAAGGTGACAAAGGTTGGGTCCTTAATATTGAAGTGTATGTGACATTTAAGAAGTATAGGAAGCTAAGTGAATGTGGAGAGGTAGCACTGTTGATCAAAGAGGGCATTGGTGCAGCAGTTAGAGATGACCTTGGTTCAGGAGATCAGGATATAGAATCGGTTTGGATGGAGATGAGGAATAATAGGGGAAAGAAGTCATTAGTGGGAGTGGTCTACTGTTCCCCTAACAGTAGCCACAGTTTAGAACAAAGTATTCAAGAGAAGATATTGCGTGCCTGTGATAAAGGGACAGCAATAATCATGGGTGATTTTAATCTACACATAAACTGGAAAAATCAGATTGGCAGTAGTAGCCTGGATGAGGAGTTCTTAGAATGCTTCCGAGCTAGTTTCTTGGAGCAGCATGTTCTGGAACCAACCAGAGAGCAGGTTATATTAGACTTGGTATTGTGTAACGTGACAGGATTAATTAATGACCTCAGAGTGAAGGCACCTTCTAGATAGCAGCGACCACAATATGATTGAATTGTACATCCAGTCTGAAATGGAAAAGAATGGGTCTAAGACTTGTGTGTTAAAGTTAAAAAAGGGCAACTATGTGTGGCTGAAAGCTTAAGTGAATTGGGAAACTAGGCTAGTGGATGGATCAAGAGAGAAGCAGTGGCAGACATTTAAGGGGATATTTCAGGGTACTCAGAATAAGTACATTCCTATTATAAAGAAAAATTCTAAGGGGAGGACCTACCATCCATGATTAACTTGAAATGTTAAGGAAAGCATCAAACTTAAGGAAAAAGTATACAGCTCCGCAAAGAAGAGTGGCAGGAAAGATGATTGGAAAGAATATAAAGAATGGCAGAAAATGACTAAATGGTTAATCAGGAGAAAGAAATTAGATTCTGAGAGGAAGCTAGCTAGAAACTTAGTGAAATTGAAATCACTAGGGGAATGGTGCTGAGCAGGTTGATGGAGCTGCAGACTGGCAAGTTTCCAGGTCCCAATGGACTACATCCTAGGGTCTTAAAAGAGATGGCTAATGAGGTCGTCAATGCGTTAGTGTTAATTTTCTAAAATTCGCTAACTTCTAGGAAGGTTTCATCAGGTTGCGAAGTAGCAAATATAACCCCTCTATTCAAGAAGGGAGGGAGTTAGAAAACTGGAAACTATAGGCCAGTTAGCTTGTCATCTGCCATGGAGAAGTTATTAGAATTGATATTAAGGAGGTTATAGCTGGGCACTTAGAAGGGCTCAAGGCAAATATGAGGAGTCAACATGATTTTATGAAAGGAAAATCAGGTTTAACCAATTTATTGCAGTTTTTTGAAGGAGTAACATGAAGGATAAAGGGGTGCCTGTAGATGTACTGCAGTTGGATTTCCAGAAGGCATTTAATAAGGTGCCACATCAAATATTATTATGGAAAATTAAAGCGCATGGTGTAGTGGGTAACATATTAGCTAGAATAGAAGATTGGCTGGCTGGCAGAAATCAGAGAGTATGCAAAATGGGTCTTTTTCTGATTGGCAGGATGTGAAGAGTGGCGTCTCATGGGAGGCTGTACTGGGGCCTTAACTTTTTACAATTTACATCAATGACTTATATGAGGGGAGTGAAGACATGGTAGCTAAATTTGCACATGACACAAAAATAAGTAGGAAGAGGACATGAGGAGGTTGCGGATGGATATAGATAAGTTGAGTGAGTGGGCAAAAATCTGGCAAATGGAGTTTAATGTGGGAAAATGTGAAGTTGTTAATCTTTGGCAGGAAGAATAAAAAAAGCAGAGTACTACTTAAATGGAGAATGGCTGCATAATTCTGAGGTACAGAGGGATCTAGGTGTTTTAGTACATGAGTCACAAAAACTTAGTATGCAGGTACAGCAAGTAATTAAGAAGGCTAATAGAATGCTATCCTTTATTACAAGAGGGATTTAACATAAAAATAAGGATGTTATGCTTCAGTTATACAGGGCATTGGTGAGACCACATCTCGAATACTGTGTGCAGTTTTGGTCTTCTTATTTAAGGAAAGATGTAAGTACATTGGAGGCAGTTCAAAGGAGGTATACTAGATTGATACCTGGAATGAGTGGGTTGTCATATGAGGAAAGACTGGGCTTATTTCCACTGGAGTTTAAAAGAGTGAGGGGTGATTTGACTGAAGTTTCAAGATCCTGAATGGCCTTAACAAGGTGGATGTTGAAAGGATGTTTCCTCCTGTGGGTGAGTCCAGAACTAGGGGGCACAGTTTTAAAATTAGGGCCCTTTTAGGACGGAGATGAGGAGAACATTTTCTCTCAGAGGGTTGTGCGACTTTGGAACTCTCTGCCTCAGAAGGTGGTGGAGGCAGGGTCATTGAATATTTTTAAGGCGGAGGTAGACAGATTCTTGTTAGGCAACAGAATCAAAGGTTATCGGGGTTAGATGGGAATATGGAAATCGAAATACAAGAAGATTAGCCATGATCTTATTGAATGGCAGAGAAGTCTAGAGGGGCTGAATGGTCTACTCCTATTCCTATTTCCTATATTTTTATGTTCTTATTGTCAAGAGTTTGAAGCTTAAAGGCAAAATTGGACAATTAAAAACCTGGACACTGAACTAGAATGATTTCTGTTGATACCAAAGATTTGTGTACATATTGCTATGTTAATGCATGCATGTGGTAACGTAATAGTGTAATAAATATAAGAGGTAATGTTAGATGAGTTCAGAAAATTAAACCGTCTTTTTAAATTATGACGGTTCATTTTTTAATAAGGAGGTGGATGTCAGGAAGATATAATAATTTAATTGGAATTTATTGTAAAATAGTGCTATTTGTGTCTATGGGCAGAATTTTGCCATTGGCGAGCAGGGGGCTGGGCCTGCTCACCAATGTGTAAAGTGGTGCGGGATGACAGTGGCAGAACCCCCGACATCATGCCGCCCCATTTAATTTTTCAGGAAGGCGGATCCGCAGCAAAATCAGCTGTGCGCCCACCTGCCTGTCAATGGCCAATTGAGGCCATTGACAGGACCATTTAAACAATTAAAGGACCTGCCTGTTTAACCTTAAGGTTGGTGGGCAGGCCAGGAGCCCCAGCGGCAACTAGAGAAAACATGAAACCTGACCCAGCGGAAGGATGAGGTTTTATGTAGGATTTAAAAAAGTTTTAAAAACTTTGTCACATGGGGGGGACATGTTAGGGAATTTTTGCTTTTCTATTTTTCATATTTTTCAAAGTGTAAGCGATCTCCCTGAGGCAGCACTTAGCCTCAGGGAGATATGCGCGATTTCGTGCTCATGCACAAAAGAGCGCACTCTCGCTTTTGGGGAATCTCCCCACCTGCACAGGGAGTGCATCGCGCTTCCCGCTGGACGTCACGCTGGGCGGGCCTTAATTGGCCCACCCACGTAAAACGACGGCAGGGCCCGCTTCTCCGACGGGGATCGGCTCCCCGCCCGCCGGTGATTGGGTCGGGCCCGCCCGTCCGCCAGGCAGAAAATTCTGCCCAATATGTGTCTGTGTGTGTGTGTGTGTGAGAGAGACTTAGTTGGATTAAAGGCAGCTGGTCTGAAG
This sequence comes from Carcharodon carcharias, assembly GCF_017639515.1. Classification (NCBI taxonomy): domain Eukaryota; kingdom Metazoa; phylum Chordata; class Chondrichthyes; order Lamniformes; family Lamnidae; genus Carcharodon; species Carcharodon carcharias. The sequence continues at coordinate 28,914,043 of NC_054472.1, read as the reverse complement.
GCTTTGATGTATTAAAGATAAGCTAGGTTTGAAATGTTAAGTAGATAGGTGTAAGAGGTTAATGGACATTTGCATTTTTAAATAAACCAGACTAGATTGTTTTCAACGGAGGGGTGAAATGTGTCACCAAGTTTAGTTCAGAACTAATGTGTTTACTTTTCCCAAAGATTACTGGTAAAATTAGTACAATGAGAGATTATTATGATCAAGGAAGTAAAGTCTAAAGGCATAGTGAAACAATGGGAATTTGCCTTCAAAGGGGAAAATATGTATAAAGGAGGAAAGGCTGTGTGTAAGGGTAGGATTTTAAGATCTAACAAGTATGAAAAGCCTTTAGCATCTATGCCTCAAGCTGCTGTTTACAATGAACTGAATTTAAGGAAACTCACATTGAATTGGATTGTTCAGGTTATCATGTTTCTTTGCCTGGGTCTTTTAAAATCAGTTGCCTTAACAAAAGTGTAACTTGGAGTTAGATTAATTAAGGGACTTGGAAGTTATCATAGCATTAATTTCTAGGTCTATGTATGTATTTAAAATCATTTCTTATATTAACAAATGTTTAATTTAGTTGGGTAACAAACCTATAAGGCTTCGCGGTCTTATCACTACTGAATTCAGGGCACGCATCTCAAAGACTATGCAAGTTGCAAAACAAGTTGTGGCAGTTGTTTCATGTTTCCCTTTGGGATTTGAACAACTCAGCATTTACCATCAGCTGTGCCATAACAGTGTGGCAGGTGAATCAGAGACCGCCCTTCAGCGATACGGCATGCCTGTATAATTAATTAGATGGGAAGCGGACGATACAGCATGAAAACCCGCCATTGTGGCTGGCAGGAAAAAGGCCAATTTTCACGCCTGTCACAGTGCTTAGTGCAATTTAGGTAAAATTCCACCCAAATCAAATTATGCACCCACAGCCAACCCAGTCAGTATACGGGTGTGGCAGCTGCCTCCTTCTTTCCTTCTGTTCTCCTGAGGTGTTTGCTGAATCCCTGGTAGCCCTCACTGGCCAGGTTGCAGAGGATGCAGCAGGCCACGACAATTTGGGCATCCACTCCAGTGGGTACTGGACAGCACCCCTAGAGCAGTCGAGGCATCGCTTCAATATCCCAATCAACTGCTTGATGAAGCTTCTCAAGGCAGTATGGCTCTCATTATATGCGTGCTGGCTATGTGTGGTTGGCTTGTGGAGGAGAATCATGAGCCAGGTGCTCAGTGAGCCACCCTTGTGGTCCTGCAGCCACCGTCTGATTTGTCATGGTGATCACAAAGAGTAATGGAACTGCAGACTGGCAGAGAATGGATGCATCGTGACTGCTGCCAAGATAGTGGCCATTCACCAGCATGATGCGCAGAGTGTGGTTGCACAGCACCTCCACATTTTGTGAGTGATAATCTTTGTGGTTCTGGTACATCGCAGCATTGTGATGCAGTGCTCTCCAAACCATGGGCCAAATTTTACGCTCGGAGTGCGGGCGTGTGCCTGACACACCTGAGCATAAAATAACGCGCGACGATGTCGGGCGTGCGTCCTGACATCATCGCGCACTCTCGTGATAATTTGTTCGGCCCATTAAGGCCATTAACAAGTTAAACAAAATCAAATTTATGCTGCCCTCCAACCTTACAGTTGGTGGGCAGACAAAAAGGCCAAGCGGCCTTTACATTTTTAGGAAACCTCATCCACGAGCGGGATGAGGTTTCCTAAAGCAAATAAACATTAAATAAAAACTTTATTTTTGAATTAAAAACATGTCCCAGCTCTTGTGACAGAGTCACGTGAGGGGACATGTTTTTTCCTAAATTTTAACTGTCTTTATTAATTTTTTTAAAAAGCGCTTCAATCTCCCTGAGGCAGCTCCGTGCGCATGGGCGAACTACACATCAGGCCCACTTTCCCTCCTCCCCCCGCCCGCACAGGCAGAGCTGAGCGCTGCCGTTTGCAATCCATGCAGGGCTGGCCTTAATCGGCATGCCCGCGTGAAATCGCGGAGCCGAGCCAATCGCGGGCTTCCCGCTCCCGCCCTCACCTACTCCTGCCCTGACCCACTCCCACCATGCCCGCCCAACAAGGGAAAAATTCTGGCTCATGTGTGTGTTATCAACGACGTCCCGCACCATGGGGAAGGTGTGCTCCACCTGTTTCTCTTTCTTCACAGAGAGTAAAATGAACTGTCTCTTTCCAGGCATAAAAAGCCTCTGTCATCTCTGAGGCCTCAATGGAAGGTGATTTAAGATGTGGGAGATGTTTGTTTTGTCTGGAAGGGTCCCGGTGCTAAGACATTTAGAGCATGGTCACTTTCACAGCCACTGGCAGTGCCATTCTTGCCCTGCTCTGAGGCTGCAGGCCTAGTTGCAAGAGGAGGCGGTGTTCTGTTAGCACCTCCTTGTGAATCACAGATGATGCACAACCTGCTCCTATTTTGGGTGAAGGTAAGAAAAGAACTTCTGGAAGATCCTAGTTGTATTAGGCTGCCTGCTGAAAGCCCTTTTCCTCTTCCCCTCTTGGCGATCCAATTGCCTTTTTACTGACTGTGTCTGCACCATCTTCCTCTCATGCTGTAGCCCAGGGCTCATATGACACCCATGACTGTGGGCAAGTGCTTTCCCTAGAGTCCTTGCAGTTACGGCCAATGTTTTCTCCACTTACACCACTCCCTACAAGCTTCACCAACAGGATTCAGCCCTTCAAAACACCAGCACTTCTTCAAGCTCAAACTGGGCCAGTAGTAAACATTCAACAAATATCTGCAAGTTGTCAATGATCCCTTTAATTAGCACTGGTGAGGGCTACTACTGCTTCCTTCCTGCTGCTAAGCACATGTTCAGTTGTGTGTATTTAAGGGAGGGCATTAGGTGGAGCAGTGGGGTGCAAAATAACAGCGTTGTTATCAAATCAACATTACATTAATCGGGGTAGTCATCATGGTTTTGTTCGGGAAAGATCATGTCGTAATAATTTAAAGGAATTTTTTGAGGAAGTAACAAAGAGAATTGATGAGGTTGATGCAGTAGATGTTGTCTACATGGATTTTAGTAAGGATTTGACAAGGTCCCACATGGCAGACTATTCAGAAAAGTAAAAGCCTGTGGGATACAGGGGAATGTGGCGAGTTGTATCCAAAATTGGCTCAGTGGAAGGAAACAAAGGGTGTTTTGTGAACAATGGATATTTTGTGAACAGAAAGCAGTTTCCAGTGGTGTTCCACTAGGCTCAGTGTTGGGTCACTTGCTGTTTGTGGTATATATTAATGATTTGGACTTAAATGTGGGAGGCATGATTGGGAAATTTGCAGATAACACACAAATTGGGCGTGTAGTTGATTGTGAAGAGGATAGCTGTCAACTCCAGAAAGATCTCATTGCTTTGGTTGAGTGGGTGGAAAAGTGGCAAATGGAATTCAATCCAGAGAAGTGTGAGGTAATGTATTTGGGGAGGGCAAACAAAGCAAGGGAATACATAATAAACAGGAGGATATTGATAGGGGCCAAGGAAGTGAGAGATCTTGGGGTGCATGTCCACATGTCCCTAAAGGTGGCAGGACAGGTAGATAAGGTGGTAAGGAAAGCACAAGGTATGCTTTCCATTATTATGTGAGGTATAAAATACAAAAGCAGGGATGTAATGATGGAACTGTATAAAATGCTGGTTAGGCCACAGCTGGAATTTTGTGTACAGCCCTGGTCCCCAAATTACAGGAAGGACATAATTGCTCTGGAGAGAGTACAGAGGAGTTTTACAAGAACGTTTCCAGGGCTTGAAAATTGTACCTGTGCAGAAAGATTGGATAGGCTGGGTTTGTTTTCCCTGGAACAGAGGGGGCTGAGGGGTGACTTAATTGAGGTGTACAAGATTTTCCTCTAACTGAGAGGTCAGTTACCGGGGGCACAGATTTAAGGTGGCTGGTGGAAGGATTATAGGGCACATGAGGAAAATCTTCTTCACCCAGAGGGTGGTGGGGGTGTCTGGAATTTGCTGCCTCTTTTGATGGTGGAGGCAGAAACCCTCAACTCATTTAAAAGGTATCTGGATTAGCATCTGAAGTGCTTAAACTTGCAAGGCTATGGCCCAGGTGCTGGAAGGTGGGATTAGAATGGGCAGCTGGTTCTTTTGATTTTTTTCTTTTTCAGCCAGTGCAAACACAATGGGCTGAATGGCCTCTTTCTGTGCCAAAGCCTTTCTATGGTTCTACATCACAAGCTGACAACTCTGCACACTTCCGGCACATGCCTGTGATGTCCACATTAATGGCCTCAACAAAATAGCCATGCCAGGAGTGAGTGTGAGAGGCATGAATGCCATTTTTGGTACTAAAACAGCATATTGACAAACATATTATCATCACTTCAGCACTGACTCATTATCTCATTGCTGTTTGTAGGAGATTGCTGTCATGATTTCTATGTTACATCAGTGCCTACACTTTAAAAAGTACTTCATTGGCTGTAAACCACTATTAGACATCATGAAAGATGATATTTAAATGCAGGTGTCTTTTTTATTGATATACTTTTCCTCTTCCCTGCATCTTTAATATGTTGAAATCACAATGCCCTCTATAGTCTCCTATAGTAGCTCATTAATTCAGAAGCTCAAAACGCTGGAATTTTGTTCCGCAGTCTTTTCTCCCTCCTATAAGTTCCAGTTTTTTAAAACCCAAGCTTAGTGTAGCCTATTCAGAGCTTCCCATTTGCTTGGTCACCTCTTTTTCTTCTTTAACCCTGGTCATGTTCTACATTATAGACCTTGGCTTCTCAAGAGGAGAAAAATGATTTCAATGAAAAAGAAAATTGGGCATGTTGTAAAAGGGAGTGCTGATTTTGCACTAATGGTATAGGCCAATTTCATGCCCAGTCATGCCCATAATTAGTTAGACTCATGAACCACATTAAGAAATGAAAATCCACAGACCTCCAAGTACAGCTCCAAAGGGTCAGCACAGAAACATCCAGGGCAACTTGGTACTTAAGTCGGAATGAACCATCAGCAGATATTTGATCCCCCTGTATCTTAGAATAATTGGAAGAATTAAGAATTTCATTTCCCTATCAGGTGATGAAGATGCATGCCCTGAGAACCCCCAACTTAATAGAAAAACAGTCAGTGGATGAGCCATTTAGCTCTAGTTTACATAATCATTTGATAGAAAACTGGGTAGTCATGAAATAAATAACTTTGGTGAGAGGCCATATGAAGACTTATCTGAATACAACTCAGAACCAGATGGCCTACAGTCATATTTGCAGTGCTGGTACAGCTGGCATGAGCGAGTCACAGATTTCTTTCCACATGCTGTTATCTCCATATGTCATTGAGTTTGAAGAGAGAGTGAATTTACAAGGATCTAACTTCCTTTGCCTTTATCCCCAACTATTTTTACTTTGTGTAATCACCTCATATCTGAAGTATTTACAAATTAGTTAGTACTAGGATAGTAACCTTATTTCTGATGGATCATTGTCAAATCATTTGCTTATTTTCCCTGAGCTTTCATGCTCTGCAATCCCAGGTTTTAGAGTAGATCTTTGCAAATTTGAGTTGCTGGCAAATTAATTTTAACGGATCGAAAATCCTGAGAAGTGGATGATCAGCTTACCTGGTTACCTGATGCACACATCCAGCAATATGAGCTGGGAGTGTAAATTCATAAAATCTATTTTTACATTTCCATAATCTCTTTAAACTTAGTGAAAATGAATAGTAATGAGCAATTGACAGTTGTTGATTGATACAACGTGTAATGACCATATAGTTACATCAGTATGTACGCTCAAATATAATAGGTGAATAAACTTTATTTCTTTCCTTTAGAGAAATAACTCTATTAACAGGACGTGGAAGTCAGCATTAGGGACAGTAACGCATGCATGAACAGCTCACTGTATTACACAATGGTACGTCCAATACTGAAGCTTTAGACAAGGAATTCTTATGTGCCAGTAGAAACCTAGTAAGTTTGTCAATCTTCCTTCAATGTTTGTCCTTGCTGAGAAAAAAACAAAAGTACTGCAAACATTCAGCAGAAACACAAGTGTCTGTGGCAGAGCAAATAAGTTAATATTTCAAGTGTAGAACTGACAAAACTGTGATAGGACTGAAAAACATTATAAAAGAAAAGGAACAGAACTAAGAGAAGGGGAATGGTCATAGACCCTCCTAAATCTTCCACAAGTAAAGTACCAGAGTTTAGAAGTCCAATGTTTTCTGCTAATAATTAATTTGATCAGTACAATGGTGATAAAAATGTTTGCACCTGCTGGGCCATAGATTCAATACCAAGTTTTATCCAACATGATCTTCCACAACATATGATAACTTCGATTAAATAATTAAAGGACACAGATCATAAAATTATTATCTGATCTCTAAAAATGTGTGTTTTTCTAACTGTAAATTATATTGGGAGAAAATATTGGCCCCAGTTTTGTCATGCTGGCACAATAGTAGCTGCACCATTCTGTGGCATGCTGGAAATGTGGGCCTAAGCAGCACTGAATTTGACAATATGTGTCCCTCTGTCAAATTGGGAAAGGTTGCCAGCACAGGAAACTCTTGTCTTAAGAGCTTGGCAAGTTTGTTTAAATGCAATATCCATAGAGACAGCAGCTCTTTGTGACTGCAAGGCAGCTGCAACTCACCATAAAAGCACAATTACTGTTGGCGACAGAATAGGGTTCACAATTGTACAGCAGAGACATGTGAGCAACATTGCTCCCTTTGATGCTGGATATCTGGAAGTTCTGCTGTAGGATGTGCATCATGGACCTGTGGCCCTATTTAGGATGGCCACTCTCCACAAAAGCATAGATAGCAGCTGTGTGGAGAGAGGTCACCAACTGAATTAATACTTGGCTCCTCGTTTTAGGCTGCAAATAAGGAATAGACAAAAATAAAGAATTTGCATTTATGTAGTGTCTTTTGCACCTTTTATGATCTCAGAATGTCTCAAAGCACTTTACAGCCAACAAAGTACATTGGAATTATAGTCATTGCTGTAATGTAAGAAACGTGGCAGCCAGTATGTCCCAGCAATGCGCCACAAACAAGAATGTGATTACAACCAGATCATCTGTTTTAGTGATGTTGGCTAAGGCATAAATATTTGTCAGGATGATGGGGTGCATGGCCCTCTTCTTCTCCAAAGTACTGCCATGGAATTTTTTTACATCTACCTGAGAGGGCAAATAGGGACTTTGGTTTAACCTATCACCCCGGGACAGCACCAGTGCAGCACTTCCACAATACGTCTCAGCCTAGGCTTTGTGCTGAAAGTCCCTCAATGGTATTTGAACACACAACCTTCTCACTCAGAGGTGAGGAGCCCCCGCCGCCCCCCCACCCCAAGCAAACCACAATTACCAGAAATTAATGCATATGGGATTAGGCATTGTGCAAAACTAGATTAAGAACTGCCACATCTCCTGCAATGGGACATACCATTTGAAGCCTTAGGCATAGCTATTGCATTTTTGGATACCTTATTCAATTATGCTTGAGCTTCATGATACACATTTATTTATTGAAACTGATGGTAGCAGACAAGGAACCTCAACTTGATACGGAGGCATTCAACTTGAGGTGCTCCTCTGCTAGTACAGAATTTGATAGTCAGGCCAATAAAAATCATCTCTGTATTCCTAAAAGCCATTTACCCAGTATTTCTGCCTCAAACAATACAGGAATAATGGAATGGTACAAAATAAAGCCATCATGGTTACTTGCAGCAAAATGCTCACTTGTGTGTATAATTATATTTCTGTGGTTAACTAGCTGAAGATTAATTGAAATGTTTCTATTCATGGTTTTTTTTTAAGATTATTAAGTTGACACAAAATGATTTAATGCCCACATAAGTACCATGTACAGCTCCTTGCACAAGGGAGCTTTGCCATTCAATATGAACTGTATACCCTGTCCAGTCAAATTCTCTCCTTCAGAGGAAGTGATAAGGTTACTTAACCCCTTCCAAATATTGTTAACATGTTCACTATTTTCCAAAGAAATTATTTGAGAGAAAAAATAGAGTTTCAAATGCTATCATTCTAAAACAAAGAGCTCCAGGCAGCAAAAACAGGGGTGACGGAGGCAAGGGTGAGACAGTAAAACAGCTGGAAGCCGCTCCATGGAGACAACTTCCCTGTGGCAGCTGGGGAAGCCCATTGTGGCCAGAGGCCCCATGACACAAAGAAGGGGCTGGGGGAAGGAAAGTTCAGAAGAAAAGTCATACGGATTCAACACGTTAACTCTGTTTCTCTCTCCACAGTTGCTGTCAGACCTGCTGAGTTTTTGCTGTTTTGTTTGTGAAGGAAAGGTAGTCCTCGTAGCCCCAACAATTACCCCCCAGAGGAGTTTCCCTTCCAGTCGATGGGGCCTCTTGCCCTTGGTCATCCTGAATTTATAGAAGCAAAAGCTTCTAAAGCTTCTAACAGAAGCTGTAAGAACAAACTCGGGTCACTTCAGAATCAGAATGCAAGGGATAAATTAGAGTTATTTTGTTTAAATCAAGCAAGATGACCAATTGATGTTTCTTAATTTAAAATTATTATATGAAACAAAGTTGTGCTGGTTTGGTTAAGGTGAGTTCAATCAGAATTGTTTACTTGCTGCCTGTGAAATAACAATTCCTATCTCTGCTGGTATTTTCTCATTCTGTTGTTGAAGTGATTGGAGAGATAAGTGCAGGCTTACTGGCAGACTTATAACTAATTGATTCAGATCACAATGAAGTTCCACTGTTACATCCCAGTATTCTGTTGTCAGGTCGTTAGGTATTGGATAGTCTGAGCACATCCCTGAACTGAATGGGCTAAAAAACATCTGTTCCAGATTTTGGGCATGGGGTTCACAAAGCACAATCTGCCCACTCTCGGTCCTGTTGAAGCAGGCAGAATGCAAACATCACTTTATTTGCATGATTGTAGCACTGAGCAGAGCCCAACTCATGATGTTATCTGGCTGAACACTCAGCACCAGAAACGTGTGAGGTTAGCACGCTTTGCAGCTAGCATCCAGCTCTTAAATGCAGCCTGCACCTCTGAAAGGGGAGTTGCACGAGTGCATGGAAGCTGTACTTGACTGCCGGACATGTAATTGGCTATAAGTGGAAGCCAAAAAGTTGAGCAGCCGTGAAGGAAGAGGACTCCAGGTTCATAGATGCAGCACTGAAGGCTTTAGTGTTGAAGGTTAACAGGATGAGAGAGACAATTCTGTCAGGAACCAAGAGGCTAGGAGCACATACACAAGCAGGTTCTAGGGATGTCAATTCTCAGATTCCAGCCTGAAGGACCTGGCAAGAAGTTCAATGACCTCACATGGACGGTCAAGGCCAGGGAATGCATCCCCAAAGAACATGTCATACCCATTGCACCAGCAACGTATCCTGTGCCTCAAATTACCAAGGCCCTCCCCCATCTCTCATCCAACAGTATTCTCTAGCAACCAGGAATGAGGCAGGCCTTACATTCAGGTGCTCCACCTTACCCTCACACAGCTTCCAATGCTGCCAAACTCATAACTGCCTCTAGCAGCCTCCACATACCTCCAGCTATTTACATGCAGTAACATCAACCAAACTCAGTAATACAACTGCTCATGTGCTTTGCTAACTCTTGCAAGACAAGGTGGCCCACAGTCGCAGGGGACAGAGCATAACCGGTAAAGAACAGGCACATGCACAAGTCCTGAGTCCTACAGAGGAGATGGGGCTCCTCTACATTGTTTGAACTGTGACAGAGCCTGTAGCATCCAGCATCACTGAGAACACTAGGATGATGGGATGCTCGTACCTTATGCCCCTTCTCCAATTCCACCTCAAACTCATCAGCTGTTTGACATGAAGTGCAATCTGCTGATTGTGTGACCATGGAACTCTTGCTTTCCACTGCACCCCTTTCCCATATGATAACCCTCCCCTTCTGATTTCCTGATTTCAGACACCCAAGTTCTGCCACCTGGCCAGTTACAGCAGTCTCAGGTGGAAGGGCGACAGCAAAACTACAGCACTGATAATGAAGCATCGTTGCTGGAGCTGACACTCTCAGCCACCAGCGGTGCTCTACCAAGTGCAGATCCAGCAGTATAACATCCATTAGATAGCCATGCTGTGAGTGATGTGTCCTGTTTCACAGGCCACTGCCATGCACTTATTATCTCTCCTTGCTTTCGCAGGCACATCTGGGAAACAGCCAACAGAGTCCACCACCCATTCCCTCCAATTAAGCCCAGAAGAAACCTATGAAGAAGAATCTGAAGTCACCTTCATTGAAGTCCCGTCACTGCTCTCATTCATATCCTCTACCAGTGCAGAGACACACATCTTGGTGGGACCTACCTTTAGAGTAGCCTCAGGATCACAATCTGGTGAGTATATTGCTCTCTCTGATCCACAGCAGGTGGAAGAAGGGACTTGCCAGGTGTCCGGCACTTGAAGGACTGCTGGATGCCAGAAATCTGCTGAGTCCTAGTCAAATGATGAGCCTCTGGACTCGGTCATGTCTCAGTTGCTGGAGCTGCAAAGGCAAGCTCAGAAACATTGGGAAGGGATGTCCGCTGCACTCCTCAGATTGCAAGCCACAATGGAAGATGTGTTTGTCGTGGCCATACACCAGCTGAACATTCAGCTAGTTGAAACCCTTGCGGTTGACATAGTTAACCCCCATGTTGTGATGGAGATCTGAGCGCCACATGAGTACAGTTATGGCACCCTACACTTGTGGGAAACATGAGAACTGGGCAAAATCCCAGCACACTTGCATCCTGGATTTTCTGGTCCTGGGCAAAAATGTACAAAGCTGTGTGCCTTTGCGAAGATGGCGCCCGTGATCTCATGGATAGATTTGTGGGCGGATGCTTGTGATATCCCACAGAGGTCACCTGTGGAGCCCTGAAAGGAGCCATTGGTTTTAAATTTGAGCACCTCAGTCACTTTCATGGCCCTTCATGTCCCCATATCGCCAGATCCTGCAGTAGCTGGCAGATGTGACCGACCAGTTCCCTAGACATGCGCAGTCTTCAGTGACACTGATTGTCGGTCATCTGAAGCAATGAAAGGCGGTGTCTATAGAACCTGGGTCCAGCTAGGCACCAAACAGTGACAGCTCGCTGTGGCCCTTCAGTGGCATGTGTGGGAGCCCCAGCCGCCCCTTCATCCTGAGGGTGCTGCTCCACCCTTTGCACAGCCAGGCACCTCTGTTGCTCGCTTCTCCTTCGTCTCCACTTCCTGTAAGCCATGAGGCATACAGTTAGTTCACCAGGCTCTATGCTCCTGATGTACTCCTCCTGCAGGGTGAAAGAGAGAGACACATGGATTAGCATGGGTATTTTAAGAACCTCCCTTGGTTAAGTCTGAAGGCCCCTTAATGCCTCCTGGAGAGTGATGGCCACCACTTGGATGGCCAGAGTTTAGTGCGCTGCGTGGCTGCCCCAGACCCTACCCACCTCTGCCCCACTCTACCTGACAGACTGATGGCTGCTTCATCCATTCGACTGCATGCTGTGCTCTCAACTCAGGCACAGGCATTCTCCTAACCTGCAATGCAAGTCTGCACTGTTAGCTTGAATCATGGGGGAGATTGGTCCAAACCGGGGTGATGACATTGCAAGGGGCTGTGAGCGCCTCCACCAGTGGCTGCTCCATGACCAGCTTTAGCAAGGAGATTGTACAACCTGCCCAATCGTCTAACTGTTCTGCAGTCATCAAGGCAGTTTAAAGGTTCAAGGCAGGCATGAAAAAGCTAACTGACGATTCCTTGGCAACTAAGCTAGCACGCTTCCTTTTTCATTACAGGACTACGCCTCACACAGCGGAGTTATTGATGAAATGTCGTCTCAGGATGAGGTTGAGCTTAATAATGCCGAATTTAGACGTAAAGGATTCAGGGAAACTAGAAAACTAGACACGACTTGCATAGCCATGAGAGGACATTTACCGTGAGAGAGCTGGTATACGCTAAGAACTTAGAGGAAGGACCAAAGTGGTTACCGGGTGAAATAAGTGCGGTGACTGGACCTCTTTATTACCACATGGAGGTGGAAGGCCAGATCACTTAAGGAAGAGACAAACAAATCACCAAGCAGGGGATTTTCCCTCGTCGGGCAGGTGAGGCAGGTGGACCCGGGAGGGGCCATGTAACGGTCCGCCGCCTGCGGTCAGGGCATTGGCCGCGATTTCACACTGGCTGGTCAATTTCTGGCCAGCCAGCGTGAATCGCACTCTGATAACCTCAGTGCTGTCTGGGTGGGGGTGGGGAGGAGGGCAAACGCGGGAGTCAGTGCATGCATGCAGGTGCGCTCACAGAAAGCCCCCTGAAGGCACAGAGCTGCCTCAGGGAGCTGAAGATTCATAACATTAAAAATAAAGATTTTAAAATTAAGGTAAACATGTCCCCTCATGTGATTCTGTCACATGAGCAGGGACATGTTAGAAATGAGATTTAAACATTTTAATTTTACTTTTAATTAACTTCGGAAACCTCAAAAATCCAAAGGCCGCTTGACCTTTTTGCTCTCTGCCAACCATAAGGTTGGGCGGGCAGGGAAAAATTAAATTAAATTAATTAAATAATTGACTTAACAGCCCTCTTAATTGTCGGCAGGCACGCTGCCAACTCTCGCATGTGACTGCTGACCGAAATATCGAGCGAGTGCGCTATCATTGTACGTTATTTCACACTCCTGTTTGTACCACACGCTGAGCTAAAATTCGGCCCCAAAATTTGGTTCCACCAGTGATCATGACCGGGTCTGCATTTCTTGCTGAGGATACACAACCCAGGACTGACATGTTTGATGTTCCTGTAAGAATTGAGGATACAGAACTGCAAATGCCCATCGAAGCACCTGATGTTCAGGCAAAACAAAAACAGAATTACCTGGAAAAACTCAGCAGGTCTGGCAGCATCGGCAGAGAAGAAAAGAGTTGACGTTTCGAGTCCTCATGACCCTTCGACAGAACTTGAGTTCGAGTCCAGGAAAGAGCTGAAATATAAGCTGGTTTAAGGTGTGTGTGTGGGGGGCGGAGAGATAGAGAGACAGAGAGGTGGAGGGGGGGGTGTGGTTGTAGGGACAAACAAGCAGTGATAGAAGCAGATCATCAAAAGATGTCAACGACAATAGTACAATAGAACACATAGGTGTTAAAATTAAAGTTGGTGATATTATCTAAACGAATGTGCTAATTAAGAATGAATGGTAGGGCACTCAAGGTATAGCTCTAGTGGGGTTTTTTTTTATATAATGGAAATAGGTGGGAAAAGGAAAATCTTTATAATTTATTGGAAAAAAAAATGGAAGGGGGAAACAGAAAGGGGGTGGGGATGGGGGAGGGAGCTTATGACCTAAAGTTGTTGAATTCAGTATTCAGTCCGGAAGGCTGTAAAGTCCCTAGTCGGAAGATGAGGTGTTGTTCCTCCAGTTTGCGTTGGGCTTCACTGGAACAATGCAGCAAGCCAAGGACAGACATGTGGGCAAGAGAGCAGGGTGGAGTGTTGAAATGGCAAGCGACAGGGAGGTTTGGGTCATTCTTGCGGACAGACCGCAGGTGTTCTGCAAAGCGGTCGCCCAGTTTACGTTTGGTCTCTCCAATGTAGAGGAGACCACATTGGGAGCAATGAATGCAGTAGACTAAGTTGGGGGAAATGCAAGTGAAATGCTGCTTCACTTGAAAGGAGTGTTTGGGTCCTTGGACGGTGAGGAGAGAGGAAATGAAGGGGCAGGTGTTGCATCTTTTGCGTGGGCATGGGGTGGTGCCATAGGAGGGGGTTGAGGAGTAGGGGGTGATGGAGGAGTGGACCAGGGTGTCCCAGAGGGAGCGATCCCTACGGAATGCCGATAGGGGGGTGAAGGGAAGATGTGTTTGGTGGTGGCATCATGCTGGAGTTGGCGGAAATGGCGGAGGATGATCCTTTGAATTCGGAGGCTGGTGGGGTGATAAGTGAGGACAAGGGGGACCCTATCATGTTTCTGGGAGGGAGGAGAAGGCGTGAGGGCGGATGCGCAGGAGATGGGCCGGACACGGTTGAGGGCCCTGTCAACGACCGTGGGTGGAAAACCTCGGTTAAGGAAGAAGGAGGACATGTCAGAGGAACTGTTTTTGAATGTAGCATCATCGGAACAGATGCGACGGAGGCGAAGGAACTGAGAGAATGGGATGGAGTCCTTACAGGAAGCGGGGTGTGAGGAGCTGTAGTCGAGACAGCTGTGGGAGTCGGTGGGTTTGTAATGGATATTGGTGGACAGTCTATCACCAGAGATTGAGACAGAGAGGTCAAGGAAGGGAAGGGAAGTGTCAGAGATGGACCACGTGAAAATGATGGAGGGGTGGAGATTGGAAGCAAAATTAATAAATTTTTCCAAGTCCTGACGAGAGCATGAAGCAGCACCGAAGTAATCATCGATGTGCCGGAGAAAGAGTTGTGGAAGGGGGCCGGAGTAGGACTGCAACAAGGAATGTTCCACATACCCCATAAAGAGACAGGCATAGCTGGGGCCCATGCGGATACCCATTGCCACACCTTTTATTTGGAGGAAGTGAGAGGAGTTGAAGGAGAAATTGTTCAGCGTGAGAACAAGTTCAGCCAGACGGAGGAGAGTAGTGGTGGATGGGGATTGTTCGGGCCTCTGTTCGAGGAAGAAGCTAAGGGCCTTCAGACCATCCTGGTGGGGGATGGAGGTGTAGAGGGATTGGACGTCCATGACAAAGAGCAGCCAGAAGTGCACAATTATAAAATATGACCAATTTTCCTTGTCTGATTGTAAGGTGCAGATCATTTTGGAAATGGTCTCTTATTCTGTACAGTGAATAATTTTTAAGGTATGAATAATAACTGAATAATAAAATGATTGCCATCCTATTTATGGAAAATAAAGCGGTTGGGGCCAGGGAACTGGAAATTGTTGATGTGACGTAAGGTGTCAGAGGAATCACGGATGTAGGTGGGAAGGGACTGGACAAGGGGAGAGAGAAGGGAGTCAAGATAACGAGAAATGAGTTCTGTGGGGCAGGAGCAAGCTGAGACGATCGGTCTACCGGGGCAGTTCTGTTTGTGGATTTTGGGTAGGAGATAGAAGCGGGCCATGCGAGGTTGGGCGACTATCAGGTTGGAAGCTGTGGGAGGGAGATCCCCAGAGGAGATGAGGTCACTGACAGTCCTGGAAACAATGGCTTGATGTTCAGTGGTGGGGTCATGGTCCAGGGAGAGGTAGGAGGAAGTGTCTGCGAGTTGACGCTCAGCCTCCGCGAGGTAGAGGTCAGTGCGCCAGACAACAACAGCACCACCCTTGTCAGCGGGTTTGATGACAATGTCAGGGTTGGACCTGAGAGAATGGAGTGCAGTAAGTTCAGAGAGAGACAGGTTAGAATGGGTGAGAGGAGCAGGGAAATTGAGACGACTAATGTCGCGCTGACAGTTCTCAATGAAAAGATCGAGAGAAGGTAAGAATCCAGAGGGAGGGGTCCAGGTGGAGGGAGAATATTGGAGATGGGTAAAAGGATCCGTTGAACTGGGAGAGGACTCCTGCCCAAAGAAGTGAGCCCGGAGACGAAGACGGCGGAAGAAGAGTTCAGTATCATGCCGAGCCCGAAATTCATTGAGGTGAGGGCGTAAGGGTATGAAACTAAGTCCTTTGCTGAGCATTGAACGTTCAGCATCGGAGAGGGGAAGGTCAGGGGGTATAGTGAATACACGGCTGGGGTTGGGATTGGAAGAAAGGGTGAGGACGGAGGAACAGGCAGGGGTGGAGGGTCCTAGATGGGTGTTGGTGTCGATGAGTTGTTGCAGCTTGCGTTCCTTAGCACTTGAGAGAAGGAGAAAAAGTTTCTTGTTGAGGCGTCGGATGAGCCGAAGGATAAAATGAAACTGGGGGCACGCGCAGCTTTGAAAAAGGGTACGGCGGTGCTGCTGGAGGGAGAGGTCGAGTGTGTTCATATGGCGGTGCATGGCACTGAGTGTGGATTTCAGAATGTGACGGGAACAGCAGTCCGAGAAACGTTTTATGTCCCGGAGATACCTGTAATCCTGGGTGGGTTCGAAACATGAGGGGTGGAATTTCAGTTGAAATCCACGTGGGGTAAGTCGGAGACGGAGACAGTCACTGAGAAAGGAGATATGGCTGTGAAAGCGGGTTTTAGTAAACACCTTGTCAAACACTAGGAGGGAAATGGAAAGCAAGGAAGGTGAGCAAGACAACAGAGAGATACGGAAATCTTGTCGCAGAGAGGAACAGAACTTCTTCAAGGAGGTAGGCATTTCTTGAAGAGCAGTGGCAGTCAATTAAACACAGAGATAAAAACAAAAAAAACTGCGGATGCTGGAAATCCAAAACAAAAACAGAATTACCTGGAAAAACTCAGCAGGTCTGGCAGCATCGGCGGAGAAGAAAAGAGTTGACGTTTCGAGTCCTCATGACCCTTCAACAGAACTTGCGTTCGAGTCCAAGAAAGAGTTGAAATATAAGCTGGTTTAAGGTGTGTGTGTGGGGGGCGGAGAGATAGAGAGACAGAGAGGTGGAGGGGGGGGGTTGGTTGTAGGGACAAACAAGCAGTGATAGAAGCAGATCATCAAAAGATGTCAACGACAATAGTACAATAGAACACATAGGTGTTAAAATTAAAGTTGGTGATATTATCTAAACGAATGTGCTAATTAAGAATGAATGGTAGGGCACTCAAGGTATAGCTCTAGTGGGGTTTTTTTTTTATTTTTTTTTATATAATGGAAATAGGTGGGAAAAGGAAAATCTTTATAATTTATTGGAAAAAAAAAGGGAAGGGGGAAACAGAAAGGGGGTGGGGATGGGGGAGGGAGCTTATGACCTAAAGTTGTTGAAGTCAGTATTCAGTCCGGAAGGCTGTAAAGTCCCTAGTCGGAAGATGAGGTGTTGTTCCTCCAGTTTGCGTTGGGCTTCACTGGAACAATGCAGCAAGCCAAGGACAGACATGTGGGCAAGAGAGCAGGGTGGAGTGTTGAAATGGCAAGCGACAGGGAGGTTTGGGTCATTCTTGCGGACAGACCGCAGGTGTTCTGCAAAGCGGTCGCCCAGTTTACGTTTGGTCTCTCCAATGTAGAGGAGACCACATTGGGAGCAATGAATGCAGTAGACTAAGTTGGGGGAAATGCAAGTGAAATGCTGCTTCACTTGAAAGGAGTGTTTGGGTCCTTGGACGGTGAGGAGAGAGGAAATGAAGGGGCAGGTGTTGCATCTTTTGCGTGGGCATGGGGTGGTGCCATAGGAGGGGGTTGAGGAGTAGGGGGTGATGGAGGAGTGGACCAGGGTGTCCCAGAGGGAGCGATCCCTACGGAATGCCGATAGGGGGGTGAAGGGAAGATGTGTTTGGTGGTGGCATCATGCTGGAGTTGGCGGAAATGGCGGAGGATGATCCTTTGAATTCGGAGGCTGGTGGGGTGATAAGTGAGGACAAGGGGGACCCTATCATGTTTCTGGGAGGGAGGAGAAGGCGTGAGGGCGGATGCGCAGGAGATGGGCCGGACACGGTTGAGGGCCCTGTCAACGACCGTGGGTGGAAAACCTCGGTTAAGGAAGAAGGAGGACATGTCAGAGGAACTGTTTTTGAATGTAGCATCATCGGAACAGATGCAACGGAGGCGAAGGAACTGAGAGAATGGGATGGAGTCCTTACAGGAAGCGGGGTGTGAGGAGCTGTAGTCGAGACAGCTGTGGGAGTCGGTGGGTTTGTAATGGATATTGGTGGACAGTCTATCACCAGAGATTGAGACAGAGAGGTCAAGGAAGGGAAGGGAAGTGTCAGAGATGGACCACGTGAAAATGATGGAGGCGTGTTCAGGCAACTCTGGAAAAGGAGGTTCCTGACAAAGTATCTGAAGTTGTGGAGCTGCACCGTTCCACACAAGTCAGGCAACCACCTGAAAGACCGAACATGTAAATTCCTTACCCAGCGTAAACATCATGTTGTCTTGAAAAGTATGCACTTGTAAATATAACATGTATAGCCCAGTTAAAGGGGGAAGAATGTAGTATTTATGGTTTTGTTTCGTGTGTAATGTACCTTTAAGAATAATACTTGTTAAGGAAGATCACATGATCTGTAGTAACTAATAGGAGAGTAACACAGGCTACCTCTAAAGTCAGGGTAGAGGTAGAGTTGGAGTTGAAAGCATACGTGTAGTTGCTGCTGAGTATATTGTAAATAAACTTAATGTTTCCACCCAAGAAGTGTCTATAGATGAACTCTATCATTAATAGTAGCAACTTGGCCACCCTTACAACACTCACACACTCACGCAGACACGCTCACACTCTCACTACCCCCCAACACACACGTTAACTCTCTTACTCCCTCCACACGCTCACACACTCTCTCACTCAACAAAAACAGAATTACTCCCCAGCTCTTCCCACAGACACACATACCCAGTTTCACATGCTCACCACAGCACCATCTCCTCCCTGGGCCTGCCAAAACTCCATCCTCCAAGGGCCTGATGCGAGTTTGCCATCCCGGGCCACCAAAACCTCACCCTCCCCAGGTCCAATGTACCTAGTTCCGCAGGCTCTAGCCCTGCCATACCTTTGCTTCCCTTGGTCTGTGAGCCCTCAGTCCACTCGGCAACACACCAGTGTTTACTACTCCTCCAATCAGAGACTGTTTCTTTCCTTCTTTTG
The DNA here is from genome assembly GCF_017639515.1 of Carcharodon carcharias. Classification (NCBI taxonomy): domain Eukaryota; kingdom Metazoa; phylum Chordata; class Chondrichthyes; order Lamniformes; family Lamnidae; genus Carcharodon; species Carcharodon carcharias. The sequence goes on along the minus strand of NC_054472.1, from coordinate 28,895,397 downwards.
CTGCTCATTAGTGATCCTAGCAGCAGCAAACGCAGGAGAGAAACAGGGCAGAATCATCCCAGAATTCCACCTGGTGCGGTAGCAGGAGGGAAGAAGGACCTTTCACCCGTCAGCCGCAATGGTGGCTTTTCACGGTGTATCGTCTGCTTTCTGCCTTATTAATTATGCAGCCACAGGAAACACATCGTCTCGCTGGTGGGCAGCCTCTGAATTGCTCACCATGCCCTTGCCTTACTGTTTCCTCACTCCAGGTGTCATATCTAAACTGCAGCAGTGCACACAGTTCTCTATGCTTGCAGCCCAGGACTGCTCCAGTAAAGACATGGCCCTGGAGGCCAAGAAGAGTTCAGTGTCCTGTCCCTGGAATGCCTTTCAGAGGCCTGCCGTGATGTCATCCAGCCCCGCTCTGACATTGTGAAACCGGTTTTTGGACTTCTCGCCATATTGTCCGCTCAAGCTGCCAAACTCGCCTGCCACCAGCAGGCATGGAAAATTCCACCCTGATTGTGGGTGGGGGGAGTGTGAGAGACTGAGTGCACACGGGGCAAGTGTGAGAGACTGAGTGTGTAGGGAGGGGAGTGCAAGAGACTGATTGTCAGGGAGAAGTTGGGTAGTGCGAGTCTGCCTTGCACCCAGTTTCAGGTTTCTCAGTCACTCTCACCACCACATACCACACATTTTTTTTTGCAAAAATATATTTTATTCATAAAATATCTTCAACCACCTTCCAAACCATTTCAAAATCACCATTACAAAGGTACAATCAGGTTCAACTTTTACAACATCTATCACAAGGTGCATCAGTACAAACAATGAATATTACAATCATTTGCAGACATTCATTTGGGCTGTACAGCCCGAGGGGCTCTACACAGTTCCCAGTCCCTCAGTGCACTGTGGCAGAAAAGTTTTAGGCAGCGACCCTACCCCATTGCGCCTTTGCGGCAGCTGCCCCAAGCTTTAGTGCGTCCCTCAGCACGTAGTCCTGGACTTTGGAATGTGCCAGTCTGCAACACTCGGTCGGCGACAACTCTTTGTGCTGGAAGACTAACAAGTTTCGGGCAGACCAAAGAGTGTCATTCACTGAGTTGATAATCCTCCAGCTGCAGCTGATGTTTGTCTCAGTGTGTGTCCCTGGGAACAGCCCGTAAAGCACAGAGTCCTGTGTCACAGAACTGCTCGGGATGAACCTCGACAGAAACCACTGCAACTCTCTCCAGACCTTCTTTGCAAAGACACGATCTACCAGGAGGTGAACAACAGTCTCTTCCCCACCACAGCCACCTCGAGGGCAACGTGCCAAGGGGGTGAGACTCCTGGCGTGTAGGAAGGATCTGACAGGAAGGGCCTTTCTCACCACCAGCCAAGCTACGTCTTGGTGCTTGTTGGAAAGTTCTGGCGATGAGGCATTCTGCCAAATGACTTTGACAGTCTGTTCAGGGAACCATCCCACAGGATCCACCCTCTCCTTTTCCTTCAGGGCCTCTAAGACGTTACATGCCGACCACTGCCTGATGGACTTGTGGTCGAAGGTGTTTCTCTGCATAAATTTTCCCACGAGGGACAGGTGGTACGGCACGGTCCAACTACTTGGAGCATTCTGCGGCAGCGTGGCCAGACCCATCCTTCGCAACACTGGGGACAGGTAGAACCTCAGCACGTAGTGACACTTGGTGTTTGCATACTGAAGTCTACACACCACTTGATGCAGCCACACACAAAGGTGGCCATCAATATGAGGGCGATGTTGGGCACGTTTTTTCCCCGTTTAACTAGAGGCTTGTACATCGTGCCCCTGCGGACACGATCCATTTTCGACCTCCAGATAAAGCGGAAGATGGCTCGGGTGATCGCCACCACACAGGAGTGTGGAATGGGCCAGACCTGTGCCACATACAGCAACAGCGAGAGTGCCTCACACCTGATGACCAGGTTCTTACCCGCAATGGAGAGGGAGCGTCGCTCCCACATGCCCAGTTTCCTTTTCACCATAGACACTCGCTCCTTCCAGTTTCTAACGCATGCCCTGGTCCCTCCGAACAATATCGCCAGCACCTTCAGGCCATCAGCCCTGACAGTGAAGGGGACAAAGGATCGGTCAGCCCAGTTCCCAAAGAACATGGCCTCGTTCTTCCCATGATTTACCTTGGCTCCCGAGGCCAGTTCGAACTGCTCGCAGATGTGGATCAGTCTGCGCACCAACAGCGGATCTGAGCAGAAGACGGCAACATCGTCCATGTACAGGGAGGCTTTGATCTGAGTGCCTCTACTGCCTGGGATCGTCACTCCTCTTATGCCCAGATCCTTCCTGATGGACTCAGCAAAGGGTTCTATGCAACACACGAAAAGAACAGGCAAGAGAGGACAGCCCTGCCTGACTCCAGATTTAATAGGAAAGCTATCTGATTCCCACCCATTGATTGAGACTGCACTACTGATGTTAGTGTAGAGCAGTTGGATCCAATTGCGAATTCCGTCCCCAAACCCCATTTTGGAGAGCACATCCACAATGTAGGTGTGCGATATTCTGTCGAAGGCCTTCTCCTGATCCAGGCCAATGAGGCAGGTATCCACACCCCTGTCCTGTACATAGGCAATCGTATCCCTGAGCAGCACGAGGCTGTCAGAGATCTTCCTGCCTGGCACAGTGTAGGTCTGGTCAATGTGGATCACCAATTCCAGAGCGGATTTGACCCAACTGGCGATGACCTTGGGCAGAATCTTATAGTCCACATTCAACAGTGAAATGGATTGTCAATTTCTAATTTCCTCCCTTTCCCCCTTGTGCTTGTCGATGAGGGTGATAATGCCTTTCCTCTTGGATTCTGACATACTGCCAGCCAGGAGCATACACTCGTACACTTCTAGCAGGTTTGGGCCGATCCAGTCCCGCAGAGCCGAATACATCTCCGCCGGCAAGCCGTCACTTCCGGGAGTTTTACTCTTCTCGAAGGACTCAAGGGCCTTAGTCAGTTCGTCAGGAGTTAGCAGTTTGTTCAGGCTCTCCCGTGTACTGTTGTCTAAGACCTCCGTGATAGAGGACAAGAAGGACTGGGAGGCCTTGCTGTCTGTGGGCTTCACGTCATACAATCCGGCACAAAAGGATTTGCTGATCCTCCAAAAGTCAGACTGTGATGACTTTAGTGAGCCGTCTTCTTACTTCAGGCTGCTGATCACAGAGCTCTCTCTGTGTACCTTTTGGAAGAAGAAACGTGAGCACGTCTCATCCTGCTCCAAAGAGCGGACTCTGGAATGGAAGATGATCTTGGAGGCCTCCGAGGCAAAGAGCGAGCCTTGCTGGCTCTTCACCTCTTGGGGTTCCTCCTTGACATCGACCCCCATCGACTGCAGCCGGAGCAGATTCTGCATGTTTTTCTGGAGTTGGGACATTTCCCTCTGATCCTTTCTAGCTTTCTGGTTGCCTTTGAGAATGAAAAACCTCTTGATGTTTCCCTTGATCACTTCCCACCAGTGTGTCAGGGACTCAAAGAGGGGTTTCACGGTTCTCCAACCTTTGTAATCCCTCTTGAACTCCTCAATGTTCTCTGGGTCAGCAGTTGCATGTTTAGCTGCCATGCCCCCCTGCCCACCCTCTGGTCCTTCTCTAAGTGGCAGTCAGCCAGTAGGAGGCAGTAGTCAGAGAAAAACCCGGCTTGACATCGGTGGATCTGACTGCGAATGCACGGGACACAAACAGGAAGTCTATCCTGGAATGGGCGGACCCGTCTGGCCGCGACCAGGTGTATCTATGCTGTGGTCCATCTGCAGGGTTGCTGAAGACGTTGTGCAGCTTGGTATCCTTAACTATTTCCATCAGGGATCTGGACGTAGCGTCCAATCTGTTGTCGGCCCTGCCGGATCATCCAGCCACATCGATGATGCAGTTGAAGTCACCACCCAGAATGACCGGCCTGGAGGTTGCCAGCAGCCATGGGAGCTGCTGAAAAACCTCCAGCCACTCGCCGCCTGTGACAGGGCGTACACGTTAATTAACTGGAGTGGAGCATTCTTGTACATTACGTCTGTTACGAGGAGGTGCCCCCCCACCACCTCCTTAACCACGGAGACGGTGAAGTTGCCTCCCTGCAGCAGAATACCCAGGCCGGAGGAACGAGAGTCGTTTCTGCCCAACCAGATCGATGGCCCATGGGACCACCATCGTGACCATTGCCTGTAGGAGCTGAGGTGCGGTATCGCACACTCCTGCAGAAACAACAGGTCAGCTTTGACCTTGGCAAGGGAGTCCAAGGTCGCAACACATCGCGTAGTAGATTTAATGCTACGCACATTTATGGATACAATCTTTAAACCCATTTTAAAGCATTTATTCTCTTACCAAACCTGTTGTGTCTGAGAGTCCCAGAACTTTAGTCTGCTCCTTCATACCCGTAGTGTGCTCAAATTGCCTCACTTTGGATAGGCTGAGGAAATCCCCATTGGAGATGTTCTGCTCGGGTGGCATCTGGGGGTCCGTGCAGAGAGCGGGGTTTGAAATTACCTTTGTTGGAGAAGCTTCTCCAATCCTCTCCCCAACTGGGGCGTTGCTGCTCCCGGCTTCCCGGAGCTGGGGTGCGCTGAGTGCCTCACTGTTCCCAGATTCCTGGGGCTTGTTGCGCTGGCCTCTTTGGTTTGTGGGCAAAGTTGGGGTACGCTGGTCTCCTCATTGTCTCTAATGTTCTGGAGCTTGGGTGTCTCGTCCTCCAACTCCCTAGAGCTTTGCCGTTTCTTCTGTCGGTGCCGTCCTGGCCCTTCTTCGTCCAAAGAGCTGCTGCCTTTGTCATTCGTGTCGGATGGGAGACACCTCTTGCCACTTGTCTGGGGAATGGCTTGGTTCCTTCTTAGCCCCTTCTTCCTTTTGGCTCTCTTCACTGTCTGCCACTCCCCCTGCTGATTTTCCACTGCTGCCTCCTCCTCCTCGATTGATTCGCTCTCCTGAGGAGTGGGAGGTTTAGTGGGCAGTGCAATTGATTGGCCATCTGTTGCCTCAATCTTTTCCTCCACCTTGTCTCTCTCTGTGTCCTCCTTTGTCCCGTTGTTCTCCCTGGGGGCCTTGGTGGTTGGAGTGACACGAAGCATTTCTTCTGCTTCCCCCTCGTTGTCTTTGGCTGCCTGTGCGTAAGTACGGCAGCGTTTGGGGCAGGTCCTGTAGAGGTGACCTGCCTTGCCACACAGGTTGCTGCAGTTAGCCTGTTTGCAGTCTTTTGTCTGGTGCCCTTCCTGTTTGTAGTTCTTGCAGTTGGCCACCACATGACCAGCCTTGCCACATGAGCGACAAAGTTTGGGTTGCCCAGCATAGACAAGGTAGCCACGGCTTCCCCCGATAACGAATCTGGAAGGAGGGTGGAAGATGGCTCCCTTACCGTCGGTCTTGAGCGTGACCTTAACCTGGCGTTTGCATGCCCAGATCCCCAAATCATCTCTAACCTCGGTGCAGCTCCCAACCTTATCTAAGTACCTGGCGAGGAAGGTGAGGACGTACCTTGTCGAAGTACCTGGCGAGGACGTAGGAGTTGTAAAGATGCACCGTCACCACCTGGTCCCATTGCAACGGCAGAGCAAAGAGCGGCTCCACCGTCAGGATCTTCATCTCCGGCAGGTCTCTCTTCTCCTCGAACACCTTCAGGAACTTGACGCAGGCTGCCACTCGCTTGAACGTCACATCGAAAAATCCAGCGCTAGGGGAGTCTTGCAGGCAGTAGATCTCCGCAGCTTTGAATCCACACACCTTTAACAGGATCCTCTTGGTGAAGAAGGCCCGATCCATAGTGCTCCTCCTTCATTGGCCTTCACCGTGACTCAGACAGTGTTAGGTACCCCATGGTATGGGGTTCGATTGGTTATAGCATTTGCTTCACAACCTTGTCCTGGCAGAACCATGATCATGGTCTCTCCCCTGCCAGGTAATCCTCAACACCACATACCACACAATGTTTTTTATTGCAAAAATATACTTTATTCATAAATCTTCAAAAACATTTCAAACCACTTCAAAATCACGATTACAAAAATACAATCAGGTTCAACTTTTACAACATGAATCACAAGGTGTATCAGTACAAACAATGAATACTACAATCAACACCAAATACCACACAAATACCACACACCCACTCACAGCAGGTGAGGGTGAATGAAAAAGCACCCTGAGACTGGTAATGAGATGGACACACACACTCTGACTGTCTCACACTCTGGTCAGTTTTATTAAATACTCATTTTACATTAACAATTTATTGCTATAACATTGCTATACTTTTGCTTAGCAATTGTTGTTTTCCTTAAAACCCAATGTTTTTTTTAAATTCAGTTTATTGTTGTGCCATTGTCCCCTTGAATGGGAAAAATATGCAAATGTGGCCTCCCGAGCAAAACGATTGGACAAGCCTGCCTTAAACAGACCAATGTTCTGCTGCATGATGTTTCTCTTGGCAGCATGGCTTTCACTATCCAACTGTTCATCTTGACTGGTCTTGTGGCAGAGGAGGGTCACCAGCCATAAGTAGAGAGCATATCACTTATCTACATGCAGAACCTCTGGCTCTCTTTGAGAGCAAGAACAGCAGACTGCTTCAGAACGAAGGCATTCTGGCTACTGCCTGGATAGCGTGCATTCACCAACATAGTGGTTTGTGTCTTAGTCGAAAACCAACTGCACATTGTTATGATCTCAGTTGTGATCACTAACAAACATTAAAAAATGAAATCTGAAATCCCAGTTAATTACTGAAAGAATGAAGCCATAAGGTTCCATGGCTTTAAACAGAAGAATTTTAGCTATATAAGAGTCAAACAAAGTAAACGCTAAATACTATCTTTGATAACCTCAAGTACTCTAAAACCCAGAATGAACATAAGTTAAAGATGAATCCACAGACAAATTGCAGTTGTTTATGTACCCTAAATTACACATTAAGTGACAGATACAAATAAGACAGATCTATGTGAATTTTCTGAACATATAGGTCATTAAAGTCAGTCACAAATTTCTTCAAAACTCTGTCTTCCTCATGAAGAATTTCTGCTCCTCTTCCAGGATATAGCCTAATCCTCAGCCCAACAGCAGTGCACAACCAGCCTGGGCACCATATTTGCCAAAAATGGCACACATCTGCAGATACTCAACACTGGTGTCTGGATGGTGTAGATTAACAAATGTTATCATCAGTAACAGAGGCAGCAGAAGCAACTATATTTTTTCCTTATTCTCAGCTATTGGATCTAGCCTCTGTCTTGTTCAGACTACCTTTACTATACCAATGGGCTCATCATCTACTACTGAGCTCTAAGGGCTCTCTGTGTCCTGTTATATGATTTCAGCCAGGTTCAGTCTCTCCAAAAATTTTGGTTTCCAATTTTCATTTCAGTCTTAGGGCAGAATCCCACCGATGGGATCTTCCAGTCTCCGCCGATATCAGTGGAGTTTTGAATGGCTCACCGCATTTTCTGGCCCTACCCCTGCTGCAATGGGGCCATAAAATTCTGATCTTAATTTCCTTAGAAACTTGGAGTGCCAGTTTCCTTTCTCAGTTTCCCTTTTTGGTTTCCCTTTTCAATTAGGGTCTGTCTCAAATATTACAACTTTGCCCACGGAATGTTATCTTTTTATTGTGAGGGGAATTGAATACAAAAGTAGGGAGGTTATGCTTCAGTTGTACAGGGCACTGGGGAGACCACATCTGCAGCACTGTATACAATATTGATCTCCTTATTTAAGGAAAGACGTAAATACGTTAGAAGTAGTTCAGAGAAGGTTTATTGGACTAATACCGGAAATAGGCAATTTGTCTTATGAGGAAAGGTTAGACAGATTAGACTTGTATCCACTGGAGTTTAGAAGAGTAAAAAACTTGATTGAAACCATTCAGATCCTGAGAGGTCTTGACAGAGTGGATGTGGAGAGGATGTTTCCTCTTGTGGGAGAATCTAGAACTAGGCGTTATTGTTTAAAAATACGGGGTTGCTTATTTAAGACAGAGGTGAGGAGATTTTTTTTCTCTCAGAGGGTTGTGAGTCTTTGGAACTCTCTTCCTCAAAAGGCAGTGGAATCTTTGAATATGTTTAAGGCAGAGTTATATAGGTTCTTGATTAACAAGGGGATGAGAAGTTATCGGGGGTAGGCGAGAGGGTACAATCAGATCAGCCATGATCTTATTGAATGGTGGAGTAGGCTTGATGGGCCAAGTGGCTTGCTCCTGCTCTTAGTTCATAAGTTTGTATGTTTGTATGTAGATTCCATTGCAATATAATCAAATGGTAACCCTTGTGTTTCCTGTGCTTCTCTCCATTGACATGGGGATCCCACAGGGCCAAGTGTGTGTAGTCAATTGCTCTCTGCACCATTGGGAAACCCACTGTCCGAGCAAAGCCACATGCCTACTCACCATACTTCTCTCTGCTTAGGGAAAACATTCCGAAAGAAAATACAGACTTGTATTCATATAGCACCTTTCATGATCATCATATGTCTCAAAGTATTTTATAATCAGTGAAATATTTTAAAAACATAGTCATCGTTGTAATACAGAAAATGCAACATCCAATTTACTCATAGCAAACTCCCTGAAACAATAATGTGATAATGGCAAAAGAATCTGTTTTTTGTGATGTTGATTGTAGGATAAATATTGGCCAGGACACCAAGGATAATTCCCCTGCTCTTCATCAAAATAGTGCAGTAGGATATTTTATATCTATCGGAGAGGCAGACAAGGTCTAATTTTGACAGGCCATCTGAAAGATGGCACCTCCAACAATACAGCACTTCCTCAGTATTGCTCTGGAGTGCCAGTCTTCATCTTTGTGCTTAAGACCATTTGCCCACAAGACCATAAGATGTAGGAGCAGAAGTAGGCCATTCAGCCCATCGAGTCTGCTCCACCATTCAATGAGATCATGGCTGATCTGATAATCCTCAACTCCACTTTCCTGCCTATTCCCCATAACCCTTGATACCATTATGATTAAAAATCTGCCTATCTCAGCCTTGAATATACTTAATGACCCAACATCTACAGCACTCTGCGGTAAAGAATTCCACAGATTCATTACCCTCTGAGAGAAGAAATTCCTCCTCATTCATGTCCTAAAAGTACAACCCCTTACTCTGAGATTATACCCTCTAGCCCTAGACTCTCCCACAAGGGGAAACAACCTCTCAGCATCTACCCTTTCAAGCCCCTTAGGAATCTTATATGATTCAATAAAGTTGCTTCTCATCCTTCTAAGCTCCAATGAGTACAGGCTCAACCGATTCAACCCCCCCTCATAAAAAAATCCCTCCATATCCGAAAACAACCTACTGAACCTTCTCTGGACTACCTTCAATGCCAGTATATCTTTCCTTAGATAAGGGGACCAAAACTGTTCACAGTATTCGAGGTGTGGTTTAACTTGTAAATTTTTAGCAAGGCTTCCCTATTTTTATATTCCATTCCCTTTGAAATAAAGGCCAACATTGCATTTACCTCCCCTGCTGAACTTGTAGCTTTTTGTGATTCATGCACGAGGTCCCCAAATCCCTCTGTGCTGCACCTTCCTTCAGTCTTTCTCCATTTAAATACTATTCAGCAGCTCTATTCATCCTGCCAAAGTGCATAACCTCACATTTTCCCACATTATATTCCATCTGCCAAGTTTTTTCCCACTCTCTTAACCTGTCAATATCCTTCTGTAGATTATTTGCGTTATCCTCACCACTTGCCTTCTCACCTATTTTTGTGTCATCCGCAAACTTGGCGATAATATATTCACTTCCCTCATCCAAGTCATTAATATATATTGTAAATAATTGTGGCCCCAGCATTGAACCCTGTGGCACTTCACTCCATAGGTTGTTATCCTGAAAATGCTCCCCTTATCCCAACTCTTTGAATTCTATTAGTTAGCCAGTCCTCTATCAATGCTAATGTACTACCTCCAACACCATGGGCTCTTATCTTATTAAGTACCCTTATATGTGGTACCTCATCAAACACCTTTTGGAAATCCAAATATATTGCATATACTGGCTCCCCTTTATCTATCCTGCTTGTTACTTCCTCAAAGAATTCTGATAAATTTGTCAGGCATGATTTCCACTTCATGAAGCCCTGCTGACTCTGCTTGATTATATTATGCATTTCTAAATGCCCTGTAATTAGATCCTTTATAATAGACTCTAACATTTTGCCAATGATGAATGTTAAGCTAACTGGCCTATAGTTGCCTGTTTTTTGTCTCCCTCATTTTTTGAGTAAAGGTGTTACATTGGCAATTTTCTAATCCTCTGGGACTTTTCCAGAATCTAAGATATCTTGGAAGATTACTACCAGTTCACCTGTAGCTACTTCCTTTAATATCCTGGAATGCCACCCATCAGGGGACTTATCGGCCTTTAGCCCCACTAGTTTCCATAGTACTTTTTCTCTAGTGATAGTTATTGTATTTATTTTCTCCCCTCACTTTTGCCCCTTGATTATTTAATTATTTGGAATGCTATTCATGTATTCTACCATGAAGACTGATGCAAATTATTTATTCAACTCCTCTGCCATTTCCTAGTTCCCCATTCTTATTTCCCCAGCCTCATTCTCTAAGGCGCCTATGGTCATTTTGGCCTCTCTCTTCTATTTTATATATTTACAAAAGCTCTTACAGTCCATTTTTATATTACTTGCTAGTTTACCCTCAAAGTTTATTTTCTCCCTCCTTTTCCTTTTTCTCATCTTTTGTTGATGTTTAAAACTTTCCCAATCCTCTGGTTTATCACTATATTTGCTGCATTGTATGTTTGTTCTTTCAATTTGATACTATCCTTAATTCCCTTGGTTAACTATGGTTGGTTTATCCTCTTCCTAGATCCTTCTTCTTCACTGGGATATATCTTTGCTGTGAGTCATGAACTATTTTCTTAAATGTCTGCCATTGTTCATCAACTGTCTTTTCTGCTGAACTCCTTTCCCAGTCCACTCCAGCCAACTCTGCCCTCATTCTTTTGTAATTACCCTTATTTAGGTTTAGCACAGTTGTTTCCAATCAGTTGTTCCTGATCTTAAGTCACCTTTCTGCCAGTAAGGTGAGAGTTCTACCAACGGAGCCATAGCTGACAAGCATGAAAGCACCTCTCCTTGCACACCAGGCCCACAGTGATGGATGACATCTGGGAGCTGTTGAATAATGCTGTCACATTGATGTTTAAAACAACAGTCACCTTGACTTTTGGCCATAGTCAGTACTATCCTTGCCCTGGTGTGAAGTTCCAGGTTCTATTGAAGAAGGTGGTAGAGTTCTGTGGCCAACTACTTGTTGAAGCTGAGGCAACTCAGGCCTTGCTCCCAGGAAAGATAGTGGTAGGAGATGCACTCCCTGAAAACTCATGGAGGGTAGGACCACTGATGGAGAGCCCCCCCCCCCCTTCTTCTCCTCCTCCCAGTAGCTTTGCCCCTAAACAGCCTCAGCCTTGTTTGCCTGTTGTGTTGTGGACCCATGTGCAGATAAAGTCCCCATACCTCTTGCAGACATGTTATTAACAGATCATCAAATCCTTTGTTCTCCCTGTATGAATGCACTGACTCACCAAAACAATTCCAAAACAAGCCACAGTACATACATAAACTTTCCAATAGCAGATACAAGTCAAAAGTGCCTTGCCTGTAAGTTAGATGCCTGTTGCTTTACATAGCACAAGAGTGGTTCCACATGTAGCTGAATGCATATTCAGCTCTGAGTGATTAGCACAGGCATTCATTGGACTGTGTGTTTGAGGCTTCCACAGCCACAGCACTGGAGAGTGCAATTTTGTGGCCAATACATGTTGTGATATGATGCGCAAACACTTCTAGGGATCGTATCTTAAATTACTATCAATCATTAGTACTTTGACAGGGTATGATGTATTAGTCCAATGACTTGGAGGCAATTTGTAAGCAGCAGTGGTTGAGGTCAGACATCTGCCTCACAGCCTTCCAGTGAACATGATCTGTATGTAGTCTGATTTTCAAATAAGGAACTCATATAATTGTTTCACCAATCCTTGTGTATGATTGGCATGTTTATGTCAAAGATGAAAAAGAGTAAGAAAAAGAATGTCACATGGTGAAAAGCTGAAAGCATAGTTTTTGAAGATTTAAGTGAGCAGAATACAAACCTCAACCCCTTCACATCCAGCAGGAGAAAAGAACTGATATGAAAGTGAAACAAGCATCTGGAGTTTTGTAGAGATTTTACACTTACTGTACCTTTATTCTGGGATTGCACCTCACTCCAGGCAGCAGCACCAGGTCCCAATAAGATGGTTCAAATCTGGGAGACTGGGAGAGCTTAAACAGTAAAAGTCTAACTGCTGCAAAGTTTAAGTAGAAACATACGTTAAACAGCAGATTGCGGTTGTTCTCACTTTATGTAGAATTCTACAGTCAGGAGAACTCAGTATGCTGAAACTAAATACTGAAGACTGGGCTTGGAAGGAGAATCTATCCATTAACAGCTCTTAACAGATAGAAGAAGCCTGAAAAAAGAAAAAAAAAACTTTTTTTCACTCTTTGCTTTCATTTTTGAAGTCTGCAGCCATTTTCCCACCGAAAGTACTGCTTTGTGGACAGAGTTTAGAGTTAAAACCAGGAAAAATCACAGAACCAGGAAAAATCACAGAACCACCATTGCAGTTTGGTAGTGACCTATGACAGGCTAAGGTAGTGACCACTAAAAGCACTGCAACTCAGAAGTAAATCAACTCTAAAAAAACTGGAGGAACCCTGAGGGCTGTAAAAAGTTCCAGATAGCATTAAACATCCGACAAAAAGCTAAAAATGACCACAAAATTTCCAAATCTCAATTAGAAAGTAACAGATTTCCTGTCTCAATTTATTTTCTTCTAACAATGCATTGAGCTATTCTCTGGATCTTGATATTTCCAAACCAGAAAAACAAGCCATGAAAATCAAAAAGCCTGGTCACATCCCAAAGGTGGGTGAGCACAACTACAAAAATGTCAAGGCCCCTGAGTGACACAAAACATGCTCAGGTCACAAGAGAGTGAGCAACACTGCAGAAAATTGCAAAACTCTGAGTGATGCAGAGTCAAAGAACTTGGACAGTTCGTGAGATGGTGAGCAAAAATACAAAAAAGCTGTACTTACATTGTAGGTTAGGTGGCAATTTCAGAGGCTCAGTTTGCAGCAGTGGTGGCTGTGCTGCACTGAAGTAAAAAAAGAAACTAAGTGAAAATTGGCTGGCAGAGTAAAGGAAGAGAAATCTGTAGAGGACAGTAAAAAAAAAGGAAAAGCCACAGAGTTTAATAGAAAGGGAACCCCTCTCAGTCAGGTTCCTAGCCTCATGCACAGAGGAACAAATTGCTGCTGTTTTAGAAGTTACTGCAGAGTTGACTGCTCGTACATTTAAAATAAAACACATCCACCAAAGCTCCCAAAGCGCAAAATTTAAAGGACACACAGGACAACAAAAGAAAGAATTGCCCAGAAATAAATATCTGCAGTTTAAAAAAGGAAGGCCCACGATAACCGTGGGGAGGGTGGGGGGGTGGGGGTGCTGCCAAAATTGGAAAGCACAGGAAACACACAGACATAGAAACTGACAAGCTGCAGACAGCTGAGTGAAAAAATGGTTACTGCACAGCTAGCCTTAAAGGGGCATCAACATTTAAAGCTGTAAGAACAAGAAAATAAACAGCCATGGACAGCAAATTAGAAGGGCCAGATACATTTTGCTATGGAAAGGGCTAAACCAGACCCAAGAATGGGGGTCTTGGAGAAGACAATTTTTAGTGTACAGGAAAGGTACAAGGTTAAATAAGGAATCAGAAGAAGTATAAGTTGATTTTTTTAATTTCTCTTTGGTTCCTTTGCTAGTGAAGTACTCCACAGCCAATGTAAAGATCAATACTCGAGAACATTTGGCAAGATATTAAAAGGCTTTGACAGAAATTTTAAACTCCAAGTTTTGGAGAGGGCAGACCCTAGAAGAAAATATTACACACCCCCAATAAAGCAGCAAGGGCAACATGAGACCTCTGAGAGAGGGAAACTCCCAATACAGCACCAATGGAAACAAGAGATCCCAGAAGGAGGGCAAAAAAAATACCCCAGAGAGAGGGCAACAAAAGACCCCAGTGAGAGGGAGACAGGGTACCCCAGAGCAAAAAGTATTCAAGTAAACCACAAGATGGTTGCCGACCATGTCGATGCAATGTAATGCACAAGCCAAAGAGTTTATTGCAAAGAAAGAAATGGCTGAGGAGCAGCTGAAAGGCTTAAAAATAGACCTTTTTGAAAACGAAGTTGTTCTGCAGGAAAATGTTTGCATCAGAGCTGAACTGTAAGATTTGAAGCACAAGATTTAAGCTGAGCATAAACCTTTGAAAATGCATGATAAACTGAAGTCTTCAATGAGCCAAGCTGTTCGAGATCTGAATGAACAAATTTCAGAGATGACACAAAGGTATCAGGAAGAAATAATGACCCTTCATTCCACAGTTGGCAAATCAATGCAGGAATTGAGAAAACTCAACCAGATGTACAGCCAGGCAAAACAGCAGGCAGAAAAGGCACACAAAGAAGTTGTGACCCTGAAAGACTCATTGAAGAATCAATATGTATCCACGGAAAAACATGAGGTGCTAAAAAGTGATGTTGAATATCACTTCAGGAAAAGCTGCATTGGTACTATCAGTAGCCATGTAATGATGTACTGAAGCCCGGAGTGAGTTGGCAAGAGGTCAAACAGAAAATGAACAGCTGAAAGAACAATTGATTGTCCTTCAAGATCAAATGCAAAAGGAATGCATAACCATTCAGCAATGTGAAGAAACAAAGACTGTATTAAACAGCAGAATGGAAGAACAACAGAGGAAACTCGAGGAGATTCTGTTGAATTACAGCAACACTCGTCATGAAGCAAGCAAACTTTGCAAAGTAAAGAAAGACCTGTTGACGAGTCTTCACAGGCTACAAGAATCCCTTAGGACGACATTAATTCTCCTGGGAAATTACTAAGAGAAACAAAATTAATTTAACCTCACTCTGAGCAAACAGAAGAACCAATTGGCAGAGAAGACTCTGCTATGTTCCAGGAGGAAGCCGAAAACTACAAGAAACATACTGAAGAACTGAAGAAGCAATGGAATGGAAAAGGGGAGGCATTGAAAGGAAAAGTCGTAGAGTTTCCAAGCTGCAGACAGAGAAAGAAAAGACAACTGAACTCACCAGAGTAGCTGCTGAGTGAAATAAAAAGATTGATAAGCTTGCGATATGATTTAAATATAAAACAGCAAACAAATGTTTGGCTGAAATTGTGAAACAAGTTGAAAGATTCCATTTGCAAAACGTACACATCCAGCAAGACCATGGCAGACACCTCGGAAAAAAAAAATTTGAGCCTACTTTACGGATGAGTAGAGTGCACATTCCCCTTGGAAGGAATGGGACACACCACAATGTCTGAAGGAAGCAGGCGAGTTGTAAATGAAGAGAATCACACTCAAAGGAGCACAAAAAATGATTCAAAGGGAGATAGCCAAGAATCAGGATTACAGAGGGTTACTACCATTCCTCAAATGTGACAGACCGAGATGTGGAAGAATTGTCAAGCCTCAAGACCATCTGCATTTATAACATCAGAGACTTGAGATGGGGAAGAAGGAATAGCAAGTAGAGATTGTTTTGTAAACGGTTTTACTCCGTTGGAAGGGAGGAAAGTTTTTTTTTTAGAAGAAAGAGGGATGTTGTAGTATGTATCTGCATACCATTTTGATATAAAGATGCTCAGCAAAGCAAGAGTTAACGTGGGATTGGGGAATAGCACCACCCACAGTATGATGCATAGAGTCACTTGGGAACAGACTTAGAAAATAGCCTAGAAAGAGCACTCTAGAAGCAGCCTACCTGCTTGACAATAACCTAGGATCTGTAAATAGTTAAAGATTAATAATAAATGGTTGACGTTTAAACATACAAGTCTCAAGATCTCATCATTGAGACACCACAGCTGGAATCAACCCATAACACAAAATGGTGATCAGTGGTGGTAAAACAACAATCCCCCAGCTGTCCGACTTTCCCGCCCTGACACTCCATCCATTCCAGCCCCGGCTGACTGAACGCACACAGGAGTGCCCAACCCCCTCTCCCCCAAAGTGCCTAACCCTTGCCTACCCCCTCCCGCCCAAATTCTAACCACTTACCTGACAAACTTACCTTCTCCCTGGCTTGAAAGTGGCTGGACCTTTATACCTAGCTGATTTACAGCAACCCGTGCTGGAAATAAAGCGGTGTGGCCTCCTTGCATCTGAATCTGAAGCCCTCGACAGAAGGCCCGGGAGCACACTGCGCTGCACAGTTCTCACCCGGCTTGTGTCGGAAGTTTGAGCGAGAAAGAATCGGAAAAATTCCAAGATAAAAAAGTAGGTGCGGAGTGGCAATCTGATTCTTAATTGCCACTCTGAGAAAGTTCAGTCTTATCTTCAAATAAAGAACCCACATTACTGTTTCATTTTATTGTTCCTTGTTTATATTTGGTACATTTACATTGAAGAAGAAGAATGTAACAATATGTTCCAAATGCTTTGAGGAGTGAATTGGAATGTTGCACCTGAAAGAACGTTTAAAGCAGGGCCCAAAGTTAATAATTCTAGAAGTTCTCAGTTGCGTGATATATGTATACCCTACAGACTGACTAGATGTCTCCTGAGGTGCCTAGAAAGGATTGAGTAGCATGAAACCCAAAGGCAATGGCAAACTTCACTTCTATTAAAAGAGTCTCCATCGATCCAGGTGTTATGTGCTGGTCATTGTACAGCAGTTGGCACAATTTAATGGCAGCTTGATTTCTGATATGGAGATAGCAAAATCACATCTCTTCTGACACATATAAATTGTAAAGAACATTTTTTTAAAATTTTTCGTGGACTGTGACTTTAAGATGGATTGTGGCTTTAAAATCCTACAGCGGCTGCAATCTAAAAAAAATGTTCCCTAGAGCAGGAAGAGAAAATCTACAATGTTGTTACTTCTTGGAACAGCATGTGCCAGGTTGGACGATGGTGCTGGAAAGGACGTGGTTTAAAAGAGAACTACCTAGCGACAGCATTTGATTGGCTGACGACCAGGTGACCAGGGTTTTGTGATAGCAGTAGCCAGCAGCAGATCCCAACCTGCCAACAGGAAAAACCTAAAAACATCTCTCTCCTGTGTTTTTGGTAAAACTCCAATAATTCTTCCATAGTAATTAGGTGGCTATCCCTCACATCTCCGTATCCCGTTTTTTTGAGAAACCCCAGTCAAGAGAAAAGGGGATAAATCAATAGTAGAGATATTGAAAGTAGGTTATCAACTCCTAAACTACAGTCTGGAAGCGCTGAAAGACCAGCTCGTCTTAGCAGTAAAAGCCTGCAAAAAACTTGGAAGACTTCAAGCAAAATCAGCTTATCTAACCCTGTATTCCGGATTGGTGCTATCAAATTGTTTTTACCTCGGCCTTAAAATCCTTGTTCTGTGTGTCTTATGTGTGTGTGTGTTTGTGTGTAGGGGCTAAAAAGGGGTAGAGTAAGTTATAGAGTTAAGAGTTAGCAGTTCATATTTCTTTCTTTTATCATTGGTTAAAACAATTTGTTTAATAAACAGTCATTTACTTGTTGAGTTTACAAACCTGGTGCTCGTATTCTGTTAATCTTAATTAAATTAAATTACATAGTTAGGTAAAATTGGGGCAGTTTGGTGGTCTGATTAAACTTTTTCACATTTGTCACTGCTCGGGGAGCAATGGGGCTTGACAATATAGCTCACTGTCCCCAGTGAGTCGTGACGAGATCAATATGTCAGGGTCTTAAAAGGCAGAATAGTGAAAGCTGTGGGTCATGGCACCTGTGTTTATTGGCCTCTCCTGAACAGCTCTTCTTCATTTTGATTATGCAACACATTTAGAACATCCAGCGGAAACCTTCCTCACTTCTTCAAGAGGTGCAACATGAAAACTACAGAAAACAAACATAATGAGTCAAAGTACTGATTGGCAGAACAAAAAGGCAGCTATCCTAATGACTGGAGTAAAATTTAGCCTGGGTACATGAAATGAAATCCCCCACAAATGTTGCACCTATGTTTATTAAGAAACCTGCTTTAGTAGGCCAAACCCTGGGATCGTCAGATCTCCAGTTAGCAAGAATGAAGCTCACGCTGTGGGTGCAAACATGCCTGAAGATGTAAAATTAAACATGGCCCACCTTGATCATCGCCTATTGTTATCCTGAGAATCAGGTATGCAAAGTTAAGTATTTGAATTTTTTCTGATTCTCACCCCATGAGCACACACACAAAACTGACTTAGTTAAACCTGGGCCTTCTCTGCCAGCATCATGGAACAGTATCCTAACTAGCAGTCAGACTGCTCCAGTTCGCAGCTAGACTTAACTTCATAAACATTCATAAATATATTAAACTGCAAACTGAAATCTAGACAAATTTCTTCTTAGGAGTTGAGCACATTGACACAAAGAAAATTATTTGGAAAGAGCTGTAAGTGAATCATTCTTGGGTCAATATTTTACGAATATATACCAATATGAATACGAAAGCCTGCAAATTAATTTTTGAAATGAATTACTACAAGCAAGTTTTTGAAAACAAAGCAGAAAGAAAAAAAAAGTGAAACTGGAAGGAAATAAAACAACAGTTAGGCCAAAGGCTGATCCCAAATCCAGCAAGCTCTCAAAGTGATCAGTGGTACAATGGAACAAGGAGGAACTTGAAGGAATCAAGAGTGATGTTCTACTGAGAGAATTTGAGAAGTTAAGGTCCAATGCAAAACATGAAAAGTGATACTCTTCGTACTGTTACCTGAGCCATACATCAATTGACAGGGCAATCGAGGCCCCATTGTGGTGGGAGCGGAGCCATAATATGCGGTGAGCCATTCAAAACTCCATTGGCTTTGACTGGACAGTAAAACCTCACCGGTGTAAAATTCCACTCATAGGGTCAAGTAGGCTCAAGAATTAAATGTGTGGTTTAAAGAATGATGTGGGAAGAAATGTTTTTGATTCATGATCTTGATTCAGAAGATCAGGAAGTGGAATCGGTATGTGTGGCGATTTGGAATTACGAGGATCAAGAAACAGCAATGGATTAGTTTAAAAGGCCCCTAACAGTAGTTATACAGTTGGACAGAGCATTGAGCAAGAAATAATTGCAGCTTTTGTAAAAATTGGAGCTTGATGGCCTACATCCTTGGGTTCTAGAAGAGGCAGCAGTCGGTAGAATATTCCAACGTTCCCCAGATTCTACAACCGTCGCAGAGGAGAAATTTTTTTCACTGCAAGTGTTGTGAGCCTTTTAAATTCTCTACCCTAGCGCCTTAATGATGCTCCATTATTGAGTATATTCAAAGTTGGGATCGGTGGATATTTGATCTCCCAGGGAATCAAAGGATAGTGGGGTCGATGCTGAAGGTCACCCATATCGTATTGAATGGCAGAGCAGACTCAATGAGCCAGATAGTCTGCACCTTCTTATTTTCCTTTGGTTTGTACGTTCTTAACATGAAACTCTCCTTAACTGCTGCATTTTCATATTCTCATCTTCCTCGCATTTCACCATACCATAATTAAACACCCGAGCAGCTACTCCAATATTAGAATAAAGAAAATACTTTCACATTCACAGGATGTCACAAAATATATTCAATCAGTGGACTCCTTTCCGTTTATTGAGACATGTATGGCAGCTAATTTGTTCTCAGCAAAATCCCATGGAAAGTAAATAAATAAACAGATAAATAAACAAGCAAGTAAGATGTTCTTGAGGATATAGGTTGAAAGAAGCATCTTGACATAACATTGGGAGAACTCTCTACACTTTCCCAAGTACTGCCTAGGGCCTTATCACATCTAAATGAGTAGGGAGATAGAGCCTCAGTTTAACATTTCATTCAGAGAACAGCACCTCTAACAATGCTGCACTCCTTCAGTATCTCACTGAAGTGTCACCCTAGATCATACACTATAGCGGGACTTTAGCCTATAATTCTCTGACTCAATGACGGAAGTGACACCAGCTAAGTTTTATGCCACAACTGAACCACCTAATGTATGAGCTACTACTCAAAAATAAGAATAATAAAAACACTTGCATTGGTATAGCACCTTTCACATTCACAGGATTGCCCAAAATATATGCAACCAATTGTTTTGTGCAGGCGAATATGGCAGTCATTTTTCACAATGTAGGATCCCACAAAAGAAAATAAATAAGCTGTTTCTGATGCAAAGAACAGCATGTAAATTCAAAATTAAAGAAATTATTGCATATCTGGCTAGAAATATAATTGTCTTCATTTTACAGCCGAATGTAAAAGATTTTTTTTCTAGGCAGTAATTTTATGATGGCTACTTGACCAAATTAAGGTCAAGTAGCCATCATAATATAGAAATATTAAAAAGATGGTTCATTATTTGAAAATTAGTTGAATTGTATATAACTGTTGGGAAAGTCAATGATCTCAAATATTGTACTAGGATTAAATTGGAGCACAAGAAAAAAATACACACTAGACTATCCATTTGCAAAAGGCCATTAGAAAATATCATCAACAAGCCCAGAGAAAATGCTTGTACAAATATTCCAAATAATGTCCTCTTTTGCAGGGTTAAGTCATTTAACTAATTAATATAATTTCCGCCATAGCTTTAAACTTTCTCAGGGAGGGGAGATTAATAAGGGACGTGGAAAATGTTCACTTCAACCAAGGATTACAAAATCTACTTCAAGATCATACTGGATATTCAATTTTCTTTGGAAAGTAAATACATCTCCATTGGCAAATTCAAAAGTATGTACCTGCCTGAAATTCATTGGCTGCATGCAGGGACAAACATTATTTCAGATTTCCTAATGACTCTAAATGTACTTGAAATATTTGCCAGCCTTCACCAAGGTCAGGGAAGACATGGCATAAAATAAGGTGAGGCCATGAAATGGAGTCTGTGGGCACGTGGAGATGTGGCATAGCATCATATATCCTGTTTGATGGCTGGCAAACTGGTAATTCTGCTACATGACATGAGTGCAAGAAGGGCCACTTAGTTGGCACCATAGGGTACCCACTGCAGAGAATTCCAGTGCACACGTCTAAGATCAAATGGCCACTATGGGCGGGATTTTCCACACCCGCCTGCTTTCCAGTCCCACTACAAGTCAATGGACTTCTGGCTGGAGCGCCGCCTTGCCCATGGCGGGTCCCACTTGCAACGGGGCAGGAAAATCCTGGCTGATGTGTCTGGAATCTATATTTGGACTCTTCAGAATGCTACCTGGGAAACAATTAATGCCCTGTCAATCTGATCCCTCCTTTCCAAAAGTGATAAATGCTGCTGCCTGTTTTGAAATAAAGGGCGGAATTTTATGGCCCAGTTGTGGTGGGGACGGGGCTGTAAAATGAAGCGAGCCATTCAAAATTCCACTGGCTTCGGTGGGAATAGAAAATCCCACCGGCGGGAGGGCCGTAAGATTTCACCCAAAGTCTTTGGACAGCTGACTGACAAACTTGGCATATGCTGCCAGTGATGAATTAGTGGTAGTGCCAATATTAAAGTTAAATGCAGAATGGCCAGCAAAATGACAGGACAACTATCCCAGTGATGCAATCTGTCTGCGGGCCATCCTCCAGGCAATAGCATGATTAACTGGTGGTCATGGGTCAGTGGTCACACTATCCCTCTAAGCCAGTAGGTTCTGGGTTCATGCAGACCCACTTCAGAAACTTGAGAATAAGATCTAGGCTGGCACTTCAGTTTGGCATTGAGGGAATGCACTGTCAAATGGTACATTAAACCATTTACGTATCAATACTCATATCCTGAGACCATCCAAATGGCATTCCTGACTTGAATGGGTCATTCTGAAACCAAGACAGTGATTGTCTCAAACCCCCAGAAGGGATGACTGAAAACAATGACCCAGGTTGTGGTAAGGCAGCTATGTTAGTCTCCCTTTTTTAATCTTTAAGTGCTATTTGCACACCAACACAACAACTGCAGAAACAGCAGTGGCAGAAAGGGGAGCAACACCATAACCTGAGAGCTAGAAATTTTAAGGTCTCCAAGCCTGATCGTTTTCACGTCCACCAATGCAGCAAATTGACTTCCTGGTAAGAAGTCTATAAGTAACCAGCTTTGTGTCCTGCAGAAAGTCCATCTCTTTGAAAGAATCCTACAATGTCTCTGGTATTAGACGTCTGCTATTGAATTCACATAAACTACACTTCAAGGGGTGAAAAACCTCTCCTTGACCAGTCCTGCACTATGCAATCCAACCATGTGAATTACAATTTTTTTTGTTTGCAACTTTTAATAGTGCACTATTCTCCTTAAGTGTATTTTCCTTGAGAGTCTGTGTGTATGTGTGACGGTGAACATACTGACAAGTATGAATAAACAATTATCTTTATTTAAACCTATGAAATGCTTCCTGCTGGTTATTCAGATTGTCCATGCATTCTGGGGTTAAGAAATATATCTTTTCCTTTTATAAACAGTAAGAGATGAAAACAGGGGTTCTCTCTCATCTCTGTCTGCAACACAGGTCTATTAATCTTCATGCAGAATGCTATAAAGAATTGAACCCAACACCAGAAAGGCTGCTTGCCTCCAGCAGAACTGTGTAGAATGGTCCTTAAAATGTTTAGTGCTGCAAACGTGCCAAAAATGAGCTAAGCCATCTGGTAATTGTTTAGTTTCAGGAGTCTTGGCCATTTCTGGTCTACTGTCCAATTAAGGAGGTCAGTCAGAGCAGAGGGTAAATTCCTCAGAGGATTCATATGGGCCAACAGTGTGGCTTTTCCTACCCGTGGCCTTGTTATTGAGGCATGGGTCCTAATCTTCAATGGCTATCTGGCATGCTGTCAAGAGGCAGCATCCACGGAGTTGCCTGATGCCAATGGTCTGCTCTGATGCCAGAAGGCCTGACAAAGCCCTCACTAATCCTCCATTACATACTTAATAGATACTTAATGGCTACCTGCTGCTGCCGCCGAGCGGATATCCATTGCCATTGTTCACCCACTTCCAGCCCAAAAGCAGGAGTTCATTGGCCCACTGATCCTATGTCCTAGGACCAGATTTTCACTGAGGCAGGCAGACTCCACAGACCTTTAAAATGGTGGGCATGGCCTGGATATGGAAATCCCACCCCCATTTCTCATGGATTCAGTTTTTTTACAGTAGGGGAAAGGGGGGCAGACGTGATTGACACTCCAGCGGAACCTGAATTCAACTGGGCCATTTTAACACCGGGCTGAGTTCAAGACCCAATTTTGACTGTTGCAAGGGCTTTAACCTGCAGCGTGGGAGTCATGAATTGATGGAATAGATTTACACCTTCCTAGAGATCTGTCTAACTGTCATGATCTGAAATCTTTGAAGTCCCCTGCTCTATAAACCTTTAAAAATAAGCAGGCTGCAACTGTCACTGAGATTTAAACAAAACTCTGCTGGACTGTTTGTTGGAGAACAAAAATGCTCAGCTTTCCCAAGAGCTACCAGGGCCCTTCAGCTCTCAGCACATCAGAATGTTAAAATTTTCAACAGAATGTGTGATTTGAGATGGTCAAATGGTTGATATAAGGTATTTACCTGCACAAAATATTTTTTTGGAATCATAAGTCACCGCACAGAAACAAACAAATTTGCACCCATGTTTAATTGGATTTACCTCAGGCTGCCTAGTTACTTACAACAGAAGGCATGGCTTTTTCTTGCTGCCTTTCTCCATCGCTCCCTGGGTTGAAGCTTCTTCAAAAGATGGTTCTCTGTCCACTTCCTGCCATTTTCAATGCTTTGTGCAGGTGGCAAGATGGCCACCACTATCATGTGACCTGTACACGAATGCCGAGTGATGTTCCAGAGTGACATTCCACATAAGGCAAGTAGTAATTCCATTACAATTATCTGAAATCCCCTTACCCACTGTAGTGATCAAAAGGGTCACACTTCATAGTGTCAATGAGTGTCTTTGTGTTTGGAGAAAAAGCTATCAAGTCAATGAGTTTCTGCTTTTGTAACACTCATTGAATTTTATATGGATACGTCTGAGGATGTCTCTTCTTTACCTGGCTGAAGGGGTTCCAGCCTGAATCCACAGGAGAAAGTCAAGTAAACCTCAGAGTCTTTAAACTCAGTCCAAGGTTTACAAAATGTGACCTTCAAAACAATTTTCTAAAAAATTACTATATCATAATTGCTCACCGTAACAATATTTAATAATTTCAGCTTCAAAATGGTTTGTGTGCAGAATTCTATATTTTAACCATCCTCTCATTGCTATCTCATGGACCTGTGGAAATATTTATCACTATTGACCTTATCAGAAATTTCCATTCACTTTCAAACCTCTATTGTGCATTCCCTTAAACTTCTCAGTTCTTGTGAGAAAGCATAAACTTCTCAAGTGTACTTTTGTAACCATAAACTTGGTAATATTCAACTAAATTTATGCTGCACTTTTTCCCAATGCTTTATTCTCTTTCCAAAACTATACACAATAGATCAACAGAGGCCTAATTAAGCCTTTATTTCTTTGTTCAACATTATTTCCTTGCTTTTGTATTCTATGTCTCTAGATACAAAAAAAGTCAATTTGCTTTTTATATTACTATATCTATGTGTGTTGTTAACTTTAATAAATGTAATTTGCACATGTGTACCTCAGAATCAGGGAGAAACCTCCTCCACTGGCAGTAGTCATATTTAGTACAAAGAAAGATGGTTGTGGTGTTGGAGGCTAGTAATCTCAGCCCCAAGGCATTACTGCTGGAGTTCCTTAGAGAAAAGGCCAGTGCTTAACTGTCTTCAGCTGCTTCATCAATGACTTTCCCTCAACATAAGGTCAGAAGTGGGGATGATCACTGATGATTGCACAGTGTTCAGCATCATTTGCAACACTTCAGATAATAAAGCAGTCCATGTTGCAACAAGACCAGGCTTGGACTGAGAAGTGCCAAGTAACATTTGTGCCAAACAAGTTCTAGGCAATGACCATCTCCAATAGAGAAAATTTAACCCCCTCCCCTTGATGTTCAACCACATGATCTATCATTGAAGCCCCACTGTCAATTTACTTTTTATTCATTCATGGGATGTGGGCATCGCTGGCTAGGCCAGCATTTTTTACCCATCCCTAACTGCCCTTGAGAAGGTGGTGGTAAGCTGTCTTCTTGAGCTGCTGCAGTCCATATGGTGTAGGTACACCCACAGTGCTGTTGGGGAGGGAGTTCCAGGATTTTGACCCAGCGACAGTGAAGGAACAGCGATATGTTTCCAAGTCGGGGTGGCGAGTGACTTGGAAGGGAACTTCCAGGTGGTGGTACTCCCAGGCATCTGCTGCACTTGTCCTTCTAGATGGTAGTGGTCATGAGTTTAGAAGTGTTGTCTAAGGAGGTTTGGTGAGTTCCTGCAGTATATCTGAAGAATGGTATACATTACTGTCACTGTGCATCAGTGGTAGAGAGCGAATGTTTGTGGATGGGATGCCAATCAAATGGTCTGCTTTGCCCTGGATGGTGTTAAGCTTCTTGAGCATTGTTGGAGATGCCCACATGCAGGCAAGTGGAGAGTATTCCATCAGAATCCTGACTTGTGCCTTGTAGATGGTGGACAGGCTTTGTGGAGTCAGGAGGTGAGTTACTTACCGTAGGATTTATATGGTTAGTCCAGTTCATTTTCTGGTCAATGGTAACCCCTAGGATGTTGATAGTGGGGGATTCAGTGATGGTAATGCCATTGAATGCCAAGGGGTGATGGTTAGATTCTTGCATGTTGGAGATGGTCATTGCCTGACACTAGTGTGGTGCGAATGTTACTTGCTATTTGTCAGCCCAAGCCTGGATAATGTCCAAGTCTTGCTGCATTTGGACATTAACTGCATCAGTATCTGGGAAGTCGCGAATGGTGCTAAACTTTGTGCAATCATCAGCAAACATCCCCACTTCTGACCTTATGATGGAATGAAGGTCATTGATGAAGCAACTGAAGATGGTTGGGCTGAGGACACTACCCTGATGAATTCCTACAGTGGTGTCTTGGAACTGAGATGATTGATTTCCAACAACAATAATCATCTTCCTTTGTGCTAGGTATGACTCCAACTCCTTGACTCTAGTTTTTCTAGGGCTCCTTGATGCCACACTTGGTCAAATGCTGCCTCTGGAGTTCAGCTCTTTTTTCCATGTTTGAACCAAGGCTCTAATGAAGTCAGGAGCTGAATGGCCCTAGTGGAACCCAAACTGGGCATCAGTGAACAGGTTATTACTAAACAAGTGCCGCTAGATAGCACTGTTGATGATCCCTTCCATCATTTTACTGATGATAAAGAGTAGACTGGTGGGGCAGCAATTGTCCAGGTCTGGATTTGTCCTGCTTTGTATATACAGGACATACTTGGGCAACTTTCCACATTGCTAGATAGATGTCATTGCTGTCACTGTACTGGAGTAGCTTGGCTAGGGGTGTGGGAAGTTCTGGAGCACAAGCCTTCAATACTACTGCAGGAATGTTATCAGGGCCCATAGCTTTTGCAACATCCAGTACCTTCAGCCATTTCTTGATATCATGTGGAGTGAACTGAATTGGCTGAAGGCTGGCATCTGTGATGCTGGGGACCTCCAGAGGAGGCCAAGATGGATCATACATTCGGCACTTCTAGCTGAAGTTTGTTGCAAATGCTTCAGTATTATCTTTTGCGCTGATGTGCTGGGCTTCCCCATCATTGAGGATGGGAATGTTTGAAGAGCCGCCTCCTCCAGTTGTTTAATTATCCACCACCATTCACAACTAGATGCGGCAGGACTGCAGAGCTTAGATCTGATCACTTAGCTCTGTCAATCACTTACTGCTTATGCTGTTTGGCATGCAAGTATCCTGTGTTGTAGCTTAACCAGGTTGAAACCTCATTTTTTGGCATGCCTGGTGCTGATCCTTGGCATGCCCTCCTGTCTTCTTCCTTGAACCATGGTTGATCCCCTAGGTTGGTGGTTATGGTATTCACTCTGACCGACAGGTGCGTCTGCGGCAGGCAGGTTGCTGAAGATGAGGTCAGGTATGTTTTTCCCTCTTGTTGGTTCCCTCACCACCTGCCACAGACCCAGTCTAGCCATTATATTCTTTAGGACTCAGCCAGCTCTGTCAGTAGTGGTGCTAGCAAGCCACTCTTGGCGATGGACATTGAAGTCTCCCAGCCAGAGTACATTCTGCACTCTTGCCACCCTCAGTGCTTCCTTCAAGTGGTGTTCAACATGGAGGAGCACTGATTCATCAGCTGAGGGAGGGCAGTACGAGGCAATCAGCAGAGGTTTCATTGACCATGTTTGACCTGATGCCATGAGACTTCATGGGGTCCAGAGTCAATGTTGAGAACTCCCAGGGCAACTTCATTCCAATTGCATACCACCAGGCTGCCACATCTGCCCTGGGACATTTTCTGTAAGGTATTTGTCTGTGAGTATGACCATATCAGGCTGTTTTTTGACTAGTCTGTGAGACAGCTATCCCAGGTGTTAGTAAAGAAGAAGACTTTGTAGGGTCGACAGAGCTGAGTTTGCTGTTGTTGTTTCCCATGCCTACGTCGATGCTGGGTGGTCTGCCTGGTTCCATTCCTTTTAAACTTTTTAGCAGATTGATACAACTGAGTGGCTTGCTCAGCCATTTCAAATGTCAGTTCAGAGTCAACCACATTGTTGTGGGTCTGGAGTCACATGTAGGCCAGAGCAGGTAAGGGCAGCAGGTTTACTTCCCTAAGGGTGGAGGTGTGGGTATTAGTGAGCCAATGGTTTCATTCCAGATTTTTCTTGATATCAAAGTTCACCATCTTCCATGGTGGGATTCAAACCCAGGTCCCCAGAACATTACCCTGGGTCTCTGGATTACTAGTCCAGTGACAATACCACTGTGCCACCACCTCCTCTTAAATCCTGCGGTGTCCCCATTGACCTGAAACCTACCTGGAACAGCTATATAAACACTATGGCTGCAGGAGCAGGTCAGAAAATGGGAATTCTGCTGTTAGTAACTCACCTGACTCCCAAGAGCTG
Organism: Carcharodon carcharias; assembly: GCF_017639515.1. Taxonomy (NCBI): domain Eukaryota; kingdom Metazoa; phylum Chordata; class Chondrichthyes; order Lamniformes; family Lamnidae; genus Carcharodon; species Carcharodon carcharias. The sequence goes on along the minus strand of NC_054472.1, from coordinate 28,867,332 downwards.
TCCATGATCTACAAGGCACAGGCCACAAGTGTTTATGGAATACTCTGCACTTGTCTGGGTGAGTGCAGCTCCAGAAACACAGCAGGAGCTCTTGGGGTTTTCTGGCGCTGCATCTCAATGCTGAAATTGCAAAGGTTGCCACACACTCAATGAACAGTTGGCACCTGTCCATGTTCAGCACATTATGCTGGTGAATACCCACTATCCTGGCAATAACTCATCCTCTGCCAGATCACTTTTCCATCAGCCTTTCAGCCTCCATGTTGTAAAGAGGGTAGCTGTTTGTCAGCAAGGGCTAACCTTTTCTAAACCTGACCGATGACTCTGCTCTGCAACCCAATGTGGCCAGGATTTTTCAATGAAAGTCATGTTGCCATGAGTAATGTCATCAAGCTGACAACTGGGATGCTGGAACAATGATTCATCTGCCTGGAGGAGGATTTCAGGAGCTATCCAATTTTGCGCCCAGAAACTGGGCTACTAATTGCCTTAGATTCCTAAGATGTAAGTCGATCATTTGTCTACCTTAGGTTTGTGCAACTTCTCTTTAAATAGTAACAGGAGATGTTTCTGATTCTGCACCTTGGTACACGGGCACAGTGAACAATGGAAAATTGGACTGGTAGTTTCACCAGAATCTGATGTAATCTTGAAGCTAAGTGTACAACTTATCCTTGGTTCTCTCTTTAGCCCATAACTGACTTAACTACAGGCCTGTTTGTTTCCAGGATACCCGGTCTTCAGGACCTAAACTACCCCTGGATGCTCATTTTGCTCTGGTAGATGGCTGGTGGAATGTTAATGAGACCTTTGGACATTAAAATGGACCAGACTTCCTGTGGTCATCTGCTGGTGGGCTGCCATGTGTTCTACCAGTATCCCATTCAAGAGGTAAAATTCCCTCTTAGATTTCCTACATGGGGCAACACCACACAAAAACAAACCAGCAATGTTAAACCTACACAAATCATATTGTGCTTAGTTTTGGATTCCCACTTTAGTAAAAATGTCAAAGCCCTGAAAATAATATGGAATAGTTTCTCTTCAATGATACGGGATGAGAATTTTTAGCTGTAGAAAATTAGGCTTCTGGCAAATGAACGAATTGAGTTCTTCAATGTTACAATATTACAAGATTTTGATAAATTAAATTATGAAAAGGTATTTCCACAGGTCAGTGAGTTGGAAACCAATGCACAAAAATTATCATTATTACCAAAGGGAGAAGGTAGTGTTTTTTTTTTTGAAACAGTACACAAGATAGACTGCCAGAAAAGCTGGAAACAAAATCCATAATAGCTTTACAATGAAAGTGAATGAGGAAGATAACTTAAAAGGATAAAGGGTAAAGGGAAAATGCAAAGGCATAGGATTAAGTAATAGTTCTTATAAAGAGCCGACATGTGCACAATGGACAGAATGGCCCCTTTGGTGCTATAAGATTCTACAATTCTGACATGAACCATGACTCCAGTTTGATACCCTCACCCTATTTCTAAGGGCTTCTTCACCTATTCTATACTAGTGTATACCTTAGTAATTGGGAGGCAACATACTACATAGGACTCATAATTATGGCTATAGAAAAGATCACCTACATCTCTCACAATCGAATCTCTCATTACCTTCATACCCTGCATTCAACTCTTCCCCATTGTTTAGTCACTTATCCCAAGTTTTTGTGATGATCTCTTCCTTGAGTTATTGTCTTCATTAATGCTATAGGTATCCAGCACTGAATGCTATCTGAAAGCTTCGAACCCAAGGAATTTCTTGCACTTTCTGTACCTGAGTGCAATTGTCCTGCTAACCCACCGCCACCCCACCCCTCTCACCACCCACTCCAGTAGATACTTTCCCACTTTGTTTTACAGCCTCATTATTTCTTCTTGCTGTGGTGTGACCACCCCTACAATAAGGGTTCCAGGAATCCATCCATTTTTTTCTAGTATGTCGTGTCTCTGATGGATCTGAAGAATAGTAACTTCACAAAACAAAAATAAAAATACCTGGAAAAACTCAGCAGGTCTGGCAGCATCTGTGGAAGGGAGCACAGTTAACATTTCGAGTCCGCATGACTCTTCAACAGAACTAAGGAAAAATAGAAAAGGGGTGAAATATAAGCTGGTTTAATTTCAGGGGGGGTGGTGGCTGGAGGGTTGGATCAAGAAAGCTGGATAGAGGGCCAGTGATAGGTGGAGATAACCAAAAGATGCCACAGACAAAAGGACAAAGAAGTGTTGAAGGTGGTGATATTATCTAAAGGAATATGCTAATTAAGAGTAACTGTGCTCCCTTCCACAGATGCTGCCAGACCTGCTGAGTTTTTCCAGGTATTTTTGTTTTTGTTTTCGATTTCCAGCATCCACAGTTTTTTGCTTTTATAATAGTAGCTTCACGTTTGAGTGAGTTCACTTGAAGGTACCTCCTGCATCTTGTCCTAGGTGGTCACTGTTTCTATCTAAAACCTTGCATATTGTACAATTTGATATACTGCTATTTACCACCATCCTGCAATAATAACTGGCTTCACAAAACTCAAAACTGAAGTGATTGTAGATAGTTTCTATACTTTATTTCAGGACAGATTCCTTGTGCGCACTAAGCTGTCTTTTCATTTTTCTGCCCACTTAGAATGTGATTCCTTCTCATTTGTTTTCACAACCTCTCCAGGCAACAAAGTAGCACATACAATCAATTTAAATACAGATGCAGCTTCCGAGATAGCCAATGAATTGTAATTCACACAATGTCATCAGTACATCAATAGCTAATTGATAGCTACAGAAGTTTATTAATCAAACCAGTGTAGTCAACACTTGTAAAATCTCCAGCTCAAAGCAATTAATCACAAATTATAATTTAGTATTTGGGTATGCATTCATTCCAGTTTGTTAACTTCTCATAGCACAATTGAATTTCTAATGTGATATTTGGTTAGCCCATAATGATTGTAAATAGAGTAATGCAATGCAAACTCATGTATGCCACCCATTTACTCACCCGTCACTATTTCTGTCATGTCGTCCAGCCCTACAAGCTGCCCAAGATCTCTGCACTTCTCCAATTCTGGCCTCTTACACATCTCCAATTTTGATGTTCCACTATTGGTGGCCATGCCTTCAACTGCCTAGATCTTGAGCTCCAGAGTTCTCTCCCCAAAGCTCTCTGCCTCCCTACCTCTCTTCTCTCCTTTAAGAGACTCTTCAAATCCAAGTTTTTGGTCACCTGTCCTAATATCTGCTTATGTAGCTCAATATCAAATTTTGTCTGATGAGGGTTCCTTTACGATATTTGACTATGTTAAAAGTGTTATATAAGTACAAGTTGTTATTATATTTCATTAATCGATCTCTTAAGTTAATGTCAATTTCCATTTGCTGTTACAAAAAGCCAAACAGGAGCATTACAAGTGCTGATTACGGGAACAGATAAAAGAAAGCATGATACATGTCCAATTATGTAGGTACAATGCCAACATTGATAAATTGGCTTTGTAAATTAAAAGCACAGCCTTTACTTGTGGCCTTTTTAAATTAAAGGTCTCATTATTCGCTGACTATGAGAGTGTGCCAATGTGACTGAATGTCATAAGCTGCTGTACTTCAGATACACAGCATAATGAACCACAGCTACACAGTTTTTTATCTACTCTTATTAGCTGCATATTAAGTGCTTCCCAAATAATAAGCGTATAAAACATTGCTGAAATCCAATTATGCGATCAAGAGGAATACATTTTGCTCCGCTCTTTTAAAGGCTGGAGTTAATAGCAATGCAATCACTGTGGTTGCGTTGACAGACAATCTCTCGTGTTTGTTTGAGACAATTTTATGAATGACTTAAGAAGACACAGGACATTTTCGGTTTGTAACAAAAACAGGATCAATATTGGTTACTGAACTGTAAGTGCATTTTAACCTAACATGTATTTTACACAGTGAAAGGAAATCAATACCACAGTTAGGAAAAGTGCAATGATTCATTTTTCTGAGCATCTTTTTTATTGTGTAATGCATGTTGTTCTGAATTCAAATGTCAGGATCAATTTAAAACTGCAAAGTAATCTAGTGTGAATGGCTATCAATACTGACAATGATTAGAAGGGTCATACTTTCACACAGGGCTGTGAAATGCAGTTTTCATATCAAGACATTTCAGGGAAGTGTTCTTCATCTGTTGAGGTTACTGCTCTCTGAGGATGCATTAGGAGTATTTTTCCACTCTGCTAGAGCCCAGGCTATAATAAAAGGTGTTTGCCCGGCCTTTCAAGTTCTCATGTCAGAGCCTAAATAAGGTGTCAGTTTTCTAGAAGGATAAAATTGTCGATATCTTAAATTTCTTGCTCATAGAATTCAATATGATCCTCTCTCTTAAGCTTAACTAGCTTAAGGTTACCAGTGTTGTGATCAAATCCACTTTCTAAAAATGAATGTTACAAAGAGAACTTTAAATGTCTTTATATGTTCTCTGCACTGGATGTTTGATTTCATCCAAGCAGGTTCAAATTTCATTGAATAAGGATTAATCTTCAGAAACAGTTTTACAGAATCAATAATGCTCACAAGTATCACTCTAACACTATTTTACTGGTCCAAAACAATGAGCTTTAAATCCTCTGAGAGTACCAGCTGAAGAAGTACCAACCATTTAATCTGAAATAAACAGGGCAATTTTCTCTCTAGCAAAGTTTGATTATCCATGCATTCTTGACACAGGATAGACTCCAGTTACAGATCTTTGTTTTCCATGTCCTGCAGATGTTCTCGATTTATTTAAATCAGCAGTTCAGTGGCGTAGTACATTACTTATCTTGCAAAACCTTGACAACAATTAAGCAACATTTGGGCTTAATTGGATAGCTCTTGAAATTGGCTATGGCGATTGCAATGCACAACTATCCTGCACCCAATCAAAGTGATACAGGCAAAACATAAACTTCATGCTATCTACCCATTTCCGTGAAAGTGGCATACAGCCCAGCACTGAACGTTTTACTGAGTGGATATATGTTTGATCAGAGGCCCAACTTCATATGAGGCTAACACCATCTAAAGCTAGCCTGCACTCTAGACCAAATCTCTTAAGGGTAAGGTGCATTCTGCCTGCAGTGGGGTTTGGAACTGCTTGGAAAATATTTGAAAACCCACAGGAAGGATGGGAATGGCATAGCAGGCCAGAGAACATGCCCCCAGGTTTTTGGATACCATGTTGAAGTCTTTGGTGCAGGAGGTCAACCAAAGGATCTCCCCAGACAAGTACAAAAGACAATGGGAGCAGATGACCATGGAGGTCAACACCTCCAGAATGGCTTCGAGGACTTGGATACAGCGCCACAAGAATTGGTAAAGGTTACTGAATGTATCTGCACTTACCATTTCCAACCAACTGCACCATTAGCTTTACACACGGCTCATTCAACACACCTCCTTCACTGACGCACCAACAATCTCTATCAACCACAACTCAGCCACACATTCTTATGCTTCAGTTCATTCTCACAAACCTAGCACTGCTGGAAACCACACGCTCACACCTCACAGCTTGCACACGCTGCCAGCTATTCAACTGTGGCAGGAATATTTCACAAACACATGAATTTTACAGTTTAGTTTCGGGTGTACAGCCAACCTGGAAGAACATTAAATCATGCGTGATGATGTCAGGCACGTGGGAGTTGGCAGCGTGCCTGCCAACAGCTAATCAGCCACTTAAGGCAACTAAAAGAGCAATTGATTGGAATTTTATATTGCCCGTGCGACTTCTAGCTTGCACATGGGCAGCATGGGCAGGCGGCCATCCTGTTCTTTCACTTTTCTCATTCAAGGGGGCAGGAGCACTGGCTGTGTGAGTTGTGAGGAGTTCAGATGAGATTTCACTGTTGCTTTAATGTTGAGATTTCAAACCTTTTCCTCTGGTTTCTTCTGAAGTATTTGCTTTGTTAGCCTTGCTCTGTGGTCCCTTTTGTTTTGTCAACTCTGTTGGAGCATTTCTGCCCAGTGCAGCCTTCAGTGCATGTGGCAAAGCCATCTGCATCCCAGCAGATGGGTTTGTGTACTCCGCTGGGGGGCACCTGCTCTAAGGAAGAAGAGAGGGGCAGAAGGGAGAGGAGGCCAGGCGTTCGCAGGCAGCATTGCAGGGAAAGACTTGTGGGAGGAGAGGTGCAGGCACAGGGGGTGCGAGGCCAGTAGGGGCAGCAAAGCGCATGGTGCTGCAGAGAATGCCACTATCCTGCTGCCAGAGTGCTAAGGCAGCGATCCAGCTACCTCAGTGTGTCTGAGGTTCAGTGCCGCAGGAGGCACTGACATCAATATTCCAGATGATTGGGCCGGAGGTGGACTCCAACTGTTTGGGTGAGCACTCAATGCTCGCAGCTCTGAAGGTCATGGTGGCACTCAATTTTTATGCATCCAGGTCTTTCCAGGGGTGGGTAGGGGATCTGTGTGGAGTGTCTCAATGAGCTGTCCACTGCGCTGTCAAATTGTAACCGACACTCTGTTCAGATGGGCCCTCATATTCATTCATTACTGGATGGACTAATCCAGCCAGGTTAAGTGAGCCAGAGACTTCTCAGCTATTGCTAGGTCCCCCCACATCCAGAGTGCCATTGACTGTACTCATATGGCCATCAAGGTGCCTGCGGCTCAGCTAAGTGCCTTTGTGAATAGAAAGGGTTACCACTCCATGAACGTGCCAATAACATGCAACCACTAGACCCAGATTCTGCAAGTCAGTTCCCCTGGTGAATACATTCTGTTATACTCCCAGGTACCGAGGCTGTTCATGGCTCCAATTTGGCTGGATGGTTGGTTGCTGGGTGGCAAAGGGTATCCCTTGAAAAGGTGGCCCATGATGCCACTTGGGCACCCTGGGACAAAGAAGGAAGATACTTACAATCGGAGTCATGCCTCCACAAGGGCGGTGGTTGAGAGGTCGGTAGGGCTACTGAAGATGAGGTTCCCCTGCCTGGACCATTCTGGAGGTTTCCTGAAATATCCTCCAGAGTGCGTGTCACTTTTCGTCGTGATCTACTTGCTCTGCACAATCTGGCGCTGGCAAGGGGGGACCCACTCATGGATGAAGATATTGGGGCAGCTCCACACGCCTCAGAGGAAGACTCTACAGATGGATCTGATGAGGAACCTGGGCAAGCTTGAGGGTTGAGGGTGAGGAGGCAGAATTAATTAACCTTCAGGGAGGCAGGGACACCAGGGAGCCCTTGATGCAACCCTCCTTCAGCTCGGCTGCCAGGGCTTGACTTCCATCTCGGTGTAAGGGCACCGCCTCCATCACACACATTTCTGAGGAGGCAAGGCCATGACCCCAATGTCACCTTACATCCTCTGGAATAGTTTGCTGCCCCTGCTGTCTGTCATGAGGCACTGATGAGTCCTGCACCTATGGAAAACCTGAGGGACACTCAGGGCATAGAAACAAAATCTAGATTTATATCTTTACCAGAGTTGCAAACAGGGAACAGAACATAAAATGGTTGCCAAAGTCACACAAAACAATACATAGCGCTGATGAAATGAATGCATGTCACCCGTGAAAACCCCATGCTGTGCTCACACTGTCTTAAGCTTATGCTTGCGAGTGCTCCTTCTTGATGCCCCCCTGCCCCACTTCATTGGCAGCTGCATTGGAGACAGGTTGCTGACCATGCTGTTGTGTTGGCCTTGATGATCTTGGCAGTCGTCCTCTGGCCAGCAGGGCCTGAGTAGCCTCCGCCTGGGAGGGTGCGACCAACAACATGGCTGGGCACTCCTCAATCTTTACGGTCACGGAAGATGCCATGGACCTGGAAGAGGGGTTGAGGAGCTGCTGTCCTTGTCCAGAGCACCTTGGGAAGGACATCAGGCAACTCGTCGGCCAGTGTGAGGTATGTCTGGACATTCATGCTCACCATTGATGGATGGGGACCTAGCAGAGAAATTAGCTGCCCCATCTATGTCTCACACAGGCATTGATCCCCTGAGGTCACATCTGGTGTGAGGGCTTGCAGGTCCAAGCCTGATCTAGGAACCTCTGATTCTGTCCCTGGAGCTGCCTCTCCATGACAGTTGTTACTCTCTCAATGGAGGAGGCAGTGCACTGGGTGCTCAGAGTCAACGCATGTTCAAGCCCTGCATGGCCTTCTCTATGACAGATACCATGGCATGCAGTCCCTCTGGGAATTCCTCCTGACCTTCCTCTGCATCCCACTCAACATCCAGTGCCTGCTGCCTGATGGATGACTCCAGAGGCTCATCATCAGCCTCAGACTGAGCATGGTCTTATTCTCCAGCAGACCCCTACTGCTGGCACCTTGGCCGCTCTTTGCCCCCACCAGCTCCTCATGTGAGTGTGATGTGCCCTCACCACAGTGCACTCCAAGTGGAGCTGACGTGCTATAGCCCACCAACGTGCCTGTATCTGCCCCTGGTGCTTGGTGCAGAGAGCATTGTGATGCGGGTGCACCGCTCGGTGATTCCTCCTCAGGTGTCAAGGGGCTTCCTCGGGGTCAGCAGCGGGTCATGAGGATGGCGCTTCTGAGAGAGAAACAGAACATGTCAGTTAAGAACATCATCACTAAGTGTCTGTGCAAGCATGACTGTTTCTTGCCAAACTGGACATGTGCCTCGCTGATGCGCTGTGAGTGCCAAGTGATGGGTACTCTGGATTTGAACATCTGCCTGGAGATGTCACGACCCTGCCCTTCTTGCACAGTCTCCCAATCTCTCATCTGCCAACTGCACTCTTACCGTCCTCCAAGATCCCTGCCTCTCTGAGGCCTGTGGACCTTAGTCCCATTCCATGTCCAGGGCGTCCACCTTCAACCTGGACAGAATCAGTATGTTGTGCACCCCACCACCTGCTCGTGTGCACTCCAGCACATTATGGCTTCTCTTCCCCTGAACATAAACTAGTGCATTAGTCCATTCATGTACCTGAAACACGATTCCAGCCTCGGGACCAACCACCAGCCACCCCCTATCCTGAGACAGCCAAAGCCAGCTTGAGGTGCCTGTCAGATTGGCACTCCTCACCCTTCTATACACAAAAGATGAGCGGCAACATCTCTCACCCTTGGCAGGTGCAGGAATATGTGCCATTTGGCACTATGCATCTCACACCACTGAACGCCTGACTTATGACCACCCTCCAAGACATCTATCCACAGTTCCATATCAAGTTGGCACTCACCCTTGTGGAGTGCAGATCATAGAACCGTTTCCGTTACTGGATCCATGTTTGGCACACATCATACCCACATCTCCTGGGCAGCCACCTCCATCCAGACCTTCTTCGTCTGGTGGGGTGGCCTCCTCTTGCCATCCTACAACATGAGTATTTCACGCCAGGCACTCACTGCCTCCACTAGAGCACGCAGGCAGTCACCTGAGAATTGTGGGGCAGAGTGCCCAGCAGCATTGGCATCCCACCAGCCATGCTGAGGCCATCAATTATGACACATTTTCCAGTCTTTCAACAACATCCTCCTCAACTCTTGGCAGCCTTCAGGAAGCTGCCTGGGCTCGGTTCACACCCCCCCTCCAGGTCACCATTCTGCTCGGGCGCTCGCCATGCTCCCGCCCCCACAGGCAGTGTTGCACCAGTGTCCAGGCGTGCTTCACACTGGCTGGCCCTTAATTGACCAGCCAGCATGAAATTGTGTCGTTCTGATGTTTGCAGGCCACTTCTGGGACCACTGATCATGCGTACCCGACGAGCATGAAATTCAGACCATTGTGCCAAACTCACTGACAGGCTTCTCTTTTCTTTTGCAGGACCAGGTGACACATAATAGATGGCAGTTGCAGCTAACCGGTGGGGGACAGGGATGGCTGCATGTTCTGAAACTATGGAGGAGATGAAGTTGGGAATAATTTGACTGGAATTACTGAGGCTCCAGGAGGCAGTGTGGCTGAAGCACTCAAGGATGACAGAGTTGTCCTGCCTAATACGTTTTCTGAATCCCAATGCATCCTCATCCCACAATATGCTATGAGTTGAAAGCTTCAGAGAGTATAACCATGCACCTCTTGCTTCCCCACCACTTCCCTCATTGCAACTCTCACTTTGGTGTATTTATACTTTCAGCTACCTAAGAATTGTCACCTTATCAGCCAGTAGTGCCTGAGGCTGAAGGCCAAAAAGGAAAGTGGACTAAGGAGGAAAAAAACACGGTCACTCCATCTGACATTCACAACCACTGGCTCAAATGCTGGCACTGCACAAACTTTAGAGCGTGGTATAGTGGTAGGACCACACAAATGGTGAGTTATTGGGACCAAAGGACAGCAGCAGGTCTGAGGGCTGGGGGCAGAGGTGGTAGAGCCCTGGAGGGTGAGGTCACACTCAAGTTCTGCTCTAGAGGATTAGGATGAGGAATTTAATGGGGCAGCCTGCAGAAATAGACCAATGGGCATGCACACAGAGATGCCTGATGCAATGGCATGCCTGCCAGAGAGCCTGCTATCACTGTTGATCACAGAGGGATGATAAAGTGGGGAATTGTTCAGCCAAGGAAATCTAGGATTTCATTCAGGGATACTGCAGTCTGATGATGCACTCATGGACATGAATATGTTCCAGCAGGCTCTTCCCTTCCTCTTTCTCCTCCTCCCTGTTCTCTTTCACCTCCGCCACTCCTTCTTCCTCTCCTTCTTCCTCCTCCCGATGTGGTCACCAAGCATGTGGTGGAAAGGGCTGCACCCTCATTCTGACCAAGTTGTGGAGGATACAACATGCCAGCCTGGTGAGTAGCAGACTGCTTCTCTCAAACGGTCCGGACGGTGGAACCATTGCATCAACAACCTGATGATCTGCTCATGTTTGTCATTGTCAGTGCTGGTCATGTGTGGTGGGGTTGTCGTTGCTGTGGCTCTGGCCAGGGACATGGCTGAGCCTCCGAAAGCTATAGCGTTCCTGAAACACAGGAAGTGTACATTGTTTACATGATTTTAAGCAGACACATTCTTCTTTTAAGTAATTCAAATATGCACCTAGCAAAAAAGGAGATAAAAATGACATAGTATATGTGAAGAAATAAAATCTCGTATCCAGCAGGCAAATTCTGTTTTTGAATGACATTTTCAATGGAGACTGAATTACAAGAATAATATGATACATGTGTTGCCTAGGTATATTGTAAGATATTTTAGATACCATGCAGGATTATCACCCAGGCAGACTATGCACCTAATGGGTGGATGCTTCCAGGGAGATGAAAGACAGATATTTAAAATAAACAGTTTAGCAATTGGGCTAAAAAAGACACAGAGATGGACTTGCTATGAGTGCACAAAGGTTTTAGATAGGCACAGTGGCAGATGGAAAACATATCCAATGAATACAGGACTATTGACCAGGACAACTGGACTTTGCTGCCTGTAGCTGTAAATAAGTCACACGATGTGAAGGATGAAGGATGCTAATTCACTAATCCTGTACTGTGAGGGATAAGTAATTTGTTAAATTCTAATATGTTTGAGTCAGGTTCAACTGAAAATCCTAGCATTTAGTTCTTTGTGTCAAAATGCATATCTGTGGTCAGATCTACAGTAAGAGAAAAATGCCTTCACAAAAGTTATAGTTCCATAAAAGCAGTTTTGTTCCCTGACCTGTTTTTCAATCTGTTAAACTGAGGGCCCATCTGTCCTGTCCTATCAGGTGGTTGCAAAAGATCCCATGGCAATAATCTAAAGAAGAGGGGAGTGCCTTGGCCAATATTTATTGCTCAAATCACAAAGAAACAGATTATCAGATCATTGTCACATTGCTGTTTGTGGGAGCGTGTTGTGTGAAATTGGTTGCTGCATTTCCGACATTACAGCAGTGGCTACACAAAAGGTGTTTTCTTAGCTGTAAAGTATTTTTGAATGTCCTGTGGTTGTGAAAGGCCCAGTATAAATGTAAGGGCAGAATTTTTCAATTGGGATGCGGGCTCAAGCATAAAATAGCGCGCGATGATGTCGGGTGAGCATTTCGATGTCATCGTGCACTCGTGCGATATTTTGGTCAACGTGTGAACGCTAAACTCAGAGGTGCACCCACCAACAATTAAGAGAGCTGTTAAGCCTAGTAACGGCGCAATTAACTAGGACCTTTCACTGCCCGCCCAAGATTATGGTTAGCAGGCGGGCGAATCGGCGAGGCAGCCTTTGCATTTTCCAGGAAACCTGATCCAAGGATGGGATGAGGTTCTGTCATTAAATTTAAAAAATCTATGCACAGAATTTTTATAATGTCTATGCTCAGGTGACTGCATGTGTTGCGTGGACATTTTTTTTACTGGATTTAAAAATCTTTTTTGGATACTTTTACAGTCTTCAGCTCCCTGCGGCAGCTCTGTGTCTTCAGGGATCTTTCTGTGAGCACTCGCCTGCGCCCGTGCTGACTTCAGCGCTCGCCCTCCTCCCGCCCCCAACCCAGGCAGCGCTGATCATTTCATTGCGTGTTGCGCGCTGGCTGGCCAATAATCGGCCCGCCAGCATGAAATCATGATCGGGCTCTGATTGTGGGTGGCAGACTGTTTCCCGGCTGCTCTCGGACCCGTCGACCGTACCAGACTCAAAATTCTGGCCCAAGTCTTTCTTTTCCTTTTCTTTTTACTCTGCTGTCAAAATTCAACAACTCATTTAAGAGAAAGGTATATCCACATCCTTCACATACAACCATAGCTCCAGGTTCCTGAAGTTGAACATGTTCAACAATTCAGCTAAAACTAACAAAAGGCTAAAATGAGGTCCCTGCAGGCAAGAGACAAGATTATTAATCTTAGACTGACTGGCACTGGAGCTGGTAGGTAAAGGAACATCTCAACCTTTTGTAAAATCAGAGTCATTCAGGCTGATTCAGACTACTGTACATTTGGATGGTTTAAATCTGCATACTCTTTATAAGTAAATACAAGCCAACAGTACCAGCCCATGTGTCGAGATAAACTGTTTTGTTATCGAGAGAACTGTAGCTACCTTCCACCAAGGAGCAAATAACTGTTTTTTAATGTTTGGAGATTTTCTTTTACCTGCACAAAGCTCCTCATTTCATTAACTGCTACAGTGTAATTTTAGTATGTAAGGTTTCTTTGTAGCTTTCTTAGTTAAAAGGTATTTCCTATTGAATATTCGACTCGTAGCCTGGCCTTACATATCTATATCTGTTTTTATCTATTGGGTGACAGCCTGAAAACAATAATGTTAACTTAGAACTGTGTGCACTAATGTTCTCCTATAGCTTCCATAATACCAGTTTTAAAATCACTTGTAAAATATGCAGAGGCTATTACAATATTCAAATATTTTGATGTTAAACAGCATGAAATAGAATTTGGTCCATATGTTTAGCTACAATTATTGCTGTATTTGGTGATTGTTTAGATAATCTTGATGACTTGGATATCAGTTGTGTAGTTGAGGAATGATGCTGTTACCAGAGCATTGATTTAAAAAGATATCAGGCAAATATTGACCAAAACCTGACAGAGAACCCTTCAGTAGCACAAATAATCCCTGCTGATCAATGATCGCTTGAAGTGTAAAAAGGTATGAAACAGAGAAAAATGTTCTAATAAGGTGCCTGAGTCCCAGCCTCAGAAAAGCATCCCAATGCATCAGTGCAATACTTCTCTTTTCCCACAGCAGATATCTTGCAGTCTATTTGACTGAGACTGTCTACAGGGAGTCACCCTTAGTTCAATAACACTCTAGCTATACAAAGCCCTGGTAATGCAACACCTGGAGTACCATGAGCAGTTCGGGGCATGTAGGAAAAATATATCAGCATTGGAGAGGGCAGTGTAAATTTACTAAAATGATACCTGGACTCAAAGGATTAACATATGAGGAGCTATTACACAAACTATGGTTGTATTCCCTGGAAAGTAAAAGTTGATGGGGTTATTTGATTGATGTTTTCGAGGGGAACATATAAGTTAGACACTGAGAAACCATTTCTGCTGGTTGGGAAGTCTAGGACCAGGGAACATAGGGTGGAATTATCCCAGATTTGCACTAAGTGCAGTAGTGGGCAAGTAAAATGATGTTTTACCCGTCGGCCGCAATGGCGGGTTTTCATGCTGTATCATCCCAAACCCACCACATTACTTATACATTCCCAGGATACACACCGTTTCGATGACAGGCGGGCTCCAATTTGCCTGCCATGCCATTACCTCGCTGCTTCATCATGCCAGGCACCAGATTTAAACTACAGCCGTGCTCAGTGCTTCAAGCTCATGACTGCAGCAAAAAAGACATGACCCCAAAAGGCAAGAAGACCTCAGCCCTGGAGTGCCTTTTGGATGCCATGGAGGCCCACTGTGATGTCCTCTACCTCCGCTCTGGCTGCAGGAGGGGCAGTTTCATTACCACACCGGCTTGGTAGGTGATGACAGTGGTGACCAGTGCCAATGTTGCACTGAAGAGGTTGGCCATCCAATGCAGACAGAGGATGAATAATCATATCCATGCAGCCAGGGTATGGTAACCATCTCATGACCCTAACCTCACACACTCAAGCCCATCACACATTCACTGACATCTCACTCACTGCCAGCTCAAGGGACATCACCACCCATTCTCACACACATGCACTCACATGTCCATCTGGCCTTATCTGCACTGGAGACTACCTCCTCAGCCCTCACCATCTTGAGGCCACTTGCACAGATCAACATTTGCCCCCATATGCAGCCTTGGATAATCTCCTTCCCCAGTACAGCTCTCAACCTGCAGCCTCTTACCTTGCCTGTGGCCATTTCTCCCCCTTCCCCAAACAAGACCTTGCCCTGCAGCCATTGAAAATCCACGCACATATGGTTAATCTGGTAAGTAGAGACCTGCCATGGTCACCCCTAAAAGTGATGTGGCGCTGTCTGTGAAGCCTGGAGCTGAGGACTGCGAGTGCTGACCGAGGCAAACAAAGCAAACCTTGAAGTCCCGAGTGAAGTGCGGCCCGTCAAGAACACATCTTATAGATAAAAACAAAAAAACTGCGGATGCTGGAAATCCAAAACAAAAACAGAATTACCTGGAAAAACTCAGTAGGTCTGGCAGCATCGGCGGAGAAGAAAAGAGTTGACGTTTCGAGTCCTCATGACCCTTCGACAGAACTTGAGTTCGAGTCCAGGAAAGAGCTGAAATATAAGCTGGTTTAAGGTGTGTGTGTGGGGGGCGGAGAGATAGAGAGACAGAGAGGTGGAGGGGGGGGTTGGTTGTAGGGACAAACAAGCAGTGATAGAAGCAGATCATCAAAAGATGTCAACGACAATAGTACAATAGAACACATAGGTGTTAAATTTAAAGTTGGTGATATTATCTAAACGAATGTGCTAATTAAGAATGGATGGTAGGGCACTCAAGGCATAGCTCTAGTGGGTTTTTTTTTATATTTTTTTATATAAAGGAAATAGGTGGGAAAAGGAAAATCTTTATAATTTATTGGGAAAAAAAAGGGAAGGGGGAAACAGAAAAGGGGTGGGGATGGGGGAGGGAGATCACGACCTAAAGTTGTTGAATTCAATATTCAGTCCGGAAGGCTGTAAAGTCCCTAGTCGGAAGATGAGGTGTTGTTCCTCCAGTTTGCGTTGGACTTCACTGGAACAATGCAGCAAGCCAAGGACAGACATGTGGGCAAGAGAGCAAAGTGGAGTGTTAAAATGGCAAGCGACAGGGAGGTTTGGGTCATTCTTGCGGACAGACCGCAGGTGTTCTGCAAAGCGGTCGCCCAGTTTACGTTTGGTCTCTCCAATGTAGAGGAGACCACATTGGGAGCAACGAATGCAGTAGACTAAGTTGGGGGAAATGCAAGTGAAATGCTGCTTCACTTGAAGGAGTGTTTGGGTCCTTGGACGGTGAGGAGAGAGGAAGTGAAGGGGCAGGTGTTGCATCTTTTGCGTGGGCATGGGGTGGTGCCATAGGAGGGGGTTGAGGAGTAGGGGGTGATGGAGGAGTGGACCAGGGTGTCCCGGAGGGAGCGATCCCTACGGAATGCCGATAAGGGGGGTGAAGGGAAGATGTGTTTGGTGGTGGCATCATGCTGGAGTTGGCGGAAATGGCGGAGGATGATCCTTTGAATGCGGACGCTGGTGGGGTGATAAGTGAGGACAAGGGGGACCCTATCATGTTTCTGGGAGGGAGGGGAAGGCGTGAGGGCGGATGCGCGGGAGATGGGCCGGACACGGTTGAGGGCCCTGTCAACGACCGTGGGTGGAAAACCTCGGCTAAGGAAGAAGGAGGACATGTCAGAGGAACTGTTTTTGAATGTAGCATCATCGGAACAGATGCGACGGAGGCGAAGGAACTGAGAGAATGGGATGGAGTCCTTACAGGAAGCGGGGTGTGAGGAGCTGTAGTCGAGATAGCTGTGGGAGTCGGTGGGTTTGTAATGGATATTGGTGGACAGTCTATCACCAGAGATTGAGACAGGGAGGTCAAGGAAGGGAAGGGAAGTGTCAGAGATGGACCACGTGAAAATGATGGAGGGGTGGAGATTGGAAGCAAAATTAATAAATTTTTCCAAGTCCCGACGAGAGCATGAAGCGGCACCGAAGTAATCATCGATGTACCGGAGAAAGAGTTGTGGAAGGGGGCCGAATTAGGACTGCAACAAGGAATGTTCCACATACCCCATAAAGAGACAGGCATAGCTGGGGCCCATGCGGGTACCCATAGCCACACCTTTTATTTGGAGGAAGTGAGAGGAGTTGAAGGAGAAATTGTTCAGCGTGAGAACAAGTTCAGCCAGACAGAGGAGAGTAGTGGTGGATAGGGATTGTTCGGGCCTCTGTTCGAGGAAGAAGCTATGGGCCCTCAGACCATCCTGGTGGGGGATGGAGGTGTAGAGGGATTGGACGTCCATGGTGAAGAGGAAGCGGTTGGGGCCAGGGAACTGGAAATTGTTGATGTGACGTAAGGTGTCAGAGGAATCACGGATGTAGGTGGGAAGGGACTGGACAAGGGGAGAGAGAAGGGAGTCAAGATAACGAGAAATGAGTTCTGTGGGGCAGGAGCAAGCTGAGACAATCGGTCTACCGGGGCAGTTCTGTTTGTGGATTTTGAGTAGGAGATAGAAACGGGCCGTCCGAGGTTGGGCGACTATCAGGTAGGAAGCTGTGGGAGGGAGATTCCCAGAGGAGATGAGGTCATGGAGACAGTCCTGGAAACAATGGCTTGATGTTCAGTGGTGGGGTCATGGTCCAGGGAGAGGTAGGAGGACTGGCGCACTGACCTCTACCTCGCGGAGGCTGAGCGTCAACTCACAGACACTTCCTCCTACATCTCCCTGGACCATGACCCCACCACTGAACATCAAGCCATTGTTTCCAGGACTGTCACTGACCTCATCTCCTCTGGGGATCTCCCTCCCACAGCTTCCAACCTGATAGTCGCCCAACCTCGGACGGCCCGCTTCTATCTCCTACTCAAAATCCACAAACAGAACTGCCCCGGTAGACCGATCATCTCAGCTTGCTCCTGCCCCACAGAACTCATTTCTCGTTATCTTGACTCCCTTCTCTCTCCCCTTGTCCAGTCCCTACCCACCTACATCTGTGATTCCTCTGACACCTTACGTCACACCAACAATTTCCAGTTCCCTGGCCCCAACCGCTTCCTCTTCACCATGGACGTCCAATCCCTCTACACCTCCATCCCCCACCAGGATGGTCTGAGGGCCCATAGCTTCTTCCTCGAACAGAGGCCCGAACAATCCCCATCCACCACTACTCCCCACCGTCTGGCTGAACTTGTTCTCACGCTGAACAATTTCTCCTTCAACTCCTCTCACTTCCTCCAAATAAAAGGTGTGGCTATGGGTACCCGCATGGGCCCCAGCTATGCCTGTCTCTTTATGGGGTATGTGGAACATTCCTTGTTGCAGTCCTACTCCGGCCCCCTTCCACAACTCCTTCTCCGGTACATCGATGATTACTTCGGTGCCGCTTCATGCTCTCGTCGGGACTTGGAAAAATTTATTAATTTTGCTTCCAATCTCCACCCCTCCATCATTTTCACGTGGTCCATCTCTGACACTTCCCTTCCCTTCCTTGACCTCTCTGTCTCAATCTCTGGTGATAGACTGTCCACCAATATCCATTACAAACCCACCGACTCCCACAGCTATCTCGACTACAGCTCCTCACACCCCGCTTCCTGTAAGGACTCCATCCCATTCTCTCAGTTCCTTCGCCTCCGTCGCATCTGTTCCGATGATGCTACATTCAAAAACAGTTCCTCTGACATGTCCTCCTTCTTCCTTAGCCGAGGTTTTCCACCCACGGTCGTTGACAGGGCCCTCAACCGTGTCCAGCCCATCTCCCGCGCATCCGCCCTCACGCCTTCCCCTCCCTCCCAGAAACATGATAGGGTCCCCCTTGTCCTCACTTATCACCCCACCAGCGTCCGCATTCAAAGGATCATCCTCCGCCATTTCCGCCAACTCCAGCATGATGCCACCACCAAACACATCTTCCCTTCACCCCCCTTATCGGCATTCCGTAGGGATCGCTCCCTCCGGGACACCCTGGTCCACTCCTCCATCACCCCCTACTCCTCAACCCCCTCCTATGGCACCACCCCATGCCCACGCAAAAGATGCAACACCTGCC
The DNA here is from genome assembly GCF_017639515.1 of Carcharodon carcharias. Taxonomy (NCBI): domain Eukaryota; kingdom Metazoa; phylum Chordata; class Chondrichthyes; order Lamniformes; family Lamnidae; genus Carcharodon; species Carcharodon carcharias. The sequence continues at coordinate 28,848,740 of NC_054472.1, read as the reverse complement.
CCTTCACTTCCTCTCTCCTCACCATCCAAGGACCCAAACACTCCTTTCAAGTGAAGCAGCATTTCACTTGCATTTCCCCCAACTTAGTCTACTGCATTCGTTGCTCCCAATGTGGTCTCCTCTACATTGGAGAGACCAAACGTAAACTGGGCGACCGCTTTGCAGAACACCTGCGGTCTGTCCGCAAGAATGACCCAAACCTCCCTGTCACTTGCCATTTTAACACTCCACTTTGCTCTCTTGCCCACATGTCTGTCCTTGGCTTGCTGCATTGTTCCAGTGAAGCCCAACGCAAACTGGAGGAACAACACCTCATCTTCCGACTAGGGACTTTACAGCCTTCCGGACTGAATATTGAATTCAACAACTTTAGGTCGTGATCTCCCTCCCCCATCCCCACCCCTTTTCTGTTTCCCCCTTCCCTTTTTTTTCCCAATAAATTATACAGATTTTTCTTTTCCCACCTATTTCCATTATATAAAAAAAATATTAAAAAAAAAACCCCACTAGAGCTATACCTTGAGTGCCCTACCATCCATTCTTAATTAGCACATTCGTTCAGATAATATCACCAACTTTTAACTTTAACACCTATGTGTTCTATTGTACTATTGTCGTTGACATCTTTTGATGATCTGCTTCTATCACTGCTTGTTTGTCCTTACAACCACACCCCCCCCTCCAACTCTCTGTCTCTCTATCTCTCCGCCCCCCACACACACACCTTAAACCAGCTTATATTTCAACTCTTTCTTGGACTCGAACTCAAGTTCTGTCGAAGGGTCATGAGGACTCGAAACGTCAACTCTTTTCTTCTCCGCCGATGCTGCCAGACCTGCTGAGTTTTTCCAGGTAATTCTGTTTTTGTTTTACACATCTTATAGATGCTGTTGTGAAACACCTCGGCGTGTTTTCCCACCGATGTGGGCAGACAGTGTAGTAGGGGAGGGGCAGGGCGGGGGGGGAGGGGATAGCAGTGGGAAATGAGTCCAGAGGGCTGGCCTGAAATGATATGCTGATGTATTACAACGAGGTTCCCGACGTCTGATGGCGGGGAATGTGTCCTGCTATTGGTGGGCAGAGCAGACAATTGCAAGCAAGCTTCACGATGTCATGAAACAGATTTTTGGCCTCTTCGCCATATTGTCTGCTCACACTGCCGAACACGTCCGATGCCGGTGGGCAAGGAAAATCCCAGCCACAGTCTAAAAATGACAGCCAGACCATTTAAAAGTGAAGTTAGGACACACTTCTTCAAACAAAAGTGTGGTAAAATTTTGGAACTCTGTTCTGCAAATGGCGATTGGTGCTAGTTTATTTGTTAATTTTTGATCTGATAAATTTTTGTTAACTAAAGGTATTAAGGGATATGCAACAAAGGCGAATATATGAATTTAGGTCATACTAACCGTGATTTTGTGCAATGCCTTGAGGTGCAAAATGGCCTACTCCTATTCCTATGGTCTCTGACTCCAGAGTCTTGAGCACATAATCTACATGAACTGCAGTGCAGTACTGAGACAGTGCTGCACAATTAAAAACAACACTTTTCAGTTGAGAAATTAAACCAAATCCTGCATTACATGATCTTGAAGAAGAGCAAAGTAGATCTCCTGTTTCACTAACCAACTGTTTTCACTCACTCAAATCGACATTATACGTTGTCTATACACTTATGGCGATGTTGCTTGTGGAATTTTGCTGCGCATAAATTGGCTGTCACCTTTCTGTACATTGTAACAATGAATACATATCAAAAGTAATTCATTGGCTTTAAAGTTCTAAGAGCATGAAAGCTACTATATACCACATAACAGACACCTGGGACCAGGCAAAATTGAAATAACTGGCTGCTAAATGTATTAGATCTTCATTAGCAGAACTGTTGCACTGTTGGAAGTGCAATGAGGCAGATCTACTTCCCTCTGCTTTGTCCCCATCCCAAATCTTGGAGATAGGGTCAGCACCATATTCAGGGTGGGTACTGCATCAATGGGGATGTTGGAAGGGCATCCTGTTATTCTGAATGGGAGTGGGTTGTCAGTAGCACAGTCCAGTCAAAGGGTGAACAATATAAATCTTTTCTCTGTAAAGTTCTCAGGTGAAACAGAAACTGGTCTAGCTAGGATCACTTAATATTTGAAAACCTCTTACCAGGGGCCAGATGCAGAATTCTTTAGGGATATGATTTGCTGGCCAAAAAAAGGATAAGTGAGGTGGGACTACCACACAAGCATGGGAAACCCATTGTCCAGGTTCACCTCCAAACTGAAAGTCAAGATAATAGGGAGGAAACTGAAAACAGTACCCACCACCATCCATTGGAATCATCTGACGCAGCTTTCATGTGGTACAAGCCCAGCAGAGGCAGGTTCCACACACTGACCAGTCCCTTCATTGGTCTTATATCCACAGCCATTTTATGAAAGAATGGAGCTTGTGGGCTACGGTGCAGTGTTTATATTTAAATTGAGTGTCTTTGCATCACCATTTATTTTTTCAGGCAAGCCAATATATTATTCTAACAATGTATTGAGTTAGGCTTGGATAGGATTTCTGTAAGTGAAGCTGCTTCTTAAACCCTTGCATATCATTCCACAATTAAATAAGCAGATAATAAGCAAGATTTTACAAAAAGTGTTTTATCTTGTCACACTTTAACATGTCACACGCTTTACAGTTTTGAGCAAGCTTTTAACAGGCTTCATTTTGGGCTTTTATGCTTACTCTCTTTGCATCTAGTTTAGCATTTATACAGAAATGAGAGTTGCAAGAATATAGGACAAAAATAACTCAATTTACATGGCAGCTTTCATGATCTCGTGTGGCGCCCCTCAAGCTTCTGTCTTCAGGCTAGCAATCTGTTCCAGGAGAAACCAGTTACGGAAAACGGAAAACAGATGTGTTCTGTCTGTCTCATGCGTCTCTATGCACGGGAAGTCTTCAAAGTCTAAGTCTAAAGGCGGAATCATCCCAGGTTTGCATTAAGTGCGGTAGCGGACAGGAAAAAGAATGTTTTACCCACAGCCGCAATGGCGGCTTTTCACGCCGTATCGTCCCAATCCGACATCATTAATCATGCATCCTGGGAATCACGTTGTTTCACGGGTGGGCAGCCTCCAATTCGCCCGCCACGCCATCACCTCGCTGCCTCCTCATGCCAGCACCATATTTAAAGTGCAGTCACGCACCCACCACTCAGTGCTTCCTGCCCAGAACTGCTGCACAGAAGACATGGCTCCAAAAGGCAAGAAGACTAAAGCCTCCTGATTCAGTGACGCATCCTTGGAATGCCTTTTTGGACACTGTGGAGGCCTGCCGTGATGTCCTCTGCACCCGCTCCAGCCACAGGGTAGGCAGCAACATCGCCAATCCAGCTTGGGAGGCGATGGCAGTGGTGGTCAGTACCAATGCCCTGCAAAAGAGGACAGCCATCCAGTGCAGAAAGAGGATGAATGATCTCTTCCGTTCCACCATGGTAAGTCACTCTTCTCATCACCCTCGACTCGCACACTCACAAACCCAACACACATCCACAGGAATCTCACTCACTGCAAGTTCAAGAGGCATCACCATTCAATCTTTCGCACACACCTTCATTATCCACATCCCGTCCATGGCAACACTCACCACCCAGAGGTGCCAGTCATACATATCACCTGGCCTGGCAGACTCTCTCCATCTGTCTTCATGCAGGACAATCTGGCACACAACAAAAGGGAGAGGTCACAGACTGGTGGAGGAATGCCTATGATCGAGGTCTTCTTGGACTTTGAATATAGAGCCATCCAGCTGGTCTGTTCCTGAGCTGACAGTGAGGTCGGCGGCGCTCAATCAAGTGAGGGTCCAGCAGTGTAACATCCATCAGATAATCATGCTGTGAGTGACGTGTCCTGTTTCACAGGCCACTGCCATGTACTAATTATCTCTCCTTGCATTCGCAGGCACATGTGGAAAACAGCTGAGGGAGTCCATGACCCAGGTCCTCAACTCAAGCCCCAAAGACACCTCAGAGGAGGAATCTGCTCAAAACCTCATTGAAGACCCATCACAGTGCTCACCCACACCTTCCCCTAGCGCAGAGACACACACCTCATTGGGACAAAGTCTAGAGAAGCCTCAGGATCACAATCTGGTGAGTACATCGCACTGTTTGATCCACAGAGGGCAGAGGCAGTGACTTCCCAGGTTTCCAGCACTCGGAGGACTGGTGGAGACCAGAAATCTGCTGACCCCGAGTCAGATGAGTAGCCTCCGGGCTCGGTCATGCCACAGTTGCTGGAGCTGCAAAGGCAAGCTAGGGAACATCAGGAACGGATGTACGCTGCACTCCTCAGATCGCAAGGCATGATGGAGGAGTCCGTCCATCTTCAGGCTGAGGTGATAGTGCTGGAATGCCAATGCATCAATGTCGACAATGGTAGGATGATGGCCACCATGGAGGCCTTCATCCAGGACGTCGCTCCTGCACTGCTGCAGGGGCTGAGCTCCGTCGCTGACACCATAAGTGGCCTCCAACAGTGTCAACACAAGAGCGATGCAGGGCAGCGCAATCTCACTCCAGCTTCCCATTCTCCCTAAGGGGTCAGCCAGGGGGCCTTGGGCACCCATAGGGAGGAGGATCAGCAGGTGCACAGCCCAGGGTCATCCACCCAGGTGACTCCAGGGGTGTCTGGCCCATCCAAGTCGCCCCTTCCTGTGACCCCAGCAAATCCAGTTCCACAGGCCAAGAAGGTTGCAACTGACACACAGCAGGACCCTGAAAGCAGGCCAGGGTACTCTAGGTCTCGGCCCTCCATAGGACGCCCATCAAGGTCATCATAGACAGAGTGTAGCAGTCAGCAGGCTGCCTCCTCCTCCACTGTGGGTGTCGGGGGAGCACCAAAATCTAGCAGCAGGGTTAGGAAGATTAAGAAGATGTAACTCTTTCGAGTATAAACCCGTTTCCATCTGTTTCAGATGAAGTCACATAGTTTCATAGTTTGCCATTGTGAGATTTGAACTCTTGATAATCTTTTAAATGAAAACCAAATCAACAAAATTGGGATAAATCAGGCACAGCCCCTAATTCAGGTCAGCTGTAAAACCAAGAACAAAGTTTAAAGGAAACTTACAAACTTTAAATCAAAATGTGATTAAAGGGGTCAACAAAACACCCCAGTCCCCGCGGTGCCCACCGAGCACGGAAGGCCTCGAGAGTGCCAGCAGACACCGCGTGCTCCTTCTCCAGGGACATCTGGCAGCGAACGTAGCCGCGGAAGAGGGACAAACAATCGGGCGGGACTCCCCCGTCGATCGCCCGCTGCCTGGACCTGTTAATGGCCAACTTGGCCAGGCCCAGGAGCAGGTTCACGAGGAGGTCCTCCTCCTTCCCGACCCCCTTCCGCACCGGGTGCCCATAGATCAGGAGCGTGGGGCTGAAGTGCAAACAAAACATCAATAAAAGGTTTTTCAAATAACTAAAAAGGGAGTGCAGCCTACAACACCCTATGTATACATGGTCCACGGACTCCACAAGACCGCAAAAAGGGCATGTGTCCTGAGAGTCCGTGAACCTATGCATCCTCTTATTATAAGGGACTGCTGCATGCAACACCCTCCAACCCAGGTCCCCGATAGAAAGGGGGAGGACACCTCCGTAGAGGGCCTCCCATCGAGGGCCTCCGCCGCCGGACGGCAACAAGGCACGCCAGGGCGTGTCCGGTCGACGGACAAGGGCGAGAAAATGGAAGGTGTGCAGCAGCAGTCCATACAAAAAGCCCCTCTTTGCCGTGCCAAAAGGCACAGAGGGCATGTCCCCGAGGCGGCTCATATTGCGGGGCACCAGCACCCGAGGGAGGGTTCGGGGCTTGGGGCCAATGTGGAATTCCGTCCGAACAGGGGAACGCTCAGACGGAAGACCACCGCGCACCTGGGCCACCTCAAGACCCAAAATAACGTCGGGTCCGAGCACGACCGTTCTCAGGTCTTGGATGGCATCGGCTGCGATCTGGACACTCACAGACGCGCGTCGCGCCAACTCCTGCGGGAGCATCCAGCCCAGTCCTCCGCCACCCAGCACGTCCCCGATCCTGGTCACCCCTGCAGCCACAGCGCTCCTCTCCGCCAACCACTGAAAAGGACGGAGGGGCGGATTCCTGAGCAGCGGCTCTCTGACGATAGCCGCTACTCCTGACGGGGGAGAGCTGCGTCGTGAGGCGACCACTTTCCAGACTTTGATCAGGTCCTGGTAAAAGACGGGCAACGCCTGCAAGGAGCCACCGAGGCCCAGCTGTTCTATAAACAGGAGCTGCACGTCATAATTCAGGCCGTGCACCTGACGGAAGAAATACGTCATCAGGGCACACCATCTAGGAGGAGGCTCGACGTAGAGGTATCGCTGCAGGGTCTGAAGGCGGAAAGTCGCCACCTGTGTGCGTAGGCACACTAGCGCCTGACCACCCTCCTTAAGCGGGAGACTCAGAACCTCGGCAGCGACCCAGTGCAATCTTTTGTCCCAGAAGAAGTCGACTAACAATCTCTGGATTCTTGTGACAAAGTCCGGGGGAGGGGTCAAAGTGACCAGCCGATACCACAACATGGCGGCGATCAGCTGGTTTATGACCAGAACTCGACCTCGGTAAGATAGCACTCGGAGCAGTCCTGTCCAGCGCCGCAGGCGAGCGGTGACTTTCGTCTCCAGTTCCTGCCAGTTTGCCGGCCAGGATTCCTCAGCGGGGCAGAGATGGACCCCCAGGTAGAGGAGGCTGGTCCTGCTCCAGGTGAAAGGCCTGAGCTCCTCGGGTAGGGGATCCATCTGCCACTGACCGACCAGGAGTCCAGAACATTTACCCCAGTTGATCCTGGCAGAAGAAGCGGCAGAGTAGACCTCCTGGCACTCGCGCATCCTCCGCAGGTCAGCCGGGTCACTAAACATAAGGAGCACGTCATCGGCGTAAGCCGAAAGGACCACTCCGATGCCCGGCCCGCGCAGAACCAATCCCGACAACCTCCTCCGCAAGAGGCGCAGGAAAGGCTCCACGCAAATAGAATACAACTGGCCAGACAGGGGGCAGCCCTGACGTACCCCTCTCCCAAAGCGAAGGGGCACCGTCAGGGACCCGTTAACCTTCACTAGACACTCCGCGGCGGTGTACAGAAGTCGGATCCGGGCGACAAAATGCGTCCCGAACCTGAAAGCTCGCAGAGTTCCGAGTAAGTATTCGTGATCCACCCTGTCGAACGCCTTCTCCTGATCGAGAGACAGGAATGCGCTCGACAGACCAGCCCTCTGGGAATGGTGGATGATGTCCCGGACCAGATGGATGTTATCATAAATGGTTCGGTCCGGGACGGTGTAGGACTGGTCAGGGTGGATCATGTGGTCCAGCACGATGCCGAGCCGAGAAGACATGGCTCGGGCGAAGATTTTGTAGTCCGTGCTGAGGAGGGAGACCGGGCGCCAGTTTTTAAGAAGGCGGAGATCCCCCTTCTTCGGCAGCAGGGCAATCACGGCCCTGCGCCACGAAAGGGGCATCTCCCCGGTAGCAATGCTCTCCCCCAGGACCCCCGCGAAGTCGCTCCCCAAGACGTCCCAGAACGCCCTGAAGAACTCCACGGTCAGCCCGTCTAGTCCCGGGGTTTTGCCCCTAGAAAGACCGTCGAGTGCGCCGGTCAGCTCCCCCAGACTTATAGGGGAGTCGAGCTTTCCGGCGCACTCCGGGCCGACCTGCGGCAGGTCCTCCCACAAAACTCTGCAAGCTTCCTCACTGGACGGATCCGGAGAGAAAAGGGCAGTGTAGTAATCTCGGGCAATGGCCCTGATGCCCTCCGGATCCGAGACAAGTGATCCGTCGTCGGCCAGCAGCGTAAAGAGCTGCTTACGGACCCCGTGCCTTTTTTCCAGTGAGTAGAAGAAGGGAGAGCCACGGTCCATCTCCTTAAGGAAACAGATCCGCGACCTCACGAACGCGCCCCGAGACCCGACCAGTTGCAGGTCCCGCAGCGCGCCCTTCCTCTCATCGTACACCGACCGCAGGGCCGGGTCCGCGTCGGGCTGACGGAGACGTGCCTCCAGGTCGAGCACCTCCTTCTCCAACTCCTCGACCCTGGATTTGCGTCTCTTTGTCGACCCCTTCGCGTACTCTTGACAGAAAACTCGGACGTGAGTCTTGCCCACGTCCCACCATAGCCTCAAGGAGGGGAAGCCTCCCCGCTTCCTTCTCCAGCCGGCCCAGAAGCGACGGAACGAGTCCAGGAACCGCTGGTCTTCCAACAACAGGTTATTAAAATGCCAGTACGCGGACCCCGTCCGAGCGCAGAACGAAGTGAGCTCCGCCCACACCAGACGGTGGTTCGTGCACGGAACCTGCTGTATAGAAGCAGCCGGAACGCAGGACACGTACGCCTTCGAAACGTAAAGGCGGTCGAGTCTGGACGCTCCGACTCCAGGTAACACAAAGGTGAACATGCTGGAGTCAGGATGGAGATTTCGCCAGACGTCCACTAAGTCGAAGGACCTGACCAGGTCCCGCAACTTACTCACACCTCGCGTGCAGTGCGGGGTACCGTGACGGTCCCGGACCCCGAGGGTGCAATTGAAATCCCCCCCGAGGACAATGCACTCGCCAGCGTCGATGGAGCCGAGATGAGTGGACACTTCTTCAAAGAAGCTCGCTTGCTGCTGCGTGCCCAGGGGAGCGTACACATTCACAAAATGAAGCACCGCCCCCCCCAGACGCACAGTCAGGTGCAGCAACCGGCCTGGCACCGGCTCCTTGACCCCCAAGATCTCCGGCTGAAAATGCGGGGCCAACAAGATAGCCACCCCGCCAGAATTGGAGGCTAGGTGACTCATGTAGTCCCCCCCTCGCCACTCCAGGAGCCACGTGGCTTCGTCTCCCGGAACGGTATGGGTTTCTTGCAGGAAGCACAACGCATACTTCCCGTCCCTGAGGACCGAGAAGTTCTGGAACCTGCGCTGTGCGGCCCTGCTGCCGCGGATGTTGAGGCTGGCTATAGTCGTCTTCATTGTCAAAGGTACATCAAACCTTCACCTTAAGTCATTAAAAAGAAGAAGAGGACTTTTTAGTCCTTCCTCTCCTTCAGGAGCCCAGCGAGAAACGTTTGGACCCTCCGCCGCGCGTTCCTATCCAACTCAGGAGACTTGAGAGCCTCGCGAGTGGACCAGAACACCAGCGGAAAAGAATGCCACCGGTCTAAGGCCAACTGAACCCTGTCTCGGCGACCGCGATGACTCGCCAAAAAGTCCCGGAGTTCCCTTGGGGGGATGAGGGGGGAGTCGGTGGAGGGCACCAGGGGATCCACCGCCTCGCTTGAGAGCGACTCAGCGTAATCTCCAGCGCTCACCACGGACACCCCGTCCTCCTCCAGGTCGTCGCCTCCAGCTTCCGACCCCTCCCCCGCATTGAGTACGGGGGCTGATTCGGAGCTGCCAGCTGGCCCCACCTGTACCTCGATCCCACCCCCAGGATCAAGGCCAGAGGCGTCCTCTCTGGTGTCCTCTAAAGGTTTTGGGTCAGAGGGCAGCGGCAGTTCTGATGCCCGCTCTCCTCCCAGCACCGGGTCGTCCGGGGAGCTCAGGACAAGCTCCTGACCCAAAACTAGGACGCCCGGTGCTAAGGTTTGGGAGGGAGCGGGAAGGCCTTCCTTTTTGCCGCCACCCAATGACCCGTTGACATTTTTTAAATTTTGCAAGTTACAGTCCCCCGATGAGCCAGAAGGTACCTCGGGGGTATCGAGGGTCTCTGAGTCGGGCACCACCTCAAGGGAGGTGCCTTCAGTGACCCCCGAGGGGCCCTGTTCAGGGGACTGCAGCAGGTTGACAGGGGTAACAGTGCTGGGAGTCGTTGCAGGTGTTTTGAGTTCCCCCAGAGGACAGGGTGAGATTTTACTTGGCGGAGACGCCACCACCTCTTCATCGGGGGAAGGGACACACCCAACTTCTTCAGTTTGGGCATCACCCACCTCCTCCTCCAAAGCGTGACGTCTCTTCCGGGTCAGGCTGGGAGCTAGGGAGACCTCCATTTCCGAGGCCCCCTCCTCCTTGTCCAGCCCTCCCGGACACTCCACCCTCTGGGTTTTGGGTGTCAGATACCCCGGCTCGGGGTCCCGCGTCTTTTCCCCGCTGGCCCCGGGAGCATGCGCAGAAACGACGCCGGGCCCAGCACTCGGCGCCTTAGCACCCACGGGCCCGGGAGCACACGCGGACACGACGCCGGGGCCGGATGATGTCTTTTCCCCCGAGCCGGTGCTTGCAGGTGTTTGGGGGTTTTGGGGCGTTTCAGGGGCCGCCTCCAGGTTGTGGGTCTTCCTCCGCGCCTTCTTACGGCGCGGGGGTTCTCCCCCCCGCCTCACCGGCAGCCAAGATGGCAGTGGCCGCCGGCGTCGCTTCCCCTTGCGGGGCGGGAGATGGAGTGGTGGCGGGGGGAGGAGGGGCGGTGCCAGCCGTGGCCGCTTGGGTGGGGCTCGTAGCCTTGGAGGCGGGGCAGTTCTTCCTCACGTGCCCCGCCTCCTTACAAGCATGGCACCGCACGCCCTCCACGGTCCAGAAGACCCGATAGGCGGTCCCCTCAAAATTGATAACAAAGGCCCCCTCCAGGCACTCCTCCTGGGCCAAGCGGACAAATACCTGGCGCCGGAAGGAGTACACATGGCGGAGGGCCGAGTCTTTGAGGCCGAGCGGGATTGGTGCAACCCCCGACCTGACCTCCCCCAATTTATTAAGGTGGGGGAGGAGGAGCTCACTGGATAGAAAAGGCGGGATGTTCGAAATAATAATTCTCTGGGCGGTGGCCTCAAGGGGGTCCACCGCCAGAAAAGTCCCGCCCACAGTGAGTCCTTTTTGCAGGGCGAGGTGCACCGCCCGCTCGGACCTCAAGAAGAATATGGCCTTCCCATACATTTTAGAGGCCGCGACAATGGCTGAGGGGCCGACGACCCCAGCCATAGCCTTTACGCAGGCCTCTATTGTCATTTCAGGGTGAGCATAGCTCTTTACCCCAAGGGCCCTGGTCAGGAGGCGGAAAGGTGACAGGGCAGCGGGAGCAGCTGGAGCCGCAGAAGCAACCACCCCCGCATAAGTTTTCTTTTTTTGAGGCCCTGCCACCAGTGACAAAACTGCCTCCACATTAGCCCTCGAGGGCCCGGCCACAGGCGATGGTGAATTGGCCTTAGGGCCAGAGCCACGCCCACCCCGGGAAGGATTGGCCATTTTGTTTTTTTTCTTTTTATTTTTTTTTATATATATATATAGGGAGGAAAGGGGGTGGGGGAGAGAGGTAGAAACAACCTCCCCTCTTTTAGGCAGGAGAGGAGAGGAGGGAGAGGAGTAAAAGACAGGGAGGCACAGGAGGGAAAGAGGTAAATGTCCAGGTGGGTGTCCTCGATGGTGGATGGACGGTGGGTGGGGGCCTGATGTTCTTCAGGCAGGGGGAGGCGATGTCTTCACCAGCTATTGCTGGCCTTACCGGGAAAAGGGCTGGGTTGGGGGGGAGGGGTGGCAGAAAGATGGTTTCAGCACACACACACACCCTCCCGCTCTTCCTTCCCCAACTCCTCTGGCAGTCTTCTTGCCTCCCCCTACAAAACACAGTCCTTAATTGCCCCCACCTTAAACAAAAATACACAGTTCAGACACCCACCTAGGATGTTGTTTTCCAACTCAGTCCTGGCCTCCTGGCCTTCCTGTCCTGTAGCAACAATAGCAACTGTTCTCTTCTCTCCCTCTCTCTCCTTTAGCAGCACAGGGGCAAGGCAGCAGCAGCAGCACTGGAGGAGCAGCAACAGAAGCAGCAGCAGCACACAGCAGAAGCAACAACCCCAAAGGCAGCAGCAGAAACAGTTGAAACACTGAGGAGCAGCAACACCAACACCACACACCTTCTCTCCTCAGTACCAGGAAACCAACTGAATCCACAATTACCTCCACGAGATCGTTAGGAAAATGAACTCTTGATCTGGGGGTTACAATCCCAGTACCATAACCACTTGGCTATTTAGGCCAAGCATTAAGAAGATGTAGTTACACTGCCGGGGCATGGATGTTAATCACTTGTACATAATATTCACTTTGTTCATAAACTCGTAAGAATGTCTCCTTGCCCATGGCTCCTTGATCTGATGAGCAGTGTTTGTATCACTCAGATGTGAAACCTTGGTCTCTGCACAAGATAAAGGTAGGCATCTCAGTCCAGGGCCTCCCCCTGTGCTTTGCGCAACATTCCCAGCACACTGTCACTGTCACTGGACACATCAATCATGCCTGCACCTCGATGGGGCTTATCATTGCTGCCAGAATGTCCTGGGCAGGCGGCACAGAGTTCCGTCATTCTCTCTGTGTACTCTCAACTTCTTTGAGATGCGGCTGGTCCCCCATCTCATCAGCACCTGTGTCTGGCAGCAGTGTGGTCTTGAAGGGTTCAGCTCACAACAGATGCCATAGGATCAGGAGAAGTTAAAGCTTCCCTGTTGCATCTCCATGACTCATGTTGCATCTCTATTCACAGAACACAAGTGAAGTGCCATTGACAGGAGTCACACATCCATAAAAGCGATGTGAAGATCTATGATGTCTCCTCCCTGCATGTCATGATCATCCTCCACCAATCTAGCAGCTGTGAGGGCCTGCCCTATCTGGTCATTGTGATGGTCTCGTCGCCTTCATTGTCGTCTTCGAGGACCTCATCACACTCATTCCTGTTGACGATCTCCTCATTGGAGAAGATGTGCAGCACTTCCATCTCCTCCTCAGCCAGCTTCTCTCCCTGTTGCAGTGCCAGGTTGTAAAGGGTGCAGCAGGTGACGACCATGCATAACACCCTCTGTCGACTGTATTACAGGGCTCCACCAGACCGGCCCAGGCACTGGAGCCTCATTTTCAACATTCCAATGGTTTGCTCAGCCAAGGTGCGAGTTGCAGCATGAGCCTTGTTGTACCTTTGCTCTTCTGCAGTCTGAGGCCGCCACACGGGTGTCAACAGCCACATCCTTGGCATGTAGCCCTTGACCCCAAGATGCCATTCCTGCAGCCTCTGTGGACCTTGGGACCCCAGGGATCTGAGACTAACTGAGAATGTAGGACTCATGGAAACTCCCTAGGAACTGTGCGCACACCTGCAGGACGTGTTTGTGGTGGTCGCACACCAGCTGCACATTCAAAGAGTGGAAGCTATTACATCTTTACTTTTCTGATCCAAGGCAAAATGCACAAAGTTCTGTTCCTTCATGAAGATGGCATCGGTGACCACATGGACGCTTTTGTGGGTGGCGGCTTGCAATATCCCACAGAGGTCACCTGTGCAGCCCTGAAAGAAGCCATTGGAATAGAAATTGTGCACCACGGTCACTTTCACAGCCACGGGCAGTGAATGCCCTCCATATACCCTTGGAACCAAATCCTGAAGCAGGTGACAGATGTAACCAACCATTTCCCAGGACATGCGCAGTCTTCGATGACACTGGTTCTCGGTCATCTGCAGAAATAGCAAGCCTCGTCTGTAGACTCTGGGTCTAGCTAGGTGTTGACCAGTGATGGCTCACTGTGGATCTTCAGCAGTGTGTGTGGGAGTGCCAAGCTGCCCTGTCTTCCTGCATGTGCTGCTCCTTTCTCTGTGTAGCCGGCACCTCAGTCGTTTTCTTCTCCTTCATCTTCGTTCTCTTAGCCATGAAGCATACAGCTAGGTCACCAGATCATCATGTTCATGATGTACACCCCCTACAGGATGAAAGAAAGAGACGTGTGGGTTAGCTTGGGTGTACTGGGAACCTCTCTTGCCTAAGGCTGAAGTCAGCTTAACACATACCAGAGAGTGCTGGCCATCACTTGGATGGCTAAAGCTTAGCGTACTGTAATGCCCAAAATGCCACCCAACTCTACCCCACTCCAACTGACCAATTGGCAGCAGCTTTTCCCTCTGGACTGCATGCTGTGCTCTCAGCTCAGGCGCAGGCATTCTCCCAACCTGCACTGCAAGACTGCACTGTTAGCTTGAACCATGGGGGAGACTGGTCCAAACTGGGATGATGACATTGCAAGGGGCTGTGAACACCTCCACCAGTGACTGCTCCATGGCCAGCTTTAGCAAGGAGATTGTACAATGTGCCCAGGGGTTCTGCAGTCCACTAAAACACTCATTAGTTTGCAATCTGTGAAAACATCTGGAGCATTTGGTAGCACTTTCAGGTTTCTGCATTGCTTGAGTGGGCAGATAAGCTAGAGGTCCGACCCCAAGCATGTAAATGTGGCTGCGCCTGAACTGTCTCAGCTGCAGAGGGATGGTCGCTTTATACAAGGTTTCCCTAATACGTGGCCACTTCCCTTCCCCCATACACCACATGCTTGTGCACTACCATCAACCGCAGTGCAGACCTTGCCCCCCACCCCACCCCGCCACAACTCACCTCAACTGCAGTGTAGCCCACGCCACTGCCAGCCAGCCGGGGAAATGTGACTTGCCTTTGCCCTTGTCTGAACGTGTGGCCCCTCAACCTTGAGGTCCAACAGAAAGTCTTTGTGGGTGCTGCGCAATGCTAATGTGCACTCACTTCTAAGTTCCCTTCAAAGTCCAGCTCGCCAGGTGCACGCCTTCTAAATGCTGTTGTGAAACATGCCGACATGCTCAGATGATCCAGTGTGAGGGGATCATTTTGGCGAGCTGGGCTTATAATGATATGCATAATATATGGAAATAAAGATCTCAATATGTGTCAGCAGGAAACGCACCCGCCATTGACAGGCACAGCGGATGATTGCAAACTGGTTTCACCACACCATGAAACTGATTTTTGGCCTTTCCGTCATATTGTCTGCTCATGCCCACCATGACCCCAGATGCCAGCGGGCATGGAAAATTTTGCCCGATGTCTTTCATGATCTTGCTGTGTCCCAAAGCTCTTTACAGCCCATGAAGAACCTTTGAACTGTAGTCATCCTTGTATCATAGCAAACACCGCAACGCAAGACCCAATAAAAAACAATGAGATAAACAACCAGATAATCTACTTCAATGCATAGGTTGCTGGATAGATATTGGCCAAGGCAACAGAGAGAATGCCCCTGCTCTTCTCCAAAATAGTGCTACTGGATTGTTCACAACCACACGAGAGGGCAGGCTAGTTTGACGTCTCGTCAAAAAGAATGCACCAGCACAGGATGTTGATAAAGTGAATAGAAGAGAGGACTTCCCTCTAGCAGGTGGGCCAATAACCAAAGGTTATAGATGTAAAATTATTGACAAAATATGGAGAGGGAATAGAGGAGAATTCTTTTTCACTCAGCGAGTAGTAGGATCTGAAATACTGTTCCTCAAAAGGTGGTGCAAGCTGATTCCATGAATGATTTTAAAAGGCGGTTGAATGGTTACTTGAGGATGAGGAACTTACATAGTTATGGGCAAAAAGTAGGCGTGTGGGGCGACATGACTGGTCTTTCAAAGAGCCAGCACAGGCACAAAAACCTCCTTCTGTGCTGTCAGTTTCTATGAGTCTCTGGCTTGAATTTTTACGATGGCAGAAATTGGGCCTTGCCATCTGAAGAATCAGCAGGGAACACTTCCCCACCTGGCTCCGGCTGCCCCGCAGCCATTTTATGTTCAAGTGAGCAGTGATGGGCAGTAGGCGGGGCTTCCGTCCTTCACTCGCGAGGAAGTCCTGCCTTGGAGAGCTGCCAGGCAACATGGCCAGCAGCTCTCCAGTCCCTGCAGCAACAGTGCTACACTGCTCAGGAGAGGAACTGCACGGGGCTGCCTGAAACTAAGTCCCAGCAACTGGAGACTCAGGTAAGTGTTCAGGGTCCCATGGCAGGGAGGGTAGGGAAGCCCTCGGGGGGTCGCCAGGGGGCGTTCAGGGGTCTCAGGGGATAGGCTGTTGTGGGGGGCGGGGGGGGCGGCGGGGGGAGGGGGGTGTGGGGGTGGGGGAGGGGGGGAGGTCCAAAGGTCACTGAGCCCTAAGGGGAGGGTGTCCCCAATCAGAAGGTGGCTGCTGACGGAGGTGCCCCACATCTCCCTTCCCCCCACCCTCGCCCCTCCACCCCCACACTCCCCCTTCCTGCCCGAGATCTGACATTCATTATTTTCGGGTTTCTCCCACGAAGCTTCACTCTGCCCATCAGCCTAAAAATTGAGGCTGGGCAGGAAACAGGCTTTACGTGGCCAACAATTGGCCACTTAAGGGCCTCAACTGTGGCAAGAGTGAGTTTCCTGTCCGAGGCCCTGCCCCCCACTCGCCCAGTGCAAAATTGCTCCGAGGTCGGGGTGGGCAGGAACCCAGAGGCAAGTGCCTCCCTGCAATTTCACGCTCCGCTACCGCCTAAAAACTCACTGGGCGGTGGGGGGAGCGTAAAATTCTGACCTATGAATCGTGTAATCCTTCCGAAGTACTGTACTGGAGTGCCAGCCTAGATAGCATGCTTTAGTGCCTGGAGTGGGCTTTGAAGCCACTTTTTATATCGAGGCGAGAGTGCTACCATCAATCTAAGAATGATATACATAGAATAATGTGCAATAAATAAGATAATTAATGTAATGCCATACAAATAATTTATTACACAGCTGTTATTGCTTTTGCTTCTTTTTTTTTTAATGGTCCTGAATATCCAGTGTGAAATATCTGGTTAGCTTCATTAGGTTGAAAATGAGAAGGAACAATCTAGGAGAAGAATAATTAAATAAGGAAAACCAACTTCAATGGAGTAAGAATGGGCCTGGGCCAAGTAAATTGCAATCAAAGGCTGGCAGGCAAAATGGTAACTTTTTTGAGCACAACTCGATAAACTAAATTAACAAATCAAGGGACAAAGCAAAAGGCAGCCCCTTAAAGTGAAACTGCAAAAATAAAAGACAAAACTTAAAGGAACCTGACAAACATTAAATCAATATGTGATTAAAGGAATCAATAAAGCACCCCAGTCCGTATGGCGCCCACCAAACATGGAAGGCCTCAGTGGTGCCAGCAGACACAGCGTGCTTCCTCTCCGGGGACACACGGCCCCAAACATAGCCGCAGAAGTGAGGCAGGTAGTTGGTCACCCAGTGCCTGGGCCTGTTAATGGCCAATTTGGCTAGGCCCAGGAGCAGGTTCACAAGGAGGTCCTCCACCCTCCCCACCCATCTCTACACTGGGTGCCTGTAGATCAGGAGTGTGGGACTGAAGTGCAAGCAAAATAACAGTAAAAGGTGCTTCAAATAACTAAAAGCAAAATGATAGCTGAACAAAGAGCTGCCTTTAAAGGACAGATAGTTCAGGAACAGTCAAGCTCTCTTCCCACAAAGGAGAAAGGTAGGGCAAACATATCTAGAGCTCCCTGCATGATGAAAGAGAGAGAGAGTTTAAGGTGAAGAAGAAAAAGTATGCTTATGACAAATGTCAGTTAAGAAATAGAACTGAGAACCAGGTTGAATATAGAAGGTTCAGAGGGGAAGTGAAAATGCAAATAACGAAAGCAACAAGAGAGAATGAAAAGAGAATGGCAGCTAACATAAGAGAGAATCCAAAAGTCTTCTGCAGGCATATAAATAGTAAAAGGGTGGCAAAAGTGTGGTGGGTTATGGACCAGGAAGGAGATTTATGATTGGAGACAGGGGGCATAACTGAGGTATTAAATTAACGCTTTGCATCTGCGTTTGACAAGGAAGAAGTTGCCTCACAGTTCATGATGAAATAGGAGGAAGAGTTTAAAATTGATAAGGAGGATGTTTTCGATATATTGTAGGTATTGGCTGTCTTAAACTGAAAAGGCACCAGACCTGGGGTGTTCAAGGATAGTGAAGGTTGTGAGATTGGCAATTGCGGAGGCATTGGCCAAAGTTTTCCAGCCCTACTTTGACTCAAAACTTGTGGATGACATGAAACTTGGAACAATGAGGAGGATAAGGTAGAACTTCAAAAGTACATAGACAGTTTGGTCAAATGGGCAGAAAAGTGGCGGATGGAATTTGATATGAAGAAGTGTGAAGTGATTCATTTTGGAAGGAATAATGCTGAGAGACAATATAGAAGAAAGGGTAGAATTCTAATGGACTGCAAGTGAAGAGGGATCTGGTTGTAAGTGTACATAAGTCATTGAAAGCAGCAGGATAGGTTGAGAGTGCAGTTAACAAAGCATACGATATCCTAGGTTTTCTAATAGTGGCATAGTGGCATACAAAAGCAAGGATATTATACTAAACTTGTTTAGAATACTGATTTGGCCTCAACTGGAGTATGCATCCAGTCCTGGGCACCACACTTTGGGAAAGAATTGAAGGCATTAGAAAGATTGCAGAAAAGATTCACAATATTTTTCCAGGAATGAGGAACTCCAGTTACGTAGATAGATTGGGGAGGTTGGGATTGTTTTCCTTGGAGAAGAGAAGGTTGAAAGGAAATTTGATAGAGGTATTCAAAATCATGAAAGGTCTGGACAGAGTAGATAGGGAAAAGCTATTCCCATTGGTGGAAAGATCAAGAACAAGAGGGCACAGATTTAGCAGATTGGGGAAAGAAGCAATGGTGACATCAGGAAAAACCTCTTTGTGCAGCAAGTGGTTGAGATGTGGAATGCACTGCCTGAGGGTGTGGTGGAGGCAAATTCAACCGAGGCATTTAAGAGGGAATTAGGTCATTATCTGAAAAGGTTGAATGTGCAAGGTTATGGGGAGAGGGCTTGGACCAGGCAAATAGCTCCTTCAAAGAGCCAGTGCAGACACAAAGTGCTGAATGGCCTTCTTCTGTGCTGTAACCATTCCGTAACTCTGTGAGTTTCATTTCAAGATTTCTCAGAGTGCACAACAACTTCCCAATGCAATTAGTTGTATCTGTATCTCCAGAAAGCCCAACTCTCAAGGAGAGTTAAGCACAATTCTTTGGATAACTTTTAGGTCATTCCTCCTAATATCTTCGTCTTTATCTCATCATCCACACTTGTTTTATAAGTCTATACAAATTGCCTTTGGATATTCTTTCTATAGAAAAGGCCTGAACCCCTCAAGTGGACAGAAGTTTTTTGAAATAAGGCTATTACAACAGCCTGAGGATGAGCCCCATGGCACAGCAGCCAAACGTTTGTCGGGGAAGGGAGCATAAAACAAGTATGCTTCTGGCTTGTGGATGAGCTGATAATCTGCATGTCGAATAGGATCAACAGTGGGTATTGCCAGCTACACGCTCTTAGCATAACAACGAATTTCAGGGCCCTGTTCTTTGATTGAACGTATATCAGATTTCAGAGCAGTGTATTATATGAGAATGGTTTGATCATCGTGATTGAGTCCACGTTCTTTATTACTGCAAAGAAGGGACGCTGTTATCAATATAAAAAAAGAAGCCTTTCTGGCCTTTTGCCTTGGTTTTGGTTTAGCTGCTGGTTGCATGGTATTCTTATATCATTAGCTAGGAACACTAGTAAGACACTAGGGCAGGGGTGTCCTAGCTGCTACCCTGGAGCTCCAAATGGCCCTTGAGACTCAGCAATCTGGCTCTTGACGGCAGGCATTCCAATACTATTACTGTTACTACTTATTATTTTGATTTGCCCTATATAAATTTTGTGTACAAGGAGGATTGGAAAGTGCAATTTTTCACACCTCATTGATGGATAAAGTCTAAATCAGAAATCTATTAGCATCAGCACTGTGAGATGTAGTTTTAAAAATGTACTCTTTCTCAGAATGTGGGCATCATTGGCATTGAGCACCCATCCCTAGTTACCCTTGAGGAAATCATTTTTGGCCTTCTTCTTGAACCTCTGCAGTCTGTGTAGTGAAGGTTCTCTCAAAGCACTGTTAAGTGGGGACCCCGCGACAATGAAGGAGCGTGTTACATGTCAAAGTCTGGATGGTGTGTGACTTGAAGAGGAACTTAGGTGGTGGTGTTCCCATGTGGCTCATTTAGTAGCACTCTTGCCTTTAAGTTAGAAGGTTCTGGTCCCAAGTCCCACTCTTAAGGCTGACACACCGGTGTGGTACTGAGGGTGTGCTGCACTGTTGAAGCTACCATTTCAGGTAGATGTAAAAGATCCTGTGTTGCAATTTCAAAGGCGAGCAGGGGAAATATTCTTGGTGTCCTGGAGGATATTTATTCCTCAACTGATATCAGAAAAGTAGATAATCTGGGCATTATCTCAATGCTGTTTACAGGAACTTGCTGTGTACAAATTGGTTGCTGTGTTTTCTACATTACAATGATAACTATAATTCAAACATATTTCATTGGCTGTAAAGTATTTTGGGACATTTGGTAGTCATGAAAGATGCTACATAAATGCAAGTATTTATTTATTTTATTTGCAGCCCTTGATGTTGTAGGTGGTGGAGGTTGTGAGTACGGAAGGTATTTTCAAAGAACCCTTAGATTATTCAGCACATCCTTTAGATGTTGCACAATACAGCTATGGTACACAATGGTGATGGGAGTGAATGCAGAATCATAGAATGGTTACAGCACATATGGAGGCCATTTGGCACATTGAGTCCATGCTGGTTCTCTGCAATTTAACTAATCCCACTACACCACCCTTTCCCCGTAGCACTGCAAATATTTTCTCTTCAGGTGTTTATTCAATCCCCTTTTGAAAGCCTTGTTTGGATAATTCAAGTACAGAAACTGTTGGGTAGAGCTAAGTAACAAAAGAGATACAATTACATTACTCAGTGTAGTCTGTAGACCATCAATTAGTAGACGGATGTACAAAAACAAATTTGAAAGATAATTACAGAGAAGTGCAAGAATTGTAGGGTAATTATTGCTGAAAAAAACACATTGTCAAAGCTTTTCGTCTTGCACTCATGAGGACAATTCACAAGAATACCAAATGTAAAGGGAATAACAATTTACACTTCAAGAGAAGAGAGTGCTGATCAGTTGGCAAGTGGACTCTGATTGGTAGAGGCACTGCCCTGAGGAATGAACCAGAGAATGGTTGTCGCCTATTTTGTTTAGTTGAAACAGTTGCAATATGCGTACACGTTATTTCTGTCTGCAAAGAATAGGGCCCTGTGTATTAATATAGGTAGCTTCCAGCATGCATAAGTGTGCCACACTGCTAGCCCAACTGACAATCTTGAATTGGTTTTCAATATAATTCTTAGCACACTCAGGATTTTTTAGCAAATGTTGTTGAATCGTGAAGTCACACCTAACGTTGGACTCTGTGTTATGAGTCTTGTAAGCACGGCTGGTTAGTTTTGTTAGTACCTTGCCTGCTGTGAAAAGTGGCTAGGACATGCCAATTGATATGATCCACCAGTCTTTAGGACATGCGGCCTACATGTCTATTTTCACACCGACACTGAAATTCATACACTACATTACTCATTTGTGTGATGAGGCAAAACGTCTTTTTGGCTTGATGGCAACATCCTGTTAGTGGCAAACGCCACTTGTATTGCTACTGCATAGTAGCAGCATGAAACAGCTGGCTTCATCATTGCTCAAATATTTGAGATACCTTTCCCTTCCAGAGTAATCAGAAGTAGACTGCGCAGTTTTCAGGGCCAAAAGTGGCAGCCATGGGTCCATTCATGAGTTTGTGCAATATACAGCAAGCAATGATCTGATTGGGGTAGCCACTATCTTGTAGTTGTTAGATTAGTTATTAGGGGGACTTTAATTCAATAACCATTAATTAATCTGCCTCTCCCATCCTTTCAGGAAGTGCATTCCAGATTGTAACAACTCCCATCTGAAATGTGTGAGGTGCAAGCTGGGGTGTATATCAAGCAGACTGCTTTGTTCAGAATGGTGTCGAGCTTCTTGAAAATTATTAAAACTGATGAGTGGATAACATTCCATCACATTCCTCACTTGGGCCTTGTAAATAAATGGCCCTTGAGATTCAATGCTACACACTTATATGATGTATGCTTTGACATCCTGGGACCAGAGAAATATGAAAGGGATTGTAACACGAGCAGTGCTGCATGGTTCAGTTGTCTATGGTTAAGTCAGGAACCACAAAAAAACCCATGCAACCACAACTCTGGATGTTGTGTCATGCTCATAGTTCAAGCTGAAGTCGAATACATTGCTTTAATAGTGTGTGCAATTATCTTCTAGAAAATAGTTTCATTTGGAACTCAGTGCCTTGTTTGTAGAGAGTTAAAATACAGTTTGTTTTGCTATCAATTGTTGAACCAGGGTGGCTGAGAGATTAGCCCATAGGAGAGCTCTAGGCTTGCTATTGGCATCAAGCCCTCTTGTGCTCTCAGCAGCCACCAAGGTCAATTAAATGAGAAAATTTGTCCTTATTACAGTCCCTTCCAGCTGTGCCTTCATTTCATGCCAACTAACAGAGAAAATTTAAAATTCTACTTCTTACACACAACTCATGCTCTGCAAAAATATCAAAATTACTCAAACCACAATGAAAGATTCCATTGTTTTTAGACACATCATTAAACCTTGGCTGAGGAAGTTAGTATTGCACATTTTCTTTTAAATCTTAGTGCGAATATTACTTGAACATCATCCCAAGTGTAGAGCAGTTATATCTTATACTTTAGGAGTGAATGCCCCCAACGTAGTCTACTGATGTGAAACTCACCTTCCTGAGTGCATATCCAGAAATTACAATGAGCGAAGCCATGACTTGTAATCAGTGCCTCTGGCAGTAAGATCCAGTGTTGAGAACATTCAGAATATCAACCCTAAACCCTATTGGCCTTAACATTAACCATGCCACATGACAGGCTGGAGAGAGTCAGGAGGGATAAAAAACTAAAAGCGCATCCCCAACACACTAGACTTCCCCCATTGCTTGCCTGCTTCTCCTCCCCTTCATATCTTAAATGCCAGGGCTATTGTGTCATTGCACGGTTGTCTTGGGTTTCCAGCAATGCAAAATGAATAGCATCACTGCAACTAAACTGTTGCAAGGTTGGCGCTTAGCTTTGTATGTGAGTCCGCCACTTCAGCATCACGCTTACAGAGGGGTCCAACCTTTGTGCATGACAGAGCTGATGCCTGACAGCTTCAATTACAGGTTCCATCACCAGTCAGATTAGTTAGAGGCTAGTCAATCACAACCACTCATGTTATTAATGTCAGAAGTTTTTTTATCCACCTCAGATTTCTTAATTTTGTGCAAATAAACACAAAAGCAATAAAAAATGTCTTCAAAGAAACAGCAGGTTATCACAAGGTAATTGAGATGTCAATCAAAGTACTCACTCCCCTCCGCAGCTGTATAAAGAGTGCTTGCTGAGATCTAAATGAGAAGCCATTCATGAAGCTCAGACAAGCATTCATACTGAGGCCATATGTTCAGATAACTTTTATTGAGACAATTTTCATCATAGCTTGTGCCTACCTCTGTCCATGTAGAGATTAGTCCATTTCAATTCACTCAGAACACTGGCTGCCTAGGAGGTTTCAGATTCCAATTGAGCCAATGGACAGGGAACACCAGGCACAGGGAATCCCCATGCCTGCCCAATCTGAAGACATTTGCCTTGTAAAGGATCTGCCACATTCCAAGACAGGTGCATCTGTACCTCAGCCATTTTCATGGGTGGTGGAGGTGGGGCAAGTACACTGGTCTCCGGGTGTGAGACCAGCAGAACACTGAACAAGTTTCAGCTCCATTGTAAACTGCAGGATGGGCTGTCACAAAAGGAAGTAAAACAGAAGTCAAAAGATATAGATAGTTTTCTTTGCAAATATAATACTCGCTGCTTACCAACATTTCAAGAAACAAATCCATCCTTGCCTAAAGCAATATTAGCCATTTGTTTCAGAATCCATTTCCTCTCTAACCACCCCTTATTCCTCCAAAACACAAACAGAAAAAAGGCCACTGCTAATTAGTATTTAAATAGCAAGTGAACTGAGTAAAACTACAGGATCCAGGGGAAAAGTCCTCGCTGCTGCCGGGCAACAAAGTTTCCATGGCAGATACAGATGCTTGTAATGCAGCATTTACTTCATGTTTTCTGTGCTCCACTTTTTCACAGCCATAATAAAAAGCAGTTTCAGTTGGCTACAACAGAGAAAGCAGATCAATTCCAATATTCCCAGTAAAATGGGAGGCACAGCATAATTTTTACTTTCACACAAAGGTATGTGGAGCTTCTCTTTTCAGTCCTTCAAATTCTACACCAGTTGATGTGTATCTGAGTTGCCTGAATTCATCCAGTTTATGAAATATTTATTATGTTTAATTAGCTCAGTCTCTTGGCAGACTGTCTTGCTTCGTTTGTATTATTTATACTCATTTTCTCCCATTAACTCTCTGGCGAAATGTACAATTCCAATGACCATCTGTCTGAACCTATTTGCGATTTTTAATTGGAACTGATTTATTTACAGGACACATATTAGTGAGCGTTCTTTGACCTGACTTAGCCAGTATTGCACTAAAAGTGTGAGGTGCTTCATAATTCCCAACTTCACACCTGACCCACTGTTTCTGTATTAATGTATGAAATGGTGGAATCTGCACAGGTTTTGAAAATAATTTTCAAGACTCCAATTTATGGGCTATATTTTGCTCCATTCAAAAAGCACAAAGAGAAATGTTCATCGCTCGCCACAATGTAGATGACTCACTGATGAAATCATGGGAAGGTACCTTTTTGATATATGCGATGCCTAAAGATGGGTTTTTGTTAGAAATTAAGAATATTATCAGCAATCATGGTACAGCTATAGTGATGATATTTTGATATTTCTCATCCAGATAATGGTCCACTTAGTTGGCATAAATGTCAAAATGCTCATTAATCCACCCATGAAATTCACAGTCTTGACAGAGAATGATCCATCAAAGTTTCCTTGAGGTCCATTTTACTAACCAGGCAATGGAAGCACTTGTAAAGTCCCTTGTGGAGGTGCATAACTACCATTACACAGCTGAATAATGCATTCTTTTAAAAATCTTACAGTCTGTCATTTTAGTATTGTACAGAAAGGAAGGCATTTGTTCCCCAGTCGCTGACTTCAGAGATATTCCCTGTAGGTCCCTATTGTTCTGAAATTGGGTCCTCCTTTCTTGGACTCTAGGTGTGGGACTTGGTATTTAGACAGGCTGTAGATGTACTCTGGTATCTGCTAGACACTTGTTTATTGGTACTACTTCTAAGCAGGTTACAGAGTAGGCACGTAGTTCTTGGGCATGATTCCAACCTCTTTATCAGGAGCCTAACAAATTACTGACTAGTGTCAGTGGTACATCATCATTGATGTCATACATTAGCATATTTCATCTGTTAACCATTTACGCTATGCTTCCTCCTCAATTATGCAATCCTACCTTTTAACAACAACATGAAACTATGTCTTGAACAATTTACATGGCATTTCTGTAACTCCCTTTTTCACAACTACAGATTCTACTCAGTTCCAACTCCCAGTCTTCCCCTCCCCAAGTCACAGTTCTAGGGAATTCAATCTCCCTCAGTATTCTTGGCCCTTAGGGAGGATGCCTTGGAGACATAGAAGCTTTCTTCTGCATCTGGTAGGACATCTTCTGCAGAATGGGGCAACACTTTATCAGCATTGCTCTCAGCACAGCTGGAGGATGACTGAACTGCAAGGGCAATGAAAACTTTTCGGCGAAAGACTGATCCAAAAGGGAAGACCGAAGAGAATCGAGCTTTGGACCCCCTGGGACCAGAAGAGAAGAATTCAGGCCCCTCTGGGAAACTTGTTCCCTCGAAGCACACAGGGAAAGAGCTTCAGAAGAGGAGTGATCTTCAACTCCAGGGAAGACTGTCACAGCTGTATGCACTCACTGCTGTATCAATGACTGAAAAGACATTGAAGGTCTGAGATTTCAATGAACTTAGACGATGAAGCAAAACAAAAATGACCAAATCCCTGTAAGACTGTCAAGAAAAGAAGACATGGGCCAGAACTTTACCTCCGGCATGCAGGCAGGCACCCGACACGCAGGAACATAATATGACGCGCGATGACATCAGGTGTGCATCCTGGCGTCATCACGCACTCGTGCAATATTTCCTTCAGCAGGCGCGCACCAGAGTCAGCTGCACGCCCACCGATAATTGAAATGCCTATTAAGGCCATTAACATGCTAATTAACTTCAAATTTACGTTGCCCGTCTCACCTAACGGCTGGCGAGAAAGCGAAAAGGCCAAGCGGCTTGTACATTTTTTAGGAAATTTCATCCACGAGCAGGATGAGACTTCCTAAAGCTGATATAAATTAAACAAAAACTTTCTTTTGACATTAAAAACATGTATCATCTCATGTGACACAGTCACGTGTGGGGACGTGTTTCATTAAATTTTTATTGCCTTTATTAATTCTTTAAAAAAGCACTTCAAAAGCACTCTCTTGCATGTATGTGCAAACTGCGTGCAAGGCCAGGCTCTGCCTCCTCCCCCAGTCCGCACAGGTAGCGCTTAGTGCTGCCGCTCGCAATCCACACAGGGCGGGCCTTAATTGGCCTGCCCATGTGAAATCGCGGTGCAGAGCCAATCGCGGGCAGTGCTCAGCTTCCTTTCTGACCCTGCCCTCTCCTGCTGAGTCTGCCCGATGAGAGAAAAATTCTGGCCATGAGTTTCCAGTGATGTTCCAGGAGGACCTTCTACTTCCAGTAGGCAGTGGTAAGATAGACACACTTCTCTCTGTGCAAAGTTGCTCCACTATGGGCAATGGAAAGATCTACTGAAGATATAGAGACAAGACAGCCTTATCTTCTGTAATGAGAGGAAATTCTTGTAGACAATCAACTCTGGGACAAGATTTCTGTACAGGATTCTGCAACTTCAGATGTGCGAAATACCCTGCTGCAAATTCTGTGCTAACCTCCAGCTCTGAAGAGAAGAAGACTTTCAGCTAGGACTGAAGCATGGTTGTCAATTGACTTTCACCCTGGGAAAATACCAACTCTTTAGCTGTGTGATCCTCTACGGACTCTAATGTGAACTCAGGCAAAGCGTTCTCTGTGAAATTCTCTTCATGAACAACAGGAGGTGGGCAATGCATCAGTAGATTCAGTGGCACTGAGATCTGTATGCTGCTCAGCCACTAGAAGCATAACTGATTCTTCCAAAAAGACAACAGAGATGTCATAAGGTGCATCCAACTATGGGAAAAATGAGTCATTATCTAGGAGAGCAAATTCAGCTCCAGCAGATCTTCATGTGGATGGTCACTGTCTGCTGCAGTGCCTTCTGTTTCTGCCACCTCTGGCCTTACTTCATGAAGAGAGTCATAACTTCCTTGTCTGTCCTGGGTCTAGTGGATGGTGTCTCCGCAAAAGAAAGGAACTTACTGCTGTTAGAATCATATCTCCTTAAACTGGCTTTTACTTTTTATTTTTTGGATATTGGAGGCTGCCTGAACATTTTTTTTTGAAAAGGGTCATAAGTTCACCTTGGAACTGTCAACAAGCAGGCCTCTTCCAAGCAATCACCTGAGCTACATGGTACTTGAGAAGGAGTTATTTGTTTGTTTTGAACTGCAAAGTGCTTTAATTAATGAAACGCTGGGAGACAAAAGAGGCAATCATATGGCAGAGGCAAACTTTAAGTCTGGACCTGTGGTTTTGCTTTCAGTCTTGCTGAGGAAAGGCTGAGAACAGAAGGCTACCCTGACTAGCTCCCTCTATCCCGCTCTGCTTTGTGAAATAGCCAGATAATCCTCATCTGAGTGTCATTTATCTGCATAATTTTGGATTTGCTAGCTGAGACAGGAAGAAGTGGTCCAGCTATACTTTCCTCCACGCTGAAGCATCGCTGGTGAACTTCCTGACATCCACCGGGCCCAGCAACAGATCATCACCCGAGGGAACTTCAGACCGACAGCAAAGAACCTCCGTGAACTTGAATTTTTTTCCCTTTCTAAGACAGCATTGTTTTACTTTCCGCCCAACTCTGCAGAGACTGCCTTTTGTTTGTTTATGTGTGTGTGTGTGTGCTGGAGAAGTTTAAAAGCATTAGTTACAATTATGTGTCACCCAGTTCTTGAAACTTGTTTAAAAGGAATTTTGTCTTATAATAAATTAATCATTTTGAGTTTTTTGAAAAAAGCCTGGTCAGAGTATCTTTTCTTCTGGGTACTAGAAGTATAGGTAAACAATTGGCCATTTTGGTGAGAAAATTAAATATTTAAATAGTACTGCCTGCAGAGCTGTGGGGCTTGATAATTCACGCACTCCTCCCATCCCAGTCGTAACACTGCTGAGTGTATAAACTTCCTCAGCTTCGGAAGGCTGAATTTCCACTGCTTCTAACTAAAAGGTTGAAGATTATTGCATGAAGGACAGTGAGTCATTCAAATGATGAGAGTCATCTGGTTTCTATAGGGCTCCTAGAAGTATGTCAGCATCACCACTCCAGAATGATGTACATGGATTGTGAAGAACATAAAGAAAATCAATGATCTTTCACCTTTCAATAAAAGGAGCAATAATCCTGCCTTTGATTGGAAGGTCAATGCTGCCTGGACCTTGTGACTTGATGTCTGATGGATAAAGGGTGATTGGCTGAAGCTAGTTGATGCCATCTGTTAACAGCCACTTCAGCATCAATTTTAAAAGAAGTATTGAAGCCTTGAACTTGGACTGTAACTGACCAGTAGTCTGGGTTAAGACTATCTACTTCCCCTAGGAACTCTGTAGGGTTGTCATTTTCTGGACTTTCCATTTCTTGGAAGGAATATGTTTCATAAATATTAGCTGGCCTGCAACTTCCATTAAAATTTCTGGGTTTGCAGAAAACCTTTGAATTCTCCAGTTTTACCACACAGGAAGCATTCCACACCCCCTGCTGAGCAGTTCTGGGGTATATGCTGGGTTTTCATGTCACAACACAGACACCTCAAAATGTCTGCTGGCGTGGAGTTTGGTTGATTTGGCAGGACTTCTCATGGTTGGGGCTGCTGCCTATGGGCCTACCCAATCTACAGGGTCACTTGAAGCCTCGGTGTCACCATAAATTATAACTCCTTAAATTCACTAATCTCAGCCTGCCTCATATAGTGTACTGCTAGATCCAATGTAAGATCAGAGTTTTTCACCCTGAACACCCACAACTATGTAATCATGGAATAATTCATTCTTCAGCATCCCAGTATCTGCAAGAACAAGCTAGATGATATAGGTCAGTTAGGAATAATCCAATCAATTCCCCGGTCATTGTGAGCACTGGTTAAAACATACTCATTCAATTACTAAATTTTGCTTCGGACTAAAATAGGTGTCAAAGACTTTAATAATTGAATTGAAATCCACAGAGGACTCCTGCCTTAAGAGAATGTCATCTGTCACTGGACCTACTGCATAAAGAAAAGAACAAGCTTGGACCTTCGACTCTTTTTCGTGAAGGCCTGAAGTGCTCGGTACTGGGGAAATGATGTTTCCCACTGCTGGCCTCACTGCAGGCCCTTGAGACAGTCAAACAGATAGGGAAAGGGCAGGGGCTGCTCACCAGGTATAGACATTGTTACCTCTCTCCAGTGTGCTTCCGTCAACTGTCAAATTTTCTCGAGCTGCTTTCAAAGGTTTCTTTAAGCTGTGACTTCACTCTGTATCAATGCCTCCATTGCTGCCATCATGTTCTGAGATTGGGTCCTTCAATCTTGGATTCTAGTATTTGGGACTTGTTTCTTAGGCAGACTGTAGACATATTCCGGTATCTGCTCAACAGTTGTTTATTAGTACTACTTCAAAACAGGTTACAGAGTAGACACGTAGCTCTTAGGCACGCCATCCAATCTCTTTGTTGAGGGTCTAACATATGACTGACCAGTGTCATGGTACATTATCATCCATATCATACATTAGCAGATTCCATCTGTTAACCCTTTATACTACACCTATTACATTTAAATTGAGAGCAATTATGCCCTTCACTACCACTATTTGCCTGTTCCTGTGGGTCTTTGTGCTCC
Source organism: Carcharodon carcharias (assembly GCF_017639515.1). Classification (NCBI taxonomy): domain Eukaryota; kingdom Metazoa; phylum Chordata; class Chondrichthyes; order Lamniformes; family Lamnidae; genus Carcharodon; species Carcharodon carcharias. Next base: position 28,818,910 of record NC_054472.1, on the reverse strand, counting down.
GAATGATAAACTACAGTCAAGCCTCCTGAGTCCTCTGTGCTTTTCGGCTGCTCTCTCTTTCTTCTACTGCAACATACCTGGCAATATGGTCATTGCAGCTGTGCTGTCTGTCTAAAACAACCGTTCTATGTAACAATCAATTTTTTCACCATTGTGATAATACTTCAGAATTATCATCTTCATTCAGCTCACTCAGGTTCTAACTTCAGATAACATATTTATTTGCAAGTGACTGTGCAATTGGAGCATGTAGCAAGTGTTCATCCTTTATGACCTTAACAAGGTCTTTAATGAGCACTGAAAATTCACTTTATAACCCCACTTTTCACTATTCATTCATTTACTTTTGGAGGTCCATTTTTGATATAGACATTTTTAAATCATTAGCATTTTCTATTTCAAAGGTAACAAAACACTAGAATGTTCCTGCGGGGTGAGAGATACATCATAAAGCTCTAGTCTCAGCATGAAGCTACAGTAACTGAGGAAGAGCTATATCTATCCTTCATTTTTTCAACAAGCTAATGACATTTTATGTAGCCTATTACTGCCCAGTGTGATACTTTGCAAAGGAGTTCAATGCTACCAAAATCCTTAGTTCTTTAACCTGTTTTGGCTCTTGGGAAGTTGTAAATCAACCTGTAACTCGACCCTAGAAGCATTGTTTGATGTAAAGACATTGTATGCAGTGTCAGAATAAGCATGGTATTTCTAGGATTTTGTCACAGCTATGAAGGTAATAGCTTCATTGCTTAGAGATGATGCATTGAACTAAATTTAATACACAAAAAATCCTGCCAATATCCTTATCAGTTTGGAGAGGGAAGGCAACAGTAAGTTACCTGTACATTCGTTAGTTTTTAACAATTAAATGCATGATTTAAAATACTGTATGATTGCCAATGCTACTGAAATATTTGTTCATCCTTTTATTGATTATTTACATAATGCACAGCTTTATACTCATGAATTATTATTAGATAATGTTGGCATCTTCTCACAATTGCTTAGTTGGTGAAGGTACCACATGTTATGACACTAATCCACACAAATAGGGAAGGACTCATTCAAACCCTAATCCCAGCTACAGTGAAAGTTTGGGTGCTCTAATTGGATTTATCACTCCTGATTTAGGAGGACAAGGGGGAAATTAACTAGGATTTCTGCACCAGCTCACTATCCAGTAACCTCTGTTGTCAAGTGTGCATGTAAACATCTGCTATGTTTGTCACATAATCAAACCATCTACTGACATTCATTGAAGAGAATGGTCATTTGGGTAATGTTCCACAGTGGTAGAGAAATCGGACCCCACAAGTCAGCACCTTTAAGAGAGGAATACACTGAAGTTACACAGACTATTTTTTAAAACAGACCATTTGGCCCAGCAAGTCCCCATTAGCAAATAGTCCTAATCATATTTACCCTGTTTTCTAATATCCTGTCAATGCCTTTTCCTTCACCCATGTATCCGATCAAATCTTGAATATTGACCTAGTTACTGTGCCAACCATTAACCCCGGAAGTTAATTGGACAGCCTCACAATCCCTCCAGGATGAAATTTCTCCTGCCCTCAGTTCAAAATTGCTTATATTTATTTTTGTATCTATGACTCCTTACTCTTTAGATTTCATCAACTAGAGACAATCTGGTTCTCTTAATCCTGCCCTAGCCTTATATATTTCAAAAAAACTTCTATGGTGTCACTCCTTAATCAGTGTTACCGTAACAAACAGGAAGCTTCTCAAGCATTTCCTTGCAGTAATTGGGAAAGAAGATTAAATGAAACAATGGGAAGAAGATGATAGACTATTAAGAACAGGGTCAGGGAACAAATAGTAGAAAGCTGGCTGCAAGACATAAGACAGAGAATAGGTAGAAAGTGGCATGTGCGGTTCCACAAGGAGCAATGAAAGGACGACTGTTGATGGCAATTTATGTTAATAGCCTAGATTTTGGAATCAAAAGCATAATTTCTTACTTTGCAGTTGACACCAAATTGTGGAGGACAGTCAATACTGAGGAGGATTATAACAAACTGAAGACATGAATACACTTGTAGGATGGTCATGTCATTGGCAAATTAATTGTGATACAGACAAGTGTGAGGTTTACAATTCTTTAAGGAAAATAAGGAGGTTTCATGTTATTTTGAAAATAATAGCACAGAAGAACAAGGGGATCTGGGAGTACAAATGCATAAATTACTAAAAACCATAGGTTAATAAGGCTGTAAAAAAAAGAACCAAGTACTATGGTTTATTTTAAGAGGAATAGAATTATAAAAAAAGTAGAAAAATTATGCATAAGTTATAGCAAACATTGGTTTGACCACATTTAAAAGTACTGTTTTCAGTTTTGGTCACCATATAATATAAGGGATAAAGATGCACTCGTGAAGGTGCAACAAAGATTTACAATGGTGATACAAAAACTACAAGGTTATACCTATCAGGAAAGGATGAACAGACTGGGTTTCTTCTCTCTTGAAAAGAGAATACTGAAAGGTGGCCTAATAAATGACTTTTAAAATTCTGAAAGATTGTGATAGAGCAGAGAGAGACGGTGGAACTTTGGATTGCATGGGTTGGGCACAGGCGGTCGCTTAAACCTGTTCCCCCCAACAGTGTGTTGGTTTCTTGATGCAAGACCAGCATGGTCAGATTTTGAAAGGTGTTGATGGAAACCGAAAGCGGCAACTTGATGGGACTTCTTAAATGGCCACGTAAGGCATGCTATCAGAACCACAACATGGAAGAGGAATTGATGAAAGAGGAGGGAGTGATTCAGAATGGTGGGACAGAGGTAAAAGAGAGCATTGAAGAGAGATTAGTAAGCAGGTGTGCTCAGTGATAAGAAATGTTCTTCATATGTTTGCATTCTTGACAGGGGCTTTTTTGGGGGAATGTTTGGGAGGATCCAATGCCAATGAAGGAAGGGGAAAAGATGTTTCTACCAGCTGTGTCTGGCCAGCAACGAGGAGCAGTATCTGTTGGAGCAGAGGCAGATCCTGGGCAGAATGCTCCAAAGTCTGAACTTAACACAATCATCTCCAGCAAGATTCCATCACTCTGCCAACCCTCACTTCCCATTCTGTAGAACAGCAACATGATATGGAAACATACCAGTTGGCCTTAGTGTAACAACTTTCCCAGTGCTTTATGGCATATCAGTTAACTATTATTTACATTAGCAGTGATTGCTGAATGCCCTTTAAATTGGGCCCACTGTTATCTTAGTCCCAGCTACTTCCCACATCCACTGCTGTTAATTAGGCAGCAAATGCAATTCTTGGCCAATTAATTAAGTGACAAGTTGAAATAGCTCTGTTTCCAGCATCAGCACTCAGAAGTCATCGTAATGTCAAGGTATCGGCCTGGGAATTAAAATTCTGTCAAGAAAGAACATTTCCACTTGTGGGAAGCAGCAAAATTAGAAGTCATCTATAATCAGATAATAATATTATTATAATAACAATAATAAAAATAACAACAACGCAAAAAATCAACTAGGGTACTCACAAGGAACTTCTTTATCCAGAGAGTTGTGAGAATTTGAAACTCACTACCGCAGAGAGTAGTTGAAACAAATTGTATAGATGCATTTAAGGTGAAGCAAAATAAGCATATGAAGAAGAAAGGAATAGAGAGTTACGCTGACAGAGTTGGATAAGCAGCCTCAAGTGGAATATAAATGCCAAAATGGACTGGTTGGGCCAAATGGCATGTTTCTGAGCTTTAGCAAACCTGATACTCATGGGAAAGATCAATGGTAAAATAAATTGAGGCCGACAAGAAATGATCTTTTTAAGGAGCCTTGCAAACCGGATGAATGTACCGCCAATGAAGATGATCCATGTCCCTAGGGCAAGATTAAGGAGGTCCATGGCTGCTGACACCCTGTTAGGGCATGTTACCTGAAAAGAGCGAGAGAGAGAAACAGTCAATGTATTTCTATGTAATATGACTAAAAATTTGTATTATTCCAAGGTGATTTATTGGAAAGTGCTGGATTTATACAACATACCCTAGTTTCAAACATTGTGAAATATTACAATGCAGATAAAACAAATGATTAAATGACTGTGAATTAAACTACCACTATGTCAAAACATGTGATTTTAATAGGAAATATTTGAAAGATACATCGTTCAACAAATAATTTGGACTGTACATTCTGTATTTATTTCAGCCCATTAACTTTGACCAGTAATCAAATTTTAATGTACTGCAACAGATTAACCTTTAAAAGTAGCATAACAGAATATCTTATGAACATTAATTCATTGCTTTGCATTGTAATTTAGGTAAAAGTACATACAATTTATAGCAAAAAAAGTAGGTTTTTTGGCTCAACTGGTCTAAACAAGTGCAACAAAGGTCCACTAAATTAATTCCTGGGATGGATGGATTGTCCTATCAGGAAAGATTAAGTAGACTGGGCCTTTATTCACTGGAGTTTAGAAGAATGAGAGGTGATCTCATTCAAATACACAAACTTCTTACAGGGCTCAACAGGGTAGATGCAGAAATGATGTTTCCTCTGGCTGGGGGGTCTGGAACAAGGGGACACAGTCTCAGAATAAAGGGCAGGCCATTTAGGACTGAAACAAAAACAGGAAATGCTGGAAAAACTCAACAGGTCTGACAGCATCTGTGGAGGGAGAAAAACAAAGTTAGCAGTTCGAGTCTGTGTGACCCTTCTTCAGAGCTCTGAAGAAGGGTCATACAGACTCGAAACACTAAGGAGGCCCCGACTCAGCCTTCCTCCCCCCACCCGCACAGGGGGCACTCAGCGCTTCCGGGTGCGCGTCACGCTGGGCTGGCCTTAATTGGCCAGCCTATGCAAAATGGCTGCGCCCAGCCGATCTTGGGCGGCGACTGGCTGCGCTCCCACTCCCCCCCAGCCCACCTGATGGGGAGAATATTCTCCCCTATATATCAAAAACATCAAGGGGTATGGGGATAGTGCAGGAAAATGATGTTGAAGTAGAAGATCAACTATGATCTCATTGAGCGGCGGACTGGGCTCGAAGGGCTGAATGGCCTACTCCTGCTCCTATTTCTTATGCTATTATGCCTTATACAAGCTTCTTCCCACTCTATTTACTTCACTTGACTCTATCAGTGCACCCTCCTATTCCTTTATTCCTCATGCACTTATCTTGCATCTATGCAATTGGCCTCAACTATTACATGTGGCAGAGAGTTCCACATTTCCATCATTATCTGAGTAAAAATGTTTATCCTGAGTTATTTATTTCATTTACTCCTGAATTTTTTTTATTAATAGCCTTTAATTTTGGACTTCCCACAGTGGAAACATCTTCTCCACATTTATCCTATCAACCCCCTTCATAATTTGAAAGATCTCCATCAAGTCACCACTGTCTCCACTTTTCTAAAGTGATGAGTCCCAGTCTGTTCACACTTAATCCTGTTGGCAGACTTGTGAATCTATTTTTTAAAATTTTTTTTCCGGTGCTTCTATATCATTTTTGTAATATGGAAATCAGAACTTGTCCACAGAATTAAAGTGTGGTCTAAACATTGTTCTATGTAAGGTTAACATAACTTCAATGCTTTTGAATCCTATTATTAGAAATGAACACTAATTCTTTAAATATTTTAATGGCTTTATTAACCTGTGATGCTACTTTTATGACTTTTTAAAAAATCATTCATGGGATATGGCTATCAATGGCTGGGCCAGCATTTATTGCCCATCCCTAATTGCCCTTGTTCAGAGGGCATTTAAGAGTCAAACACATTGCTGTGGGTCTGGAGTCACACGTAGGCCAAACCAGATAAGGAGAGCAGATTTCCTTCCCTGAAGCACATCAGTGAACCAGATGGGTTTTTACAACAATCGATAATGATTTCATGGGCATATCAGACTTTTAATTCCAAATTTTTATTGAATTCAAATTCTACCAACCGCCATAGCAGGATTCAAACCCAGGTACCCAGAGCATTACCCTGGGTCTCTGGATTACCCGTCCAGTGACAATACCACTATGTCATTACCTACCCTGTAAATTTGTATATCTGTACACCTAGATTCCTTTGATTCTCCACCTGATCTAGATTCTTGTGAGGAACTTTAAACTCCAAAATTTAGTAGGTTAAGGTCAGGTGAGATCTGAAAATTTAAAAAATCTCAAATATTACCTATGCTTCCTCAAACCCACCTATTGCTGAATTTAATGGAGGTGGAATAGGCTGGGAAACTAACCGTCTCCCAGGAGGCATGTTGGTCAATTAAATAGTATGCTAAGGCTGTATTCTTTAGATTTTACCTGTCTTCCCAATTTAGTCCTGGCAGACCAGGTTTCCCAGGACTCTGGAAATTTAGAAGCCAAAAAGAATTGAGGACAGTTTCCTGGAAGTGGTAAGCGCCTTTCCAGCACTGCTTGTGGGCCAGGGGGAGCAGGAGTGATTGCTCATGAATTGCCAAGAAAAGCTGTTTGTCCCCTCAAGATTGCTGACTTCTCTCCAGAATGGTCACCCTGCACCTCACCCTGCCCCACTCTATGATCATCAAACCCCGCTCCAAGGCTTCAAACAACACCCCATCTCCAGGATCATTCTATCCATTTCCCCCTCCCCCCCACCCACCCTTTCACATTTGCTGATCTCTCCCTTCCAAAATTGTGGGCAAACCTCTAAGAGCAAACCCGCCTACCCTCAACCCCCAGGTCAGGTCAAACCTTAGGACCCCAAAATTGGAACTCCCCTCCCCCCCTAGGATTCGATCCCTGCTATCCCCTAGATTTGGATCCCCCATTGCTATCATCAACCCTAAATTGGGTCTTTACCTGCTTCTGGCCTGCAGCCTCCTCCTCCTCCTCCTGCCCAACTGAATGGCTGTCATGCTGGCTGGGGAACCTGTTAGGAATAAAAAAAATACATGCTACAGAGTTACACAAACATTTCTAGAAAAGCCCAGATTTCCAGTTTGGGATTTTCCTGACCACAACTGGATAACAGAGGGCAGGCATTGGAAGCTGAATATCATGAGAGAAGCTATGAGAGATAAATTAGTTCTTAATTGCTTGAGGATGCTACCGAAGGAAGTCAGCCCATAAACCATCCAAGGCCCTCAGGGTACATCTTAACATTTCAGGCAAACAGCCTGAAGCTGTCATGCACCCAAAGAATCAAACTTCAGGAAGGTTGCTTCATCACAGAGCACTTACCTTTTTCATGCCAAGCACTCCTTCAGCCACATCCACAGCATCAAAGCCTGAGGCCCAGTGTCTGCTCCACTCAGGACAACCCAATTTTCTAGAGGGATCCTCAAGTAAATGTTAGCATATGCAAAAGGCCTAACACCTGCTTCAGGTGGTTACCTGAAAATGGCCAGGTGAACTGAGAGCAGCCAAGTACTTGAGATCCTTTCTCCCAATTAAAACATTCTTTTTTTTTCTCTATTTCTTGAGCTGGGCAAGAGATCTGAGCCCTGAGATGCAACAATAAAATATTCCAGAGCCTTTTGTCCTGACACGTAAGAGAAACCATCTTACAAAGATGTCAACTGGTGAAGCTACATGGATGTAAAGATATTGTTTGACCATCATAAAGGTCCAAGATGGTTAAATCTTAAGGTAACCGATTTTAGAATCAGACTGAGGGAATTAGAAGGAAGAGAACAAAGATTCCTTCTGAGACTTACTTTGGATAATTCTAACAAATGGGGGTTACATTGTTCCACGTAGTGCTAGTGCCCGATGTTTAAGGCATTGTGTGGCCAAATAAAATCCAAAAATGGGGTCTAAGATGCGTGTGCACTTGGACTGAAAGTGCACAGGATATCTAAATCACCACAGCATGCAGAGCAGCCAGATGTTGATGTAAATCAGCCTGCAACAATGATTTGAAGTCACTACTGCCATCTTTCAACTTGCAACTCCATGCATTGTCTCCTTTATCAGGATTAAAATGTGTAGTCACTTGTCCTCCTCCAGTTCTTTCTTGCTACCTCCTGTTAAAAACCACTTCTCCTGCAAGGAAGAAGCATAAGTGCCATTGAATGTTCCTTAATATGTTTCAATGATGTGGCTGCTTTGGTTGAATAGCTGCCAGTGTGTGTGAGCTGTGATTAAATGGTTTGAGGCTCGGAACAGTGCTAAGCATGTGAGGGTGAGATAAACCATACAAATTGAAGGGTTGAGACTGAGTAATAGATGGTTAGTAGGTGGGTGATGGGGTTGTAGTGAATTTAACATTTGGTGCATCTAATGGTATAGCTGGTGAAATATGTTATCTTAAAGAGTATACTCACTTACCTTGATAACTTACGTAAGATCATAAAGTATATACCTGTACTGAATTATTTTCTTGGAGCAACACTCCTTGCATTGACCCCTACTCTACTCCTTCCCGCTGCCTCCTGAGCATACGATTCACAAGCCCCTTGCAGATAGAAGGGGCTGAATTTTCAAAGTGGGGTCAGAAACCCGACTCTTGGATACATTCCCTGTTCCAACACTGTGCCTGATCTGCATCATTCTTGCAGCATGATCTTTGAGTTCAAATGCTTTAACTGGGCAGGAGGCTAGTTCAGGTCCAATTAGTGGCACCGAATGCCTCCACGAGAGAGTTGCCTGACTTGGCACTGACAGAAAAGACAGATTCCAGCCATGTTGGGGGCTGCCACTGCCATGCCAAGGGGATGGAAGCGGCCATGCAGGTTAGATGATGTTGGAATGCTCAAACCAGTGTAAATAGGTCCACAAAAGGCCAGTTTAAAGTAAATGGAGAGAAAGTTTCTGATAGCCCCTTCAGAAGACCCAACAGCAGTGCACTAATGTGCACCAGCCTGCTTAGATTTTCAAAACTGAAAATTTGAAAAATCTAATCGCAATTGCACATGGCCCTTAAGAAGCACCTTAAGGGGTTTATGGGGACATTAATTGGCAGAGAGCAGGTTTCCTTCCCTTTCCCCCATCAGCCCTTTGAAAATTCAAATCTGTCCCGGATGTTTCAGGATCCTGAGAGGACCTCCGGAACCGTGAATTGAAGCCATGCTTGCACCAGATCACAACTCCAAGACCTTTGAAAATCTAGCCTAAGATATCTCTCCTTCTCTTCATGGGCAGAATCATCCCAGATTTGCACAAATTGTGGTAGGATCGGAAAAAAGGTGTTTTACCCTCTGGCAACAATGGCAGGATTCGTGTCACATCGTCCCATTCCTGGCGCATCCCAGCTCATTAATAATACATCCCCAGGAAACATGCCGGATCACTGGCAAGGAGACAACTGTATCGTTGATCCCACTGTCATCTCAGGCCTTCAGTAATCCGGGTGCCATAGTTAAAGGGTGCCCCTGCACAGAGCTAGAACTCGCTAAGCGATCAGAAGCTGCTGCAAAGACATGGCTGTCAAAGGAAGGAAACATGCTGCCCCCAAATTTAGCGACACCTCCCTCTGGCGCCTACTGGATGCAGTGGAGGCCTGCCGAGAAGTCTTCTACTCCCACCCTGGGCAAAAACCATCAAGTAAGGTGACAAATCCACCATGGGAGGCGGTGGTCAACACCAACGCCCTGCAAAAGAGGACAGCCACACCGTGCCGAAAGAGGATGAATGAACTCCTCCGTTCCACCAAGGTAAATCACTTCTCTCATCACTCTCAACTTTCACACTCACAAACCCATCCCACATCCACAGGGATATCACTAACTGCCAGTTCAAAGGGCATCACCATTCACTTTCTCATACATATCTTCATCTGTCCTGTGGATCCTGTCCTCATCCCATTCATGCCACCAATCACTATCCACACATGCCAGCGTCCTTGTCACCTGGCTTGGCAGGCATCCTGCTTACACTCTCTCCATCTGTCTTCATCTAGAACAAGCTGGCACACATCAAAAGAGAGAGGTTGCAGACTGGTGGAAGAATGCCTGACATCAAGGTCCTCGTGGACTTTAAAAATAGAGTCATCCAGCTGGCCGGCGATGACTGGGACCATTCTGTGACGGTGAGGTTGGTGGTGATCAACCAAGTGAGGATCCAGCAGTGCAATATCCATCAGACAACCATGCCGTGAGTCAGTTCCCCTGTTCCTCCGTCCCCTGTCATGCACTAAATTTCTCTCTCCTTGCATTCGTAGGCACCTCTGAGAAGCAGCTGAGGGGATCTACAAGCCAGGTCCTCAATTCAAGCCCTGAAGACACCCCAGAAGAAGAATCTGATGACACTAACTGAAGACCCATCACAGCGCTCACCCACACCCTCCGCCAGTGCAGAGACACACACCTCGGTGGGACCTAGTTCTAGAGCAGCCTCAGGGTAACAATCTGGTGAGTAGGGGCAGCAGGGTCTTCCCAGGTTTCTGGCACTTTGAAGACAGCTGGGGGCCAGAAATCTGCTGAGCCTGAGTCAGATGACGAGCCTCTGGACTTGGCCATACATCCGTTGCTAGAGCTGTAAAGGCAAGCTTGGGAACATCAGGAAGGGATGCCCACTGCACTCCTCAGATTGCAAGGCACGATGGAGGAGTCTGTCCGTCTTCAGTCTGAGGTGATCGGGCCGGCATGCCAATGCACCGAGGTCAACACTGGTAAGATGGCAGCGCCATGGAGACCTTGGTCCCGGACATCACTCCTGCACTGCTACGCAAGCTGAACTCCAGCACTGATGACATAGTTGGCCTCCAACCGTGGTAATGCAGGAGGGGTGCGGGCAGCTTGCCCTTCTTCTCAAGGAGTCAGTCAGGGGCCCTTGGATACCCACAGGGAAGAGGATCACTAAAGTGCACACTAAAGGGACATCCACTCAGGTGACTCCAGGAGCGTCCGGCCCATCCGATACCCCTCTTCCTGTGACCCCAGCAGCTCTAGCTGGTTTGATCATTAAACTTTTTTATAATATTGTTGTTTCTCGCAATCCCACTTCGAACAGGTCCTTTCGAATTCTCTTTGAGCAATATCAATTATATTCTCCCTGTAGAGTTTCATAGTTCATTCTAACCCTTCAATTATTTTGCATAATCTACAAATACCATTCCATTCCTTTCCAGGTTTTAGATGGTCTTTTGCAACCTGTCCACTTGCCTGAATTCCAACTGCTGTATTTTGTGTATTAACACTGGCAAGCACTTTTAAATCAGTGTCTCTGGTCATTGACAGGAAAGAGACATTTTGTGCTTTCAGTCCTTTTTGACGGCAATTCTTGATTTCCAATTCTGCAGACACGTTAGTTGTTTTCATCTTGTCCATTACTGAGGTTGATACATCAGTAATTATACTTGGATCAGTTCTTTGTTCATTTGGAGCACAATCCAGCAAAGAATTTTTATTCACAGGAACAACTTAGGAACTGTGACACTCATCTCCTCTTTCATTTTCTCCAATTTGATTTGAAGTTTGAAAGTCTCATTTTTCTTTTCACAATGAAGTTCTAACAGTTCGTTAGTCTTGGATTTAACTCTGCATTCAACCGATTGATCTGATTTACCAACAATTCCTTTTCCTGATCAAGGTATTTTCCATGATATTTCATAGCAACCTCTGATGCTTGAAATTCAACATGCTTTAACTGAAGACTTTTGTTAAACTTGCTTCTACAAGTTTATCACTTAGCCATTTCAAGTCCTCAGTCAAGTGTTCTGTGACTGGTTCTCAGTTGTTCTCATCAATTCTCTTCTCTCATTAGCAAACTCTTCTTTCATATGTGGAAGTTGGTTCTCTATGTTAATCAGGTTTTCCTTCAATTTCTTGTAATCAGTAACAAGTGTTGCATTTTTGGCCACAGTAGTTTTCTAAAGTTGGTTAAGATCAGCATGATCAACCACCTGCTGCAACACAGTCTTTGCCACATTACTGTCTCCATTAGCCAAATCATTACCCAGAATAAAATCTACCCCTTTGATAGATGACTTAGGAATAATTCCCACCATAACAATTCCATTTACAATGCGACTTTGTAAGTTAACTTTACACAAAACAACACGTTCAGAAATTCCATCAATAACCCTTATTAATACTTCTTCTTTCATAAAACTACCTGGAACACTAATTGTATCATCAGATCAATGATTGATCTGCCCCTGCATCTCTCAAAACTTTTATGTTTACTTATCTTGATGGAGAAATAAGGGGATACTTCTCTCTTCAATACAAAACATCCAGACTCTCTTGTTAGCCTGACTACCTGACTTAATTCACCAGTAATCAAAGAAGAATCCTCTGGACTATCTTGAACCATATCCCCCTTTCATGTACGTTCTGAGGGAACATGTTTTATCTGTACTACTGCTAAGGTTTTAACAACCATCTCTTTTTCTGATGCACCTTCCCTGATGATTCCTTTGGCATCCCTACTACTGCAATAGCCCTACCATTTAGTCTCCAGAAATCTGCTCTAACATGTCCCACCCTGTTACAATGAAAATATTTAGGCTTAAAAATATCATTGCCAACCTCAGAACCTTCCATTCTGGTCTGGGGAGAAACTTCCTGAGAATTCCCAACTGTCCCTTCTCTTCTCTACCTACTTGCCTACCTTTCACCTTTCTACCTTCTGTCCTTCTTGAGTTTATAGGGATGACGGAAAAACGGTTTAGATTCATGGACCAGTTCATAATCGTCAGACATCTCTGTTGCCTGTCTAGCTGTTTTAACCTTCTGATCTTCAACATGGGTTCTAAGTCCAAGAGGAAGAGGAAGTGAATCTTTAAATTCTTCAAAGAAGATTATTTCCCTAAGAGCTTCAGATGTTGTCTCTACCTTTAATGTTCATTACTTTGCTTTACCCTTTCAAACTCAACATAGGTCTGCCAGGCTGTTCCCTTATATTCCAAAATTTCTGCCTATTTGCCTCAGAAACTAACTCATATGCACTCAGAATAGCCTTTTTTACTGCAGCATAATCCATCAATACCTCTTCTGACAGTGATGCATAAACCTCATGAGCTTTATCTACCAATCTAGGCTGTAAAAGTAATGTCCAGATTTCTTTTGGCCACTTCATTTGCTTAGCAACTTTTCATGAAATAAAGAATGCCTCGACATCCTTTTCCTCAAACATTGGGAGAGCTGGCACAAAATTAAACATTCCCCCACTAGGCTTTGGGTTGAATGTTTTTTCAGCATCAGAACTTTCTTCAGCATCTGAGATCTCTTTTTTAACTTACAGCCTTCTAAGCTGGTATTCCCTTTCTCATTCTTTTTCTCTTGCCTGAAATTCTAGTTCCAGCTTCTAAATTCTCTTTCCCTCTTCCTTCTTTCTCCTTTTCTTTCCTTTCACCTCTAGTTCAAGTTTTCTCAGTTGCTTTGCTTGTTCAAGTTCAAGCTTGTAACTGAAGTCTCACTACCTCAACTGTGACTCACCCCTTAGAGAACATGGTCTCTCTAGTATGCTTTCCATTTTTAAATGCTGTGCTATTATTCCAACTCTGTCTACTTTCCTCACCCCTTCGGGTAATTCTATCTCTAGCTTATCTATCAATTCCAGTAGTCTCCTCTTGGTTAATTTCTGCAAACCAGTCAAGATTACACTTTCTATCTGTAAAAAAAGCCTTAGCAACTTCCAAAGCCATTTCAAATTCCAACCCGTATAATATACCTCACAGCAACTCCAATTCCTATGTCCAGCACCTCTTTACCTCCATGTACTCATTTTAAAAGTTTTCACAGATCCCATCAATATTCAAGGATTTCCAATTCCACCTTATAATGATAACCCCGAACCACTTATTATTTTGCACCGACGTTCAAATCCTGTAAGAGCCCTGACTTTGTTATGATCCCCAGCTGAGATTACCTCTGGACAAGCCTGATGCCAGGGTGTAACCCAGCTTGATAGATCCTACCTTTTATTTGTTTGTTTAGATACGTGGCGAGTGGCCACTGAATAGAGTCACTGGAGTCAGCTAATGAACTTTTAACAAAAGAATAAAACATTTATTAAACAAGAAAAGATGAACTATGTTACAATACTCCTTCACCCACAATGATACTTTTTACAGAAATATACAGATTTGTAAGGATAGCACAAGTTAAAAAAGCTATCTTATACTTTCATGTTCATAGTAAGTACACAGTCCATGTAAACCTATGGCACCCTGTGATCAGACGCACCACATTCTGAAATCCAAATGACAGATTTGACCTCAACCAGATGCTATGGATCTCTCCTCAACACCCCCCAGACTCTTGTCACACCATGAGCTAACTGGTCTTACTGCACTCCGTCTTTCACAAGAGGGTTTCCAATCTCCATTCTCCAACAATTCACTTTGGAATCTTCTCCCAAACTGACACTTTCTCTCAGATACCTTCCGTAAGAGTTCACTTCCAGTGTTTCAAACTCTCCTTCCGTTGTTTCTCTTCCCTGGGTCACCACATGCATTCAAGCTATCTTTCATGTACTCTCTCTCACAGGCTCATTTGTCAACAGTACACCACTGCTTCACATGCCCATAACAAAGAATTACAGACCTTCAGCCATCTCTTTGGGTCTTCTTGCCTCTTGTAAGCTGTTCTCGCTTTAATCTGTTTTCTGCAGCTTTTGTCTCCTTAAATGTGTAGTTTGGAGCCTTTCTCTCTGCCCCTCACACTTAACTTTACTTGACAGGACCTTTTCCGGGTTCCTGTCCTTCCTTTAACTAGAAGGCCTGCTTGGTATGTTCTCTTGTTCCACTCCCCTGGATATTGGTGTCTTTTCTTAGCTTGGGACTGACTACCTGTCCCTTTTGCTCCAGTCGCAAACTGGCAGCTACTTTCAACCAACTTTAGCTTATAACTGGCTATCTGCCCCTTCTAGGCTGTTTCTGCCTGACAGCTATCTTCAAAACTAAACTCAAAACTGCTTTTCTAGTTATTTCTGTGTGTGTCTATGGAAGGAACCTGCCTCTCTGGACCCTTGTGGCTAAGCAACAGCACTATTTCTACTATTGTTTGTTTAACTTAGCTTATAATCATAAAAATCTTGTGAGAAATACAAGCACTTTTTAAAACTCAACTTGAACTTTCCTAACACACATATACAGAAATACAAATCAAACTCAAACTTTAAAGCTAAAACTCACTCCTAGCATCCACAAATACAAATATAACTTACTTAAACTATCTCTATTTCCTAACACTGCCAAATGCCATGGTTCCATCATTCTCTCTGTGTGCTCTCAGCACATTTAAGGTAGGGCCGGCTCCAATCTCTTCAGCATCTATGACCAATGATGCTGCACTCCTGAAGGGCTCAGGTGCTGAATGCTGACAAAGGATCAGGTGCACGGCTGCATTTCCATGATAGAACCCTGATCACAGAGCGACAGTGAACTGCCTTCAGCCAGGAGGAGTCAGGCATTCACAGAGGCTATGTGAAGGCCAATAGAGTGTCCTCACTGCATGTTGTCATCATCCTCCTGGAATCTAGCGGCTATTAGGGCCTCTGCTGTATCTCTATGACATGAACCTGAGCACTGAGGGTATGTGCGCTGCCATCAGCCACACAGGGGTCAAACGTTCTCAGATGCAAGGTCTGTCCTCACTGCATCTCATCATCATCCTCCACGAATCTTGCAGCTATGAGGGCCTCCTGAGCATGCCTGCCTCGTCTGGCCAGTGTGATGGCCTTACTGCCAGCATCCTTGCCCTTGAGGACCTCACCACTGTCATCCCTTTCGACATCTTCCTCATTGGAGGAGAAGTGCAGCTCCTCCATCTCCTCCTCAGTTAGGTCCTCCCCACTTTGCTGCGGCTGGTTGAGGAGCGCACAGCAAGCGACGATGATGCACAACATTCTCTGGAGGCTGTATTGCAGTGCTCCAATGGACTTGTTGAGGGACAGGAGCCTCATTTTCAAAATGCCTATCATTTGTTCCACCAAAGTCCAGGTCACAGCGTGAACCTCGTTATTCCTTCACTCTGCTGCAGTCTGAGGCTGCTCCTTGGGCATCATCAACAATGTCTTTTGTGATTAGCCCTTGTCCCCGAGGGGCAAACCCTGCAGCCTCTCTGGACCCTTGAAGATGTCAGGGATCTGAAACCTGCTAAGGATGTAGGAGTCGTGGATGCTCCCTAAGAATTGTGCACAGGCCTGTAAGATGTGCTTGTGTTGGTGGCACGCCAACTGAACATTCAGCAAGTGGAAGCCCTTGCGGTTGATATAGTGGACTGCTTGTTGCCATGGGGATATAAGTGAGTGCAGTCAATGGCAACGTGCACCTGTGGAAACCCTGAGATCTGCGCAAATCCCAGTACAGTTGCTTCCTGGCTTTTCTTATCCCGAGCGGAACACACAAGTTCTGTGTCTTCCCGAAGATGATGTCTATGACCTCCTAGATACACTTGTGCTTCAAGATCCCACACAGGTCACCTGCGGGCCCTGGAAGGAACCACCAACATAGAAATTGAGCACTGCAGTCACTTCTTTTGCCAGTGGAGGCCCTCCATGTCCCCATGGCACCAATTCCTGCAGAAGGTGGCATATGTGACTGAGCAATTCCCTAGACATGCGCAGTTTTCTGCATCACTGTTTCTCAGTCATCTGTAGGAATGACAGGCGCTGTCTATAGATTCTGGGTCTAAAGAGGCACCGATGAGTGACAGCTCACTGTGGAACTTCAGCTGTGTGGTGCAGCAGGCCCTGCTGCCCCTTCATCTTGTTCATCCTGAGGGAGGTGCTCCTTCACTTGCTGACTCAGATGCCTCCGCTACTCTCTTCTTCTTCTCTGGTCTCTGTAAGCCATGAGGCATACCGTTAAGTTACCAGGCTCCATGACTCTGATGTTCTCTTCCTGCAGGATCAAAGAGAGAGGCATGTGGGTTGGCATGGGTGTACTAAGAACATATCTTGTTTCAGTCAGAGGGCCCCTTCACACATGCCGGAGAATGCTGGTCACCACTTGGGTGGTCAGTGTGTAGTGCGCTCATTGGCTGTAGGAAACTCCACCCACCTCTGCCCCACTCCACTTGACCAATTGGCAGCAGCTTCGGCCACTGGGCTGCATGCTGTGCTCTCAGCTCAGGCACAGGCATTCTACTAACACGCATTGCAAGCCTGTGCTGTTATCTTGAACCATAATGGATACTGGTTCAAACCTGAATAAAGACACTGCAAGGGGCTGTGAACACTTCCACCAGTGATTGAGCTATTGCCACCTTTAGCAATGGATTGTACAACTTACCCAGTCGGCCTATTGCTCTGCTGGTCCCTAAAATGCACATTAATTTGCAGTCTGCGCACGAGGGGTGAAAAGTTCTGGAGCATTTGGTGGCACATTCATGAATTTGCATTGCTTGAGTGGGCAGATGAGCTTCAGGGGCCCGATTCCAAGCGTGTCAATGGAGCTGCTGGTGAACAGTCTCAGCTCTGGAAGGATGCTCACTTTTGATAAGCTTTCCCAAATGCGTGGCTGCTTCCCTCACACCCACTCCCCTCACACCCACTCCCCCCACCCTCACCTCCCCCCCACTCCCCATCCCAGCATGTGCTTGAGTATTTCCTTCAAGTCTGTGCTGCTTTGCTCGTGACACCCCCATCCCCACCCCCACCACTAGTCTGACCCACACCGGATCCCTTGCTCTGGCAACACACTAAAAGCCAACTGTGAAAAAATGACTTGCCTGTGCCTCCCGTGAATGTCCTTCCTCCCTTGATGTCCTACAGATGATGCTTGCGAGCGCTGTACAAAGCTGTATGCACTTAACCCCGAGATCCCCTTGAAGTTCAGGTGGCCAGGTGCATGCCTTTTAAAGGCAGTTGTGAAGCACACCGTTCAGGAGTCCCGTCAATGTGGGCAGTAAATTTGACCTTTGGGGATGATTCCAGCGAGCAGAGCTATAATTTGATGCAAATATATTAAAATGACGCTCCCAACATCCGGCAGAGCATGCACATGGTCCACCATTGAAGGGTAGAGCGTACGATTGCAAACTGATTTCACGACGGAGTGAAACCAACTTTTGGCCTTCTCGCCATATTCTCTGCCACCGCACCCCCGCCCCCCCCAACCCCCCACCCCCCAGCCCCTGTCCCCCCACCTCCACCTGCCATGATGGTCGACATCAATGGTGCCGGAAAATTTTGGCTCATTTCTTGCACTGAGTCTTCCATTGCATTATAAGAAAAATCAGCTCCACATTCTCTCACTTGTTCAGGTACTCGTCAATCTTTTACGGCATAAGATCAGTTCATTTTGCCTTTAAGAGCTGCAGGCTGCCCTCATCCACTCATGACATTGGACTCTCTGCTGATTTGCATGCCTAATGAGCAGTTACAGGGAGATAAAAACAAAAAAACTGCGGATGCTGGAAATCCAAAACAAAAACAGAATTACCTGGAAAAACTCAGCAGGTCTGGCAGCATCGGCGGAGAAGAAAAGAGTTGACGTTTCGAGTCCTCATGACCCTTCTACAGGGAGTTTTGGCTGCACGCAATAATCATATAAATTAATCAGCAGCATAAATTTAGTATACTGCCTGAATGAACAGGTGTGGGTTAAATACATACTAGAATCCCTGTGGCCATTTTCAGACATTCCCCAATTTAGCCCCCATAAAGTTTCGAGACACAGGAGCTAGAAAGTGCTTTAATTGATTATTTCTTTTGGCCTCTGTTTTCAGTGACACTTACAAACTTCTGAGATCAATCAGGCAGCAGTTGGAGCTTTGAAAATTCCAGGCTTCAGGATAATGACCAGTTTTATTCATCGTTATGTAGGATTGTCTTACACTCTTAACAAAGCATGACTGCCGAAGCGATGTAAGGCTACATATAGATAGATAGATTAGTTACTGTTTTACAGGTCAGGTATCTTAAGACTGGCATCAGTCCTGGAGTAATTTCTTATTTTCATCTTTCATTGATTTACTCAGTGTCATACTGCAAGATGTTTCACAAATGAATTAATTAATCATGTTTCAATATCTTTTTGAAATTGAGAACTAATATTTCATATAGATTTAGAGAATAAATAAGATGGAGAGAACTTGTCTTTATATAGCATCCTGCACAATCTCGGGAGAACCTTGGTAGACAATTTTGTTTAAAGTGAGATCCCACAAGAACACTGAGACTAATGGCCAGGAAATCTATTCTGGTGAAATTGGTTATGGGTTAAACGTTAGCCAAGGAAGGTCTAGGAAGAGCTCACCTCCTCTTCTTTGAATAGCGCCATGGGAACTTTTATGTTCGCGCGAGAGCACTGCCTTCATGCTTTGTTTGCAAAACAACAGGTGAGATTTTCTGGCCCCGCCAACAGAGGGCATCGCTGCTGGTGGGATGGGAAAATTTGGAGAGCTGTTGACTTTTAATGGCTCTCCAAAAGTCCCATCCTGCCCGCAAAGGTGCTTGCGGAAAATCCCGCCCAACACGTCTGACCGTTCAGCGTACCCTCAGTCCTGCAATGACGTTATCAGCCTGGATTCTGTGTTCAAGCCTCTGGGGTGGGGCTTGGAACTGTAACATCCTGTAAAGATGGCACGGGTGACACACAACAAAAACACGGTCCAGTTACATCATGAGTAAATTGCACTTCAATTTAGGTCCCCTGAAATGGTAAATGGTAAGAGTTTGCTCAGGAACAACAACCTGTAAGAGTTTTCTGAGAATGATTCTGCTGCATTATCGAGAAAACCTTGTCTATTTCCATTGTCTATTTCCATTATTCTTTTGCAAGTGTGATACATTCAGAGGTTGATTACATTATTGACAACATTACCCAGTTTGATGTAAGTTAAAACTGGATGCTATATTCCTTTCTCTATGGAAATCTAATGGCAACTGCTGATATCCCAAGTTTAGGAAATAAAGCCATAGATTTAGCAGTTGGAGGAATGGTATGTGGGAATGTCATTAAATATAGAAAAAATATATAACAAAATTGTAGACTTGGAAGGAAAAACGTTGACCTGCTGGGTCATGGTCTTAGCAACCTTTTAACTGATTGCTTTTCTGAGTGCACGAAGACTAGTAATCTCTCTCTGCTTTTATTCAAGGTTCAGTGCCCAGAATATTGTCACTGGAAAGGTTCGCTGGGGGAATTGGAATGTATACATTGCACATTGACCAGGCTAAGAGTAACCTAGTGTTTTCATCATTCAGTCTGCCTGCATGTTATTTGAATCTTACTAACACCTAGGCAGAAAGGTAGCTTTTTTGGGTGTGGGATTGCAAAAATAATCTTGTATTTAGTGAAAGATTTTTAAGCCACCCACACACACAAACAAAAAGAGCAAGTTACACTCTTTGTGGGGGGGGGATCTCTTCAGGCAGATTAGACCCCGAGCCTTTCAAAGTGAATCATAATGGGCCTAAGCAAGAGTTTTTCTCCTTGGATGCGGTTTATGGATTTATCTCTGACCTTTAGCTATTTATCAGTGAGAGCTCTGACCTGTCAAGTTTGTACCTCCAGGATATCGAGGTCTGCTGTCAGCTCTGCAAAAACCCCCAGGCTTCAGTGATGCACATGGATGCCTGGAAGGCAATTCTGAAGGAAATTTAATTAGGCACCAATTATGATTTTAATTCTGTTGAGAAGTTTCCAAGTTGCATTTTATTTATTTAATATATTTTTTTGCTTTTTTGGAAGCTTACAGAGATAAAGTTAGAGACATTAACAATGCTCCTTTGATAAACTTTATTTTGGACATGATTAATTAGTCAGAAAGACGTTAAAATGAATGTTTCACTGACTCCGTTATCTGGGATTTGTGTCAATTATTTTCCAGTCTTTTTTTCCCTCTCTCTTGCAAACGTGATATCTGAAAATGTACAGAGGCAATCAACTCAAAGCTTACAGAAGTCAACATTCACAATGGAAGCATTATGAGATTGCCTGTAGAATAAAATATTTAAGCCAAGAAATTACTTCTGGCAATATTAGTAGACAAATGGTTACCACCTTAAATAGATAAATGCTTCAATTAAAGTAGCAGGTAAAGAAATGTCCCATAAACATCTTAAGTGACTGAAAGCTAATATTACAATTTCAAGTAAGGCCCTCTCTCAATACTCTTCATTCAAGATCACCATAAAAGGCAATTCCTAAAAAAAACCTGCACCTTTTATGAACTGAAACTTAATCTTATAGTTTTTAATGAGTGGATTGCAGCATGCATGAGAGCTATATATCCTTTCCTGACTGAGTTGTTTAAGGAATGGTACAAGATGCCATGATGGACTCCTGGTTGCTCTGAGAGATAGGGAAACAATACACTAACAAGATAAATACCTGACTTTAACCCGAGAATTGCTTATTATTAAAAATATGAGGCGATGGCATAGTGGTATTGTTGCTGGACTAGTGACTGAGAGTAATGCTCCGAGGACCTGGGTTTGAATGCTGCCGTGACAAATGGTGGAATTTGAATTTAATAAAAACCTGGAACTAAAGTCTAATGATAACTACAAAATCATTGCTAATTGTTTTAAAAACCCATCTGGTTCACTAATGTCCGTTAGGGAAGGAAATCTGCCATCCTTACCTGGTCTGACCTACAAGTGATTCCAGACCTACAGCAATGTGGGTGACTCTTAAATACCCTCTGAAATAGCCTAGCAAGCCACTCAGTTGTAACAAACCACTACAAAGTTACAAAACAGGAATGAAACCAGACGGACCACCCGGCATCGAACTAGGCACCAGAAAGGACAACGACAATCTCAGACCTGTTGACCCTGCAAAGTCCCCCTTACTAACCTCTGGGGGCTCATGCCAGAATTGGGAGAGCTGTCTCACAGACTAGTCAAGCAACAGCCTGACATAGTCATCCTCACGAATCAAACTTTACAGGTAATGTCCCAGACACCACCATCACCATCCCTGAGTATGTCCTGTCCCACCAGCAGGAGAAGCCCAGCAGAGGTGGTGGCACAGTGGTATACAGTTGGGAGGGAGTTGCCCTGGGAGTCCTCAACATTGACTCCAGATCCCATGAGGTCTCATGGTATCAGGTCAAACATGGACAAGGAAACCTCCTGCTGATTACCACATACTGCCTTCCTGGAGCTGATGAATCAGGACCACTTAAAGGAAGCACTGAGGGTGGCAAGGGCACAGAATGTACTCTGGGTGGGGTACTTCAATGTCCATCAGCAAGAGTGGCTCAGTAGCACCACTACTGACCAAGCTGGCCAAGTCCTAAATGACTTAGCTGCTAGACTAGATCTGCAGCAGGTGGGGAGAGAACCAACAAGAGGGAAAAACATATTTGACCTCATCCTCACCAACCTGCCTGCTTCAGATGCATCTGTCCCTGAGAGTATCGGTAGGAGTGACAACCACACAGTCGGTGTGGAGACGAAGTTCCACGTTCACATCATGTTGTGTGGCACTAACACCATGCTAAATGGGATAGATTTTGAACAGATCTAGCAACTCAAGATTAAGCATCCATGAGGTGCTGTGGGCCATCAGCAGCAGCAGAATTGTGCTTGAACACAATCTGTAACCTCATGGCCCTGCATATACCCCAGTCTACTATTACCATCAAGCCAGGGGATCAACCCTGGTTCAATGAAGAGTGCAGGAGGGCATACCTGGAGCAGCACCAGGCATACCTAAAAATGAGGTGTCAACCGGGTGAAGCTATAAAACAGGATTACTTGCGTGCCAAACAACATAAGCAGCAAGTGATAGACAGGGCTAAGCGATCCCACAACAAATGGATCAGATCTAAGCTCAGACATGTTGAGGTAGCTGGATCGCTGCCTGGACACTCTGGCAGCAGGATAGTGGCATCTTCTGCGTTTCCTTCTGCCTTGCTACCCCTGCTAGCCCTGCACCCCCTGTGCCAGCACCTCTCCTCCCACAGGCCTCTCCCTGCAATGCTGCCGCTGGACATCTAAGCTTCTCTCTCCTCTGCTCCTCTCTTCCTCCTCAGAGCAGATGCCCCCAGTGGAGCACACAATCCCCATCTGCAAAAATGCAGCTGGCACTGCCCGATGCAATGAAGGCTGCACTCGGCAGAACTGCTCCAACAATGTTTATGAAACAAAGGAGTCCTCAAAACAAAGCTAACAAAGCAAATACTTCAGAATAAATCACAGGAAAAGGTCTGAAATCTCAGCAAATAAGCAACATCAAACTCTCACCTGAAATCCTAACACCTCACATATCCAATGATCCCCTCCCCTTTTATCGTGCCTGTGGTAATCTGAGTTGCAATACACATTTAAGAGATATAAGCAGATGGACCATGTGATTGTATTACCCAATTGCTGTGTAGCGTGGACTACATTGTTAACCAGTAGTTTAGAATGGGTTTTGGTTCGAGAAGCACACGTACTAGTGCTCCGTTGCTTATGTGAATAAACAGCATGTGCTTCATTTTACAACAATGTCTTTGTCTACATCATTTTAATTACCAATTCACTCATCAGTAGATAGGTGCGCAACTGTGCTCACTGAGCAAAGCAACCCGAAAGAAGGAATATAACAACTGATGATCATGCAAAACATGATCAATTGGCGACACCACGGAAAACTGCAGGGATTCCACACAGGTAAATCAGTTGTACCTTGAAGGTGGTTGTGAGTACAACCTTCATTATAGTCGTTGGAATGATCTCCCCCCAGGATGCCACTGTTTGGCCGTATCGAACCGTTTGTGACCACCGATGACTGGTCACAGTACATCGAACGCCTTGCGTTCTTTTTGGCCAATGACATATTGGGGGAGGAGAAGAGATGGGCGGTCCTCTTATTGACATGTGGCAGCAAAACATACGGCCTAATTCATAGTCTAACAGCACCCAACACCCCAGATTCCAAGAGCTTTGATGAGCCACTGATCTTGAGAAAAGCCACTTTCAGCCAAAACCCTCGGTAACAACTCCACGTTTTAAATTTAATTTGAGGTGTTGCGCCCCTGGAGAGACAGTCGCTTGCTATGTAGCAGCCATGATTCAATTGATAGAGTATTATGAATTCAGTATGTTGAATACCAACATGTTAGGATTTTGTGACTATCAAAGCACATAGGAGTTTATACCAGTATACCAGGTTACCCTTCGGAGTCTCATCGCCTTGTGCCATTTTCTAACAGACCATGGTCTTCAAAGTCTGCCCCATGTTGTGGTTTATCTCAGTGATGTCCTAGTAACAGGACTAACTAATGGACACGTGGCTAACCTGGAAGAGGTATTGAAGTGTTTCTCTCAAGCTGGAGTACCTTTGAAAAAAAGAAAAAAATGCATCTTTCAAGCAAAATAAGTGGTTTACCTGGGTCATAGGGCCGAATTGCAGGGCCCTGACCCAGTAGAAGACAAGGTAAGAGCTATTCGTGAGGAGCCAGCACTGAAAAACACCAGGATGCTTAATTATTAAAGCCATTTTCTCCAAAATTTGTCAACAATACTGGCTCCATTATACAGTTTGTTCAAGAAAATCCACAAGTGACTACTGGCAAGCCCCACAACAAGACGCTTTTACGATGGTAAAGCAGTTACTACATTTATTGGCCCTGACGGTACATTTTGACCCAAAGAATTCATTAATTTTGACCTGTGATGCATCTCCTTATGGAATTGGGGCAATACTCTCCCACTGGATAGCGGATGGCTGCGAACAGCCCATTGGTTACTTCTCGAGCACACTCAGTGTTGCAGAACGAAGATACTCACAAATAGAGAAAGGAGTCTTATCCATTGGCCAAGGTTTTCCCCTTGGCGATTTGGGGGTGGGGCCTGGTCGCCGAGGGGAAAATGACGCAGGATGATGTCAGGAGGAATCCCCGACGTCATCCCGGCCCACTTAAATTTTTAGGAAGGCAGCTAAATCAGCCAACTGAGGCCATTGACAGGCTGTTTAAAGTAATTAAAGACCTGCCCATCCAACCTTAAGGCTGGTGGGCAGGCCAGGAGCCCCAGTGGACTCCAGATTATTCATGAAACTTCATCCACTGGCAGGATGAAGTTTCATGTCCGTATTATAAAAAATTAATAAAGTGTATGTATTCTTTATTAACGTGTCCTATCTCGTGTGACATTGTCACATGAGGAGGACATGTTAATAATTTTTTAATGTTTTTGACACTATCAGTATTCTCCCTGAGACAGAACTTTGCCTCAGAGAGAAGTACGCGCATGCGTGAAAGAGTGCACTTTGACAGCTAGGGATTCCCTCCCCTGCACAGGAAGCGCATAGCGCTTCCCGTTGGGGATGCCTCTGGGCGGGCCCTAATTGGCCCACCCACTTAAAATGGCGGCGGGCCCCATTTCAGTGGCGGGACTCGGCTGCCCGCCCGTCACCAAGCCAATGGGGCCCGCCTGCCATCAGAGGGCAAGATTCTTCCCATTGTATTTGGCATGAAGAAGTTTCACCAATGCACCCATGGTTGCCACTTTACCATTATATTTGACCACAAGCCGCTACTAGGCTTGTTCAGGGAAGATGAGGCAATATCCCCAATTGCCTCTGCATGCATCTAAAGGTGAGCATTGATTCTAGCTGCTTATGAATATACTTTTATCCACCAGATTGCAAATGCCGGCGCACTGAGCCAATTACCTCTAAAAGACAGCACTGTGAACATCCCAATTCCTCAAGAACTTGTCTTGTTATTAAACTTTCTGGATTTGTCACCAGTACATGCCAAACAAATAAGAGAGCGGACAGACGGGGATCTGGTTATGCCACACATAAGGGAGCAAGCCTCACAGGGCTAACCTAGCCAGCCAAAGTCAGATGAAATGAAGCCCTATTTTAATAGGAGATTTGAGCTCACCTGCCAGGACAGCATCCTGCTGCTGTGAGCGAGAGTCTCCGAGAGGAAGAAAGCCATTATTGACCGAATTACATAGTGCTCACCCCAGCATCTCTAAACTGAAAATGTTGGTGCGCAGCTACTTATGGTGGCCGGGCATGGATACAGAAATCGAAAACTTAATCAAGAACTGCATACAGTGGCAGGTACAGAAACACCCCCTCCGACTCCACTGCATCTATGTTGACTACGTGGGGCCTTTTTTAGGCACAATGTTCCTCTTGTTTATAGACGCTCACTTGAAGTGGATGGATGTATACGAGGTGAGATCACTCACATCTGCTGCCACCATAGACAGATTGCATCAGAGTTTTGTGATACATGGCTTACCGGAAATGATAGTGTCTGATAATGGAATGGCATTCACCAGTGGGGAATTCCAAAGGTTTGCAAGTCTCAATGACATAACACGTGTTAAGACCTCATCATACAACCCTGCAATCAATGGGTTGGCCAAGAGGTCAGTCCAGATCTTCAAGTCTGGAATGAAAAACCTGGATGGAGACTCTATTGCAACTAGATATCACGCTTCCTATTCAGCTATAGGACCACGCCACACACGACCACCGGCATTGCTCCCGCAGAGTTATTGATGAAGAGGCATCTCCAGACACATTTGAGTCTCATAAGGCCGAGTTTAACAGGGAGGATAGAGAGATGTCAGGAGGCCTAGAAAAATGGACACGATCACCACGGTCATGAAAGAAACTTCATTGTTGGAGACACAGTTTTTGCAAGAATTTTGGAGATGGGCCCAAATGGCTGTCAGGTGAGGTTAGTGCAGCAGCAAGACCCCTTTCCTATCACATATCAGTCGAAGGTCGGATAATTAGGAGACATGTAGATCGCCCCAGCAAAGGGAACCAGATCTACAAGAAATGATGCTCCAAACATTCCCTTTTGAGTCTACACCACATGTGGAAGGAACTCCCCTTGTTTTGGAAGTACCTGTAGGATCCATTGAGCCTGAGAGAGTTGAAGAAACAGTCTTACAGGTCCCCACTAGAAAGCCTAGTGGACAGATGACTCCTGAGAGGGAGGCCTCAGATAAACCATCCGAGGTCATAGAACTACGACATTCGACATGTTTGATTTGTAAATAGTTTATTTATGTAAATAGTTGATATGTTGTAAAATTATAAATTGTACCTTCGAGTAAAGGGTGAGGGGTAGGTAATCTGAAATGCAATACATCTTTAAGAGAATGTGAGCAGATTGACCATGTAATTGTATTACCCAATTGCTGTGTAGCACGGGCTACATTGTTAACCAGTACTTTAGAATGGGGTTTTGGTTTGAGAAGCACACACGTGTTAGTGCTCTGTTGCTTATGTGAATAAACAGCATGTGCTTCATTTTACAATGGTCTCTTCGTCTACCTTATTTTAATTATCAATTCACTCATCAGTAGATAGGCGTGTGCCGTGTTCGGTGAACAAAGCGACCCAATAGGAGGAACATAACACTGCCCTTGGATGAGAAAAGTGAAAAAACATGTTGGCTGCCTGTCCGTGTTGCCTGTGCAACGATTGCATACGAGAAATGTAAAATTGCCCTCCACTGCCCTTTTAATTGCCTTAAGTGGCCAATTAATTGTCGATGGGTGTATTTCCAACTCCTGCCTGTGCCCGCCGACAACTAAATCTGGCAGGATGCATGCCAACGCTAGATTTTACACTGTTTCGGTCAGGCGTGCGCCTGCTGCTACGGCATAAAATTCTGACCATGGTTCTGGCCGCTTAGCTCCTGAAAGCATTCAAATCACCCCCTTGGCATCTGAGGAGATCAGAAGAGACAAAGCATGAATCTTTTGGAATGAGGCAGTTATCACCAGAAGTGCTGTTTTGGCAGCCACAACTCAAGCAATACCTATGAGAGTTGACATAGCAAGCTGTCTGCTCTCAACACTACTTACATTCTCTCCATCTCTATTCATGCAAGACAAGCTGGCACATAACAAAAGGGAGAGGTCACAGACTGGTGGGGGAGTGCCTGAAATCAAGGTCCTCGCAGGCTTTGAAAACAGAGCCATCCAGCTGGCCAGCAATGGCCGGGACCAGTCCTGTGCTGATGGTAAGGTCGGCGTTGCTCTACCAAGTGAGGATCCAGTAATGCAACACCCATGAGACCATCATGCTGTGAGTGATGTGTCCCCTTTCACTGGCCTCTGCCATGCAGTCATTATCTCCTTTTGCTTCGTCAGGCACATCTGGGAAACAGGCGACAGAGTCCATGACCCAGGGTCTCTAATCAAGCCGTGAAGAAACCTCTGTAGAGGAATCTGGAGGCACCCTCCTTAAATTCCCACACCCTCCACCAATGCAGAAACACACCCCTCAGTGGGATGTAGCTTTAGAATAGCCTTGAATCACAAACTGGTGAGCACATTGCACTGTCTGATCCACAGCAGGTGGCGGCAGGGGCATTCCAGTGTTCGGCACTCAGAGGACTGCTGGAGGCTAGAAATTTGCTGAGACCAAGTCATTTTGTGAGCCGCTGGACTCGGTCATGTCACAGTTAAGGGAGCTGCAACGGCAAGCTGGGAACATCAGGAAGGGATGTCCGCTGCACTCCTTAGATTGCAAGACACGATGGAGGAGTGGGTCCACCTTCAGTCTGAGGTGATGGTGCTGGCATGCCGATGCACTGTGGTCAACACTGGTTGGATGGCGTCTGCCATGGAGACTCTGGTCCAGTACGTCACTTCTGCATTGCTGTGCGGGCCCAACTCCATCGCTGATGCCATAGTTAGTCTCCAACAGTGTGTACACAAGAGGCTTGTGGGGCAGCTATCCCTTCTCAAGGAGTCAGCTGGGGGTTCACGGGCACCCAAAGGGAGGAGGATCAGCACGTGCACGCACTGAGGCCATCTATCCAGGTGACTCTGGGAGTGTTCGGCCCATCCAAATCCCCTCTTCTTGTGACCTCAGCAGCTCCAGCTCCACAGGCCAAGGAGGGATGTGTTTCTGCATTGGTGGAGGGTGTGGGAATTTAAGGAGGGTGCCTCCAGATTCCTCTACAGAGGTTTCTTCACGGCTTATTAGAGGCCCTGGGTCATGGACTCTGTCGCCTGTTTCCCAGATGTGCCACTGCCGCACAGCAGGACCCCAAAAGCAAGCCGTAGCCCTCCAGATCTCAGCCCTTCAGAGGACACCCGCCAAAGTCATCACAGACAGGGCATAGCAGTCAGCAGGCTGCCTCCACCTACACTGTAGATGGCCGGGGAGCACCAAGACATAGTGGCAGAGTTAGAAAAGTTAAGAATATGTAGTTGCACAGCATGGGCATGGTAGTTAGTCACTTCTACATAATATTCTCTATTGTCAATAAACTTCCAAGAATGCTTCCCTGCCTCTGGTTCCTTGTTCTGATGAGCAGTGTTCATGTCACTCAGACGTGAAACCTTCATGCACAAGATAAAGGCAGGTGTCTCAGTCCAGGGCCTCTTCCCCGTGCTTTGTGTAGTCTTCAGACCAAAGTGATGGTCTGGCCTCACACTCCCTGAACACATTAGTGATTCCTCGATGGGGCTTGTCATTGCTGCCAGAATATCATGGGCAGGCATCACTGAGTTCTCTGTGTATTCTCAGCATCTTTAAGGTGGGGCTGGCCCCCATCTCTTCAGCATCTATTACCAGTGATGCTGTGTTTCTGAAGGGCTCAGGTGCTGAAGGCAGACAAAGGATCAGATGTTTTTAAAGTTTCATGGCTGCATCTCTATGATATGACCCTGATCATGGAGTGCAAGTAGCTGCCCCCGGCCAGACAGGAGTCAGGCATTCTCAGAGACTATGTGAAGATCTATGAAGTGTCCTCAGTGCATGTCGTCATCACCTTCCTCCAATCGAGCAACTATTAGGGCTGTGTCTCCATGACAGCAGCATTCTCACAGATGGTGCATCGCCATAAGACAGACTGGAGTGAAGCATTCAGAGATGCAATGTGAGGACCTATGGTTTCTCCTCCCTGCATATCATCATCATCCTCTGCATCATCCTAGCAGCTATGAGGGCCTCCCATGCATGCCTGCCTTGTCTGGCCAGTGCAAAGGCCTCAACCCCATCATCATCGCCTTCGAGGACCTCCTCACCTTCATTATTGTCGGCCTCCTCCTCATCGGAGGAGACCTCCAGCTGCTTCAACTCCTCCTCAGCCAGCTCCTCTCCCTATTGCAGCGCCAGGGTTGATGACTATGTTGCCTCTGTGGACTATATTGCAGGGCTCCACCAGACCAGTCCAGGCATCAGAACCTCCCTGCTCCTCCCTCTGCACAGCCAGGCACCTCAGTCACTCTCTTCTCAGTTGTTTTGCTCTCTGTAAGCCACGA
Source organism: Carcharodon carcharias (assembly GCF_017639515.1). Taxonomy (NCBI): domain Eukaryota; kingdom Metazoa; phylum Chordata; class Chondrichthyes; order Lamniformes; family Lamnidae; genus Carcharodon; species Carcharodon carcharias. Next base: position 28,788,863 of record NC_054472.1, on the reverse strand, counting down.
AGCATACAGCTAGTTCACCAAGCTCCATGATCCTGATGTACTCCTCCCACAAGATGAAAGATAGAGACGCGTGGGTTAGCATGGGTGTTCTAACAGCCTCTCCTGGTTAAGTCTGAAGGCCCCTTAATGCATCCTGGTGATTGCTGGCCACCACTTGGATGGCCAGAGATTAGTGCGCTGCATGGCTTCCTGAAACCCCATTCATCTCTGCCCCACTTCGCCCAACCGATTGGCAGTAGCCTCACCCACTGGACTCACTCTCAGCTCAGGCGCCGACGTTCTCTGAATCCGCACTGCAAGGCTGCACTGTTAGCCTGAATCATGAAAGAGACTGGTCCAAACTGGGATGATGACATTGCAAGGAGCTGTGAGCGCTTTCACCAGTGACTGCTCCATAGCCAGCTTTAGCAAGGAGATTGTACAACCTGCCCACTCGTCCAAATGTTCTGCAGTCCACCAAAACGCTCATTAGTTTTCAGATTGTGCCCAAGGGGTGAGAAACTCTGGAGCATTTGGTGGCTTTTTGAAGCCTCTGTGTTGCTTGAATTGGTAAATAAGCTAGAGGCCGGACTCCAATTATATCAATGTGGGTGCGCCTGAACTGCCTCAGCTGCAGAGGAATGATCATTTTACACAAAGTGTCCCCAATGCATGGCCACTTCCCTCACCCAAACCATCCGCCCCCAACCTTGCGCATGCTTGTGCGCTACCTTCAACCACAAGGCAGCCCTCGCAAACCCTCACCCACACGACACCACAACCACACGGCTGCCCTTGCACCCCCTCATAACGCACCTCAAGCCTGAAGTCCAACAGGTGGCCCGGGCAAGCGCTCCACACTGTTACTGCGCACTCACCTCCAAGTTCCCTTCAAAGTGCAGCACGCCAACTGCACACCTTTTATATGCTGTCATGAAATATGTCGGCATGCAATCACGCCAATGTGGGCGAATGATCCAGCAGGGGGGACGATTCCAGTGGGCTGGGCTTACATTGAGGTTGCCGATGTCCAATGGCTGAAAACTCAGCCCACCATTAGTGGGCGGAGCGGATGATCACAAATGGTTTCACCATGCCGTGAAACTGATTTTTGGCCTTCTTGCCATATTGCCTGCTCATGCCACCGAACATGCCCGACACCAGAGGGCATGGATGATTCCGCCCTATGTGAGGTATTGTATGTTCTGAACTATATAGAAATTTATTAGAGAACCGAAAAATTCAGTTTGGTGAGACAGTCAATCACAATGTTAATAGTTTCAGGAAAAGATAGAGAATACAATCATATTTTTAGAAAATCCATGTTTTAAATGAAAAAAAGTGTTACAGTAAAACATTTAAATGGGTTATCCATCAATTATTAAAGTATTTTTTTCCCTTAATCTCTGAGTTAGTAGGAAACTATAGACTTAACAAGATACTGCTGACCCAGTTAAAGGGAACAGTATTATCACCTTACCCAAATAGTCATGCATTTACTTTGAGAGGCACTCAAGCGAGTTACGCAAATCTAAAGATCCAATCTGTGCTTTCAATATTTATACTGCTTCTGAGATTGCATAACTAATTGCTTACGTATAGAAATGGTGCCTTAACTGTGGGTAAGATTTTCCCTCCCAAATAATGTATTACTGTTAATTTCCAGGTAAGATCCAGCCTGCTTCGATTTCTAAGAAAACCAGCAAAGGGGCAAGCCAGCGGTAAGCTCTCATGATGGTCAATTTTCATCATTCATCGAATCATGTTTCAATATTACAGTTCAGTTTTTGGTTTGCTTGGCTTTGTCAAAAATTCATTTGACTGTGGTTTAGGGCTGTCAGCTTAAGATCATCTTATCGAATGTTACAATACATCTGAGCATACGAATTAGGTGCAGAAGTAGGCCATTCAGCCCCTCAAGACTGCTCCGCTATCCAGTAAAACCATGGCTGATCTGATTGTAACTTGAACGTGACATTCCCGTCTACCCCCAATAACCTTTCACTCCCTTGCTTATCAAGAACCTATCTGCCTCTGTCTTAAAAATATTCAGAGACTCTGCTTCCACCGTCTTTTGAGGAAGAGAGTTTTGAGGAAGATAATGTGATAGCTTTGGTGACAGCTTGAAAAAAAACCTTGGCCCGTAACTTCCAAGCTCCAGGGCTGTTTAACTGGGGGGTACCCCAAAGATGAGTTGTGGAAACCCCCGCCCCCCACCAGAAGTTCCCAGGTAAGGATTGCATGGTGCCTGCCCAGGAAATGCAAATTTCTGGTGGGCAATTGCCCTGCACTGGGAACCATCCAAAAATGTGATTTAAATCCTAAACCTTTGATGATTCCAACTGTGTTCCATCAATTATTAGAAAAATTAAAAATTAAAAGAAGCATCTAGCTTCTGGGCAGCTATTTTACAGTTTGACCACCCCCCACCACCCCCCCCCCCACCTCCATATGGCATTCCCCACATCCCTCGAACGTTCAGGGAACTCCCCAATCCTCCATGTGCACCACCCACCGCTATGGGACCCTAACCCACAGGACACCCCCAACACCCCTCACGGGGCTCCCCCAATCCTCGAACGCCCACGGGACACCCCCAACCCCCTCCCAGTGAGCCCCCATCCACCACACTCCCACATCGCCCCCTCACCTGACTACTCCCACCACAGGACTCATCCCTTGGACTCCCCCCCAATCCCCGAATACCACCACCACAAGGCCCCACCTGACCAAACCATTCGCACGCCCCCGCACCCATAGGGAACTCACCCACACTTCATGAGCACCACCCACAACCCCCCCCCCCTCCACCAAGAGGTACACACCACTCCCCCCAACAGGAATTCTCTACTCCCAGGCTCCCCTCCAACCCCCACACAGGACTCACCTAAACCTCCAAACTCCCAGGAGACTCCCCCACCCCCCCACCCCCCGACAACCCCCCGCACAGGAATACCCACTCCCCCTCGGGATGCCCCCCATGGGACACCATCCAAACCCACCATGGCACACCCACCAATCTCTGAAATCCCAGGGGATCATCCTCTCCCCATCATGTACCCACCAACAGGTCTTCCCCCCTGATCTCCCCCAAACCCCCCCACAGGACTCACCCCAACCTCTGAACCCCCAGTGGTCTCTCCCACCCCATCGACTACTCCCCCCACAGGAATGCCCCCTCCCGGGATGCCCCCGAACTAGGTCTTCCCCTAACCTTCGACTAACTCCCCAGACGTGAACCGAACTACCCCCAACTGCCAACTGTCCAACCCTCCCCCCTTGGCTGTCCAACACCTCCTCCAACAACCATCTGCCCCGCTCTGACTGTTGGCCGCTCCCACCCTACTATCTGACCTCCCCTTACACTGACTGTTGGCTCCCCCATTCCCTGACTGCCCGACTCTGATTGCCACTTCACAGAGGTTCAGGCCTCAAATGTTTTACCCCATAGTAAGCTTCATGATTTTAGGAGTGAATTCCTCTTATCAGGAGTTCCCCTTAAGGTCCTAAGAAGAAATGGGCTTTTTTTCACCAGGCCCATGACCATTCAGTATGAACTGTTGTAATATTATAGAAAATGAATCCTTTTCTTTAATTTTAAGTCCCCATTTATAAGAAAATAACTCTTATAAATTTATAAGCCCTGTTATGATCGATGTAGTTGGTAAAGTTGAGTTATTTAAAAACCCCAGAAGGAAACTTTAAACAACTGTTGTAACCTATAATTTTAAGAGTTATGTTTGAGATGTGACTCTAAATTCAGGAATCAGACCACTAGTTCTCGAGGCTTTACATTAAACTAAATGAAACATTTTACTAATGTATACAGGTTAAAATATATATACACATGTTTTTAATTAACTACTATCATAACTTTAAACAAATTCCCAAACTATTCTTCATTAAGGACACAACAACCCAAAGACTTAACCAGGCACCAGGTAAAGCATTTTCACCTTACGAATTCAAAATGAGGTTCTTTCCACTTTGGTTCCTATGCAGACAGTTGGAGGCTTACAGCTGCCTTTTGGTCTCACATTGACACTGCTCTGCACACATGAAAACTGCTGAAGTTATACCTACCACCCCCATTGAAAGTAAATTCTCATTGTATCACCAGCATCTTCTAACAATAAAACCCCTTTCATAGTACCAATTTTATTAGTAATATAAACATATTGCTTGGTATTGGCTAGATAGGTATCAGTTTTCACCCCACTTCTTGAATTTCTATTCATAAAATGCAAATGCATGTTATCTTACATATCAAAACTAGTACACATCAAAGAACCCAGATTGCTGGCTTTAATCCAATTAAGACACACCCACAGACTAAACCTCTATTTTAAAAGAAAAATATTTTCCAATAATATTATATATGTTAATAGCTTCATGACAAGCCCTTATTATGGCTTTATTCCTGCACAAAAGTTGAACGTTATGTCCTATTAAATGCTTCACATTCAGCAGGAACCCTAGGACAGAATTCAGGGGGGAAGGCTGCGAAAAGATCATGTCCCTCATCGAGGCATCTCAGGACCATTACCTCAGCCACCCGAGGCTTAATACCACCTTCATCCGGGAAATAAGTATAATATGAGCATATGGGATGTAAACCTTGACCCTGCCTGTACCTTCCACCCATCCACCCGTCCCCACAATTGCATAGGCAAACGAAATAGGAAGCAGTGCAGAGAGGGAGGAGGAGGGCTCTTAATGAATGAACCTACCCATCAATTAGCGAGCAATCCCCCAACTCCACCTCATCTGACTGAACTGTGCCACCTTCCTCAACCTGGCCTGCGAAGACAATCATCTTCAAGATCATGATCACCTTCAATTTCTACAGCATTAGATCCGTCCAGGCAGAAGCAGATTATATTAGCAACATCTCACACTTTCCCACCCATCACTGCACTGGGGACGTAACAGAGACCCGGGGCAGAATTTTTAGGTCGGCAGGCGGGTGCGATCGGCGGGCCCGGGATCAGTCAGAGAATGGACCGCCAACCCTGATCAGCCCCTGACCACAATTTCATGCCGGCTGGCCAATTAACGGCCAGCTAGCATGAAGCGCGCGCTGAAAAGCTCAGTGCTGCCGGGGTGGGGGTGGGAAGAGGGGGTGGGCGCTGACGTCCATGTGGGCACGGGCTAGCACTGACAGGAAGCTCCCTGAGGGTGGAGAGCTGCCTCCCAATCAGGCACCTGAACGTATACATGATAAAAATGCTGTCCAACGACTTTTGTTTTTATTTTGTTACATCATGGAAATCTCATCCCACCCTTGGATGAGGTTTCATGAAAAATGTAAAGGCCGCCTGGCCGATTCGCCGATTGTAAGGGTGGACAGGCGACTTAAAATTAAAGACAATTGTGCCATTAATGAGCTTAATTGCCGTCTTAATTGTTGGCTGGTGTGCTTCCGACTTTTGCATGTGCCCACCGATTGAAATATCGCCCGAGCACGGGATGACGTTGGGGCGCTCGCCCAACATCATCTCATGTGATTTCACACACGCCCACCTATTCAGCATAAAATCCTGCCCCCTGTGTAGGAGAGGAGGCTTTCATCACCTTCTCACTGACTAGAGAGAAGCAGGAGGTGAGAGACTGCAGGTTTGATGTGCTGATGAGATTCTAAATGGTGCAGGGTGCAAACGCTTGAATGAATGTGGATCTGCAAGCTGCACATGTTAGCAGGGAGATGCTCTGTAACTGCAAGGTATATCATTCGATTAACTTCCAGTGGGTGTGCAACCGTGGCTCGAATATCCTGTCGGCGAATCCCCACTCTCCTGGTAGCCACGACATCTTCACGCTGTGGCAGTTAGCTGTACCTGCCATCATTGCACATCATGGAGAGCCAGAGACTGGCCGCTAGGTGAAAAGGGATACCCACTCCACACCTAGCTCATGCTTTCCCTCCTCTATGTGATCATGTGAGGATAGCATGCCCCACAGCAACCAGGAGTGTCACTGAGCAAACGATTGGCGTCCTCAAAGAATGATGCCACTACCTGGACCACTCACAGAGCGGAATCCTCCAGTATTCATCGGAGCATATCTCCAAGTTGTGGTGGTCCATAACGTGCTCTGCAGCCTCGCTAACATGAGGGCGCAGCCCTTGTCACCAGGCCTTCTGAGGCAAGCTCAGGGGGAAGAGGAGGAGGAAGAGCAGGAGGAAGAGAGGCATCCAGGATGCTTTCACTCTGATGGGCAACAAGAAGATAAAAATTGCAAGTCCCTGTTTGGAACCCACCATACCTACTGTTGATTGATTTTCATAGATGGATAATCAGATGGTATCCTTTACAAGCATGAACCCTGTTTGATTTTCCTAAGTTCACTGCACCAAGACTATTCGATATATTCAGATGCAACTCCTGGAAAACCTAATCCAAATGCTCAAAATTGTTGCACCACATCACCTATTCCCTTTGATGGGCCATTCCCCTGAGCAGCATCACACTTTGCTCTTTTGTTTCACTTTGATCGACACATATTTTTTGCAAATCTTTGCGCTTAAAAGTTCATTTAAATCACTGTTTCAACCATTGAGAACAGCACTAACAACTGTCTCCCCAGGGCTCAGCTTCAAATATGAATTTCATTCATTTGTGGTCTATGTATTTCAAAAGCTGACCCCACTGTCACTGAAGTGCAACCTCTCCTGTGATCATTTATGTTTCTGCTGATACCTTCCAAATGGGAATGAGTCTCCAAGCATAGTAGTATTTACTGCAAAATATTAATGCTTTTAATCAGTGGTATCATGCAGAGTTAGAAATCCCTTTGTAATAATATATTCAGCCTCTCAATCATATTTGCTTAATTTAGAAAACATTTTCTTATTTATTTTCCTGTTGATAAATTTTCACCTTTAAGTCCGTAGCTATTAAATCTAAATCCCAGTGCACTCCATTACTATTTGCATAAGGTTAATTTGTTCCATAAATCCTCTTCACATCTAAACATTTACCTCTTTCATTTAAAGCCTACCATTAATCCTCCAGTTATTATACAATTACCATAAGTGTCCAAGGACCTAGCAGCAGGTGGGGCGGTAAACAAAGAATGACAAAGTTTCAGATGATCTGGGAAGTAGAAATATCCAGGACCAGGAACCAAGTCCAACCTCAAAGGACTAATTTCAAGTAAGTTCGATGAAAGCTAAAGCAAATGAATTAGAAGGCAAGTAGAATACCTTTAAAGAGATAATACTGAACATGTAAGATAAATACATACATACAATCAACATAACACATGCAGATTCAAAAATGTGAGCCAAACTGGATTAATGAACAAATTAAAAGTGAAATAAAGAATTGAAAAAAAAAACCTTTACAAATCCTGAAGAATAAAAGGGGCATGAGGAAGATAAGGAAATGCAGAAATGCATCAAAATGGTGACCAGAGTGACAAGGATAGTGAAGCAGCAGAAGCTAAACATAATAGTTAAAATTGCTTTAAGTACTGCAACAGTAAGAAACAAAGACATGAAAATTCAAAGATGAAAGCTGAGGAGCGAGGACTACTCGTAAATCCTCTGTTTTTTTTTCTCTCTGTAGATATTCATAGGGAATGCATGATCAATGAGAACTCCCCAGATGAAGACAATGTAAGTAAAATTGCTGACTTCAATGTAAATGACATGAAAGTCCTAGACAGGGCTCAAAATATATTTTGGAATTCTAAAGTAAATCACCAGAAATAGAGTATTTATCACAGAGTGCTAAAACTAAGGGCGGAATAATGAGACATTGACAATCATTATGAAGAAGCCTTTGGACATTGGGAGGTTGCAATACATTGGAAAATGGCTGATGCAGAAGGGATGACAAAACAGTTATAGCTAACTATAGAGCAATTTTTATTACTTCAATTCGATGTAAAATAATGGAATTTATTATCAGGTACAATGCTGAGTTTTATCTGTTATTTTCTGAGTATTATCTATTATCTGACTATTACCTCCTAGGGGGAGGCAATGGTGTAGTGGTATTGTCACTGTACTAGTAATCCAGAAACCCAGGGTAATACGCTGGGGACCTGGGTTCTAATCCCAGATGGTGGAATTTGAGGTCAAAAACAATCTGGAATTAAAAGTCTAATGATGACCATGAAACCATCTGCTTCACTAATGTTCCTTAAGGAAGGAAATCTGCTGTCCTTAACTGGCTTGGCCTACATGTGACTCCAGACCCCACAACAATATGGTTGACTCTTAAATGCTTTCTGAACAAGGGCAACTCAGGCTTGTTTACCCAGTGATGCCCACATCCCATAAAAAAAACACTTGAACAGCTAGTAGTCAACATGGGATTTTGAAGGGTAGATCCTGCCTGACCAATTCTGGTGATAAACCAGACTGATGGTGAAAGCCTTATGACAGAATGGGACTGAAAAGAACAGACTGTGGTTTGCTTTCACACATGTGAGCTATTGCCTAAGATCATGTTTAACCCTATTTACCAAGACTTCCAAGATACAGTTGACATAGTTCAACATGAAAGACAAGTAATGCAATTCAAAGCTGTGAAAATTCAAGGAAAACCTTAGGCATCACTATGTTATCTCTGAATGGTATTAAAATAGTTAGAAATGAATTCCAAAGTATGTTGAAATATATGATTAGGAAGCCTCTAAAGTGCCCTAGACAGACTATATTTTGAGTATTATACCCAGGCCTGTCACAAAAACACAAGTGAAAAACACTTCTTGTTACTGGACAGATTGTGAGTGTTGAAGAGCACACTGGGGAAGATTTTTCCCTCGTTGGGTGGGCTCGGCTGGGAAGCCGACCACCACCCGCGATTGGAGCTGTGCCGTGATTTTGCGCTGGCGAGCCAATTAAGGCCCTCCCAGTGTGAAACGCGCGCTCGGCACTCAGCGCTGCTGGGTGGGGGGAGGAGGAGGGCAAAAGTGCAAGTTCGCACATGCACGCGGGTGCACGCTGGAAAAGCTCCCTGAGGCACAGAGCTGCCTCAGGGAGCTGAAGAGTTTAAAATGTTAAAAATAAAGATTTTTTAAATGTTAAAAAACATGTCCCCTCTCATGTGACTGTCACATGAGCGGGGACATGCTATTAATGAAATGTTTTAATTTTTATTTAATTTTTACTAGCCGTTGGAAACCCATCCTGGGTGGGTGAGGTTTCCAAAATAGTGCAAAGGCCCCTTGGTCTTTTCGGCTGCCCGCCAGCCATAAGGTTGGACAGGCAGCGAAAAATTTCATTCAATTACCTTTTTAATGGCCTTAATAGGCCTTTTAATTGTTGGTGGGCACGCTGCCAACTCCCGTGCGCGTGCCCACTGACCGAAATATCGCACAAGTGTGTGATGATGTTGGGATGCTCGCCCGACATCATCACTCGTCATTTTGTGCCCGAGCTTGGTTGGGCCCGCACCCGCCTGTTCAGCGAAAAATCCTTGCCATTGACTGCACCAGCTAATCACAGTGCTCAGATGCATGTCCAGACAAGTGATCCCTGTTTGACAGGGAAAACAACTTCATTGTTTATTCACCAAGCATGTGTCCTTGGTTTTTACCATCTCACACAGGAGGCAGGGCATAATTGATGGCATTCTGTTCTATACTGCCTAACACATAGACAAGCCTTTTACATAAATGGTAAAGGCTACTAATCAATCAATGTTCAGGTAGGTTTCCTTGCAGTTTACGCAATGCTTTTATCCAGCAGCCCTTGTTCTAATTCAGAAAGACAATTGATGAAGCATAGCACTGGAGCCAGTCTTATTCAGTTTTACATTTATTTAGAGTGGGACATTACAAGCACTCTGAACTCAACCACACCACAGTTTCAATATCCCCTTATACCTGTTGAAGTGAAACCCCAATTAATGCCCTGCACCATTTGCATACAATGAAACATAATTAAATTACAATTAACAGTCCCTATTGTTTAATGAAAGACAATGTCCCCAAGGAGTGGCTGCTAAATGACAGTGGTCATTTTGACCTATGTGTTTAGCATCTATTGAAACAGAGCAGCAGCAGCAGTACAATCCATCAGACTCACCCAGGAGAATCCATGGCATATTACAGCAAAGGAGTTCTGCAGCATAATCCTGCAACAATCTCTAGGTCATCATTGTCTGTTGTGTGCTCCATCACTTAACTGTAGATTGGAGTATCCAACTTAAGGAGACAGAAGGACAATGGACAAAGGAGCAGGATGACATGGTTAATACAGAACAGGAACCAGAGTCAACAGATGGCAGACAAGCTCCCACTGGCATTAGCATCAGAAAGAACCTTGTCATGAACATTTAAGCTAATGCATGCTAAACATTCCATCCTTTTCTATTAACATTCTACAATTAAAAAACCATAAAAAGCCAACACATATCCCTCTTACCAACATAACACATACTACAAAACCTGCCAGCTATTGAACAATTACCATACACAAAGCACAAAGTGCACCAGGATCAAATATATTTATATGACAGGGTTACAATCTGTCACCATCTATCTAACTTACTTCATCGTAATGTTTTGCCTTGTTCACAGTGACAATCTTTTGTGCAAAGCTAACTTACCTAGTGCTTCATCTAAATGGTTCCCTGAGGCAGGAGCAAGACAAGAGGATAGCTGCTGGCTCCCAGATCCAGGGTGGATCTTTATTTCCATGAACTCATGTACCATGTGGGCTGAACACAGCCCCACATATTTTCCGACCCCTGCAAAGTCATGGGATGGGAGCGGGGAGAGGAGATGGTGGTTATGGAAACTAGAGCTTGTTAGTGAGGGAACTTCAACATCCATGATCTATCCCAACCTTCCCTTCTTCTAGAGTCTTCCCATTTCTCAATTGCTTGATCTCTCCATGACCCATGATTGGCAGTGCCACCTTGCAGACACATCTTTCCACATTCGAGCCTGTTAATGGAGGCTGCAGCTATACAACAAAGCGCTTATCATTCATTAGCACGATCATCGAAGAGAAAACCTAAGTCTGGGAACAATGCCTAAGATGTGAAGGGCAGTACAACAGAAAACGCTAGGGCTTCAACTCAACCCGAGGATGCTTGTGTGCATTTACTCCTGCGAAGCAGCACCTCAAACAGACATAATTTGGGCTCCTCCATATTCATTACTATAGTGTGAATGCTGCTCAGAGCATCAGCTATTGACTGCAGCCATCTATCATTCTCTGTTTTCTATTGATTGCAGAACTGTAAAATTCTGGGTCTATTTCCTGAGAAGCTGCTTGCAGAGGATTTTTCATCCTCCGGTGTAGGGTTTCTACCATTTTTTTCTTCCTGCTCTTCCTTTGCCTGCTCCCCCATGCTCAATGATTCGATCTCAGTGCTCCCTCATGCACTTTACTTTGACGTCACTGAAAGGCTATAACTGGGCTACTGCCTGCTAAGTCCTGAAACTATGGTTGGGTGGCTGATCAAATGCTTCTTGGAGATTGTTTAGTGATGCAGGCCTCTGACTGCTGTGCTGTTCCTGTGGAGAAAGATGGACAAACAAATGGGAAAATTAATAATTGTGCAATTGCCTTCATGGTGAGGAATGTGGCATTCCTCCTCTATTCTATTCCCTGCAACTGCTATTGAAAGGTCTTGTCATCAAAGTAATGGCACCTTACGCAACCAACACTCTTGCTTTTTCTTTACTGCTTCCACAAAATCTTCTCCTTTGTTCCACCATATGAAAGAAATGATTTATTGGCAATAATCGTTTTTTCAAAAGCACTCCAAGATATTTGGCTCCATGTTATATGTTTCCACACCATTCCAACTAGCACAGCTTTCTCTTTGCCCCCATACGGTTCCCACAGTCTCAAGGGTACCCCTGACCCTTTAGCAGCCACAAAGCTTTAAGTGGTAGAGGATTGGTGCAGGATGAATGAATCATGAATGAATGCCAGGAAAACCATTGAAGGCTCAGTGAGGAGCTACCTGTAGCCACAAATAAGCCAGATGTTTGTGTAAGTAGCATTTGTTCAATTGAGAAAGATGCTAGGATGGCTATGGGGAGCACAGAAGGCAATGTGACTGCAGTCTCGAGCACTTTGAATGCTGGGAAATGTCTGCCATGTGTCTGAAATCTAGACCTCGCTCATCAGACTTGCTCTGTTGAAATGGAACATGATGTAGGAACTTTCCTTGGTGTGGTGAGCCTCAGTGATGTCCCTGATACCACACTGCACGACAAACTAGGTGATGTTGCTGATATCACCAGCTGCAGACTGGAAGGAGCCTGTTGTGTAAATGTTAAGGGTCACAAGCAGTGCTGTCCTTGCCTTGGCTTTTGGCTCCAATTGTAGCTACAACAGGTGACATAAATCAGTGAAAGCCACCTTGGTGAAACAGAAGTGCTCAAACCTTGCTCCTCGATGAAGTTATGGTAGGAGAACTGCTCCCTGAAGAACCTCTGTGGGTTCTGCAGTGTCCTCCTCTTGTCCCTTCTTCCAGCTGTGCATCCTTTCCCTTTACTTAATCACTGTTCACCCTCCTCCTCCAGCCTCAAAGGCTGACCATCCTTGACTGCAATAATGTACTTTCAAAGCAGACAAAAGTAGTCTAGCATCAGCTAAAAGTCATTAGTGAAAGTCAGAATTCAGAGTTTAAACAGAAAATAGCTCAATAATATGTTAACTAGCGGCCATAGCAGTCAAACACACAACTAATCTGTTCGGGATTAGATAAACCATTTAAATAGCAATCTTGTAGGGTGGTGTCCTTGCTGTTAGTTAGAACCATTATTTTCTGAACAAGTATGTAGGGAGAGTCAAGCACTGTTACACAAGCATTGGATCCTTATCAGGAGCCACAAGGCGTTACAAGAAGCCTTTCAAATGTTTCCAGCACATCCTTTGGATGTCTATGAAAGAGCCTGATCCAATACAACAGGCACTTGCATTTCACCTGTCATATTGAACCTTTAGCTACTTATTTTATGCTTGTAATATGAGAGAAGACATTTTAGGTCATCAAGGCCAAGTCCAGGTTTTTGGCAAAGCGGAGCTCTTCAAGTTAAGTTTTAATTAGGTATTCATGTTCATAAAAGACAATGGATAAATTTAATTTCAATGATGATAATTTGGTTTAAACCTAGATTTTAGAAACTTCAGCTACTGAAAAAAAAGTAGATGTTTTTTTTCTTTGAAAGCATTTTGAATGACCTGCGAAGAAGGATAGATTTGCGTTTCCTCTAGAATATGGAGTTTGATATGGTAACTTTAACCTTGAAATTTCTATCATATCATAGGACCATCGAGTGGAATCACAGCCAAGGGCAACAGCAATGTGGACATTTTGAGAATGGAATTTTCTATAGCAAGTGTATACACAAGAATCTTCAATGTAAGATGCATCTGATACATAAAATCAATGAAAATCATGTGCAAGAGACTCAGAAATTGTAAAAGTAATCTTTATTAAAAAGAAATACTCATGTTTAAATAGCACTTTTCACAGCTACTGGACATCCCAAAGTGCTTTGCAACCAATGAAGTACTTTTGCTCTGGAAGTGTGGTCTCTGTTGTAACGTAGCAAACACCAGCTAATTTGCATTCAGCAAACTCCCACAAACAACAACGTAATAATGACCAGATAATCTGAGATAATTTTGAGATGTTGAGTGAGGGATAAATATTGGCCTGGTCACCAGGGAAAACTCCCCTGCTCCTCTTTGAAGCGATGGCATTGGATCTTTTACATTCACCTAAGCAGGCAGATGAGGCATCAGTTTAACATCTCATCCAAAAGACGATACAATGTTTCCTCGGTGCTGCACTGGATTGTCAGCTGTGATTTTTGTGCTCAAGCACTGGAGTGGGACTTAAAGCTAGAACCTTGTGATTCATAGAATATATGGCACAGAAACAGGCCATTCAGCCCAACCAGCCCCCTCATCTAAATCTATGAGTGTAACCCTCTACTCCTTTCTCCCTCATATGCTTGCCGAGCGTCCCTTTAAATGCATCAATATCATTCACTTCAACCTTCTTCTGAGGTGGAGAGTTCCACATTCTCACCATTTTCATCAGAAGTTTCTCCTGAATTCCCTATTGAATTTCTTGGTGACAATATTATATCGATGGCCTCTAGTTCTGCTTTTACACACAAGAGGGATCATTTTCTCTGTTACCCACTCTATTGAAACTTAACATAATTTTTAAAGACCTCAATTCAGCCACCCCTCAGCCTTCTTTTTTCAAGTAGTGGGTGTGCTATGAACTTGGCCACAGCAGACACACAGATGCCTAAAGTCTAAATACAGTGGCGCAACAATTGAATTAAACCAGCCATGAGCTCCAAGAACAATTGAATTAGACCAACTACATCAAGAAATGTTAAACTGTTCCTCTGTTACAAATGGAACTACCAAAACTATTGGTGTTTTGCTGCATGATAAGTCTTATATGGGCAGATCCCCCAAACCTAAAGATGAAGAGAGTGGAGGGAGTACTGGAACATGTTAAACATGAATGCTATATTTTCTTAAAACTCATGCCCTAAATTCAAGGGTACATTATCTTAGGTGGACACACGTGAACTCCTTATGAGGTACAGGTTTCAGATGAAATAGGGTGTGCATTAGCAGTCAACAATCATTAATATATGTCAATTCCAGATGTATTAACTCCTTATTAGGTTCACCTTACATATAATGCTTGGAATTAGTACAACCTGCATCCTGACCATTGGTTTTCAGTCCTGGATTTTATTTATTTTTGATTGGGCATTCAAATCATGAAATCATGACTTTAATATTTAGATCAACCTAATAATAGATCCAATATTATTTATTCAATCCTAAACTGGTGTGTTCTGCTTTAAGTACATCCTGGTATTTTCAATGTCTACCAATTAACATTTATCATAACTTGATTTGACATGATGATGCAGAGTTTTCTGCTCCATCTGATTGCTATTTAAGAAGCTTGTCTTCGGATCTGTGGAACTCAGTGTTTAATTGGCAGGTGAATTGCACGTTCAGAAAATACAGCTTGTATTAGCTTAACATCCTCAGCAAACCAACACTTGTGGCTCATTGATGAACCTTAAGCACTGAAACCTTCCCTCTCTGTTTTCCAACAGTCAGTCTTATTACATTTCAACTGTGTACTTACAAGTGTCATGATGTACCCTAATTAGAATAAGCTTCTAAAGATAAGATTTAACAAATCCAACTGTTGGAAGTCGGGATTCGGTGTATCCAAATATTAAATTTATATCAGCATTTGTAATTTAGAGAAAGATTTTGATAAATAGTAGTGCATAAATTGCTTTTAACATATATAGAAATGTGTTTACATCTAGATTTTGATAGATACAAATATAGTGATTTTTAAAAGTTAACAAAATGTATTTTGATTCAGTTTTGGGGCCCCACATAATTAAAGACAATTGAATAGAAGATTAAGTAAGAAAGGATTTGTCAAAGTGAATTTAAGAAAATCCAGATTGATTTTATTGAAGTTTTCTCTCTCTATTGCCTGCAAAGGCCTTAGTAAAGCACAAATAGGCATTAAATGACAATCTCGGAGAACCTATAAGGGGAACGGAAAGAATATCATCCCAGTGCATTGCTTTTCTGAGACTGAGGTTAAGGTACATTGGGACACATGTTGAACTAGGGCTGTTCCCAGGCCTAAACCTGATCAGTGTACACTTAAAACTGTAATGCACCATTGGAAACACTTTGTTCAAATGTTTCCTTCAAATTCTTTCTTTTTTGGCATTCTGTGGCCACAAGAATGGGCTATCACTTTGAGTCGACGTGATTTGTGTCTTAAATTTTCTATTGCATCCGAGCTTTCTGAAAAATAACCTAATGTTCAACACTGTCATCAGTAGGGGAAATGTACTTAAAACTGTTACTCTACCAGGATATGGCAAAAGCCTCGAGGAGAAGCTTATGTCACCTGGTTTTAACAGAGTGGCTATAACTTAAGAATGAACAGATACATTACTAATTAGTTAACTGTGACAAAGACCCGCTATAACTTTCACAGGGGTCTACTGATGGATGGCCGAAGTGCCTGCCTGAAAAAAGCTGTAAGCCTCTTTGCCATTTAACTTACCGCAACAGGATCCCAATTTCAATTTTAAGAGGCACATGGATACAGTTTGCAATGTGAATGTTCCACAGTCACCAGCCTAAAAAATTTTTGAACAAAGATCTTCCCATAAATCAGGAAGGAGCAGGAGCACCCCACCTAGCTCCACAAAAATATTAAGGGCCTTTGCCAGCCTTGCCTCACCCTGGCCTTATTCTGCCTCGACATTGTGATTTTCCCCCACCCAACCTACTTATGGATTTCCACCACTGTTTCACCTGCCAAAATTCAGAAGAGAGTTCCAGGATTTTGACCCAGTGACAGTGAAGGAACAGTGATATATTTCCAAGTCAGGATGGTGAATGACTTGGAGGGGAACTTGGTGGTGCTTTCATGTGTCTGTTGCTCTTGTCTTTTAGGTGATAGAGGTTGCAGGTTTGGAGGGTGCTATTGAAGAAGCCTTGGTGAGTTGCTGCGGTGCATCTTGCATATGGTACACACTGCTGCTACTGTGCATTGGTGCTGGAGGGATTGAATGTTTAAAGTGGTGGATGAGGTGCCAATCAAGTGGGCTGCTTTGTCCTAGATGATATCGAGCTTTTTGAGTGTTGTTGGAGCTGCACTCACCCAGGAAAGTGGAGAGTATTCTATCATGCTTCTGACTTGCATCTTGTAGATGGTAGACAGGCTTTGTGGGGTAAGGAGGTGAGTTACTCACTGCAGAATTCAAGCTTCTGAGCTGCTCTTGTAGCCAGTATTTGTATGGCTGGTCCAGTTCAGTTTCTGGTTAATAGTAACCCTCAAGATGTTGATAGTGGGGGAATTCAGTGGTGGTAATGCCACAGGTGTCAAGGGGAGATGGTTAGATTCTTTCTTATTAGAAATAGGCACTGCCTGGCACTTATGTGGCACAAATGTTACTTGCAATCCATCAACCCAAGTCTGAATGTTATTCAGGTCTCACTGCATATGACTACTTCAGGTATCTGAGGAGCTATGACTGGTACTGAACGTTGTGCAATCATCAGTGAACATTCCCACTTCTGAACTTCTGATCAAGGAGGGGATCATTGATGAAGCAGCTGAAAATAGTTAGACCAAGAAAACTACCCTAAGGAGCTCCTGCAGTGATGCCATGGGACTGAGATGATTGACCTCCAACAACCACAACCATCTTCCTTTTTGCTAGGTATGACCTCAGCCAATGGAGAGTTTTCCCCCTGATTCCCATTGATTTCAGTTTTGCTTGGGCCCTTTCCTGCCACACTTGGTCAAATGCTGCCTTGATGTCGAGGGCTGTCACTTTCACATTACCTCTTAAGTTCAGCCCTTTTGTCCATGTTTGGGCCAAGGTTGAAATGAGGTCAGGAATTGGGTGGCCCTGGCGAAACCCAAACTGAGCATCAGCAACTGGGTTATTGCTGAATAAGTGCCGCTTGATAGCACTATTGACACCCCTTCCAACACTTTGCTGTTGATTGAGAGGAGCCTGATGTGGCGGTAATTGGCTGGGTTGGATTTGTCCTGCTTTTTGTTGACAGGATACACCTGGGCAGTTTTCCATATTGCCAGGTAGATGCCAGTGTTGTAGCTGTGTCAGCCAGTGCACTCTGTTGATCACCTGTCTGAAAGAGTAATCCCCATTCCCTTGCCCTTTACAGAAACCCTTTCTAAATGGTTCCTTTTCAATTATTAAGCCTTTGAAGAACAATTCTGGATTATCTTTCCACTGCTGTCACTGATAGTGCAATCCATGTTCTAGCAACTATCTGCATGAAGACTATTCCTAACCTCCTTTACTGATGATCTGAAATCTATGTCCTCCAGCTACCAATTCATTGACTAGTAGAAAATATTTCTCACTATATATTTAATAATATCCCCTTTTTTTTGAACATCTCTCTTAGCATTCATCAGATCACTCCCTATTAAATTGAAAAGAGCGTTGATTTCTTTATTTTCTCCTTATGACTCAAAGCTCTAATTAATGCTGTCATCTTAATACTTCTCTATTGCCTCCTCAAAGGATGTGCTTTTCATCCTAATGTAGGTTACCAATATCAGTCCAAGTAACCAAGTTAATTAATGATTTATGTGGGAATTTTTGCCAGTGCTTTGTTTTTGTGCTCTACACTCTGTTCATAAAACCTCAAATGTCATGGCTGTAAAGCTTGGCTCCTTAGTGTCCACTTTTTTTTTATTGCTATGAATGCTGTTTTGCCTCCAAAATGGTATCTACTCTGTGCACTCACACTTCTGGTGCTGGCCACACTGGGCACAATTTTGGTGAGCATATTATCTTGCATTCAGGGAGCATCTGCTTGAAGTATGCAGAGTAGGCAAGTTGTAATGTCAATCAGTATCTAATAGTTTAACATGTGTTCACCAGCAGGAAGGACCATCCATTGGCACAGTTTAAAGGGATTATTAACTATTTACAGGTTGGTTAGTGATTGATTTCTACTGGCTGATATGGCAATTGTAAAATGATTGGTTATTTCCAGAGTTGTTTAAAGTTGTTGATGTCTATGGGTGTATGTGCTCTAGGACGTTGTCCTGATTCCAAGGATTCTGCTCAAAAGCACTCGCTTCCAGACATCCAGGCATTCTCCTGCTGGGACTAAAGCATGATAAGGAGAATGAGTAGAGATCACACAGAGCAGGATTATCTGCTCGATGAGGAAGGAAGAGGAGAAAGAGCAGAAGGGCTCCCAGAATGTTATATTTGCCCAGGGTGTTCAGAGAGCAATTTTCCAAATTCAGCCTCAGTGAGGAATAGTTTGTCAGCACACCCTGCTTGACTAAGGAAGCCCTCATCGAAATCTGTCACCTGCTGCAGCCACTGCAGCAGCTACAACTGCATCCTCAGAGCAAGGTAACGTTAGAATTGCCTGTGGCTATGAAGGTGACTGTAACCATGAACATTTATGAGTCTGGTTGCTTTCAAGCTGGAACAGGTAATATTTGCATCATTGCCCAGCTTGCCATCAATTGCTGCTTAAGGGAGGTCAACTGATCTGTATATTCCAGGGGAGTAGAATACATTTTTTTCTCTCTTCTCATTTGCGTTTGTGCTAGTGCGACAAACGAGAGGCTGGCCACTGCATGACAAGGACTTTCATTTGGTGACATGGTTAATGACTCAGGTGCACAATCCTTGTCTACATGGCGCATGGGGAGCATGCACATAACAAAAGCCATGCTGCCGCTTCAATTTTTAAAAATTCATTCACAGGATGTGGGCTTCGCTGGCTCGGCCAGCATTTATTACCCATCCCTAGATGCCCTTGAGAAGGTGGTGGTGAGCTGCCTTCTTGAACCACTGCAGTCCATGTGGTGTAGGTACACCCACAGTGCTGTTAAGAAGGGAGTTGCAGAATTTTGACCCAGCGACAGTGAAGGAACGGTGATATATTTCCAAGTCAGGGTGGTAAGTGACTTGGAGGGAAACTTCCAGGTGTTGGTGTTCCCATCTATATGCTGCCCTTGTCCTTCTAGATTGTAGTGGTCGTGGGTTTGGAAGGTGCTGCTGAAGGAGCCTTGTTGAATTTCTGCAGGGCATCTTGTAGATGGTACACACTGCTGCTATACATGATAGAATAGATCATTAGGGTCTTAAACAATGTTTCCACTGCCTGGATAACTCTGCAAGAAGCAAGCAGTCATTTCCAGTGTGTGCCAAGATGCGTAAAGTCTACTGCATGCTGCACAACCATGTGATAATGCTGTTGTCACCAGAAATTCAGTAGCCAGCTGAGGAAAAGGAAGAGTATTTGTCTTCCATGTGGCCTTGCCTCTCCTAGGATACCTACCATGTGCTATCCGCTGGCTGTAGCATTACTGATGAAAGGCTTTCAATAGGCGAGACTGCATATGGCCGTACAGGATGACCTTGAGTAGCTCCGGCCCTAGAAGGCCCAACTTTGGACTGCACCAACTTGGCATGGATGACAGCAGTCAGGGCTGGCTGGCTGACAGACAAAAGCAAGGGCGCTGGTGGAGTGACAGCAACAGGGCGACAAGCTATCAACATGCTACATTATGATTGAGTCTGGAAGTAGGTGAATGGGGTTGGTCAACATTTCCATGATGAGAAGGAAATGTGCTAGGCCTGAGCTAGATTGTTAAAGCACGAAACATTTCATTGTGCATATCCATTAGCCTTCTCTTGAAGGATGCTCCATTGAAGGCCCTTGCAGCAGAACTTGTGTGCAACCTCCTCCTCTGGCAATCTGGCACCTGTGCTATCCTTGTTCCCTACCCTTGCTGCAAGCCATTCATGCCAGTATCTCACCAGGTGCAGATCCCGCCTCTATGCTACCCTTTAAATTACATGCAAAGTCAATCCCTGTGCTGATGGCTGTGAGTGTGAGATTAACTGATGATGTTTTTTCTTCATCACTGTCTTCATACTCTTTAACAATTGTTCTTTCACCACCACCTGGCCTGGTGCTGTTCTTAGGTTGGTGGAGGAGAAAAGCACAAGAATAGGGCTGTAGTGAGGAAAGAGATGGAAAGCAAGATTTGCAGGGTTACACCATGTGCAACTTGTAAATCAAAATAAGTTATGGGAAGAGGGAGAAGGACGATAATAGAAGGAGGATTAGGCATAACAATCCCAACATCTTCGATGGTTTCAGTCCTGTTGCTGGCCACGTCTTCAATCATTGATGGTGAGGCCATCTGCATCAAGGTAAAGACATGCAGCCATGCTCGTCTCCCATTGGTAATGTGCTGCTGCCTCTGGGTATGTACCAACTAGACCTGCTTGAGAGAGGGAAGTAAGTGTGTCAGTGAGTGTGGATGATGTGAAGTTCATGCTCAAATACCTGGCCTAATGTGCAAGTTGCAAGATGTGGCTATGAGGTTTGCAGCAGCACGAATTGTGTAAGGGTGAGGTGAAGCTATGAATGTTATGTGTGACTTCTCATTGATAGAGATTGTTGGTAGGTCAGTGATCTGGTGGATTGAACAGTGTATGAGGCTGATGGTGCAGCTGGTGGGACATGGCATTTGAACATTAATTCACTGCACTTAGCTGCTCGTATGAGGACATTGAACATTTTGCAGCACTGTCGCCAGATCCTCAGGGCCAGGTTTCTGGCACTGACCACCTTGGCTATCTGGCCACTCTGCCTTCATGCTTTTGTCTGCAGAGCCACACAGCTCTCCGTGGATAGGTGACATCTTTCCTCCTCTCCACCTCCTGCACCGAGACCTCCAGTACAGCATCTGAAAATCTTAGAGCCAGCTCTCTGCCTTGGCATGCCATTCATCTGTCTTTACCAGATCAGAATCAATTGTAGAATTCTGCCAGCGCCTGATCCTGCTGCAATGCACCTCCCCTTTAAGAGGTGCATGCTGGCTTTAAGAAGTGGAAGCTAGATTTAATCCATACTAGACTCTTACAATTTTATGCTGCCTGCTCAGGCATTCAGCCAAACAACAGTGCGTTGAACACTGCAGAACACTACAATTATTTAAATTTGAGGCAGTACAAAGTTGGCATCGCAAGCAACCAGTGTGGGTTAATCCTCCGTTAACTCTGGATTCATTTTTGAACACCCTCCAATTTTGCAGCCCTCCTGCTTTATTTGCTGTTTTATCAACTTTTCTCCCACTCTAAAGATTTATGAATTCAAAGCTCTGAGACTCTCTGCTGAGGCAAGCCATTTAAAAGCCTGTGCACTTCGGCGGGACTGGAAGACCTTCTGGAAGAAAATTCTAGTTGGATCGTCTGTTCTTTTAAAGCTTTATCTGTCCTAAGAACACTCTCTCATAACCCCAGATTTTTTTCTTTAAGATTTACAGCCAGTCTTTCATCCTGCAACCAAAAAAACATTTGCCGCAGAACTTTTAAGTGATCCCACAATAACATTATTCTGGCAAACTACAGAACCATTGTAAGCCAGACCAATCAGCACATTTTTTATAAAAGCAAAATGCTCTGGATGCTGGAAATCTGACATAAAAACAGGAAGTGCCAGATATAGAAGAATCATATCTGACTCAAAACATTAACACTGTTTCTCTCTCCACAGATGCTGCTAGACCTGCTGAATATTTCCAGCACTTCCTCGTTTTATATTAGCACTTTTTCAAAATATAGGAAGAGCTTTGCTTTGTGCAAAGGGTGGCATCCTGAACAGGAACCTGCTGTTAGGATGTACAGCCACTTCTCAATTTCCAGAAACTTGGTTCCCAATTAATTAATATACTTGGCCTTTTGGCAGAAATCTTATATGGTTTTCCATTTGAAGCGATGTGTATTTGTCTTTAATTTCAATTTATTTGGTCTCTTCCTCGGTATATCTGTTTGCATATTATACAGTACACATGGTAATAAATGTGTACGAATGTACATACAGGCTGTTAATTTGACCTCTTGTACTGAAGTGTTGTATTACATCTATTACATTTAGACATGCATCTTCCTCACCTGTTGACTGATTCTATTGAGACCACGCTTTCTTGTTGCATCCCAAGAGTTCTAACGCTGGCTGGCCATTTACCTCACATTACAGAAGGAACTTAAATGGAGAACGGCTGCATAATTATGAGTTGTAGAGGGATCTAGGTGCTCTAGCATATGTATCATAAAAAAGTTAGTATGCAGGTACAGAAAGTAATTAAGAAGGCTAAAGAAATCCTTCATTACAAGAGGGATTGAACATAAAAGTTATGCTTCAGTTATACAGGGCATTGGTGAGACCGCACTTCGAATACTGTGTGCAGCTTTGGCTTCTTTATTTAAGGAAGGATGTAAATGCATTGGAGATGGTTCAAAGAAGGTTTACTAGATTGATACCTGGAATGAGTGGGTTGTCTCATAAGGAAAGATTGGACAGACTGGGCTGTTTCCACTGGAGTTTAGAAGAGTGAGGGGTGATTTGATTGAAGTATACAAGATCCTGAATGGCCTTGACAAGGTGGAAGTTGAAAGGATGTTTCCTCTTGTGGGTGAGTCCAGAACTAGGGGGCACTGTTTTAAAGTTAGGGGTCACCCTTTTAGGACTGAGATGAGGGGAATTTTTTTTCTCTCAGAGGGTTGTGCGACTTTGGAACTCTCTGCCTCAGAAGGTGATGGAGGCGGGGTCTTGAATATTTTTTAGGCACAGGTAGACATATTCTTCTTAGGCAAGGGAATCAAAGGTTATTGGAGTTCGATGGGAATGTGGAAATCAAAACACAAGAAAATGAGCCATGATCATATTGAATGCGGAACAGGCTCAAGGGGCTGAATGGTCTACTCCTGTTCCTATTTCTTATGTTCTTATGGACTCCATTGGTTATACCATAAGACCCATCTTCTGTCTCTGATCTGCAGCTCTCTTGCAGAATTTAAAGTAACTTTGAGCAGTTCACTACACTTGCCCCATCACTTCTGTGACTGAGAGACTTCAATCTCCTGCTGAGCCTGTGTAATAATTGTAAGTTAAACCATTTCTTATTGTTATGGGGGTCAAATAATTGTACAGATGAATCAGTCTTAAGCGTGAGGAATCTTAAGGGAGGAGCTTTTTAGCCTTGGTCTTGGAACAAGCATGTAGCCCCACCAGGAGCCTGTAAATAAAGTTTACTGTTTCTTAGAAACCAGCCCTGCATTCCAAGTTTATTAAAATTGGCCATGAGGATAAATAGCGCTGACACAGCACTTCACCTCGCAAAGGAAAGAATTATATTCACCAGCAATGTTGCTTTTTGTCAGAATTGACCCACTTGACTCATCCAATGAGGACTGGAGTCAATACATTGAGCGATTAGGTTTCTACTTTGTAGTTAACGAAATAATGGCAGAAGAGAAACAGAAAGGAATTCTCCTAAGTGTCCGTGGGAGTAAAACCTATAACTTGATCTGTAGCTTGACGGCTCCGAACGCGTAGAATTCCTTGACCTCATAAAGGGGCATTTTCAGCCCAACCCCTCAGTGATCATGCAAAGATTCAAGCTTAACTCTCGAGTAAGGGCCCCCGGTGAGTCGATCGCAAAATACATCATGAAGTCAAAATGGTTAGCAGAGCATTGTGACTTCAGTGATACTTTAAATGATATGTTGTGAGATCGTTTGATTTGTGGCATGAACAACGATGCCATTCAGTGCCGTTTGCTTGCAGAAGTTGAGCTAGACCTGAAGCGTGCCATGGAGATAACGTTAGGAAGGGAGAGTACTGAGAGGGATTCGCGGGCTTTGCAGAGTGTGCAACATGGAACAATTGGGGCGGAAACCTCCCGTCGGGTGTGGTGCGAAGAGCAGGGAGGACACAGGCCCCACCCACTAGAAAAATGAAAAGAGATGCTGGAAGCAACTCACCAGTAACCCAGAAGTTAAAGTGTTACCATCGTGGCGGGAAATCATGCACCCGAAGTCTGTAGACATAAAGAGATAAAATGCCACTACTGCCACAAAAAAGGGGCATGTTGTTAAACCGTATAGGACTTGATCAAGCAGCCATTCAGGCATCAGATCAAGTTAAATGAAGTGCACAATACTGATGAGCCAGAAGTTACTGAGGCTGACATTTATTCCCTACATTATCTGAAAGCCAGGCAAACTGAATCAACCACTGTTACACTTCAAGTAAATGGAAAGCCTCTGCCCATGAGTTTGACACAGGCGCATCAACCACAGTGGTGGGAGAAGACATCTTTAAATACCACAGAGAAGGTACCCAGCCATTGAGTTTGGGGAAAACCGCTGCTCAGTTAAAAACATACAGGAGAAGCAAAACAAAAACAAAATTACCTGGAAAAACTCAGCAGGTCTGGCAGCATCGGCAGAGAAGTAAAGAGTTGACGTTTCGAGTCCTCATGACCCTTCGACAGAACTTGAGTTCGAGTCCAAGAAAGAGTTGAAATATAAGCTGGTTTAAGGTGTGTGGGGGGGGGGGGTGTGGAGAGAGAGAGAGAGAGAGAGAAGTGGAGGGGGTTGGTGTGGTTGTAGAGACAAACAAGCAGTGATAGAAGCAGATCATCAAAAGATGTCACCAACAATAGAACAAAAGAACACATAGGTGTTAAAGTTGGTGATATTATCTAAACGAATGTGCTAATTAAGAATGGATGGTAGGGCACTCAAGGTATAGCTCTAGTGGGGTTGGGGTGAGCATAAAAGATTTAAACATATTTTAAAATAATGGAAATAGGTGGGAAAAGAAAAATCTATATAATTTATTGGAAAAAAACAAAAGGAAGGGGGAAACAGAAAGGGGGTGGGGATGGGGGAGGGAGCTCAAGACCTAAAGTTGTTGAATTCAATATTCAGTCCGGAAGGCTGTAAAGTGCCTAGTCGGAAGATGAGGTGTTGTTCCTCCAGTTTGCGTTGGGCTTCACTGGAACAATGCAGCAAGCCAAGGACAGACATGTGGGCAAGAGAGCAGGGTGGAGTGTTAAAATGGCAAGCAACAGGGAGGTTTGGGTCATTCTTGCGGACAGACCGCAGGTGTTCTGCAAAGCGGTCGCCCAGTTTACGTTTGGTCTCTCCAATGTAGAGGAGACCACATTGGGAGCAACGAATGCAGTAGACTAAGTTGGGGGAAATGCAAGTGAAATGCTGCTTCACTTGAAAGGAGTGTTTGGGCCCTTGGACGGTGAGGAGAGAGGAAGTGAAGGGGTCGGTGTTGCATCTTTTGCGTGGGCATGGGGTGCTGCCATAGGAGGGGGTTGAGGAGTAGGGAGTGATGAAGGAGTGGACCAGGATTTCCCGGAGGGAGCGATCCCTATGGAATGCCGATAGGGGGGGTGAAGGGAAGATGCGTTTGGTGGTGGCATCATGCTAGAGTTGGCGGAAATGGCGGAGGATGATCCTTTGAATGCGGAGGCTGGTGGGGTGATAAGTGAGGACAAGGGGGACCCTGTCATGTTTCTGGGAGGGAGGAGAAGGCGTGAGGGCGGATGCGCGGGAGATGGGCCGGACACGGTTGAGGGCCCTGTCAATGACCGTGGGTGGAAAACCTCGGTTAAGGAAGAAGGAGGACATGTCAGAGGAACTGTTTTTGAAGGTAGCATCATCAGAACAGATGCGACAGAGGCGAAGGAACTGAGAGAATGGGATGGAGTCCTTATAGGAAGCGGGGTGTGAGGAGCTGTAGTCGAGGTAGCTGTGGGAGTCGGTGGGTTTGTAATGGATATTGGTGGACCGTCTATCACCAGAGATTGAGACAGAGAGGTCAAGGAAGGGAAGGGAAGTGTCAGAGATGGACCACGTGAAAATGATGGAGGGGTGGAGACTGGAAGCAAAATTAATACATTTTTCCAAGTCCCGACGAGAGCATGAAGCAGCACCGAAGTAATCATCGATGTACCGGAGAAAGAGTTGTGGAAGGGGGCCGAATTAGGACTGGAACAAGGAATGTTCCACATACCCCATAAAGAGACAGGCATAGCTGGGGCCCATGCGGGTACCCATAGCCACACCTTTTATTTGGAGGAAGTGAGAGGAGTTGAAGGAGAAATTGTTCAGCGTGAGAACAAGTTCAGCCAGACGGAGGAGAGTAGTGGTGGATGGGGATTGTTCGGGCCTCTTTTCGAGGAAGAAGCTAAGCGCCCTCAGACCATCCTGGTGGGGGATGGAGGTGTAGAGGGATTGGACGTCCATGGTGAAAAGGAAGCGGTTGGGGCCAGGGAACTGGAAATTGTTGATGTGACGTAAGGTGTCAGAGGAATCACGGATGTAGGTGGGTAGGGACTGGACAAGGGGAGAGAGAATGGAGTCAAGATAACGAGAAATGAGTTCTGTGGGGCAGGAGCAAGCTGAGACGATCGGTCTACCGGGGCAATTCTGTTTGTGGATCTTGGGTAGGAGATAGAAGTGGGTCGTCCGAGGTTGGGCGACTATCAGGTTGGAAGCTGTGGGAGGAAGATCCCCAGAGGAGATGAGGTCAGTGACAGTCCTGGAAACAATGGCTTGATGTTCAGTGGTGGGGTCATGGTCCAGGGAGAGGTAGGAGGAAGTGTCTGCGAGTTGACGCTCAGCCTCTGCGAGGTAGAGGTCAGTGCGCCAGACAACAACAGCACCACCCTTGTCAGCGGGTTTGATGACAATGTCAGGGTTGGACCTGAGAGAATGGAGTGCAGTAAGTTCAGAGAGAGACAGGTTAGAATGGGTGAGAGGAGCAGAGAAATTGAGATGACTAATGTCGCGCTGAAAGTTCTCAATGAAAAGATCAAGAGAAGCAATACAGATCAAGGAGAAGCAATACAGGTGAAAGGCATCACCTCTGTACCTGTATCCTACAGACAACAGACAGCTCAGCTGCCAGTAATTGTTGTAACAGGAAAAGGACTGAGTCTTCTGGGTTGTGATTGGTTGAAGGAAATCAAACTAAATTGGTTAGAAATGTTTCAGTTTAGGACAAGAAGAAATCCTGAGTTGACAAAGGAATAAGATGGTGTCTTTGGAATAAAATAGAAGAACCAAAATACCTTCACAGGAAGCAAGGATACCTTAGGTCAGGGTTGGTTCTGTGGGAAAATCATGAAAAGAAGCTAAATGAATGCAGTGCCACTCTGAACCAACTGAAGAAACCATTGGAAGAGAAAAAATAAGTGTTCAATGTTCCAAGAGGAAGCCAAAAAATACAAATAAGAGACAGAAGAACTGAAGAGTCAGTTGACAGAGACAAAAGAGGTATTAGAAGGAAAAGTCATGGAACTTTCCAAGATGCAAATGGATAGCTCAACCCCAAACTGAACCAAGTTAAGATTTCACTGGAGAGAAATTTGGCCGACTTTGAAATTAACATGAAGGATGAGAGAAAACCCTGCAGCAAACACAAAAAGGAAAAACAGAAATCAAACCTGAAAAGCCAGTAGGATATGTATCCCGAACCCTTTCTGCAGCTGAGAAAAGCTACTCTCAAATTGAAAAAGAGGGTTTATCTATCGTACTTGGAGTAAAGAAATTCTATTAATATTTGTATGGTTGACACTTCACCATAGTGTCAGATCACAAATCACTGTTAGGATTGTTTAGTGAAGATAAGACATTCACATCGATTACCTGTGCTAGAATTCAAAGGTAGGCTTAAATTTAATCAGCACGCGAGTACACTTTTATGCACCATCCGGGTGTGCATATAGCAAATGCAGAAGCCCTCGGTCATTTCCTTTTTCCCAGTAGTATTAGACATGTTCCTGTACCTCAAGGGGTAGTACTTGTGTTGAATTTC
The DNA here is from genome assembly GCF_017639515.1 of Carcharodon carcharias. Classification (NCBI taxonomy): domain Eukaryota; kingdom Metazoa; phylum Chordata; class Chondrichthyes; order Lamniformes; family Lamnidae; genus Carcharodon; species Carcharodon carcharias. The sequence continues at coordinate 28,760,674 of NC_054472.1, read as the reverse complement.
CTGAACTCCTCACCAGTCTGCATGAGAAAGATAAAGAATTGAGCAAATCAGGATCCAATTTTAGCAAGAGTCCATGAATAGGTACTACAAGGATGGTCAAATGCACAAGTCCCTGAAGAATTAAAATCATTCTTTATACATGAATCTGAACTGAGTTGTCAAGATGGTATCTTGTTACGGGGAGCAAAAGCATTGATCCCTGTGCAAGGGAGAGAACCATTATTGGAAGAACTTCATAGTCTGCATCCTAGTATTTCAAAATTCAAGATGCTCCCACAAAGTTATATCTGGTGACCAGGTATAGATGGTGATATAGAAAAAATGGTGAAACACTGCCTCCAGTGACAGCAACAGCAGAAATTGCCTTTTTCAGCTCCACAGCATCCATGGGAGTGGCCTGGTCGACCCTGGTTTAGACGACATATAGACGATGTAGGTCCAATTCTAGGTACCATGTTTCTTGTGATTATCGATGCATATTCCAAATGGACAGTCGGGTTTAAACTGAGATCACCTACTTCATCCGCAACCATTGAAAAACTGCGCCAGAGTTTCAGTGTTCATGGTTTACCTGTATGTTAAACAATGCTACGGCTTTCACTAGCACCAAATTCCAAAGATTTATGAACCTAAATGGGATTAAACATGTCAGAACAGCACCGTGTTATCCTTTGTCCAATTCAAGTCGATCCAATGGAAGAACCTCCAGTACTAAAGTTGCATCGCTCTACCCGAATCCGAAAACCTCCTTAAAGACTAAGTTTATAATCGCATGAATTGTATATAATTGTGTATAATATAGGGTAAGATGCTTTTGTAAATTAAGAGGGTTAAACAAAATTAAAGGGGGAGGAATGTAGCAATTGTAAGTTAAACTATTTCTTATTGTTATGCAGATCATGTGACTGTATAGAGGTGCGGAGAAACTTAGCAGTGGAGCTTTTTAACCTTGGTCTTGGAGCAAGCATGTAGCCTCATCTGGAGTCTGTAAGTAAAGTTTACTGTTTCTTTTAAGAAACTTGCCCTGCACTCCCAGTTTATTACAGCCTGGGGGTGGCCGCAGGTTCTATTGTTTTTCTCAGCTTCAGCCCATTTCTAGCCAGAAAATGCTCACTTCAGCTGAAGACCAAATCTCTGCTGCTCTGGATTTTATGGTGTCCTCAAAATTCGCCATCTTCTTTCTGATTCTGCAAATGTACACTTCTTGGATCTTCATTCCTATGAAAATACCTCCATCACTGTGTCCTATGGCACTCCACCCTCAACTAGCTTCTGGATTTCACTCGCTTATACCTGTCTTTGAACTCAAACAACAGTTTGTCGATGCTTCTTGGTGACTCCACCCTACCTATGTTATCCCACCACCTTAACTCTGGACTCCTTCCGATTATCTCCTATCCATTTCCTATTTCTCTTTATGATCAGGTTTTTATGTGTACTAATTTTTATGTAACCAGACCTATGTAACTTTAGCTCTGCCTCAGTCCATTCACATGCACATTTTTGCTGTCACTCCGGACCTGACTCTCTCAATCTAGTTCCACTGTCGCTCTTTCTTTTGAACTTATTTTCTCTTTGTCCCTCTGTCTTCTATTGTCACACTTCCTTTCACTTCCCCACTCTCATGTACTCTGTACTCCCAATTCCCTATCTCAACTGTTCAGTAATCCCGAACCTTTCTGCTCTCTTTCCGCCATCACAGGCTTGACTCCCTCTTAGATAAGCCTACAGTTTCCATCTGTACCTCTCTTATCATCCTCTGAAGGGTTCACCTAGGCACTCAGCACAGGCTTATTGTGAACAATGCCTCCAATTGCGCCATCCTGCTCTCTCATCAACCTTCCGGCCTAAGGCATCTGCTGGGGTATAATCTTGCAAATTTTCTTCCTTTTCAACTCACCCCTTCCACTGTTGATGCACTATGCCAACGGATCAGCTCTCACCACGCTTTTAGGCATCTCAATCCAGAATCGCTGGTCATTTGAGAACAAGGCCCTTGCCACCCATGAACTTATTGTGGATGATTGCATTGACGTCATGGCCTTAACTGAAGCCTGGCTGAGGGATGATAACACTTCCCCCTTAATCAAACCTCCCTGCCTGGACCTTTCACCATTTTTCACCTGTCAAAGCCAGCACAGTGGTGGTGTGGTGCTTATTATTAGATCACAACTTGGTCTGAGCCGCTACTCTCTGAAACGTCCTCCTCCTTTCAGCATCTCCCTTTGTTCCACCCCTCGCACCTCTCATTCTGGACCACCCTTACCAGTGCGATTAAAAACTTCCTCAACTAGATATCCTCAATTCTTTCCTCCCTCAGCCTTTGTGTTAAATGACTTTTCATCCTTGGTGATTTCAACCTCCATCTCACTCATTGGACCGTAACTTCCGACTAGCATCAGAATTTGTTGGCCTGCAGGAATTAGAAGAAATAAATACCTACTTACCTTGTCTTGAAAATAACGTTCGCCAGATCTGCTTGGGGCCTGCATTGAAAGACTCCTCACAGGCCCCAGCGAAGTTTAGCTCCAGCAAAGTCAAGGAGGTGATGCTCTCTTTTATTTAACAGCAATTTCTGAGGTAAAGCATGTAAGTATAAAGGGCCAAGGAAATTTACAGTCCAGAAGAAGATAAGTGTCTAAGGAAAGTGGATAGGATTTAGGGGGTGGGGGGGTCTGGGTGCAGTCTGGGGCAGATGGGTCAGAGGTCCGGGGTGAGCTGGGGGGATCGGTCGTAAGTCCGAAGGGATGGTGGGATCGGTCAGAGGTCCAGTGGGGGAGGGTTGGAAGTCCGTGTGTGGGGAGGGTGTGGTCTGATGTAATGGGGTTTGGGGGAAGGCATGGTCCGAAGACTGGGGCAGAGGTCGGTCGGAGGTCTAAGGGGGTTGTTGGGGAGGGTCAGAAGTCCGGGGTGTTGTGGGGAGGCAGGTACAAGACCCGGGGAGATCATAGCGGGGTCGGAGGTCTGGCAGGGCGTCATGGACTGGGGGTCCCAGGTCCGGTGTGAGAAGGGTGGGGGGGTGTTGTGGGGAGTGGTGTCCAAGGTGGGGAGGAGGATCCAAGCTTTGAGGACTGTAGGTGGGAGTTAGAGGTCTGGAGGGGTTTGTTGAGGAGGTCTGAGCTCAGGGGATGGAGGGTTAGTTTGGAACTACGTGGGGAGTTGGGGCAGACAAAGGTCGGGGGGGTGGGGGAGTTCGGTCATGGGTTCGGGGTGTTAGAGGTTACTGGTGGGGGCTGTCGGAGGTAGGGGAATCAGATGTCGGGGGAATGGGGGATTGGAGATCAGGAGGGGTGGGGGATCAGGGGTGGGAGATCAGGGGTGGGGCTATCAGTGGCTGGGGTGTGGAAGGTGTTGGAGGTAAGGGTGGGGGTATCAGAGGTTGGGGGTGGGAGGTGTTGAATGTCGGGATGTGGGGTGTGCTCGGGGGGTGGTGGGGGAAGTCCTGCAGGTGGTGGTCGGGGTTCTGGGGGGGGGGGGGGGGGGGGGGGGGGGCCCGTGGGGTCGGTCTGGTTCTTTACAATAGTTGCTCAGAAGTTAGAAGAGGTTCTAATTCTTCTAACATTTTCTGAGTAACTATTGATATAACCCTGAGGGAACCATTCGAAATTTGTGATTTAAATCGCTTTTACAGATGGTTCCCAGTGCAGCACAATTGTCCAGAGGACGTGTGCACTTCTGGACAATTGCCATGCAAGCCCTTATCTGGAAACTTCCCAGAGGGATTCCCCCACGCATCTTTGGGATACCCCCCCCCCAAATCCGATGCTGTGGAGCTTGGAAGTTATGGGCCATTATGTTCTTTCATCTGAGTCCATTGCCTTCTAAACCTACCTAAATCTCTCCCTCCATGTAAACTACCCAACCCATATTCATAACCATTCTCTTGACCTTGCCACCTCATCTTGCTAGTCCTATCGTATCAAAGATAAGGCCATCTCTGATCACTTGTACAACTCACCACCTACATTCCCCTCTCACACCCCAAACCTAGCTGTTTCTGTGTCCAATCCTGGAAAATATAATCCTCCAATTCATTTACAACTGCGCTTGCAAAATCCCAATTCTCTACATTCTGGTGAAGAAACGTTAACTGTGTTCCTCTTCGCAGATGCTGTCAGATCTGCTGGGTTTTTTCAGGTATTTTTGTTTTTGTTCCCAATTCTCTAATCTTTGGCCCACCATTCACCAGAACATTTCTGCAGCTACTGAATTTTTCAACTAAACTTTCACCTCCAGCTTTGATGCCCTAGTCCCTTGTAAAACCATTACCCTCTCTCACCCTGATCATTCCCTAGGTATGGCCTCACCTCCACTCCCCTAAGTCTAAGGGATGCAGGCTTGAAAGGATATGGTGAACAATTGGTTTAGCCTGATCTGGCTGGACCACTCAAAACACTATCAGCTCCTGCTCTCATCTGCTAATACTATTCACTATTCCAGTGTCAAACTGGCATGCAAAGGCAGCCCTCAGCTTCCTTTCTGTACTTCAAAAAGTCATTTTAAACCCTCTAGCCTCCACCTTCACTAACAAACTGTCACTTTGTCATTAAGATCAAACCATCAAATCAGGTACTTCTTTCACGTCCCTCTCTTCCACAAGCAAAACTTTCTCTAAAGCCCCCCATCCCACCCTGCCACCATCGACCTGAACTCGCATCATTCTCGACCGGCTCTTCTATCTCCCTTCATGCCTTCTCTGAACTTATCTTGTCCAAGAGACCCACCTCCTTCTCCCTCAACCATATTCCCTCTAAAGTGTTGAACACCCAAGTTCCCCTCCTGGTCCCCATGTTAGCCGATTTTGTTAACAAATCTATCTTCAAGTGCTCCCCCCGTTTGCTTTAAGTCTGTTGCCGTCATGTCTCTCCTCCAAAAAAACAACCCTTGACTCCCCCATCATTGCAACTCCGCATCACCAACCTCCCTTTCCTCTCCAAAGTCCTTGAATGTGCTGTCACCCCCTAAATCTGTACCTATCCTTCTTCGAACTCCACGCTTGAATCTCTCTAATCAGATTTTCGGCCCTGCCACAGTATTGAAACATCTCTAATCAAAGTCGTAAATGGCATCCTGTGTTACTGTGATAAAGGTAAATTAGCCCTCCTCGTCCTTTTCGACCTACCTGCAGGCATCCTCCTCTAACACCTCGCTACTGTCATCTAGCTGAGTGGAACTGATCTCACCTGGTTCCATTCTTATCTATCTATTTGTATCTGATGGCTTCCAATGGCTTCTCTTCCTGCTCCATGAAGGATCTACCTTTGGTCTCCTCCTATTTCTTATCTACAGGCTGTCCCTCAGTGAGACCATCTGAAAGCAGAGCTTGAGTTTTCACATGTATGCTGACGATACCTCACCACCACCTCTATTGTCTCCTCCATTGTTGCTTATTTGATATCCAGAAATGGATGAGCAGAAACTCCCTCCAATAAAATATTGGGAAGACTGAAGCAACCATTTTCATTCCCAGCTCTAAACTTTGTTCCCTAGCTACCAACTCCATTCTTCCTCTTGGCATCAGTCTGAGATTAAACCAGTCTTTTTGCGCACTTGGTGCCATATTTGACCTCGAGATTAGCTTCCAACCATATACATGAGTCATCATTAAGGCTGCTTATTTCCACTTCTGTGAATTTGTCAACGTCACCCCTGTCTCAGTTCATCTGTTGCTGAAAGCCTCATTCATGCTTTTGGTACCTGTAGACTTTGACTATTCCAATGAACTAGTCTTCCACATTCTACTCTCCATAAACTTGAGGTCATCCTAAACTCTGCTGACTCCGTCTTAACTCAAACCAAGTCCCATTCACCTATTATTCCTATCACTCACTAATTTAACTGGTTCCCAATCAAGCAATGTCTTAGTTTAAAAGATTCGATCCTTGTTTTTAAATCCCTCCAGAGCCTTAGCCCTCCCTAATCTCCTCTAGCCTCACAACCCTCCTAATCTAATTCTGGCCTCTTGAGCATTCTGTATTTTAATCCCTCTACCACTGGTGGCCATGCCTTCAGTTGCCCAGGCCCTAAACCCTGGAATTCCCTCCTTACACCTCTCTGCCTCTCAATCTTGCTTTCCTCCTTTAAGACACTCCTTAAAACCTACTATTTTGACCAGGTTTTTGGCTATCTAACCTAATATCTCATTATGTAGCTCAGTGTCATGCTTTGATTTATAGTGCTCTGAGAAGCACCCTGGGACATTTTATTACATTGAAGGTGCTATATAAATACACTCTTGCTATTCCCGTTATTGTAAAGGTATTGTTGTTCAAGCCACCAATCATGAAGTCTCATGCATGGACCGCAGAGAAATATTCCACATTGTGGCTATATGAGGCTATAATGTATTCAATAGGAAGCCATGACATGAGTCAACAACTCCAACAGCACTTTACCTACTCTTTTACTTTCTGTCTCCCCTGCTTCCCCTCAAAAATCTTCTGGGATTTGCCTTGTGATGCTTAACTTTCCCTTCCCTTTCCCTTTGCCAAGGAGTGGGAGGAAAGACATCTCCACTTCCTTCCTACTCAGAATCATTACACTATCGCCTCAGTTGATTTTGATTGGTACAATCGTTATTCCTAATTTAGCCCACCTATTAATGAAAGGATACAATTCAAATATTCATATGAGGATAGAAATTAGGAATGTGCGATATTCCTTGCACACAGTATTCTTGTATTATGCTAGATTGCTTTGCTGGCTCTTATGCCTCAGATTCAGGCCCTACAGACATGCTTGCAGGAATGTCATAACTGTTCAATAGATCATCAGTATTCCAGACAGTTCACTTGTTGGCTAGTTATTCTCTGAGCTATGGCTGATTGCGAGGGAAATTTACTCAAGGTTGTTTTAAGAATCAAATGATTTGAGGGCTGCGGGTAAAGATATAATTTTAATTTATTCAGGACTGACAATGGAATTTGATAAATAGACACAAAAAGAGATTTTAGGTCCTATTCATATCACATATCCTCCAATTTCCAAAAGTAATCAAAACATGCATATCTCTTGAAATTTCTCAATTCTCCACAAAAATATGACAAAACATTTACACCTTATCACTCTCTAATAATTCAGCAAAGCGCATGTAAATGTTTTTTTTTTCTTATTCTCTGTGCTAAAAGAGCAATAGAATGTGCAGTTGGGATTTAGTTCAGGGACCAGCCCAACTCTCTTGATTTTACAATGAAAAATGCTTGTCAGAGATCGAAATGGAATCTGGAAATTAGATCTGCTCAGACCTTAAAAGAGAGTTCTCCATGCTCATTGTGACTTGCAGTTGAAAGGCCCAATTCCTTTGGTAATTTACAGTCTGCTAATGTGGCTTATTCCCAACTGTTGGCATTAAATCGTTCTGTGCTTCTACATACAGGGCATGGCATCACTGAGAGATTGCATGTGTCCTACAGCCATGAGTGACTTCTGACAGTTTTTGGAAACAAGTGCTTTTCTGTGGATGTCAATAATAAACTGCTTTGCATATGTAGCCTTTCAATGCTTTCAGGAATATGTCAAGCAGCTTGCCTGAAATAATAATTAACTGATCTTTTCTTTTGCATTTCAATTTTTTTCTTTATTTATCCATGGGATGTGGGTATCACTAGCTAGGCCAGCATTTATTGCCCATCCCTAATTCCCATTGAAGAGGTGGTGGGAAGCTACCTTCTTGAACCGCTGCAGCCCATGTGGTATAGGTATACCCACAGTGCTGTTAGGGAGGGAGTTCCAGGATTTTGACCCAGTGACAGTGAAGGAATGGCAATATATTTCCAAGTCAGAATGGTGAGTGGCTTAGAGAAGAATTTCGAGGTGATGGTGTTCCCATGCATCTACTACCCTTGTCCTTATAGATAGTACCGGTCATGGGTTTGGAAGGTGTTGTCTAAGGAAGCTTGGTGAGTTCCTGCAATGCATCTTGTAGAAGGCACACACTGCTGCCACTGTATGTTGGCGATGGAAAGAGTGAATGTTTGTGGATGGGGTGCCAATCAGGAGGACTGCTTTGTTCTGGATGGTGTCGAGTTTCTTGAGTGTTGTTGGAGCTGGACTCATCCAGGCAAGTGGAGAGTTATCCATCACACTCCTGACTTGTGCCTTGGACAGGCTTTGTGGAGTTAAGAGGTGAGTTGTGATTAGGCAGTGGTTCTATTACAGAGGCCCAAAGAAAAACTATTATTATGAAATGACAATGAACCCTCTGCTATTTTGATAATGATATCAAAGAATGCTACAAAATATCACAGCACAACACAACAGCAATGCCATAGGGACATGTTAACACTCTACCATTGCAATAGGGAGGATTCAAGGCTTAAATGAATAAAATTGTATGGCCTGTAAAGTCCTCATCATTATTACTTCCTGTCACTACTTCTTGCAAATAAATATATCCTACAACAGGATCACTGTTCTTCGAACCCCATGGGGCGGATTTTACGGGGATCCAGTAAAACGGGGGTCCCGGGCTCCTGGCTAAAATGTTGGTTGGAAACCCTGCCCACAGCAATTAAATGCTGGGAACAGCTTTAATTACTTTAAGGCAAGAGTTCCACCCCGACCTCAGGAGAAAGTGCCACCTTAGAGAGCTGTCGGTGAATCAGACTTGTTGGCACTGTGTAGTCCCAGCAGCACCAATTGGGCATGGATCTCTTTTGGGATTACAGGCAATTGCACCACATTGAAGAGCCCAGATAATTCCAGGGTTGGGGGTCTAAGGTGAGGTGAAGTTTTTGGGGAGTGAGGAAGGTGGGTGTGCCAGTTCCGGGTTCGAGAAGCTGGGCGAGAGACAAAGGGGTGCCTCCAGTGGGCCCAGGGCGTCCCCAAAAGAGGACCACCCCACTCCCTACCGCCTTGCCTGACAGCAACCCACATGGCTAAAACTGTCAGGCTTCTCGCTTGCTGTGGACCTCACCCTGCTGCAAGTAAAATACCAGCAGAATGAGACACTTAAGTTGCCATTAGTTGGCTCTTTAAAGGTCTCAATAGGCCCTAGTGTGGGTGGGCCTCCCCTGACCCTGTAAAATTTCAGACGCATTGGGGCGAGTGAGTTGGCAGCAGGAGGGCAGCGCACACTGGATTATATGAGGACTGCACCCCCCACCCACCCCCAACCTTCAAACCTGCTGGTCGTGGAATGTAAAATCCAACTCCTTTTGTTCTTGTGATGCTGCCATTATACTATAACCTGAGTTGCATCTTTGAGAATAATCATTCAAAGGTCCCAGAACATATTGTATGACCTGATAGGTTCACCCTTTATTTGGTTCGTTGTTGGGACGAGGAATCACTAGCAAGGCCAGAATTTATTGTTTAATGCCTAATTACCCTTGAGAAGCTTGTGGTGAGTCATCTTCCTAACGTCAGCAGCCCACATGGTGATGGTACCTCCACAGTGCTGTTACGTAGGGAGCTGCAGTATTTTGACTGAGTGACAATGACAGAAAAGCAATATATGCCTGAGAATGGATGATATGTAACCTGGAGAGGAACTTTGAACTGATGGTGTTCCCATGCATCTATTGTTCTCAGCCTTCTACTTTGTGTTTTGGAAGCATTTTTACAGAACAAATTGGTGAATTTCTGCAGGGCATCCTATGGATTTCACACACTATAGCTACAGTACACCAGTAGCGGAAGGATAATATACTTAAGATGGTGGATGGGCTGCTGATAAAGCAGACTGCTTTGTCCTCGCTGGCGTCCAGCTTCTTGAATGTTATTGCAACTGTCAGCAGGGGCTCAGTCGGTTGCTCTCTCACCTCTGAGTCATAGATTGAATTTCAAGTACCATTACAGAGTCTTGAGCTCAAAAACCTAGACTGATGCTCCAGTGCAGTACTGAGGGGGTGCTGCACTGCCGGAGGTGCTGTTTTTTTCAAATGAGATGTTGAACCGAGATGTCTGCTTTCTAAGGTGGGTATAAAAGATCCATCAGTACTATTTTTTAAAAAAGCAAGGGGGGGTTATCCCTGTCCTGGCCGATATTTATCCCTCAATCATCATCATAAAACCTGATAATCTGGTTATTATCACAAAATCTGGTTTTTATCACTTTGCTGTTTGTGTGAATTTGCTGTTGCAAAATTGCTGCTGTATTACAAAGTGACCACACTTCAGATTGGCTGCAGAATGCTTTGGGATGTCTTGAGGTTATGTTCTTTTTTCAACAAACCTAACTTCCAACTATTAATATCACTTTTATGTCAATATTTAACACTGAACTTTCCTACATAAATATTTGAAAATGGTATTACTCTATAGGCAGAATTTTGCCGTTAGTGAGCAGGAATTTTCAGGAAGGCGGGGGTGCAGCAAAATCAGCTGTGGGCCCACCAACCTGTCAATGGCCAATTGAGGCCATTGACAGGATCATTTAAATAATTAAAGGACCTGCCCGTCCAACCTTAAGGTTGGTGGGCAGGCCAGGAGCCCCGGCGGGAACTGGAAAAAACATGAAACCTTATCCAGCGATGGGATGAGGTTTCATGCAGGGTTTTAGCAATTTTAATAAAGTTATTATGTAAATTATGAACATGTCCCCCTCATGTGAGATTGTCACATGAGGAGGACATGTTAGGGAATTTTGTTTTCTATTTTTAATATTTTTCAACGTGGAACCGATCTCCCTGAGGCAGCACTTAGCCTCAGGGAGATGTGTGCTCTTTCGTGCGCATGCGCAAAAGAGCGCACTCTCGCTTTTGGGGAATCCTCCCTGCCAGCACAGGGAGTGCATAGCATTTCCCACCGGATGTCACGCTGGGCGGGCCTTAATTGGCCCACCCACGTAAAATGGCGGCGGGGCCTGCTTCTCCGGTGGGGATCAGCTCCCGGTCCACCGGAGATTGGGTCGGGCCCACCTGCCCAACAGGCAGAAAACTCTGCCCTCTGTGTCACAAGCAGACAATGAGCCAAGGACCTGCCTTCAAGCAGAACTCAAATGGAAGAGAATTACATTATGTAAATAGTTCCCCGTCACAGTTAATTGCTAAACCCATCAAATTAGTTTTAATAAAATTGTCCACCATTTTTTACTGAATAACTGAAATGAACTGATAATGATGAGGATGATGTCGAGGACTTGAGCATTAACAAATTATCAAAAGATGGTGGGCGGGTAGAAAAAATGGTGGAGGATTGGGGCTTAATGGTTTGAAAGGGATCTAATGGTAGTTTGTGTCACATTTGTCTAGGCCATTACCCCTACAAGACTGGTACACCTCCTTCCCCAATATGAAAAGGCCCTAGTCACCCTCATAATTTCCACACTCTGCTTCCACGTGCTTCAAGCCCGCTGATCCAGACCTGTTGGCCTCTCCAGTGTTCCCACCTTAGACTCCAAGATCCCAGATTCCCTGCCAGTATATTTTCTTACTATTACAGAAAATTGCCATATAAATGCAAGTATTTATTTCTTTACTTACCCAGGCAAGTGGAAAATATTCCATCCTGACTTATGTCTTGTAAGTAGTGCAGAGGCTTTGGGGAGTGAGGAGGTGAGGCACTTATTGCAGAATACCCAGTTCCTGACCTCTTGTGAGAAGGTTCTACATGTTCACTATGTATGGATGATATGCTGAGAAAATCTGCAAACTGCACAGAAAAATGCACAGGTGTATTTTGAAGTTCAGTGAAGGTTTTCTGAGGTAAAGAAAAGTCCATTCAATGCCCATGGTTTTGAGCCTGACTGCAATATTAAAGGAAAATCTCTAAAATGGCCATTGAAAGATACAAAAGGTAAATGCAATCATTATACATGAGGTATATAATTCTTTGAGATTGAAACCTTATTTTGGATACTAGAAATTTTAGTTATTCAGTAAAAAATGGTGGACAATTTTATTAAACTCATTTGATGGGTTGAACAATTAACTGATAGGGAACTGTTTACGTAAAATAATTCTATTCCATTTGTGTTCTGCTTGAAGGCAGGCCCTTGGCTCAGTATCTGCTGGTGACAAATAGAGTAATACCATTTTCAAATATTTATGTAGGAAATTTCAGTGTTAAATGTTGACATAAAAGTGATATTAATAGCTGGAAGTTAGGTTTATTAAAAAAAGAACATTCATTCTTAAGTATTGTAATAGTATATTAGCAGATCAACTGATATACCAATAAATGTTTTTCATGGTGATTTGTATGTTTTACACAGACACGGGCATTATGTTAAGTAGTCTTATCAGGGACACTGACTTATCATCATCAGGGATGACCTGATAAACAACGTCATGGGATCTCAGGGTCCAGTTATATTTAGAACAGGAGGGTCTCAAAATCTGAGACACTAGAACTGGGATGTTTGGGCTTCTGAAACGCTAAAGAAAATAAAGAGACTGTGTCAAAAGCACTGCAGATCCTGTGGTTTGGACCTCTGGAAGAAGGGTCCTGGGAGCTGGGAACAGAGAAAAGTGATCCAAGTACAAGGAAACTTTGGAGGTGACTCTGGAATTAGAAACCTTGTAACCTAAAGGTTCTGAGCACTGGCAGGGAATCAGCGATATTGGAGTCGAGTGGATGTCTAAGGTGGGAACACTGGAGAGGCCATCAGCATGGAAACAGATTGTGGAAATTATGAGGGTGATTAGGACATTTTCATATTGGGGAAGGGGGTCTTGTGGGGGAAATGGCCTAGAAAAATGTGACACAAACTGCCCTTGGATCCCTTTCAAACTTTAAGCCCCAATCCTCCACCGTCTTTTCCATTCACCCAGAAGCTTTTGTTAATTCTCAAGTCCTCAACATCATCTTCCTCATTATCAGTTCATTCATGTCTTTATATTTCTCTATTAAAGCATGGAAGAATAAATTCTCTGTCTCTCAAGATAGTTAGATGAAAAACCATAAGCTAGGTACACATTTTCTTTTTGATAAGCACCACTGTCATGTGCTAGGATCACTGTAGCAGAAAATAATTTATCTATAGTGCATTATTAGCATACAGTCTTTAATCACTATAAATATCCAATTAATTGAAAACAAATATTAGCTCTTTAAATTTTTTCATTTACTATTTCCTATATATATGTGTGTATATATATATATATATATATATATCAATCTATAATATATCAATATATATCTATATAGGTAAGAGAGAATTAGGGACTCTTCCATTAATCTTTGAATGTGAATAAAGGGGTTTGTGACTGAAAAAATAATTCATTCCCAATTTTAAAAATCCCTTTTCTACTCATTGTCAAAGAATCCATACACTGTAATCTTAAACATTGCCTATCTTTGAGCAGTTTATAATAGAAGAACAGCATTTAATATCACATTTATCCAAAATAATGCTTCAAGAATTCAGTGTGCGGTTTCTTTCAAGGTCCGCTGAAAAAGCAAAAATTAAGCAATTAAAGGAGACAAAATTTAACTCAATGGGTAAATTTGGTTATGTTGTTTCATATTGTGTAATTTATGACACTTTATTTGTTTCAAAAACTTACTTTGAACATTAGTGTCACAAGGCTATGTCCCTTTAGTTTTGGACATATGATTTTTCAACTTTCAACTGATTGAAAATTTTGCAATTTGAACTGAGACAGAGCTGCTTAAAATGCAAGGCCACATTCTTATATACAATGTGCAAGAGTATGGGGAAAAGGCAGGGCACTGGCATTCGATCATAATGTTCATTTGGAGAGCCAATGCAGACATGATGAGCCGAATGGCCTACTTCTGTGCTGTTGAGATTCTGTGATCCTCACAAGGCAAGTGGACATAGTTTTGCTTCAGGTTACGCCTGAGAAATTCTGCCAGCTGCACTAGCAAAAAGTGAACAGTTTATACCCTGGGAGGCACTGTAAATTGCACATGCTTAGAATGCACAGATGCTGTGTGTGGTTGAGAAACCTTTTTAAGTGATGTGGTGTACATATACCAGTTAATGTAGGCTTTTGACACAGGCTAAAGCCATAGTAAAGATTTGAATTAAGCTATTAAAGGAGACAAAATTTAACTCAATGGGTAAATTTGGTTATGTTGTTTCTTATTGTGTAATTTATGACACTTCATTTATTTCAAAACCTTACTTTGGACATTAGTGTCACAAGGCTATGTCCCTTTAGTTTTGGAAATATGATTTTTCAACTTTCAACTGATTGAAAAATTTGCAATTTGAATTGAGACAGAGCTGCTTAAAATGCAATACCACATTCCAAGATGAATGTGAGGGACAAACAAATCTCCCTCAAGAGAGTGTGAAGAGAGAGACATTTCCTATAATCCAGATACCCATCGGAACTTGTGACTGTCCAAGGAAGGGACATAAAAATGCAAATAATCAATATTGAAACAATGGCTGCCACAGGACAAACCCACCCAAAACCTCTTGGAAATATACAGTGGGTGAAGTATTGCAAGGCAAGGCTGCCCAGCTGCTAGAGAGAGATTGCAATTGACACAGACGTGTCAAAAATGTCTTCAGCAGAGGAAACAGGCTGAAGGCTGTTCTCTCTCCCCCTCTCTCCTTTGGAATAATTGCCCAATTCGAGAAGCTAACTCTACTAGAATCTTACCATTGAACCAAGATCTTATAATAATTGCAATACCTTCGATATCTGACTGCATCCAAGAAACCAGTTAACCTAAATCGGCTGCAGCATTTAAAACTTATACCTGAAGGACAATCAAAGGACATTTAGCCATATATTCTAGATTTTTTCTTTGGACTCCTAGTCCCCTTATTTCTGATACCTGAGAGCGCATGCGTGTGTGTGCATTTGTGTGACTGCATGAAGGACGAATGCTTGATGTCACATTTTTATCATTTTTAATATTTTATATATTAACATTTTTATTATTTAGTGATTAATAAATTTGCTCTTTCTTTGGCTCAAGGAAACCTTGTTTAATTGGCTCCTTATTGCTGACAGCTTAAATAGTTAACTACATTCTTATTTGGAAAAGGCAAACCATCATGGAAAGGGAACTTAAACATTTGTCATGGCCAACTGAGGGGGTTGAATAGAAGAGAGCCCGTTCACCCCCTTCTCACTTGGTTTTAACAATTAGAAATTGCAATTTTGAAGAGAAGAATGCAGATGGTAATGTTGGAAAACGACTTGTGCTGAGATAGGGTATTGCATTATTAATTTTAATACAGATTTTCATTATAACTGTTGACCCAGACAGTTTCAATGTTAAATGTTGGCATAAAAAAGTGACTCAAACATTATGACACAGGAAATAAGGTCTGCGAACAGAGATTGCATTCACTGTGCAAGATTTTTAAATTATATATACAAACATTGATAGAGGGCAGTCACGAAAAAGGCAGAAAAATCATCACTTATGAAAATATAATTTGAAGCCAGACCCAAAATTACATGTTTCCAAACTGGCCCAGATTACTCTGAACTGAGAAAATTCTCTGGGAAACACTTAATTAAAAGTGCAATAGCATCAATATTAACTTCCCCCATGATGTGAAGGATAGAGTCAGGGAGAGTAGATTCAAAATTTAAAATTGTAAAACACAAACTAACCTTGCCTCACGCATAACGTTTTACAGTGTTGGGTTGTGTGGTGTGTTTTTTACCAGTTCTGGAGAGATGGGGCATTTCATAGTAATACTTATATCAGGTACCAACAGTACTGTTCGGAGTTGATTAAAATTTAATGCTGGGCAGCCAATTTCCGAGGGTTCAGGAAATACAGCAGCTAACTGGAGATGGCAGGAACTGGACCACGCAGTTAAGTGGTTCTAATAATGATTCTCTGAGCTAGGAGGAGCAAGAGTGCTACCCCAACCCTTCAAGCAAATCTGGCGATTGAAGCCTCTTCTCACTACTGCAATTGGCCAACATCCACTCCAACACCTGCCTTTTACTTCCATATCCTTTCCAATTGCAATGCTCTGAGCTCCATGACCAAGCCTTGATCTTTTCCTGGGACCAATCCTCAGCTGAGTCCAGCAGCTAATAGATCAATTTGGCCGACTGTGGACGAAAAACAGAATTAAATAACGCTAACGTTAAATAATGTCTGAGATTGAGGCAGTCTGTTCGCAACATTGGTGTCATATTTGATCCTGAGATGAGCTTTCAACCTCAAATTTTTGCCATCACCAACACCTCTGTAACATTGTCCTACTTTGCCCCTGTCTCAGCCCAAATGTGGCTGAAACCCTCATTCATTCATTAACTCTGGATTTGATCATTCCAATGCACTCCTGGTTGGTTTCCCACCCTCTGTAAACTTTAGGTCATCCAAAACACAGCAAGTCCCATTCCCCTATCACCCCGGTGCTCTCTGATTTGCATTGCTTGACTGGGAGCCAATGTATTGACTTTAACATTTTTATTCTTGCTGTCAAATTCCTCTACGGCCTTGGCCTCCCTATCTCTGTAATCTCCTCCAACCCCACAACGTTCAAGCTTAGATTTGGTTGTTGGGATACTTATAAAGCTGTGCTGTCTTTTTTACATTTCACAGGATTAGTTCATAGAATTTAGTTTTTTTAATGCATTGCATCTCCTCCTCCGATACAGCAGGTGGCAGTAATACATCAAAGAGGTGTAAATTTGCCAAAAACCAAAAAACATCCCTCAAGCTACCTGTGCTCTTCTAATGTTGGCCTCTTGTGCATTTCCAATTATAATTGCTCCACCATTGGTAGCCGTGCCTTCAGCTGCCTTGACCCTAAGCACTGGAATTCTCTCCCTACACCGCACCACCTCTCCACCTCACTTTCCTCATTAAGGGACACCTTAAAAACTAACTCTTTGTTCAAACTTTTGGAAAAATGGCCCAATATTTCCTTATATGGCTCATACTTTATTTTATAATGCTCCTGTGAAATGCCTCGGAATGTTCCATTGCATTAAAGGCAACTTATATAAATATAAGAGATAAAAACAAAAAAACTGCGGATGCTGGAAATCCAAAACAAAAACAAAAACAGAATTACCTGGAAAAACTCAGCAGGTCTGGCAGCATCGGCGGAGAAGAAAAGAGTTGACGTTTCGAGTCCTCATGACCCTTCGTCAGAACTTGAGTTCGAGTCCAAGAAAGAGTTGTTATTTCAACTCTTTCTTGGACTCAAACTCAAGTTCTGTCGAAGGGTCATGAGGACTCGAAACGTCAACTCTTTTCTTCTCCGACGATGCTGCCAGACCTGCTGAGTTTTTCCAGGTAATTCTGTGTTTGTTTTTGTTTTATATAAATATAAGTTGTTTATTGAGGTCCTATCATTAAAATCTACAGGACCTCTACATTCCCAGGATATCTGTGTTTCTGCCCACAACTGTGCACCCCTGTTCCCTCACCATCTCTCTGTAAACACTGGGGCCAATGTGTCAGTTGAAATAATAGAAGTATGACTGACACAAAAATCCCCAATAGAATATAATACAAGAAAATGATTCTGTTGAACATTGTCCCACACGTGCAACTCACATAAACCATGGTGACAATAGCAATAAAAATGGATTGTGTCAGATCATACAATGAAAGCAGACTTTCAGGAATCCATGGCAGTAATACATCAAAGCGGTGTAAATTTACCAAAAACCAAAAAAAATCCCTCAAGCTATCTGTGCTCTTCTAATTTTGGCCTCTTGTGCATTTCCAATTATAATTGCTCCACCATTGGTAGCCATGCCTTCAGCTGCCTTGATCCTAAGCACTGGAATTCCCTCCCTACACCTCACCACCTCTCCACCTCACTTTCCTCTTTAAGAGACCCTCCAATATTTGCAACCAAGCTCATACAGAGAATCTGAGCTTTAGCACTGGACCAGAACTCAAACCCAAGGTCCCAGCGAGAGGTGGGAAATCTGTGCAAAGGAAAGTTGTTCCAAGAATTTCTGATTCCTGAAAGTTATAATTCATAGCTAAGATTAGAAATTTATTTGACTGAATGTGGGTGGATGTGAGGTCAGTCGAAGTCTGGGGTTGGGGTGGGTGGTGGGTTGGTGGGAATCAGAGGTCTGGGGGTTCGGAATTCCGGGGATCTACACGGGGTGGTGTCTGACGTTGGGGATGGTGGAGGTTGGAAATCTGTTTGTCTGTAAACAATGGGCTGTAACTTCTGACTAATGTTGGAAAGTGTTGACAGGGGGTCAAACACCCGTGGGGTGTGGGGGGGAGTTCAAGGCCCAAGGGGGGGGTGGGGGGAGTCGGAGGTCGGGGGGAGTGGGGGATCGGAGGTCAGGGGTGTCAGAGGTCAGGGGCTCGGGGGTTGGTGGGTGGTGTCCCATGGGGTCGATCTGGGGCTTTACAATAGTTATTCAGAAGTTAGAAGAGGTTTTAATTCTTCTAACTTTTTCTGAGTAACTACTGGTATAACCCCGGCGGAACCATCCAAATTTAGGAACTTAAACCGCATTTTTGGATGGTCCCCATTGCAGCACAATTGTCCAGATGAATTGTGCACATCTGGGCAACTGGCAAACCTTTACCTGGGAACTTACCAGAGGAATTCCCCAAATTGGAGTATCCCCCAAATCTGATGCTGGGGAGCTCGGAAGCTACGGGCCAATATATCTAAAAAACTGATGGATGGATTTCAGAGAAACTAAGTATACAAGTAGGATATGGTGCAAGAAGATATGCTTCATTTTTGATGAAGATGCAGATTCAGATCCTAAAATTTTTTAAAGGATGCATTAACATTGGGAGATAGGGCTAATTGACCTTTTTTTTTAGAACATTGTGGTTTGTTTTATTTAGAATGTTCTTTATTCTTTTAGAATGAATGTGTCAGGTGCTGTGCTGCAATTTGCCACAGGTGTCAAAATTTAAGCAGAGTTTGCAGGGCAGATTGTTGCATATGTATAGGCCTGAAGCTTCAGCAGTGAGATGGAAGCCCTTCAGAAAAAAAAAAATCAGCTTTGTAGTTACAGAACAGGATGTCTTGTGGTGCAGTGAGTAGCATCCCTACTCCTGCGCCAGAAGCTCCGGGTTCAAGTTCCACCAAGGAAGCTGTGTTCATATAGCAGCCAAACAGGTTCAGTATCAATGTGCAAATCCTTCCCTTGTGCCTATGGCAGGCTGTAAGAGTGGGAAAGTTTCCTGGTTAGCTAGAATCTGCAGAAGGCAGTGGAAAACCACTGCAGTACTTTGCTAAGAATAACCATGGACCGACACATGGATGTCCATAGTCACCAATGCCCTCTTCGGGTATGGTATCTGAAGACTGGGAGTTACATAGCATCAACCTGGCAGGGAAAAGCCTCAAGGAAGAGCTGCATAATTGTAATAATGTGCGTTAACTCAGTGGAGGACATACCTCTGCCACCCTGAGTGCCTTCAGCATTAATTTTTAATCTATTAACTGTGCGATAAATTTACGTGAAGGTGTAAGGAGTTAATGCAGCTGCACAAAACAACATGACAGCTGAATTTTGCTTGAAAAAAACATGCTACTTGTCACTTAGGGTTGCCAACTGTGATTAACTGTGAGGTCTCAGCACATGACCTACCCCCACACTCTTGCCATCAGTCAACCAACACATCCACCCTTGTGACGCACTGCCTTCCTATACCAATTGGAAAGCAAAAAGACTCATTACCCAATTGGATGACGTTTGACTGTCAGCCAAACAGCCTTTCCATCCCCTTTTCAATATTTTCATATCTGTGAATGAGAAATGTTCAAAGAAACTGACAAAAAAAATATTTTTAATGTCCCTATGATTTTTCTCTAGGGTTGCACAAAGCTGTGTCCTAGTGATTAATCTTCAATCCCTGGAGACTCCAGTCCTGGAGGGTTGGCAACTCTATAGTCATTGCATGCTATCCAATAGCTGCATTTTAGCGAAAGGAAAATAGAGAGAGTGAAAAATATTTTTACACTGATTTTTTGATTTTAAATGGATGCAATACTTGGACCAATCTTAATGCTTTGTACATTATAACTCATTGAAAAATTCCTCACATACTAGAAAGTTTTACTCCACCTTAAAGGGGCAGATTAGATGTGAGAATTCTACATTATAAGTTATTTTGACAGTTACTGAGATAATGTAAGCTTGTTCATATTGAAAGCTGAGGTATTAACAGCAGATGAAGCATGCACAACAATGTACAAAGAACTAAAGTTAATTTAAGCAAAAGGCCACAGCTAAGTGACATATTTAACTTAAAGCTTCCATTTTCACAATAGAACTTGTGCACTACATTCAAAGCCTTTCATTTACATAGCACTTTTAAAATAAGCTTCACAAGTTATTACAAAGGGGAAAAACCAAAATAAAAGAATGCCAAGCCAAAGCAGAATATAATGAGGGATGACTAAAAGCTTGGGCAAAGAGGTAGGTTTTAAGGCTTGTCTTAAGGGAGGAAACAGAGGTGGACAAGTGGAGGGGTTCGTAACAGCATTCCAGATCATGGTACTTAGGAATATAAATGCAGAGCTGCCAATGATGTGGCAAAGTGGGAGGTGCAGAATGAGGCCAAAGTCAGTGGAACATAGGGCAGAATTTTCCGCCCGTCAGACAGGAGGTTCAGGAGCGGGTGCATGCAGGTATCCCCGATTGGGGATGCGCTGCCATTTTACATGCCATTTTAAGGCCCGCCCAGCATGGCGTCCACTTGGAAGTGCTATGCGTGCCCTGTGCGGGTGGGAGGGGGGGATTCCCTCAGCCGGTAGTGCGCTCTTTCGCACATGTGTGTGAAAGAGCGCACTCATCTCCCTGAGGCTAAGTGCCGTCTCAGGGAGATCGGCACCAAATTCAAAATTGTTAAAAATAGAAAAATAACTTTTTCCTGACATGTCCCCTCATGTGACACTGTCACATGAATTAGGACATGTCCAGCACTTTTAGTTAAACTTTTATTACATTTTTAAAATCCTATATGAAACCTCATTCCGTCCATGGATGGGGTTTCATGCTTTCTCTAAAGCCCACCAGGGCTCGCGGCCTGCCCGCCAACATTAAGGTTGGATGGGCAGGCCCTTTAACTAGTGCAATTCATTTTTAAGTGGCTTCAGTAGGCTGTTGACAGGTCGGCAGGTGCACAGCTGATTTGGCTGCGCCCCTGCCAACCTGAAAATTGAAGGAACATGGGGTGACATCGGGAGTTCCGCCTGATATTATCCCGCGTCCTAGGCCCAGCACCCCCCACCCCGCTCACCAACCTGTAAATCCTGGCCATAGAGTTTGGGGAGATTTTGGGACTTGAGGAAATGACAGAAACAGGGAGGGATGAGTTCATGAAGGCATTTCAACCTGAGGATGACAATTTTAAATTGGCGGCTTTGAGGGAACCAGAAGTCAACGTAGGTCAGCAAGGATAAGAATAATGCATGAGTAAGAATTGGTTAGGCCTAGGAAATGGGCAGCAGAGTTTTAGATGAACTGAAGTTTACAGAGGGTGGCTGAACCAGTCACAAGAACTTTGTGATGGTTGAATCTGGAGGTGACAAAAAAATAGATGTGTGTTTTCTGGTGTCCCTCTTTATATGTGGTGGCATATTTACTCAACCCCTCAGTTTTGGTGTGATCCAATTCTCTATTAATAACTCCACAGCAAACTAAAAGAGTTAGTTTATTTTTACACACACTCAAAATACAGGAGGGGAAGGTCGCCACGTAGCCCTCAGTACATTCATACAATAAGAGACTGATAAAGGAAAGGAGGTACAGGGCAAAGACAACAGGCAAAATAAGAATTATTGTTTCACGTGAGTCCAGAGCCCTGAACCAAAAGCCCAATTGTGTATCACTTCACAGAGGTTAGCAGGTTGAAGCTGATGCTGGGTAATCCACTTTTCCAGTTGTGAGGACTTCCATGATGTGAGGGCCATGTAGAGATGACTTGGTCTTATAGGTGCTGGTATGGAAGTTCAGACGTTCCAGCAGAAAACAGTGTGGGTGGGGAGTCAGGCATTCAAAAACCTGGATGGAGCCCTTTTCCACTGCTATCTGCTAGATGGAAAATGGCAGTCCGTCTTTATCAGCTCCACAGGCCAATATTACAGCTTCTAGCAGCTTCCCAATTCTCCATCTTGGTTTGGACAAACAAATATTCCTTGTCTGGATTCTTGAGATGGTTAATATTTCACCCATTAATGAGTTCAACAGAGCTTTCCAATTCCTTTTGTCCTCGCAGACAGATCATCTCCACTGACTAGGGGCCTAGCCTTAACAATGAAAAGAGCCTTTGTGCGGTTCCTTGGGATTTGATCTCTGCAGTCACATGAGGCATTAGCGCCTCTTTAGAGATAACGAGGTTGCTGCAGGTCTGAGATTCCTTTTGTGTGAGTCATAGCCAGTCATGGCTTCAGTCAGTTTAAGCCTTTGTCCAGTTTAAAAAAGTATATAGAGTGAGATCTTATCCCTCTGACTTGTGTCAGCAGGATATGCACCACAGTAAATGTGGAGGTAGGTGATGTTACAGAGAAACACACAGTTTTTGTTATGACAAGGAAATAGGGTCAGAGCAGAGCTCAGGGTCATATAGACCACCAAGGGTACGAACAGTATGGTTCAGCCTGAGACTGTTGCCAGGGAGGGGGTTGAAATCAAAGGCAAGTGTACAGCCTTTGTGATGGGAGCTGAAGATAATAACTTTTTCTTCCCCTCCAGCTTATCCAAGACTGTATATTGAACCAAACCGTCCATTCAACAAACAGACAGTGGGGTTGAGAGAAGTGGTGGAGAGGTAAATATAGAAGCTAATATCACCGAGGAACTCCATGTAGACGAGGAAGGAAAAGGGGTCAACGATGGACACTTAGGGACATTATATGTAATAATATGGGGACAGTGCTGCACATTCTCTGGCCATGATCAGATTGCTTAGAATGGAAGCAAGTAAGTGCAGTAAATTATCATTGGATATAGCCCACGCATTGTATGAATCAGATGTTTAAAGTGCCTTTTAAAGTAAATCCACAGCTGAAATTACTGATACCAAGCCTTTTAATAATAATTACCTTCTAAAAATTTCCATATTGAAAAGTATAAAATCTTGGATTTTTGAGCCTTTGGAAATTGTTAGTTACAGGTCGAGTAATTCTTTATCTGTCGATCCAAAAACCGAACACATCCAAAAACCGCACTTCTTGTGAACCTTATTGACCTTTTGCTTGGGAAGTCTAGTTGTTAGTCTGCACTGTTTACCTTGCGAATTTTGTGGTGAACCCTGTATTTATTATTCAGTGATACCTCTTATTTTTCTAGCCATTTTATTTACTTTAGACCATAGCTAGCCTAGGCTTCGGTTATTGTAATGTATGTTTATATGCGATATCCGAAAACCAAAATTATCCGGAATCCGAAATACATTTGGCCCCGAGGGTTTTGGAAAAAGGATACTCGACCTGAATTCACTTTGTTGACAATGGTGCATTTTACTAATTATATTATTGGTCCAACCTTAGCTGTTTAATCAATATGTCAAGTAATGAATAGTGGAAATGATAAAGGAAACAATATGATTTTGATAATAAAATTTGATGTTTTAAGCATTTAAACTTTTCCTCATTCACACTTTTGATAAGAAATCCTGTTATCTTTCAAGCATTTGAAAAGTGCCATTAGCTGAGAGACTCACTTTAAAATCATAGTAATGTCTTCCCAACGAACTTCAGAAAAACAAAGTAATGCCACAATCTGTATAATTGGAACCTATTCTCTAGAGTGCCTGGTTGGTAGAAGAAATTATTTTAAGTGTATTGTGAAAGCAGTTTCTCTAATATCTGAGTCACTTACTGCAAGAACCAAATAGCTACAGGCATAATAAGAAGCAACTAAGCAGACTGAATATAGCAAAGGCCATGGGTCCTGATAACATCCTGGCTATAAGTGATGAAGACGTGTTCACTGGAACCATCTGCTTCCCCGCCTCCCTATTCTTCATGCTACACTCACTGTTCCGTGTAGCTATGGCAGTGACACCTAATTGACATTGTGGAAAATTGCCCCAGTCTGTCCCATCCACAAAGAAGTAGGACAAATGTAACCCAGCCAATTACTGCCATATCAGCCTCCTACCAATCATTAACAGAGAAGTAGCCAACAGTGCCATCAAGTGACGCCTATTCAAAACAGACTGCTTGATGATATTCAGTTTAAGTTCTACTCAAGCTACCCACCTCCTGTCATAAATTTGAACCCCACATGAATACAAGAGCTAGATTACTGGAGAAATTTGTTGCTTCTTTTGAAATCGGGACACCATTTGGCTGACAAAGCACAAAAGGAATCCTGGCACAACTGAGGTGACCAGGGGCTGGAAGGGGGGGATGGGGATCGGGCAATAGGTAAACATTTGCATGTACTATACTTGGATTTTTAAAAGGTGTTTGATAAGATATTGCACAGTAGACTCATAACTTAAATCACAGAGCATTTGGACTCAGGAAACAAGTAGCAGAATGGATAACAAGCTGGCTACAAAGCAGAAAACAGAGAGCTGGCATTAACGGTAGTTACTCAGACTATCAGAAGGTAGGGAGTGATGTTCCACAGGGACTGGTGCTGGAATGACAGCTGTTTAGTATATGCATAAACAATTTAGAGTTGGGAATCGGAAATACAATTTCAAAATTTGTGGATAACACCAAACTGGGGGCTAAAGTTGAGGAAGATTGCAACGCAATGTGAAAATATGTTAATAAGACTTAATGACAAATTGTGTAAATGAAAAATAAATTTTAATATAGATAAGTGTGGGGTTGTGTATTTGGTACAAATTGTGAAGTTTTATAAGGTGGGTACGTTTTGGGACTATGTTTTGATTTTAGGGTAAAATGGAAGACTGAAGGAGGGTCATTTAAAATCAATTAATAACACAGACGGAGAGGCAGCAGTTCTGTGTGGTCAACAGAGACAAGAGATTGCTTTGCTTTATGAGCTACCATAGCCAGTTGCAGGAGGAAAATGATCTCCAGCTGAAGAAAAGCATCCTGTTGCCTTCTAAGGACCTCAGGGGATTTGTCCTGACATAGCCAGGGAGGAAGAAGAATCATGGAACGTTACTGCTGCTGGTGGGTTTAGGAAACTGACCAAAAACTGAAGAAAGTGCCTCGAGATGGTAATTTGAAATTACTGCTTGGTGAAACAGGGATTGGAGAACCCATTGAAAGCTGGGAGCAACTGTGGACTGTTTGTTAAAAGGACTGTAATTCCATGGAGAGCATGATGGGTATGGAAGAGGAATGCTCCTTTCCATAGTAAATAGTGTTTAGTAAACAGTGCTTTTTTTTAGTAATTAGTTGTATTAAACTTTATATAACATGAAATCTTGTCATAACGTTCTGTCAGCTAGTAACTGGAAGTTTGATTCTCTTTTTAGGGTTGATCAGTCTCTACTGAGTTCATAACGGGATAGACTATTGATCTACAACTGCCAGGGAGGTGTTGGGCATGTCAGGCTGTAAACAGTTATACTTTAAACTGCTCACTGTTTAAAAATAAGAGGTCACCCATTTGAAATGGAGATGAGGCAAACTTTTCTCGCTCAGAGGGCCATGAGTCTTTGGAACTCTCTGCCTGAAAAGGCAGTGGAAGCAGAGCCTTTGAATATTTTCAAGGCAGAGGTGGATACATTCTTGGTAAGCAAGGGGGCGATAGGTTATTGGGTGTTGGCAGGATGCAGATTTGAGGTTACTATCAGATCAGTCATAATCTTGTTGAATGGCGAAGCAGGCTCGAGGGGCCAAATGGCCTACTCCTGCTCCTTGGTCATATGTAAAATAGAATAGATTAGGAGTCTAAAGGATTGCTAATCAGCATTTCTACCTGGATACAAGGCCCATGTGATTCACGGTTCCATGGAGATGGGCTTTGAGTGGTGAAGAGTTTCTAAGATAGTCATGAAAATTCAGACATGGGGAAGTCTGCAGGGATCCAAGAGAGAGAGAGAGCAGCTAGAGGCAACTAGTCTCTATGGTTCTCCACACAAGAATGCATGTGGGAGCTCGCATTCAGATTGAAAAGACCAAACTGATAGGGGTTAAAACAACACTGGAAGATTCGCTGAGCTTGAGCTAGAGAGGGAACCTCCAGGAAATATCCCACTGTGAAAAGCAATCCTGGAGTTAAACATTTCCAGGCTGAGAAAGGAAAGGGATGGCAGTAAGCCTTCAGGAGCTAAGGATCACTAGTTCCAAGAGAATTTGAATATCTTTGTAAGGGGC
Organism: Carcharodon carcharias; assembly: GCF_017639515.1. Classification (NCBI taxonomy): domain Eukaryota; kingdom Metazoa; phylum Chordata; class Chondrichthyes; order Lamniformes; family Lamnidae; genus Carcharodon; species Carcharodon carcharias. The sequence continues at coordinate 28,734,582 of NC_054472.1, read as the reverse complement.
AAAGTATAAAGTATAACCACAAAGTGGGATTTTTGTTTGTGTTAGATGTAAAAAGGCTAAATTCTGTTGGGCATTTTAAAGTATAAGTTACATACAAAAATATTGTTTGGTCAATGTTGCTTATGGATTGTTTGTTATAGTAAAAGTCTTAAAATGTGAAACCTTGCTGTGGTAATGTTTAAGGTGGTAGATGAGGTGCCGATTCAAGTGGGCTGTTTTATCTTGGATGATATCAAGCTTCGTGAGTGTTGTTGGAACTGTACTTATCCAGGCAAATAGGGAGTACTCCATCACAGTCATGACTTGTGCCTTGTAAATGGTGGACAGGCTTTCAGGAGTCAGGAGGTGAGTTACTTGCCACAGAATTCCCAGCCTCTGATGGTCTTTTATTCACAGTATTTAAATAGCTGATCCAGCATTTGGTCAATGATAGTCCCCAGGTTGTTAATGGCCGCAGATTCAGCAATGGTAATGCACTTGGACGTCAAGGAGAGATATTTAGATTTTCTCTTGTTGGACATGGTCATTGCCTGGCACATGTGTGACATGAATGCCACTTGCCAATTATTAGCTCCAGCCTGAATGTTGTCTAGGTCTTGCTGCATGTGGGCACTGACTGCTTCAGTACCTGATGAGCCACAAATGATACTGAGCACTGTGCAATCACATTGAACAGTCCCCCTTCTGACCATATTTTGAAGGGAAAGTCATTGATAAAGCTACTGAAAATAGTTGGACCTAGGATACTACCCTGAGGAACTCCTGCAGCTATATCCTGGGGCTGAATGATTGGCCTCCAACAACCAAAACCATTTTTCTTTGTGCTAGGTATGATTTCAATGAGTGGAGAACTTTCCCCCAATGCTGATTGATTTCAATTTCTTTAGGGCTCCTTGATACCACAATCAGTCAAATGCTGCCTTGATGTTGAGTGCAATCACTCTCAACTCACCTCTGGAATTCAGCTCTTTGTCTACGTTTGCATTAAGGCCGTAATAAGGCCTGGAGCTGAGAAGCTTGACAGCATCCAAGCTGAGCATTATTGGGTGGGTTGTTGCTGAGTAAGAGCCACTTAATAGCACAGTTGGTGAATGCTTCCAAAACTTTACTGATGACAGTATCCCATCATTCCTTCACCGTTGCAGAGTTAGAATCCTGGAATTCCCTTCAAAAATAACATTTTTGGAGCATCATCCATCCAAGGACTGCAGCATTTCAACTAGAGATGAGCAATAAATGTGGCCTTTCCAGCATTGCACATATCCTGATAAGGAATTAATTTTAAAATAGCCACCATGACTGAAGAGAGATTTACTGCTAAGTTTCTGTTAAGATTCCATTCTATTCTGTTCTAAACCCAGGCAGACTGTTAGCACATCAATTGCAAAAGCTGATAAGTATTTTTGTAAGCCAGTTCAGATGATTTCATTCACTTAAGTTGGTACTTCCTAACATTCATGATGAAGTATAAGCTTCTCATTATGCATTTGACATGCATGGAAATTGGACAAAACACTAATTCTAAGGACTTGAAGAGAAGTGTTGAAAAATGAGCAAATCTTGTGGAGATAGCAACTTGTGTTACATCTTCTGTCATATTGCCCAGCAAAATAAGGGGCCCGTTAGTGATTATTTCTGTGTTGACCACTATAGTTCTGATCCCAATCGAGGTGGTTGCAATTTTGTCTGTCTTAAAGCATTAATGGGGGCAAATCCATCAACTGATGTGTCACTGTAATAGCTTTTACCTTTTCTGTGACATTGTAAAACAGGTGTTAGTGAGTAGGTAGCCCCTTTTACATCAGCCCTGATACTTTCTCTCCATTGACGAGATTGTGCTGAATCTCTGTAGTTTCTGTCCTCCTCTTTTAAGAGTTACAGTGGTAGATTGGGAAAAGGCCTGTACAGCATTAGTACCCATGCCTAAACTTTTAATACAAATGCTAAGCAGTTTAAATCTTGCCAGGGACAATTTTCTCTGGGTACGTTAAATACTAAAGAGCCTCCGAAGTGGCCAAGATGGGGTCTTAAGCTGAAACACTAATTTAGGTCATGTTTAACACAATACACCAACTTGGTAAGGGAATTGAAGCATAAATACAACTCAAGGGATCATTAAGGGGCTATTTGCCACTTATATTGGCAGCTCACACTTATTACGGACAAGCTGGGCAAACTTGGAATTCAAATGATCTTCCTGAAATATATAAGATCCTGAAGGGATGCTGAAAGCTTGTGGGTAGGACTAGAACTGAGGGGACACATTTTAAAAATAATAATAAGGGGTCTCCCATTTGAGATAGAGATGAGGAGATTTTTTTTCACTCTCAGAGGGTCGTGAGTCTTTGGAACTTTCTTCCCAAGAATATGTTTAAGGTAGGTAGATTTTTGACTAATAAGGGACTCAAAGGTTATCAGAGGTAGGCGGGAGCGTGGAGTTGAGGCAACAGTTAGATCAGCTGTGATCTTATTGAATGATGGAGCAAGCCCGAGGGGCTGGATGGCCTACTCCTGATCCTAATTTGTATGCTGTGTGTTCATGTGTATATTTGTATTAGGAGGCTGCATGTATTTTGGTAGACAGTGCTTGACCTAATACCCTCTCCGAAAGCAAAGAGTCAGTTGGGAATAAACACGTTATTGCAGATGATTTCAAGCACATCTTAAAGGAATATCACCTTTTGTTGTTCAATTGTTACTGGAGGTTTGAAAAAGCACTTTTAAAGCACAGCAGAACACTTTCTGGGATACTTTGGGCTAAAGTTTTGCTCCTGAGTCAGGATGGCAGAGCCAAGAAAATTTTATTCCCAAGTCAGGAGTAAGTGCCCCAAATGGTTGGTTTTTCACTCCAGGGAAGGTGAGGAGAAGAGAGCAGGGTATGAGTGCTATCTGGAGTTGAGCCCACAAACCCTGTGAAGAGTTCAGAGGCAGTTACAGGGGCTGTCGGGTGCAGAGGCGGGCTGGTTGAAAGGCCGTCTGTGACATGGTTCCAGTTACAATAAAATATAATAAAACAAAAATCAGCCCTCTAGCTCTCACCCCTCACAAGCCCACAGCACCCCCTACACACCTCAGCTCCTTCTATGCCAAGTCATGCCACCTCATGCCCCCACCACCTCCCATGGCCCCCATACCCTGCATGCCAACTCATTCCCCCACTTGTTCTCATGACTCCTTATAGACCCAATGCCAACTTAGTACCAACTCATACCAACCTATGTCCCCCAGCCACCACCCTTTTCTCTAACACCCTCCATGCCAACTCACCCAGTATCTACCATGAGCAGATCTCAGGAGCCATGGTGGGATGAGATAATATAAAATTCTAAGTGTCTATTGTAGACTTTACTGTATTTTAAAAAAAACACTCATTGATAACATTTAAATCTCTCAAGTATTTAAATATTACCCACCCACTTCCCCCACCCCAACAAAATTGGTGGGCGCAGGATTTGGTTGGACAGGGGTTGTGTGGTGATGGGACTTCCAGAATTGGGGCTCTGGCGCCATTTTGGCTAAGGCACACAGCCTTTATGTCTCCGTGAAAACTCAGGCCTTTGTCCAGATTTCACCAACACTTGAGCAACTTTTATTCTGCAGATTCCCTGAGGCCATCACCCAAAAAGAGTAGGTGATGTGACAATCTATATTACTGGACACCTTATAGGTGTCATCAGGAGAAAGGTCATGGGTCTCTTGCTAGGCCTGGACAAGGAATGGAGGACATGAGATTATGTGAGCAGCACCAGCTGCTGAAGGAAAGATGGACAGGAGGGTAAAGTGAGCTCCTTCCCCCTTGCTGGTAAGGCTTCCATCACTCCTCCTCTGGACATCCTCCGCTAGGACTTCCAGTGCCTCTGAAAAGCTGTGCTCCCTCTATTTCAGTCCCTGAGCTATCCTGAAGTATGCTACTGTGGCATGAGCCAGCACATTCCATACTTGCAATGGAAGTGAATGTAATACAGCTGCACAAAAATTGCAGAGTAATAGCTTGGAGAGCAGTAGGTGCAGAATGTGATAATATCAGCAGAAGGAAGTGAAATGAAGTGAAAGGCCCTGAATGAAGGCGAGTGCTGGCACCTAATCAGCATTTCTGAGTGCTCAGCCTGCCAGTGTCTGATTGAGCACAGCCAGGTAAGTTTAATTTATGGCAAGCAACAATTAGGACCAAAATTGCTTGCTAAAACCAGACTTACAAAAAATAGTTTCTTCTTAGCGCAGAACCCATGTATTCTTTGTTTTCAGCCTTTCACCAAAATAACCCTTGTTATCTTCAATTTGTTGTCAATACATTGTGGCCAGTGGAAATCATTCTTCATTTGTGATCAATATCTGTCTAGAAACAGAACTTTGTGTAGAGATATATATATATATGAGGAAAGGTAATAAGTTATTTATATAACCCCCACCCTGATCAGTACAGAAACATTATACTACCAGTGATATAATTCTCAAATATAGTTTTATCCCTTGGGTAGAGAATGTAGGAATAGAAACTTATCTGAGCCTGTTTGGAGGTATATTTAGGAGAAAAACTGTATCAAGTATCCTCATTGTCATCAAACAGGCAGATTGCCAACAATATTGATTGGCAGCTTGCTTTATGGTGGAAAATTCTGAAGCTGATTAGAGGCAACCTGAGCCTCCTTTGGCTGCAGGCAACCAGGAGGTGACATCTGCGCAAGAAGCCACTGAGAAGATTTACCTTCGCAACGTGGAGACCTTGGTCAGCAAGAGGAATTTGCAAGAGGAGGGGCACCCTCTTTCCACCATATGGTAGCAAGATATCTGGCAAAGTGATCAGCAATAGATGGCACAGATGGCAGAGCTAATCAGCACCAGGAGCATTGCTCCCCCAGGACATGGCTGTAATGCAGGAAAAAAAATTGTGATCTCTCCAGGGTTGATAAGGTTAGACTCGGACTCTTATTTCATATAGCCTCACAATACCTTAAACCCCAGTATTCAAAAACCTTCAATCTCCCCAATGCCAGCACTCTCCTCCATTCAGGGTCTTACACTTCACTTCATTTCCTTCTGCTGATATTATCACATTCTGCACCAATGCTCTCCAAGCTATTACTCTCTTCACCATCTCGCACCTCTGCCACCCTCAATGCACTATTTTACTTTTAACTGCTATTTTATCTTGACATGCACCTCTTTGAAGTATCTCACCAGGCTACCACTAACAATCTCAATTTTTCCTTGCAGGGTGAGCTTGTGAACAACACTGAGCAGGCAATTGGAGAAGGGAGACCGTCCATTCATACCCTCTCTCCAGTCAAAGAGGATATTATGGGGATTGTTGGTGTGGGTCATGCCAGGGCTGTGGCGTGTGGCGAGGCTGGAAGACACATCCTGCACTGGGGCTATCTTACGCTCTGTATCTTCTCACTTAAATCACTCGCAAAGCATGACAAAGTGCTGTTGTTTCCTGCAGCCACTCATTTGTGATTGTTTAATCTTGATGCTATTAATACATGCCTTTCTCTGTCTCTCCTCTTTCAGGTAAAGTAAATGTAGAATGCCCAGAGGATGAGGAGCTGGAAGAAGGCATTGATCATGATGGCACTACTTTCCTTTAGCAAGCACCTGCTCGAGGAATGATACTACGAGGATGTTACAGGATAAGCTAGAGGGCTCTGCACTGGGAAACTTACCAAGCAGTAATCAGGAGCATGGGCAGAATAAAGAGATGGCTCAGGAAGTAATTTACCAAAGGAAGAGCTTGCAACATGCTCCTGCCACTGTTGCCACTAATGTGGCATTGTCAACGGCAACACCAGCAACATTCCCACCTTCCCTCAGATGGGCATGTTTGGAAGACTTTGGTTGATGGAAGTGGGGTGGGGGGGGTCCTTTAATTATTTCTACCTTAGCTTGCTTTCTGAGCATGCATGCCAGATATTTCTATGGCGGGGTTAGAATAAGCAAATCAAATGTTCTCAGACACCAATATCCCCAAACGGTCCCAATAACATTAAATTTCATTGAGCTTTATATTTATTTCAGGCAGTGCCAGGGAAGCCTGAGGATTGCCTGAACCCATGTAGTAGTGATGGCCACATCTTGTGCCCAATTTCAGCAGGGGATGTTCCGTTGCAAAATTGGTAAGTGGGACACCAATTTTGAACCCGAAAACTAGGAAAATGCAAGCAAATTTCTGCCCTGTGGAGTTTCTCCTTCAGTATTTCAGGGCCCAGTAACTTTCCTCTTTGAATATAGTACCTAGTATTTGGGAGTTCTTTCTATCTCACAACTACACATGGATATTAGAAAAATATGAACACAGATCTGTCAGGATGCAATGGACAATGATATTCAGCACTGAAGAGAGATTGCAGAGAAAAGGAGCAATAACATAGAACCCTAGAATCATAGAATGATACAGCACAGAGAGATGCCAATTGGCCCATCATGCCTGCCTGTGCTAGCTCTTTGGTAGAGTTATTCAGTCAGTCCCGCTCTCCTTCTCTTTTCCCATATCACTGTAGATTTTCTCCAATTTTCTTTTGAACGTTACTATTGCATCTGCTTCCACCATACTTAGACAAAAAAGGAAGATTAGAGATAGGGCTGTTGTTGGGGAGAATGCAGCTGGGGTTTCTGAGGTGTGGAATGGATTGTGTGATCATTGCAGGAATGGTGCCTGAAGAAAGAAAACCATTTTTGATCCAAGGAAAACAAGGCAGGTGTTTAGGCCAAGAAGTGGCTGCGGGTACCAGGAAGGAGGTCTGTTGGAGAAGATGGGCCAGCTTTTCTGGAAGCCGTGGAGATTCTGCGGAGCTTCTAAAATGATGGATGGGACCCAGATGCAGAAGCCCCACCCCCATTTCTGACAGATGCCATTTTTGCCAGTAGGGAAAAGGGGGCTGGGCATGATTCATAAACAAGAAAAAACCTGAACTCTGTAGGGCCATTTGAACTCACTGCTGAGTTTAGACATCTGGCTGTTGCGAGGGCCTTAATCCGCAGCGTGGGAGTCTCAATTATATAAAGCAAATATAGGGTGGATAAGGTTTGTATAACTGTCATGATGTTAAGTTTTTTAAATGCCCCACTCTTTAACCTTTAAAGAAAACAGGCTGCTGGTGTCAGTTAGAAGTCATAAAAAAATCTCTGTTTCAAGCAGTTGCAATAGCATTTCCTTAAGGGCTCTTTATCAATGCTTGGCTAATTTTCAAAAAAACTGTAATTATTTCAATAGGACTATGTTCACAGTTTGATTGACAACTCAAACAGGCTATTAAAGGATTGGCTATCTTTGATGTGGGGTTATGAATATAAGCTTGTCTGTTTTTTTAGAAGAGATTTAACAGCATTGAATGGGCTTTCATGAATGGGAGTTTTTTTTTAATTTCTGTTGAAGGCTGAATTACATTTTTAGAACTGTATTTTATTTCATCTCAACATGGTTCTTGAGATCTATCCAATGTGGATACTGGGCGAGTTGTATAAAGGGTGTAGGGGCTATGGGTTTTGAGTGAATTGGCATGGGTTGGCATAGAGTTGACATTCAGTTAGCATGGGGGCTATAGGGGACCATTGGGATGAGTGAAGGCATGATTTGGCATTGAATTGACATGGGGCATGGAGATACCATGGGCAGTGAGTGGGGGGTGATAGGGTGTGAGGGCTAGAGGGCCTAAAATTTAACAATGCAATTGAGGTAATGTTCCGGAGAACTGAGGTTGGCCTTTAAACTAGCCCGTGTCAGCGCTTAACCACCCTGTGGCCGCCTCCAGTCTAATTCCTGGGGCACTGGGTCTGACTCTATTCTGCCCCCAATCCCGACCACTGGCATGAAAATTGGATCTGAAATAGCACTTTTTACTCAGCGCATCTATCTACCCTCTTTGGTAGTGAAATTTGACCTGATGAGTCTGGTAAATACTGGGAGAGTAAAGCTAGAGCGATCTGCAGCTAGGGCTGGAGTAAAGGAAGAGTTGGTAAGGGTAAGGAGGAAGAAGGTGCTCAGAAAGTTAAACAGAAAGGGGAGAACTTCCACAGGATTTTATCACCATAACTTTGGCCGATGATCAATGGAAATTCTGGAGAACTGAAATAACTGTTTACACTGTTTCTTGAAGGGCCCGTCCAATCATACAGAAAAACTATAACAACACATTGGGAGAAATAGTCTGAATCTCTATGAAGAATCCCATTCAGTGTTGAAAGTGAGGAAGCAGGCTGCAGGCAAAGGACAGTTAGGAAGAAAATTTATACAAAGCCTGAAACTATTTATATCTTAACACAGCATCACTTTAAAGACACAGTAAATATAACAACAACTTATATTTATATAGTGACTTTCATGTAACGAAACGTCCCAAGGGACCTCACAGGCAGCATTACAAAACAAAGCATGACACCAAGCCACATAAGGAGATATTAGGCCAGATGACAAAAAACTTGGTCAAAAAGCTAGGTTTTAAGAAGTGCCTTAAAGGACACCAGCGAGGTAGAGAGACAAAGAGGTGTCAAGTGGGAATTCCAGAGCTTCAGCCCTAACAACTAAGGTCAAAGCCACCAATGGTGGAGCCATTATGATTGGGGATACAAATATAACGGCTTTGATATTAACCACCCTACAATGGGTTGAAGGGGTGTTGGGGGTGAGGTTGGGAAATTGAAAATTAAAATTTGGGAAAGATATCTCAAACTCACCACAAAAGCGCCTGCCACCATTTTTACTGTGATAGGGTATATGGTGAGCAAGTGTCCTGCCTTGGAGAGGTGGGGCACTTCATTAACGTTTTTCAATCAGGTTCCTGCAATGCTGCTCACTCCACACTTCCCCATAAATATGCAATTAACACAACCAGAACAACAAATAGCATGCTTGACCAAAGCTACTAACACATCAGAGAGTAAATACTTACATCAGATATCAATGAATATTGAGGTCTGACTATTATCAGGATTGTTATAAAAATATGAATGAATGAAGAAAGCAAATTGAGTTAAATAGGATTTTTGATCATACGTTATACCCAGAGACTAATCTTCTGAAATGCCAACCCATTATTATCACAGAGGGATCTCAATAATACTCGGCTAATTTTGAAGAATAATCCTTTCTGTAATATGGAGGATTAATCCACCGAAATCCTTATCTTAACCATGGTCATAATTTATTAGGATATAGCTCACTGAAATGTTTTGAGGAGGCTATGTGTCTGCAATTTAACAGGATTTTTATTTCAACTCCTGGAAGCTGGAGTTTCCAGAGGCAAAAGAATGTGAAAATACTTATTTTTTTCTGCATAATCTTCAAAATTTTAGAACTTGCCATTCTGATGTCACTTTATGCTCTTTACACTACATACACCCTATCCCTTAGCCTTTCACCTTAGTAACTCAGTAAAAAAATAAATGGATCCCTAGACAACCGGGGAATACATATTGCATATCTCTCCTTATTAGACCAATTGGATCAATGAGAGAAAATCAACAGCTCAGAGAACAGGGTCAGATGGAAAAATTCCCCAACCACCTCATTTTAAAACTAGCAGTATATTTTTATTGATATTAGTGGATGTACAGATTAGAAAACATTGATTTATTGCTTTAAAGAATCGTGTGAAGGTGTTTTACCTATATGAGGCAAGAGATTTTTTTTTTCTTCTTCATTGCTGCTAAAAGGAAGTCAAATATTTTGCAGAAAAGCGTGATTCTTTCATCAGCACAATTTGGTTTTCAATGGATTTCACTGGCCCAGCCAATTCCTTCGTGTAACATCAAGTCAGTTTATAATACTAGGCATTTTGAAAGAAAACTTCTTTGCTGTCATCCAGCACATTGTCTTCAAAACTGTATTTTCATTTGTCCTAGTTAACTTCATCTCTGATTTTGTTTCATTGAGGTGTAGCCTTTGTGAAAAAAGAAGCTGCATTGTCAATATTTTCAAGTTTTAAAAGAGGTTCTCAGAACTCAATGTAAGAAATACTACAATGACAACATTAGACAACAGAAGTATTTTAATTGGCACTCATTGAATAGGGGATAGTTGAATAAGAACTATCTACCCCATTCAATTAGTATTAATTCAGCGCTGACAGCCCTTTTTCACTTCTTTGTTTAAGTTTTAAATAATGCAGAAGCTGAAGAACATTCAAAGAACTGGGGAGTAGAGAAGTGGGATGAATTTTGAAAGGAGGAAAGATAAGTCAATGAATTCTTGTGTCAGTTTATTAATGAGCAATCAATAGAAAAACAAAGAAGTCAACATAAAGAATATTAATTATGGCAAAAACAGAGTAAGAATCTCACTTTATATTGAACCACATTGCATTTTGTGAAATGATTAGTTCCCTGGACCTTTTTATCTGAAAGTCCTGCACAGCTCCCACTCGTTATCAATGCAGTTAAAATTGGTTTGACACAGTGTGGAAGAATATTCTTTATGTGGCAAGACAAGCTTTTCAGGTTGATTGGATTGTGTGCACAGGAAACAACAATATTATTGAGTTAGATAAATGCGAGAGGGATAAAAGGATATGTTGATAGTTTAAATGAAGTAGTGTAGGAGAAAGCTCGTGTAGAGCGTAAGCACCAATATTGACCAGTTGAACTAAACAGCTTTATAGAATTGATATAGAGTTGATCTTCAGCCAACTTTTCTTAGTGGAAACATTTAATTTTATTTACAAGACAGTGGCAGCAACTACACATGTGCATCAAACCCCATAACTAAAGAAGACCTCCTCTGTAGAAGTTCCCCGCACTGTTACCACATTGGTTTACACAGATCATGTGACCTTACAACACAGGATTATTCTTAAAGCTACAGTCCTACATTTCCCAAAATTATAACTATTACATTTCTCCCCTTTAACTTTTCTGTACATTTTATATTTGCAAGGATATTTATCTCATAACATTACAATATTTACACAGGTCATGAAATTACAAGTTCAGTCTTTCAGATGGTTTCCTGATCCATGTGGAATGTTGCAGCTCCATGACTTCAGATTCTTTTGTAGGAGATACATTCTCTGGAGCTGCATTAACATCAGGTACCTCATCAGGCACATGTAGTTCGGTGTCTTTGAGTCTGACAGAGACATTGGGCATGTCTGTCCTTGGTTGAGCAACTTCAACAGGAACCACTGGTTCAGTAATGGTTACAGGTAGAACAATATCTTGTTGGGGTAACTCTCTTTATCTTAAATGATCCACATGCTTATGGGTGATCTGGCCCTCCACTTCCACATGGTACAACAATGGTCCAGTCACAGACCTTACCAGGTAACCACTTCGGTCCTCCACGACATTCTTTATATAAACTGCTTCTGCAACAGTAAATTGTCACTCATAACTATGCAAATCGAGTCACTTTTTTGTTCCTTTAGCTTTTCTCCACCTTCCCCTCCAAATTAGGAAGTATCAGGCTTAGTCTTGCCCAAAGATGGCACCTCATCAGTAAGTCTGCAGGTGTTACTTTTGTCATAGTGTTGGGGATTGTTCTTTAATGAAATAGAAAATGAGCAAGTTTGGTCTCCAATGAATCAATTGTTAACTTTTTCATTCCCAACTTAAAAGTTTGTACTGCTCTTTCCGCCAGTCTGTTAGATGATGGATGGTACGTTCAGACTTCATGTGGTTGATACCATTGAGGCTGATAAATTGCTGGAACTCAGTGCTCACAAACGCAGTACCATTATCTGAGATGGTTAGCTCTGGCAATCCGTGGATGGCAAAGCTCTGACGTAGTTTTTTTATAACAATGCCCGACGTAGGTGACTTTACCTCCTAAACATCTAACCACTTGGAATGAGCATCTATAATCAATAGAAACATGGCTCCAAGGAAAGGACCAATGTAATCAATATGCAATCTCACCCAGGGTCTACCAGACCACTCCCATGGGTTGTAATGGGGCTGCCACCAGTGACTTTTGTAGCTGTTGACATTGCACACAGTGTCTTACCAAATTTTCAATATCACCATCCATCCCCGTCCACCAAAGATAACTTCGCACTATCATCTTCATTCAGGACATTCCTGGATGGGCTCTGTGTCGCTCTACTAAAAGTGGTTCCTTTCCTTGTGCAGGAACTACTACCCGTGCACCCCATAATAGAATACCATCCTGACTGCTCATCTCATGTCTTTGGTTGAAAAACAGCTTCAATTCATCAGAGACTGGTTCCTTGGTCTCTCACTTGAGACAGGACTGGATCACGATTCATCCAGTTTCTTACCTGCTTGACACAGAATGGTGAGGAATCCAGGAAATTCATCACTAATATGAGTTCCTGTGAGATTGGGACATGTTCATCATTCTCTTACAAAGGAAGGCAACTTAGGGCATCGGCATTTGTTGTATGAATCTCCGTTCTATGTACAAAGGTGTATTCAAACGCTGCGAAAATTAGAGCTGATCTTTGTATTCTTGTGGAGGCAATGGGAGGTATAGCCTGTTCCTCACTAAACAGACCCAAAAGTGGTTTGTGGTCTGATACTCTTGTAAAATGTCACCTGTGTACATATTAGTGGAATTTTCTTACACCAGAGATAATCAACAGACAGTCCTTTTCGACCTGAGAATATCCTTTTTCAGCTGTGGTTAGTGTCCTGGATACATAGCCTATGGGCCTCTCTGTGCCGTCATCCATTTTGTGAGACAGTGCCACTCCCACTCCCACTCCATGGTGTAATGCAGGTTAACACCAATTCCTTCATCTGGTCATAATTCACTAACAAATTTGAAGAGTGTAAGAGCTGTTTTACTTTCCATGAAGGCTTCTTCTTGGGGTGCTTCCCAAAACCAACACTGTTTTTATTCTTGGCAGTGACTACAGAGGGACAGAACTGTGGATAAATTTGGTAAAAATCACCCATAATAATTTATAATCCCAAAAAATGATTTAAGTTCAGAGATGTTCTTAGTTGCAGGTTCTTCTCTTATTGATTTAACCTTCTCTTCAACCGGGTATAACCCTTGGGCCAAATAAATTACTTCATTTGCTTGAAAAATGCATTTTTCCTTCTTCAGGTGCACTCCTGCTTCTAAAAGTTGTTTCAGGATTTCCTTTTGGTTAGCCAAGTGTTCCTTTTCTGTGAATTCGGTTATCAGTACATCATCCAGGTAGACGGCAACCTGAGGCAGTCACTGCAGTAAGCTCTCCTTTGTCCTCTGAAAAATGGCACAGGCTGAGGAAACACTGAAGGGCAGGCATGGATATTGGTATAACCCTCCGTGGGTATTTATGGTTACAAATTCCGGGGAGACATCATCCATCTTCAGTTGCTGATACGCATGACTCATGTTAAGCTTTGTATACGTTGTCCCTTCTGCTATTTTGGCATATAGGTCTTCAACCCTGGGAGCAGGGTACCTGTCCAGTTTGGCTGCTCTGTTGACCATTAGTTTATTGTCCCCACAGATCCGGATGGTCTGGTTTGGTTTAAGGACAGGGACTATGGGTGCTGCCCACTCTGAGAACTGAACAGTTTTTATGACACCCAGCCTCTCTAGTTGGTTCAGCTCAGCTTCAACCTTCTCTCTCAGGCACTAGGTCTTGTTTTCAAAAAGCAAGGGGTTGCTTTTGGGTCCACATAAATCTTGGCCTTTAGGCCTTGGATTTTTCCCAGTTCATCCTTGGAGACAGTATCATTTTTTTTTAGCAGCTCTGGTAGTCCACCTGCTAGCAACTGGAAGATTTTGGACCAGTTTAATTTAATCTCCTTCAACCAATCTCGCTCTGGAAGGCTTGGCCCTTCACCTTCTACCGCCGTCACTGGTACGTGTACCGATTGGTGTCTGTAATGAACAGTTGCTCTGGTAATACCTTTTTACTTGAATTTATTCGCCTGTGTGCATTTTCAACTTGGCAGATGTTAGTCCAAATTTAATTGTCGATCACCTTTATTTAAATATCTGAAAGTGTGTTCTCCTATTACAGTGGTAGAAGCGCCTGTGTCTACTTCCATTTTTAATGGTTTACTATTCACTTGCATTGTAACAAATATTGGCTCTGCCTTCCCAACTTTCATGCTGAATAATGAATAAATGTCAGAATTGGTTGTTTCTGGCTCTCCTACACTATAGACTTCATTGGACTTCATTCGTTGTTTGGACATCTGTTTAAATCTCACTTTGCACTATCTCAATATATGTCCACTTCTGTGACAAAAATAGCATTCTACTTTCTTAAATTGCCAGTTGCTGGAAGGCTGATTGTCTTCACGTCGATGAAAGTTATTTTTTTTCAATTTAGTTGCTGAGCTGTTTCCTCTCATTTCTTTGATTAGCGAGGGGGGGCTGTTTCCTGCTTCGCGGCAGAGTCCCAGCTTTCTGCGCCTCTTTCGGCTGACTATTCCTGACTGATTTGGGGCAGGATTTTACACTCGGCGTGCAGGTGCGTGCCCGACACGCCTGAGCGTAAAATGATGCAAGAGGACGTCGGGTGTGTGTCCCGGCGTATTTTGCGCTCGCGCGGGATCTTGTTCGGCGGGCGCGCACCAGAGTCAGCTGTGCATCCGCCGATAATTAAAAGGTCTATTAAGGCCATTAACAACCTCATTAACTTGAAATTTATGCTGTCCGCCCAACCAAGTGGTTGCTTGGCAGGCGAAAAGGTCAAATGGCCTTTACATTTTTTGGCAAGCCTCATCCACAAATGGGACGAGGCTTTCTGAAGCTGATACACATTAAATAAAAATGTATTTTGGAATTAAAAACATGTCCCAACAGAGTCACATGAGGGGACATGTTTTATTAAATTTTCACTGTCTTTATTAATTTTTTTACAAAGTGCTTCAATCTCCCTGAGGCAGCTCCGTGCCAGACCTGCTCTCCCTCCTCCCCCCACCTGCTGCTGCCACTCGCAATCCACGTAGGGCGGGCCTTAATTGGCCTGCCCGCGCGAAATTGCGGTGTGGAGCCGATCGCGGGTGACGGATAGCTTCCTGACTGTCCCTGCCCACACTCGCCAAGCACCCTGCCAAGGACAAAATCCTGCCCTTGGAGTACAGCGCCCCCTCATAGGCTTGTGAATCCCTTACAGTGCTTTCCATCACCAACGCTATTTCTAACGCTTTCTTATAATCAAGATTCACTTCGGCCAGCAATCTTCATTGCATAGTGTCCTCCTGCACGCCACATACTAAACGATCCCTGAGCATGTCATTCATGGTTTCTTCGAAATCACAATGTTCCGTTACTTGTTTTAATTTTGCCATATAGATAGCAAGTGTCTCCCCCAGGGCTCTATTCTATGAATTGAATCTGAACCTCTGCATTGTGACTGAGGGCTTAGGTTGAAAATGTCCCTTAACGAAGTCCACTAATTCACTGAAGGTCTTCAAATCTGGGGCACTGCGGGCCGTCAAACTTCAAATTAAACTGTAGGTCTTGTTCCCACAAATACTCAGGAGAATCACTTTCTACTTTTCCTTCCCCGTGAATTTGTTTGCTTGAGAGAAGAATGCAAGACATTCTATATATTGAGACCAATCATCCGTCGCTGGCTCAAAGGGATCAATTCTGCCAATCTGTGGCATTTTGGATGAGTATATCTTCTTTTCTTTTTAATGAACTTAGGTACTCACAATTGTTGGGTGAGGTACAGCACTGAATCTGATTTAACCTCATCGCCAGTTTGTTATAGAGTTGACCTTTGGACAACTTTTAACTTTATTTACAAGGCTGTAGCAGCAACTACACATGTGCATCAAACTCCATAACTAAAGAAGTACTCCCCTGTAGAGGTTCCCTATGCCATAAGCACAGTGGTTTACACAGATCATGGCCAGGATTTTCTGGTCGTCGGGCAGGCTTGGCAGGGGAAAGCAGAAGCGGCCGTGAAATGGACCGCCACCTGTGATCGGGCCCTGATCATGATTTCACACTGGCTGGCCAGTTAACGACCAGCCAGTGTGAAACGCGTGCTGCAGTACTCAGCACTGCTGGGGTGGAGCGGGAGGAGTGCGAGCACGGATGTGAGCACAGTAAAAGCTCCCTGAGGCACAGACCTGCCTCAGGGAACTGAAGACTTTAAAAATAAAAAGTAGAGAAATTAGAAATGTTAAAAACATGTCCCCTCATGTGACTCTGTCACATGAGCAGGGATATGTTAGAGATGAATTTGAAAAGTTTTTAATTTTTTTAAATCACTGGTCGGAACCTCATCCTGAGGTTTCACCAAAAATGCAAAGGCCACTTGGCCTTTTCACCCGACTGCAGCTGAATAGTTGGATGAGCAGAGAAAAATTTCAGTCAATTAGATCATTAAGGACTTTAATAGGCCACTTAATTGTTGTCGACTCCCATTAGCACCCGCCGACTGAAATATAGCATGAGTGCGCGATGACATCAGGACACTTGCCCAACGTCATTGTGCATCATTTTACGCTCGTTCGGGTCGGGCACATGCCTGCCCTGATGAACCAAAAATTCTGCCCCGGTGACCTTACAACACAGGATTATTCTTAAAGCTACAATCCTGCATTTCCCAAAACTATAATTACTACATGGACTATAAATCCTAAGTAATTATTGATATAGGTGCACTGAGGATGGTGGGGTAATTGTGGTGTAAGTATGTAGTTGAGGGCTAAGGTGAAGGCATGCTCAGAGAAGATACAAACTATGTTTAGGTATTTTAAACCATTTCAAGTGTGATATAGGCTTACAAATTTACATATATATGAATTTTGTAAAAACTCACATTCAGTTGTAAGCTTGTTCCACTTTAATTTATTACACTGATAACTAGAATTACTTCTAATCCTTTGGGGAGACTGAATAATGCTGTGAGTCATTACCTGTAGCATGTAACTTTAAATCTAACTAGACTAATGGCATGAGAGTCTCCCATCAGTGCTCTCTGTAAGGAATCTACATGAAATATGATTGGAATGATTCATCCAGCCTCCAGTGATTTCCCTTTTTGCTTTTTCCTTTCCAAATGGCTCCTAATGTGGCACTAAAATGGTAGCAGTGTTCAGAGATTGAACAGAGATAGCCACTGTGGAAATGGAAATATAAAAGTGCTGCAGTAGGCAGGGTAGGTGGACGTGCTCAGCGATTATAATTAAGGTGTATTGTTGGGGCAGAGCAGAGGAAGCTATGCTCTACAGCTAGTTGTGCTATGCTTGACCTTTGAAGCACACCATTTCCATGAGTGATATTCAATTTATTAATCAGGGTGCTAGGGGGATTTGATTTGACTGACTGACTCCTTGAGGAGAAGAGGTAACTGGAGTGAGATTGAGCTGCCCCACAAACCTCTCGCGTACACACTGTTGGAGGCCAATATTGTGTCAGCAGTGGAATTCAGCCCACGCATCAGTGCACGAATGATGTCCTTTCCCAAGGTCTCCATGGCAGCCGCCATCCTACCAGTATCGGCAGAGAAGAGCAAAGTTGACGTTTCGAGTCCTCATGACCCTTCAATAGAACTGAGTAAAATTAGGAGAGGGGTGAAATATAAGCTGGTTTAAGGTGGGGGGAGGGGCATGGGGGGAGAGAAGTGGGGGGAGGGGGTGGTTGTAGGGACAATCAAGCAGTGATAGGAGTAGATAATCAAAAGATGTCTCAGACAAAAGAACAAAGAGGTGTTGAAAGTGGTGATAGTATCTAAGACAATGTGCTAATTAAGAATGGATGGCAGGACACATAAGGTACCGCTCTACTGGGGGTGGGGTGAAATGAGACTAACAGGGCATAAGAGGTATAGATTTAAAAATAATGGAAATAATGTGAGAAAAGAAAAATCTATATAAATTATTGGAAAAAGCAAAAGGGAGGGGGAAGAAAAGGAAAAGGGGTGGGGATGGAGGAGGGAGTTCAAGATCTAAAGTTGTTGAATTCAGTATTCAGTCCGGAAGGCTGTAAAATGCCTAGTTGGAAGATGAGGTGCTGTTCCTCCAATTTGCTTTGAGCTTCATTGGAACAATGCAGCTAGCCAAGGACAGACATGTGGGCAAGAGAGCAGGATGGAGTGTTAAAATGGCAAGCGACAGGGAGGTTTGGGTCATTCTTGCGGACAGACGGCAGGTGTTCTGCAAAGCATTCGCTCAGTTTGCGTTTGGTCTCTCCAATGTAGAAGAGACCACAATGGGAGCAATGAATGCAGTAGACTAAGTTGGGGCAAATGCAAGTGAAATGCTGCTTCACTTGAAAGGAGTGTTTGGGCCCTTGGACGGTGAGGAGCGAGGAAGTGAAGGGGCAGGTGTTGCATCTTTTGCGTGGGCATCAGGAGGTGCCGTAGGTGGGGTTTGAGGAATAGGGGGTGATGGAGGAGTGGACCAGGGTGTCCCGGAGGGAATGATCCCTATGGAATGCCATCAGGGGGGTTGAAGGGAAGTTGTGTTTGGTGGTGGCATCATGCTGGAGTTGGCGGAAATGACGGAGGATGATCCTTTGAATGCGAAGGCTGGTGGAGTGATAAGTGAGGACAAGGCACTCCTTTCAAGTGAAGCAGCATTTCACTTGCATTTCCTCCAACTTAGTCTACTGCATTCAGGTATTTTTGGTGGTGACCTCCAGTGATCCCTTTAAGAGCTGTTGGTTAGGCCGAATGTAGAGAATGGCCTGTATTTTGCCAAGTCAGTGGTGAAGGGACATTGCTTACCATACAAATATGTGAATTAGGAACAGGAATAGGCCACTCAGCTCCTTAAGCCTGCTCCGCCATTTAATTAGGTCATAGCTGATCTGATTGTAATGTCAACTCCAAATTCCCACACACCCCCATAACCTTTCATCCCCCTGCTTATCAATAATCTATCTACCTCTACCTTAAAAATATTGAAAGTTTCTGCTTCCACCACCTCTTGAAGGACAGAGTTCCAAAGACGCTCTGAGAGAAAAACAATTCTCTGTCTTAAATGGGTGATCCCTTATTCTTGAACATTAACCCCTAGTTCTAGATTCTGCTACAATAGGAAACATCCTCTTCATACTCATCTTGTTAAGACCCCTCAGGATCTTATATGTTTCAGTCAAGTCCCCTCTTAATGTTCCAAACTACATTGGGTACAAGCCTAGCCTGCCTAACCTTTCCTCATAAGAAAACTGCCCATTCCAGGGATTGGTCTAGTAAAGCTCCTCTGAGCTGCTTCCAATGCATTTGCATCCTTCCTTAAATAAGGAGCCAAATGCTGTACACAGTACTCTAGATGTGGTCTCTCCAATGTCCTATATAACTGAAGCTTAACCTCCCTACTTTTGTATTCAATTCCCCTTGCAATGAGTGATAACATTCTATTAGCTTTCCTAATTACTTGCTATACCTGCATACTTACCTTTTGCGATTCATTCATTAGGACACCTAGGTCCTTCTGCATCTCAGAGTTATGCAATCACTCACCATTCAGATAATATGCAGCTTTTTTTAAATTTTCCAGCCTAAATGGACAATTTTGCATTTTCCCACATTATTCTCCATAAGCCTGAACTGTGCCCAATCAATTAACCTATCTGTATCCCTTTGTAGCTTCCTGGTGTCCTCGTCACATCTTAATTTCCTACCTATCTTCATGTCATCAGCAAATTTAGCAATCATACCATCCAAGCTATTTATACAAGTTGTAAAATGTTGAGTCCCTAGCACTGATCCATGTGGCATGCCACTTGGTACATTGTGCCAACCAGAAAATGGCCCTCTGTTTATGTCTACCCTCTGTTTCCTGTTAGCTAGACAATTTATATCTGTGCTAATATGTTACCTCCTATGTCACAAGCTTTTATTTTTTGCAATAAAATTTGATGTGGCACCTTATCAAATGCCTTCTGAAAACCTAAGTACAATACATCCACTTGTTCCCCTTTATCCACAGTACATGACTCCTTTAAAGAACTTTAAGTTGGTTAAACATGATTTCCCTTTCACAAAACCATGTTTACTCTGCCTGATTACCTTGAATTTTTTTAAGTGCCCTGCTGTAACATATTTAATAATAACTGTTATAATGTGACAGCTAATGTGTGCCAGGTGAACCAAATCCACAAGGGAAACTGAGCCATGCTATCACAACAGTTTTGCAATTTGTACTTATTACAGGAAGATTTGGGCACTGAATTCAGAAGTCATGTGTCCACTAATACCTTTAGAAATTTTTAAAAGCTGAATTAAAACATTTATTAATAAAAGAAACGAGTTCAAGCACATGCATAAGATTACAGTTACTTATTATAACAACTCTGAAAATTCCTAATTAAACTGACTCCCAACTATACACCTCCTTTGAGGCAACAGTCAAAAATAGATTTTAAATTTAAATAGCAAGTGAGCAAACTTACCAGAGCACCCACTCGACAGTGGAATTCCAAAGGCTTTTCTCCGACTTTAGTTACTGGACACAGCAGACTTTTGCAAACATGGCTGGAGACTCCCCTGAGACTGCTTTACACGCTCCTTTTAGTTCTTATATGGCCCCACAACATCCTCTACTTTCCTTCTTTATATGTGCCTCTCTCTTTAATCTGTAAATTCCATTGTTCTATATGTTTTTGGAAATTTACTTTTTCCATAATATAAAAATATTTCATGTTGTCAATATGGCTAGTACCTTTTGGGGAAAATAAACATAATAACTTATCCTATTCACGTTGCTAGCTGTAAACACTCTACCATCCCTTTGAAACCCAAACACCTCCTTCACTTATCTAAAAATGCAAATAACATGCTAAGACCTCATCCATATTTATTCATTGGCATTTCAAATGCCTTTTACCCCTAACTTCTTTTGATAATTTCAAGCTTGCAGCCTATCTGACTCTAATTCAATTAAATCACACAGACAGAACCAGCTACACTAACATCCATAAACTACTTTAAATAAACCACAATAATATTATGAAACTTATTATGTTTTCATGACATCGCTTCTAACTCTTTCCCTATCAAAGATGTTAAGCTAACTGGCCTGTAGTTTCCTGCTTTCTGTCTCCCCCCGCCCCCCCCCCCCCAACCCCTTTTTGAATAAAAGAGTTACATTTGCTATTTTCCAATCTAATGGAACCTTCCCTGAATCTAGGGTTTTTAAAAAAAATTAAAACCAACACATCAAATATCAACCTAGCCACTTGTTTTAAGACACTAGCATGAAGTTCATCAGCACCCAGACTTGTCAGAAGCTCTAACAATTTGCTCAGTGCCACTTCCTGGTGTTTGCAATTGTCCTGTGTTTCTCCGTCACTTCCATTTCCTGATTTATAGCTATTCCTGGGGTGTTACTTGAATCCTCTGTAGTAAAGGCCACTGCAAAATACCTGTTTGATTCATCTATCTCCTTATTTTATATTATTAATTTTCCAAGCTCACTCTCTATAGGACTAATGCTTACTTTGTTAACTCTTTTTAAAATATACACAGTAACTCTTACTATCTATCTTTATATTTCTAGCTAGCTTTCTCTCATACTTGAATTTTCCCCTCACCAATCTTTTAATCATTTTTTGTTATTCTTTTAATATTCTGTCCAATTTTCTGATCGGTCACCATTCTTTGCATAATTATATACTTTTTCTTTAAGTTTAATACTATCTTTAACTTTTTTAGTTAACCATGGAAGGTGGGTCCTCCCCTTGGAATTATTCTTTCCACTTAGAATGTATCTATTCTGTTTATTCTGAAATACCAACTTAAGTGTCTGCCACTGCATCTCTATGGAGCTAACCCTTAATCTAATTTCCCAGTTTGCTTTAGCTAGCCCTGCTTTCATGCCCCCATAATTGCCCTTATTTAAGTTTAAAATACTAGTCTTAGACCCACTCTTCTTTCCCTCAAACTGAATGAAAACTCAAAATTATGTTATTATCACTGCTATCAAGGGGCACCTTCACTATGAGGTCACTAATTAAACCTATCTCATTGCACAATACCAGGTCTAGTGTAGCCCACTCTCTGGTTGATGCCAGAATGTGCTGTTCTAAGAAACTATCACAAAAACTCACCTAGGCCACCTTTGCTCATCTGATTTTTCCAGTCTAAATGCAGGTTAAAATCCCCATGATTATAATATAAGAACATAAGAAATAGGAGCAGGAGTAGGCCATTTGGCCCCTCCAGCCTGCCCCGCCATTCAAAAAGATCATGGCTGATCCACCCCAAGCCTCAACTCCTCAAATAAAAGATCTATCTACCTCCTCTTTAAATATTTTCAATGATCTAGCCACCACAACTCTCTGGGGTAGAGAATCCCAGATATTCACTACCCTCTGAGAGAAGATTTTCCTTCACATCTCAGTTTTAAATGAGTGTACCCTTTTCTGGAACTATGTCCCCTGGTTCAAGATTCCCCCGTTAGTGGAAACATCTTCTCAACATCTACCCCGTCAAGCCCCCTTAAAATCTTATACGTTTCAATAAAATCACCTCTCCTTCTTCTAAACTTTAATGAATAAAGGCCTAACCTGTTTAGCCATTCTTGATAAGTGAACCCTTTCATCCCAGGAATCAGCCTAGTGAATCTCTTTTGAACTGCCTCCAACACCAGTATATAATTGCTTAATTACGGGGACCAAAGCTGCACATGGTGCTCCAGGTGCAGCTTCACCAACACCCTGTACAATTGTAACAAGACTTCCCTATATTTAAATTCCAATCCCCTAGCAATACTGGCCAAAATTCCACTTGCCTTCTTAGTTACTTGCTGCACCTGCATGCTAACTTTTTGTGTTTCATGCACAAGAACACCCAGATCCCTCTGTGCTGCACTTTTTAGGAGTCTCTCTCCATTTAAATAATTGTCTGCTTTTTGATTCTTCCTACCAAAGTGCATGACCTCACACTTGCCTATATTAAACTCCATCTGCCAAGTTTTTGCCCACTCAGTGAATCTATCTACATCCCTTTGCAGGTTCCATATGTCCTCATTACAACATGCCCTCCCACCGATAGTTTTATCATCACCATATTTAGACACATTACACTCTGCCCCCTCCTCCAGGCCATAAATATAGATAGTAACTAATTGAGGTCCTAGGACTGATCCTTGTGGCACTCCACTAGTTACGGCTTTCCAACCTGAAAAAGACCCATTAACTCCAACTCTCTGTCTTCTGTGTGTTAACCAATCCATAATCCATGCTAATACATTACCCCCAACCGTGAGCTCTTATCTTGTGTAATATTATCGTCTTAACTTTCTGACAAGCTCCCATAATTCCTCCTGTGCTACTTATGGGGCAGAATCTTGCCCTCTGCGGGTGGGCCCGGCGGGTGCGGGCAGTGACAGTCAATCAATTAAGTGCCTAGCGCTGCCAGTGGAGGGGGGTGGGGGAAGTTGGGGGGAAGAGGATGAGTGCAAGTTCATGGATGTGCACGGGCACAGTCTGCAAAAGCTCCCTGGGGCACAGAGCTGCCTCAGGGAGATGAACAGTTCTGAAAATGAAAAATGAAGAATTGTAAAATGTTACATGAGTGGGGACATGTTATTAATGAAATGTTTAAATTTTTATTGAATTTTTAATAGCTGTTGGAAACTTCATCCCACCTGTTGATGAGGTTACCTAAAAAAATCTAAAGGCCGCTTGGCCTTTTCACCTGCCCGCCAACCGTAAGGTTGGATGGGCAGCGAAAATTTTCTCTCAGTTATGACTTTAATGACCTTAATATGCCTTTTAATCGTTGGTGGGTGCACTGCCGACTCCCGTGCGCACTTGCCGACCAAAATGTCGCACGAATGCGCAATGACGTCGGGTTGCTCTTCCAATATCATTGCGGGTCATTTTACACTCATTCAGGTTGGGCTTGCGCCTGCCCGATGAGATAAAAGTTCTGGCCATGGTGACTGTGAGGGGGCCGGTACACCACTCCCACAAGTGATTTCTTGCTGTTATCATTTAAAATTTCTGCATCCTGGTTTCCTGAACTTAGGTCATCCCTATCTATTGTGCTAATATCATCCTTAATTAAGACAGACACTCCTCCATCTTTTCTGAGCTTCCTGTCCTTTCTAAATGCCATGTATCTTTCAATACTCAGGCCCCAATCTATGTCATCCTGCAGTTATGTCTCTGTAATGGCTCCCATATCAAAGTTATTTATTTATATTACAACTATTAGTTCATCTGTTTTGTTTTGAATGCTACATGCATTCAGATACAGAGCCTTTAGTTTTGTCCTTTTATTATTTTTGTAACCTCTGTCATTATCTGCTGATTACCCTTAGATTTGTACTCTCTGTCATTTCCTATCAAGGCCTGCTTATCATTTCCCACTTGAATATCTTTTTCTCTGGCCTTGCCTCTACATTTTGATTTAACACATCTTCCCAAATGTGATCCCTTTTCCCCACTATATGGTCTAAAGCCCTCTCTATTTTCCTAGTTATGCAGCTTGCTAGAAAAGCATCCCCACTATGAACCAGAACCCACTTCTCCCACACCAGTCTTTGAGCCATGCATGCACCTCTTTCTATACCAATCTGCATAGGTAATAATAATGGCTCAAGTAATAGTCCAGAGATTAATACCTTTGAGGATCTGCTTTTTTAATTTAGTGCCTAGCTTCTCATACTGACTATGGAGAACCTCTTTTCTAGTTCTGCCTATGGCATTGGTAGCTATATGGGCCATGATGACTGGATCCTCCCACTCCCACTGCAAGTTCCTCTCCAGCCCTGAGCAGATGTCCTGAACCCTGACACTGGGCAGGCAAAACAGCCATCTGGGCTCTCCTCTTTGCTGCTGAGAACAATGTCAATCCCGCTCACTATACTGTTCCTTACTACCACTACATTTCTTATTGCTACCACCCCCCCCCCCCCACCTGAATGGCTTCCAGTACCATGGTACCAAGGTCAGTCATCTCATCCACCCTGCAGCCCCTGCTCTCGTCCAAACAAGCTGAGAGAACCTCAAAACTATTGGACAATTGTAAAGACTGAGGCTCCTGCACTCCTGCCCTCTGAATCCGCTTGCCTGCCTCACTTGCAGTCACACCCTCCTGTCCCTGACCAAATCAGAAGACCCTATCCTTAGGGGTGTGACTGCCTCCTGGAACAAAGCATCCAGGTAACTTTTCCACTCTCTGATGTGTCACAGCTCAGGATCCAGCTCAATGACTCTGATCTAAAGATCCTCGAGCCACAAACACTTACTACAGATGTGTTTACCCTGGATCACACCGGCAGCTAGAAGCTCCCACATGCTGCAGCTGCGACACATCACCTGTCCTGCCATCCTGAGTAGTGTTTTAATTTACTACTTAATTATATTATTTATTTTCCTTTTTTATATATTTTATTAAACTGACCACCAGTTTCTGTACTATTTGAAACCTTAGGGGTAGAATAGACCTTAATGACTTACCAGATACTCACCAAACAACTAGCTTCTTTCTCTGTAATAGGGTAAGAAAAAATTGCAGGGTAAAAAAGTTAGAAAAAAGTAAAAGCAAAAGGAAAGGAACACCTCCTTCCCCTCTTCACCGAACTCCCCCATTCACCAAACGCCTAGGTATACGATCAGTCCCAAACCACCTTTTACCTCATTGATGGCTTCCCACAAAATATTTGCAGACTTTTGTGCAGAGGCTTTCTAAAATCTGACATCTGATCCAGCCCTCTACAGAGGACTTGTGAGCAAGGCAAGAAACAGCAAGGCTCTTCAGCCAATTAAATTGAAGAATCCTCACTGAGGCATGCAGGGCAGAATTTTAACTGCCAGGTTGTGGGGGTTTGGGGAAGGGGGGGCATGGCAGAAGAGATTGTGGTGCAGGCAGCAGAGGGACATTAAAGCCCCACAAATGGTGTTGGTTCAGGAACCCAGCATGACTAACAGATCTAGGTTTTCAAATGAGCGGGAAACACTCATGTAGCTGTCAGGTAAGGGTAGCAAAGGTCAAAATTGCCAAAAGCCCAAATCAGAAATTGATCAACATTGCTGGTGGCCTTGTTTTGAAGGATCATATTAAAGTTGTGCTTCTTGATCAGTTCTAGCTGTCAATTCAATTCAAAAAGAGTTCATTGATTGTCTCAAAGAACTATTGAAGTACTTGACACTGCATTGAAAACAAATATGGAAGCGACTTGAATGGTTAAACCAATTTTTGGTTGAAACTCTGAAGTCAAACTGAGATTCGATAAATTGTGCACCAGCAAACTGATACATTCTACTTACTTTGATAATCTTGAGTTGAGTGGTCTTTCATGTTCAAGGTTATTCAATAGTATCATGCTGGCACTGTGCTATTTATGGTTCTTTCTGTCTTGAGCAATAAATATGGTTAGCTGAGAACATGAAAGCCTCTCATTCAATGCAAAAAAAATGTTCCTTAGAATGAGGGTGGCAAATTGAGGGCATGAATCCCCCAAAAGGGGAAAGAAGTTTCGAATCCTCTGTTTCAATGTTTCCATGATCTAATTTTCAGATAATAACAGGTATTTTACCATTAAAACTATGTAAACATGTGGATTGTTCTCTTTTTTGTTAGAAATTCTGGCTTGTAAATGAAAAGTGGCTGAATGTAAGAAAAAAATCCGAATGCCATATTCCTCCAATCCCTTTCACTAATCTGCAACTTGGTAATCTTATCAAGTGCAATGACTCATTGACCTGGATCTTCTGCGCAGTGGCAAGCATCATTGGAATGCTGCACTGCTTGAAGTTTCTCCCATCTCAATGCTGCTCTGCATTTCTTGCCTGGTGTTCCAAGCATGGCTTTCCCAGAAATGCTGTGTCCTTTGGAGAGCTCTATCGGATCGCTATAGAGTTGTGGGAAGACAGAGCACACTCCCTTTTTACTGCTCTAGCTGCCGTACGGTGAAAGGACAAAGCAACCCACTTCATTGGTACCACATCCACCAACATTCACTCCCTTCACCACCAATGCACATTAGCAGCAGTATGTACCATCTATTAGATTTACTGCAGGAATTCACCAAGGCTCCTTAGACAGCATCTTCCAAAGCCTCAACCATTACCATCTAGAAGGACAAGGGCAGCAGATAGATGGCAACACTGCCACCTGGAAGTTCCCCTCCAAGCCACTCACCAGCAAACTTGGATGCAAAGTTCCTTCACTGTCTCTGGGTCAAAATTCTGGGACTCCCTTCCTAACAGCACTGTGGGTGTACCTACACCATATGGACTGCAGCGGTTCAAGAAGACAGCTTACCACCGCCTTCTCAAGGGCAATTAGGGATGGACAATAAATGCTGACTGAACCAGTGGAAGCTACATCCTGTGAATGAAGTTAAAAAAAAGTACTCCTCCATGTTGAACACCTCTTGGAGGAAGCACAGAGGGTGGCAAGGGCACAGAATGTACTCTGGGTGGGGGACTTCAATGTCCATCACCAAGATTGGTTCAGTACCACCACTACTGACCGAGATGACCGAGTCCTAAAGCACATAGCTGCTAGATTAAGTCTGTGGTAAGTGGTGAGGGAACCAACAAGAGGGAAAAACATACTTGACCTCGTCCTCACCAACCTGCCTGCCATAGATGCATCTGTCCATGACAGTGTCAGTAGGAGTGACCACCACACAGTCATTGTAGAGACCAACTCGCACCGTCACATTAAGAATACCCTCCATTGTGTTGTGTAGCATTACCATCATGCTAAATGGGTAGATTTCAAACAGCTCTAGCAACTCAAGATTGGGCATCCATGAGGTGCTGTGGGCCATCAGCAGCAGCAGAATTGTACTTGAACACAATCTGTAACCTCATAGTCTGGCATATCCCCCACTCTACCATTACCATCAAACCAGGGGATCAACCCGGGTATAATGAAGAGTGCAGGAGGGCATGCCAGGAGCAGGTGTCAACCTGGTGAAGCTACTACACAGGACTACTTGTGTGCCAAACAGCATAAGCAGCAAGTGATAGACAGAGCAATGCAATCCCACATCCAACAGATCAGATCTAAGTTCTGCAGTCCTGTCACATCCAGCCGTGAATGGTGGTGGACAATTAAACAACTCACTAGAGGAGGATGCTCCACAAATATCCCCATTCTCAATGATGGATGAGCCCAGCACATCGGTGGAAAATATAAGGCTGAAGCAGTTGCTACAATCTTCAGCCAGAAGTGTTGAGTGGATGGTCCATCTTGGACTCCTCCAGAGGTCCCCTGCATCACAGATGCCAGTCTTCAGCCAATTCAATTCACTCCATGTGATATCAAGAAACAGCTGAAGGCACTGGGTACTGCGAAGGCTATGGGCCCTAACAATATTCCGTCAATAGTACTGAAGACTTGCGGTACCCTAGCCAAGATGTTCCAGTACGGCTACAACACTGGCATCTACCTGGTTACGTGGAAAATTGCCCAGGTATGTCCTGTACACAAGAAGCAGGACAAATCCAACCCAGCCAATTACTGCCCTATCAGTCTACTCTCTATGATCAGTAATGTGATGGAATGAGTCATCAACAATGCTATCAAGCAGCACTTGCTTAGCAATAACCTGCTCACTGATGCCCAGTTTGGGTTCTGCTAGGGCCACTCAGCTCCTGAACTCATTACAGTCTTGGTTCAAACATGGACAAAAGAGCTGAACTCAAGAGTTGAGCCGAGAGAGACTGCCCTTGACATCAAGGTCGCATTTGATAGAGTGTGGCCTCAAGGAGCCCAAGCAAAACTACAGTCAATGCGAATCAGGGGAAAAACTCTCAGCTGGTTGGAGTCATATCTTGCAAAAAGGAAAATGATTGTGGTTGTTGGAGGTCAGTCATCTCAGCTCCAGGACATCACTGCAGGAGTTCCTCAGGGTAGTGTCCTTGGCCCAACCATCTTCACCTGCTTCATCAATGACCTTCCTTCCATCATAAGGTCAGAAATGGAGATGTTTGCTGATGATTGCACAATGTTCAGCACCATTCGCAACTCCTCAAATACTGAAGCAGTCCATGTCCAAATGCAGTAAGACCTGGACAATATCCAGGCTTGGGCTGACAAGTGGCAAGTAACATTCACGCCACACAAGTGTCAGGCAATGACCATCTCCAACAAGAGAGAATCCAACCATCGTCACTTGATGCTCAATGGCATTACCATCACTGAATCCCCCACTATCAATATCCTGGGGGTTACCATTGGCCAGAAACTGAACTGGACTAGCCACATAAATACTGTGGCTACAAGAGCAGGAAGGAGGCTAGGAATCCTGCGATGCCTAACTCTCCCCCTGACTTTCCAAAGCCTGTCAACTATCTAAAAGGCATGAGTCAGGAGTGCAATGGAATACTCCCCACTTGCCTGGATGAGTGCAGCTCCCACAACACTCAAGAAGCTTGACAACATCCAGGGCAAAGCAGACCTCTTGATTGGTACCACCTCACAACATTCACTCCCTCCACCACCGACACACAGTGTGTGCCATCTACAAGATGCACTGTAGGAATTCACCAAGGCTCCTTCAACAACACCTTCCAAACCCACAACCACTACCATCTAGAAGGGCAAGGGCAGCAGATAGATGGGAACACCACCACCTGGAAGTTCCCCTCCAAGCCTCTCACCATCCTGATAGGAAATATATCGCCGTTCCTTCACTGTCGCGGGGTCAAAATCCTGGAAATCCCTCCCTAACAGCAGTGTGGGTGTAACTGTACCACATGGACAGCAGCGGTTCAAGGAGGCAGCTCACCACCACCTTCCCAAGGGCAACTGGGGATGGGCAATACATGCTGGCCCAGCCAGCAAAGCCCACATCCCATGAATGAATAAAAAAAGTCCACTGTTGTAAATAAACGCCAAAGAATGTCCCTTGCCTATGGCTCCTTGTTATGATGAGCAATGTTCGTTTCACTTAGATCTGAAACCTTGGTTCCTGAAAAAGATAAAGGTAGGTGTTTCATTCCAGGGCCTATTCCCTCTGCAATGTGTAATCTTCAGACCAAAGTGATGGTCCGGCTTCATACTCACTGGACACATCAATGATGCCTGTATCCCGTGATTGCAGCCAGAATATTGCGGGCAGACTTCACAGAGTTCCGTCATTCTCTCTGTGTGCTCTAAGCACCTTTGAGGTGGGACTGGCCCCCATCTCACCAGCATCTGTGACCAGTGATGCAGTGCTCTTGAATTGCTCAGGTGCTGAAGGCTGGCAAGGGATCAGGTGCATTTAAAGTTTCTTGGCTGCGTCTCTATGATATGACCCTGATCACAAGTGAGCTGCCCTCAGCCAGACAGGAGTCAGACATTCACAGAGACAATTTGAAGATCTATGGAGTGTCCTCACTGCATGTCGTCATCCTCCTCCTGGAATCGAGCGACCATTAGGGCCTTCACTGTATCTCCACGACATGAACTTGAGCACTGAGGATATGTGCGCTGCCATTAGCCACACAGGAGTCAAACGTTCACAGATTCAAGGTGAGACTATCAGGACTGTCCTCACTGTATCTCGTCAACATCCTCCATGTGTATTGCAGCTATGAGGGCCTCCCAAACATGCCTGCCGAGTCTGGCCCATGCGATGACCTCATCGCCAGCATCCTCACATTCGGGGACCTCATCGACGTCACCTCCTTCGACATCCTCCTCATCGGAGGGTACTGAAGTTCCTCCATTTCCTCCTCATCCAGGTCCTCCCCCGTCACAACACCAGGTTGTGTAACACGCAGCAAGTTACGATGATCTTGACACCCTCTGGGAACTGTATTGCAGCACTCCACAAGACCTGTTGAGGCACCAGAACTTCATTTTCAAAATGCCTATTGTCTGCTCCACCAAAGCCTGTGACGCTCATTATACCGTCGCTCTCCTGCACACTGGCTGCCACACAAACGTCATATGCCATGTCCTCTGTGGATAGCCCTTGCCCTGAGGGGCCAACCCTGTAGCTTCTCTGGACCCTGGTAGATGCCAGAGATCTGAGGCCTGCTAAGGTAAGGATGTAGGAGTCGTGGATGCTTCCTGGCAATTGTGTGCGGACCTGCAGGATGCATTTGTAACTCTTTCGAGTACAAACCCATTTCCATCTGTTTCAGATGAAGTTACATTGTTTCATAGTTTGCCATTGTGAGATTTGAACTCTTGATCTTGGGGTTACAAACCCAGTACCATAACCACTTGGCTATTTAGGCCAAGCTTGTAGTGGTCATACTCCAGCTGAACGTTCAACGAGTGGAAGCCCTTGCAGTTGATGTAGTTGACTGTTTGTTGCCATGGAGATCTAAGCCCCATGTGAGTGCAATTGTTGATGCCCTGTACCTGTGGAAAAGCAGAGATCTGCGTAAATCCCAGCGGTCTTGCTTCCTGGCTTTCCTGATCCTTGGCGAAATGCACAAAGTTCTGTGCCTTTGCCAAATGGCATTTGTGAACTCTTGGATACAATTGTGCATGGAGGCTTACGAGATCCCGCACAGGTCACCTGTGGGGCCCTGGAAAGAACCACTGGTGTAAAAATTGAGTGCTGTGGTCACTTTCATGGTCCCTGCAGTGGATGCCCTCCGTCTCTCCATAGCACAAAATCCTACAGCAGGTAGCATATATGACCGACCAGTTCCCTGGATATGCGCAGTCTTCGGCGACATAGGCTCAGTCATCTGCAAGAATGACAGGCGCCGTCTATAGACCCTGAGTCTAGCAAGGCGCCTTCAGACGATGGCTTGCTGTGGATCTTCAGCTGCATACACAGAAGGCCCTGCCTCCCCCTTATCTTGAGGGAGTTGCTCAAATTGAGGTGTACAAAATTGTGAGAGGCCTAGATAGGACTGACAGAATAGACTTGTTTCCCCCAGCTGAGGGGTCAATTACCAGGGAGCATAGATTTAAGGTGATTGGTAGAAGGATTAGAGGGGACACGAGGAAAAACCTTTTCACCGAGAGGGTGGTGGGCATCTGGAACTCACTGCCTAAATCGTTGGTTGAGGCTAACATGCTCAACTCATTTAAAAGGTACCTGAATCTGCACCTGAAGTGCTGTAACCTGCAAGGCTATGGACCAGCTGTTGGAAAATGAGATGAAATAAGCAGCTAGCTTCTTTTTTCCCTTTTTGGCCAGTGCAGACATGATCGGCTGAATGGCCTCTTTCTGTACTGTAACTTTTCTATGGCTCTATAGTTCTAGGTAGACTGATTTAGGCAGAGGATAAGACTCCTGAGATGATTTGTCCTCTAATGCTCCTTACTGCAGTCAGTGAGGCTTCTTCCTGATGGTCTGCCCTGGATAGTTCTGGCTCCACCATTGATAGTCCTGCCTTCCATGTCATGAATAGTGACGGTGCAGCAGGCTGTCATTTTTTGGATATCCAATTTGAGACATAATACGAATATACAAATTAGGAGCAGGAGTGGGCCATTCAGCCCCTCGAGCACACTCCGCCATTCAGTAAGGTCATGGCTGGTCTGATTGTGGACACAACTCCACATTCCCGCCTACCCCGGTAACCTTTGACTCTCTTGTTAATCAAGAATCTAGCCACTTCTGCCTTAAAAGTATCCAATGACCCTGCCTCCAATACTTTCTGGGGAAGAGAGTTCCAAAGACTCACCACCCTCTGAGAGAAAAAGATTCTCCTCATCGCCACCTTATTTTTAAACCTGTCCTGTAGTTCTAGTCTCTCCCACAGGGGGAAGCATCCTCTCAGCATCTGCTCTGTCCAAGTCCCCTTAGGATCTTATGGGCAGGATTTTGACCTGGGCATGTGCCCGACACACTGGAGCGTAAAATAGCACCCGATGACGTTGGGTGAGGGTCCTGACATCATCACGCACTTGCGCAATATTTCGGCTGGAAGGCGCGCGCGAGAGTTGGCAGTGCGCCCTCCGACAATTAAGAGGCCAATTAAAACCATTAAAGTTTCAATTAGCAGGGATTTTTTGCCTGTCCAATATTATGATTGGTAGGCAGACGAATCAGCCAGGCCTTTTTTTGAGGAAACCTCATCCAAGGGGGGAATGAGGTTTCCGAGATTAATTTTATAAAAGATAAAAACGTGTGGACATAATTTTCAAAATCCATACGTTGAGGTGACTCATTCTGAAGTGAGGACATTGTTTCTGGATTTTACATTATGTTTCTTTTGATTTTAAATTTGTCAGCTCCCTGAAGCAACTCTCTGCCTTCAGAAAGCTTTCCTTCCACACCCTCCCACACCCATGCTAACTTCAGTGCTCGCCGACCTCCAGCTCCTACTCAGACAGCGCTGAGCGTTTCAGCGCACCTTTCACGCTGGCTGGCCGTTAGCTGGCCAGCCAGCATGAAATCGTGGTCGGAGGCCAATCATGGGCGGTGGCTGATTTCCTAGCTACTCGCGGGTCCACCAACCACGCCCGCAGACTGAGGTCAAAAACCTGCCCTATATGTTTCAGTAAGATCACCTCTCATTCTTCTGAACTCCAATGGATACAGGGCCAACCTGTCCAATCTTTCCTCATAGAATGATGCCCTGTCCCATGTATCAGTCAAGTGAACCCTCTCTGAACTGCTTCTAATGCACTGATGTGCTTTCTTAAATAAGGAGACCAAAACTGAATACAGTACTCCAGGTGGGTTCTCACCAATGCCCTGTACAACTGTAACAAAACATCACTACTTTTATATCCCATTTTAGCAACAGGCTAATAAGAAGGGAAAAATTAGTACCTGAGAGAAAACTAGCCAGAAATATAAAAACAGATGGTAAGAGTTTTTATAAATATTTAAAAAAGAAAAAAATTAACAAAGTGAGCGCTGGTCCTATAGAAAGTGAGTCTGGAGAATTGGTAATGGAAAACAGCGAGATGGCAGTTGAATTGAACAAGTATTTTGCATCAATTTTCACAATAGAGGATACAAGTAACATCCCAGAAACAGCTATAAGCCAGGAGTTGGAAACGGGGAAGGAAGTCAGGAAAATAACAGTAACCAGAAAAGTGGTACTGAGTAAATTGTTAGAGCTGCAGACTGACAAGTATCCGGGTGCTGATGGACTTCATCCTAGGGACTTAAAAGAAGTGTCTAGTGAGACAGCTGGTGTATTGGTTTTAATTTTCCAAAACTCCCTAGATTTGGGGAAGGCCTCATTAGATTAGAAGATGGCAAATATATCTCCATTATTCAAAAAGGGACAGAGACAGAAAGCAGGAAACTACAGGCCAGTTAGCTTAACATCTGTCATAGGAAAAATGTTACAAGCTATTATTAAATAAATTATAGCAGGGCCCTTGGATAAGCTCAAGGTCATCAGGCAGGGTCAACATGGTTTTGTGAAAGGGAAATTGTGTTTAACCAACGTATTGGAATTCTTTGAGGGAGTGACATGTGCTGTGGATAAAGGAAAACCAGTGGATGTACTATACTTAGATTTCCAGAAGGCATTTGATAAAGTGCCACATCAAAGGTTATTACGGAAAATGAAAGCTCATTGTATAGGGAGTAACATATTGGCATGGATAGAAGATTGGCTGGCTAACAGGAAGCAGAGAGTAGGCATAAATGGGTCTTTTTCAGGTTGGTAAGATGTAACTAGTGGTTTGCCACAGGGATCAGTGCTGGCACCTCAACTGTTTACAATTTATATAAATGACTTGGATGAAGGGATTGAAGGGATGGTTGCCAAATTTGCTGATGACATAAAGATAGGTAGCAAAGTAAGTTGCGAAGAGGTCATAAGGAGGCTATAAAAAGATATAAATAGGTTAAGTGGGTGGGCAAAGATCTGGCAAATGGAGTGCAATGTGGGAAAACGTGAAATTGTCCATTTTGGCAGGAAGAGTAAAAGAGAAGCATATTATCTAAATGGTGAGAGATTGCAGAGTTCTGAGGCGCAGAGAGATCTGGATGCCCCAGCACATGAATCACACAAAAGGCTAGTATGCAAGTACGGCAAGTAATTAGGAAAGCTAATATGATGTTACAATTTATTGCGAGGGAAATTGAATACAATTGTAGGAGGTTATGCTTCAGTTGTACAGGGCACTAGTGAGACCACATCTGGAGTACTGTACACAGTATTGGTCACCTTATTTAAGGAAGGATGTAAATGCATTGGAAGAAGTTCAGAGAAGGTTTACCAGGCTAATACGTGGAATGGGTGGGTTGTCTCATGAGGAAAGGTTGGATAGATTAGGCTTGTATCCGCTGGAGTTTAGAAGAGTAAAAGGCAGCTTGATTGAAACATATAAGATCCTGAGGGGCCTTGACAGTGTTAATGTGGCGAGGATGTTTCGTCTTGTAGGAGAATCTAGAACTAGGAGTCATATTTAAAAATAAGGGGTCGCCGATCTAAAACAGAGGAGAAGTGAATTTTTTTCACTCAGAGGGTCGTGAGTCTTTGGAACTCTCTTCCTGAAAAGGTGGTGGAAGCAGAGTCTTCAGATATTTTTAAGGCAGAGGTGGATAGTTTCTTAGTAAGCAAGGGGGTGATAGGTTATCGGGGTTTTTTTATTCATTCATGGGATGTGGGCATCACTGGCTAGGCCAACATTGATTGCCCATCCCCAATCGCCCTGTTCATATGGCATTTAAGAGTCAACCACATCCTACATGGAGTAACATGTAGGCCAGACCAGGTAAGGACAGCAGATTTCCTTCCCCAAAGGGCATTAGTGAACCACATAGGTTTTTACGACAATGGTTTCATGGTTATCATCGAACTTTTAATTCCAGATTTTTTATTGAAATCAAATTTCACCATCTACCATGATGGGACTCGAACCCGAATCCCTAGAGAATTATCCTGGGTCTTCTGGAACACTAGCTCAGTGACAATACCAATCCATAATGGGTAGGTGGGATACAGATTTCAGGTTATCATCAGATCAGCCATAATTTTATTAAATGGCGGAGTAAGCTCAAGGGGATGAATGGCCTACTCCTGCTCCTTGTTCGGATGTTCATATGTTCATATTCCCCTTGCAATAAATGACAACATTCCCTTTGCCTTCCTAATCACTTGCTGTATCTATATGCTAACTTTTTGTGATTCATGTACCAGGATACATTGATCCCTCTGTACCCCGGAATTCTGCAATCTCTCTCCATTTCAATAATATGCTGCTTTCTGCCAAAATGGACAAGTTCACATTTTCCTACTTTATACTGCATCTGCCAATTTTTTGCCCACTCGCTTGACCTATAAATATCTCTTTGTAGACTCCTTAACCCTTCTTCATAGCTTGCTTTCCTACCTACCTTCTCATGATCAGAAAATTTAGCAACCATAGTCCCTTCATCTGAGTCATTGATACAAAATTATAAATACTTGAGACCCCAGTACTGATTCCTGTGGCACTCTACTCGTCACAAAATCCTAACCCGAAAATGACCCATTTGTGTCTACTCACTGTTTCCTGTTAGCTAACCAATCCTCTATTCATAATAATAAGTTACCTCCTAAACCATGAGTTTGTATTTTGTGTAGTAACCTTTGATGTGGCACCTTGTCAAATGCCTTCAGGAAATCTACGTACAGCACATCCACAGGTTCCCCTTTATCCACATTGCTTATGACCTCCTCAAAGAATAAATTAGTCAAGCATGAATCTCCTTTTCCCAAAAACCAGGGGCAGAATTTTACATGCTCGCTGGGGGGTGATAGGTGGCATGAGCGGACAATATGGCGTTATCGGTTTCACGATGGCAGGAAGGCAATTGTCCGTTCGGCCAACCAATGGCAGGCCACATTTCCTGCCATCGGTCATCAGGAACCTCATTGTAATTCATCAGCATATCATTATCAGGCCATCCCATCAGGCTCTTGCCCCCCCTTGCTGGATCGTCTGTCCACATTGACGGGAAAGCACACCGACATGTTTCATAACAGCACAGTGGCCTGCAATTTGGATGAACTGGAGGTGAGTGCACAGCAACGTCCTGCAGAGCTCGCCTGGATTGCCTGTTGCTTTTCAGGCTTCAGGGGCACCGGGGGTCAAGGTTAAGTTCTGCCCTGCCTTGGAGGTGACTTTTGAGGATGAGGGGGAGCCTGCCGTTGAATATAGCGCACAAGCATTGGGGTGGGTGGGTAGGGTGGGTGAGAAAGTGGATAAGCATTAGGGAAACCTGTAGAAAATGACCATTTCTCTGCAACTGAGCAGGTTGAGGCCCAGCCGCATTGATATGATTGGGGTCGGGCTCCTAATTTATCTGCCCACTCAAGCAATGCAGAGGCATCAAAGTGTCACCAAGTCCTCCAGAGCTCCCCACCCTGGCACCCCAAGCTAACAGGGCAGCCATGCAGTGCACTAAATCCTGGCCATCCAAGTGGTGGCCACCACCCTCTGGGAGGAGTTAACACTTAACCAGGATAGGTTCATCGTACACCCATGCTAACTTTCATCTCTCTTTCATCCTGCAGGAGGAGTACATCAGGATCATGGAGCCTGGTGAACTAGCCATATGCCTTATGGCCTATAGAGCATGAAGAAGATGGAGGAGAGAGCAACTGATGCTCCTGGTTGCGCAGAGAAAGGGGCAGCAACATCAGGAAGAAGGGCAACTGGGGCTCCTGCACATGCCACCCAAAAGCCACAGCGAGCCGTCGCAAGATGGCACCTTGCGAAACCCAGGGTCTATAGGCGCCGCCTTTCATTCCTACAGGTGACCGAGAACCAGTTTTGTTGAATGCTGCGAATGTCTAGGGAAGTGGTCGCTAACATCTGCCAGTTACTGCAAGATTTGGCGCCAAGGGGACATGGAGGGCATCTACTGCCAGTGGCCGTGAAGGTGACCACGGCGCTCAGTTTCTATGCAAGTGGCTCTTTTCCGGGCTCCACAGGTGACCTCTGTGGGATCTTTCAAGTCTCCATCCACAAATGCATCCATAAGGTGACAGATGCCATCTTCGTGAGGGCAACAGCTTTGTGCATTTCACCCAGGACCGGGACAGTCAGGATGCAACAGCGATTGGATTTGCCCAGATCTCAGGTGTCCCACAGGTACAGGGTCGATCAACTGCACTCATGAGGCTCTCAGCTCTCTGTCGCAACACACGGTGGACTATATCAACAGCAAGGGGTTCCATTCGCTGAATTTGCAGACAGTGTGCGATCACCAGAAATGCATCCTGCAGGTCTGCGCATGATTTTCAGGGAGTGTGCATGGGGCCTACATCGTCAGTTGACCACAGATCCCTTGAGTATTCCAGGATCCACAGAAGATGCAGTGATGGCTCCTCAGGGACAAGGGTTACCCGCAGAGACTGTGATTGATGATACCCTTGTGGCATCCTCAGACTGCAGCAGAGGACAGTATAATGCTCATGCTGCAGCTCTCAACTTGGTGGAGCAGACCATGGAGTTGCTGAAAATGAGGTTCTGCTGCCTACCAGCCTGGTGGAGCCCTGCAATATAGTCCGCAGATGGTGTCACGTTTTGTCAGCGTCTGCTGCACACTTTACAACCTGGCACTCAAACAGGGAGACAAGCTAGCTGAGGTGAAGATGGAGGAGCTGCACGTCTCCTCCAATGAGGAGAGATGAGGCTGAGGAGGACCTCGGAGGTGATGATGACGAGGAGGAGGCCCTCGCACTGGCTAGACGAGGCAGACGTGCTCAGGAGGCCCTCATAGCTGCTAGATTTGTGGAGGATAATGACGACATGCAGTCCTCACATTGCATTTGTGAACGGTTGACTCCAGTCTGACTTATGGCGGCATGAGTACCCTCTGTGAGAATGATCGTGCAAGGAGACATGGAGGAAGCCCTAATAGTCACTTGATTGCAGGAGGATGATGATGACATGCGGTGAGGACACTTCATAAATCTTCACACAGCCTCCGAGAATGTCTAACTGCTGCCTGGCCTCGTGTGCTCTGCGATCAGGGCCATATCATAGAGACGCAGCCATGAAACTTTTCAAGTTCTGATGCTTTGTCCGCTTTCAGCACCTGAACCCTTCAGGAGCTGGAGCACAGCAACAATGGTCACAGATGCTGAAGAGATGGGGGGCAGCCCCTCCATAAAGGTGCTAAGAGCACACCGAGAGAATGAGAGAATTCTGTGGCGCCTACCCACAACATTTTGGCAGTAATGACCAGCACCAACCCCAGGTACATTTGTAGCCAGGTGTCTCTACTTTTATAGCCCACCCTCTTGATATAAGGGTCAGCATTCCATTTTAATTCCTAATTACTTGCTTTACCTGAATGCTAACTTCCTGTGTTTCATGTCTGGGGACCTTCAAATCTCTGTACCCCACAGCAATCTGTGGTCTCTTTCCATTTTAATAACATTGTTTTTTTCATTCTTCCTACCAAAGTTGATACCCTCACATTTTCCACATTATGCTCATCTGCTATTTTTTTTTGCCTACTCACTTAACATATCTATATCCCTTTGCAGACTCTTTGTGTCCTCCTCACAACTTGCTTTCCCTTCATCAGCAAATTTGGCTACACCGCACTCGGTTCTTTCATCCAAACCATTAACATAGATTATAAATAGTTGAGGCCCCGACACTGAACCCTGTGGCATCCCACTGGTTTGCAAGCCTGAAAGTGGCCTATTTATCCTGACTTTCTGTTTTCTGTCAGTGAGCTCATCCTTTAGGTGATTACCAGCACTATAGTAGCAGATACTTCATTATGGTGCTCATCTTGCTATTTGGAACCCTCTGTTTGGGGAAATTACCATGGGAGCAGGGATACTTCATTATCACCCAGTAGCTACCTGTGGATCTAATTCTCTTCACTGAAAATCAAAGAGGGCTAAACAATGAAGGATAAAGGCAATATAGCAACTACCTGCATGCTGGGCATTGACATGTTGTGTCAAAGTGTTTGTGAGAGGGGGTAACTTTAAAACTGGGAAAAATGGAAAATCTCCTTAGTCCTTTCCAAGTACTATCATATTCTGACTTTCATTGCATGGAGAATATTGTGGAAATTAGCTATATTCAAGAAAATGTTATTATAGTTGCTTCCATACCTTTCACACTGTGATTTGGCTCCTCTGGGAACATTATGAGAAAGGATAAAGGATTTCTGGGAAAATTCCGGTAAGGTAGAAAACATCTGATGAGGGTTTGGGAAAATTGATAATCTAATGAACAAATTAATTGCACGCTTGGAAAATCAGTTCACATAAGCTATCTGTCTGCCTGCAGACCTAGGAGGCAAAGTTTTGTTATGTCTGCGATCTGTTCTGCCTATTGATATCTAATTAAAGCAGGAGCTACTTACTTGACAGTACAGTCAGCTCCAAATTGTGACCAGACATACAAAATCAATTCAATCAATTGCCCGTAATTAGCACACAGAAAAAAAGTATTAATAATGTATTAGTGCTGTAAATTTCTCCACAAACATTCTGAAAAAATCTCACACACACTACTAAATTTATATCTTTGTCATTGCTAAATGAGAATTCAAAGAAGTAAAAAAAAATGGGGTTAAGTATAAGTTTATGAATAATTAAAGGCGGTCTCTCTGAGGAACATTTGGTGAATGGCCCGAGTGGTCAATCCTCATGTGTTAACTTGTGAATGTTGACAAGCCATTCATCTTTGAGAGAACTTGACCATGTTCTCACCTGGGCCAGATTTTCCCAGCCCTGTGGAGGGAGCTTTAGAGAACGGGTGCACGGAAATTTAGAATGCAGGCCAGCTCCCTGATGAGTTCCTCCCTCTGGCTG
This sequence comes from Carcharodon carcharias, assembly GCF_017639515.1. NCBI lineage: Eukaryota > Metazoa > Chordata > Chondrichthyes > Lamniformes > Lamnidae > Carcharodon > Carcharodon carcharias. Next base: position 28,694,114 of record NC_054472.1, on the reverse strand, counting down.
CTTTTCCCAAGGGTGGGCTGGATCCAATGCCTGCAATTCCCCCCCCACCCCCCGCCCCCCCACCGCCCCCCTTCCCCTCAGTCTGCGGCAGGAACTCAACTGAGATTCGTAAGGCCTTCCTGTCAGCTGAAAGAATCTTACCAGCACTACAAAATTTATATCTCCATCATTACCAGCTGTGTAAGGAGCCCAGCAATGCATTGGAGGAAGCCTCACAGCAGGAGGTCAGACAGCCATCAAATACTATTGAACATTCTTGTACAAAGGAGAGGAAAATTTGTATGCAGTGCATTCACAGCCAAATTCATTCCTCTGGAAGCATTTCCCCTGCAGGCTGAGTCTCTGACAGTTCCAGTCCTTGTTTTTGTTAGCAATTTGGGCAATTAGATGAGCCTCACCACCCACAACTGCACCGCACCCACCCCACCCCTCACCACCCCCACCTCTCCCGCAAATCCTGTGGTGCCCCCTTACTCAGTGTGCCTGAGCAGTGCTCACATTTCACAGTGGGCTACTGCCTGGGCCTCCCTTTGTCCCCTCTGATTGTCCTTCCTGCGTGAGTATGCCACCTGCCATCCCGAATTGGATGGCAAATACAAATGTGGCCGACTAATTGACCGATCCCCATAGAATTAAGCTGGCCGGCTCAAGACATGAAAATATAATGTGATGAGCATGGTATGAAAGAAATTCAACAAACTCAGCAGTTTATTATAACTCTTTTAATATACTGCACTAAATGGGTGTTATTCCCATTATTCCCTAATCATCAGGCTCTAGGTGTCGATGGGAAAATTTAGCTTCTGATGCCCACAGGCCTAAAATCTCCCAGTAGAAGTTAGTAATAGTGAGCAGGAACGGGAACACAACTGGGCCCATGTTTCTAGTCTAGTTCTTAATGCAGACAAATAAATGTTAAACTGTATCATCGTACATGTATCTGTACATTTTATGTATATACTATTAATTAAATCCTCAGACTTACTGAGGGATTGCTCAATATTTTGAATTCTTGAGGCTCATAGTAACAATAGTGAAGTATTAGAATAATATATTTCTTGGGTAAATATTATATCCCACCTTTATCATACAATCTTTATTACTATCACCACTTATACCATGGACTGATGATCCCCTATTACAAATTATAACTCCATAATTAATGGCTATGCTTTCCTTCTAAGTTTGTTGCGGAGGACTGTAAACATTTCAAATCTCTGCATGCTTCCAAAATTCATTATCATCTTGAAATTTACGACAGCATCAGATGGTTCTAAATCGGCAAACATCCATGATACTGACAGCTTGGCAATGCTCTTGGCATCATTCATTAGCATGTGAATGGTACCAATCTCTGCAAGCCAGGAACTATTTCACAAATTAGAAACTCATTACAGGTAATGCCACTTAATTACACATTTTAAATGGGAATAATACCCATTTAGTGCAGTATATTAAAAGAGTTATAATAAACTGTTGAGCTTGTTGAATCTCTTTCATACCATGCTAAGTGCATTCCTTCACTTAACCAAAAGTAACATACTGTGCAATATTGAGAAAAACACAGTGCAAATTCCTGTTTTTCTTTCTGAGTGAGTTAACAACGGGTAAACTATTAATTCTTATCTAAAACAGTACAGGGGAAATGAAGCCCCAAAACTGCTTATGTTCTGATATTCAGAACTAGGTTGACATCAGAACATTTTTCAAAAGCGTGACAAAAAAGTTCATTTTGTGTTATTTTACAAGCATAAATAAATAATATGGGGGCTGGAGTTCTGCAGGGGTTTCACTGAACTCTGAAGATTTTCAACTCTTTTGTTATAATGGGGGAATCTCATCTTGCAGGCCACTTCATGAGGTGAAATAGGAAAATTGTATTAGCAGTTAAAATATCTTACAGATTTCTAAGAAACGGTGGCGATGTGTTATAGTTCATTCAGGGAGTCTGAGTTGCTGTGGCAACATGCACTTTTACATGCATGTTGTGGTCTGGAGCTATTAGGGTTGTTAATTGTGATTAAATGCATTCCTGGACGTTTTATCACATGACTTGCCCATACTCCAGCCATTAGTCTGCCGACAAATCCTTGTGATATACTGCCTTCCTACGCCAATTGGAAGGCAAAAAAATTCATTACCCAATTGAAAGCTTGATTGTCAGCCAAACAGATCTTTTTTTCCCCCGAATTTTCAATATTTTTATATCTGGTAAAGAGAAATGTTCAAAGCAAAAGACAAAAAAAAAATTATTTTCTAATGTCGCGATGATTTTTTTCCAGGGTTGCACACAGAAATGTCCTGGACATAAATATGAACATACTCTACGAACACATAAATTAGGAGCAGGAGTAGGCCACTTGGCCTCTCAAGCCTGCTCCATCATTCAAAATGATCATGGCTGACTTGATTGTAACTTTATTAATGTTCCTACTATCTTTATCCCCCTGCAAGGTAAGCCAATGCCCGCGAACTTGTTGGTAGCTTAGAATCTCAACAAAGAAATGCCGAAGCATTAAAGGAACATAGTCTCCAGAATGACTATAGACTGTGCCCTCAAATATAAGGACCTCCCCCAAAGGACTCTCTAACCTAATAAATTTACCTTAGGATGAAATATACATCAAGGCACATCTTAGCAAACAAAAATTCTTTAAAGTTTCCCTTAGGAACCTAACTTAGGTTCTTAGAGTAGTGTGATTATATATGGGGGACCTCGAGATAATATAGATTTGAGACTATAACCCCTTGTATGTTTTACTAACACATTTTTTCTATTGAAGAAAATTATAGATTACAGTTTATAAATGAGGATCTTATGATACCATATATGGTAAACAAAGCTATTCATAACATAATAATGTCATAAAAATGCATGCAATTTTCAATCCACCTTACTCAGCAATTCTTGGATCGTCAAACAAATATTGATTAACAAATATTATACTCACAATCTAATATGATTATATTACAGTTTGAAGTGTCTCAGGCTCAGTTCTTGGGATTCAGAGTCTGACTCAATCTTTGGCGGTAAAGATGGCTGACTGCTAGCTGACTAAAAATGTGTCCTCAACCATGTGTCTTTTTAATAGGAATTTTAACAGAGACCAAAAAGGCTTCTATTGTGTATTGTATGCTTCTGAAAAACACACTTCTTATCAAATCTAAGAACGACCTCAAAGCATCTTCCAAATGCCTAAAAAAAAGCAGGTGGCGAATTTGGCTGCTTCCCAACTTACAAGGTTTTAAGGACTTATCGTTTACATGATACATATTTGCAACAATTCAATTTATCAGCCATATTGCTAACTTTTTATGTCAAGCTGCTATTCCTAATTAATCCCTAGTAATGCTACTTGACAATTAACACTATAACATTTTCGATTCCCCATCAAACGTGTGAGTTTTGTAACATTTGTAACAACCCCCACTCCACATTGCTGCCTATCCCGATAATCTTTCACCCCTTGTTTATCAGGAATATTTCTAGCTCTGCCTTGAAAATATTCAAAGACTTTGCTTCCACAGCCTTTTGAGGAATGGAGTTCCAAAGATTCATGACCCTCTGAGTGAAAAAAATTCTCCTCTTTTTTGTCTTAATTGAGCAACCCCTTATTTTTAAACTGTGACCCCTAGTTCTAGATTGTCGCACAAGAGGAAACATCCTCTCAACATCCACTCAGTCAAGAACCCTCCAGACAGAACATAGAACACGACAGCACAGAAAACAGGACATTCGGCTCTTCTAGTCTGTGACGCAATATTATTCCGCTAATCCCATTGACCTGCACCCAGCCCATAACCCTCTAGACCTCTCCCATCCATGTATCTATCCAATGTACTCTTAAAGCTTAAGAGTGAGCCCGCATTTACCACGTCAGATGATAGCTCGTTCCACACTCTCAACCACTCTCTGAGTGAAGGAGTTCCCCCTAATGTTCCCCCTAAACCTTTCCCCTTTCACCATAAAGCCATATCCTCTCATGTTTATCTCTCCTAATCTAAGTGGATCTTAAAGATTTCAATAAAATTGCCTCTTAATCCTCTGAACTCCACTGGATACAAGCCTAACCTGTCCAACCTTTCCTCATTAAACAACCCTTCCATCCCTGGTATTAGTCTAGTAAATCTTCTTTGAACTGCTTCTAATGCACTTACATCCTTCCTTAAATAAAGAGACCGGTGCTGTATGAAGTATCCTGGATGTGGTCTCACCAGTGCCCTATATAACTGAAGCATAATCTCTCTACTTTTGTATTCAATTCCCCTCACAATGAGCAATAACATTCTAATAACTTTCCTAATTACTTGTTGTAATTGCACACCAGCCTTTTGTGATTCATGCACTAGGACACCCAGATCCCTCTGAATGTCAAAGTTCTGCAACTCCTTACCATTTAGATAATATGCCTCTTTTTTATTCTTCCTGCCAAAATGACAATTTCACACTTGCCCACATTGTACCCCATTTGCCAGATCTTTGCCCACTCACTTAACATGTCTATATCACATCCTCTTCACAAATTACTTTTCTACCTATCTTTGTGTCATCAGCAAATTTAGCAACCATGTCTTCAGTCCCTTCATCCAAGTCATTTGTATAAATTGTAAAATATCAGGCCGCAGCACTGATGCTTGTGGCACTCAATACATCCCGCCAACTGAAAAAGACCCATTTGTGGCTATGCTCTGTTTCCTGATTAGCTAGCCAATCTTCTATCCATGCCAATATGTTACCCCCTACACCATGAGCTTTTATTTTCCACAATAACCTTTGATATGGCAATTGATCAAATGCTTTCTGGAAATCTAAGTACAGTAAGTCCACCGGTTCCCCTTTATTCACAGCACACGTGGCTCCTTCACATAACTCCAATAAATTGGTTAAACATGATTTCCCTTTCAAAAAACCATGTTGACAGCCTGAGTAACTTGAACTTTACAAAGTGCCTTGTTATAACATCTTTAATAATAGCTTCCAATGTTTTCCCTATGACAGATGTTTCGCTAACTGGCCTGCAGTTTTCTGTCAACCACCAGCCCCCCCCACTCTTTGGAATAAAAGAGTTACATTTGCTATTTTTCAAATCGAATAGAAACTTCCCTGAATCCAGGGAGTTTTGGAAAATTAAAACCAAAGCATAAACTATCTCACTAGGGACTTCATTCAAGACCATAGGATGAAGTCAGTCAGGACCCGGGGATTTGGAGATTGATTTTCAATTCCTGGAGACTCCAGGTCAACCCTGAAGGGTTGGAAACCCTAGGAGCTATGGATAGTGATGGTAGAGGCTCCAACTTTCTTTTTATCACAGGCTGACCAGGAATCTCTCCCACTCTTACGGCCTGCCACTGACATGCATTAAGTTAATTATGCCGGTTGATATTCAACCTGATGGCAGGTCCATGATATGAAAGCACTCCTTAACCATCAAGTCCTGGGGTGGGATTCAAACCCAGAGCTTCTATCTTACGGGTAGCAAGACGACCTACTGCACCACAAGACCTCCCATTGCAGATAAATATCGATATCCAAAAAGATAGTAATTGCATTAAAGCGATAAATTATTTTTTGAACTTGTGCATCTGAAGCGTTGCTCAGAATTTTGCCCTTGTTGGGCGGGCTCGCTGGGGGCAAACGGGAGCGGTCGGAAAGCCAACCCCTGCCTGCGATCGGAGCCCGGCCGCGATTTCACTCTGACGGACCAATTAATGCCCGGCCAGCATGAAACGTGCGCTGCAGCGCCTCCTGTGTGTCGGGGGTGAGAGGGGCGAGCGCGCAAGTTTGCGCACGCGTGTGGGTGTGCGCAGGAAATGCCCCCTTACGCACAGAGCTGCCTTAGGGAGATGAGGATTTTTGAAAGTTAAAAGTAAAGAATTTTAAATGCTAAAAATGACCCAGTCACGTGGGCAGGGACATGTTATTAATGAAATGTTAACATTTTAATTTAATTTTTAATAGCTATTCGAAACCTCATCCTGCCCGTGGATAAAGTTTCCTAAAAAAAAATCCAATGGCCACTTAGCCTTTTCACCTGCCTGCCAACCGTAAGGTTGGATGGGCAGTGAAAAAATTAATTCAATTAGATCATGGCCTTAATAGGCCCATTAATTGTGGGCGGGCGTGCTGCCGACTCCCGGGCACAACCGCTTGGCAAAATATCGCGCGTCATTTTACGTTCGTCTGGGATGGTCGTGCACCCGCCCGACAAGCGCAATATCCTGACTAATATGATTAACAATTAGACTTTTTTTTTGGGAGGGCCCATTTTCAACTATTCTATTTAGGAAAGAATCACAGGCGTAATTGCTTGCTTAGTGAAATGATCCTTATTCTTTTGCTCCACAACATGACCTCTTCTGGTTGAAATGCCCCTGAATGATGTAACCCATCTTGCAGCAGATGCACTCTTAATGATGCTTTGATGCCATATGTCAGACCTTATCACTTGCTGAGTGGAGTGACATTTCTCTTGATTGCTCCTAGCAATAGCGATATACATTGTTGGTGGTCACCTTGCGCTGTTCAAACAATTCCTACAGCAAATACGTTTATTTTCAGTTTCACGCTAAGCTGTTTATAGCTCACAGCGTTCCAACCTGTTATCGGAATAAAAGATATTATTACAAAGGCAGCCTTTTTAAATTATGCTTTTTTTTAACTCAATTGCTCACTTACCAAAAATATTTGTTTGTTCATAGATATGAGATATTCATTTAGACGCAGGACATCCCTATTGTTCCGTCCTGAGGTATAATGGCCCACATGGAAAGTCTTTCTCATAGGGTGAAAAACGATAGAGTGGTCTGTTGCTAAATTGGATGGTCTGTTCTTTCTGCAGCTATCACCGTAATTAACTTAATTCCATGAATCATTAACTGCCAATTTGCCTGCCTACTATTGATATTATTTTCACTGCTGGGAATACTAACAACAACATTTTGCATTTATTAAGCAGCTTTGATGTAGTAAAATGTCCGAAAGGGCTCACAAGAGCAATTAAGGAAGGGATTTGGGGTCAGAAGCTCAGCTGAGGGTCCAATAGGATAACAAGGTTGTGAATGGCCTGATTCAGACTCAGATAGTTGTCAGGGAGACGAAAGGCATCGTTGTCTAATGAACAGAGGGCTTGATTTTCAAACACCCATGTAGATGAGGCCGGCTCTTGGCACACTTTGCAAATAGCGTGTCCGTCTTCTGATACCTCTGGAACACCCTGTTATTTTCAAAGCCTGGGCGGGAGTGGGGTGCAGCCATCAACCCACTCGGCTCCAATTAACGCCTGTTAAGCTTCTGAAAGAGTATGTTAATGGGTTGGGAGGGTCAGATGGAAATTTGCAAAGTGGAGACTAGGAAGGCGAATGGTCTGGTGCATGTAAATGCTTAGCTTTCGGGTGCAACATGGGAGCCATTATGTGACCTGGTTGATGAATAAAAGCAATGAAAGCAGAAAACGCTTGAAAAATTCAGAAAAGAGCTCTGAAAAAGAGTCATACAGACTCATAACGTTAACTCTGTTTCTCTCTCCACAGATGTTGTAAGATCTGCTGAGTTTTTCCAGCATTTTCTGGTTTTATTTCAGGTTTCCAGCATCCGCAGTCTTGCTTTTAACTTAGTGATGAATAAAATTGTTGGAAGACTACGGTGATTCAAACAAAGCGGGTCAAACTACCTCATGATTGACCATTTAGCCACTGGTACGTACTGTGACACTGCTGACCCTCCTGCCTGCTCTATTCTGCAAGGCAATAGCAAACCCTGTTCTATGGCTTTCATTTGCCTTTGAGCAGTGCAATCTGAGCCAGTTTCCTTCTCTAAGCAGTGTCTAGCATCACTGAGCACAACTCCTGCCCAGTTAATGACTTTCCATTTCAAAATAACATTGTGCAGGGTCAGGACCAGAACATGATTCAGGCATTAGGTTCCTGACTTTGAATTGACTCACAGAGTGTATTTGTATAATATGCAATATATATAGGTCCTCATAGTATAAACACTTTTTAGTTATTACTTACCTGAATGTCAGGTGTTAGCCTTGGTTTAGTTGGTGGCACTCTAGCTTCTCGGAGGTTTGAGGATGCAAGTTGCACATAAGTTTTGAATGCAAAACTCAAGGCTGACACAACACTGCTGTCCTGAGGCATTGCTACACAGGCAATGCTGCCGAACATTTTTCAGATGAGACCTGAAAGCAAGGCCCAGTCAGCCGTCTCACGTAGATGTAAAAGATCCCACGGCTGGATTTTGATGAAGAACAGGAGAGTCATTTGGTAGAACAGAACTTGAGTATTGCTGAAAAAAGAAACATTTTTTGTCGAATCTTTTTGTCTTGCACTCATCAGGACAATTCACAAGAAAATGCCAATGTCAGGGGAAACGGCAAATTTATATTGTAGGAGAAGAGAGTGCTGATTGGTTAGCAAGTGGACTTTGATTAGTAGAAGTGTTTCCATGGAGAATGCACCAGTTGATATTAACTGGCAGTTAACTGTCAAGATTTGTTTGAAATTTAAACTAGGCAGCTTGACTCTGATTAGTCAGATTGGTCAAGACATTGCCTGGGGAATGAGCCAGTGAATGGCTGTCACTTACTTTGTTTAGCTGAAACAGGTGCAATGCGTGTACATGTTCTTTCTGTCCGCAAAGAACAGGGCCCTGTGTATTAATATATGTAGCTTCAAGTACACACAGATGCACCACACTGCAAGCCCAATTGACAACCAATTTAAGATTATCAGTTAAGCTCGCAGTGTGGTGCATTTGTGTGTACTGGAAGTTACATATATTAATAGACAGGGTCCTGTTCTTTGCAGACAGAAAGAACATGTAAACACATTGCATCTGTTTCAGCTAAACAAAATAAGTAACAGCCATTCACTGCGGCTCAGGGATTCCCTCAAACTTTAACAGTTTTCCCATGCTTCCCAAGCCAGGGCAGCGAACCCTGTTGGGTTTGCCTGTGACCTTACTGTGTTGTGGGGGGGAGGTGGGAGGGTCCCTCATTCACAGGCACTTTGCTCCCAATCAAGGGACTTGGCATCAGGAAGAGGGGAGAGGGGTTGCTGAAACCCCCACGTCCGTGGTATTTTGCCTTGAACCATTTACAGGATAGTCACTCAGGTAAGCACCTGGGTAAATATTTCAGTATGTGAAGGTGCTGTTGGTTTTGTCATATTCCAACTGTTTGTTTTTGCTTTAAATAGAGTGATCATGGTGATTGGGTAGTGCTGGATTCAGTGGTCCCTTTTATTTCCCTTCATGGGGAAGGGTTTGAATGGATTGAGTGCTGATGGTGGACCGATTGATGGTTTCTTAGTCATAGAAGGTAAGGCATGTGGCAACAGTGCTCCAAAGTCAGATGTCGGAGGATATGCCTGAAAGGCAGCCTTTAATGAGACATGGTGAGTGTTCCTTAAAGGTGCGGGCTGCCCAGCTTGAACACTTTAGGACTCCCACTGGTTGCTCAAGCTGGATATCTAGCAAGATCCTTGCAACCAAGCGCTCCCTTTCTCTTGATGACTTCAGCCACCTCTCCTGAAAGCAGAGTACCACAGCGCTCATTCTGTTTAGGTCAAGTCCACAGGGATTTTGTGAGAAAAATGTTGATAGAATGTTGAAGTTGTGACAAATTGTCCCAGAAAGCCTCCTATTGCACCTGAAAGTCCTCCTTGGACACAATGCCATCAGTCGCCCTCCAGCAGCAAGTGGACAATGAAAGCTGAGCACGGCTGTAAACAGCACTCAAAATTCTCAGCAACGATTTTAATACCCCCCTTCAGCTGGAAGTTGTAATGAGAAGTTGTTAATCCCAACACTAGCTAGCAAAATGGTGTGCAACCTCTTTAATGAGTGCTGGAAGGTAATTTAATTTTCAGTCAGAGCCTTAATGATCCCCAGGATGGCTGTTCCTAGTGTGCGGTTAAATTCCTTTACCAAGATAGAACCTTGTGTTAAAGGCAGACTAAACCATCATTGTAGCTCAAGGCTGCACCTTGACCATGCCATAAGCTCTTTAACATCTACAGTATCCTTGGAAAATCACACCCCAGCCCCATGCATTTTTCAAAGTAAGTAAGCACATCATAACAATATGCTTCAATATTATACCTGTAACCTCAAAATTATTATTTCAAAAAATTCAGCTGGACTAAAATGAGAGAGGAAAGAGGGAGGAATAGCAATTGCTGACAGCTTATAAACGAAAGCTTCATCAGGGATAAAACAAGCCTTGGCTGGAAGGAAACTAGTTTCTATGAATCTAATTTGGAAACACATTGGTTATGCGGAAGAATTATGCTTTCTTTAAAACAGCAGTAAAATGTCACAGTCTGTGCTATTCCGTAACCATGGCAATGTGGCCTTGCGTGACTAAAGCAATGGGACAGGTGCATTATCATTCAGGAAACACAGGCTGTGAAGAGGTTTGAAAGCTGTGGCCTTTCTTTGAAGTTCATTTGTACCTAGTGTAGTGAACTGACTTCTTAGACACCACTGTCTATTTCGTGCCTCACCCAGATCTCATGTCCAACTCCAAGAGGGCATTTGCTCACAACTAGCAGCTCCCACAATTGACATATTTTCATATTTGACAATGTCATTTCGTAACCAGGTGTAAGATGTTCTCAGCTATGGGTACAAACCAAAAAATATAAATATTTTATGGAAGTGGAATGTCCAGAACTTTGAGATTTTTTTTACACCATTAGTTTCATAACAAGAGTTAGTGATGTCTCATTTACTTGAAAGCGCGAACATTTTTGACGTACCTCTCTCTTAAAAATAAAGTTATAAGCATGTTTAAATTGGTTTGCGATCTGCCTCCATCTTTTAGATCATAAAATTCACCCCTTCCTATTCCACAATACTGATAATTCCAAGACTCACCTGTGAAGAAGCAAGGCTTATGGGCAGGAAATTTTTATAACTTTATAAAATTTTTATAGGCAAACCATTAGGTCAGCTCAACACTTCACTGAAAACCAATTCCTCTTCATGTTTTTTTCCTGTTCCTAGTTTTGTTTTTTTTTAAGTGTAGAATACAGATAACTTCAATTTTATGTTGGAGTTAAAGTCTGTAGTTTAAGACATTTACTTTTAGGGCAGAATTTTCTCGTTGGCGTACAGGGGCGGGACTCGCATGCCAACACGTAAAATGACGCACGGTGATGTCAGGCAAGTGTACCGATGTCACCGCGCGTCATCACGATATTTTGTTGGGCAGGCACATGATCATATCCAATGTGCGCCCACCATTAATTAACCGGCCACTTAAGGCCCTAGAGGCGCCAAATCGATGGCGATTTTCCAGCACCCGTGCAATTTTCGGGTCGGTGCATGGGTGCTACGGGCAGGTGGGTAGGACACATTTGTATAAGCCTCATCCACAGGGGTATAAGAGGGCTCATTGGGGTCACGGGTGTGCTCTATCAAATATTGATTTTTCAAACTCACTGATACTTCCCTGTGTGAGCTGCAGTACTTCAAAATGCATACCAGCTGCTTGGACTGGACTCACAACTTTCAGGTCAGCACTCTGCAGTGAGGAATCTTTTTTGGGCCTGCAGGTTTCAGGAAGCCTTCCCTTAACCTGGGAATGGGAGCTAAACTGTCCACCGCAGCTCCTCTGAGGAGGAAGGAAGGGCTAGAACGGGGAGGAGGCCAGGAGTGCACATTCAGCCTCCATGGGAGCCACCTTTGGGAGGTCAGGCGCAGACACAAAGGGTGCAGGGCCAAGAGGTAGTCCAAGGCAGAAGGGGCCGCAGAAGATGTCTCTATCCTGCTGCCAGGGTATACAGGCGGCGAAACAGCTACCTCAATAAGTCTGAGGTGCAATGCCAAAAAAGGCACTGTCTCTCAAGGGAGACAGTCAACTATATCTGCCAGATGATTGGGCCTGAGATATCTCCTAACTGTGTGGGTGGACACCCCATGCCAGTGGCTCTGAAGCTCATAGCTGCCCTCAACTTCTATGCCTCTGGCTCCTTCCAGGGGTCGGGGGGTGATCATTGCTGTGTCTCCCAATCAGCTGTGCAAACTTCTGTCAAGCAGGTTACAGATGCTCTGTTCAGGCAAGCGTTGACCTTCATCCACTACCGTTGGGACCAGGCAAGTCAGGCACAGGGAGCCAGAGGCATCGCGGCCATTGCTGGCTTCCCCCGTGTCCAGGGTACAATAGACTGCACACATGTGGACATCAAGGCGCCAGCAAGTCAGCCGGGTGCTTTTGTCAACAGGAAGGGCTTCCACTCCATGAACGTGCAGATAGTGTGTGACCACAGGATGCAGATTCTACAAGTCTGTGCAAGGTACCCAGGCAGCTCCCACGACGCCTACATCCTCAGACACTCCCAGGTGCCGGGGCTCTTCAGTGCTCCAGCCCGGCTTGATGGATGGCTGCTGGGTGACAAGGGCTATTCCCTCTGAAAGTGGCTCATGATGTCTCTCTGCCATCCAAGAACAGAGGATGAGCAGTGGTACAATAGGAGCCACACCTCCACAAGGGCTGTGGTGGAGAGAGCCATCGGTCTTCTCAAGATGTGCTTCCGATGCCTGGGCCGCTCAGGGAGCGCACTCCAGTACGCCCCAGATCAAGTGCCGCTGATAGTGGTTGCATGCTGCGCTCTCCACAATCTTGCGCTGGAAAGGGGGGAGGCAGTGGACAAAGAAGATGCAGTCACAGTGGCTGCAGCTGCACATGATGAGTCCAGCAGTGAGTCCGAGAATGAGCATGCACAGGGAAATGCTGAGGGGGTAGATGCTGACCCGGGCATACTCCAGGGAGGCAGGGACACCTGGGAGGCTTTAATCCAATGAACCTTCAGATAGCACACCATATATGGACCTCCAGGACAAGCCTGGGCTGCAGGCTCCATACTTGCTAAGTGCAAAATCTACCTGGATAGGAACATTAACCAAGGGCCTTGTTAATAAGGCTGAATGTCCCACAAATCAATCATAACATTATTGGTAACTATCCACCTGCAGAAGAAAAGAGGCACCCTCGGCCATGGTGACATGTCTGAATTTAATATTATAACTAAGGGAACTTAAGGAAACAGATGCAACGGTCACTGGTAGAGGGGTGGTGGAGCTGCCGCCCTCATCCGGAACACCCTGAGAGGTGTCCACAGAGACAACAGGCAGCTGTTGCGCCAACATGAGTTCCCTTCGGATGGATGGGCACTGAGCTGGGAAACCTGGTGCCCAGTCCATCTCCTGCACTGGCACTGACCAGCTGAGGTCAATGCCGATGTGAGGGCTTGCTGGTTTGAATGCGTCCCCAGGAAGCTGGATGGGTCTCCTGGAGGAGACTCTCCACAAGAGTTTCCACTCTCTCCTTGGAGGATGCATGGCACTTAGATATGAGGCTCATTACATTAGCAATAGTCCGCGTAGACACCTCCACCATGGACACCAAGCCAAGCATAGCCTCATGTATCTCCCCAGGTGCTCCTGCACACCCAGCTGCATTTCCTGCATTTGCTGCATCACGGATAACCCCAGAGGCACATCACAGGCACCGACTGAGCATGTGCCTGGTCCCCTACAGTCCTCTGACTGCTGGCGCCATGGACACTCTCTGTCTTTGCCAGCTCCTCCAGTGACTGTGAAGTGCCCTCACTGCTGTGCCCTGGGACACTAGCTGATGTTCTGATTCCCACCGAGGTGCTCGTATCTGCACTGGTGCCTGCCTGGCAGAGTTGGTTTGAGACTGGTGAGCCCACGACTTAAAGGCCCTCAGGTGTGAGAGGGGGCTCCTGCTGCTCCTCCTCCCAGCCCTGCTCCAATGATGCTGAAAGGAAGAACAAGGACATTGGATCAGTTAACATGGAGACAATGTCAATGTGCATTCCTGTCCCCCGGATCATTATGCGCTCATCCTTCCATAAGCAATGGTCAAGCCATGTTGCAAACTACAATCACTGAACATTCAGCACTGCTATGGCTGTTGGGAGAACAATGGTGACCTCACTGCTGGGCAAACATACCTGCCCGTGGCACCCCAGCCTCACCGATACCAGTGGACCTGGGCACATGGCGCCTCTCCAAATCTAGGGATTTCTGCTCCAAGCAGCTGAGAATCACCAATTGGGCCGGCCCTCTGCCAGTCCTCACCCGCTCGGCGGCATTATGTACATTCCTCTCCTGAAAAGGAGAGAAGAGCATTGATTAGTGCTACTTGTACCTGGATTCTCTTCGCGGACGGCCCACCCCAACCAGAGTGGGACATTGCAGGGCTCCACTGCCTCCTCACCCCACTGCTGCCGAACACTCACACAAAGATGCTTGACCTCTCTCCCCAACCTTCCCCACCACCCCCTTGGCCAAATGCTGCCTACATCACATTAGGCACCGCATGGTGCAACTTTCCATAGCAAGGAGGCACAAGCACGTGGAGAGCAGATCGATCGGTGCCACTCCACCTTGAATTTCCCCTCCCAGCATGTCATCACCCTGAATTGGTCATGTCCTGGAGTTCCAGCACTACGCCTAGGTGCAGCTCCCCCAGGTTGCCCCCAAAACAGTAATGTGGGTCACTGTGCACCACATGCTGCGGGTGCAGCACCCATCTCTTCATCACCCTCTCAGGGTGATCTCAGCATGGACAATATCTTGGCTCACCCAGGGAAGGAGACATGCCGTCAATGATTCAATGCAGTCACTACACTCAGACTTGGGGGTGGGTGCGCCACTGGGGAAAGCCTACCTGCTGGGTTACGTGACCAATGCCAACCTGGCACTTACCCTTCCTGAGCACAAGAGGTCATTGAAGCGCTTGCGGCACTGGATCCACATGCGCCGCACCACATCGCGGGAGATCTCTATCTCCGCCACCTTCTCCCAGGCACGTTTGGTCATGTGGTGGGGCCTCCTCCTCCTGTCCTGGGGTGCGAGGACCTCCCGCCCGTGCTGCCACCTCCTCGAGGAGGGCTGCAAGCCAATCATTTGAAAAACGAGGGGCACAGTGCCCCCCTGCCTTACCCTCCTTCCTGGCCTGCTCACCAGCAACGCTTTGGGGAGCCCTTCCAGTAACCATGATTCACAGCCTTGGAAAGGCTGCAGCAATGTTTTAAAACAGGCTGCCGGGTCATTGCAGCACCGCTGCCGCCCAGCCACCCCCGCTGTTCGGGAGCCATGATTCACGCTTTGCGAGCCTTAATTGGTCCGCCTGCGTAAAATGGCGATGCGGACTCGATTGCCGTACCCATCCATGCCCACTCCTGCACCGCCCGCCCAACAGGCAGAAAATACTGTCCTTAGTTCCAGTAACAAACCAGGAAACCCGCATCTTCTTCCTGAAGGGTGGTAAGGGGAAGAATGGGAAATATCAGCTGTAACATTTAAAATATTCGCTGCTTAAAGTGTCAGAGGTATTTTCAGGAGAGAAAGAGCAGAAACTGGTTTACAATGGCAGGACGAACAGCATCGGGGGTGTCCGTGGTGGTAAGAGCTTCAAGATTTTCAGACAAATCCGTGGGGCAGTTATATTGGCAGAGACAAAGGCAAGGAGGGATTGGCTCACTGGCACTCCTGATTGGAAGCCTCATCACAGCATGGAGGGAGATGACGTAGGAATAGTGAACACCATCTTACACATCCCAGGAATGGCACTGTGTCAGGAACTTTCATTACCCTCTTGAGGTTGGCCAAAGTAAATTAAAGGCATGAGCACCCACACATCTTGAACGATTGCTAAAAGCATGATGGACTGATATAGGCACTGTGTCCTAACAGTGTAACTGAACAGGTGAATGAATATTCACAATAGATCTCACACATTACTTCCCTATCCCATCATTCCACTGTGCCTGTATCCCACATCAAAACAAGGCTGCCAGATGTTGGAGTGAAAAATTACAAGGTGATGCAGAACTTGCACCTGACAACATTCTTTCAATAGATTGTCTTCAGACTCCTAGGCGAAATTGAATGTTGAATTAGTCACTTAATTCAACCTGTGTTCCCCTTGCAAAGGAAAAGGTCACTGACAATAAACATTATTGGGAGGAGTGATAACTATCAGACACGTAAGTACCCAGGAGGAGAAATCTCTTCAACTCCTTGGCTGACATGCCAGGGAGGAATCAAGTGACTTCTGTAAAGCCTCAATTTGCATTTAACCTCTTCTATATATGCATTTACTATCCTCTGGTACACAGCAAGAGACAGATTCAACTTCATCATTTTGACCTCCTTACAAAATACTTTTATCCAGTGGATGGAGGGAAAGACAGCCCTTGATCTACTTGGCATATTGATTTTTATCTGATTGTAGCATGTCCATTGGTAGCATCTTAATAAAGTGGCAGAAGTGCTTTTCCTTCACTCTTCTAAGGGCGGTTACCGATCATAGGCAGTTATTAACATGTTACACAAGATTTGGGTCAATGTACCTTTAAACCATGGCGCTGTGAGGTGGGTGATTTGTGTAGCCAGCCATATTGTAGAGCTAACAGTATGTTAAAACTTAAGAAAGAGAATGAGTCAGTGCCCACCTGTTGCATTGCCTATCTTTGTCAGGTCATTGACCTTTTCCTGCACTGGCAGACTGTTCTCAGTGTAAGAGGAAGCTCTCAGTGCCACACATGTCGCATGGTTGTTAACACAAGGAGAGTTGAATGACTGTCTCAAGTGACAGCTTTATGGAAGGTATTCCTGTCTATGCGCTCATCCATCAAAAATGAAAAAATCTGAGGGATGAGTTCATCTATCAGTAGCTGGGAGAATGCAATTCATGTGCTGATGCTTGAGAAAAAGTTGCAACAATCCTTAATGATTCTTCCAAATCAGTAAAAGCAGCATCTGCTCAATGGACTTTGTATGGGAATAACTTGGTACCAGGAGTAATGCAGATGACTGCCCCCTCTATACTAGGCTGCATTTCAGTCCTCATTTGGAAAAGCAATACCTTCTTCAGGCCTTATTTGGACCCTAAAGCAATACTGGGAGGGATAGTGGCTACAAATATGGCCCAATACATAGGTTTGAACCTCCAAGGGCTTTTTTTTTTTGCTGCAGCAGCAGGAAACAGAACAAGGGAATAGTGAACCACATTAAAGTGACTTCCAGTGAATATGCAAGAATGGAAACAGCTGGACATCAGTACCCATTTGGTAGCATGATCATTTCAAACTATATTCCTTTTTTTTTCGGGTAAGCTCATCCAAATAAATAGCTATCATCTCACAAGAAGGCTCCCAAAAATGCTTGAGGTATCTGAGAGGGTGGAAGGACTTTTCCCCCTCTGGACTCTCTCCCTGAAAAATGCTGGGACCTTCAGACAGTTCCCAGGTCACCGCAGGTTTTGGAAAGGCTATCTCACTGATTTTGTTATTTGCAGGTCGACATTCTTGTAGTTATCTGGTCACCCTTATTCCCATGAATAAAGTCAGTATTTCTATATTAGTATTTCCTCACACCCAGCATACCAATCTGCAAGGAGGTCTGGCAGCTGAGGTCCAGAATAGGGATAATAGTGATGACTCCAGTTGTCCATCTTCTCACTAGGTGTTGTTTTGCTATAATTTTTCTCAGATTGCTCCAACTTTCTGCCTTTCTAATTTCTGATTTGCCCTGCTTCCTCCTCAGTCGCTCCGCAATTTCTTTCTCATTGCTTAAATCTCATTGATTAAGGTGAGAGACTGTTGGCCCTATCATTCACTCAGTTCCCTAACGTCCCACCGCACTGTTATCAGCTCAAATTTCCAGCTAATCGTCCTGCAAAAAATATGCAAGCTGAATGGTGCAGGAAAAATCTAACAATACACGCCACGAGATGCTCCAGCAAGATTTGGTGCATTATTGTGAAACTTGTTTAAAGCTGCTGAGTTTGTTAAAATTTTCATTGTCCCAGTCCCTCACCGCCAACCCTTGTAATAGCCTCTTTTGGCAAAGCTTTTAGGCAGGGATCTGGAGTGGCTCGTGGGTTGCTCTGCTGCCCCTGAGCTGGAAGGTTCCTGGGTTCAAGTTCCACTCCAGGACTTGTTGGCTACAAATGAAACCAGCCAATGGTGTAAGCAGGTCATTGTCATCATCTGTGCCAGTTGCCAGCCTGGATCAGTAGGGAGGGTTGGAGGTAGGAAGGTTATCTTGCTGTAAAGCCCCCTGCCAAATGCAAAAATGGTGGTTGTTGTGAAGGTGATTAACCAGCATTGTGGTGACCCCATATAACATGGGAAAATACAAAACAACCAACTGGTAAAGAATTAAGACCTTATTCTCATATATTTCTCTCCCTGCCCTCCTCATCTTCCCAAGGCAAGTGTACACCACTGCCTTGTCTAATTAGCTATTATTCATGTCTAAGCTTTGACAGAGTGCTGGCAAACAATTGGATCAGCCGAGGTTGATTCGTTCCTTATCTGGCATCCAATCGTTCATATTTTTAGCAGGCATTCTTGGATAGTGACCATAAATAGAAAGCTTGGCTGATTCCTCAAACCCTTCCCTGGTTCCACCCCACAAAGCGGGTTCAACTATTCACCAGATAGCTGCTCAATTTTCTATTGTTATATTGAGCATTAACTAACAATAATGTGAATCACAGCGGGGAAATGTTGCTTGGCACTGTCATGGAGATACTCAATAATAACTGCTGATAGTGAATATTTGCTTTCCCTAGTGCTGCTGTTTACTTTCTGCTATTACCGTTCACTAATTGCCTTGTTCCACACCTAATGATCTCTGTGTATTTTCATGGCTCTGTTTGTCAATTCATTTTTAATTTGCTTCTGTTTCTTTTGAAAAGAAACTCAACACTTTTTTTTTAATTTTAGCTAAATTTATATCATGCTTAATTGAATTTATCACTTTGTGCCATTTGTACCTGTTGTCTCCTCGCCTCCCACACAGATATTTAATTAACTGATGTTTGCTAGCTGCTAAGTTTCCCACACCTTCCAAATGTTTTCTTTATCCTTTCATCCTTAAGGTAGGGACAAGCAAATGAGCATGGCCTAGGTTACAAAAACACTTATTAGATCTTTTACTTATACATGAAACTAAAATAAATAAGCCAATTTATTTTTATTTTTGCTGAAAAAAATGTTAAGTCCAATGCATGAGCAAGGAAGGACAATGGAACATACAAAATAATGCTCATGGTCTAGCCCGTTTCTCTAAATTATTTACCAAGTGTGCTTGCTTGGCGCCTGGAGATCAGAACAAGATTTCCGACTAGAGTCATATCTGCAGGAACTAAGGAACAATGCATTGAAAACATGTTTAAATTTTAGTCCTGTTCCCTTTATGTGCTTGTAGTTTTTTTTAATTAATTTGTAATGAAGTCTGCCTGGCAACTAACTAGATGGCTTTTAAAAATAAAACACCATTTTAAAAAGTCTAACCTTGTACTTTGTACAAAATAAAATTTTTATTTTTTATTGTTTATATAGATTTGAATTAAAAAGGTAAAGTGTGATCTCCTCAAAGATTTGAAGATATTAAGAGGGACAATTAGGGTAGAAAGGGGAGAAACTTTTTCTGCTGACAGGGGAGTCTAGGACTTGGGGGCCAAAGCATAAAAATTCGAGTCAGACCTTTCAACACCGAAATTAGGAAACACTTCCACACACAATGGGCATTAAAAGTTAGGGACTCTTATGCATATGAAAATTGATGCTAGATAAATTGTAAGTTTTAAAACTGGGAAGGATAGATTTTGTCATCAAAAGGTATTTTGGTGGCTTTGTGTAGTTAGGTCACAGATAAGTGATGATCTCAATAAATGGTGGAACAGGCTAAAAAGCCTATTCTGGTTCCTAGATTCACATGTTTCCTATCTACAATAGAAAGAGTAACAAGATTGATTCTTTGCAACCCAAAATTAACTTGTCACACTGAGGAATAACTAATTGACATCTGCATTATTTGGAGACAATAAAAACCAGCAGTTTGGTGGTGTCATGTCATAGAATTGTAGAGCGCATATTAGAATGGTTACAATACAGTAGGAGACTATTTCACCCATCGTTGGAAAAGCAACTTATCTAGTCCCACTCCCTTGTCTTTTCTTGTAGACCTGCAAACGATTGTCTGATAATTATCCAATTCTCTTTTGAAGGCCTCGATTCAATCTGCGTCCACCACACTCTTAGGCAGAGCATTCCAGATCCTAACCACGCAATGTGTAAAATTGTTTTTTTCATGTCACCATTGATTCTTTTGCGAATCACCTTAAATCGATGTCCTCTGGTTCTCAACCTTTTTGCCAATGGGAATCTCTCCCTACTTACTTTGTCCAAACCCCACAGGATTTTGAAAACCACGACTAAATCTCCTCTTAATCTTCTCTTCTCCAAGGATGGCAGCCTCAATTTTCCAATCTATCCATGGAGCTGAAGTTCCTCATCCTTTCTGAACCCACTCTAATGCATTTACATCTTTCCTAAAGTGTGCAGCCCACATTTGGACACAATACTCCAGTTGAGACCAAGCCAGTGTTTTATACAAGCTCATCATAACTTCCTTGCTTTGTACTCTATGCCCTTATTTATAAAGCTCAGGATCCATTATGCTTTATTCACCACTATTTCAAACTCCCCTACCACCTTCAATGATTTGTGCACATATAACTACAGGTTCCTCTGCTCTTGCAGCCCCTAAAGAAATGTACCTTTTAATTTACATTGTCCGTCCTCACTCTTCCTACTAAAACGAATCACTTCACGCTTCTCTGCTTTAAATTTCATCTGCCACTAGTTTGCCCATTCCACTAACCTCTCGAAGTTTATCACTATCCCCCTCACAGTTCACAATGCTTCTAAGTTTTCTGTCATCTGCAAATTTTGAAATTGTTCTCCTTACACCAAAGTCTCAGCTATTAATATGTATATCATGAAAAACAGTGGTTCTAACACTGATCCCTGCGGATCCCCACTATATGTTTTCCTCCAGTCTGAAAACAACCATTCACCACTACTCTGTTTCCTGACACTCAGCCAACTTTGTGTCCACACTGCCACTGTTCCTTTTATTCCATGGGCTTCAACTTTACTGACAATTCTGTAAATTGGAAGTCCAATGACACCATATCAACGGCATGGCCCTCATTAGCCATCTTTGTTACTTCATCAAAAAACTCAAAGCAAGTTAGTTAAACATTATTTGCCTTTGACAAATCTGTGCTGGCTTTCATTAATAAATCCACATTTGTTCAAGTGGCTGCTAATTTTGTCCTGAGTTATCATTTCTAAACACATTCCCACCTCTGAGGTTAAGCTGACTGAGCTGTAGTTGCAGGGTGTATCCTTACACCTTTCTTTTTAACCAAAGTGTAACATTTGTAATTCTCTGGCCCTCTGACACCAACCCTGTATCGAAGAAGGATTGGAAGATTTTGGCCGCTGCCCTTGCAATTTTCACCCTTACTTCCCTCAGGGTCCTTGGATGTATCTCATCCAGTCCTGGTGATCTAATCAACTTTAAGCACAGTTTGCAGTACATAGTGATGTTATGTATGATTGTGGAACTATAAGGCAGGATCACCCGCATTGAGGACTGAATGGATTTAGTGGCAGAATTTTACAGGCCCCTGCTAGTGCGTTTGCAGGTGGCCAGGAACCAATGAAATTCCTAAGTGTCCATCCCACCACCTTCCTGCCTGCCCCCAACCTGTCCTTAGTTTTATAAGGGGTGGGAGAGGCCTAGGGTGCCCAGTGAACCCTCATGCCAATTGAGGCCCTTAAGTGGCCAACTAATAGTGACTTAAGACCAGCTTTTGAGACCAGCAGGAGGAGGTCAAGGATGGAGAGGGGAAAGCCAGCAGGTTACCCTGCTTGGGTCCCAGGTGGGAAAAAGGAGGGAGGGCACCTCCTTCACAGGCTTCCTTTTCCAATAGGGCCTCTCTGCCACCCTGGCATCTCCAACAAAAAACCACCAACCCTCTCTAATACTTCCGCCCGGGGGATTCCCCTCCCATCCCATCACGGCACACCCTGGCACTTGCCTCCATCCTGGCTCTGGGACTGACTGCTGGGACTACTTGCAGTCCCAGCAGTGGCCACTACTCCCAGTGGCAGGCAGCTGTCTGAGGCAGGTCTTCCTCCCAACTGAGGGGCTGAAGCCTCACCTCCAGCTGATTAACACCCGTCAGGGAATTAAATGGCTCAGGGCTAGCTGGCATGGGAGGTGGTACGTTCGCCACCAACTCTTTGAGTGGGGGTGGGGTGGGGGGGTGGGGGGGATGGAAGGAAACAATGCCACCTGTTACACTCTGCCCCCACATCCAGTTTCCCAGGAAAATCTTGTTGTCCCAAAAGCCAACAGGAAATCTCCCTGGAACAATTATAGCTAACCAGTATGTGATCCGTGTGAATGATCCACTCCAAACATATGAGAAATAGTGAAAGATGGGCATCAGTTTGAACTCTCCACCCGCTTCTCCCAGCTCAGCAGAAACCCTGTAGGGGGCTGTTAAAATGGAGTGGGGGAATTTACCCATTCTGTCGGTGCCCTAATCTGGCCGACTGTGATTTTAAACCGCTGGGACCAGATGCAGAATTTTCCCGTTGATGTGAGGGATGGGCCCTGCATGCCTGCGCGTAAAATGACACGTGGTGACGCCGGGCAAGCGTCCTGACTTCGCCGCGTGTCATCGCGATATTTTGTTGGGCGGGAGCATGATGATATCCGATGCGCGCCCGCCATTAATTAACAGGCCACTTAAGGCCCTTGAGGCACCAATCGATGTCAATTTTTCAGCTCCCGTGCAATCTTCCGGTCAGCGCATTGGTGCAACAGGCAGGCGGGTAGGACACATTTGTTTAAGCCTCATCCACGGGCGAGGTAAGAGGGCTCAGTGGGGTCGCGAGTTTGCTGTGTCAGATATTGATTTTTCAAAGTTACTGATACTTGCCTTTGTGATCTGCAATACTTTAAAATGCATACCAGCTGCTTGGACTGGACTCACAACCTTCAGCTCAGAACTCTGCAGTGAGGAATCTTTTTTGGGCCTGCAGGTTTCAGGAAGCCTTCCCTTAGCCTGGGAATGGGAGTTGAACTGTCCACTGGAGGCAACTCCTCTGAGGAGAAAGAGAGGGCTAGAAGGGGGAGGAGGCCAGGAGTGCACATTCAGCCTCCAGGGAGGTCAGGCACAGGCACAAGGGGCGCAGGGCCAAGAGGTAGCCCAAGGTGCAAGGGGCTGCAGAAGACGCACTATCCTGCTGCCAGGGTTTATAGGCGGCTTGGCAGCTACCTCAATATGACTGAGGTGCAGTGCCAAAGGAGGCTCCGTCTCTCAAGGGAGACAGTCAACAGTACCTGTCAGATGATTGGGCCTGAGATCTCACGAACTGTGTGGGTGGACATCCCATGCCAGTTGCTCTAAAAGTCACAGCTAACCTCAATGTCTATGCCTCTGGCTCCTTCCAGGGGTCAGTGGGTGATCTTTGCGGTGTCTCCCAATCAGCTGTGCACAGTTGTATCAAGCAGGTTACAGATGCTCTGTTCAGGCGTGCATTGACCTTCATCCAATACCATTGGAACCAGGCAAGTCAGACACAGCAAGTCAGAGGCTTCGCGCCCATTGCTGGCTTCCCCCCGTCCAGGGTGCAATAGACTGCACACATGTGGCCATCTGGTGAGCCCGGTGCCTTTGTCAACAGGAAGGGCTTCCACTTCATGAACGTGCAGATAGTGTGTGATCATAGGATGCTGATTCTAAAAGTCTGTACAAGGTACCCAGGCAGCTCCCACTGTGATCCTAGGACAATACCAGGTGCCAGGGCTAATCAGTGCTCCAGCCCGGCTGGATAGATGGCTGCTGGGTGGCAAGGGCTATCCCCTCAGAAGGTGGCTCATGATGCCTCTCCGCCATCCAAGAACAGAAGCTGAGCAGTGGTACAATAGGAGCCAAGGCACCACAAGGGCTGTGATGGAGAGAACCATCAGGCTTCTCAAGATGCACTTACGATGCCTGGACCACTCAGAGGGTGCACTCCAGTACCCCCCAGATCGTGTGTCAGTGATAGTGGTTGTATGCTGCACTCTCCACAATCTTGCGCTGGAAAGAGGAGATGCAGTGGATGATGAAGATGTAGACGCAATGGCTGCAGCTGCACATGATGGGTCTAACAGTGAGTCCGAGGATGAGCACGTACAGGGAAATGCTGAGCGGGTAGACATTGACCTGGGCATACTCCAGAGAGGCTTTAATCCAATGAACCTTCAGCTAGCACACCACAGATGGACCTCCAGGACAAGCCTGGGCTGTAGGCTCCATACTCGATACCTAAGTGCAAAATCTGCCTGGTTAGGAACATTAACTAAGGGCCTTGTTATTAAAGCTGAATGTCCCACAAAATACTCATAAAATTTTTGGAAACCATCCACCTGCAGAAGAAAAGAGGTACCCTCAGCCATGGTGACATGCCTGAATTTAATATTACAACCAAAGAAACTCAAAGAAGCAAAATGACAAAAGTGTTAATAATCACTCCAACTCATAAAGACCTCATCTTGGGCCAACACAAAAGCACCAGTGATAAACCTGTGGTCTGCCTAAGGTGCCTTATGTTTACGTTTTTGGTGCTATGTCTTGGTGCTGACCCCTCATTGTGAGTGGCATCTGAGTCTGCTGACTCCGCTGTCCTGTTGGTCTCAAAGACACTGGTGGTTGCCCTCTGGCCTGTGGGGCCTGTGCTGGCCCAGTCTGGGCGGGATCTGCCAGTTCCACAGCGGGCAACTCCCCAGTCAACGCAGCCTCACCAGATGCAACAGTCACTGGCAGAAGGGCGGAGGAGCTGCTACCTTCATCTGGAATGCCCTTAGAGGAGCCCACAGAGATGACAGGCAGCTACTGCGCCAACACGAGGTCAGTTCGGACCTCCCTGCTTACCATAGATGGATGGACACTGAGCTGGGAAACTTGTTGCCCAGACCATCTCCCACACTGGCACAGACCACCCGAGGTCAATGCCGATGTGAAGGCTTGCTGGTCCAAGCGCAGCCACACGAAGCCCTGACTGGTCTCCTGGAGGAGCCTCTCCACAAGAGTTGCCATTCTCTCCATGGAAGACGCATGGCACTTGAACATGAGGCTCATTGCTTCGGTGATAGTCCGTGTAGACTTCTCCACCACAGACACCAAGCCAAGTATAGCCTCATGTATCTCCCCCAGATGCTTCCGCACACCCAGCCGCATTTCCTGCATTTGCTGCATCACGGATGACCCCAGAGGCACATCATCAGGCACCGACTTGGGCCTGTGCCTGGTCCCCTACAGTCCTCCGACTGCAGCATCATGGGCACTCTCTGTCTCTGCCAGCTGCTCCAGCGACTGTGAAGTGCCCTCACCGCTGTGCCCCGGGACACTAGCCGATGTCTAATTCCACCGAGGTGCTAGTATCTGCGCTGGTGCCTGCCTGACAGAGATGGTGTGACACTGGTGAGACTTCAGGGCCCTCAGGTGTGAGAGGGGGCCCCTGCTGCTTCTCCTCCTGGCCCTGCCCCACTGATGCTGAAAGGAAGAACAAGGACACTGGATCAGTTAACATGGAGACAATGTCAATGTGCATCCCTGTCCCCCAGATCATTATGCGCTCATCCTTCCAAAAGCAATGGTCAAGCCATGTGGCAAAATTAAATCACTGAACATTCAGCACTGCCATGGCTGCTGGGAGAACAATGCTGACCTCACTGCTGGGCAAACATACCTGTGCGTGGCACCCCAGCCTCACCAACACCAGTGGACCTGGGAGCATGGAGCCTCTCCAAATCTAGTTCCTCCTGCTCGAAGCGGCTGAGAATCATCAACTGTGACAGCCCGCTGTCCTCACCAGCTTAGCAGCATTATATGCATTCTTCTCTTGAAAAGGAGAGAAGAGCATTGATCAGTGCTACTTGTATCTGGATTCTCTTCGCGGACGGCCCACCCCAACCAGAGTGGGACATTGCAGGGCTCCAGTGCCTCCTCAGCCCACTGCTGCCGAACACTCACACAAAGATGCTAGGCCTGTCCCCCCACTCCCCACCCTCTTGGCCAAATGCTGCCTACATCACATTAGGCACCACACGGTCTAACCTTCCATAGCAAGGAGGCACAAGCGCGTGGAGCACAGAGGACAGCAGATCGATCGGTGCCATGCCACCTTGAAGCTCCCCTCCCAGCATGTCATCACCCTTACTTTGACATGTCCTGGAGTTCCAGCACTGCGCCTAGGTGCATCTCCTCCACGTTGTCCCCAAAACAGTAATGTGGGTCTCAGTGTACCACATGCTGCGGGTGCAGAACCCATCTGCTCACCATCCTCAGGGTGACCTCAGCATGGGCTATATCTGTTGGCCCACCCTGTGAAGGACACATGCTGTCAATGATTCAATGCAGTCACTACACTCAGTCTTGGGTGGGGGGGGCGGGGGGGGGTGCGGGGGGGGAGGCACCAGTGGGAAAGCCTACCTGCTGGGTTAAGTGACCAATGCCAACATGGTGCTCACCCTTCCTGAGCGTAACAGGTCATTAAAGCACTTGCGACACTGGATCCAGGTGCGCCGGACCACATCGCAGGAGATCAGTATCTCCGCCACCCCCTCCCAGGCACATTTGGTCATGTGGTGGGGCCTTCTCCTCCCATCCTGGAGGACCTCCCGCCATGCTGCAACCTCCTCGAGGAGGGCAGCAAGGCAATCATCTGAAAAACAAGGGGCACAGTGACCCCCTGCCCTACCCTCCTGCCTGGCCTGCACACCAGCTGTGCTCTGGGAAGACCTTCCATTGGCCATGGTTCACAACCTTTGAAAGGCTGCAGCAGCTTTTTAAACCAGGCCATCGGGTCACCATTGGACCCAGTGGTCATTGCAGTCCCACCGCCGCCCGCCCACTCCCGCTGTCCTCGGGAGCTGCGATTCATACTGAACGGGCCTTAATTGGCCTGCCCGCGTAAAATGGCGGCTTGGACCTGTTTGCAGGGGCGATCGGGTCCGCGCACGCCCGTGCCCACTCCCACTCCGCCCGCTAGGCAGAAAATTCTGCCCAAGGAGGCAAGTGCAGTGGTTGTATTAATGTAACAGTCAGAGACATGGGCTAATTATCCTGTAGAACAACCAGTTTGAGAATTTGAATGCAGTACTTAGGAAAAAGCTGGTAGCAGTAAAGCTGTCCAAATATCATTGGATCATTGTAAAAGCCAACTGATTATTTTAATGAAGGAAATCTATTGTCCTTACCTGGCCTGGTTTATACTGACTCCCACTCCAATGTCGCTTGTACTCAGAAGTGGCTGAGCAAGGATAGGCAGTTGGAGAAAGCTCATCACAATCCTCTCAGGTCAGTGAGGAAGGGATAGGCATCACAAGCTACCTTTTGTAGCAATGGTCACATCACAAGAGTAACCTTTTTGAATAGAAGACATCATTAGGGTCCCACTGCCATTTTCACCTTAAGGCTGAGCAGGAGAGAAGTAGTGGCTTTGCTGCCAAGCAATTTCGCCTCCTCACTGACATCTAATGCATCTAACTTGTGTCAGGGATCTCTCTGGGTTGGAGGTGGTAGCTATTGAGCTGCCCAATTCCACCAGCTGGGCAGCTGCTGACATCCTGGGCACTCTGGCTGAAAAGTCAGCAAGTGACATGCAACTGAGTGAGCCAGCCACTCACTGGGCTGCATTCCCTCACAGATTACAAATTTCCCTCATAATGCGAAGTCCAGAGTCAGGAGATACCAGTAATAAGAATGGGAAATCCATCTTCTCTAAAGCTTCTAGGGGCACAATGTAATTTTTGAACACAGTGCTCAACTCTTCACTCTTCACAGCAACTACTCTAGAGAATTAGCCCTATCTAATCTTGTCTGATGTTTTTTCTTTCACTGTACCATTTAATTGTGTTCTTAAATCTCCCTCTCAAAGGTTGCAATTGATTCAGCATCAGTAGTCCCTTGTGGTAATATATTCCATATTCAAATAACCCTTTGAATAAAAGAAAAATGCCACCATCCTTGCTTTATCTCCTCTTGTTGGCAGTTCACTTACTGGTGAAAATAATTCTTCATTATTTATACTCTGAAAGCCTTTCATAATTTCAAACAGTTCTATTAGCTCCCCCCTTAACGTTATCAGCTTGAAGGAATACAGAGTTAATTTTTAAAGTCTCTTGTCATTACTATTCCTGGTTTTATCAAGTTAATCAACATTGCACTATTTCCATGGTTTCATTTTCTACCCTGGCGTAGAAAACTATATACAAAACTCCAACTATGGCCTAACCAATACCTTGTACAGATTCTGAAGAGTATTTATGTAGATTAATCATTCTTAACATATGAGTAAGAGACCTGCAATTTACTACAGTGAAATATTTCGCATTTGGATGTCACCTTTTCATTGACTTCCAACATGCAAATTCAGATAATGCATTGAGATAACTTGATTCAACAATATTGGGGGTAATTACCAAAATCAAAGCACAATGCCTCCACATATACCAGTGTGCCATGTATACTCCCATTTTAAATTGTGAAAACTGAAATCCAACTGTTTATTATTCCCCTGATCTGTGTGAATTAAAGCACAAATAGAAGGACCGTATAAAATGCTAAGAACAGCAAATGTTAATTGAACCTCCAGCTCCACAGATATTAAATCATTGGCTTGATTTAATGATTTTGCCTTTCAGCATAAAATATGTTGAACATACATCAGAAGTTGTGAAATGGTCATCGTCATCATCATTATCATCATCATCGGCAATCCCTCGTGCCGAGGATGATCCTCCTTTGCAGCTGGCTGGGTGGAAATGAAATGTCAGTGTTGGCTGTAGATTTACAGATGGCTTATAAGTCCTGTCTTAGCCTTATAGATTCCCCCATTATGACATAAAGCCTTCCTGCCCTGGACTTAATCAGGGCAGAGACAGGAAGGAGGCAAGTCCCCAACTGCCACACTCTTGCCTGCTTAAGTGCCCCCCACCCTCCACCGCCACCAAACTCACCTCATGGGAGGCATTAACTTCCACCCGGCGTGTCAGCATTTTGTAGGGCTCTCATGTTTGTTCTTAAATTGGTATTAAATTGGATAAAGCATTCTTATTATGCAGCTGACCTTTTTAATTTGGTGTTGAAGATCTTTAATCAGGTTCCTGTCCCACCCTCAGCAGTGGAACAGCTCTAACTAAAGTAACAAATTATAGCCTATGTGGTTGCAATTATGGTAAACTTACCTTCTTCCTTCCCAGCCTGTCAGCAGCCCTTGACATGAGTGACCACACCATTCTCCCCCAGTGCCTCAGCTCCATGGCCCAGCTGGGTGGGACTGCACTCTCCAGCTTCCATTCTTATTTATCCAGATGTAGCCAGAGAATTACTTGCCCCAGCTGCTCTTCCCACTTCCAAAGACCTACCTTTAGTCCCTTCCTATTTCTCATCCACATGCTGCCCCTCAGCATCATCATACAAAAACACAATATCAGATTCAACATGTACACTGAAAACAACCAGCCTTACCACTACCTCTTTTGACTCCTCTACCATAGCTGACTGATCAGGCTTCTTCTATGACAATTAGTACTGGATGATCAGAAGTTCCCTCCAGTGAAAAATTGGGAATGCAAAAAGGGCATTTTCCCGTGTCATTGCCTCAATCGCTGCTCCCTATACCTTCATCTCCATGCGAATATCGGAATTAGGAGGAGTAGGCTATGTGACCCCTCGAGCCTGCTCCACCATTCAGTAAGATCATGGCTGATCTGCTGTTAAGCTCTACTCCAAATTCCCGATAACTTCTCGCCCCCTTGTTTATCAAGAATCTATCTACTTCTGCCTTTAAAATATTCAAAGACAATGGACAGAGTTTTTAGGTCGGTGTGCGGGTGTGTGCCCAATACATCCGAGCAAGAAATAAAGACTTTGATGTCAGCCAAGCGTGCCAACATCAACATGCACCCTCCAGCTATTTCGCTAGGTGGGCACTCAATGAAGGTGGAGGCACGCCCGCCATTAATTAAGTGGCCAGTTAAGGCCCTTGAGACACTAATTGTCTCGGAGTTTACGCAGCCTGTGCGAATTTCAGGCCATCGCACAGGCAAAACAGGCAGGCGGGCAGGCCACAATTTCAAGAACCTCATCCACGGGCGGGATAAAAAGAGTGAGTGGGCTTGCTAATGCGAGTAGTTTGTACTTTATCTCATAATTTGCTGCTTCTTGCTTGTTTGAACAGAGCATCTTCATTTCGTTTCAGAGCTGCTTTGACAAAAATAAGAGGCTTCAGTTCAGGACTCAGTGTTGTTTTCCAGGCCCCCGGAGGATCCATACCACTTGGAACCTTCCAGGTATGACAGCCTTCCCTTACCCTGGGAATGGGGATTGTGGTCTCCACTGGAGGAACCTCCTCTGAGGAGGAAGAGAGGGCCAGAAGGCGGAGGAGGCCAGGTATCCCTATTCAGCCTCTAGGGGACCGACCTGTGGGGGGTAGAGGCGCAGGTACGAGGGGCGCAGGGCCAACAGGAAGTCCAAGGCAGAAGGGACCACAGAAGACGCCACTATTCTGCTGCCAGGGTTTACAGGCAGTGAAGCAGCTACCTCAATATGTCTAAGGTGCAGTGCCGAAGGAGGCTCCGCCTCTTAAGGGAGACAGTGGCCTCCATCTGTCAGATGATCAGCCCTGAGACCAGTTCCGGCTGTGTGGGTGGACATCCCATGCCAGAGGCGCTAAAGGTCATGATGGCCCTCAACTTCTATGCCTCTGGCTCTTTCCAGGGTTAGCAGGAGATCTTTGTGGAGGTTTCCAATCAGCTGTCCACACTTGTGTCAAGCCATTGGCAGACACTCTGTTCAGATGTGCATTGACTTTCATTCACTACAGCGTGGACAAGGCCAGCCTGTCAGAGCGAGCCAGAGGCTTTGCAATGATCACTGGGCTCACCCGCATCCAGGTTGTAATCAACTGCACACATGTTGTCAACAAGGTGCCAGCGGGTGAGCCTGGTGCCTTCATCAACAGGAAGGGCTTCCACTCCATGAACGTGTGGATAGTGACCACAGGATGCAGATTCTGCAAGGCTGTGCAAGATACCCTGACAGCTCCCATGACACTTACATCCTGAGACACTTCCAGGTGCCAAGGCTCTTCAATGTTCCAGCCTGACTGGATGGACGGTTGCTGGGTGACAAGGGCTATCCCCCCATAGGGTAGTTCATGACGCCTTTCACGCACCCAAGAACAGAGGCCGAGCAGCGGTACAACAGGAGCCATGGCTCCACAAGGGCCGTGGTAAAGAGAGCCATAGGTCTTCTCAAGATGCACTTCTGATGCCTGGACTGTTCAGGGGTGCATTACAATACCCCCCAGATCGTGTATCACTGATAGTGGTTGCATGCTGCACTCTCCACAATCTGGTGCTAGAAAGGGGGAAAACAGTGGAGGAAGAAGATCTTGGCACAGCTGCTCAGGAAACAGGTGATGAGACTTGTAATGAGTTTGAGAATGACTACAGCCAGGAGAACTGTGAAGGGATAGATGCTGACCTGGGTAATCTCCAGGGAGGCAGGGACACCTGGGACACTTTGATCCAATGCTCCTTCAGCTAGCCTACCAAATACAAGCCAAAACCACATGCCAGGGCTGTAGGCTCCATACTCGATCTCTGGCAGGAACATTTGCTTATTGAACAACATGCACTATATGCCATTTCAATAAAGTTTAATGAGAAACAAGTCACTCTTAACATCATGGGTTACTCTACACCTGCAGAACAAATGAAGCACCCAGAGGCTTGCTGCACAAAAACACATTTAATGATATGGTGCCTGGCATACATTATACAAATGAAATTGAGAGGTGTAATCCATCATACCAATGGACAATGTAAAAGTGGGGGAAACAAATATCAACTGTGATCAGGCCATGTTGTGATTAAGATGTTTTAAGTTTTTGCTTGTGGATGCTACATCTAGGTGCTCCCCCCTCGCTGGCACTGGCATTGGAAACAGCCTGCTCACTCTGCTGTCCTGTTGGCCTTGATGAACTTGGCGGGCATCCTCTGGCCTGTGCAGCCTGTGCTGGCCCCGCCTTGGAGTGAGTGGCTGACATCTCCCCAGCCGCCACAGCCTCATTGGATGCCATGTTCACTAGCAATGGGGGGGGGAGAAGCTGCTGCCATCATCTGGAGTGCTCTGACAGGAGCCCACAGCAACAACAGGCAGTTTGTGCACCAACGTGAGGTCGTTTTCAAACTCCCTGCTCACCATTGATGGATGGGTACCTGGCTGGGATACTGGACCAGTTGAGATCATTGCCAGTGTGAGGGCTGGCAGCTCTGAGCGCATCCCCAGAAATTCCTGATTGAGCTCCTTGAGAAGCCACTCCATGAGAGTCGCCACTCTCTCCATGGAGGAGGCATTGCGCTCAGCCATGAGGATCATTGCATTGCACACACTCCGCAAGGACTCCTCCACAACGGAGACCATGGCACACAGCCCCTCATGTATCTCCACGAGATCCTCCCCAAAACGTTGTTGGATGTCCAGAATCTGCTGCCTCATGGACGACTCCAGGGGCACATCATCAGTCATCGGCTGAGCATGTTCCTGGACCCCAGCAGTCTTCCGACTGCTGGCGCCCTGGGCACTCTCTGCCTCCACCTGCACTTCAAGCGAGTGTGAAGTGCCCTCACCAATGTGCATCAGGATACTAGCTACTGATCTAATGCCCACCAAGTGCTGATATCTGCGCTAGTGCCTGCTTGGCAAAGAGTGGGTGACGCAGGTGCATTGTGATGGTTGCTATCCTCAGGAGTCAGTGGTGGGCCTTCAGGCTCCTCATCCCGATGGGCTGCTGGTGAGCCTGAAAGGAAGAACAAGGACATGTCATTACACTGTTAACGTGCATGCCTGGCACCCAGATGAGACAGAGATATGCATCGGGGTGCCCTAGACTTTCCATCATCAATAGGAATCCAAGGTTCACATCAATATAGAGGCTACAGTGGAATGTTTGCTATTACAGATGTTCTCACCTCAGTGCACTGCATTCTTACCTCCCTGTAGCACCCCAGCCTCACCACGGCTGCTTGACCTAGGCACATGGCGCCTCTCCAACTCCAGAGCCTCCTGCTCATACTGAGTGAGGATGAGTAGGTGGGGCACTCCCCCACCAGCCTGCGACCTCTCTGCAATATGATGGGATGTTTTCTCCTGAGAGGAGAGAGGAACATTGATTAGTCCACCCTGTACCTGCAGCGCCATTGCAGCCTGGCCAACCCCACCTGAGCAATACCTCGCAGGGCTCAGCTGACTGGTGACCCTGGAGCTGCAAGACACTCAGTGCAAGTAGCCAGAGCTCACCCCGTTAGCCAGATGTTGCCTCATTGACATTTGCCACCCACACTAAGACCTCTGAGGTCCAAGTGGGGGATGGGCAGATCTTAACTGCTGTGCTAAGTGACCCATGCCAACACGGTACTCACCTGTCCCGATCGCAGGAGATTATTGATGTGCTTCCAGCACTGCACCCATGTGTGCCTCACAACATCATGGCTGCTGATCTTGGATGCCACCTCCTCCCAGGCCTTTTCAGTGAGGTAGGGGGGGCCTCCTCCTCCCTTTCCTGGGTAAAATCGCGGTGCGGAGCCTATCGCGGGCAGCTGTTGGGTTTCCAACCACCCCCGCCCACCCCCGCTGAGCCCACCCGACAAGGGAAAAATTCTGGCCAATGTTTCCATCGCCTTTGGAGGAAGAGAGTTCCAAAGGCATGCAACCCTCTAAGAGAATTTCTTTTTCCTCATCTCTGTCTTAAATGGGTGAACCCTTATTTTTAAACAGTGACCCCCCAGTTCTAGATTCTCCCACAAGAA
Organism: Carcharodon carcharias; assembly: GCF_017639515.1. Lineage (NCBI taxonomy): Eukaryota > Metazoa > Chordata > Chondrichthyes > Lamniformes > Lamnidae > Carcharodon > Carcharodon carcharias. The sequence goes on along the minus strand of NC_054472.1, from coordinate 28,660,333 downwards.
TCTTCTCCACATCCACCTGTCAAGACCCTTCAATCAACTTGCCACTTACTCTTTTAACCTTCAACAAGCCTAGATTGTCCAAGATAAAAGCAAAATATTGTGGATGCTGAGAATCTGAAATAAAAACAGAAAATGCTGGAAAAACTCAGCATGTCTGATGGCATCTGTGGAGAGAGAAACAGAGCTAGTGTTTCGATTCTGTATGACTCTTCTTCAGAGTCCCTGAATTTCCCTGAATTTGTTAACTTCCTGAATGAGACCTCGATACTGTTATGCTCCTGGCTGAGGGGGAATGAGCTGTCTCCCCTTCTTTATTCACTCCCTTGGTTGGTTGCAACAAGATTAATTTAAAAGGGACCCCTTCCCCCATAGATAACTTTTCCCTGTCCAAATGTATTTATGTTTTAGAAGGAGCCCAGATAACGAAGCTACCTGAGTCAGAAAAAGTAAGTTTATTAGTTACTAAAAACCCAAGAAAAAGTAATAAAAATGCAACACACATACACATGGATCAGAATTGAGACGTTGAGTCCCAATAAAAGTTTAAGATGGTATACAAATCAGCATTTGGCTTGTCTGTGAAGTGTGGGTGGTGATACATTACAGCTGTTAAGTTGGGTGATTCTGGTAGATTCTGACAGTTTAGTAGTTGATTTGGAGACACTTGATTCTGCAGGTTGGTTGGAGAAGCATCCTATTTCCTTTGTGATTGTGGCTTTGCTAACTTGCCTCCAGCAACAGAGAGAGGATGAGAGATTTCACCTGTAACTGCGGGGGTAACTAGTTGATCTTCTTGTGCTGTCACTCCCACAGTGCACTAACACACTAGCACTGCTCTGCAGCTAGCTTTTTAACCCATTTTGCCCTGTGCATTCCTGTAAGGGAAAAAGCCATGTCTTGCCCCCCAGCGTCAGTTTCCTTTGATCTCTAACCATTTTACACATTCTGAGATATGAACCAACAGGAGATGGATTTTAATTGACGGCTGAGATGTGGTAATCAGTCTTTTTTCTCTGCAACCACAGGAGATTAAAGTTCAGTCTTTTACCCCTTCCCTATCTCCCTTTCAAGTGCCTCTGCCTGAACAAGCCCAAGGCACCTTTTCAGGTGCAACTTTTCATGTTCTCTCAGGACAGGTCTGTCAATATAATCCACATGGGAATTTTGCAGAAAGTGGTCACTTTAAGTTATCAGCCATCTTTTGCTCAGTGTCCTTGCTTGTATTTCTTTTAAAACACACAAGTCTTCCTTAAGAAGTTCAACATACCTGTAAGTTGCTGTAATCGGCTTTTATGACACCACTTCACTGGTGATTGTAATTTTCTTATGTTCCTCTATCCCTTCCATTTCCTGATTTACAACTATTTCTGGTATGTTACTTGTATTCTCTCTAGTAAAGACCAATGCAAAACATCTGTTCAATTCAACTGCCATCTCCTTATTTTCAATTATTAATTCCCCAGATTCACATTCTATAAGACTAATGCTCACTTTGATAACTTTTCTTTTTTAACTATACATAGAAGCTCTTACTATTTCTCTTTATATTTCCAGCTAGCTTTCTCTGGCGCTTTAACTTTTCCCTCCTTATCAACCTTTATTCATTCTTTACTGTTTTTATATTATGCCCAATCTTTGCATAATTATATGCTTTTTCTTTAAGTTTGATACTGTCTTTAACTTATTTAGTTAACAAAGGTTGGTAGGTCCTTCCTTGGAATTTTTCTTTCTCATTATAATGTATCTATTCTGCATATTCTGAAATATCCCCTTAAATGTTTGTCACTGCATCTCTACTGACCTATTCCTTAATCTAACTTGCCAGCTTACTTTAGCTAGCTTTGTTTTCATGCCCTCATAATTGCGCTTATTTAAGTTTAAAATGCTAGCCTTGGACCCACTCTTCCCTCCCTCAAACTGAATGTAAAATTCAATCATTATATGATCACTGCTACTTAGCAGTGCCTCCACCATGAGATCATCAATTAACCCCTATCTTATTGCACAATATCAGGTCTATTATAGCCTCCTCCCTGGCTGGTGCCAGAGTATGCTGTTCTAAGAAACTATCTCAAAAAAAATCTTTATGAATTCTCATCTAGGCTACCTTTGCCAATCAGATTTTTCCAGTTCATATGTAGATTAAAATCCCCCACGATTATCGTCATACCTTTCTGACAAGCTTCCATTATTGCTTCCTTTATGCTCTGTCCTGTGTAGGTACAGTTAGGGGGCCCATACACCACTCACACATGTCACTTCTTGCTTTTATCATTCCTCAACTCTACCCAAACTACTCCTACATCCTGGTTTCCTGTACTTATGTCATCCCTCCTTATTGGTGGGATCTTCCGCTCCAGTCTGCTATGGCAGGTTGCAATTCCAGCCAGAGGCCAGCATGAAAGCAATTTTCATCCCACTAATGGGACGCAGATGAAAGCCCAACCACCCCAACTGGAATCGCACAAACCCCACCCCCACTCGATCATCCGCGTTGCCAGCGGGAAACCACACCGGTCCAGAGCACATCTGGACCAACATGGTATGTAAAAGTCAACATTTTCCTGAAGAAGGCCTGGGGCAGTTTGCGGAGATGAAGAGAAGATGGAGGCCTCCAATGACCGGATCTTGGGACACCATGTGCAGTAGTGGGCAGGTGGGGCATCAACTACATGGATCATCTCTGCACAGCAGCATCCAGGAGGCAGTTGCTCTTGGCACAGAACCTTCTTCCAGATTTTGGATCTCCAATCTGCAACCTCTCCCAGTGTCCGGATCTGCAAGATGCAGCTGGAAGGCTATGTGAGGTACTTCTGGGAGACAAGGGTCTGTGCTTGGCAGGGGTGGGGGAATAGATGGAGAGGAGAGGAATGAAGAGGTGGAGCAGGTGTGGAGGCCTAGAAGTAGGTGGGGAAGGTTGGGGTTGGTTGGGGAAAGAGAGATTTGCTGCGGGGATCGTGGAATGGGTGAGCTGGCACGAGCAGGAAGGGTAGGAAGGGCCGTGCTGGAGAGCAGGGAGGAGGGTGTTGTGCCGCTGTGAATGGTCATGGGGTTTTGTGCAGATGTGAAGGGGCATGGGTGTTGTGCAGATGTGAAGGGGCATGAGGTGTAGAGGTATGGAAAGCATTGGGGGTTTGTAGAGGGGAAAGGGGTTCAGAGAGAGGGGTCTCTCAGAAGATGATGGGTGAGGAGGAGTTGTGCACAGGCTTAAGAACTATCACAAATAAACCACATCAGACATAATTAAAGTTCAAATTAGCTATAATTACAAAAGTACGGTATGTATAACATTCATAGTGCGCCCATGCAATCTCTTGTGAATTCAGAACTTTTTAATTTTTCGTTCCCCAACATTTCTTCTAAGTGCCTGCAGCCTCCCCAACCCAATACCCGCAGCAGGGGTGGAAGCATTCTGCTGACCCATTGGCCCTGTTGCCTTGGATAACCTTGGAGGCCGCTCTCTATAGACCTGAGGACAGGAGGGCTCCAGCTTACTTTGGCTGCCCTGCTGTGGGGCAGCTCCTCCCTCTGTTGTCACGCAGGGCGAGGACGAGGCTGAAGGGGTCAAAGGCAAATGGGACTCCGAAGGGCCAGACTCCCTCAGAGAGTCCTGAGTGGAGGTCCCGAGGTGTCTAACTGCCGCTCGTGCTCCCTTTGGGCGCCCAAGGGCCCTGTCTGACTCCTGGAGGGGAAGTTGAATTGCCCCATCCTCCTCTCGCGTAGCCATTGCAGAAGCTCACTCATGGCTACAGTGATGGAGTGCAGGCCTGCACGCCTCTCCGGCAGAATCTTCTGGACCAGGGTCTCCATGGGGTCTGCCACTCTCCCTATGGAGACCTCCATGTGTGCACAGGTCATCACCACTTCATTAGCCAGCAGACAGATGGACTCCTCCGCTTCATATGCCACCCTGTTGATGGCTTCTGACATCTCTGGCTGATAGTACCCCTTCTCTTCCTGCTTCTCCAGCATCTCTGGGAAGGCTGATTCCAGAGGCTCATCATCAGGCACAGACTCGCATGTGCCTCTTCCCCAGTACTCGTCCAAGTGTCTGTGAGCTTGGCTGACCCTTCCTCCTACTACTGTAGACATGTGTCCATTCAGTGAACACCAGGATGTGAGACCCTTTCTAAACTAGAACTCATACCCACCAAGATGTGTGTCTCTGGGCTGGTGGAGGGTGCAGGTGTCTGTTGTAACGCCTCCACAGGCCCCTTTCTTATCAGCGATGTCCTTGCTCCTTTCTGGGCCTGTGTGCATGCTGAACAGGGCTACCTCACTTTCAGGCCTTTCCCTTTTCCTGGTGACACCTGTAAGTGAGAGAGGAGAGAGCGAGTGACTGCATGATCTGTCTCCAATATGGAGGCACCCTTGATCCTTACTGGATGGAGGCTGCAGGTTAATCTCCAATGGATCGGTCCTGCTCCACCCCTGCCAGCTAGGCTGCCCGTTCCTTGAAGTTGATCAGTTCTCTTATGTGTTCCAGCCTCCTCCCATTTTTAGTATGGCCTCACTTCTCATGCACAAAGAGGGAAGATGGGGATCAGAGCAATTGGGTTTCATTTATCTTTCAAAGCTTCCAGTCTTACGCATAACCTACTGGATTGTGCACTATCTGATTGATGCACTACAGGTTGTCCAGAAGGGTCCTGGGACCTCACCCTCTGGAGCAGTGAGCCCATGCAGAGATAAGGATACAGTTCAAAGAGGCATGTTATTAGTGGTGCTTGCTTATGCCCTCAATACCTGAGCTCCTTCCCACCACCACCACCCCCCCCCCACCCCCACCACTCCCAGGCAGCATGTGAGCGCTCTATGTGGAGGGTTGAGGGACCCACAGTGTCCTCTCCACTTGCAAAGTAGATGGACTGCAGTGGGGCATTGAGGCACCAGCTTATCATGTTGCCACTGAGGCCCATGTCTCCTGTGCCATTCATTGAGGTGAGTATGAGTAGTTGAGGGATTCACATACCCTGGCAGCGTGGTGAAGTCATTCATCATTTTTCAGCATTGTAGGGCAACTCTCTGCTGGAGGCCCAAGGCACAGACTGCCCTTGAGACTTGCTCCCATGCAGGTTCATGTCCCTGCTCAGCCTTCTCTTCCCATCTGGTGGATAGAGGGTGTCCCTCCTGGCCTCCACTTAGTCAAGCAGGATACCCCGGGAGGTGTCGGAGTTCCCTGTCCTCTTCTGGCCATCTCCTCATGCAGCATTGTGTAGACTGCTGCCCAGGCACCTTTTAAAAATAGCGACTGGAAATCACGGTGGGGCGCATGCCATCCACCTGCCCACTGCGCAAAATATCAGTAAATGCCCAACTGCATACTTAATAAATGAGGCCAGGCTCACGCCATACAGCACAAATTCATTGTGGCCTCCTCAGCAACAAACACTCCCCATCCCTGCCCCAGCCATGGGACTTAGTCCCAGAAGGGAAAATTCTGCACCATGTCTCAGTATTGGCTATCAGATTGGGCTAATTTATTTCTATTTGTGCTAACAGTTCATCTGTTTTGTTTTGTGCATTCAGATATAGAGCCTTTAGTTTTGTCCTTTTTAATATTTTTGTCATCTCTAGCATTATCTGCTGATTCACTCTTAGATTTGTACTCTCTATCCTTTCCTACCACTTTCTGTTTATCATTTCACATAATAATACCTTTCTCCCTCACCTTGTTCCTGATCTTTGATCTACCATATCTTCCCAAATTTGATCCCTTGCCTCTGCTATTTAGTTTAAAGCTCTCTCTATTTCCCTAGTTAGGCAGCTTGCAAGAACACCAGCCCCAGCATGGTTCAGGTGAAGATGTTTCCAATGGCACACCTTGTACTGGTGCTAGTGCCCCATGAACTGGAACCTACTTCTCCTACACCAGGCTTTGAGTCACACATTTGGTCCCCTAATCTTATTTTGCTATGCCAATTTGTACGTGGCTCAGGTAACAAATCAGAGATTATTACCTTTGAGGTTCTGCTTCTCAATTCGGTGCCTAGCTCCTCATACTAACTATGTGGATACTCCTTCCTCATCCTGCCTACATTGTTGGTGCCAACATGGACCACGACAACTGGATCCTCCCACTCTCACTGTAAGTTAGTCTCCAGCCCTGAGCAGATGTCCCGAAACATAGCACTGGGCAAGCAACACAACAACCTGGACTCTCGGTCTCAGTGAGAGTGAACAATTACTGTCACAAAATACGAACATATAAAATAGGAGCAGCAGTGCACCATTTGACCCATCGAGCCTGCTCCGCTATTCAGTAAGATCATGGCTGATCTGTTTGTATTACTAATTCCACAATCCTATCTACCCCCTATAACTTTTGATTCCGTTGCTTAACAAGAATCGATCTACCTCCATCTCAAAGATATTCGATGACCCCACCTCCACTGTCTTCTGAGGCAGAGAGTTCCAAAGTCACTCTGAGAGAAACAATTTCTCCTCATCTCTGCCCTAAAAGGACATCCCCTAATTCTAAAACCCCTAGCTTTGGACTCACCCACAAGAGGAAGCACCCTTTCGACTCCACTTTGTCAAGACTATTCAGGGTCATATATGCTTCAACCAAGTCACCGCTCATTCTTCTAGACTCCAGCAGAAATAGCCCAATCTGTCTAACCTTTCCTCATAAGACAACCCACTCATTCCAGGTATCAGTCTAGTAAACTTCTTCTGAATCACCTCTAATGCATTAACACACTTTGTTAAATAAGGAAATCAAAACTCCACACAGCGTTCGAGACGTGGCCTCACCAATGCCCTGTATAATTGAAGCATCACATCCTTACTTTTATGTTCAATTCCTCTCATAATGAAGGATGGTATTCCATTAGTCTTTTTAATTACTTGTTGTACCTGCATACTAACTTGTTGTGACTCATGCATTAGAACACCTAGATCCCCCTGCACCCCAGAATTCTGTAATCATTCTCCATTTAAGTAATACTCTGCTTTTTTATTCTTCCAAACAAAGTGAACAACTTCATATGTTCCCACATTGTACTCCATCTGCCAGTTTTTGCCAACTCACTAAACCTGTTTATATCCTTCTGCAACCTCCTTATGTCCTCTTCACAACATACTTTCCTACTTACCTTTGTATCACCTGAAAATTTAGCTACCATGCCTTCGCTGCCCTCATCTAAGTCATTGATATAAATTGTAAAAAGTTGAGGCCCCAGCACAAACCCTTCCGGGACTGCTCGTTACATCCTACCAATCAGAAAGTGATCCATTTATGCATACTTTCTGTTTTCTCCCAGCCAGCCAATTTTCTATCTATGCCAATATGTTACCCCCATACCATGAGGTTTTATTTTCCACAATAATCTTTGATGTGGCACCTTATCAAGTGCCTTCTGGAAATCCAAGTATAGTACATCTACAAGCTCCCCTTCAAAGAACTCCAATAAATTGGTTAAAAATAATTTCCCTTTCATAAAACCATACTGACTCTTCCCAATTATCTTCCTCACAGCAGACGTCACGCTAATTGACCTATATTCTCCTGTTTTCTGCCTCCCTCCCTTCTTGAATAGAATAATTATTTTGCTGTCTTCCAGCCTGATGGAACCTTTCCAGAATCTAGTGATTTTTGGAAACTTAACATCAAGTCGTCCATGACCTATTTCTTATGTTCTTATTATAGGCAAGGGAATCAAAGGTTATTGGGGTAGATGTGGATATGAATTTGAAACACAAGAACATCAGCCATGATCTTGTTGAATGGCGGTGCAGGCTTGAGGGGCCAAGTGGTCTACTTCTGTTCCTATTTTCCATGTTCTTATTTTAGACCTCATTAGCTACCTCTTTAAAGACCTGTGGATGAAGTCCATCAGGACCCGAAAACTTGTCAGTTCGCAGCTCCAGCAGTTTGCTCAGTGCCACTTCCTTAGTGAGTGTAATTTCCCCTCTCCCTTCCACCTTTTGATTTATTCTATTACTGGAATGTTTTTTGTATCCTCTGCCGTGAAGACAGAAGCAAAATATATGTTAATTTAATCTGCCATTTCCTTATTATGTACTATTAACTCCCCATTGTCACATTCTAGAGGACTAACACTCACTTTACTTATTTTTTTTTCTTTTGAAATACCCAAAGAAACACTTGCTATCCATTTTTACATTTCTAGCTTGCTTCCTCTTAAACTCTAATTCCTTTCTCCTGGTTAACCTTTTAGTGATTCTCTGCCATTCTTTATATTCTGACCAATCGTCTGACCGGCACTCACCTTTGCACAGTTATATGCTTTTTCCTTAAGTTTAATGCTTTCCTTAATTTCTTTAGTTAACCAAAGATGGTGACCCTGCCTAGAATATTTCTTTATAGAAGCAGTAAGCTAATTCTGAATATTCTGAAATACCCCCGCTCCTCTATTGATCTATCCTCCTGCCTGGTATCCCAGTTCACTTCTGCTAGCTTAGCTCTCATGCCCACATAGTTGCCTTATTTAGGTTTAAAATACTAATCTTCTCCCGTTCAAGCTGGATGTGAAATTCACTCATATTGTGGAGTTGCTTCTACCTAGGGGTGCCTTTACTCTGAGGTCACTAATTAATCCTATGACATTGTACAATACCAAGCCTAATATAACTTGTTCTCTTGTTGGTTCCAGAATGTGCTGCTCCAGGAAACTTTCTCAAAAACATTCTATGAACTCTTCATCCAGGCTATTTCTGCCAATCTGATTTTTTTGTTTATGTGTGGATTAAAATCACCCATGATTATTGCTGTCCCTTTATCTCAAGCACTCAACATTTCTTCTTGTATACTTTGTCCTACATTGTGGTTACTGTTAGGGGGCCTGTAGATCACTCCCATTAGTGACTTATTTCCCTTACTGTTCCTCATCTCCACCCAAACCGATTCTACATCTTAATCTCCTGAAACAAGGTCATCTCTAACTATTGCACAAAACCATCTTTAACGAACAGTGCTACCCCTCTGCCTTTAGCTAACTTTCTATTCTTCTTGAATGTTGTATACCCCTCAATATTCAAAACCCAATCCTTCTCATCCAGCAGCTAGGTCTCTGTAATGGCTATCAGATCACATTTGTTCACTTCAATGTATGCTCACAATTCATTTACTTTGTAATGAATGCTACGTGCATTCAGATACAGAGCCTCTAGTTTTATATTTTTGTTATCTTTGTAGTCTTGACTGTTGGTGAATTTTTAGGTTTTTTCTCTCTTTCCCTTGCTGCCGTTCCCTGACCCTCATTTCCCATATTACTATTTTGCTCTCCTGCTTGACTCTACCCCATGATTTGCAACATTTACACAAGTTTGATCTCTCACCCTCCCCTTGTTTAGTTTAAAGCCCTCCCTAGCTCCTTAGTTAAGTAGCTCATGAGAACATTGGTCCCCACACGGTTCAGGTGTAGGCCATCCCAATGGTACAGGCCCCAATTGCCCCAGTATTGATGCCAATGCCCCACGAAATGGAACCCACTTCTCCCACACCAGTCTTTGAGCCACGCTTTCATCTCTCCAATCTGATTTGCCCTATGCCAATTTGCACATGGCTCAGATAATAATCCACAGGTTATTGCCTTTGAGGTTCTACTTCTTAATTTGATGCCCAGCTCCTCATACTGACTATGCAGAACCTCTTTCCTAGAGGTTTCTGGAGATACCCACATGGATCACAACAACTGGATCCTCCCCCCTCTCACTTCAAGTTCCTCTCCAGCCCTCAGCAGATGTCCTGAACCCGGGACAGGCAACACAGCTGCCTGGACTCTGATTCTTTGGGAGAGTCACTATCAGACTATTCTGTCATACACTCAGCTGTAATACCATAGCTGTACTATTCCTTTAAAGAGTACAGTTATCAATCTGAACTTACCTTTTAAGGTTCAATGGCTTCATTAGCACCAATAAGTGGTTGGAGTGTGTCACTTTTAAGAAAGTAAACTCACATCATCCTACATCTACCTGAATGATAACACAACCCAGGGACAATTCTCCCTTTAACCTTGGTAAAGATGTTTGTGTCCTTCTTCAACCTCTATGAAAGCATACCAAGAAAACAAAGAATAGGCCAGATCAGAAGTCCTAAGCCATTTATTTCACAGTAAAGTGAACATACAGGACAGTTGTTCTAGCCAGATCCATTGGCCCTGGTAATAATATTGAGGCATGTTCGGAGCAGGAGAGTTCAAGTTTCAATGCACCTGTCTGATATCGTAATGGAGTGGTCTAATTGTAATATTACTTTTGGCTTGGCAGTGAATCTGCAGCTGTGGGTGTGGGGCCTGCAGGGCACAATCTCAATTGGAATATTTAAAAGACCAGTTAGCTAGTGATTAAATATTAGTGACCTACATGTTACAGGGCAATCAGTCATTTTAACTTTATTTCAACATCGAGTGAAATCTGAATTCCTTCATAATGCGAAGTTGCAAAATTCTTTGCTTGCCAGTACAAATTCATATTTTTTTACTCGACGGGAGCTTTCATGTGTGCAGCAGCAGTGGGTGGACCTCACAGATGATGGATTGTCAGAGGAGGCGATCCCTTCTGAGATTAAGGGAAGGAAGGTTTGGTGGAATACAAGAGGTTGATGGTCACAACATCTGCAGTTTACGCTTCAGGCCAGATTGAAGGATGAGGGTGAGATGAAAAATTGAGAAAAATACATAAGGCAGGAACACACCGTCATTCTGGAAGTTCCTGGTGACACCAGTTACAACAGCCTCAGTCACTGACAACCCAATAATCCACTACATTGGATTGGGCTGGGCTGGGCTGGGTCGGGCTGGATTTTATGGCCCCTCGCCAGGCATGTTTTCAGTGGGGGTTGGGAGGGCATGTAAAATACAAGGGGTGGCTAGGCCACCACCTTCTTGCCCACCCCTGAGCTGTCCCCCATAATACACAGAGTGGGTGGGTGTTGAAATCAGCAGCCCACCTGCCATATGTAAATAAATAATTCAGGGTCAATTGAGCTTGTTTATAAGCCAATTGATCCCAATATTATGCTGTACTCGACATCAAACTGTTGGCGCGGGCAGACAGGCAGGAATATGCAGCCCATTCATTCAAATAAGTTTTTAAAAGGGTGGGAAGGGGTGGAGGGTGGGTACTTTCTTTGGGGATGCCATCTATGCATTGGGGCACCCCCCCCAAAATATAGTACTGTTACGACCAAGATGAAAGAAGCACCCGAATTATCAAGCCCCACTACTCTGCAGGCCGTACCATTAATTTAAATGTTTAATTTTCTCACCAAAATGGCCAACTGTGTACCTATATGTACCTATAGCACCCAGAAGAAAAGAGACCCTGACCAGGCTTCTTTCAAAAGTTCAGAATGATTAATTTATTTTAAAACAAAACGTCTTTTAACAAGTTGCAAGTACTTGTTAACACACAATTGTAATCGGGATGTATATCGATCTACCCCTTCCTAAAGAATTCCCCCAGCACACAACACAGACACACAAAGGACAAACAGTTAGAGTCTCCCTACAGAGGTGGGCTTTGGAGGATGGGCGCTATAAAATAAAGGATAAGGTCTGCAGGGTCTTGGCGCTGTCAACCTGGAGTTCTCTCGTGTGAAGATGGGCCATTGTCCCAGTGAATGCTCGGAAGTTCCCACCACTGGTCTCAGCTTTGCAGGTCCAAATGTAGACTTGTTACAGTCAAATAAGGGTTCTCTGGCTACAGCTTGATATCCACACACAATTTTAGACAAAGTAGAGAGAGGGAGCTAGTCAAGGTAGCCTCCTTTTCTCAGCTTGGTCTCCAACAAAACTGCATTCAAAATAAGTAGGTTTACAAATTAAGTTTTTTTCCTTTGCAGTCCCATAATTGCCTTTTGCCTCCCAGCTTTTAATTAATTAAAGTGGTTTGTAGTTCAACGTTTTTCCTTTGCAATCCCATATGATTGCCTTTTGTCTCCCAGTTTTTAATTAATTAAAGTGGTTTGTAGTTCAACGGAAACAAACAACTCCTTCTCAAGTACCATGTAGGTCAAGTGATTGCTTGGAAGGGGCCTGCTTGTTTACAGTTCCAAGATGAACTTATGACCTTTTAAAAGAAATCCCAGATTAGCATCCATTTGTCCAGATAATGCCAAATACTTCCATTTCCTGAAAAAAACTTCAGTCTTGAGAGGTATGATTCTAACAGTTCCCCTGCTCCTTCCTTCCTCCACAACTGCACTGCAAAAACCAACACCTCCAACCCCTTGCCTAACATCCCCCCCCACCGCAGCTTCTAAGGCACCTGATCCCTCCTCACCCAGTATCCCTGACTTACCTGAGTCTGGACTTGTTTGTATTCCCAGCAGCACCCGTTACTGAGCTCTGCGGCTGAACTGCTGGCCAATCAGATTGGCCAAAGCTCTCAAAAGGCGAGACTCCCTCTCAGTGATGGGCGGAAGTCCCACACGGCCTTTGTTATTGTCGCCTGTAGCATGTTATTGCTGCAGGGAGGACTTCATTTTTGTTGGTTTGCTTCCCACCAACTTTCAGGGGTTGGCAGGCGAGCAGTATGCACCCTTGCCAACTCTGTAAAATCCAGCCCACTGTCTCAGACAAAAGATTCAGGAAATGCAGGCATACCTATCCTGCACTGCTTTGCTGTTGCTGCCTCCTGTTCTATGTCATATTATGCTGCAAGAGAGAAATGTGAGTGTCAGTGAGTATGTTGCAACATTTCTGAGTAATGTGTCTGTCATGGTTGAATAGCTGGAAGTATGTCGAACCCGCAAGATGAGGATGTGAGGTCTGCAGCAATGATAAGCGCACGGGGTTGAGATGGAGCATATGAATGTTAGGTATGAGTCCTGATTGCTTCAGATTGTTTATGGATTAGTGATGGGGGTTTGGTGCATCGAACAGAATGAGAGGTTGGTGAAGCAGTGGGTAGATGACACTTGGCAATACATTTACTGATCTTGACCATTAATGTGAGATCATTGAACTTTATGTGTCACAGCAGCCAGAACCTCAGAACAGTCTCCTAGAAGCGAGCTCCATGGCTACCTGCTCCCACCCCTTTGCAGTGTGTGCTGTGAAGGCCTCGGTTTCCTCTCTCTTGCTTTCCACTTCCTCAGCTATTGCTTCAAGCGTTACATCAGAGAGTGTGGGAGACCCCTCCCGGGCTTGCTGCTACATCGGTGCCCTTAGCACAGGCTAGCTGCAACTCGTACTATCCATGCATGCACCTGGAACTCCTGTTGAGCGTGCAGCCAGTCATCAACGTGTTTAGCACTGGTCTGCATGCTGCAATCATCCCGATGAGCAAGCAACACAAAGTTTGCAGGCTGTCTGCATCACCTTGACAGGATACAGGGTAATCGTGCATCACAATCCCTGAACCTGAAAACCAGCACTATCCAATTGTCAGCCTCTGTTTTCTGTATTGCTTGAGGAAAAATCAGCACTTAAAGGGTTAATGTCTTAAATTGAAGACGATTTAGCCAAAAAACAGGAAGCAAAATAACACAAAATGATGTTGCACATGGCTGTCTGCTAATTAATTCATTTAGGAAATTATTTCATTGTTTATTCAGCAGTATAGATTAGTTTTATTACTGGGCGGCACATATAACACTTTTCCATAGAAGACCCTTACCTAAGGCATAATAACTATTGGCTTTTCTGTCTAAATAGGTATCTACCATTATTACTTCTCATTCCAAAATCAATACTATTCCAAAAAGTGTAGAAATTATTACTTAATTAAAAAGCTACACTAATGTGGCCGGCTAACTCCAGCACCGGAGAACTAGTTTCTTGATTTCAAGCTACCCAACCATCATGTGAAGGTGCAAAGAATAAATTTCACTCATTCCTGAGATCTGACTGCACTGGTGTTAACTTTCAAATACTCTGCTAAACTCTGAATAGAATTAGGGGCCCGAAACCAGGTGAACTGGGTCATCCAGCTTCAGGCAAAAACCCAAATTGTGTCAAAACTCAACAGCATTAGATTTAAATGAATTTGCCTCAGTATTAAATTATTGAGGCATCAGATTCTCCGTGGCAGAGTTTTCAAACCGTTATAATTTGGGGTTCTCCTAACACAACTAAAACTGTATTCACAGACAGTCTAAATAAACAGATTGAAAAGATTTAAAAAAAAGGCTTGCATTTATATACCGTTTTTCATCACCACCACTCGAAGCACTTTGCAGCCGATTAAGTATTTTTGAAATATTGTAGTCAATGTTGTAATGTAAGAAACATGGCAGCCATTCTGTGCATGGCAATGTGACAATGACCAGATAATGATTTTTTGCAAAGTTGATTGAGGGATAGATATTAGCCAGGACACCAGGGATAACTCTCCTGATCTTTTCAAATCAATGCCATGGATAACTTTACATTAACCTGAGAGGATAAATGGGGCCTCGGTTTAACATCTCACCTGAAAGACAGCATCTCTGACAGTGCAGCACACTTTCAGTATTGCACTGAAGCATCAGTGATTTTTGTGCTGAGTTAGTCATTAAATATAGATATCTTGACATCTCTGCATAAAATAAATCCTCCTAACTTTGTAATTTTGGTGGCGATTTTAAATTTCTGCCATCTGGTTACAATGTTTTGATGATTTATCTTACCAAAGCCCTTAATTTTGAGCCTCTCTATTACATAGTATTTTAATCTTCTATGCTCTATTTGAAAGATTCCCATTTTCTCTTGTCTCTTCTTATGCCTAAGAAGTGTAATCCTTGCTATGATCTTAGTATATCACTTCTCTTGGAGGTAAAGTGAAACACCTAAAGCTGAACACAATGGCCTGGAGTTAGCTCAGAGATTTGTTCCGTGAAGTGGATTCGATGGTGGACATGGGGGCGTGTAGATGGGGGAGGGTAGGTGGGTAAGGGTGATGGTTAAGGTGGGGGGGGGGCGGCTTTGAGATATTCCAACTGCAGGGCTTTTAATTTATTTCAGTTCACTTACCACCCACAGGTTGCCTGATTGAGAGGCCTGGGAGCCTGGAGGCCTAGAGGCCTTTCGAGAGGGAGGTCTCCAGCACAAGGCCGCAGCCGAGAAGAGCAGAGAGGGTGAGTGTTGTAGCTCATGGGAGTGGGAGGGGTAGTCTGGATCATCAGGGGGAGGGGAGTTCAAATCGCAGGGGGTGGAGCTCCAAACATGGGCGAAGGGCCATCACAGGGGTGGGGGTCCTAGAGTAGTTGGGGAGTGGGGTGTTAGCAGATAGTGTTTGGGGTTGAAGGAGGAGATGGTGCTTGGCAGGAGAGAAGATTGTGTTGAGGGGCAACAGATGGTGATGGGGGTGGGTGGTCTGATAATAATCAGGGATGGTTGGCATGGAAGAAGATGTTGGTCGGGGAGTAGACACGTAGCCTGGGAAACCTGGCCAACGTGACTGTTAGAATCAAGTCAGGTAACAACATTGTAACTTTTAAATAATGGACCTGTATCCCGCGAGTGGATTCATTGACCACACCTTGTCCCATTTCCTTTAAAGCTGGAAGTGGGTGGGTCCGAGCCAGGTTAACTTCCTGTTTCAGGTTTTTTTTTAAATTTTAACCTGATACCACAGCAACCCACTTATTTTTGAAAGCTTAAAGTGAGTCCAATATCCTAATCATGGCCTGATCTGTGGTTGCATAGGGGTATGGCATCACCCCATTTAGTTTTGCACTCTATTCCTCTATTGATAAAACCTAGGATCCAATACACTGTAATTTACAGCTTTATCAACTTTACCTCCAATTTCTTTTTAAAAGATTTATGTATCTGATTCCCTTATTCTCTTGGACACACAATTAGCTTGTTTTGCCAATGGAAAGGCAGTGGAGTGGGACTTGAGGGAAATCATGTCAAACATGCACCACCCTGAGCTTGTGGATGGAGCCATCCACAGACCTGGGTCAGACAACCCACGTCAGGAAGGGCACATCAGCAGCACCTGCCTGGGCAGTTGTTTCGAGAATCAGAGCTCCACCATTATCAGCAGATGCACCAGCCAGGCAGCTAGAGTAAGGAACATCTTCCCAGGAATTATTGGACGCAAAAACTCAATCACCAGGATTTTTGGATGCCTATTCAGATGGAGATGGATTAAAAAAAAACAAAGGCTTGCCTTTATCTAGCGCCTTTCATTAACACAGGATGTTTAAAGTGCTCTAATGTTAATGAAGTGCTTCTGATGCATTGTCACTGCTGTAATATAGGAAACACAGCATCTAATTTGCGCATAGCAAGTTCCCACAAACAGTAATGCGATAATGTCCAGGCAATCTGTCCTTGTGATGTTGATTAAGGGATAAATATAAGAACATAAGAAATTGGAGCCTGTACAGCCCCTCAAGCCTGCTCCACCATTCAATACAATCTTGGCTGATCTTCTGCCTCAACTCCATCTTCCTGTCCACTCCCCATACCCCTTGTTTCCTGAGAGACCAAAAATCTGTCTATCTCAGCATTAAATATATTCAGTGATGGAGCATCCACAACACTCTGGAGTACAGATTCCAAAGATTCATAATCCTGAGAGAAAAAAATTATTTTCATCTCAATCCTAAATGATCAGCTCCTTATCCTGAGACTGTGTCTCCATGTTCTAGGTTCCCCAGCCATTGGGAACAACCTCTCAGTATCTTCCCTGTCAAGCAGAATCATGCATGTTTCAATGAGATTACCTCTAGTTCTTCTGAAGTTTAGACAGTATAGGCCCAATTTACTCAGTCTCTTATTGTAGATCCCAGGGGCCATTCTAGCGAACCTTCACTGTGCTGCCTCCTCTAAGGCCAGTATATTCTTTCTTCAATATAGAGATCAAAACTGCGCACAGTACTTCAGGTGTGGCCTCATCAAAGCTTCATACAACTGTAGCAAGAATCCCTGTTCTTTTACTCCAAACCCTTTGCAATACAGGTCAACATCCATTTATTTTTTCAATTGCTTGATGTGTTCACTGTACGAGTACACCCAAATTCCTCTGAAAATCAACATTTACAAGTCTCATACTGCTTGTTTATTCTTAATGTCAAAGTCAATGATCTCACACTTTCCCACATTATATTCTATCTGCCACCTTGTTGCCCATTATTTTAGCCTGTCTATATTCGTGTGCAGTCCCTTTGTGTCATCCTTGTGATCAGGATTCTAGCGATACATACCCTGTTTTTCAGAATAATGCCATAAGGCCTTTTACTCCACCTGAGAGACCTATGGGACCTTGGTTTCATGTCTCATTTGAAAGACAGAACCTCCAACAGTAAAACAGTGGAGTGACATTGATTTTTGTGCTTAGGTTCTGGAGTGGGGCTTGAACTGACAACCTTTTGACTCAGAGACAAGACTGTAACAAACTGAGTCACAATTGATACAAAATTCATCTACTCACCACTTATGAATGATTGTAGAGCAAATTGCAGCACTGGTTTTCTCTTCTGAATACTGCTGGCAAGCTCTGCACAAAACAGGAGGCCTCTGCAGCACTACTACTCACCGTACAGCACAGGCAATCTGCTTTTCCTTAAAGGAGGACCACCTCTTAAGTGAAAAAAAAAAATGCTGGAATGGAAATTCTTATAAACTGAACACAGAGGAATCCAGACTGATGGATATGGAGTCATTACTGGTGCAGATAAGCAGGAGAGTCTCCATGGTTCTGTGGGGTCCAGGATGTTCTTCAAGACCACCCTGAGAAGAGAATGGGAGTATGTGGGGAAGAAGGTGAACTTCCAGAGTCTAGCCATGAGGATTTCGCAGCAGTACCACAAGAAGTCTAAAATGTCACAGGGTTGGTCAAAATCAGTGAATGCATTTTCACATAACATCTCCCACCAACCACCGCACCAACCTCTCACATTGCTCAATGCACCACACTCCGATCACTCACCCAACAGCACTCCCTAGCTCTCAGGACTCAAGTCTAACATTCAGATACTCCAACGCACCATCCCACATCTGCTAATGCAGCCATCCTCATACCCACCTCTCACTGCCTCAACACAGTGCTACACAATCATTGACATTCTGCCCTCGCTCTTGCCGGGCAAGATGGCACACAAAAGGATGGGCAGAGCAGAATCGGGGGATTGGTGGAGGGTGCGGTTGTGCAAGACAAAGACGCCTGCATCTCCTAAAGCCCTTCAGAGGAAATGGCACTCCTCATCGCAGAGTTCACAGCATTCAATGTCACTGAGAACATCGAGGATGACAGCATCTTCCTGCCTTATGTCCCTTCTCAACTCCCAGCTCACCCTCGGCCTACCATCTGGCACGTTGAGTAAGATGCTGATGATGTGACTGGACCTCTTGCTACCCACCACAATTCCCTTTCCTCTCAAGAACATTCCCGTTCCAACTTTCTGATTTCAGACACCCATGAACAGCCTCCTGCCCAGCCACAGCAGCCCCAGCAGGAGAAAGGGAGGGAACAACAGCATTGCAGAGACCCGGCCACTTAATCTGACATTCACAGCTACCAGCTCAAACACTAACAGCATGCTTACCTAGGAACTTAGCACAGAGTTGACACCAGCACATGGTGAGTAAACAAACACGAGTGGGCTATACGCAGGTCAGGGTAAAGGATGGTTCATTTGTCAGGTCACCAGAGGGTGAGGTGGCAGACAAGTCCTGTTACAGAGGACTCAGATGAGGACCTTGATCGGGTGTCATACAGGAGAACACTGATGGACATGTACACTGAAATGTTGGATACATCCGCTGGCCTTCCAGAAAGACCCTTGCCACTGTCAAGGAGCATGGAGGAGACTGGCTGCAACTTGGTAGAGGGCATCGGGCAGAGTTTGCCTTCTCTGCAGCCTGTTCTCCACCTCCCTGTTGTGCTGCTGAACCAGAGGCACTGCCACAGCTGCCTTCTTACCTGTTGGAAACTTTGTGTGGACAGGTCACAAAATCCTCAGCTATCTCTGTGAGAATGCAGCAATGCTCTTTGACAAATAAACCAACATTTCTCCAAGAAAACTCCAGAGTATTTTCAGATACTTTCCAATAGAAAAAGTTTTGCAAATTTTACCTCCCTGCAAAGAGCACCTGGCTCTTTCAATAACATGAGTGCTAGGCCCATCTTGCTGCTTCATGCTTCTTTCTTCAGAAGTGGACAACACAGATGTTACCAGGATCTGTGTTGTCCAAATTTGGAATCCTGGCATCACAAAAACTGGTTGAGCTGTGTCACATCAGGATAGTGCCAATTCAGTGAGTCTGGCAGATACAACGGCTGAATGTTTCGCTATCAATGAAGAATGCCTGCGGGCCCGTGTTTTACCGGCCCCTGGATAAACAAGGCAGGCCTGTGTGGCACCAATAGAAATGCGCAGCGGTCCACAAATGAATTTCCCGACCATTATTTTTCCCAATCAGTCACCCTGAAAACTTAACTAGGTCCATTGTGGAACCGACTCAAGAGACATGCACTAGGCCCAACTGCTGGCTTTCTGGGTAGGATTTCTGGGAATACCCAGGAACTCACTCAGACATACTCTCTCTGTATGGTGGACAGGTTAAAGATTTGTGCTTGCATTACTACACTCAGGAAACTGTGAGCTGGAGGAGTCAGAACACTCCCCCCATCTCCATAAAAATACTGAGGACCACAGTTGTCCCATGCCTCGGATCACCTTCTCCTCTTTAGTTCTTATTGTTGGCCAGCTAACATATAAGCTGGCCGATTTATTGCCTCTCGGACGAGGGGTGTCAGAGCCTGTTCGGCACCTGCAAGACAGCATCCACAAGGTAATAGAGCCCAACCTCTAAGATTGATCAGGCTTATCGCAAGCACAATGCCCGATGTCAGCCCAATTGTCACAGAAAGGCAAAATCAGACCCCAAATGTTTCCTTGCCATCATTCTTCATACGGATTTGGCACATGGCTCCAAAGGATTGGCGATTTTGTATTCAAATTCCACAATGGATCATCTCATTTCCAACTATAATTTCAGTCGAAGTTAGATGAATCCCCAGGAAACAATTGTTTTTGCATTTCATTGGGGTTTCCATTAGCCTCCCACCAGAATTATGGCAGAAATGCTGGTGGTAACCATAGCAAATTTCAGGACCTTTTTGTTTCACTGTCATTTTGATGTTTGCTGCAGCCTGGAAAAGGAACGTAGAATTTAAAAGCACCCCTCCAACTTCAAGATCCATGGCTCAGTAATAGTACCCTGACCTCTTAATCAGAAGGTCATGGCTTTAAGGCCCACTCCAGAGACTTGGACACATGGTCTGCACTGGCAATTTCCTGCTGCACTGTTGGAGAAGACACCTTTCAGATGAAACGTTAATCCGAGCTTCCATCTACCCCCTAAAGGTCTTAAAAGATCATATGGCACTGCTTCGGGATAAGCAGTGAAGTTCTCTTAATGTCCTGACTGACCACTATCCCATAAACACACATAAAACAAATTATTTTGTCATTTATCAATGCTATTTGTTGGATCTGGCTATGCAATAGTTGACTGCTGCATTTGCTACGTTACAAAAGTGACTACACTTCAAAAGTTCTTGATTGGCTGTAAAGCACTTTAGGGTGCTTTTGAGGCCATGAAATAAATCATTCGTTCCTTCTTTTTTCTCTCTGTTGTTAAATGCTTTAGAGCCAATTTACAGTATTGGTGAAATCTTACCTGATTTCCCAGATAACCTAAAGGCTGTGGAGGCTTTTGATCAATCTGATGGTGATCTAGGGGTGGAATTTTATGGGATTTTATTGAGGTCCATGGGTAGAATTTTCCACTCACCAGGCGGATGTGTGCCCGACCTGAACAAGCGTAGCATGATATCGGGCGAGCGTCCTGATGTTACCGCGCACTCACGCGATATTTCGGTCGACGGGCGCATGCAGGATTTGGAGCTGCACCTGCCATGAATTAAAAGGCCAGTTAAGGCCCTTGACAACCCAATTGATGGTGATTTAACATTTCCCATGCGATTTTTTGCTCGTCGCACAGGCAAAATGGGCAGGCAGGCAGCCCACAATTTGCAAAGCCTCATCCACAGCCGGGAACTAAAGGGTCAGCAGCATTGCTGGGTAGTGAGGAGCTTTGGAGATAGTTTGCTGCTGGTTACTTATTGGTACTTGGCAGCTTCATCTCTGATCAAGGCTTCATTCTTAGCATTTCCACGCATTATTTCAGGACTCATTGGTGACTCCAAGGCCCCCTGAGGATTTGGAATTGTGGACCCTTCCAGGTATGAGAGAGCCTTCCCTTACCATGGTAATAGGGATTGTGGTCTCCACTGGAGGCATCTCCCCTAAGGAGGAAGAGGGGGCAGAAAGAAGAGGAGGCTGGGTGTCCCAATGTAGCTTCCAGTGGAGGGGCCTGTAGCAGGAGAGGTGCAGGCACAAGGTGTGCAGGGCCAGCAGGTAGAGCAAAGTAGAAGAGGCCGCAGAAGACAACACTATCCTGCTGCCAGGGTTTACAGGCGGCGATGCAGCTACCATAATATGTCCAACGTGCAATGCCGAAGGAGGCTCCACCTCTCCAGGGAGACCGTGACCTCCATTTGGCAGATGATCAGGCCTGAGATCAGCTCTGCCTGTTTGGATGGACACCCCATGCCAGTGGCTCTGAAGATCACAATAGCCCTCAACTTCTATGCCTCCAGCTCTTTCCAGGAGTCAGTGAGGGATCTGTGTGGAGTCTCCCAATCAGCTGTCCATAGCTGCATCAAGCTGGTGATAGAAGCTCTGTTCAGGTGGGTATTGACTTTCCTCCATTTCCGTATGGACGAAGCCAGCCAGGCTGAATGAGCCAAAGGCTTTGCAGCGATTGCTGGCTTCCCTCGTGTCCAGGGTACAATAGGCTGTACACATGTGGCCATCAAGGTGCCAGCAGGTGAGCCCGGTGCCTTCGCCAACAGGAAGGGCTTCCACTCCATGAATGTGCAGATTGTCTGTAATCAGAGGATGCTGATTCTACAAGTTTGTGCAAGGTACCCAGGCAGCTCCCACAACGCCTACATCCTCAGACACTCCCAGGTGCCAAAGTTCTTCAGTGCTCCAGCCCAGCTGGATGGATGGCTGCTGGGTGACAAGGGCTATCCCCTCAGAAGTGTCACAATATAAGCCTTGCCTCCACAAGGCCGGTGGTAGAGAGGACCACAGGCCCTCTGAAGATGCGCTTCTGATGTCTGGACATGGGGTGTGCTACAGTACCCCCCAGATCATGTGTCACTGATAGTGGTTGCATGCTGCGCTCTCCACAATCTAGCACTGGCAAGGGGTGAATCACTGGAGGAAGGGGATCTTCACACCGCTGTACAGGCCACGGGGGAGGAGTCCAGTAGTGAGTCCAAAGATGAACACTGTGAGGAGAATGCTGAGGACATGGAGCATGCAGACCTCGGTAACATCCAGGGAGGCAGGGACACCAGGGACGCCTTGATCCAACGCTCCTTCAGCTAGGTTACCAAAGATCAGCTTCAAATGCATACCAGGGCTGCATCCTCCATCCTGGATGTCTGAAAGGACCCTTTCATTTGAACACAAAGACCACTCAATACCTGTGCAATAAAGTTCAGAGCCACTTATGTCCAGCATTACATACTCTGCACCAATAAATTAAAAAGCTGAAGCATATTCAGGCCATGACGA
Source organism: Carcharodon carcharias (assembly GCF_017639515.1). Classification (NCBI taxonomy): domain Eukaryota; kingdom Metazoa; phylum Chordata; class Chondrichthyes; order Lamniformes; family Lamnidae; genus Carcharodon; species Carcharodon carcharias. Next base: position 28,637,772 of record NC_054472.1, on the reverse strand, counting down.
CAAAAACAAAATTTATCTCATGTGGACAAATCCGGAATATTTACATAAAACTTCTCTGGTCTTCATTCCCAGACCAGTATAGATGAAGTAAACATAAATGAACATAAAATCGCCAATGACCTGTCCCTCTTGTGCTCATGGTGCCTTTAACTTAGGCTTACGAGTGCTATGTCTTGGTGCTTCCCCTTTGCTGGCACCGGCCTTGGAGACAGCCTGCTGACTCATCTGTCTTGTTGGCCTTGATAATCTTGGTGGTAATCCTCTGGCCAGTGGAGCCTGTGCTGGCCCCTCCTGGGAGCGAGAGGCCAGTGTCTGGCATCTCCTCAGCCACCGCATCCTCATCAGATGCTATGGTCACGGGTAGAGGGGCGGAGGAGGTCAGTGCCTGTGTGAGGGCTTACAGGTCCAAGCGCAACCCCAGGAACTCCTCATTCTGTCCCTGGAACTGCCTCTCCAGGAGAGTCACCATTCTCTCAATGGAAGAGGCAGTGCACTTCCCCATGAGGGTCAACACAGTGCTCAGGATCCGCATGGACTCCTCCATCATGGAGGCTCTCATAGATCTCTGCCAGATCCTCCTGTACAGCTCACTGGACATCCAGCATCTGCCACCTAATAAGTGACTCCAGAGGCTCATCACCGGCCTTCGGCTGAGCATTGTCCTGGTCCCCAGCAGTCCTCAGACTGCCGGCGCCCTGGGCACTCTCTGCCTCCACCTGCACCTCAAGCAATTTTTAAGTGCCCTCACCAATGTGCACTGATATACTAGCCACCAATCTAATGCCCACCAAGGTGCTGGTATCTGCGTTGGTGCCTACTTCAGAGAGTGGGTGTGATGCAAGTGAAAATGACAGCCGGTTGTCCTCTGGTGTCAGGGGTGGTCCTTTGGGGCCTGCAGATTGGACACCTTCTGGTAAACCTGAAAAGGAAAAGAAGGACATGTCATTAGTTTAAGTCATCACACTGTCACTGCGCATGCCAGGCACCTGCGAGACAATGGAGATCTACATCATGGTGCCATCGTCTTTCAATGATCAATGGGGACTCCAGGTTCGAGGCTCCCATCAATGAGGAGACTACACTAGAATGGTTACCCAATCCGAAACTCTCACCTCAATGTACAGTGCTCTTACCTTCATCTGGCACCCCTGCTTCTCCACACCCAGTTGCACAGGGAGAGTGCTAGCTCTCCAGCTCCAGGGCACCTTGCTTAAACTGGGAGAACAGCAGCAGGCGGGCAATCACCTGTACCTGCCCTGTTTGCTTACTTATGGCTCGTCTTCTCCTGAAAGGACAGTGGAGCTTTGATTAGTCCACTCTCTACCTGCAGCACCATCACAGCCTGGCCAACCCCAGCTGAGGAACACCTTGCAGGGCATATCCGAGTCGTGGCCCTCGAGCGGCAAAGCAGTCAGTACAAGCATCCAGTGCTCACCCCATTGGCCAGCTCCTGTGTCATTGCCAGTTGGCGCTCAGAATCTAACGCCCTGAGGTCCATGGGGAGATGACCATACCCCAACACTTCTGCACACTGGTCCATGCCAACATGGTACTCACTCTTACTGAGCGCAACAGGTCTGCTACACTGCACCCGTTTGCACCACACCACGTCATGGCAGCACACCCAGGCTGCCACCTCCTCCCATGCCCTCATGGCGGGGTGCGGTGGCCTCCTCCTCCCATCCCAGGGGACAAGGCTGTCCCTCCTGGCAGCCACATCCTCCAGGAGGACAGCGAGGCACTCATCAGAAAAGCCAGGGGCCGAGTGCCCACTCGACCTTCCCTCCCGCCTTGTGATTGCAGCCACACTAGACTCCTTGGCTACCACAGCAGACAGACGTTGTTCCCTGGCAGCCTTTCTGGGGCTGCCTGGGCCATTTTTAAACCAGCCACCAGGTTGCCATTGGACCAGGCGGCTGACTGGCCCCTGCCCCCCCCCTCGTCCTTTCCCGGCCAGGGCGGAGCCACGTTTCACGCTGGGCCGGCTTTAATTTTCCCGCCAGTGTGAAAACATGGCCGGGGCCCGATCGCAGGCGGCAGGAATGTTCCTTGGCTCCACCCAGGCTGGCCCGCCCAACCACCTCAAAATTGTGGCCTATTAAGTAGTTACAAAATGCAAAAAATAAACCAAGTTGGCCAGCAAAATTCATTAGTAATTTCAAGTTATTATTTTTTGGGGACGAAACAGGAAAGTGATAATACAGCGTATGTGTTTGTTTTACATTATTTGGATTATGTCCTGCCCCAGATTGCAAACATTGGTAAAGGCCAGCTTGCTATAGTTAGGACTGTTTTGTCACCACTGATGAGAATGCCATTTCAGAGAAGTGCTGGAGAGTTGGACTCAATGTTTGAAACACAGGTCAGAACTTTCCAGCCCCGTTGTCATCGGAAGTCATGGTAGGCAGGGAGGGGGGCGGGGGGGGAGCAATCTGACATGAAGGCCAAAAATCAGTTTTACACCATCATGAAACCAGTTTGCGATCGTCCGCTGAACCCTTCAATGGCGGGCTGCTTTTCCTGCTGCTGCACGTCAGGAATGTCATTCTAATACATTTGCATCTAATTATAAGCCCTACTCGCCAGAATCATCCTCCCCATGTACAATTTACCAGCCACGTCGGCGTGACCTCACAAAGGCAACCTCAACTTCGAAGGCAACTTGGAGGTGAGTGCACACAACCTTGCTCAAGAGTATCGCCCATGGGATATCACGGAACAGGGGCTGTACATTCACGGGGGGCACTAGCAAGTCACTTTTTCCTGGTTGGCTTTCACGGCGGTGCTGGGGCTGGGGTTCCAGTGTGGACCAGGCCGGCGGGGTCGGGTAGAGGGCAAGGCAGCACAGGCAGTCTGAAGGAAATACTCAAGCGCATGCCAGCAGCGGGGGTGGGGGCAGGGGAGCGAGATAAGGCAATGCTCTTGGGAAAGCTTGTCAAAAGTGAGCATTCTTCCACAGCTGAGGCCGTTCAGCTTCAGCTCCATTGATGCATTTGGAGTCAGGCCTCTGAAGCTTTTCTGGCCACTCAAGCAATGCAAAAGCACAAAAGTGCCACCAAATGCTCCAGAACATCTCACCCCTCGGATGCAGTCTGTAAATTAATGTGTGATTTGTGGGGCAGGAGACCAATTGGCTGACTGGGCAAGTTGTACAATCTCCTTGCAAAAGTAGCCATGGTACAGTCACTGCTGGAGGTGCTCACAGCCCCTTGCTATGTCATTACCAAGGTTTGGACCAGTATCCATTACGGTTCAAACTAACAGTGCAGCCTTGCAGACCGGGTTAGGAGAATGCCTGCGCCTGAGCTGAGAACACAGTGTTCTGTCCAATGGCCGAAGCTGCCGCAAATTGGTCAAGTAGAATGGGGCGGAGGTGGGTGGGGTTTGGGACAGCAAATGAGTGCACTGCACATTGGCCATCCAAGTGATGGCCAGCACTCTCCTGCACGTGTGAAGGGGCCTTCAGACGTAACCAAGAGAGGTTCTTGGTACACCCACACTAACCCACACATCTCTCTCTTTGGTCCTGTAGGAGGACAACATCAGGATCATGGAGCCTGGTGATTTAGTGATATGCTTCATGGCTTACCGAGAGCAGAGAAGAAGAAGAGAACGGCTGAGGCGCCTGGCTCAACAAAGTGGGGAGCACCTCCCTTAAGGTGAAGGTGCAGCAGGGCCTGCTGCACATGCAGCTGACGATCCACAACGAGCCATCGCTCGTAGGCACCTCGCTAGACCCAGGTCTATAGATAGCACCTGTCATTCCTGCAGATGCCTAAGAACCAGTGTCGCCGAAGACTGCCAACGTCTGGGGAACTGGTCGGTCACATCTGCCACCTGCTACAGGATTTGCCGTCACATGGACGTGGATGACATGCACTGCCAGTGGCCATAAAAGTGACTGTGATGCTCAATTTTTATGCTGATGTGACCTGTGTGGGGTCTTGCAAGCCTCCACGCACAAGTGCATCCTGGAGGTCACAGGTGCCATCTTCGCAAAGGCACAATCAACCGGGATCAGGAAAGCCAGGAAGCAAGACTGCTGGGATTTGCCCAGATCTCAGTTTCTCCACAGGTGCAAGGTGCTATAGATTGCACTCACGTGCTGCTTAGATCTCCATGGCAACAAGCAGTCAAGTATGTGAATTGCAAGGGCTTCCACTCACTGAATGTTCAGCTGGTGTGTGACCTCCACAAACACATCTTGCTCACCGAAAGCAAAATTCTGCCCATTATCTGTAAGGTATGATTCTGTGAGGTAGACCTAGTCAGGCTGGGGCTTGACCAGTCTGTGAGACAACTCTCCCAATTTTGGCACTAGCCCCCAGATGTTAGTAAGGGAGCCTTGGCAAGATTGACAGGGCTGAGATTGCCGTTGTCATTTCCGGTGCCAGGTGGCCCGTCTGGTTTCATTCCTTTTTTGTGACTTTTTAGGGGTTTGTTACAACTGATTGGCTTGCTAGGCCATTTCAGAGGGCATTTAAGAGTCACCCATATTGTTGTGGGTCTGGAGTCATATGTAGATCAGACCAGGTAAAGTCAGCAGGTTTCCTTCCCTAAATGACACTAGTGAACCAGAGGGGTTTTTACAGCAATCCACAATGGTTCCATGGTCATCATTTGACTTTTAATTTTTACTGAATTCTAATTTCACCATCTGCCACGGCAGCATTTGAACTCAGGTCCCCAGAGCATTACCCTGGTCCTCTGGATCACTAGTGCAATGACAATACCACTATGTCTGCACACTATTCCCAGGCAGTGCCCACAATTCCTATATCAGCATTACTGAAAAAACAGACTTGTCGAAGCTTTTTGTCTTGCACTCTTCAGGACACTTCGTAAGAATACCAATATAGGGGGAAGACAACAATTTATACTGTATGTGAAGAGATTGCTGATTGGTTGGCAAGTGGTCTCTGATTGGTAGAAGCGTAGCCATGGAGAAGGCTGAGAAGGGGATGGAGGAGCTCTACATATCCTCCAATGAGGAGGACATCGAAGAGGTTGGTGATGATGAGGCCCTCGAAAGCGAGGATGCCGGCGATGTGGCTGTCACACTAGCTGGACGAGGCAGACATGAACGGGAGGCCCTCATAACCCCAGGATTCATGGAGGATGATGACGAGATGCAGTGAGGACAGTCCTAACATCCTCACCTTGTATCTGTGCACATTTGACTCCTGTGTGGCTGGCAGCAGCACACATACACTCAGTGCTCAGGCTCATGTCATGAAGACGCAGCGGAAGCCCTAACTGTCGCTCGATTCCAGGAGGATAATGACAACATGCAGTGATCTTCACATAGTCTCTGTGAAAGTCTGACTCCTGTCTAACTAAGGGTAGCTCGCTTGCGCTCTGTGATCAGAGTCATATCATGGAGCCGCAGCCGTAAAACATTAAATGCACCTGATCCTTCATCAGCCTTCAGCATCTGTCACCTTCAGGAGCAGAGTGTCACCGGTGACAAACACTGAAGAGATGGGGGGCCAATTTCACCTCAAAGGTGCTGAGAGCACACGCAGAGAATGATGGAATTCTGTGACACCTGCCCACAACATTCTGGCAGCAATGACAAGCAGCATCGAGGTGCAGGTATCACTAATGTGTCAAGTGAGTGTGAGACCAGACCATCACTTTGGTCTGAAGGTTACACAGTGCACAGGGAAGAGGCCCTGGACTGAGACACCTGCCTTTATCTTGTGCAGGAACAAAGGTTTTACATCTGAGTGACAAGAACACTGTTCATCAGAACAAGGAGCCATAGGCAGGGGGAATTCTTGGGAGTTTATTTAAATAGTGAACTTTATGTACAAGTGATTAACATCCAGGCTGTGCAATTACATCTTCCTAGCCTTCCTAACCCTGTCGCTATGCATTGGTGCTCCCCTGCCATCCACATAGGAGATGGAGGCAGCCTCCTGACTGCGAAGCCATGTCTATGATGACCTTAATGGGACTCCTCTGGAGGGCCCCAGCCTGTTTTCGGGGTCCTGCTGTGTTGCAGTGGCACCCTCCTTGGCCTGTGGAGCTGCAGCTGCTGGGGTCACAGGAAGAGGGGATTTGGATGGGCTGGATCCTCCTGGAGTCACCTGGATGGATGACCCTGGGCTGTGCACCTGCAGATCCTCCTTCCTCTGGGTGCCCTGGGGCCCATCAATGTCTCCTTTAGGAGAAGTGGAAGCTGGAGTGAGATTGAGCTGCCCTGCACCCCTTACATGTTGTGACTGTTGGAGACCAACTATGGCATCAGCGATGAAGTTCAGCCCATGCAGCAGTGCTGGACTGATGTACTGGGCCAAGGTCTCCATGGCAGCCACCATCTGAGGAGTGCAGTAGACATCCCTTCCTGATGTTCCCGATCTTGCCTTTGCAGATCCAGCAACTGAGGCATGACTGAGTTCAGGGTCTCCACATCTGACTCAGACTCAGCAGATTTCAGCCTCCAGCAGTCATCTGAGCGCAGGAAACCTGGGAAGTCCCTGCCACTGCCTTCTGTGGATCAGACAATACAATGTGCTCCCCAGATTGTGACCCTGAGGATACTCTTAGACAAGGTCCCACTGAGATGTGTGCCTCTCACTGATGGAGGGTATGAATGAGCATTGTCATGGGTCTTCAATTAGGGGGTTATCAGACTCTTCTTCTGATGTGTCTTTGGGGCTTGAGTTGAGGACATTGGCTGCTTCCCAGATGTGCCTGCGAAAGCAAGGAGAGTTAATTAGTGCATGGCAGGAGACTGCAGAACAAGGGAACTGACTCACAGCATGGTTGTCTGATGGGTGTTGCATGCTGGGCCCTCACTTGGTTGAGCACCACTGACCTCGCCGTTAGCACAGGAACAGTCCAGATCATCACTGGCTAGCTGGGTGGCTCTATTTTCAAAATCTGGGAGAACCTTAATGTTAGGTATTCCTCCATCAGCTTGTGATCTCTCCCTTTTGTTGTGTGCCACCTTGCCTTGCATGAAGACAGTTGGAGAGATTATAAGCAGGATACCACACAGGCCAGATGAGAGGTATGCCTGGCATGTGTAGGTGGTGAGTGGTGCCATGGATGGGATGAGGACATGATCCACAGGACAGATGAAGATGTTTGCGAGAGAGTGGATGGTGATGTCCCTTGAACGGGCAGCTGATGGGGTCCCTGCAGATGTGTGATGGGTTTGTGAGTATGAGAGCTGAGAATGAGGAGTAAAGTGACTTACCATGGAGGAACAGAGGAGATCACTCATCCTCTTTTGGCACTGGGTGGCTGTTCTCTTTTGCAGGGCATTGGCGCTGACCACCACTGGCACTGGCTCCTCTGCTGGACTGGTGACCTTGCTTGCTCATCTGCACCCAGAGTGGGAGTACAGGACTCCACTGTATCCAGTAGATGCCTGGGGGAGGCATCACTAAATCTGGGGGCAGCCTGTGGCAGTCATGACTTTGCAGCAGCCTCTGATCCCTTAGAGAGTGCTAGCTCAGTGCAGGGTTGTGCTTTAAATATGCTGCCCAGAATACTGAAGGCCTGAGGTGCCAGTGGGGCATGTGAATATTTGGCTGCCCACCAGCAAGCCGGGGTGTTTCCCAGGAATGCATTTTTAATGAGTCCAGATGCAACAGGAATGGGATGATACAGTGTGCAAACCCGCCATTGTGGCTGACAGGTAAAACACTCTATTTCCTGCCCACTTCCACACTTTGTGCAAATCTGGGATGATTCCACCCACAAGGTCATTTTCTGTCCACATTTAACAGTTTCTCTTTCCATTAGCTCTGTTTCTTTCTCCACAGATGTTGTCAGACCCTCTGAGTATTTCCAGGGCTTTATCTTTTTATTTCAAATTTCCAGCATCTGCAGTATTTTGCCTTTATTTTAGAGTATAAGTGGACTTTGAATATTTTCACTGTAAATACATTTGTAAGCCTTTTGTTGAAGTTCGGAACAAGCACAGACCATTTAGCCCCTTGAACCTGTTCTGCTAATCAATTGTAGCATGACTGATGTGTATCTTAACTCCATCTACCTGCCTTGGTTCTGTAACCGTTAATACCCTTAGCTAATAAAAAGTGATCAACCTCATGTTTTTAAATTTTGAATTGACTTAACCTCAACAACCTTTGGGGGAGAGAGTTCCAGATTTCCACAATCTGTTGCACAAAGTTGTCTCTCCTTGTTTCAGGCTCCTGACAGGAGGAAAAAGTTTTTGTCCGTCTACCTTATTAACTCCTTTAAGCATCTTATACACCCCAACTGAATTGCTCTTAATGGCCTATACTCAGGAACCAACCTGGGCCTGAATTTTCACTCCGGCATCAGGGACGCAGAATCGGGACAATTCCAGCTCCGCAAACCCGACCTGGAAGAAAGTGCCCCTGAAGTTGGGATTTTCGTTCTTTGGTGGTGGCATTCTCTGGGAATCAGTCTCACTTCCCCCTGGAGTGAGTGCAGAGGTTGCCGGGTGCGGAGATGGGCTGGGTGGAAGGCCAGACTGGGTGCGCTGGCACTTTGTCAATGACTTTTAAAAAGACTATTAAAACAAAAAATAGCCCTTACGCCCCCTCACCCCTCCCAACACAGCCCATGCCCTCGATGCCAACCCATCCCCCTCCACCCATCCCCCCCATAGTCTTCATACCCTCCAGGCCAACACATTTCACTGTTTGATTGACAGCTCCAAGAGGCTATAGATTCTCTGAAGGTGGACAGTAAAATCCAATGCTTGGTTTTATAAGGGAGTAATAATGCGAAATGCCTTTACGCAAAATCCCGCTCTGGGTCCATTCACACCCCTGTGAAAATGATAAGTGCTGTTTTCCATGCAGGACTTCTGGGTTTTGGCCCCCTCTGCCATTTTTGCAATGCCCGTCATTGCGAAAATTCAGGCTCCAGTTTCTGCAATCTACCCTCATAAGTTTTCCCCTTTATTCCTTGTATCATTCTAGAACTAGGGGGCCACTGTTCAAAAAGTAAGTGTCGCTCATTTAAGACAGCGATGAGGAGAATTTTTTTTACTCAGAGTCTTTGGAACTCTCTTCCTCAAAAGGCGGTGGAAGCAGAGTCTTTGAATATTTTTAAGGCAGAGCTGGATAGATTCTTGATTAACAAGGGGGTGAAAGGTCATCGGGGGTAGGCAGGAATGTGGGGGTTGAGGTTACATTCATCAGCCATGATCTTAATGAATGGCAGAGCAGGCTCGCATGGCTGAGTGGCCTACTCCTCCTCCTAATTTACATATTCATATGTTGGTATGTATTCTGGTGAAACCTGCGTTGCACTCCCTTGATGGACAGTGTACCCTTCCTGAAGTCCAGTATTCAGAACTGAACAGAATATTGTAAATAGACCTAACCAGAGCTTTATATAACAGTAGAAATGTGAACTCATTCATTATTGTTACATGAAAAATCATGAGCTAAAAATTACTTAGTTGTAAAGCTGCATTTGCAAAACCAAGACAGACCTCAGAGTTGGAGCCTTGTGCAGTTACATCCATTCCTTATCTTCCCCCTTGGTATACTCTGCAGTGCATAATAATATCTTTAAATAACAGGCATGAAGCAATGCCTTGAGACCGGCCATCAATCAGAATTTTCCTGCAGCTGGTTCTTCTCTTACTGTAACATATGCTGGAAGACGAAAGCAAACTGAAATGAATGTAAGATTCAGGTTCAGGATGGATATTATATCATCTGAAATTGTAAATTAAACAATTAATGGCCTTGAGCCAAAAAGGCAATGTTTCAGATGGCTTCAAATGTCTTATATGATGGATGCCTCATAAATAATGCATACACAACTAAATGTTGTGAGTTTAGTCATTTGTAGTAACTGATTAAAAAGGTAGTTGTCTCTGATAGTCAGTGAGTACAGGCTCACCCACAAATTTATAATCAGTTTACAGAAAAATAAGTTTCCCAACGTATTCAGTGAATTTAACCTTCTGTCAAAAAGTAGTTTGTTACAAAGCTGTTTGTTTAATAATTTTAGTTCTCATTGAGAATTAAGAGGACTGCAGCTGAAGTGAACAGTAACTCTCACCACCCGCCCCCCCCCACTTCCCCACCCACCTTCACTCCACTCCCTGGCCTTAGCAGACTGAGGCCTGTGGGCAATTTTAATTCCAGGGCCTCGTCTGCATAGCCCCTCAGGCCAGTTGCATACGCGAAACCAAGAGAGGAGCAAAAGTTAATTGTTGAGCAGGAGCGACATGTGGTAAGAAACAGGCTCAGCATTCAGGTATTTTGTGGGGCATATGTTTGGGAGGGTGGCACAATTGGGAAAGGGGAGCTTGGGAAAGGGAGACCTAAGTGTTCTTCCTCCTAGCATCATGAGGAAAACCAAAGAAAGGCTGAAAAGCTTACCTAAGATAAAAGCAAAATACTGCAGATGCTGGAAATCTGAAACAAGAACAGAAAATGCTGGAAAAACTCAGCAGGTCTAACAGCATCTGTGGAGGGAGAAAAAAAAGAGTTAACGTTTTGAGTCCATATGACTCTTCTTCAAAGCTAAAGAGAAGAAAAATGTGATCTCTTTAGCTCTGAAGAAGAGTCATATGGACTCGAAACGTTAACTCTGTTTTTTTCTCCCCACAGATGCTGTCAGACCTGCTGAGTTTTTCCAGCATTTTCTGTTTTTGCTTGTGAAAAACTTATCTGTTTGGTTCTCTTGTTTGACTCTTCTTCCTGATAGCTTCACCTGACAAGGAAGGCACAACATTTCCCTGCTCAGATCACCAAAATATTATTCAGGGCCAAATAACATAATCATTTCCCCACTAATACTTAAATAAGGACCACCCCATGTTGTGGGAATGGAGGAGGGGTGCACTGTATTGTCATCTACCCAGAAGAGCAGGATGAAAGTGAAGATGACTGGAAGGGACCAGGACAAAAGCAGGCAACTCTCTTTTCTGAATTGAACTGGTTGGGCAGGTTCAATGTTTCTCCTTTTAGCTTTGTCAACGTTGTCATACATTGACACAGCTCCATTTGACTAAAGACATATTGGGTCACTAACCGCATTACTCAAGTGCTTGTGACATAAACAAGTGTGCAGCACAGTTGAATAGATTTATTTGGATCACAATGACATTCGAGATTATTCACTATCTGGCTGTATAAGTAATGCTGATTAACAAGGTTCATTTGCTGTAACGAGGCTGGAGGTCATCCTCAGATGCTGAACCATATGATACACCGTAGAAATCTCAGAGTCATTAAATTTGAATATAATTACTGAAATTTCAGTTACGATTACTCCACCGCATGGAAAATAAGATAGTAATTAAATGAATTAACTTAACAATTAAACATGAAGGGATGCTGTGCAGGTTGATTGGTGGTGAGAATGATAATGGATGGTGTTAGTGCCCTGCAGTAAAATGAAAAGGCAAGGACATAATTTAACAAACACCACGATATATTTTATTTATTAATTAAAAAGTTAAAAAATTCAACAGAATTTCCAAAAACAGCATGATCTTCAAATAATTAATATTCATAATTTAATTTGTATTTGACATCAATTTCTAATGTACTTCAGCAGCTAAGATCATGAAGCAAAATATATTATAAAATCCCCAGTGTTATAGATTTTTAAAAATGTATTTCAGCATCTTTGATGTCGCAAATGCAAACTCATTAACACAATGGTATATGAATTTTACAATCTAAAGCTTAATTTTGATATTGCTCTAGTTTCCTCCGTGATTATCCTAATGGCCATTTCTTTTATGTGTAATAGTTTCTGGGGTTTAACTGAAGTTCCTTTGTACTGGGTGTGGGGAAGGCAGAGGGATTGGTACTGCCTCTCAATGATTTGATATTAAGTGATGTGACTATGTCATCCAGGTTAGGCAGCTACTGTTAATAGTCTGTAGTTTATAAAGTTGCCTAACCATGTGAGTTTGCAATCATGAACCAATGCACAGCTGCCTTCTTCATACCAACGATTTCCCAGGGTCTTTAAGGCTTCTTCCTCAAGGGGTTGTGGTAGTATGGAGAGGGGGGAGAGGAGTGGGGGGCGGTGGGTGTGGGTGGATGGAAGTGATGGTGTTGGCTGGGGGGTAGTAGGTTTGGAGTGGTGAATCGGAGATCTATTAAAAGGTCTGTGGCCTAAAATTCCTAAATTAAAATGAATCCTAAATCTTAAGATTCCCAAAAAGATGGAACACCTTCTGTGAGAAAAAAGAGCAGTCACAAGTCTTAAGAAAAAAAAATCATTCTCAGTCCAACAAAATAGAATTATTAGCAAAATGAAAGCTCATGGGATTAAAGGCATAGTGGCAGCACGGATACAAAATTGGTTTAAGGACAGAAAGCAGTGAGTAGCAGCGAATGGTTACTTTTTCAGGCTGGAGCTGATTCTTCCAGTTGCTGTAGAAATAGGCAAAATGATGGTGAGTGAAGATGTAGGACAAAAGTTGAAATCTTGCCACTTTCTAACATGCAGTTAGAAGAATCGGAAAATTTTCAAGCGAGGTTAAAATGCCAGCTAAAAGAAAGACTTTGGGCGGAATGGTCCCAGGTTTGCACTAAGTGCAATAGCGGGTGGGAAAAAGAATGTTTTACCCGCCGGCCGCAATGGTGGTTTTTCACGCCACATCCCCCAATCCGGCCTCATTAATCATGCGTTCCCGGGAAACACGCCGTTTTGATGGCGGGCGCACACTTATTGCTTGCCAAGCCACCACCCCGCCGTCTCCTCGTACAAAAAAATAAAAAAAAGAACTGTGCAGCCACACACAAACTTTTCAATGCTTCCAGCCCAGGACTGCTGCACAGAAGACATGGCCCCGAAAGGCAAGAAGGCTGCAGCCCTTTAATTCAGGTCCCTGCGATGCCTTTAGGATGCCGTAGAGGCCGGCTGTGATATACTCTACCCCAGCTCTGGCCGCAGAAGGGGCAGCAATCTCACCACTCCAGCTTGGTAGATGATGGTAGTGGTATCAGTGCCAATGCTGCACGCGAGAGGTTAGCCACCCAATGCAGAAAGGGGACAAGGCAACCATCTCATCACTCTAAACTCACCCACTTACAAGACCATCACACATTCACTGGCATCTCACTTGCTGCCAGCTCAAGCGACATCGTCACTCAGTCTGTCACACACACTCTCACATCTCCATCTGGCCTTATCTGCTCTGGAGACTGCCTCTTCAGCCCTCACCCTCTTGAAGCTATTTGCACAGATCAACTTTTACCCCCACACATGCCCTGGGATACCCCCTTCACCAATACAACCCTTGCCCTGCACCCTTTTCTCTTGCCTGAGGCCACTTCTCCCACTTCCCCAAATAAGCATTTGCCCTGCAGCTGTTGAAAAGCCAACCCCTTCGTATGGCTGGTCTGGGAGGTAGGGACCTGCCCGTGAGCCCCTAAAAGTGATGTGGTGCTGCCTGCGAAGCCTGGCGAAGATAACCACAAGTGCTGCCCGAAGCAAGGTAGGCAAAGAAACCTCAAAGTCCCAAATGAAGTGCAGCCCGCCGGGTGCACATCACTTATGTACAGTTGTGAAATGCACACGCCGACATGCTTGGATAAGAACATAAGAACTAGGAGCAGGAGTCGGCAATTCAGCCCCTCGTGCCTGCCCTGCCATTCAATAAATCATGGCTGATCTCATTTTAGCCTCAACATTAATTTCCTGCCCTCTCCCCATAACCGTTCTACCCATTAATAATTAAAAATCTGTCTATCTCCTTCTTAATTTTATTCTGCATCCCGGCATCCACTGCACTCTGAGGTAGTGAATTCCACAGATACATGACCCTTTGAGAAAAGTAATTCCTCCTCATCTCTGATTGAAATCTAGCCTAAAATTGTGGCGTCTCATTCTAGAATGCCCCACAAGGGGAAACATCCACTCCACGTCTACTTTGTCTATCCCCTTTAGCATCTTATATACCTCAATTAGATCTCCTCTCATCCTTCTGAACTCTTAGTGAGTATAGGCCTAAACTGCTCAATCTCTCCTCATAAGACAAGCCCTGTATCTCTGGAATCAATCTAGTGAACCTTCTCTGAACCAC